>NC_132790.1:65212500-66530000 GCF_048418805.1 Vulpes vulpes
GATATGGAGAGTATTTCCTAACCATTTTCCTATTTTATCAATGATAACCAAAATGTATATCCCTTTAAGATGAGCAGAAGTGATTTTCCTTATTTTTTGTACCAAGGGTGATATAGGGGAAATCAAGTTAAATCATCTTTTCTACCAAAGTACAGCCTAAAAAAAAAAGTATAGCCTATATCCCATTTTCATACCTGAGTTAACATCTTGAAAAATATTATTTCATAACAGAAATGTCATGTTTAGGACATTATTACTGTCAAGCCAATGACTGTTGTAAGTTAATGTGTAAGAGAAGTGAAAGGGTAAATAGGACAATTCAGTGATGAGACCAAAATATTTTCCATTCTTTGCTGTCCTATAGAGAAGTCATTTAGACTGAATGAACGGTAGGGTCATCCGTGAGAATGTGCCTGTTGTTCTGTTTCCACATTATCTCAACCCAAACGGAGGCTCGTACAGATAGGTCCAGGATGACCTTTATGCCATAGTACACATGCTCTGCAAAGATCACAGGGATGCCAATTTATATTTCCTGTCTGATTCCCCAAGACTCTCCACATGAAGCCTTTCCTCCCACCACACTGAACTACTCACCCATTTCTGACCTGTCTTACTTGTTTACCCTTGTTTGGTGTCTTTGGCAGGAGTTCTGGGCACTAGCAGTAGGTTTGAACACACTCAAAGATTTTTATCAAATGCTACATTCTAGGGAACATCTCCTGTGTCTGACCCAGGTTGTTGGTCATTCATTCCTCTCTTCTCTCAACATTTGGCACATGTCTTGATCATGATCATACTTTATTTCTCCTCTGGACTCTTTTTACTGTGCTATATAGGTTGCTTTATTTTCTGATGGTGCCAAAGCCTAGCACAGTGTATATCATGAAATAGGTTGTAATAATCCCAAGTGATGAAATGAGTGAATGGTACTTGTTTATCAGCCAGGACTTCCATGACTTCAAAGGGATGCAAAACAATAACAGCAGCTCCATGCTCAAACTGTACAAGAGGATTCAGTCAAAATAACAGAAGTGCTCTCTTGATTGGACAACTGGATAGTCTTAAAAATCCATCCATTCAATTGATCTACTTTCCTTTAAAAGTGCCCCAGTCTGATCACTGCCAGCTAGATGTTCCTGTTGTTTAGTATGAAAATCCCCAGGTTCTAAGAGCCACACATTACCCAGGGAAATTTAATGTTGTAGTTCACATGATTTCCATCCTATAGAAGAATTACATGTACCTGATTCAATGCTGCAAAGTTTCTTTTATATATCACAGCCAAGGCACACTGTGACAAATACAGTGTAAGATTTTTATTAGGGCTTTCCTGTGCCACAAACTGTTTTAATAGCCATATATCAGCCCAAGATCCTTGTCAGACCTTGTCACGTGATTAGAGGAAAAATTGCTTTCTTCACTGATACACCAATCACTTCGTATACCTCCAAGTAGATTTTCGACATACAGAGAGTTTAAAATGCATGTCAGAAGCAGTATTCCAGGCCAGTGTTCTTCCAAATGATAAAGCAAATAGGGTTCTCAGCAGATGTCTGAATATTTATGGGCAGGATCTTTTGTCTGGTAAAATGTTTATCTTGCTTTAACTAGCACTCAGGACTGTGAGCTATCATAAGGCTTCTCATTAAAATTGTCTTCTTACTGACAAATAGGCCAAAAAACAATAAAAAAAATCCAATTGCAAATCATTTTCAAGGTTGTGTAGGATCCTATTGGTGAGTGGGACTGGGAAATCATTTTTCAAAACACAGGAGTGATCAAGAGGAAAAGCTGCCTGTTATCCTACTTAGGGCCATTGTTTATAGTACAAATTGCCTAAAAATGTCACAAGGCACCTTGATTCTGGCCGTTACTAGGAGAATAGCTATTCCTTGTCCTGCAATTTGTTACAAAATGTACTTCATTTTGTGGTCCCTCAGAGGACATTTCTGGGCCATTTGTTTTCTCCTTTAAGACATTTTTAGGAATTTGCTTGGTTAGAATTGGCAACACAACCAGACCTAAGGAAATGGGTATAAAGTCACAATTCTGTTAAAAAACTAATTTACTCCCTTCAAAGTACACTTGCTATTAGTACTATTTTCACTGACATGTCTCCAACTCAGTATTTATTCTATGTTTTGTAATATAATGCTGAGATACAATATGTCCTACTGGAAGGCCATATCCTAAGGTAAAAATTTTACAAATTAGCATCCAACCAAGATAAAGTCTAAGGCCTACAAGATGTTAGCTAATATACATAAAGTTGTCCAGTAGATGAGATGAACAAGAGCTTTGTATTCTTCAGTGTCCTATTTCTTGTAGAATATGTGCCATAAATGTAGTTACAACTTTTATTCCACTTAGATTTGAAAGATTATTTATTTTTTTAATGAGAGACACACAGAGACAGGCAGAGACATAGGCAGAGGGAGAAGCAGGCTCCCCGCGGAGAGCCCAATGTGGGATTCAATTTGGGGACCCCGGGCTCATGCCCTGAGCTGAAGGCAGATGCTCAACCACCGAGCCACCCAGGTGCCCCTATTTCACTTAGATTTTATTGCCACTTCTCCTATACAGTAGTACTAGATTGGTAATTTTGGCTTTTTCTGCTGGATGACTTCTGCTAATTAAAAGCACCTGCAAAATGCTGTCTTAAACTTTCTAGTACCTTAGTATCATCTGGGAGTTTAATGCAGACTCTCAAGTCTTGCCCGGGCCCTACTGAATCAGAGTCCACATTTCAGTAACAGGTGAGTCATATTCATGGGCAAGTCTGAGAAGCTTTGCTCTATGATTTTATTTCCTATCATGCCCATTAGAATAAATTTTCTATTGCTTCTGAATGAGACTCTGGGTTTGTTTCTTAATCACTTTGTTAAATCCTTTTTTCAGTTCTATTTGAGGGTCAAGTAGCTTCAAATAATCTTAGCAACATTAATATGCCTCCTTGTTATAACCACAAACAGCTGGTATTATTTAATTTTGTTCCTCAATAGTCTCCATAAGGCTTCTCCTTTTATCCATATAATCTCCCATACAAAAAAAAATCTTTTAATTTCCTATGACATATTTTCACAGCAACCCTCAAACTGAAACCTCTATTCTTTCCAAATAATATTTCTACTATGCCAATGAGTTTGGAATGGCTATTACAGTCAAGTATTAAAAAAGATGCTATAGCCTCGTATAGAGTCAACATCTAAATATTTTAGTTAACTCAATATACATGCCATAAACATAAGGTGTTAATCAGGCATTAGAGGTAAAATTCCAAAATATTGTTACTTGACGGGTCCTGAAAGAATGGACAAAAAATGCAGGTCAATTTAAAAATCAAAGTTTTCAAATTAGTTAAAACTTGAAGTTTCTAAGTGCTCTTTGTTGTCCTTTTTCCTAAATTCTTAAACCCAATTTCCAACAGCTTACTAAATCTAGAGTCTCAGGCATCTCAAAACAACCATGTCCCATTCTGAATATTTTCTCTTTTCCTATCTTCACAGCATGTTCTTTCTCCTCTGTTTGATTCTTGAAATAATACCAAAAATTCCGGTTTTCCTTGTCTTTTTCTCCCTGGTCATGCATAACAAACCAGTAGTCAGGTCCTGTCACTGCTACATCATAAAGTTCTCCAAATTTTCTGTTTCTTCTTTTCAAGCACTACTGGCTGGGTTGAACACGTCAACCGTGTCTCATTAAGATTAATCCAATTACTTCCCATGGTGTACCTCCCTTACTCATGGCACGCTATAGACATTTACTTTTTAACACTCCCTCTTCATGTTCTTAGCTCCCCACAAGGCAAATGCTGCTTTTTCAACCTAGAATTGGGGGGAAAACAACAACAACAACAGAAGCAAAAACCTCTACATTTCTCAGACTTCTTTGGTGTTACATATAGATATGAGACCTCTGCTCATTAGAAGCACCTTCAAAGGACTTGGACTTGCAAGACAGTCTGGAATGAGAAGGAGGCAGGGCATGTGCACCCATTTTGCTGGCCAGGCGGTGGCAGGAGTCACATGATTCCATGATTCATAGTAATGTTGGCCATTTCTTCACCAGAACAGAGTAGTGTGGTTTGGGGGGTAACAGAAGTAGCAGTGCCCCCTTTGGTCATGGAACAGGAGATGTAGAGGTTTACTGTCTGCCCATAGCACTTATTTGCTATCAGATTTACCTATTGTCTAGATTTTTCTTTTTCTATAACAATTTTTGGAGATAAAAGTATATGCTAATTTCATTGTTTTAAATTTCTTTTTACAGGTAGATGGGGTGGGAAACATATCATTCCATTAAAAAGAATTCACTAAGATGATTTCATTATTTTCTTCTGCTCCTTCAAGGGAAACAAATACAACTTGATGTCTACTAAGTGGTATTCAAATTTGAAGTGTTTGTCATCCGATGGCCTTAATGATATATCATTTTTATCTTCACTTTCAAAACTTCTATAAAAAAGAACGTGGGGCTGCAAACACATTAAACTTGGCACAAAATGCTTTTTCTGAACTTTCAGCAACCAGCTGAAATTACACTATTATATTCAAGTTATTCAAGAGAAAAATATTCAGAACCAGTTTTTTTTTCTCCTAGTTTTCTTCCCACCCTTTGCTCTGAGTCCTCCCTTCCCTTTCTCATTGATTATATGTGCAATAGGTGGGGAAATGAATGCTCAGCAAAAATCAACCAATTTGACTAGCGTCAGAGGTTTTCAACATATACTTTTTGCTTTATTTCATGCAAGAGCAAGCCTCAAGCCATCTGCCTGCCAACAACTATGTCCTTCATTCCCATTGTGGAGACGGAGCCCCCACCTCATCATTAAAAGGCAATCTTCAAAGGGACATTGTTTTTGCTTATTCCCGTTGTGACAGATGTTTTGTATCATCTACCTCCACATGCTAGCTCATCTGTAAGGGCCTGCCCACTCTCTGCAGCCAGCTGTGGAAATAGCTCCAGTGTCATCTGTGGCAATGCTCATTCCATCCCCCTGACCTCACCAAAGACCACATCCAAGAGCAGGAAAAACAAACAACCCTGATAACTTCCTTGCAAACATTTCCAGGGCAAATTGCTTCAGACAAGAGCTCTTTACGAAGTATGTAACAAAAGAGAGGCAAGCTTATTTGAAACACTCAAATGTCACCAAGCTGGCCAATCGAGGTAATCCCCAGATTAAGGAATCATGAAGCAATAGCATCTGTGGGCATGATTCAGCTGAAAACATCTGGTTAACTCTGAACCACTTCAATTAGCTGGAGTATGCATTTGTCAATCATTTCATTTCTTTTGATTGTATAAAGTTCCCACGAGGAAATGTTTACACTGCCAACTCATCCAACTCTTTGAAACACTGTGAAGGGATTCTAACACATTTCTTAAATGCAGAGACAATTAACTTGAATTGCTCTGTGGTGAAATTATACCCTGATATTAGAATATATTTTAGGAACAGAAATTAAGAAGTCTATCTTGGTTTGCTTGAAATCGAAGAAGCAAAACTTTTAGTTCTAAGAATTACATCACTTTTTAATATTGAGGAGGCTGCTTAAATTAGAGAATGTATGTCAAAGTGTCTGCAGTGGGAGAGCCTTAATAACATTCTAAGAGCTACCTGGTGTGTTTTGAGTTTAGGATAAAGAATATTCATTAATTCACTCACTCATTAATACTTACTGAGCACCTATTATGTTTTGCCCTGAAAGAGTTCAGTAAATAACTTTAATAAGATATATTTTTTTAAAAACTGAGTTTCAAAAACGTGATGTGGACAAAATGATCAAAGAATTTAAAATTTCCCATAAAAGTAAACATCACTGGTGAGACCATGTCAGTTTCTGTTTTCATTTGGTGTCACATTTTGGCAGGCTGCTAACACTCAAGTCCTGGAGTCCTGGGTAGGGTCTAGCAAGCTCAAAGTATGAACAAATCCACAGCTGGGGACCCATGACTTGTAATAAGACATTATCTAGGTTCAACAAGCCTGGATGTTTCACTGGGGCAGGAAGGCAGTGGACCCCCAGGACACAGTCTGAGATCAAGTAGTAGGTTGAAGAACAGAATGGAAGAAGGAAATAGTTCTGAAACATGAGAGAGAACTGCAGATTAGACACACATTATATTGTGTTTAAAATGATTCAGTTGTTGGGACACCTGGGTGTCTCAGTGGTTGAGTGTCTGCCTTTGGCTCAAGGTGTGTTCCTGTGATCCTGAGATGGAGTCTGCTTCTCCCTACCGGGAGCCTGCTTCTCCCTCTGCCTGTGTCTCTGCCTCTCTCTTTGTGTCTCTCATGAATAAATAAACAAAATATTTTTTTAAAAAATGACCCGGCTGTTATCTTAGTTATCAGCATCAAAAATCCCTTTATAGGCTAGAGTCTTGAAGTCTCAAGGACTTGGATGGCTCATGGCTGAAGAAGATCTCGAGGTAATTACGGATGTGTTTTTTTCTGTTGTCAATCGCAGCTCCGTTATGGAGAGAACTTCTGCTATCCTTAGCTCTTTCCTTCATGCTTGTTGTCAACCCACCTGTTAACTGACTGGTGGTATCTTTTATCATCTCCCTAAGAATTGTGCCTGCACACCAGAAACAACCATTCAATTGATAGCTTTTAATATTTGCATGGCAATAGAACAGCAAATAGCTAAACCACACATTTTAAGTAGTGACCTATTCTATGGTGGGTCTTTTGTTAGATTAAAAAAATAGAATTAAAATTCCATGGTTTCCTCAGGATGGACATATTAATATCCAGTGTTCTTGATATAAGGGCTGGCTTTTATTTTTTTCATTTTTTTAAAGTTTATTTATTTAAGTAATCTCTACACACAAAGTGGGCCTCGAACTAGTAATCCTGAGATCGAGTCATATTCTTCCAACTGTGCCAGCCAGGCACCCCAGGCCTAACTTTTAAAAACTGATTTTGATGCAGTGCACAAAATTCAAACTTCATTAAAAACAATGAAACGTCATTGCTTCGTAATAGTTTGTTATTTTTAAAACCATTTCTTTTATGTACATTAATTGGGGGACATTATAAATTAGGAAATCAATTATCAAAGTTAAAAATAAGAATTAAGGCACCCACATGGTTCAGATGGTTTAACGTTCGACTCTTGGTTTTGGCTCAGGCCATGATCTGAGATTCCTTGGATTGAGTCCTGCCTCAGGCTCTGTGCTCAGCACGGAGTCGGCTTGCCCCTCTCTCTGCGCTTCTCTACCTGCTTGTGTAGAATGGTAATCAAATTTTTCAACATTTACTGCAAAATTCTCAAAAGCCAATGTACAAATGAGTCTCCTCAGACAGAGGAGTAAGAAATATACAATTCTATTTCAAATGTCAAAATTTATTAGCAAAGGTGAATGATAGTCCAAAAAATTTATTTTTGTCTCCTTTATCTATTGATCTGGTTTAGTTTAACTCATGTGGTTTATTTTTGACAGGTCACTGGGGATCTTGCTTCTTATTACTGCCATGCATGAGCTAATTCATGTATCAGACCTCCAGAGGTGGTGGATATTTTTCACATAGGTATGCCAAAAAAATTAAAGAGGTCAATAATGGAACAACTAGGCTTTTTAAGGAATTCTAGGGCTAACGCTAAAATCATAACAAATCAACCAGATTTGTCCATGGTTTTATCCTTTGAATCTGGGAGTGGGAAGAAGCAAGGGAATCACTGGATGGAAAACTTGGAAACAAAATTTGTGAATGTGGCAGCAGAAAAGTTGATGATCTACAGAGCTTAAAGAAGCAGGTGCAGCTGTCTCAAGCAATGACTTTAGCATTATGCAGCCAGAGACCCTATTTCAGAGAGATGTAGCCTCCAGCTACCTAGAATTCCCGGCACCTGAATATATTCTAGGAGAAATTCCCTACACCTATTTCATAGAGGCATCCAACACATTAAAATAAAGTTTCATCAAAAATCTGCTTATCTCAATAATAACTACTAAGAGACAGGGAATTACAATGACGACGTAAAGGGATTGTTGAAAAATTATGAAAGGGATGAGCACTTGTGGCAGTTAAGCATTAACTGCGTTAAGCAGGTGTCACATTCACCTCTGCGGAAAGTAGCTGCAGTACTTTGCAGGAATGAAATCAGATTCTGCAGTTCTGACAGCTGCATTTTTCCCCACCTGAAAGCTTCATTCCTCCTTTTTCTTCTCTGAAAAATTCTATCCTCCTCTGATCCTTTATTTTACCTACCCCTGATTTCTTGGAAGAGAAGCTGCATGCAGTCTTCCATCCAAATCCAATATGGGGATTCCTGCGTGGCTTAGTGGTTGAGCGCCTGCCTCCAGCCCAGGGTGTGATCCTGGAGTCCTGGGATCGAGTCCCACATCAGGCTCCCTGCATGGAGCCTGCTTCTCCCTATGCCTGTGTCTCTGCCTCCCTCTGTATGTTTCTCATGGATAAATAAATAAATCTTAAAAAAACAAACAAACAAAAAAAACCCACCCAAATCCAATACGGAATGTATCTTCCACAAGGAGTGGACTAGTATCCATCTTTGTCTTCCACCTTTAGTGAGTCAGAAGGTCAATGAAACCCACTGAATTTGTTTGCAAAATCTTAAAACATCTGTGTTTAGTAAATTATTCTTAATGCATTACATTAATGCAGAATTTTAAGCAAAACTTCCTAGATAGTTTAAGAACTTAATTTTTAAAAACCTTAAGGGGCACTTGGGTGGCTCAGTTGGTTAAGCATCTACCTTCAGCTCAGGTCATGATCCCGGGGTCCTGGGATTGAGACCCGCATTGGGCTCCCTGCTCAGTGGGGAGCCAGCTTTTTCTCTCTGCCCCTCCCCCTCCTCGTGCACATGTTCCCTCTCTCTCACTCTCAAATAAGTAAAAATAAAATCTTAAAAAAAAAAACCTTAAAAAACAAGTGGGAAATAGTCCATCTTTATTAATAATAATTATTTTTTAATTTTTTAAAACATGTGAGCCTATATTAAAGAGGAAATAAGGGAATTATCTTTTTTGGTTTTATTTTTAATTGCTATTATTATTTTTACTTTACTATATTAGGTGCTATCTAATATAAGAAAATGACAAAACACTTTAGAAGAAATTATTCAATTTGGTTTAATTCAGAACTTAATCTTGTTGAATTAATATTTGGTGTTTTGAATAAAGTAATAATGTAGTCTTCAAAACAAAATTAAATCAAAAGTATTATACAATGCTCACATTACTTGCATGCTTCCATAATAAACTATTATATGTGTGGAAAAATTATATAGGATTTTAACATATAGTTTCAGACAATGCTCTAGTTACCACAGACTTAAAATACAATGACACATTTTTTTATATTGTGCTTTCATGGAATATTCTCATAGTTATTCATTATGTGTGCTAAGCTACCTGTTTTGAAATGCAAAAAGTGTCATTAAATTGATAACCTGAACTATTTCTACAATACTTATAATATTAATATAGGCCATTTCTAATGATTATGCAGTTTAAAAAGAAGGTATATTTATCTTAGACATACCATCCAGCATTCTATAATTTTGAGCCAAAAAAGAATTAAATTATGATACTATTTGGATGAAATGTGCCTGTCAAAATCAAAGCTTTTAACTAAATCATACAAACTCCTTTCCACTTAAAATATAATGATGAGGTTGCTAAGGATTAAAATATCTTGCTTCTTACAATAATCTAATCAGCATTGATGGCCATAGATAACTTACTAATATTTGTATTCTATGTACACAAGGACACAATCATAATTTTTTTATTAATCTGTCAACTTGGTTTACTCTGGGTTAAATTATGTAACCTGAAAAATAAAAATTTAATGAAGAATCAAGTCAGATATAATGAAATGGAATTGGTGTTAACTGGATTAAAACATACCTGTCCCAGCTCTGCCACCAACTTGTGTGATATTAGAAAAATCAATTAACCTCTCTGAGCCTCACTGCCCTCATCCATAAAAACATTATTCTGAAATACTCAGGTTTATCTTTTGTAAGCATATACAACATTATAGACAGTCTCATAAGAAGATAGAGCAAAGGACCTCAACAAAACCTGAACGGGTAGGGCATTATTCCAGAGATAGAAAATTGTAACTCCAAAATCAATACACCTACTTACTGATGGCTGCAATTCTCTAGAATGTTAACAAACTTTTCACAACATAGTAATAAAAAAAATGCACATACTCAAGCCCATTGACAACCTCATCCACACTAAGATACTAATGACCAGAGAGACCTCTTCCGAAAAGGTTTTGAGTGAAGCACACATTCTATTAGTTGAGGTAGACTGGAAAGCTGTTTTCTATTTCCCACAGTCCTTCTATGGGCTTTCACCACAGGCGCACGCGCACACACACACACACACACACACCCATTCTACATCAGGGTCCATCGAAATATGCAACCAGATTCCTGTGAATCTTTTTTTGTAGAATTTATGACCAGTTTATTTTCATATTCCTCAATATACTTAGTTGAGGAATATACTTATTTTTATACTTATCTCTTTCTTCCTCAATGTAGTATAAGTCCATGGAAGCAGAGACCATACCTATTTTCTCTGCACTGTATGCCTGAACTAGAAACACAGCATACACAGTCTGCCACTCTATAAATATTGGGTTCTCTATAAATATTGTTTAAATTAAAAAAAACAAAAGAGGAAAAGAATGAGCTTTTGAAGTATTTAAGCATCTTGAAGAAAGCATTAAGGGAAGGTGGGGGAGGATGTTGAAAATAAAGGCTGAAATTCCCAAGGACAAATTATACCTTTCTGGAAATTTTATCAAAATCTGGCCTTGAATATTTAACATGTTTTTTTAAAACATCTTTATTCTTTTAATTCCTGCCCCACTCCCCCCTGGAATGTAAGTTTCATAAAGCAAGACACCTATTCTATGTCTATTTTTTTATTCCCAGAATGGTACCTGGCACATGGCAGATCAGATGGCAAACATTTGATAAATGTTTGTTGAATGAATGAATAAATTAAGTAATCAATTAATAAATGAATGAATGAACTCATTTTGCAATAAGCTTACTCCCTTAAAAGAGACTGGATAAAGAATATTTAATCTTTCATTGCTATTATTCTTCCAAGGTACAGGCAACAGAAGTATTCTTGATTCTACTGGAAATATTCCAGAAGTGAATTACTTACGTAATAATTATAATTAAAAGCTCTTGAACTTCTCTTTAGAGGATTCTTAAATCTCTTGAGATTAATAAAATTTAGAACACAGGCTTCCCTAAGGAATCTCCTTAATAAACAAATGCGTATGTATTATTAGGGAAATATAAACTACATGTTTCTGATTCATTCATACTTGTAGTGTCCTATCACTGTTTTGGCTAGACTTATATAATAGAGAAGCCTACTTTAGGACAAACATGCTTCTCTTGAACAACCAATATAATGAAGGCAATATAAGGAAAATCCAATGACTTTCAGACAGTTCAAAATCATGGTTTTAAGGAAGTTTAATTATTCAAAATGAAAAAGAAACAGTATGTGTTGTCTAATAGATAGTCACTGGAGTTTAATAAGCTTAAACAAAAGTATGGTGTGATTTAGTAATCATCAAATGAATTTAATCTGTATAAGACCAAAAAGTAAATAGAGAAAGAAGGAAAGAAATCTATCAGAGAGTAGAGGAATATAAGTAAAAAAGGACTTCTCTTCTTGCATAATTTTGACTCTGCTAGGAAATCAATTCTGTAACAATTTATTTCATTTTCTAGGACAGTTGTAAGAAGAAATTGTGCTGGCCATAACATTTCTCATCATATGCTTGGCCATGTGTAATAGAAATGGACATGATCAAATGATTGAACCATTCCGATTTACGTGGGATTGTCTACATAACTTCACAAGCAAGGGTGATTGCTGCTAACAGGGCAGACTTGCTGAACCATGGCAAATCAGAACCATAAAATACTGGGAACACATTCTTGTCCATCGCAAGAGGAAAAAAAAAAAAAAACGAAGCTATGTGCCCCTGCATTAAAAGTTTGTTCCAGGTACAGAATTGAGAGTCTTTTGTTTTATTGTTGTTTGAATCACAAAAGAAAAACTGGACAATTCTTAGGTTCGAGTTCAGATGTCAATAATTAAATGATGCAGATTAAAGGTTTATATGTGAAACATTGATCCTGTTGTATTACAGATAATATTCCACTAAAAAGCCCCCTTGCAGATTGGCTGCCAATGCATCATCACCACAGTCAATTTCAATGAACCTTATTTTCAGAAAAAGACATGAAGGAAAACTAAATATTTGAGCCACAATCCAATCTGTGAACACTTGCCTTTAGATATAGACATACTGGCAGGGTTTCTTAAGAAACATACTTTTAACCTTCTGCTCTTTTAAAACGTCAAATATGAAGGGGAGAAAACCCCAAGGAACAGCATGTATAAAATTCTCAGGGCATGGGAAAACCCCACAGAAAATAACGTGTTCTTTAGTACTTTAGCTTTTATATTCGCTCCATGCAGCCTTCTCAAGGGGGTGATTTGAGACACTGGAATCACTGAGTCACTCTGACCTCATACTTTTATGATCAGTAAAAGTGGTTCCTATTAGCAGCATCAACCATAACATTAGAGAAAAATACAGTTGAAAGCCTCCAGTGCCAAGGATGGGATAATCAAGCAAAGCCTGAAATAATCTATTCCTGTCAATAAAGCAAAAGAAATAAAAAACATTACAGGACGATGAAAAGCCCACCCTATTTTACAAGTGGTAAGAACCATCCGGTGGTAATAGTTTATAGGCTTCCTGTATTCACAATGATTAACAATGAGATAAATAAATCTAAATATACATAGGCCTCTTTGGATGTTCCTATGGGCTTGACAAAGTTGCTGATTGCTTCCTTGGTTTGTACCAGGTAGGGGGTTCCTGCTATGCTTTTCAAATTTTCCTGCTCTCCTGCACACTGGATTGGTGGCTATAGAGGAATGGTGATTGAGTGAAAAAATATTTTCCCTAAATGTTATGCAGAAGTAAAATGAAACAGTTTTGTATGAATATAAATGACAATTTTTCTTTATATCAACCTCTAAACTTTAGTGGGAATTAGATTAAATGACCTCTATGATTTCTTTGAATTTAAAATATCTATCTCTATTTTCCAATTTATTACTATAGTCAGTTCCCTAAATGGAAACATCAGGTGCATATGCTTTGGTTGATTCAAAAGGCATATGTAATATAATACATAATTAGCCTTAAAATTATAGGTGTAAGCAAAAGTATAATTAGGTTGCTAAATAATCTTGCTTGAAAGGGGCACAAGCAAGCACTTGATATAGTGTACATAAGATTAGTACACTTAATATAATGTTATCATATGCATATTATTTCCTATTCCTAAGTTTAAGAGCTATTGCATAGATGAAGCATGGTAATTACTAGTTAAAAGTAAATGGATTGCTAGAAGCCTATTTATCCTCTAAAATGGGAATGAATGACTCTGAAATCTGTCACTGACACTGCTATATACCAAAACTGTATTTCAAGCTACATATTGAAAATCTCTGTCTGGTTCCACAAATTCAGCATACCCAAAAGAAATTCCATGCACCTGATATTGAACTTATTCCTTCTCTTACACATATTAATTCAGTTTAAGGATATCAGCTACTACCTAGCCTTTGAGGCTACAATCTGCTAGAGTCAGATTTGGCCCATGGATCCTCCATATCCTTTATCTTCCTCTTCCTCAATTTTTCCATTTCATCTCCTTCATATCTCTCATTCTTTCTCCTCTTATTTTAATTTATACCATGTATCTCAACAGTGTTCAGTCTTTTTTTTTTTGTATCATATAAATGCAACTTTGAACATCCTCATATAAACATATTTGTATTGTGTAGGTCAGTGTTTTGGCTAAATAATATTTACAGGGGAGATCATCACATGTGAACAGAAATATGTAGATGGTACTCATCCACGCATATATACATACATGCATCTGTCCATGCAACATAAAATATGAGCTCTTCCTTAAAATAAATTACATATATGTATTTCAGAAAGTTAAAAATAATTTTGGAGCATGATATTAGAAACTAAGGATTTATATATGTAGCATGTAATACAAACTTAGCATCATGATGACTTTTCAATATTGATTAAAAATACTTGAGATACAAGACTAAAGAGATAAAAAGCTTTATAGGAAAATAAGAATTGATTTTTAATACACATCATTGTTATATAGGACTGGTTCTAATGTGTATTGATTAAAAACTCTTTAAGGATAACTCTTTGATAAAACTGTCTCTCTTTTGTATAGAAGTCTTAAGATTATTGTTCAGAACTCAAGGTGGTAATTAGTCTGATTACCTCTGTGCTAAATGAGAATTAAAACCCCCAAGAACACAATATTCTTTTCAACATAGTCAAGGATTAATCCTTTTTCTTGAAAAATGCTTCCTGGTTTCCCAGCTTGTCCCTAGCTTCCATTTTGTGCAATGAAATTATACTTACATTATGTGATATAAAAAGGGACAACTGCCAGGTGAAATTTTAAAAAATATTCCTTAGCAATGTGATGTCAACTGAGATCCTTGCATGTCCTTGCTGCCAAATTCAGCAGGAAGGTAAAATTTCTCTTCTCTGCGGATAATATGATTCTGCCAGCTGAATGTGTTGAGTAATTACTGTAAGATATGATGGCTTGATATTTGCTATATTTGAAACCAAATCACCAATTTATGCAGATATTACTTAAAATGCTCATAGTCCATATCAAATGATCCTATTTTATTGGTTCAGTTTACTACCATTGAGTACATTTTACACCTGACTCATCTTGGCAACAAATGAGGTTTTAGAACTGCGAACAATCATGAATACTTCATGAGCCATTGAGTGATGATGGCCAGTTAGTCTCACACTTATCACCAATATTTTAGATCAAATTTGCCCCTCAAACACTCCAAAGGTACAGAATGGTGGGTTCTCAATTGTACATGTTCAGGGATCCCTGGGTGGCGCAGCGGTTTGGCGCCTGCCTTTGGCCCAGGGCCCGATCCTGGAGACCCAGGATCGAATCCCACGTCGGGCTCCCGGTGCATGGAGCCTGCTTTTCCCTCTGCCTGTGTCTCTGCCTCTCTCTCTGTCTCTCTGTGACTATCATAAATAAAAATTAAAAAAAAATTGTACATGTTCAGGCTTTTCTGAAAGACATTCTTGAGTCCTTTGGCCCAAACTGCAGGCAATCTTGCAGCCCCCTTCAATAAAGAGGTACAATAGCCTTTATCTAGATGATACCGTAGGTCAGATGGTATAATTTTCATAAAACCTTGGCTGGGACTAGGAAATCAAAAGGCCAAACAGACTTAATGCTAACCACTGGATTTACTAAGTGGCAGTGTTATACCAAGCTAGGTCATGAGAAACTTAAGTACCTGAAGGATATTAATTTAGCTATTCTAGACATTTCATTACCAAATTGAAAGTTAACATTTGTTTGTTTTTTTACTGAGAGTTGAGAAAAGAAATGACCACAAGAAAAAAAAAATGTCTCCTGCTGTATGTATAGCTGCTGCTATCTAAGACATTAGGAATGGAAATAACATACAATCATTTTCCCTAGTACATAGCAGCCAAAAAAAAAAAAAAAAAAAAAAAAAAAGAAAAAAAGAAAAGAAAAGAAAAAGAAAAAGAAAAGAATCCTCTCCTGATCATCTGATGCTTCCTTCTATCAGTGAATGAAACATATAACACTTAAAAAAATCAACCATTTTGGCCTTGGTTCTAAAAACTTAGGACAAAATCTCAACATTCCATTATAGTAAACTATCCATAGACAGTCTGAGCTTTCAATAAATTTATTTCCTCTGTGAGATTTGTTCCTTCTTTCTTAATTTAACTGTCTTTTTGAGTGTGTCTTTAGTCATCAAGAAACTCAACTTTAAGAGTGGCAAGGTACAAATTCTTATTACTCATTTTCCTAGGGCCTGAAGGGTTTGTATATCTCTTTTATTCAAATGAATATCAATGTTAAAGAAGAAGGAGAATTGCTGGTAGAAAATTAGGTCACACAGAAAACAGAAGAAATGAACTTGTTCAGATCTCAAATTGTGCGAATTTATTTTTTTAAATTTTATTTTATTTTATTTACTTATGATAGGCACACAGTGAGAGAGAGAGAGAGAGAGAGGCAGAGACATAGGCAGAGGGAGAAGCAGGCTCCATGCACCGGGAGCCCGATGTGGGATTCGATCCCGGGTCTCCAGGATCGCGCCCTGGGCCAAAAGCAGGCACCAAACCACTGCGCCACCCAGGGATCCCAAATTGTGCAAATTTCTAAATTTTTTCTTTTATTCGATCCATGAAGAGTATTTTCCTATATCAAAGTAAAACAGGGGTTACTGCTTATCCTAACAAGATCTGATTTTTCCCATTTTTAATAAGGAAAAAATGATAGGGAAGAGACAAGCAAGAATAATGTTCGCTACTTTTGCATGTATTGATCAACCGTGGACAACAACAACATAAGCATATTACAAACACTGCAGTCTGGAGCTTCATAAGGGATATTCAAGAGCTTGCCAACTCTTTTAGGACTTCCCAAAAAGTGGGGGAGAGCAGAGATGAGGAAACATGTACATGTACCTGGCAAAAAACCACAGTTGCTTAACCAAATCTGCAACTAAAAAGCAATTAGAATTCTACATTATGAATGCAAAAGAAATTTTCTTAAGTTGTTTTTAACCACTTTATTGATTGTCAATGACAAGATTTAATGATCAAATATACACAGACAAATTTGACATCAGCATTACTTTCCCTTAAATGTTGAGATTGTGTTCAGAGAAGATCCACAGTTTTGCCTTCCTTAGAAACCTTTGTTGGCATCCTTGTCTAACAGCACCTGCATGCTTGTAGTGCCTCAACATTTGTGAAAGCAGAAATAGCCTATGAAGAATAGCCTATTGACAAATATTTACTTAGTACCTATTCCATGCAAGGAACAAAGTAGAAGGGGAGAGGGGATCCCACTTCCAGCTGGAGTACTCAGAGAAGTAGGCTTAAGTCAACCCAGGGCAGAGGTTGTAATGATTATTTTATGACACCCAAGTGATGTTAAAAACCCAGAAATGAAACTACAATTATATGGTCAATTAGTGTTTGACAAAGCAAGAAAGAGTATCCAGTGGAAAAAGACAGTCTCTTCAACATATGGTGTTGGGGAAACTGGACAGCAATATGCAGAAGAATGAAACTGGGCCACTTTCTTACACCAAACACAAAAATGAATTCAAAATGGATTAAAGACCTAAATGTGAGACCTGAAACCATAAAAATCCCAGAAAAGAACACAGACAATAACCTCTTTCACATTGGCCAAAGCAACTTCTTTCTAGATATGTCTCCTGAGGCAAGGGAAATAAAAGTAAAAATAAGCTATTGGGCCTTCATCAAAATAATAAGACTCTGCATAGTGAGGTAAACAATCAACAAAACTAAAAGGGAACCTACAGAATGGGAGAAGATATTTGCAAATGACATATCTGATAAAGCATTAGTATCCCAAATATATAAAGAACTTACAAACTCAACACCCTCAAAATGAATATTCTAATTAAAAATGGGGAGAAGACATGAATACACATTCCTCTGAAGAAGACATACTGATGGTCAACAGACACATGAAAAAATGCTCAATATCACTTATCATCAGGGAAATGCAAATCAGAAGTACAATAAGATATTACCTCACACCTGTCAGAATGGCTAAAACCAAAAACACAATAAGCAACAGGTGTTGGTAAGGATATGGAGAAAGTGGAACCTTCATGCACTATTGGTGGGGATGCAAACTGGTGTAGTCACTCTGGAAAATAGTATGGAGAGTCCTCAAAAAGTTAAAAATAGAACTATCCTAAGTCCAGCAATTGCCTTAGTAAGTATTTACCCAAAGAATATAAAAATATTAATTAAAAGGTATGCATGCACCCCATTGTTTATAGTAGCATTATCTACAACAGCCAAATTATGGAAACAGCCCAATTGTCCATAGATGAATGAATGGATAAAGAATACATATATAATGGAATATAGCTCAGCTATAAAAAAGAATGTAATCTTGTCATTTGCAACAACATGGATGAAGCTAGAGAGTATAATGCTAGGTGAAATAAGTCAGTCAGAGAAAGAAATACCATATGATTTCACTCATATGTGGAATTTAAGAATCAAAAAAATAAGGTCAGCCGTGGTGGCTCAGCAGTTTAGCGCTGCTTTCAGCCCAGGGCCTGATCCTAGAGTCCTGCGTCAGGCTCCGTGCATGGAGCCTGCTTCTCCCTCTGCCCACCCCCCCCCCTCTCTCTTTCTCTCTTTCTCTCTCTGTGTCACTCATGAATAAATAAATATTTTTTTTAAAAAAGCAAAGGGAAAAGACTGAGAGAGAGTACCAACCAAGAAACAGACTTTTAACTATAGAGAACAAACTGCTAGTTACCAAAGGGGAAGGGTGTGGGGGGGATAGGTGAAATAGGTGATGGGGATTCAGGAGTGCACTTGTTGTGATGAGCACCAGGTGATGTATGGAAGTGTTGAATCACTGTATTGTACACCTGAAACTAATATTACACTGTATGTTAATCAACTGAAACTTAAATAAAAACATTTTTTAAAAAGGAAAAAAAAAACATGCCCTGAATATTTCACTCAATTCTAAGTGGAGAGCTTGTGAAGGGGCACATTGGCTGTTAGATGTGGGCAGTTCTTAGAAGATGCCACGTTGAATAGGGGGTGGGCAACAGCTATAATTCATCATTAAGTGACACCTTCTGTGGAATACTATTGAAGGGGATACAGATGCCATGCTTATAGCAGGAGCAGCATTAGAAGCACTGGGTAACCTATACTTTGCCCCAGATGTAACGCATGGTATATAGACCAAAGACCTGGCTGAAAGCTAGTGTTTGCTTTGCCTAGAATACCCATCCTGCCTGATATCCAACACTTGTCTGCCTGAAAAACTCCTTTATTCTTCAAAACCAAGTTCAGGAATTACCTCCTCTGAGAAGTCTGTCTTTACTCTCCACTCCCTGACACAACGAATATCTCCCTCCTTTTTACGATTTCTATACTTTGTACATATTTTCATTGCTACTCATAGATGAATACATTATAAATATTTGTTTTCTGATAGGACTTTGACCAAGGGGAAGCAAATTATAATAAAAAAGGGATGTAAAATGTAAATTTAAGCCCTACATTTGGTAAATATTCTTCTTAAGTAGTAGAAGAAAAAAAAGTTTGAAGGCACTTTACTGATAATTGTGTAGTATCTTGAAAAATATTACTGTAAATTGTATAATTTTTAGCTTTTTTATCAAAGACAAACGGATTTTTCCTCAAGTATACGTAATTAGATCATATACATATATGTAATATATATGTAATATATGTGTAATATATTTAATGTAATATATATTCCCAAAGTACACCTGATTAGATTACATACATATATGTAATATATATTATATATATGTAATGTATGTAATGTAATATATATAATTACATATACATATATAATTCCTACCCAACTCTGGCAAATCCTAATTGGTTGCCTAACAAAATACAAGCTCATCAATACTGTTAACCATTATCCTGAATTTAAACATAGCACTGAGGTAGAAATAATTAGCTTCTTAGGTTAGCTAAATTAGGTTAGCTGAGGTTAACCTTTAAAGCAAAATAGTGTCCCAATAACATACTGAGAGGCAAGAAAGAGTGAATAATATCTTTCGATATTTAAAAATACTCTCACTATTTGAACCTATTCACGACCATTTGTTTAAGGAATATCTGCATATTTTACATAACTGCTAAGGTTTTAGGTGTGAATGGACATTTTATTCCAGTGTGTTATAAAAGAACAAATAGTTCCATCTGAGCCTTTATCCCCAATCCTTCAGTGATTTCATAAGTAGCTTCTGTTGCCCTGGCAACATTTATAAAATAAATGATTTACCCTATCTCTATATGATTGTGTTGCCCTGGTAACTTGCTGTTATCTAGTCTGACATGGATTTTATTTTAGCTGTGTGCTTGCTTTCTCTAGAAATAATCCATAGAAAATTAGCCTTCACTAGATTAGATACTTAACACTGTGTTTCCATTTAATTATATTTAATATGCTAAATAGCTATTAAGGATGTAATGTTGTCAGTATTCTTACAAAGGAACTGGCAAATTCTGATTTCCTGATGATGCAGTGATGAAGAAATTCTAAGTACTATCTAAGGACACATTGGGGTCATGCACAATTGAAACTTTTTCTCTCAGCTGCTGTGTCAGTCTCATGTTCAGAATGCTGTGCCTGCAGTTCTAAAAAAGTAACACATTATTGCACAAACTATTCTTTCCTTTTAAAGTCTTATAGTAAAATAATAGAAAACTACATGCAAAAGACAGGTCACAAGTACACATTTGGATTTCAAAAGATTCTGGATTCCTCAGTTATTCTAGCCACTCCTGTGCATGGGACAGGGATATTGGATATCAGGCAATGTCTTCTCCAAGACATTTTCAGAAGCTCTACTTGAAAGATGATCCTCCAAATTATTTATGTGGATAGAAAATCACTTTATGTACAGAGACTTTGTATAATGACATTTTCATAATGCAAAAAAAATTAAAAATTTTTTTCCCATTCATGATTGATTTATCCATTACTTCAGTGGAAATTATGACTTTTTAACATACCTCAATGACATAATTTAGCCTTTCTCCAAAGTAAACCTAACTCTACACAATAGCATTGGGACAATCAAGCTAACAAAAAAGTGTAGTAAAATGTGCCAGATTGACTAATGAAAAGTTGTTCTTCAATAGATCAACAGTTTACCTTTCCAAGCAAATCTTTCCCTTATTCCCTAACACACATCCTTCACTTAATGCAGGCTACCTGCCTCTTGGCTCTTGGAATAACTTGAAATCCATCCCTCAATATTTTGTCGTATTATTTTTACCTGAAATGCCTCTTTCTTTTCCTTTAACGTCATAAACATCACCTATCTTTTAAATTCATGTTTATGTCTTTGTTTCTCCCTGTTCTTAACTGTCATTTTCAGTGTTATATAATTGCTACCTTTTCTGCTGCAGATTTTAAATTATATCATCCTAAATATATAAAAGTTTTTCTATGATTAGATTGTATGCCTTTGCATGTATTATTTCTTCTCCTCCCTTATTTCCAAAAATACCTAAAGGAATATTCTGTACATGTTGATGCTTAAGAATATTTGTTACTATTTGTTGATTTTTTCTTACTGAATTCAAAGTTCTCAGTCTCCTAAAACAGAGTCGATAAAGGTACAGCTAGGGCCCAGTAAAAGAAAGACTTAAGCAAGTGAGCATTCAGGGAAGTATTCCTCAAATTTCACTACAATGAAAGTCATGTATATTCTTCAAAATTGCAAGTTATTGATCTACAGCATGCTAATGTTTGAAAATTTCTTATTACACAGTTGGTGATTGATTTTTTTTAAATTTTCACAATATTTAACTTCAGATATATATGTCAAAAAAGACCAACAACTGGTCATGGAATAACTAACAATGTCAATTTGATTAAGAACATGCCATTTAAAAATACAATTGTTTTGACCATTAGCAACTAAACTGTCAACTATGTAGCAATCAGATAGAGTACTTAATGATTGTTCATGATGTTCATATGCCCTAAATCCATTATAGTTTTAGGCTCTTGAGAACATACCTTATAGGAGTAATAAATTATATTTTCAATTGGTTTGGTGGAATAAATACATCTCTTCCCAGAATTCGAGTTAGTTTCACATTTGACTTATTTAAAATCTTTAAAATTGTTCCAGAGTTGAGAGAAATAGTATCCTTCCAAATTATTTTTATAAAGCCCTTGTAATTCTGCTATTCAAATCTAACAAAGATAGTACATCTGAAAGATAATAACACTTAATAATTTCATTAAAAAGACTGCTGCCAAAATAATACAACATTAATAAGTATAATTGAGAAGTATGGTTTTAAGATGGCTTTTTCAGACTAAAAGGAGTTTATCGTATAATGGTTCCACCTTAAGAAATATTTACTGAAATTAGTTAAAATATAATTAATCACAAATACATTCATCACGTAAAATTGATAAAAATAATTTTAAAAACTCAAAATTTTCTCAAAGAACTTTTTATTTTTTAAAGTTTTTATTTATTCATGAGAGACACAGAGAGAAGGCAGAGACATATGCAGAGGGAGAAGCAGGAGCCTGATGCAGGACTCGATTCCCCGACCTGGGATCACAGCCTGAGCCAAAGGCAGACGCTCAACCACTGAGCCATCCAGGCATCACAAAGAACTTTGATTAAATTCAATATTTACAATAAAAACCAAACAATTCATAGTGGCATTCTAATTAAGATAAAGAATTAATCAAAGAATATACTGCAATAAAACTGGGTGAGAAAAAGGACTGTGAAATAAAAATAACTGAAATGAGGTAGAAAATGAAGTTATTTTGATGGCCTGGAATACTTGAGAATTAGTGAAAAATTGTCTACTGAAAATAATAGAAAAATTCAGAAAAATAGTTGGCTATAAAATCATTTCACATATGGGGCAGATGTACAGGATAAACAATGCCATGAAGACTAAATCACACATTTCTTAAAGGTTGGACACTCTGCAAAGCAGCTAACCAGAAACACAAGAGAAAAAAAACCCTGTTATATCAAAAGAGACTTAAAGGACACAATAACCAGATATAACGTGTGAGCATTAATCGTTTCCTTATCTTATTTGGGTAATTCAGCTTTATAAAAGGCATTTTTTTTTTTGGATTGGTAAGAAAATTTAATTAGAGGAGATAAAAAATTCATTGACATGGGAAAGTTTGAGAAGTTTATAGGGCATATATGGAGGAAAATTTACTACTCTATTAAGGGACTCAAAAGACATAAAATAATTCTTGATTAAACAATATGTTACTAAACAAAAATGAGTCAAAGAAGAAATTGAAAGAAAATTAAAAAGTCTTGAGATTAATGAAAATGGAAATATAGCATATCAAAAATTATGAGATACAACAAAAGTAATTTTTAAGAGGGAAGTTCATAGAAATAAAAGCCTATACTAAGAAAAAAGAAAGAGCTCAAATAAACAACCTAATCTTGTACCTCAAGGAAGTAGAAAATGAATAAATAAAGTTTGTAGAAGGAAATATAACAAGAAAATCATAGCAGAAATAAATGAAATAGAGACTAAAAAGACAACAGAAAGAAAAGATCAATGAAACTAAAAGCTGGTTTTTTTAAAAAGATAAGCAAAATAGACAAACCTTTATCTAGACTTATCCAGAAAAACAGAGGACTTAGACAAAGTTAGAAATGAAAGGGAAAGACACTACAATTAATTCCACACAAAAACAAAGGCTCATGAGAGACTACTATGATCAATTACACACACACACAAAAAAAAAGGACAATCCAAAAGAAATGGCAAATTACTAGAAACATTAAACCTATGAAGACTGAATCATGAAGAAATAGAAAACCTGAATGACCAGTTACTACTAAGGAGATTGAATCAGTAATCAAAAGCCTCCCAACAGACAAAAGTCCAGGATCACATGAGTTCACTGGTGAATTCTACTAAATCTTTAAAGAAGAATTGATTCCCAAACTTGTCCAAAAAAGAGAAGATGAAGGAGTACTCCCAAACTCATTTTACAAGACCAGCATTACCCTGATACCACAGCAGACAGGTAAAAAGACACATAAAAAGTATTTGACAAAATTTCCCATCCATTCATGAACTCATGATAAAAACTCTCAACAAACTACGTATAGAGGAAATGTACCTCAACATAATAAAGGCCATATATAAGAAAGCCACAGCTAACATGAACTTAACAGTGTAAAGCTGAAAGCTTTTCCTCTAAGATCAGGAATAAGAAATGGATGCTCACTCTCATCACTTTTATTCAACATAGTACTGAAAGTCCTAGCCAGAGCAATTAGGCAAGAAAAAGAAATAAAAGGCATCCAAATTAGAAATGAAGATGTACAATTCTCTATTTGCTGATGGCATAATATTAAATATATAAAATTCTAAAGACTGTACCAAAAACTTTTAGGACAAATAAACAAATTCAGTACAGTTTCAGTATACAAAATCAAAATACAAAATTTAGTTGCATTTCTATACACTAACAACAAACTATTAGAAAGACAAATTAAGAAAACAATTTCATTTACAACTTCATCAAAAATAATAATATTACCTAGGATTAAGCTTAACCAGGGATGAAATAAATTGAAGAAGACACAAATAAATGGCATGATATTCCATGATCACGAATTGGAAGAATTAATATTGTTAAAATGCCCAGTCTACTGAAAGCAATCTATAGATTCAATGCGACCTCTATCAAAATTCCAATGGTATTTTTTATAGAAATAAAGTAAATAATCCTAAAATTTGTATGGAACCACAAAGGACCCTGAATAGCCATAGCAATCCTGGCAAAAAATAATAAAGTTGTGCACATATACTTCCTGATTTCAAACTACGTTACAAAGCTATAGTAAAATATGGAATTGGCATAAAAACAGACATATAGACCAACGAAACAAAATAGAGAATCCAGAAATAAACCCATCACCATATGGTCAATTAATTTACAACAAAGTTGCCAAGAATATAAAATGGGAATAGTCTTCAATAAACAGTGTTTAGTCTAGTGAAAACTAGACAGCCACATGCAAAAAAATGAAACTGCATCCCTATCTTACACCATACACAAAAATCAACCCAAATTGGATTAAGACTTGAACAGAAGACCTGAAACTATACAACCTCTAGACGAAAACTTAAGGGGTAAGCTCCTTGACCTTGGTCTAGGAAATGATGTTTTTGATTTTGACACCACAATAGAGGCACAAAAGCAAAAATAAACAAGTGGGATTCCATCAAACTAAAAAGCTTTTATACAACAAAGGAAACCATCAACAAAATGAAAAGGCAGATTATAGAATGGGGAAAAATATTGACAAATCCTGTATCTGATAAGGGGTTAATATCCAAAATATAAAATAAACTCATACATACAACTCCATAGTGGAAAACGAAACAATCTGATTTTTAAAATTAGCAGAAGAACTGAATGGATATTTTTCCAAGAAAGAATTCAAATGCCCAGCAGGCACATGAAAAGGTGCTCAACATCTTTAATCATTAGGGAAATGTAAATCAAAACCATAATGAGATATCACCTCACTGCTGTCAAAATGACTATTATGAAAAAGACAAAAGTTAACATGTGTTACTAAGAATATACAGAAAGGAAACCCTTGTGCCCTGTTGATGGGAATGTAAATTGATGCAGCCCAGCCACTATGGAAAACAGTATGAAGGTTCCTCAAAAACTAACAAATAGAACTGCATACGATATAGGAATCCCACTCGTGGGATATATTCAAGAAAATGAAAGCAGGATCCCAAAGAGATATCTACACTCCTGTGTTCATTGCAGTTTTGCACAATATCACAATAGCCAAAATATGGAAACAACCTAAGTGTCTGTCTATGGATGGATGGGTAAAGATATTGTATATATATATATACAATGGAATATTATCATCTGTAAGAAAGAAGGAAATTCTGCCATTTGTGATAACATAGATGAATCTTGAGGGCATTATAGTAAGTGAAATAAGCCTGGAAGAGAAAGATAAATATTGCATGTTATCACTTATATGTGAAATCTAAAATGAATAAATACATCAATCAATCAACCCAAACTCATAGAGATATAGAAAAGAAAAGTGTTTGCCAGGGTTTGGGGAGATTGGGGAAAATAAGGAGAGGTGTGTAAGAGAGTACCAACTTTCAGCTATAAGATAAATAGTCTGAGGATCTAAGTAAATCATGATGACTGTAGTTCATAAGGCTATATTATATAATTAAATTTTGCTAAGAGAATGAACTAAAATGCTCTCTAACACACACACACACACACACACACACACACAAAAGATAAATATGTAAGATAGTGGATGTGTTAATTACCTAGATGGTGGGAGTCCTACCATAATGTATATATGTATCAAATCACAACACACTTACTTTAAGTGTTTTACAATTTTATTTGTCAGTTATACCTCAATAAAGCTAGGGGGAAAAATAAAAAATCTTGAGTAAAAGGAAAGACTTATTTTTTTCTTAGAAAAATTCATTGTATGTATGTTATATTTTTATATTTCCCATAATTAATATATAAATTCAAAAAATTATTGAGAAACAACAACAAAAAATAATTTCAGGGATTGAGTCCTGTCAGGTATATATGGTGTTATAAAGTGTTAATTAAAATACTAGAGTAATGGTCAAAAAGTATATCAACAGAACAGAATTGAGTCCAGAAATATACCAAAGATATAAAGAGAGTTATTGTATGATAAAAATTGGAATAAAATTGTATATCAATGGAGGAAATGTAGGTGATTTATATGACAAAAGTTGTTATGATATTGGTTATCCATTTGGGGAAAAAAAGTTGGACCATAATCTCATACCATACTGCAAAACAAACTCCAAAAGTAAAAAACTTTGGAATAAAATTTACTATAATAAAACATATGTTGATAAAATGTTTTATGTCAATTATATCTCGATTTAAAAAAGTTATTAAACTCAAAAAAACAAAAGTAACAACAAAAACATTAAACAAAGACATAGAGTGTTTTATTATTTATTTTTAACCTATGGTGTTTTAAATCTTATATTAAAAATTTTTTTTTTATTTATGATAGTCATACACACACACACACACACACACACACAGAGAGGCAGAGACATAGGCCGAGGGAGAAGCAGGCTCCATGCACCGGGAGCCCGACGTGGGATTCGATCCTGGGTCTCCAGGATCGAGCCCTGAGCCAAAGGCAGGCACTAAACCGCTGCGCCACCCAGGGATCCCTTAAATCTTATATTTAATAAGATATTTCATATGGCAGTCCAGATGCTCTAAAGCATGGGCTGGCAAAACACTGCCTATGAACCAAATATGGCCCTCACCTATTTCTGTAAACAAAGTTTCTTGAAACTCAGCCATGCCAATTCATTTCTGTATTGTCTGTGGCTGCCTTCACTCTACAGCCACAGCACTGCCTAGGTGTGAAAGAGATCACACAGCTCACAAAACTGACCACATTCATTGTTTGGATCTTTACAGAAAAAAAAAAATTGGTGACCCTTGTCCTAAAGGGAAAAACTGATAAACATTAAACACTAAATACTAAAGTTCTGCATGATGAACGTCAAAACATTAAAAGTAAACAGAAATTACCTAAATTACCTATGACAATGTTAACTAACTGCAATAACATATTTTTAAAATAGGAGATGATTACCCCAAAAGATAAATGACCAAAGCACATGAATTTGGAGCTCCGAGGGAAAAAAAAATTGTTAATGAACATGAAAAGCAACTCAACTCCTCTAGGACTGAGAAATAATAGTGAAACATGAGTAAAGTAGCATTCACTATTCATCACATTAACAAAATATTTGAAACTTGAGAATGCCCAGTGTTAATTGAGGCCATGGAGAAATAAACACTCTTACTTGAAGTGCAATTTGACAATAATGTATAATCATACCTTAAAATACTTAAACACATACTTTTTGTATCAGCAATTTATCCTACACATATTTTCTCACAAGTGCTCAATATTACAGTCTTTAGTTTATGAGCAAGTACTTGAAGCAACTTAAAGAACTGTGAATAGGAAATTGGTTAAATACTTTTTGGGGCATTTATATAATGGCATATTATGAAGTGTTAAAAAAATTGACGTGGTTCTATATGTGACTCATGCAGTGACATCCAGGACATTCTGTTATTGGGAAAAAATAAAGGTAGTTACAACACAATATTTTTAGAGTGATCCTGTATAGATATTAAAATTACATTCACTTTTACACACAAGTACACAGACTTTTGTATGCATAAAAATTGGATAGCAACATAAAATTTATTTACTAGATTTATTTCTGGAGAGTAGAATTGGTAAGTGGAAAGTCTTTTATGCTCTATGCACTTACGAATTATTAGTCTTGAATTTATTGTTTAACAGGTTTTTAAAGATTATTTCTTTAAACTTCCTGTAATTTTGAATTTACACTTAACAATGGAAAGTCAGCACTACTTTTTTTTTTAACAGTAGTTAATGTCAAAGAGACTTTCTGTGGAAATGGTTTTGTTGGTATTCACTTTATCCCAGCAGTATATTTAAAAGGAGGTGGTGCTCTAAAGAAGATGCTCCACTCATTTGAATTCTCTTCCAGTAGAAATAGTATATATGGGTTAGAGTCACTGTTGTTCTATTTTTGCTATGTAGTTAAAAAAAAAAGATTTGGCCTGCAGATGTATATTTACCAAGTTAACAAAAGCATCTTGACATCGTTACTTTGCTAATGAAACTGAGATTTAGGATTGTTGCTCAGCAAAACTATTGGAGTAAAAGATATCTGAAAACCTTGCTTTTTGAACAGAATTCAAATGATATTAATATTCTTTCCACATTAGGTGATATGCTTTTACAGAAAACACACCTATAAATTTGTAGGCTACAACCTATAAAATTAAGCCTTAGGCCTTGTCTGTTTGATGATAAGGAATGACCTAATCAAATGTTCTGGAGCTTTCTTGAACAGCCTTGTAGAGGAGGAGTTTATATTTACTCTTTAACTATAAATTTAAGGTTTATTAATCATAAAAGTCGTAATTTAGCTATGCATGGCAACAAATCATCCAATGATTCAATAGGGCATCTTGCATTTCTTAGAATACTGTAATTAGATAACCGATCTGTAATTAAGTAAAAATGAAAGCTGACCTTTCTCCTTGAGATAAAATAATGCTAACCGTATGAAGAACAGAAGATTTATGATTCAAATGAGCCTAAATACAATTTAAGGGAATAGGACTATGCTTCTTCTTGGGAACTATCATCTTTTTGCCTTGTCAGCACAGATTTAACAAAATATCCAATGTATCGCAACACAGGAATTTCAATTGCGCATTCATATAAGATTTCAATGTAACGGGATGCTATGCAGAGTAGATATTTGGTGCAATCCATCATCTATTAAAATTCTGTCAGTGTGATGGGGAATTTCAAAGTATAGTATAGAAGTCTGCACTGAGAAGCTGCAACGAATAACCGATTGCATGACAAAGTCAGCATTTTTTACTTTCTCACAGCAAAATGTGAGTTCTTAATCTCATCTAGCAATGCTCTTTCCTCAGTATCTGTTCAGGAGAACAACGGCAAATTGTGAACAGAAATGATTTTGCTGTCCTTGGTGGGGTCTGACAATTTACCAGGAGACTTGATAAGGTCCCAGAGCCCACTAACTGACAGAGAACTGTTTTCTTGCACAAATACCAGGATGATAGTTATAACACAGTCCAGGAGACTTTTATCCTGTCTTCATTAAGAGTGAAAGGCCTCAGGGAGCCTGGGTGGCTCAGTCAGTTAACATGGGACTCTTGATTTCTGCCCAGGTCATGATCTCAGGGTGGTGAAACGGAGTGCTGTGTGGGGCTGCTGGGCATGGAGCCTGCTTAAGATTCTTTCTCCCTCTCCCTCTCTCTCAGCCCCTCCCTATCCTCTCTCCCTCTTTCAAGAAAAAAAAAAGTGAAAGGCCTCTCTCTCAGAATCTTTTTTTAAATCTACAAAAAATAATAATAATACACACACCTTAGAAAATTAAATCTCTAAAGAAACAAATTTAAATGGCACATTTCAACTTTATGCTTACTCTTTCTGTTCTCTTGTCCTTTGCCTACTCCTTTTCTTTCTTGCATCATTTCATTTATCTCTTGCTTATAATTACCTGTATCCTCCCCTGCCCCCCCCCCATTTTAACCATTCATCTAGGTAAAGACCAGAGACACAGTGTTCTACTTTAAGACTTTCCTAAAGCCTCTTTGGATACAAGCCTGATTGAAATCCTGGAGCACCTGGGTGGCTCAGTGGCTGAGCATCTGTCTTTTGCTCAGGTCATAATCCTGTGGTCCTGGGCTGGAGTCCCATATCAGGCTCCCTGCAGGGAGTCTGCTTCTCCACCTGCATGTGTCTCTGCCTTTCTCTTTCTCTCTCTCTCTCTCTCTCTCTCTCTCTGTGTGTCTCTCATGAATAAATACATAAAATATTTTTTTTAAAAAAAGAATCTTGGAGTCCTTTGAGTTAAGCCTGAAAGAGAATCGGAAGGGCTTCTGGATCCAGTGTAGGAGTCAGTGTGCATTCACAGTGATGGGAGAGAAACATGCTTACACTTAGAGCTTATACACAAGATTTTCTCAAAATGGTGGGAGAGAAAACATGAAAGAGAACAGTTGTAAGAAAATCAGAAACATATTTGAGATATGTAGATAGTGATACCTTGAATTTATTTGTAAAGCAGGTTCCAGTTACTGACAACAAGAAGGTACCTGATAGGCCTTTTTTCCCTAGCTTCGGTATTAAATAGTTTAATAAGTAAATGAAAAAAGCACCAATCTAGAAATTTGTCTGATTTATAGCCATAGAAGCTATCTCCAAAAACTCATTAGCAAAGTAAGCTAAATAAGTAGTATGAACATGGTAGAAATAGGTGATTATTGCTTATTCTTAACTTTCTTCCATACCAACTCCCATTTTATGTAATTGGGCTAATCTCAAGTATAACATTCAATGCCCTTATATAACTATAATAATAATAGTAATTTTCCAAGTGTTTGCTATCTGCCAGGAAAATTTAGGAGTTTTACACTTTATTTCCTTTCATGAACTAAAGTGAATAATTATTTAAGCATTAGTATGTCTATATTACAGATGAGGAAACTGTGACTCAGAAAGTTTAATTGCCCAGAGTTCCATAACAGAGAAAGGTTTCCTATCACAAAGAGACCAACAACTCACCCTATTAATCATCATGTTGTTCATTTATCCTATCTCTTTAGATTCAGGTATTTGGTGTATCTGCCTTAGATTGCTTAAGTATTCTTGTATTTTAGTGTCATACAGTTATATTTAACCTCATTTTGATGATGAAACTAATATGGGTTGGGTAAGGTTATTTATACAATATAGACAACTAGCAAAACTGTTAAAGGGAAAAGATTGATGGCACAAACTCTGTTTCCATGACACTGTTTAACCAATTATTCCATGGTAAAAACAACAAAGTGGTGGGTGGCCTAGGCACTCCTTTTTCCAGGAATCCGTCCCAGCCACAAATATTGTATTTTAAACCAAGTAACCTAAACTCAAACATGATGCACTGTCTAGTCATGGGAAGTGATAAGATATCAGTGAGCAGAAGACATAGCAAGGAATATCCAAGGGGATAAATTCACACACACACACACACACACACACACACATACACACACACACACACAGAGCTATCACTGGAGGAAGATGTATGAGAAATAACATATCAAAAAAAAAATGGGGCTGAAGCCATGCTAGGATGGAGGGGGAGAGGAAGAAAAATTTTGCTACTGTCCTGAGTGACAGGTGAAATAAAGACATATACAAACATCTTCCCTTCTGCTCATAGTTCTAGAAGTACTAGTAGAATCTTACATATTTTGATATCTGGGAAAATATTTGGGTTTTGCCGGAGGTGGATTCCCTTTGGCCAAAGTGAGATTATGCTTCACCTCAGTGTGAGGACTGAACTAGCATTAGTGCCCTGTAGATGAACATTAATATGTTCTTTATAAGGTAGCTGTTTCCTTTTAGAGACTCTCCACTTTATAACTCGACCAAACTTCTCTTTCCCTGTATTGGTTCACTCTGTGCTATATGTTGGTTTGGCATTGTATATTGTATTTTATCTCATTACTTGAATTGGAAAGGGTAGCCTGAATTCATTGTATGTTGGTATGATTTACAGAACATAGACCAGATGAACTCAGGAAGCCCCCAAGGTGTATAAATAAGAGTAAATAGAGGAATTTGCAAAATATGGGCTAAAGTTCTGCTGTACTAAGTTATATACATTTTATTCTTTAAATAAAAAACAAACTATCAAAACATTAAGAGCAATGTGTAATGTTCCTTATTTTCTTTAAAAAATGGACAAAGCTCACAAATGAAAACCAGGTGCTATGATCCAAGAAACTCCAAGAAACGGATGCCTCTGAATTTAGTTACCTGGTCTTTAATGTGTGCTACCTTATTGATATTTAGCTTTAAAATGTGTTAAAATGTAGCATTGTTTTTTCTTTGTGCAACTAATACATTCTACTAGGAGAGTAATGTCAATAATAATGCATAGCATGTCATACTTTAAAAACTATTTTTACATATGGTATCATTTGATCTTTCCAATAGTCTCGTTAATAAAGTGACAGAAACGGGAACAAAGGCACAGATGTGAGCATGCCGAGGAGAGTATACCACAGCCTTTGTCACATGTTTTTCTGTCTAGTGCCCTACCCCTACTTCTCATTCTCATGAATATATTGCTATAGAAATTACTCTCTCTTAACTTCTACAGAGCTAGAAAACCTGGAAGACCTGGACAAAGACAAATGGAATCATTAGCCTTCAGCCTAGATTCTAATGAAATATGTAATATTTTCCCTGGGACTGATACAATATTGTGCCACGAAATGGGAAATATAGCAAGTGGAAAATAGAGTTTGAATATTTTTATAAAAGATTTTTCCACTAAAGAAGAAGAGAATGGCTCTAGTTAGTTAACATAAAAAAAAATCATTTAGCAACCTTGCTTTCTGTCTATATCTTCATCTATTAGTACACAACTATCTTCATGTTTCAAATATCTTGCTTTGAGTCAAAGGTAGGCCATGATACTAAAAATTGCCCCCAAAGCACATCAAACTGCATCCAAAGAGAACAGAGAATAACAAGAGAAGTAAAACAGAAAGACTTTTCCCCTATAAATGGATTTAATTGTCCAGAGTTCAGAATTCCTGCATGAAGTAGAAATTCCCCATTCATGACAAGTGGTAGACATCAGCTTAGAAGGTTGACTGCTATTTCCTCCAATAAAGTTTGTTCTCTCTTTGTCTCATCCCTCTCTCTCTCTCTCTCATCTCACTCTTTCTCTTTCTTTCACCTCTCTCTCTCTCTAACTCTGCCATCTATCTGTTGTACATGCTTTTGTAGAATTTCAGGAACAGCTTTTCACCTGAAAAATATGGCTGCCTGAAAGAGGTATGGAAAATAACAAAAGCTTCACCCCAAAAGCTTCCTTTCTACGCATTACAAAAGCTTGCACTTGGATAATAGAAATATTTAGCCTCAGGTGACTGAGAACACTTACTGTTGGTTGCATAACGTATGGCGGATGAGGCATCCATGAAGTACTCTGGACCTATGCATCAAACAGCATTTATTAGCACAAAGCAATCACAGAGAGAACTTGGTTCTTGTGTTCAGTGGAGTCACACTAGGTCAAAAGAAAGTGGAGTCCATCTGACTTTACAGCTAATTAATACTCAGAACTAGGAATAGAAAGGAAATTCTTGGACCTGATTAATTTGGTCCCTGAAACATAGTGAAATGTAAAGCGAATTCCTACTTCACCAGTACTGGCTATAGTGCCTACATTGACCAGGCTGGGCCTTGGAACATATTTTGAGGTTGGTGTTGAAGGCTAGAGTCTTAGAAAGAAAAGCCTCAGGGACCCCTACTTCGAGGTCAACTCCCAGGGATAGAAGCAAATAATAGAGAGTTGACAGCTAAGACTTCCTCTTTTTCTGTCTTTGGTTCTAATTTAAATTCTCAAGTGATCCCATCTTGGAAATAAATCCAAGTGGTAAAATTTGGGGGAAGAACTAAAGAGATCAATCAGAAATTTGGGGGAAAAGATTTGGGTTAAACCCAAGTTAAGTAAATTTGTGTTTTTTTTTCTTTCATAGTAATTGGTATGGCAAATAAAAATGAGAATTTGAGCCAACCAACTGTTCTGAAATGTGCCTTGTCAGCCAAATGAGAAAGTCAGCTTGTAAGGGCTGATTGTCACATTGAGAACCCTGAAAACTTTGCTTTCAATACACTCACACTAACAAAATTGCCAAAGCACTTTAGATTAAAAAAAAAAAAAAGTGGTGAAAGGCGAGAATCAACAACAGAGGAAATTGTTCTGATTCCTTTTTTAAGAAAAAGGAGCTAGAGTTAAGTTCTACTTATGAGCCCTCCCAAGTGAAATCAGTTTTCTGTGGATATTTTTTTTCATGTCACCAAAGTACTCTACACTGGGGCTCATTGGGTGGTCTTGGCTGAAACATAGGCCAAGATTTTAAAAAAATAAGTAAAAACAAAAAAAAATACCCAAAAATCACACACTACAACCAGGCAGGCCTGCAGGAAGCACAAAAACTGAACAGCACCTGCACATAGCCTCATGGGTCCCAAGGAATGTCAATTAAGAAATCAGCCAATCTGAGACCCTCAAATGCAATTCACATGAAAGTCTATTCTGTTCACCCACCAACATGTATCAAGAATCTTAAGTGCAGAAAAAGAATGAAAATGATCTGCTTCAGGGGAAATCAGTTAAGGAAAAATGTATATAGTCTCAAGTTTGATGCTCTGACAGCTGAGACATCCTGAAATGAAGTATGTAATGGTTGAATAAGGTGAAACTTCACTGAATTAGTAGCAGTCATAGACGTTACAGTTTTACCCATCATAAAACATCCACCCCCACCATCTGCAAAATACAGAGAAACACATGCATGCACGCACGTACACTCTCTCGCTTTGTCTCTCCAAAGTTTTGAAAAGTGACACTAGGCACTCTCTATATGTAGCATCTATAGGCACTGTCTAATTAGAATTAGAAGAATTGTCTGAAGAACAATATGAGGTAAAGAGAAGCAGGGAGTAATAGCACATTGGATAACTCAAAGGAATAAGACAAGGAGTATTTTTTGAGGGAGAAGTAAGACTATGTTAATCCACTGTGTACTTAGAATTAACTGGCTACAACATCTGCTTTAGGACACACATGGAGTCTTGGCTTTTTTGTTTTTCAACATGTGGAACCCATGAGGTCTCTTTTGACCTCTTTGGGGTGGAGAATGAAGTAAGAGCAGGAAGTAGGAATAACGTTTTACCATTTTGAGAATCCTCCCTATTTCTTGGGGAAAAAGATTTAACATCTATCCATGTAGCTTCACATGGACACACAGGACAACTGTGACAAAATGAGATGACAACAATAAAACATCCTGGAGTGAGTGAGGGGAATGCCAGACGTGTGCTTGTAAAGAAGACACAATAGGGAACATGGCCACCCAAATAACCGACAACCAACAAACTAAGTTCTCAGCGGCAAGAAGGCTGCACTAATGTTGGCTAGAAAGGAGCATAATCATAGCAATTTCAGCAGGAAGAATGAAGAGATGGTGGGCTTTATTATTCAGTAAAATAGATGCAAACAAGCCCTTCAAAGTGTAGGCTAAAACTGGAGTATTATTACATTAAGATGTGACTAAATTGTTTAGGACAGGTAAAAAAAAAAAATCTGTGTCCCTAGTCTATTAATGGCAAGAAAGACTTCTCCTTGGGTGCAGGTAAATCGGACATACCTGGTATGTGGAGACAGGGGAAGCAGCAATGAATGGCGTGATAGATGTCTGTGGAATCATGCGGTTGGTTGCAATACTGTACGGTGAAGAATAAAATCTGCAAACAGAAAACAAAAAAAAGAAGATTCATGAAGCTGCTGCATGCCTGGCTGCTAATCAAATGCTACCAAGCACTTCTGGGAAAGGCAGAGTTCCACCCTTGTGTTTTTCCACCAACTGTGAACAGGAGCATCCAGGAAATTTATAGCATTTGATGCCACTAAAGGAAATAAATCGTTCTGAACAAAATGACAACTTTAAGTCATCTTATAAAATTGGCTGTACAAAATTTCTTAGCCAGGTGAGTGTAATAGTATGTTTAACCAACAGGGGGAGAAAAGTCATGGGCATTGTTTTTAGTTTGTCTTTCTTTTCTCTTTAAGGTAATGCTAAAGCTCTTTGAGAGAAAAGCAAAATGATAGCACCAAGTTTTACAAAGATGGCCTATGTTATGTGTACACAAATTGCATTTATCTCTTTATTCAAGAAATAGGGTCAGCTCCTAGAGAGTTCTATATAATTTGTGCTAGGCAGAAAAGTCCATGAACTTATGCAGAAACTAAGCTAAATATTTTCTCCCTGAAAAAAAAAAAAGTGGACAATTTGTGATCTGTGTCTATCTGGCGATAGGCATATATTCTGGATTCAATCAAGAAGATTCTGGACCTCTGTGATATACTCCTGGTGTAGACTCTATAAAAAACACTGAGGTTTTGAGTCTTTCAGGGCCTTTCGTTGAGCAATTATAAAATGATACTGGGCGAGATCAGGGATTAACAAATGAGATCTTTCTACAGAACTTTCAAAGGGCAGCTTCAAGGTACTTAAATCAGTGACAAAGCCATCTCTGGTCACACTATACCTTATCGAGTTCATAAGTTACTTTACGCTCAAATTTGTCAGCAGATTTTCAAATCATGTTTATTTCTTCCTGTCTTACTGGTAAGAATGGCCAGCCACAGAATGGAAAAAAGCCAAGTTTCCTTTGATGGATTATTTCACTGATGTGAGGATAGATTGGGAAAATGGGTATCAAGGGTAACAAAATCATTAACTCACTTTGCTGTCCTCTTAGCAAAAATCAACTACTACTTTTGATTTTTTTTTTTTTAATAGCATCACTGAGGTTGGAGTTTTGCTGTCAGGGACATCATCACCCCTCAGAGGTCACTAATAGTTTGAATAGAGACTCTCATGGGTTACCATTCTAAAGAAGTATTTTACAAGACTCTCACTGAATGTAGGAGTGCTGGATTTCAAGGTTTCCAGGATTCAAAGAAGAAATTCTTTAATCTTAAAGTCTGTAAAAGTCTTCAAGCAAGGATTGGAGGACTATAGTCCTAAATTTACTTTATCTAATAGTTCTCAAGGATTATAAGGCCACACTCTTGGTTAAAATTTGCAGCTAAAAAAGTTACTCTGTCAAACATTACATCCTTACTGTCCATATCTACCAGACCTCTAAGTTTATAGTTCTGCAGTTTAAAAAAAAATGATATTGGTTGCATACTTATTAGAATGGCCAAAAAAAGAAAAAGACAAAAAAAAAAAAAAGACAATCCTAGCACTGGCAAGGGTTCAGACAAAGTGAGATTCTCATTTGTTGCTGGTGGAAATGCAGAAAGGCGCAATCATTTTGGAAAATTTGTCAATTTCTTATGAAGTTAAACACACAAATACCTTAGAACTCAACAATCCCCGTGGTAGATACTAACTCAAGACAAAAGAAACCTCATGTTTTCACAAAAACCTTAAAGCAAATGTTTATATAGCAGCTTTATTGATTGCACTTGACAAAAATGGGAAACAAACCAAATATCCTTCCACTGAACTGATAAACAAACTGTGCAGTAGAACACTACTAAGCAATAAGGAAAGAACCACTGATATATTCAATACGACGAATCTTAGGTGAATTATCCTAAATGAAAGAAGTCAGACTCAAAAGACCCTATATTTTATAATTCCACTTACATCACAACATGAAAAATGCAATACTATAAAGAAATAGATCAGTGGAGGTCAAAGGCTGAGCTTGGAGGATAGAGCTGACTACAAAGATACATGAAGGAATTTTTAGAAGTGATATAACAGTTCTGTCTTGTTTGGTGATTCTATGACTGTATGCTGGTCAGAACTCACAGAATTGTACACTATAAGGAGTGAATATATATTCTATGTAGGTTATATCTAATAATCCTGACTTCTAAGCAAAATCAATTACTGTGTAGCCAAACATCCACCTGTTCATTAAAAAAAAAAAAATGTTGAACATTTACTATGTGTACCAAAGATGGGTAAGCCTTTAAAACATTCCTTAGAGTGTCTCTGTTGAGCCACTTAAATCATATCTTACCTGTACATTAATCAGCCTAAAATCTTCCAAAGGCTTTTCATTGCCATGAAAACAAAATCTGCGTTTCTGGCATTGGCTAGCACAAAGAGGCTACTGCCTACCTCTCTAGTATTTTTCTCCTACCCCTCAAAACCAGCCAGCTAGGTTCCAGGCACACTGACCTTCTGCTGTTGCATCATTCTGTCATTCTCACTTCTGTCCTGAGCCACTAAACTTACAATTCTCTCTACCTACAATGCTTATTTCCACAAATCTCCCTAAGGCTACTTCTTTCTCCATTTGGCCTCACTCACCTTTCTTTTCCTCAGAGAGGTCTGTAGCTTAAAGTAGCAACCATCATCTCCACCCCATTTTCTCTCTATTCTTCTCCTGTGATTTTTTTCATCACTGTTATCACCATCTAAAATAATGATTTTTAAAATTTTCTTTAAGTATGTCATAGACTGAATGTTCAGGTCCCTCCAAAATGCATATGTTGGAACACCTGGGTGGCTCAGTGGTTGAGCATCTGCCTTTGGCTCAGGGTGTGATCCCGGTGTCCTGAGATCAAGTCCTGCATCAGGCTCCCTGCAAGGAGCCTGCTTCTGCGTCTGCCTATGTCTCTGCCTCTCTCTCTGTGTCTTTCATGAATGAATAAATAAAATCTTTAAAACACACACACACACACACACACACACACACACACCAAAATGCATATGTAGAAATCCTAACTTTCAATGTGTCTGTATTTAGAAATGGAACCTCTCTGGAAGAAATCAGGATTAAATGAGGTCAACAGGGTGGGCCCCTATCACGATAGGATTGGTCTTCTTATAAGATGGGATACTAGAGAACTTGCTCTCTCCGTCCACAAGCACTCATGGAGAACAAGCTGGGTGAGGACACAGTGAGAAGGCAGTCATCCACCAGCCAGGAAGTGAGCCCTCACCAGAAATCAAATCAGTCAGAACTGGATCATAAACTTCTAGCCTACAGAACTATAATAAAATAAATTAATTTTTGTTGTTTAAAGCCACCTAAACAATGGTGTTTTGTCATGGCATTGGAGCTAATACAAGGTAATTATTGACTATATATATATATATATATATATATATATATATATAGCTTTTTGCCAAAATTATTCACATAGCATTACGTGTATGAAAGTATTCCTTTTATACTTTGACCAGTGCTCCTAAACTAGAAGTGATTTCGGTCCTCAGGGAATATTTGATGGTGGGAACTGGAGATATTTTTGGTTGTCACAACTGTGTGGTGGGGCTGCTACCTGCATCTAGTGGATAGAGGTCTGGGATTTAGCTAAACATCCTTCAATGCACAGGGCAGCTCCCACACTAAAAATGATCTGGTCCAAAATGTTGTAGTGTTGAGGATGAGAACTAGGAATATGAACTAGTTGCTTCTGGAGAGATTTCATTTGAACAAAATACAAAATGCTACAGTGGCTAAGAGAATTAACTAAGCATAATCTATCTATAGAATTCAAAGCTGGCCTTTGAAAAAAACTTAACATTTTTATGTAATGCAGAGTTACTTGGTTCTCTGGCATTTAAAGCAAGTGGGTTCCAGAAGTTCAGAATATGCAAGTCTAGATCACTGAGAGGACATGATTTTGCCTGCAGGAAAGTCATCTTCAGGGGATTTGGCAGTCAGTAGTAACATGGTGAAATCTTATTTCACTGACAATAAAAATAATGTGAACATATCAATAACCCTAGGGTAGAATGTTTTTTACCGAAGAAAACCACACAAAATCCTATTTGCACACTGAAATAAACAGTACTGGCTCGTCTTTCATGTCCACAGCCAATATGGTTAGAGTCAGAAGCACAAACGGTATCCTTAGGGTAACACTATAGCACAAGATTAATAAGTTATTGGTCATTTTCATTGTAATACCACCAGATCCTTCACATTAGATTCCTTTCCTAGTGTAATAAGATAAGGTTTCTGTATCACTTAATATCAAATGCCTATATACAACAGCTGGCAAACCGATGCTATAGAAAACATTTTTTTCCATGTCTCTCCCAAGAATACATTTTATTCAAATAAAACAATCCGAGACTTTTACAGCAACTCTCACTGAAAAGGGCACTGGAAAGATGAGATTTTGAATATGGGGAGTGATTATTTCCCACCTCCCACACTCATATTTGAAAGTGATGGAATTTCATATTGGTCTGCTAAAAAAGCAATAGGGCAATAGTAATAACAAATTGTAGACTTATGCCAGACAGTTCTGAAAGAAGAATAGACATTTTTATTCTTGTAAGTTAGCCTAGAGTAAAAAGTACTAAGGTTTCATTTTTCCATTGTAATACAGACACTTCTTCACTATAAACTTCAAAGCCTTAGATAGATGTGACATTGAACTAATTTTTTTAAGGAATAATTTGGATAGATTCAAGCAGACGACAGAACTGACATTTTTCTACCATCTAAGTTCAAACAGGATAGATTCACCATGGTTGGTACTTATAAATGTTTGTTCTTCATTAGCTAAAGCTGAGCTAATTTGGGAGTATTTATTTCAATTCTGTGTTGCTGTGTTAATGCAGAGGTTATGGAATTCAGAAAATATTTAACTCTTAACACAATTTAAGCTACTACTTACAACCTAGCCACATACTCAGAAAACCTTGGGGCTTGGTACACTTATGGGAAACCACAGGATCATAAAATATGTTCTTTAATTCTGAAGTGGGGCATCGTTAGGAGGAAATTTTCATGTCAGTGCTCCATCAATAAGCCTTCCTAATCCCTCATTAGAACACAAATGCCTTTTCTTTGTGGTTCTATGACTTACTTTTCTTTTTGAAAAGAATGTAAAAATATAAACAGTGAAAAATATGTCTCCCCTCTCTCACTTACTTTGCAGTACTTCTTTGTCTGCCCCCCTGCCAGAGAACTGCTATCATCATTTCTTTTGTATTCTTTCAGAAAGGTTTTATACAAATAAAAGTTAACAAAGTACATAGATCTCATAGTATTTTGTGCTTCTACCACAATATTATTTGGACTGTATCTTGTACTAGAATTGTGTACATATTCATTGTCTCTGATATAGCATAAACTTTTTCCGTTTCAAATTTGTATCACCAAAATGATTTTAAACAATGCAATAGATATTCAAAAGAGAACAAAATGTTAAATTGAACTGAGTTAGCATTAAGCAATGTTTAGGAATCTTATCTGGATTAGTTTGAGTGAGTTACAGCTGTATCTTTGGATACTTATTGGTCTATGTAAAATGAGACCAGTTTCTTTCCTAATAAACATTTCTCACTCTGTTAAGTTATTGCTGTCTGAGTTAGGTTGCCTGCTAGTTCAAATACAGCCATGTGAATAATGAGTAGCATATTCTCTTCTGAACATTCATGTTAGATCCCCTAATGTACTGAGTAAGCTTTCTAAATCAGCTCCCACACCTCCAGGATGCACATGCTAATGTTAACTCAAGGGATAGTATGTTTAGAAAACATTTGTGGTTATCTTTACATCTTACAGGCTTAAAAATTATTATTCCAGTATACTCTATTATTAAAATGTTACCATATAAGGCAATAAAACCAAAGATGAACAAAACGTTTTTAAAAATCATCTATATGAAGAAGTATCAAATGAGTAAGATTAATTCACTACAATCTTCCTATTTTTTTCCATTTCATCATATAAAATTTCCATCTTCTTGTTACCAACAACACAATAGACAGTCTGAGCCTTCTAAAACTCCATTATTAATTCAAGATGTGAAAAATTCATGGGGAGTTTGGATACTTTGCATGAAACTGGAGGCTGTATACTTTAAGAGAATCAGATTAAAGTGTTACAATGGGGACAGAATAAATTGATGCTAAGAAGAGGAATGGTTTCTCTAATAGAAATTTGTTGGAACCAAGCAGATTTCATTGGTTACATTTCCCATTGTGATTTAGCACTTACAAGACTGGGTTAAATAGCCTATAAAGATGAATAAAGTGTGGAACCTGACTTCAGTGAGTTAATAGTCCAGCAAGGAAATAAATATGGTGTCAATAAGTACATGGTAAATAGACTGTCAAATGTATCATGGTACTTTGAAATATAGTGCAATAACATCAATATTTATGTTGACAATTACACTGTACCATACAGAGTTCCTTTAATCCTTACAAAGTCTTACTATAATCTCCATTTCACAGAAGAGCAAACTAAAGCACAAACAACCTGTGTGCACTCTTAACCACTGCTTATACTGTTTCTCTTATGACTGATGGTGCAACTAGCTCTGCTTGGAATCAATTGACTGTGTCCTTTAAAGGAGAGCAGTATCTTTTAAAAAATGACAGAAGAAAGGAAAGAAGGAAGGAAGGAAGGAAGGAAGGAAGGAAGGAAGGAAGGAAGGAAGGAAATCACCATTCTCTTCAGGCAGAGAGGATTCTATGAGCAACTAAGACACAGAAGTGTAAAGTAACATGGGATGTTCTGAGAAGGTTCACAGAAGATTCATATGATTTTCAGAAACCAAGTCATGGAGCGTTATTATTATTTTTTATTGTGCCATTCCTGAAAGTCTGAGTTTTGTTCTGTAGTTAGTAAAGTCTGCCTAATACTTTAAATCAGACAGGGAGATGATTACTCTGATTACTGTGAATATATATATATATATATATATATATATATATATATATATATAAACTCAAAAAACAATGCGAAAATGTGTTGGAGGAGAGCTATATTACAGGCAGGTAAAAGGTTAGTACAGGTAGGAAAGGTGATTGAATAAACTCAACCAGTGACAAGGAGCAAGAGCTGGGGTGAAGATATATTATTCAAAGACAGATTGAATAAGTCTTGATCAATTTTATCATTAAGAATGTTGTAAAATAGAGAATCCAGAGAACTGGAGTTCATAGCTTAAATGGCTTTAGAGTGAATTATTAGGAAAAAGAGAAGCAAATTTCATATTTGGTTTTAATTTGAATTTGTTTGGTTTGTATTAAGCATTGATGAAGTTAATGATCTCAGTTTTGGATGAACAAAGATATGTAAGAACGATATCTAAGAAGCAGTTAGAAACATAGGTGATAGCGCCCTGCATCTACTTATGAACTTCAAGTGTCAGCTTGGGAGTCTTCAGGATCCAGAAGCAAGAGGAATGGATGAGACCAACCAGAAAAAAAGACAAAACCCTGAGAAATATTAGTAAATTGGGCAAAAGAGGAGGAATCAGAAAAGACCAAGTAAGTAGGAAGAATACAGGATCAGTGGGAAATGGAGTTGTGGGATCCAAGATATAAGAAATTTCCAAAAAAGTATAAATGGTAATAACAAGAATTGTTATTTGCCTTAAACAAGGCAAGATGTCAAATGGTGTAAGAACTAAAAGGGTATTCGTTCTAATGGATACATTTGGAGATCATCGGGAACATCAGCAAAGGAAATTCCAGTCAAGTTTGAAACCAGACTTCATAATTTAATAGACTTCATTAGAAAGGAATACGAGAAGAACTGTGTGTACAGACAACTGAAGTTGTTTAGCAGTGAAGAGAAGGCTAACACAGTGTGGTCACTAGAAGTGATGTCATTGCCATGAAAATTGTTCTGCTTCTACCCTCTTTACAGGTGGAAGAGACTTGACCATTTCTATAGCCTGAAAGGAAGATTCAGTGGACAAGAAGGTATTGAAGAGAAGGACTACAGTTGATAGCATACAGTTCTTTATCAATACAAGAGGATCAGATGATGTCTTGATAAGACCAAGAATATGGGTATCCTCAGCATCTTAATGAAAATGTGTTTCATGATGGAACTATTCATTGTTGTAAAAGTTTAAGTGGGCAGTGAAAAGGGTGAGCCATTTTTGTGACTTTTCAAATAGTTTCAAGGATACAGGGTAACACTGTTAATATAAGGTACAGATAAAGACATGTCATAGAGAGGCTGATCTAAGGTGCACAGATGTACCTGTAGTCGATCTCAATACAGCATATGGACAGTGACCTGAAATGTGAGGTGAAGGCTTACAAAATGGAGAAATGTTCACTGTGTATCAGGGGTCCTCACAGCCTCTAACATGGATGGCATTAACCCAAGCTCCCTTTTGGCAGCTCAGATTAAGAACTGAAATCCCTTTTTACTTTCTCTTTAGATTTAAGATAAATCAGGAAGAATAATTGGAAAATTATGTCTTTAGAGAAGACAGTCAGATTTTAAATTATGCATTGGAAAGACGACTGCCTAAAGCAATGCAGGAGGCAGCCCCATGGTCTCACTCCAGTCCAGGCCTAGGTCACTGCTGCATTTCTAATCCTTCATATAGAGCCTTAGGTAAGATGGAATTTATAATAGATATGCAGATTAATATTACAGATGGATACATATACATACATACAGAGTATGCAAAATATCAGGACTTATTGAATCTGGTTAGTGAACGTACAAGTATTCATTGAATTATTATTTCTATTTTCCATTTATGTATATACATTTCTAATTGTAACCACACATATTTTTACATGTATTTGGCTCTGCTCCCATGCACCTTAAGTTATAAATATAAAGTACTTGGTAAATAGTGTGTGTTCCATACATGTTATTCCTTTCCATTATAATATTAATGTTATAATTAATTAACTTTAATTATTGTATTTCCCCAACTATACAATATGATTTGTATATTTGAGAACTTTCTTCTCCATTTCTTTCCTTCTTTTTACACATCAAATTTAGAGTGCCTTACTGGAAATAAGAACACCACTTCTTGGATAAATCCTTAATTTCACTTCTGGAGAGAAGTTTTAATCAACAAGGGAGAAAGGATTAGACTCCTTCCCTAGCCTACCACTCACATTTATTCTTTTATGAAAGGGTAGACTATGAGTTCCTTGAAGGCAAAGGCCTTCTCATATGTTGTTTTTTAAATCTGTGGAGCATACCAAGGTGTTTGGCAGACTCAGTGGATGTTTTTTGAACAAACGAATAAATCACTGCCTAAATGAATAACTATAAGAATAGGAGGTATTTAAGCATTTCCACTATCCAATGGATTTTCATTAATGGCAGCTGACCAAATAGAAAATAGAGTTTGCATCTTTTTATCCTCTACATTGATCTTAAATAAGGTCTTCATTCATTCTGATTGATTTCTTTAATAAGGTTGTAAGACAGAAAACTGAAAGCCATGGCGAAATCCAAGATGGAAGGCTGTGAACATAAAATAACCAACCAACCAAAGAATAATTATTGTCAACTACAGGACAATCAGAGCAAAGAGAAGGGATTGGAAAGTTAGAAGAAAATTTCAATCAAAGGTATACAGAATCACGGAATCTTTGAGAGATCAGGTCATGTAGTTTAAGAGAAGGACTTAATCACGGAATCTTTGAGAGATCAGGTCATGTAGTTTAAGTCTTGTTTTCCAAAGGAAGAACCTTAAGCTATGTGACTTTTTCTAAGCAAGAGGCTATAAATTTCCAGATGCTTATTAAAATGATGAGTGATGGGTTCTTGGGTGGTTCAGTTGGTTAAGCATTTGATTTCGGGGTGGGTCATGATCTCAGGGCTGAGATTGAGCCCTACATCCAGCACCATCCTGGGCGTGGAGCCTGCTTAAAATTCTCTCTTCTTCTCTCCCTCTGCCCCTCTATCCAATAAATAAATAAATAAATAAATAAATAAATAAATAAATAAAATGAAGAATGAAGACACAATCATCAACTTACTAACTTGATTGTCCATTGCCTTCCCCTGATAGACAGAAGAAAACAGCAAAAACAGTATTCATGTTGAAATGAACTGGGAAAGCTAAAATCAATGAAAGCTAAAATCTAGAGTTATCAGCAGAGCAACAATCTTATCCCAGAGACACACAGATACTTCCTCCAGCCTAGCTCTATCTATGCTCCCTCTTCACATCCCATTCCTTACTCTTTCTAAGGGAGAGAGAGAGAGAGAAAGAGAGCATGAGGGAGGGAAACATAATGTGGGTAGAGATCACGTGGGAATAGAGGACATGAAAGATGCTATGAAGTCAATCATGCATGACAAGAAAAACAGTACAATGGTGGTAAATGTTGGTTTAAAGTTTTTGTTTAAAGATTTAAAACAAAGTAAGACAGTTTTGAACATTTTTCTTCAGTACTGATTCCAGAGATCAAGGATACCGTAGCAATTAAAATAGGGAAATTGCAGTCTACTTACCCATTTTGTATGGCAGCTGTGGGGTCATAGGTCAGAGCCATGCCAGCCTGTATACCAGGAGAAAAGAGGGGAAAACAAATCTTAACACTTTTATCTTGGTGTCCATAACATTCAGTACACACATTTTATCTTTACTTTCCATGATTTAAGTTTATTTTATCCTATACATTTTTCCAACCTTACTGCCAAGACTAGCATTTTTACTACCCACACATCAGAATCCACCAGTGAGTTAGGAGTTTATATTATATATCCAGACAAACCAAGGAACAATGTAGTTTGGATGATTTCCATTTCTACTTCATAAACCATCCGCTGTCTAATCTGGTATCCTTATAATTTCTCACTATTGTCAAGAGTACCTATTATATGTTTCATGGCTGAAAAAAAAGCAAGAATAAATCCTGTGGTCAGGATAAAAATAAAAGCTACTTAAAATGCATTCGACCTTTCAGAAGAAAATGTTAAGAAATATTTATTTTAAAATAGATCGTATGCCTTGGGGTATGTAGGTAATGAGTCACAAAGTGCTTGTCCAATATATTGCTAGTACCTGTCCTACTAAGAGTGGTAGAAAGGCAAGGTCATTTATACATAATGGAAATTCAGGACCTTGTAGCTAGTAAGGAGGTGGGTTTGTTCTGTTTCTAAGAATAAAATCACCATTGAAGAACTAAACTGCTGTAACTAGCTGTAGTTTCAGAAAATAATAAACTTTATAACTATTAATTCACAGCCTACCTCCTTCCTTCATACACATCACATTTGATCCTCACAACAACCCTATGAAGTAGGCAGGAGAAACAGTTTCTCCATTCTATAGATGAAGATACTGAGGCTTGGAGAGGTCAAGTGACCTGCTCAAGGTCACACATTTGGAGGCAGAATCAGATTCCAGCCCAGGTCTTCTGAGGCTCCCTTCCACCATCTATGACCCTGACCCAGGGTCTGCATGAGACCTAATGATCATCTCCATCAATGTGGGAGAACTTTCTCTCTCTGTGGGCATACCACCTTTGGTTTCCAACATCATCAGTATGATTACTGCTTATGAGTAGAAACAGAATATAGAATGAAACTCGAAATTGATTAGGATATTGTCAGGTTAGACATTTTTTTTAATTTAACAGTGAATTAGACCTATGTCAATTTCCTGGCTTTGATAGTGCACTATAATTATGTAAGATATAACACATGGGAGAAATGGGGTGAAGGGTACACAGGGACTGCTTGTACATTTCTTTTGCAATTTTCCGTGAATCTATAATTATTTCAAAAGAAAAAAAATGAATTAGCTTTGAGGACTTTTATAGAAGACAAGAAAAATCATAAAAATTTTAGAGAAAAGAAAATGAGCTTTTGTGTTTTGAGTTTCAGTGTAGGTGAAGGTAGTTTTCCTGTAGGACTCATTGAATTCCTCAGATTTCATACATAACTGAAGTGGAAATTCTCAGGCTTTCCAAGATAGGGCCTGAAGTCCAGTTTGCCATGCTATATTCATTAGATTACATGTATTATTTTTCCCAAACAGTTTAAAAATTGTCATTAAGATTGGTATAAAGAGGCAGCCCTGGTGGCTCAGCGGTTTAGTGCCGCCTTCAGCCCAGGGTGTGATCCTGGAGACCCGGGATCAAGTCCCATGTCGGGCTCCCTTCAGGGAGCCTGCTTCTCCCTCTGCCTGTGTCTCTGCCTCTTTCTCTGTCTGTGTCTCTCATAAATAAGTAAATAAAATCTTAAAAAAAAAAGATTGGTATAAAGAATAAAGGTGTAGAGCCACATATGAATGGGATTGGCATACTGAAAGCATACATAAATTGAAACAGAGTTTGTAAGCAAAGTAGAGATGACTGTTAGAAGTTAATAGAGGTGTACAGAGAATGCATGTTTAACGACAACTGCATCTCACTCATGTTAAAGAAATATGCAACAGATTATATGATAGGCTAGGGGATTGGAAAGTGAAAAGCAAAGGTAGTGTGTCAAAACACAAAGAGATTCTGGGGCACCTGGTTGGCACAGTTGATTAAGCATCTGACTCTTGGTTTTGGCTCAGGTCATGATCTCAGTGTTACGAGATTAGGTCCCACATGGGGCTCATGCTCAGTATGGAGTCTGCTTGAGATTCCCTCTCCCTCTCCCTCTGCTCCTCCTGTGTGTTCCCTTTCTCTTTTAGATAAGTAAATCACACACACACACACACACACACACACACACACACACACACACACACAAAGAGATCCTCAGTCTAAATTCTTCCCAAGATGGGGCCTTTGTCATGTGACTGATGGGAGACCACCCCCCCCCCCCCCCAGAATGGACCTGTCCAGGATACAGCTCATAATCCATGGTTCTGGCTATTATAGAGGGTAGTTGTAAAAGTTGTCCATTGGGAATGAGATTTCTCTCTTAGAAATGCTAATCTTCTTTCCCTTAACTTATTCAAGATGTCATACTAGAGGCAGAATGAAAAAAAGGAGGGGGGCTTTATACTCAATTGAGATATTGTTTGTTGGTGAGAGATTTAAGATAAAATCATACCTTCAGCCTCCTAACCACCCTAGATTGTTTAAATCCTAGGAGGTTTATAGGAAGACTTTCCTAGTCAACCCCATGTTTTCTTCTTTTCCTTGTACTTATTTTCCAATAAGAAAATAAGAGACCAATGCTTTTTAGCCTTTCTTGAATTATGAATTGTCTTGAACATTCTCTTCTTATGCCATGTTTATTTATTCTGGCAACATTAGGTAAGGATTTTTTTCTTTCACATTTTACTTGAATTCCTTATGGATTATAGTCAACAAATCAACTCTAGATAGGAACACCATAATTATCAATAAACTCTGTCTTTTTGTTGAATATGCAGGTGATAATCAGAAAGCCTAAGTTGGCTTCTTACTATATCTTAAATCAACATTCCATCTCTCAGAAGATGGAAAAGGACTGAATCAATGACAATATGGTTTTGTAAAAAGAATATATGTTTTTGACCTGGGTTCAAGTCTTAGCTCTGTTCCATTCTAGCAGTGTGACCTTAGGCAGCTTATTTAACCTGTTTGAACCTCAGTTTCCTCAACTGTTAAATGATTTAGTAATACCTACCTCATCGGATTGTTGTGAAATTTAAATGAGATTACGTTTGTAAAGCGCCCAGCACAGTGCCTGGAGACAAGACACATACATAAATATTATAATACAAAGCAACATGTGGTAAGTGCCAGATGAGTGGTATAGATGAGGTGTGGAGGAGAGAGGCTGAGGTGATCAGGGATGCTATGTGGAGGACATACAGATGAGTGGAATCTTGAAAGATGATTAAGGTTTTCATAATGGATATGAGAGATGGAGGCCAACTCAGACAAAAGGAATAGTATGGAAAAGATACAGAAATACAAAGGGCAAGGTGGGTGATTCACTTGCAGTAGAATATTGTGGTGTGGGAGCAGTGGGAATTAAGACTCAAAAGAAAAGAAGGGAGGACCTTGATTGTCTGGCTCCTCTGGGGGAGCCACTGAACATTTTTCAAGCAGGGAAATTACAAAGGGGATTGGACAAGAAACAGCACAACCCCCCTTGGAAAACAGAGGGTAAATCCAGAGCAATGAGCAACTGGAGTAGGCACTTGGGGACAGGAAGGTGGAGAGAATCTAAGGTGAGATTGTCATTGCAAAAGGGTAGGGAATGAACACAAGATTCACCTACTTCATGATTTTGCCTAGGGACAGTCCTGCCTCTGAGTACCTTTGGCAAGAGGAGACAAGAGATAGTTTCAGGTCATTTGCATTTGGAACATTATGGGTAACAAAACAAGGCATGGGTTAAACAAAGGGTTGCTTGAACTTAACCCACTGGCTGAATATCATAGCACAATAACTAATAGTTGGCTACACCTGGTTTTCATTTCATGTGTAACAGATTGTTAGAATTCTAATATAGTGTTAAGGCAGAATTTGCATTCAATTTCCTTTTTTTTCTCTCCACAAAGGTAAAAAAGAAAATCAATTTTGCTGCCCTGTCTAGCCACCTTTATACTAAGTGAGAACCATGAAATCATCATTATGTAATTACCAAATTTTATGGCATGTTTACAAACTCCAGAGTCACACAAAAAGTAAAATAACTTGGAACAAAACAAAAATGTCACACCATATATGTAGGAAAGTGATGTTTAATTCTGTCTCTCTCTTTCAAAAGAGTTATTAGATTCACAAATATTTTCCATTTTTCAAGTTTACGTTATTTGTGTACTGGAGGTGTTTACAATTTATTTAAAACAAAAGGGGGCATTTTTGTCATTTTCCAGCAGCAGCTGAGGTTTCACTTAGTATTTCAGCCATAATAGGGTATTTCTAGGCCGCCCAAACAGAATCTATACTGTAAGAGCTAGATTTTTAGAAGAAATTTTAAAGTACAGTTGACTGGAGTAATTAAGGTATCTAATTATTTTCAATACATATAGAGATTTCACTGGGACACATCTGTTTGCCTTAGGAACTACAGGCAAACAGATATTTTTGTTGATATTTATAACTGCGACATCGATGCTTTAGTGTAACATTTCTCTTTTTCCTAATTCTATCTTGACACGTGATGCATCATAATAGTATGAGTAAAATGAATAATCACAAGAATTTCCAATTTTCTACAATCAGGTTTAAGGTAACACTTTAGCATATACAGAATAAATGTATATTTTAGTAAATATTGTGTACTGACTTAGCACAAGATGAGATCAGGAAACCAAAGAGGAAAAAGGATATGATTTTCTGGATATTATCTGTTAAGAGTTTATATCTTGCAACGAATTTTAACAATATTTATAACTGTTAGCAGGTTATAGTTAAAAACTCCACAAATAAAATAAGGTGACTTAAAAGGTGATGTGGGTGAAAGGGTTTGAAAATTATGTGTTATAAATATTTAGGTTCTGCTACTGCAGTAAAACCTCACTTAACTTTGTTTATATTTATTTACCAGTATTTCTCTTTAAAAAAACATGTCCTTTAGTGAAGAAATCATGTACATTATGGGTCAAAAAATAAAATTCAGATATTCAAAAATATCTGACTAGAAATAAAACAGGAAGATAATATTAATGTCAAATGTCAAAATATTGGAGTGCTGTAACTATAAATGATTTTTTTCATTTCATATCTTTTTCCTGACTCTTTTATGTATAACTAGAAAGATTTTTATAATGGGGAGAATCTGCATTATAAAGAAGTACTTAATGTACTTAAAGAAGTACATTATATCTTCTATGAATTGCATTTTATTTTTAAATTCAGGAGGAAAAACATAAGGCATATCATTTGCAAAAGTAATATAGAGTAGAGGCCTGATTCAGAAGTAAGCCTGAAAATGTCAGGAAACATTTAGCTTTGCTAGGTCAATAGAATACAGAAGATCTGGGATGGAATGCGAATTGCTACAGCCAGAAGGATCAAGGTAAGAATGCACAGGAGGTTAAGAATAAATCCTGAAAATTCAGCGTTAATGATACAGCAATTCTAGTAATGGAACCTAGTATGAATTTATAAATCCAAATGGCCATAATGGTTGAGAAACTGAGGATTTCATAGGTGATAGCAGAAGCATGGATACCCAAGATATTCAGAAGAACCAATAAAAATTGCCAGGAAACTACAAAATGATCAATACCAAGTAAAATTTTGTAGCTAAGAAAAGATGTTAAACCCTTTTCCTGTTAAAAAAAAAAAGGAACTAATTCTAGGAAACAATATGCTTAGGGCAAATTTGCAGGCAGGGTATTGTAGCACTTGCTGAAAGGAGATGTGAGGAAATGGGGCAGGTGGTAGGATTTTGCCAGCAAGGGCTCTGGCATGGTCAGGTGATTACTGAGTGGTGTATTTCTCCTGACAAAGGCAGGCAACTCTATAAAGCAGATGTCTGCTCTGACCTGCTCAAGGGATATTTCCTGCACTATATGCAGCCAGGCCCTCTCCTGAAGAGAAGATGAAGGACAAATAAGACTGTAAATGAAAACATTGCCAAAGTCTACCAGAGGGAGATTAATACTGCCTGGTTCTGAGATAAAACAGAAATGTCCTTGTTAATTGTTCTGTAAAAGATGCCTACCAACCTGTGCAATGGCTCACACTATACTCCCTAATTTTCATAACATCTAAAGTTAAGGAAGATATTTATTACAAATCATTTTTTATATTAGTTTGCATCATTTGACCAGTGAATTTCTTCTTCTTTCAACATTCCTGTCCCTTGGATTTTGTGAGCCTAGTTTTCTTCTGATCCCTCAGAGAGCAATTTCTCCTTCGATGTTACTTGCTCTCCCTGCCTTGGAGATTGCCTGCCTGTGCTCAGGGCCAGGATTTGCCTTTCTCTTCTCTCCTTCTGTACTGAGATGACATTCACTTTCTGATCCCAACTATTATTTAAGTCCCAGTGATTCCTGAATCTTGGTCTCAAACTCAGGTATCTATACTGAATTTCACACATTTATTGCGAAGTTAAATTCGTGCATTGAAATGTATCTTTTTTCAAGATATCATTGCTTGTTTGTGTATTTACTAATATCCTTTGGCAGAGATCCTCTCCTGCCTCAGCTTGCAACTCCCTTCCAAACCATCAGCCACACCATTGTGCTGTAAGGACTGCTGTTGTGATAAAGAAACTGTTTCAGTCCTTGCTTGGTGAGTAGAGATGAGGGAATGGTTGGGATTATTGAGAAACATTCCCAATGCAGCAGGAAAGCCAGAGTGACGGAACCAAGTCATGAGCAAGAGCTTAGGAGAAACTAATAGGCGGCAATAATACCTGGAGGCCCCTCTTATCCAAGTGACAGACTCAGAGTGCAGAGAAGATTGTGAAAAGTCATGTTAACATCTTCAAGGGTTCGACAGAAATCAAGCAAATGAAATTCAGGGATTTATCACTTTAAAAAATAGCAAATATAGGCAGAAAATAGAGAAAATTCACCTCTCTATGTTTGGGAAAAAAACGTCAACGGGAGTCATGCTATTGTTTATATACTATGTCATCTTAGTATTTGTCCTTCTTGGCTTTTACTAAAGCATTCTAGTCAGGCAGAGAATTTCTCCCTTATATAGCAATAAAGAAGGACAAGACAAAACGATGCAGACAGAATTAAGTCTGAATTGCTGAGAAAGCCAATGGCCGCACAAAGAAATCATCATCAAAGGGAGACAGAAAGAAAGGTACGATGCGGCCGGCTGAAGTTCTCAAAAATCCAGTCTGAGTGTGTCATTAAAACCAAAGTTAAATTAAGCCTTGATTGATAATCATAAAAGAGACAAGAGAACATTACCATATTTTATGTAGGCACTTCTGTTTTTATCTCAATCTGAATGACTGAACTTCATGGACTCCAAGACATATGTTCTGTGTGTGTGTGTGTGTGTGTGTTTTTTTTTTTACACTTTACTGTCTGTGAAATTGGGGTTTGCATGATAATTGATGGCATTTGAGTTTGGAAACTTTCCCTTTTTAGTGATATTTAAGTAATATTTCATCTTTAATTGATGGTGTTGTAGAGTAAATGCTATACTGTACATACTGTTAAACCCCACCATAACACAGAAAGTAAGGTGAAAAATATAAAGTGTTGAGGTTACTACCAGGGTGAGCCTATGCAGCTGGATAGATGGGAGTTCCAGGTATCTGACTGATCGATCCATATCCTCCCTGATCTCAGCTGCAGTTTGATGCTATATGGAGGTTGTAAGCTGTGGCTTAAATATCAAGGGGGACAATTCTGAGTCTTGTGGCAGGCTGGGATTGCCAGGACAGAGCCAATAATTCCAGAAATCTCCTAGTTGGTTGATGCCGCACATAGCTATCATGGAGACTGGATCAAGGAAATCAGAGAACATGGAGATCAACTACCAGCCTTTCTCCTTATAACTCTTGATATAATCTTCCCATCCTTCAGCACCTCCTAAACCCCACAACTAGCCTCCTCCTCAAGAAAGGAGATATGTTTTCCTACCCTCTTTTTTTTTTTTTTTTTTTTGAAAATGGAGACTAGATAGATGACTGGAGCTCATCATCAAACACATCATATCCTAAATTACACAAATGCAGGAATTTACAAGATTTGCTTATCTTCAGTGATCATAGGTTAGAAAATATGTACCCAGCAGCTTTAAAATAAAACCATTTAACTGAGTAAGAAGGTTTCCATTTTAAACTACTGAGATTTCAAGTTCTTGTGCCCATGGGAAGATTTTTTTTACAAGTGCCATTCACCTTGAGCCTGCTCTCTAAATTGCCAGTAAAGCACATGAAATCGGTTAAGAGAACATTTGGTGGATTGGCTAACAAATTCAATAGCAAGTGTTGTAATGCATCATAACAGCTCTTTTTAAGACCACATATGTAAAGACTCTTCTTCAGTTCAAGGTTAAAAGAACTATTTGCAGAACCTGGCAGTATTGTTAGATACGCCTGATTTTTTTCCAAAGTCCCATTAAAGAAAATAATTGGACAATTAAATGCCAAGCATCATGATATACGCAAAGGAAATTGTGAACTATATTGATGATTTTTCTATGTTCATGGAATATGGTCAAAGATAATATGAATCTACATCCTTTTACTACTAAGTTTTGAAATAATTCTTTAAATGTATTATTTTCCTTAAATTATTTTTTTATCTATGGTTCATTGGGACAATACTTCAATTCCATATCTCTGAAACATAAATTTTCTAATGTTCAGTATTGTAAAATTAAATTGCAGTCAATATGGCTCCATAGCTAATAGAAATGGTGTATTTCTTGGCCTTGAAGATTTTTCTTATACTTAATAAGAAGGATGTTGACTGGTAACTGATCAAAGAGTTTGTGAGCTGGGTGCACTATTCCAAACAGAGACAACTGAAGGTAAAGGGGCCATGTGGTTAAGTTGCATCTTGTCTTTCTCACTGCTAAGAATGTCTCAAAGCATTTACTTTACAATAGGGTTGTTGATAGCTAATGATAGCCAAATGCTTTCATAAAGTCAACAAAATATTCTATTGAGTATTCTTTATAAATGGTGACTGTAGGGATAACTTCTTTCCAGATTTTATGCTACTTGTTAGTTATTACTTCCATAGCCATCTATGTGTTCTTTGACATCAAATATTTACCATATCAATGTGATCCATTTGGATTTCTAAAGTAAAGAGCCAATATAGCTTTCTCCTCATATGCAGATAGGTAGGCAAATAAGAATGTTATAAGTAATAGTAGAAATAATTCAATGTGTTAGGTTGATGACTAGGCTAAGGAAGATATATGAATTTTTACATTGGGTAAAATGTCTGATGATCTTTATGAAGTGATTACAAGTCACTCGTCACTCATAGGCTTCTTAAATATGAAAATAGGATCAGAGCTTTTTCCAAATTCCTTAGAATTTTACATTTTTTGGTTGAGTAGAGTAAAACCTTTTGTCTTTAAATCCATAACAATTGACAATTGGCTCTAACACAACTCTTCAAATAAAGACCATTAAATAAAAATAGTTGGCTGCATGCATTGGTGCAGTTACTTTCGACACCCATGCACATTGTTTTTTATATCAATGGAAGAGACGTAGACTTACCCAGTAATTGGATCTCACTCAATAACAGTAATTATAAAACAAGATACAGTTGATTCTTGTTATTAGCAACAATTAATTCTATAAAGCCACCATGAACACTGAATTAGGAATACCAACTCATTGCTCCTAGAGGAAATACAGCATTAGGTTCCTACAAGCCTCTGGTCACAATATTTTCACCAACTAATTAATATATAACTTTGTTTTAGTTGTGTTTCTGTCTAAAGATAACTCATGTAATATATATTTTTGATTCATCAACAATGAACTCAAAGTCAACAGCACTATAAGTCATGCCTGAACAAAGCTTATCTCCATTTTTTTTTCATATTGTCTCCATTAGGCACATCACAGATTTCTTGCACTTAGAAGCATTTGACCTCACTTCAGCTCTACATTTGGCGACCATTTCAAACAGTGAAATCACCAATGAAAAGCACAAGCATGTAAAAAGTGTGGCCCTAAATAAAGTAAGAAAAGGACACTTGTTTACAGAGTAAGAGTAAGAAAACAAAGAATTCCTTGTTCAACTTTATCTGGGACTGTGCATACTTAGTGACTCAATTTTTTTTTCAAGTTTATTACTTGAATTCCAGCATCATTAATATACAGTGTCATAGAAGTTTCAGGTGTACAGTATAGTGATTCAATAATTGTATACATTACTCAGTGCTCATCATGATAAGTGTACTCTTCAATCTCCAGCTGACTCAAACTTTTTTACTGCTCTGCACAAGTGACCATGAAAGCACCTTGAGTATTAATTCTGGGTTACAAATAAATTTTAGCAAGTAGGTAAATTTGCAAGTATGGAGCCCATGTATAATGATAATCAACTTTATAATTTTAAAAATATTTATTTATTAGAGAGAGAGAAAGAGAGATTGAGGAGCAACACAGAGGGAGAGGGAGAAACAGCATCTTAATCTTAATTGATTGAGCCACCCAGGTGCTCCACTACTGTAACTTTTTTCAAATGATAATATGAGTGTGTCTTTCAGTAAACAAAAGGAAATTTTATAAATGGCATTTATAAATGCCATTTATATGCCAAATGGCACTATTTTTATGCCATTTTTATGACAAATGGCACTATTCATAAGGATTCTAAAAATTCCTTACACAAAAGAGTTTGTAACATCACTCCTGAAATCAATTAGAATATGGAAGGTTAACAATTATTGACGTTCAGCACTATGGAGCCATAGAATATGCAAGAAAATTCCTGCTTCCCAATTCTTGGTTAAGTCCAATAAGTCACCAGTTTGTGGTATTAGGATGCTTATTGTGTCAAAGATAATTGTTTTGAAGGATACTAGAACATATTGAGCATAAGGAATACTTTTCATACCCAGAACTGTACCAGCACTTTCTAAATCCAAAATTAATTGCCATTATTTGCCAGAATACATAGGTTAATAATTCATTTTCTTTCTCTTTAAAAACATCAACTATGTAATTCATCAGTTCTCAACGGTGGCTCAATCTTTTCCTTGATATCTAGCAATAGTCCATGTTTTCTTTTACTTTTTTTTCTTTTTTTCCTCCATCCAAGTCCCTCTCTTCTTCTCAGCTCTTGGCTTACATGATTATGTGATCTTCAAGAGAAAAATGGCTAGAATTTGAACACAATCTAATGTTTCAGTGATAAATAATGCTTGGAATGCAGATGATGATTTGGAAAGTGATCTTTAAAAAACCTTAATAAAATGTGGGTCAAAGTGAAAATAAATTTCTACTTGTTTTATAATATATTTTATTAAACAAGTAAAAAATTCAGCTGGAAAAAATGACATTAGTAGTAGATTTCCTCTCAAATAAATTTTGTATCATTAAAAATAATTCCCATTTGGAAAATAAATAGACATGACATGAAACTGGAAACCAAGAACTTAGGCATTTGAGTCATAAGAAACACATAGCAAAGCTGGCTTTCAGATTAAAAAGCCCTGAGTTGTGTTGATGATATTATGAGAGTTATAGTAACAGCTTAATACTGGAGTGATTATAGTTTTCCAGGAACTGTGCTCAGTGCTTTACCCTCACCACCACATTTAATCCTTCCAATCACTAAATATTCACTTTTCATCATTCTCATTCTACTGATGAGGAAACTGAAAAACTTGCCCAAGTTTGTCACTTAGCTCAAAAGATGTGGATTTGTGATTGAAATGCTAGAGTTTGCCTCCTAACCACTAAAGTAGAGTGTCTGGTAAAATATGAAGAACAGCAAACAATACTAAGCACATCACAGATGTTGACATGATTCCTTAAAATTCAGAAAGAATTATTATTCTCAATAGGTGCATTAGAGAAGGATGCAAGATTTGTTATAAGACACCCAAGCTCCATTTGCTCCTCTAAACAGTATTCTCTCTGTGCCACTCAGTACCCTGGATAAGTAACAACATGGAGCTTTTCAACTCTGGGGTGATTTTCTGGTTTGGAAATGCATATAAATCAGTTTCTCAGTTACCTACCCTGAGAAACACACAATCAATCAAACAGTTAATGGTTAGTAACAAGTGTGCCTTGACATTTTTGTGGCTGCTACTTTTGTTATTTTTATTATTTTTATTTTGTCCTTGGTTTTCTTTCACTGTGGTATAGGTTTGGAGCTAGTTCCAGCTAGTGATTTTACTCTTGCAATATTAAATTATATTCTATCCAACTTTAATTTTTTTACTTTTAAAGATTTTATTTATTTGAGAGAGAGAGAAGAGCGCACAAGCAGGGGGAACGGGAAAGGGAGAAGCAGGCTCCGTGCTGAGCAGGGAGCCCAATGAGGGACTCAGTCTCAGGACCCCAGGATCATGACCCGAGCCAAAGGCAGATGCTTAACTGACTGAGCTACCCAGGCGCCCCTCTACCCAACTTCTATTTGTTCGTTTGTTTGTTTGTTTGTTTGTTTATTTATTTATTTATTTATTTATTTATTTATTTATATTTTATTTCAATTCAATTTTATCCAACTTTTAATTGCCTACTTTACAGACAGAGAAGATCTTTGCCATTTTAGGTTCCAAAGGGATGGGAGAATCTGTCTGTATGCTTACGTCATGTCCAGTATGTCCAGTCTTGTGCCTCTCACATAGGGTACACTCAGTAAGTGCTCACTGACGGACTGGATACTTTGTGTTTAAACTGCTTCTTTTTCAATACTACCTTAAAACACACACATACACACACACCCACAACCTATTTCAAACAGAATTCTTCTCTTAAAAGATCATTTCTGTAAAAAGTAGTCACATACTGAGAAAGTAAGAAAGTAAATAGGAGACACAAGGAGATAGAGGGTCTTCACTGTGTATATACATTTCTAATACACATTCAGGGCAAAGGTCATCCCTTATACCTCATTATGTCCTGGGGACAAAGCATAAAGACTCAATTATGGAAGGAACAAATCTTTTATGACAAGAGAACTGGTGATTATGGTAGTGGAGAACAGGTGAAATTCAGAATTATAGTGCCAACTCTGTGAGCACTCAGTTTCTTTCAGAAAAATAAAAACAAAAGAAAATATAAAAATGAGGACATAGGGATCCCTGGGTGGCGCAGCGGTTTGGCGCCTGCCTTTGGCCCAGGGTGCGATCCTGGAGACCCGGGATCGAATCCCACGTCAGGCTCCCGGTGCATGGAGCCTGCTTCTCTCCCTCTGCCTGTGTCTCTGCCTCTCTCTCTCTCTCTCTCTCTCTGTGACTATAATAAATAAATAAAAATTTATTAAAAAAAAAAATGAGGACATATCCCTCAAAGAAAATGTTTACCCAAATGGGAATATAGGATTAACTTTTTGTCATTGAGTATGGCTATCTATCTATTCAGAAATCTAAAAAAGGCATCTTTGTCTCAATCATAAATGGATTTAGTCAGAAGGAATAATTACTCCTAATACCTTGAGGATAGTGAAGAGGAGGCTGGATGTTTGGAATCAGGTTTATCAACTTTGCCTGCACTTGGCTCTGGACTTCATAACAGTATGAGAAATCCCATTCTCTTACATGACCTTTGCAGGCTTTCATTCACTTCCTGGCACTGAAGAGAATTTTTATTAATAGTAGCTGTGAATGGACAAGAGTTATACAACTTTCTAGCACAGGGGAAGTTTTCATCTATCACTGAAAACAAGTTGATTTCAGGTCTGAAAATAGACAACATATTATCTGGGTTACAGGTCATAACAGATCACTTGCTTAAGTTGGCTGTGATAAAACTGATAACCTTAAATTTCAGCTTACTAACAGTGGATTTTGTGGGCGCCTTAACGAGAACTAATTTAAGGAAATTAAAGTAGATTCTCAGTTTATTCCACTTCTTAAAGGTTTTTAAAGGAACACGTCCAGGCAGAGCCACAGCATTCCCTATGGCAAGGAACAAAATTTACATCTGGTCTGTGTGAATGGTACCCCCTGGTGTTATGAAGTGCGTGTACTGTGTATCCTCCCTGTCCTCAAAGGCTTGTATCTTGGGCAAATAGAAATGCACTCAAATAAAATGTCTTCAAGATATAATATATCATCATGTCTCATCTAAAACTTGTTCCTTACTTGGGAATAGGTAAGAAATTTCAAACCTTAGTATTCCTAGAATGCATCCCCAAAAAGCTTACTTGATTTTTCTGTCCAATATAACATAGTAAACTATTCCTGGGAACCTGAGTGCTGATTATTCACAATATTGTTTTAGCTCCATTAGTTCATCTCCAGATCTAGACTGTGAAGACAATCTCATTAAATATTTTGTTTCCATGGTAAGGAAAAATGTCTTCAGAACATCACATATAGAGAACATATTTGTTATTGCTCATCATTTCAAAATTGACTCTAGCAGGGAACCGTAAACCAGATAAAAGCAAGAAACGCCATTTTACTGCTTTTAGTTTTTATAATAAAACCTTGGCATTTCTTTACTAGACATTTGAATACTTTGTTGGGCTACTTCTTGTTCAATTGCCTTGTCTCTTGTTTGTGTCCATAGCCAAAATACTATTTCTTGGAAATACAATTCCTGATGCAGTTGTTATCAATGACATTTACTGACTCAATTACTATAGAGCTTGGGAAGATCTTATGAAAGCTAGACTAGAGTTTTGAAGACAGTGAGAAATAGTTTGTTGATGACATTTACACTATTTAAGGATAATGTCCCAGCCTGAAAACTTGGTGAAATATCACCATCTTCTGTGATTTGACACTCAGCATTTACTTATATTTGAAAATTCTGAAGGAAATCCAGTAACTAGTCACAACAAATGTCAACATAAAGTAATTTCAAAGTTTGAGCGACTCTAATCATTGTAGTAGAAACATTCATCCTTTTATTTGAGCCATTCATCTTTACAACATAGTTGAATGTTTTTGATCAGCTGTGCAAATTATGTGGGTACCAGACAAATTTGGTGTTTTTTCATTGGTCATTGGGAAAGCATTGTTTGGAAATACAGGAAGAAGCAACAGTTCTTCTTCATGTTCCTGATATTATATGTGTGTTTGTGTGTGTAATTACATATATTATTGAAAATATATTTGTTAATTTGCTTGTTTATTTTTAATATTTTTAAGTAGAGTTGACACATAATGTTATATTAGTTTCAGGTATACAATAGTGATTTGACAAGTTTGTAAGTTATGTCATGCTCACCACACACATAGCTCCCATCTGTCACCATACAACGCTATTGTAATACCATTGACTAGATTCTTTATGCCATGTCTTTCCTTCACATGACTCCTGATACATTTTTTTTTAGATTTTATTTATTTATTCATGAGAGACACACAGAGAGAGGCAGAGACATAGGCAGAGGGAGAAGCAGGCTCCCCTGCAAAGAGCGTGATACAGGACTTGATTACAGACCCCAGGATCATGACCCAAGCCAAAGGCAGACACTCAACCACTGAGCCACCCAGGTGCCTGACTCCTGATATATTTTTGATTCTGGATTCCAGATTCCATTCCTGATTTCAGACCAGTCATTTGAGAGAGTACAAACAAGATCAATTTGGGAAACATTTTGCCTGCAGTAAAGAATATGGCCTCAGCTATAATGGGATATTATATATTATATATAATGGGATATCAATGCATTTCTTGAAAGTCATAGTGATGATAAAGTGATGATAAAGTGAGACCATTTCTGAGCTAGAGGTGACATTGAAAACATTTCATCACAGGGCAGCCCCTGTGACTCAGCAGTGTAGCGCCACCTTTGGCCCAGGGCGTGATCCTGGAGACTCAGGATGGAGTCCCACATTAGGCTCCCTGCATGGAGCCTGCTTCTCCCTCTGCCTGTGTCTCTGCCTCTCTCTGTCTCTGTGTCTCTCATGCATGAATAAATAAAATCTTAAAAAAAAAAAAAAACATTTGATCACCATTATGGCATAAACTTTGGCCAATCAGAATTTAAATGTTGGGGTAGATCCTGGGAAACTCCTTGTTGTACCAGCCAGCACCCCATTCTTATAAGATCGTAAGAGGTACTGCAGGAGGCATCAGAGTTGGAGGGGTTGCACTGATGGACTAATACCAGCAGTTATTTACCTAATGAAACAAATATGTTTTACTATTTTAACAAGCAGAGTGGCTTTTCTGGTATATGGAAGCTGAATATGAGCCCCATGCTTGGCTCAAGCATCTCTAGGACAGTAGTTCTCAAATTGTAGTCTGAAACCTGAGGGTTCCTGAGAGACTTTTAGGAGATCCATAGGTCCTCCCCTTTTCAGTGACATGTCTATATGGAGTTATATTTTCTTCATATGATTATACCAAACAGAATATTGCAACAGGTTGTATACTGATGCAGATCTGGCTATCTTTTATTAAGCCAGACATTAAAGTGATTTGCAAAAAAGTAAAAGAATACCATTCTCAAAAAAAGTCTTTGAAAGATATAATATTTTCTATATAAATATGATATTTTTGTTAACATAGGATGGGCTTATTGTTTTTTGATCAACTAATAAACAATATTTTTTAAGAGTATAAAGGGAGATACTGAGATACTGAGATCAGAGTATGTGAAATGCTACACTAAGAAATAAAATGATAAGAACTGTAGAGAACTGGGTAAAAGAGGCCTAATAGCTCCAATCCCTGATCCTTCTGCTTAGTTTTGCTGTCACTTGAGAGATTAGTTAATAATTTTTAAATATCCCTGTGTATTTCACTTATGTAAATACATGTCCAATAGCATATATTTGTATTGCAAAACCTTGCTAATTTACACTAATTTATGTGTATAAAGTTTTCAGAACTAGATCTCTTTTGTAAAGAAGTACATTTCACTAATGCTAAAAGAGCTGTTATCAAAATGCCACTCAGAAGAAAATAGCTTTACATAATAAATTAAAACTTTAATTAGCTTATCAACTGTCACGCTTTAGGTGCTTCTAAGATACCTAAACATTTCAGGAGAAATCCTTTCCAAACTTGTTTTTTTTTACCTGACTTTCAAGAGAGAGACAAAGAAAGCATGAGCCTCATGCTATCATCCCAAATGCTGAAGCATCAGAGTCAAAATTATCATCTTGTATTTTATCAAAGGCAACAGTGATCGAAAGGTTTACCATTATTTTATATAACCAAAAACCCCAAAAAGCAAAACAAAAACCAACAAGCAAACAAGTAAGCAAAAACATCCAAAATGATCTTGTAAAGTTGAGAACTTCTTATAAAGTTCTTACGAAGCTTCTTATAAAGCCCTTCTTATAATGGGCTACAAAGAAAATAAAAAACAAGACCACCCATTAGAAATGGACTTCAAGGGAAGATCATATCTCAGTCTTAACATGGGATGACGGAAGGGCACAAAGAAAATCTCTCCCAAGGATCTGACCCAATAGGCCTTGTTTTGGTTAGTTTAAATTCATTCAGTCACTGTGGTCAAAGACCTAAGACAGAGAATGTAGGTAGTGCCCCCAGGTGACTAATAGGAGCAAATGCAAATTGTCTTGTAATAATGCCACTGATTATAAGAGGAAAACCAATTTCAGAAGTGTTAAAATGTGGAAAAACAACAACAAAAACATGTCTTAGAGACAACAAAATACAATTATTAGCATTTCCTGGTATATAAAAATTAATTAAATATTGCTTACATAGGAATAATCTGCATTATGCCATACTTTATCAGCCATGCTACTATAATGTGCTCTCACATTACTCAAAACAGCAAGTGCACTATAAGAGGAAAGAGAAGCAAAAATATACATTATGATGGGCAAAGTTACCCAACATTCAGAGTGTCTACACCTAAGACCACAATCAAGGTATAAAAATTTACATGCTTATCTCTCAAAACCAAGATATCTGACAAACATATTTGTAATGCATGCCACTTCTTTTCCTAATTTCTTTCCTCTGAATGTGTCTACACACTTGGAATTCCTTTTTTATGGGTCATACATTACCCACAGGTAAATGTATGAAGGTCCCTTGATTTTCACAGTTTAACAGGAAATGTTTAACTCTTAAAAAACAATTTTTGAAAAATAGAGATTAGGAATATATGTTTAAAACCTACATGTAAATTAGAAGATATTCTGGGTGCTAACTCTCCACAATGCTTCTATGGCAATAGTACACATGCTCTTTATCATGATCTCAACCCAAAGCCCTAGACTGGTATGCAGTAGCAAATTAGTAGCTCTAAGTCTACTTTTCTTTTATGTTTATTGGTTTGGTTCCTAAGAAATGTAGATTCAAGGGTGGTGTCTTGCTGAAGGTGGCATCTATTTTGTGGCTGTGATAAAATAGGTTCTTATGTGGACAAAAACTGAGGTTTCGGTCGTCACTGCCAAGTCACCTAATTGACCATCAAGGCTGCTTGGTGATGGTCTATGATCCAGAAATGTCTCCCAGCAAGCATTTGACACAAGAGAACTTTAAAAGATCAAATGAGTCTTTCTAGACTACAGATGTCCTGCATGGGATGGATGTCATAATGAGTGCTTTGAGAAACCAGTTGTCTTCTGGGAGCTAACTGCTGATCACTAACCGCTACCCCTACTAATGACCCCCCCCACCAAGGGTCATTGCCTTTCCTCTTCCTTTTTTGAACATAGCACAGATTGCCTTTTCTAAAGTTGAAATATTCAAACCTTTCTTTTCATTAGTTTCAAATGTCTAGTAGTGATTCTCTTTTTCATGTCATAAAATAATGAGTTATAGATTATACAATACTTGAACATAACTATACACTTTAAGAGGGGTCTTGAGACCTGCATGGAAATACTCAAAACAGACAACGGTGTTGGAAATTTAAAAAATGGCTAAGGGTTTTGCTGAGGAATTCCCTATCCTCTTTTCTTTCCTTACAACTGTTGTCTCAGTACTGAAAGCATAAAATGCTGCATCAAGTGGGATGCCTCTTAAATGAGAAATGGATGAAGTAGGTGCTTTGAATAGAAATATGAAATAAAGCTCTTCTGTTGAAATTATGGCCTTGGTACAAAATAGCATTTATTCAAGTCATTCAAACAACTCCATTCCATCCCACAAAGAATAAAAGTACCTCTTAGAAGCCTAGATACCTTTTCCTTGTCTTCTTACAACACAAATAACCCAAAGGAATTCATTCCCAAGTGTCACTGGATGCATAAACTTGCTTTTCTACTGTTTTGTGTTAAGAGGGTAAATGGATAATTAACTGTTCAGTGCTTTTCTTTTTGTGAAAAATGGAACCCTCTGTATGAACTTTTCTTTCTCTTTTTTGCCCAACAGAAAATGTCATATTTATATTAATATATAAAATACATATCAATACATTTATGAACAAACGGGAAAATGCATAAATACACATATATGTGCAAGTAGAGTATCTCAATGGTAGAATAAAGTAAATCTAAATTTGTGTTGTTTTCCAAACACAAACATTCAACTCTCACCATTGATTTCACTGAAAATATTTCTTTTATCTATGATACAATTATGGGTTAATTCTTTGTGGATAAGTCTTTCAGTGAGTGTATATTGGGTAAAGGTTTGGTTAAAGACAGAGGACTTATTGTAGTACAGAACTGAGGTCAATTTTGAAATCCTACAGTCCTCTTCAAGTAGTTTTATCTTGAATGCGTTAATACAGGCCTACTCATTTGCCCTTTGAAAGCCATGTGGTTTTCTACAGGACCCTATTTCATCAGGGTCCCAAATGTCTGTCTTGCCTCCATTCCAAGGGATGTCTGCTGCTATATTTCTGAGCAAAAGTCAGTCAGAACTCACCTCTCCTTCCCTGGGCCAAGGCCTTCCATTCTGGGTGTATTTGCTTTGATTCTGTCGCTTCTTTTGTCCTCCATCAGCGAATTTGCACAGTAAAGGCTCACTAGGGGCTGGGAAGATAAGAAACCAATTCTATATTAGCAAATCCCCCTTAAAAACAAGTGATTATTTGAGTCACAGTAGTGCTTTGTAATGCCTATCTTTTGAAGTTGTCTTGCTTCTGGAGAGATATTTGGCCCCCTTTTAGTCTCAATTATGTTGGCTGCTATTCTAACTGGGCTTCAAAAAAGTGCTGGCAGACCATAAATGAATGCAAAAAAAATATTGTTGAAAAAATAATCAGCTGAAGCAGAATGTGAACTTGCCTGAGAAGTAAAGAGGGGATGTTGAGTCCTTCCAGTTATATTAATGCTAAAAATCAGACAACAGGTCAAAAATGGAGTCACCTATGCTAAGCTCCCTGTCCCCAAACCAAAACCTAACTTAATTACAAGTTTGGTTCTTCCAGAAATGGAATTTTAAACCAGCCAATCAGGAGTCACCCGATCAGCACTAGAGAGGTAATTTACCTGATATACCCCTGACACCCCCTTAAGAAAAGTGACCTTGCCACAACCAATCAACTATTTGCCACTATGACTTTCTTATTCCCCCTCCCTTCTGCTATAGAAGCCTCCCATTTGCAAACATCCTCAGATCTCTTTTCTACCTGAGAAGTTGCTGCCTGATTCGTGATTTCTTGAATAAAGCCAATAAGATCTTTAAAATGTACTCAGTTGAATTTTGCCTTTTCACATTAAAAACATATTCATAACCAGTATTTGTATGTAGGTAAATATTTCCCCCTCAAAGTAACTATGTTTTCACAGTAGAAACTGTAAGATTCTATTTTTGGAGAGAGATCCTTAAGAGCTGCCTTTTAAAAAGGGAGTTATTTTGCTAATTACAACCAAATCAGGTTTTTTTTTTTTTTTCTCATTAATCTCTACAATTTCAAAAAGGCTAGAAGTTGATTGTCCATTGAACCCCTTTCACTCCAATTTCCCAGTGAAATCTAGTCAGTATCCCAGGAAGGGCAATTATTTAAATATCAAATGAGCCCACATGATAAAATACAGTCAAAAGATATGGCTCTAACAAATGAATCCTGGACTATGGTAGCGAGGGGTGGGAGAGGGATGTGGTGGTCCTAGGTGATTTAAGGAAACTTATTTGATAGTCTTAAAACATTACAGGGAGAAACTTATTCTTTCAAATTTGATGACCCCTCCACAACCCTACTTGCCTATAAAAATTGCTTGTTGTTACTACAAATATTTATGAATTAAAAAATAGAATGCTACACTGGCCTTAAAAAACTTAGTGCATTAACATGGCTGGAAGGATTTTTTTTTTGCGAGTTTATTACAAATATTAATGTGTAAGTTTATAATCTGAAAACTAAAACGAACCCCTTTCCTTCCCAACTCCCTGGGAAAATGTGTTCTTCTAAAGATTAATTGTATTAATGGTTGAAGGGGAGCAGACTATACTCCTGAGGAATATGCCTCTTTGGCATAAGGATTAATTTAGGCTGATTATTTTTGAGAAACAGTACATAAAAAAAAAAAAGCTCTGAAAACTAACTGGAAGTTCTCCTTTTGTAAGAGACATTGACATTAATAAGGGAAATCTCCATTTGTAACAGGTACCTCTTTCTTTGAATCTGGAAGAAAAGAATATTTTAAATCTTGGGATGCCTGAGTGGCTCAGTGGTTGACCACCTGCCTTTGGCTCAGGTCATGATCCTGGGGTCCTGGGATCGAGTTCTGCATTGGGCTTTCTTCGGGGAGCCTGCTTCTCCCTCTGCCTATGTCTCTGCCTCTCTCTGTGTGTCTCTCATGATAAATAAATAATATCTTTAAAAAAAAAAAACTTTAAATATTAAGAAATTCTTATCAGTGGAGAAGCAAGGACTTACATTTATGTAACAGCTTTACCCTTATTTACTGTGCTTTTCCTGGTAACCTTCCATAACTGGCATCCCTGCCTCTTCCCCAACATCTTCTTTTGTCTTTAGCTGACGATGGTATTTAAGATGGTATTTGGGCCATTTCAGGGAATTACTAGGTTTTCCTGGATATCTCCATACAGGAGGCATACAGGTTATTAAACCTGTTTGGTTTTTCTCTTGTTCATATGTCTTTATTGGGGTGGGGTGGGGTGGGGTCTCATCCAAGAACCTAGACAGGTAGAAGGAAAATTATTTTTCCTCCCCTGCACGATCCTAATTCTTTATCCCTCCTTGTATCCTTGCCTTTGCCATGTGGTATTGCTGAGCCTTCTGAATCTTGGTGTGACCCCATGTGTATGGCTCTAGTCGATGAAATGTTAGCAAATGAGACACAAGCAGAAGACTGAGATGTTTTGAATTTTGCTTCTTTTGCTACTGTGCATAGATACATGAATACACTCAGCCTGGCCTGCTGAAGGATGAGATACAAGTGTAAATGAGTAATCCCTACCATCAGAGCCAAGGCCAAAGTAGATCATCCAATGATAACCACTGGGACCTGTGAGTAAGCTCATCTAAAATCAGCAGGAATACACAGATAACATGCAGTTGATCACAGACCAAATGAGGTAAGTAAAGACCATTCCACAAATATGTAAACTAAATAAATATTGGTTCAGGTCACTAAAATTTTGCATTATACAACACTATATCTTGATAGATGACTGAAATCATTTCATCCCCATCTCCACTCCAGCTAGGTTGCTTGCATTTACTAATCTGGATAAAGAAAACAAAAAGATTATGGAATTCATGAGACTTTCCTTTGTCTCCAAAATCAATAGCGAAAAAAGAAATGAGTGGGTATCTACAAATACATATTTGAAAATCATTTGTCTTTTAGTGGCTGTAGTATTTACTTAATCCTTTTAGTGTACTCTTTATTAGCAGCAGAATTCTATTAATCAATATTGAAGGAAATACTGACTTAAACAGACAGAAGTTCACAACTGACCAGGGGAAATGAAAAATAGAATGTCTTGCCTGCCTATGGAGGCAGCATGAAGGAATATGTAACTCATCCTGGCATACAATTCAACCAATATCATTCCTCACCAAGCACAAGTGCTTCCCAATTGTCTGTTTTTGGGAGCCTCTAATTTCAGTGACTTAGGTGAAGCCACAGAAATCACACAAAGGAAAGGCTGAATCATGAAGTGTCTGCAGACAGTTGCTGCCATCACATTGAAGTAGTCTAAATTCTTTCTTCAGATGAAGAAATGAAAGGGTAAACGCAATCAAAGATTCTAAGACTGTATATTAAAGAAAATTCCTTTGAGACTCCAAAAGCATCTATAAATATGTACCTCTAGTGAGGAATGTTTATACGTATGTCTCATATATATCATTTTACATCTATAATCATTCCTCACTATAGGATACTTTCTCTCTTGCTATTTTAAAAATTCAAGGTATATTCACCCAGTCAAATGGGATGGTCATGCTGATATGTGGGTTTATAACCAGTAATAGGACAAATTTCTCACCAAAGGCAAATAAATCTAGAGATATCTTAAATTTCCTGCTATAAAAAAATGTGGATTCTACCTTTTATGTTTCTTGGGAAAATAACTTTCATGAGTCATACTTTCAACTGTCTGAAGCAGGATTCTCTTTATTGTCTCCTAAAACGGATTCTTTTAGAGTACATAATATACTGATTCTAATAGTCTAGAATATGATAATGTCTTCTCTTGAGGTTGTTCATGTTTCTGTTGGCTTTAACACTTAGTTTGGGTACATTTCAGTGTTAGGGATGGCGGTCTGCTTCCTAGCTCCTTGACTTTCTAGTTACAAGAGACCAGATACCTTTTAAATTTTTTTAATATTTCTGTGACTCATTTTCCTCACGTATAAGATGAGAATAATAATGTTATGTACTTCAGTCAGCTGTTGTGAAGAATAAATAAATTAAGGTGTGAAAATGGTTTTAAACAACTATATGGTACCTAAATAATTATTAAAACCACGTTAGCTACAACTGTCACTATTGCTTAGCATCTTTATTAGCCACTGGCCATGTAACAGCTATGAAACCTACTTACTTGGCAGAGTCAGAGTTCAGTGTTTAATCAACTGGGCTTATTGTTCCTCAGCTCTGTCGCACTTTAACTCCACGGTGGTTTGGCTAAAGAACTTGCAACTGACTCTCCTCCAAGTACGGTAAAAAGATTTGCTCATTGAGAGGATCTATGTTTCCAAAATGGTTCTTGCTGACTGTAGCTTGTCACTGGACCAACCAGCCACTACAGCCCAGGTTTCCCTGAGACATTACCAAGGTTCGGCTTCCATTATCCCCTGAGTATGATCCAAATCATGTTCTGTTATGTGTGTTAACATTTAACTTACACTGAATGCTCCCTGTTCCTTTTTCTGTGTTTTTTTTTTAATTTAAATTCAATTAGCCAACATATAGTACATTATTAGTTTCAGATGTAGTGTTCAATAATTCATGAGTTGTGTATAATACCCAGTGCTCATCAAATCCCATGCCCTCTTTAATGCCCATCACCCAGTTACCCAATCCCCCATCCACTTCCTCTCCAGCAACCCTCAGTTTGTTTCCTATAGTTAAGAGTCTCTCATGGTTTGCTTCCCTCTCTGATGACTTCCTATTCAATTTTCCTTCCCTTCCCCTATGATCCTCCACTCCACTGCATTTTTAAAGAATTATTCTTACTACAGTTTTTTGTTATTCAATTGCTAGAGCTCTATTGGCAGTTTAAATCCATCAAATCTGTATTTCACTACTAGGATAAATACAGTACTGTTTACACGTTATAGGCAAGCAAAATCTGCTGCCTAAAATATGTCTCTTTGGCATGTATACACAAACACACATGCATATGCACATACATACATATTTAAAGACCTTCTTGGTGAGCCCTTGGAAGCTATAGAATTAGGAGGACAGCACTGGCAGGAAAAGAAAAGGCTCTGAATGAATTATTACCTTTAGGATTTCTTCTACCTACTGGTGTAGAGAAATTTTATAGAAGCATCCTTGAAACAAATACTACCAAATAACAATTTGCCAAAGATCAATTATACATAGACTATGAGATTCTAAGTTGTAAACTTACCTTGAAAATTTTCCATTACTGAAAAAAGAACTTTCAAAACAATATGTTTAACACTAAAGGAAACTTAAAAAGCCATAGTGTAAGACTTTTTAAGCTCTCAACTGAGAAGTCTTTGTGAGTTGTGTTTTATAGTGTCTTAGAGTCTTCAAATCTTTAGCCACCCTGGTGTTAGAGGATCTTCATAAACTGTTAGACTATGGATTTTGGTAGTGAACTATTTATATTTATTGACATTACTATGTTGAAACATCTGCTGTTGCTTTATTGATTTGAAGATGATTATGATGGGAAAGCAAATAGGGCCACAATTTTTTATTAAATGAAATAAAAGGGGATTCCTGTGGCTCAGCGGTTTAGCACCTGCCTTTGGCGCAGAGCATGATCCTGGAGTCCTGGGATCGAGTCCCACATTGGGCTCCCTGCATGGAGCCTGCTTCTCCCTCTGACTGTGTTTCTGCCTCTCTCTCTCTCTCTCTCTCTCTCTCTCTATGTCTCTCTTGAATAAATAAATAAAATCTTAAAAATCAAATCAAATCAATCAAATCAAATCCCAGGAACACATTTGAAAATGTGTCATTAAAAAAAGGATGGAATATCCATATATCATCATCGAATTTAGGCAGATAATTCTAATTGTTATTTTCTTGGGGAGGTTGGGGGTGCGGGGAAGTAAATTACATTGAGAGTGTAAGAGAAAACAGTGAATTAAATGAATTAAGATTAACATAATCTAATTCTCAGGTGATTTCTAGATACCTACAAGATAAAATCCAAATCCCTCTATCAGAAGAGAAGAATTTGTTCCCTTGATCTTATCTTTCACCAGACTCCTCCCACTCCTGTGGCCTACAATGCCCTCACCTTTAAATGCCTTTCCCCAGGCCTGGAATTTCCCTTCCCAGCTTCCCCCGCACACACACCCTCCATCTGGCAAACTACTAATCAACCTTCAGAAATGCAGCCTTCAAATGTCATATTCTTCAGAAAGCCTTCCTTGACTCTACTTCATCTCATTTCCAAGAGAAATTATCTAGTGCTTACTTGGCAGACTTTCATAGGTTGAATGCAGTTTCTGTTTGTGTTAAGTTTTAACAGTAGCAATTAATTTCCAAGCTTGAGTTTGAAAGTGATTATAGCAAAGGTCAGAATGCAGTTTACATATGCATACGTGCAGGTTGTTAACAGCATTTTGCACATAGGTATACATAATACTTGAAAGTGATGCTACTCAAAGTGTGGTCCAAGGACCAGCAGCAACAGGATCAGTACTTGGGAGCTTGTTAGAAATACAGGGTCTGGGCCCTTCCCCAGATCTATTCAATCAAAATCTGCATTTGAACCAGATCCCCAGGTGATTCTTCTGCACACATCATCAGTTTGAATTCTGACTGGCTCTTTAAAGGAGTAAGAAGGAATGCATCTTAGATGTTAAACATGAATCTTCTGAATAATGAGATGATTTCAGTAGCTCAAAAATATTATATTGTCTACAATTTCCTTATTGCAGTATTATGCTACCAATTAATTTTGTTTAGTCTCTTTTCACAGTAGTTAAAATACAGACTAAATGAAGAAGAGGCCTTTGTGGAAGTGAGATGCAGTTATAAGCCACAGATTGTAATGTGCTAGAAGACATTATGGTCTATCATGAAAATGGAGAGTATTTAAAATATAATTATAACAATGCATGGCGATAAAGTTGCATGGTAATTATGAAGGAGTAATTACTGTTTGTTTGTTTAGTGGAGTATTTCTAGTCTTCCAAACTCTGTGTTAAACATGAAACATCCAATGCATAAACTGATAAGATAATCTTGTGACTTACAGGATTTGCTGCTTTAATCAAACAGAACACCACCATATATTTTACCTTGCAAAATTATTGTAAATTTTTTTGATTCTTATTTGAAACTTAACATACCTTATTCTTCCCTTGTGGTTTGATGGCTTTCTTGAAAGTTATGTTTGGATTCTTTTCTCTTTCTTTTTTTGTTTATCTATTACAGGTTTCTGGTTGTGGCTACTGTTAGGTTCATGTATTGCATCTTATGCTGATGGTCACTTAAGTTTGAACTCATTCTAAAAGTACTAATTTTTTTTTTTTACTTTCCACATTCATATTTTAGGTATACGATGTCATACCTTACATCCTTTCAGTTTGTGAATCCTTTGACTGATTTTTGTAGATATAATTGATTTTACTGCTTTTGTGTTTTCACCATACTGGTTTAAAAGTGATTAATCTATAGCTTTTATTTTTTTTTTAAGATTTACCTATTTATTCATGAGAGACACAGAGAGAGACGGGAGAGACACAGGCAGAGGAAGAAGCAGTCCCACACAGGAAGCCCAATGCGGACTCCATCCCAGATCCTGGGATTACGTCCTGAGCCGAAGGATGATCCTCAATCGCTGAGCCACCCAGGCATCTCTAATCTATAGCTTTTATTATATGTTTGCATTTACCTGTGACATTCTTTCCTTTCATGATTTTCTGATTCCTGATTATGGCTTTTCCTTTCCACTAATTTCCCTTTAAGATTTCTTGTAAGCCTGGTTTAGTGGTGAAGGGCACATGAAACATTCTCCAGTTGATAACATGTAAGCCAGAAAACAAGTCTCAATAAATGCAAAAAGACTGAAATCATATCATGCATCCTTTCCAACCACAACAGTGTGAAACTAGAAATCAATCACAAGAAAAAATCTGGAAGAACACGAATATGTGGAAGCTAAATAACATGCTACTAAACAATGAATACTCAACAAAGGAATCAAAGAAGGAATTTTAAAAATGCATGGAAACAAATGAAAATGAAAACACAAAGGTCCAATATCTTTGGGACTTAGCAAAATTGGCTCTAAGAGGGGAGTATATAGCAATGCAGATCTATGTCAAGAAACAATAAAAATCTCAAACAACCTAAAGTGGCTAGAGAAAGAACAAACAAATCACATAGTCAGTAGAAGGAAGGGATAATAAAGATGAGAGCAGAAAGAAATGATTCAGAAACAAAAAATCCAATAGAAAAGATCATTGAAAACAGGAGCTGGGAAAACACAAACAACAGAAACTTAACTTGCCTTCAGTTTTATGATTCACTAAGAATGCTTTCTAACATCGTATTCTACAAATAAATGTTGACATACCTTGTAGTTTCTGCATATTAATAGCAGAGGTCCTACTGTCCCTTAGAGAAGTGAACATTCTCAATTTTAAGCACTCTATTTAAGTTCTTCAGGTATTTATATTGGATTGTAGTGATGGTCTTTCAAAATATCTATTACCATAACTTACAGGTCTGGTGGTTTAAATACAAAATTTAAAAATTCGTCACCTCAGGTAGATTATAAATTTTACTTCAGGAAACAAAAAGGGAAAGGTGGAAGAAGCTGAGTGGTTAAGATCAGCTAATGACAAGAGAGTCAGTTTATCAGAGATGAGCTTATAAATGCTGAGATTGAGTTAAAGAATGAGATAAAAGAATTAAAAAGAAAGAATTCCAAGAACTAAGTTAAAATGTAAAATTTTAATCTAGAAACTATTTTTTAAATGTGTAAATACAGATCAGTTTTCAATTAAAAAAACAAAAACAAAATTATTCTTGTAATATTCAGGGTGCCTTGAACATTAAAAAGCTATTTCATACCAGAGAATTAAAAAGTGATACTGAATGAAGAATGTTAGCCAAGCTTAGAAACATTTTTAACACATACATTCTTCATTAAGATGAAACAAAACAAAAACTCTTCAAATCTATTCAGTATATGTAGATGTGTCACTACTCTGGACTTTGCCCTGACAAAGTGATCACAGTCTAGAAGAGGAGAAAGATAAGCAAAAGGAAACTTCTAGCAGCTTGCAGTGGATATTATAATAGGAATAGAGATACGTATTTTGAAAGCATAAAATAGATGCCAGTCTCTAGCACTATAGACAGTGTCCTCTAGCTCAGAAATCACACCAATACCACAGTTTTAAAAGGTCAAATGCCACAGAAATGGCTCCCCCCGCCCCCGCAACTGCCAGATCATGAATGCGCACATGAAGGACATTAGTCCAACTGTTATCTAGTCTGATTAAAAACAGGCTTTTATTAAATGTTTAGTGAATGAAAATATGAATACATGAGATGGAGGCAATGAAAGGATTTTGTTGAAATACTCTTAGGACATCTGAGGCCATATACATCTTAGGTTGAAAGCTGGCAGCCTTATGACAATAAATATGAACTTCCAGCATTTGCCTTAATCCTTCACAATCCTTGAGCTTCCTTCTTTTTTATACCTGACCAGCTTCCCTCATTTCCTTCCAAATGCAAACAGTATCATTAGTCTGTATGATTTGGAAAAAAATAATAATGATGTAAAAATGATAGATGTGTCTTTCTAAATAACCCTGTGTCGGGCACCTGGGTAGCTCAGTCAGTTAAGCTGTCAGAGTCTTGATTTTGGCTCAGATCATGATCTAAGTTGAGCCCTGCATTAGCTCCACACTGGAGTTTAAATTTCTCTTTCTCCTTCTCACTCTGCCTTTCCCCGTGCACACATGCTCAATCTCTCTCTTAAATAAACAAACAAATATATAAATAAATGACTCTTAAAACCCATGTCCTTAATTTTCATGACTAATTCCAAAATACTTGCTGTTATATCCAGGAAAGTTTCACAGACAGCGTCCTCTGATTTGTCTGCAAAAGATTTATTTTCTCTCTCCTACATATGCTCTATACATAATAGACCTTATGTGCATATAGCATGTATGTGAATTTCTCTAACTCTGTACATATTTATATATACACCTATCTAAATCATCTTTCTAGATGTAGAGCGAACAAGTTCCAAATTTTAAATAAAATTTACATGGCAAACATTACTTCAAAACTTCAAACTTGGGATCCCTGGGTGGCGCAGCGGTTTGGCGCCTGCCTTTGGCCCAGGGCGCGATCCTGGAGACTCGGGATCGAATCCCACATCAGGCTCCTGGTGCATGGAGCCTGCTTCTCCCTCTGGCTGTGTCTCTGCCTCTCTCTCTCTCTCTCACTGTGTGCCTATCATAAATAAATAAAAATAAAATTAAAAAAAAAAAAAAACAAAAAAAAAAACTTCAAACTAACAGCACAGGATTATTACATTTTAGAGTCAGAAAGCCTTTACCTATAAGAAAGTTGGCTATTTGGTTACACTGCCTTTTGACTTCTAGCATCTTGTTTACCATTTAATTATGTATTATGTATTATAATAAGTTAATTGTAGTCATTTGAATACTTCTTAGTTGCAATAGACTTTTATCCTGGAAGGTATACAGCCTCTGTTATCTGATCCTAAAATTTATTTAATTCAAACCTTTTATTTTGCCGATAAGGAAAATAAAAGTTTAATGATTTGTCAACTAATTTGTGGTAGCTGGTGGCAAAGTCACACCAGAATGGTGTACTCTGGATTTCTAATCAAACATTCTCCGACCGCTTACATTCTACCTTCTTTACCATGGGAGGTAAAAGGAAATGAGTTTCAAGCAGTTTTTGTGATTGACTTCACAATTTGGGGATGGAGCAAAAAGATGGAATATTCATTAAGATATGATTACAGCGGTTATCTACCCACAAGTTAGAGTTACAACTGAACACTAGGCAACTAATAAGATCTTCTAAGATGATTTACAGTGCTATTCTAATAGCAGTTTGTTTTAACAGAAAAAACAAATCACATGGGCTATATTTACAAGTGTCAGACACATCTTTACTCCTATCATTTAGGCCAAAATGAGCACAGAAATATAAACCAAAAAGGTAGAAATAAATAAAAAGTTAATTAAACTTAAATGAAGTGTGATTTGCAGATACATTCCCAATTTTACTCTCAGTAATGGATTAATGCTTATATTTAGTTTCAAATATAATTCTCTACTATGCATAATAGCCTTACAGAAGAGGAAAATGCCCCACAGTGATAATAAAAGCAGAGAATAGCTGTTTGCCTAGACATAAGAGAGAGAAAATCACTTTTTGATAAGTTATATTATGGCCTATGTAATTATTTCAAGCTCACCTCTGTTTTATGTAATAAAACAGCATTTTTTTTCTGTGTTTGTAAAAATTGTCTGCTAATTCTTTACAGATATAAGAAGAGATTATTTTTAGAAGAAAAACCAAGCCCTAAAGGGGGATAAATTAGATGAGAAAGTTAGTTTCATGTAGATGGGACACAGAGTATACATTTGAAGGTTAAATTTCATTCATTTTATAAGGAATATTGCTAAAACATTATCTGTGCTGAATGAACGCAATGCTTTGATACCAAGAAAGTAGAGAGTATCAGCACTTCCAAAAAAGCACCAACCTGCTTACCTACAACTGACTTACATAACCAATTATCAATTGGGGAACCTCCTATAGTTGGAAGATAAACCATTAAGGGAAAGTTTTCTAAAATAAAAATAAAAGAATCTTATTTATTGACCAAGATGGGCCATATCTTGTCTTGTCTTATATTTCCATATTTCCATGGCACTGTACTTGACTCTGATAGAGCTCTTTGCATGCTGTATGTAATATTATTATATACTCAATGTAACAATACACTGTTAGAAAGATGTACAAAAAGAAAAAGTAGCTATAATCACCTCTTTGATACTTAAAATGAATAAACACAAAAATAGAAGAAACATTATAAAGTAGTAAATTCAAATTATACAAAGGTTAAAAATTTTTAAAAAGTACAAGACCTCTTCTCAACTCCCCCACCTTTTTTTTTATTTTTTAATAATTCCTTCCAGGAAAGTGCATAAATATATATTTACTAATCCACTTGTTCTAGCTGTTTGGTTTCTTGGTTTGTTTTGGGTTGTTTTCAATTCTAAAGGGGGCACTATTGCTCAGCATGTTGGTTTTGTTCTTTGTGTACCTTAATTATGCATGAAGAGCTTTCCATATTAGCACATATCACCCTTCTGAAACGCTGCTCGGTATTGTAACATAATTATCATGCACCATAATTTATAAATGTCCATCACTAGGGGACCAGCTAAAGCTCATTAAATTTCCATAATGCCTTTCCATGTTCTTTCTACTATTATGAAAATTTGATTTGATTGAAGTCAGGAGCTGGGTCTATTCACCTTTGCCTACCATCCACCCCAGTGGCCTCACAGAGTCTGAGGATAATCCACATTTCATTATCTGTTGATCAAATTACTAAATAAATGCAGACAGATAAAGTAACTTCTTAAGATTCCTTACATTAATGAAATTGTAAAGGACTGAACAGTGAGAGCACATCTTCCTCTTTTAAGAGAGCATAGAGTCCCATCATTTCCATGTTTAAATATATAACCACCCAGTCTACTAGAAAAAGAAAGAAAGAAAAAAAAAAAAAAAACCAAGAAAGAATTCCAAGTCTTAATCCCAGGTGTAATTCCAGTTTCATGTGGATCTCAGGTCAACTGCCCCAGGAAAAACAAATGGAAGGAGGAAGGTAGGAAGGAATCTGATAATGAAAAACATCAGGATTCTTCCCAGTATCCACTTATGATCCCCCACCAAGGAAGGAAACGCTCCGGCACTCCCAGACTGAACTCAAACTCAGGTCAAGAAAACATATCTCAATTTCCCACATGCTGTTACTAAGCATATATTTCCTGTGCTAGAGACAGAAAGAATTCCCAAATGCAATGAACTGTGTTAGCAGAAATAAATATAATCCAGTTTCAAAGTGAAAGCTGTATATTGCACTGTAGGTATCAGTGAACAAGGCTGGAGACATCATCTGGGATGAAAACCTCATCTTTAGTAGGTGAAGGATTTACAGGGGAAATGGCTTGGGACTGAGCTTTTTCTAAAGAGTTGGGCAAGGCACTGAAACTGTGATGATTTCAAGAGGGCTTTCATGTAGACTGAATCACTTACTAATCAATATTAAATAAATTTAATCCAGATATAAGAAACTGAGCTTTTCAAAAAGGTGTTAAAGACCACACATGCTATAAACATCTAGGGATAAGTCAGTCTAAGGAGTCATAAAAAAATAAACACATAATATGGCAGCCCCACGTCTGGAAGAGTTTAGTGTAAAAACAATGCATACAAATGGCTCTAAAGTAGAATATCCATTTGTTCTTGTTATAGAAACAAAAGGATAAAACTGCTTAGCATGACACTATCCCAGGGGAGGTTTGGGTAACTGTCCTAAATTCATTTTTCTTATATAGGTACCAATTCTTTCATTGGGATTGAACATTAAAGGTGCTTTATCTGAATTGCTTATAGATATTTCTAAAATGTAATCTTTATCATATCAACTCCCCACATGTCCACCTATTCGATAAAGTGCAAGCTCTCTCACATAAAACAACATTTAACCTTGTGACCTAAATACACACATCTTCATTTCCACTCACAGGACTGCTCCTAAAAAGGTTGAGACCTTTCACATATTCCCAGATTTGCTTATACTGCTTCCTCTGTCTAAATGGGCTTCCCTCTTTTCCCACTTAATCACGTTCATAGAATCTTTCCTGACCTCTTTTTCCAACTCCCAAGTTCTCATGGAGAACTTACCATTAATTAATTGTTTAATACATTCATTCAATTTATTCATTCCCCCTGCCTGAAATTCGTTCAAAATTAACTAGAAACATAGTGCTATATACCAGGTCTTGAGCAATTCTTGAAAGATATAAGCAGGAATAAAATGGACACAGTTCTAGCCCTTAGAGCATTCTTTCTGATATCAAAGCAGACATTAAACAAGTAATAAACGAATCAAGTCAATTCCAATCTCTTCCTTTATGCATTTACCACACAGACATCAAATTTGGCATGCATAAGACACCTCAGCTCACTCATGTTATATGTCTTTCTCTACTAATTCTAAGGCCTCACCAGGGTAGGATTTCTGCATCATTCATCTTTACATTATAAATTCACAATGTAATTCCTAGAACATAGCAGATCACACACACACACACACAGATACACAGACACACACACACACACACACACACTTTTAGTAAGCTTGCCTGTTTTGCTTTTCTTTAGGGCAGATACTCTGAGAACTGTCCTATGGCTTAACAATGGCAGAGAATACATTGTGATTGTTCCTTCTGCATCCTCTTAGCTAAATACACCAAGACTGTACTTTAAGCATTTAGGCAGGAGATGTATTTGTCAAGTTTTAAAACTATTTCTATATAGAGTCTCTGAATTTCTTGATAACACATTTATCTTTTTAAAGATTTTATTTAATCTGGGCAGCCTGGGTGGCTCAGCCGTTTAGCGCTGCCTTCATCCCAGGGTGTGATCTTGGAGACCTGGGATCGAGTCCCATGTCAGGCTCCCTGCATGCAGCCTGCTTCTCCCTCTGCCTGTGTCTCTGCCTCTCTCTCTCTTTCTCTCTCTGTCTCTCATGAATAAATAAATTAAAAAAGATTTTATTTATCTATTTTAGAGAGAGAAAGAGAGGGAGAGCACAGGGGCACACAAGTGAGGGGGCAAGAAGGGGACAAGCAGACTCTCTACTGTGCATGAAGCCAGATGCAGGGTTAGAAGCATCAAGATGCAGGGCTCAATCCCAGGACTCTGAGATCATGACCTGAGCCAAAGTCAGATGCTTAACTGACTAAGTCACCCAGCTGTCCCTCTTGCTAATGCATTTAATGTTTGGTAAGTCTATAAAGGCTTTCTTATCTGAAATAGGCACTGAAAAACGTTTCCCTGTTGGCTAAAGATCACTGCAAATTTGGTTAGTCACTTCTTGGACATACTCTAATTAATTGCAGTTTGGTAGTTTGTTCATTTTTACTTAAAAATAATCATAATTGAAGAAGTAAATATTTTGCATTGAACACAGCATGTATTTTCTGGGCATGATGATTAGATACAAAACATGTAGAAGTCACCAACCAGATATTTCCTGAAAGGAAAAAGTCACGTTTGATGTAGTTCTCACAAACTGAGGATAGTGGAAGGGATTATTTATAGGATCCTTTTGCTGATAATGGCTTCTATTTGCCTGACTCAGTTTTACCATTTATTCATTATAAAACCTTGGACCAGCCACTTAAAAATCTCTGGGACTTATAAATTGTGGTTGCCCCTAAATCATGGGATTGCATGACTTCATGTTCAGCACTTAACCCCAAACCTGGTATATAATAGCATATAGTGGATGTTTGTTGAATGAATAAAAGACTGGGATTTATTATGTGACCATTATGTAAGATAGGCAGAAGGATAGATTTTATGCACTATAAAGCACGCAAAATAAATGATAAGTATTATTAATGTTTTGGGGACACATATAAAAAAGTGCTACTTTTAGAGCCATTATCCCAGAAACATGCCTTCCTTTTGTTCCCCCCCACAGAAATAGTACAGTAGATTGAAAATAGACTTGAAACTCTTCAGGCATCACGGTGATGAATTTCAGAAGTGATGAGAGTTCAAAGGTTCTATTTTAGACTTTATAAAACCTAAAGTGGTAAGAAGGAGAGCTTTCTTTTTATATAGATTATGATCTGTTTTACCAGGGTTGACTTTGTGAAAGGACTTCAATATGCTGCATTACTATAAAACACTCTGCTTTGTTTCACTCTTGTAGACAAAACCCATGAGAGATCCTGTCAAATTTGCCAGAAGAAATAAAGGACAAAGTACCACCAGTCTTTACTTTTTTCCATTTTGGATGCTCTTAAAGAAAGTTAGCTAACATGAAACCAACATCTGTCCTGCTTGAGAAGGAAATGAATGAAATGAAATAATACTCTTACTAGATTTGCTGACTTGGTATTGGGTGTATCACAATACACCCAATTTGGCTGATAGTCTGAGGCCTTTAGAGGAGTAGAGAGGTCTTCTGAAGGGGGGTCCTATCTGGAATCAATCATGTGGGTGTTCACTTGAGAAGCTGAATATCCATATTTAAATATTCTAAAGCAGAATATCATATCCAAAATCAATCACCTGGTTCCTCAAATGGGAAGCTGGTCTTGAGAAGACTGGTTTTAAGTGGTCAGGAAGGAGACCCCTCCTTTTTTTTTTTCAAAATATGAGAACAGATATATCAGAATATTCTCCTAATTGGTAGGTATAAAAGTAAAAAGAAAGCATACTGCAATTTATGATTTGATGAAAACCGTAGGTTCTAAAGAACAGATGAACTTTTGTAAAGTAAATTATACAGTTGCCAATTTTGAAATGAAGCTTTTTATGGCCTTGCCATTGTGCTAAAGGCTTTAGTGCGCTATCACTTTTATTCCCTCAAATAACCTGTTTTTGAGTTGAAACCATTTTGAGACGAAAAACTAAAGATCAGAAAGTTTAGGTGAATTAGGCAACTATACACAGCTAATAAATGTCAGAATCAGGATTTAAGCCCAGGTCTTTGATATTCTATAGTTCATTGTATATTGCTTCCTATATCATATTATCCTACTCTCCTTATTTCTTGTCACAATTATCACAATCTTGAATGACTTACAGTTTTTTCCCAACAGAAATGGAAGAACATTAAGAATGCTCATTCATTCAATAATAATTGATGGAGCACTTAGAACATGCCAGGCCTTATTCTAGATCTTGCAGAACTAGACTTGTGAACAAAATCAAGTCCCTACTGTCACCAACATTATACTATAGTAAAGAGAGACAGCCAATAAATACTTAAATTTATAAATATGATTTCATTGGTGCTAAGTGCTGAGAATAAATAGTCAAGGTGTGTAAGGGGCTGCAAGTGACAGGAAACGGAGTGGTATTTTAGATACAGTAATCTGTAAAGATCTAGACAAAGACATAAATGAAAGGAAGGAGCAAGCTGTGAAGACATGTTGAAGAAAAGTGTTCCAGGAAAAGAGACAGAAGTACAAATACCTTGAGATTAGTGTGTGCACTTGACTTTTTGGTAAAATGACAATTAAGTGTGTGATCCAAGTGAAGAAGGGGAAAGGTGATAGGAGAAGAGATCTGAAAGCTACTGGGGTTCTAATCCTGACACCCCTTGTGCCAGACTAAAAGAGGATTTGACATTTTTAGAGGTTAGGGTGACAACAAGGGAACCTCAGGAGGAAGTTGCATCTCATGTGATGAAAATCAAGTTTCAAGGTCTAGCTGTCCCTAGTTATGTGAAGATGCTTCCACTGCCAAACCTAAATAAGTGGGTTGTATTTCTTTGTAAATTCCACTATGGAATAAATGTTTTCATTTTTAAATAAGAGTGCTGAAGGACAGGATATCTAAGATCCTTCATCAAAAGAATCAATGAAAATCATCCTCATTCCATCTGCTCCCAATTATCTAGAGACAATGGAGAGCAGGATAGAAATTTCCTTCAGTTAGCCCCAAAGGAGTCCAGAAAAGTAGCAATAATATAATCTCAAAGGAACCAGACAATGGCAGAGAGGATGAAGTGGGCAGATAAGAAGATAGTTCCTTTGTGGGCATTCATTCATGTATGTCAATGAACATTAACTAACTATTTAATTTGTGAATGATTATGTAGCATGAATAAAGCTGGCCTCCTTCATGGTCCAGTCTCAGCATGGAATCAAGTGCAAAGACAAATAATTAAGACATATTAAAAAGCAATTCAATTCTACCATACTATCTTAAGAAAATAACAAAAATACCCCATTAATAAGTCTTTCTCTTTTCTTCTTCCTAGTTTTTATGGATATCCCATCTGCTCCAGGACTTTCACAATCTTCACAGATGCCTATCTTTGCACTCCCCTGTTCCCAGATCATCTAGCATCTAATCTTATTTCTTGTTAGTACTTTTCTAAAAGAGAATGTTGCTAGTCTGTCCCAGGTCTTTCCAAATTTTCAACTCTGCTTATGTATTACCTTTATCAGAATAACAAAAACCAGATATATAAAATATTCCTGGGAAGCAGAAGAGGAATAAAGGCTGCAAATAGTCAGCAACTCATATTTTTCCTCTAATAATCCAGAATTCCAGTGTCTGAGCTACTACCTTTAGATTCTTAAATTAAATGCAATCAGATTTTTTTTTAGATTTTTTTTATTGTTAAATAAGTGGAATTCACTGTAACTTAGCATTGTTATTACAATGGTCATCAAAATGGAAATGCAGTATAAATTGTTTCCTGCTTAAAATTTTATATATATAGGTATATATATATATGCAGGATTGTTGTTGGTTTTGTTCTTCCAACATTATTGGACCTTCCCAATTTCTCTAATAATGGCATAGTTATATAAATACATCTGAATCTGAAAGAGAATTTGCAGCATCTCCTCAAATGGTCTGATAAAACAATTCCTTAATTGAGCTATTTTTCAATGTGAAACATATCTATTTAGATCTGTTATTAGAGAAAAGAATATTGAATATCTCTAAAAGGCTGCAAATATATTAGCCATCACAAAAATATCTTTTGTGATTTTCTGATCAAATAAAAATGATTTCAATTACACTCCCAGGAGTACATTCCATCACTCACAATTTGAAATTGAAAAATGTCCTAGAGTTATAGTATTTCTTTCCCTTAATCACCACATAGGTTTTAGATTGTCCTCATACATTTCTGATTCTGACTTATCAGTGACATAAAACCCTCAAATTTGTCTGAGATAAAAACCAAAAAACCAAAAACCCAAACTGTTCACCTATCCCATACACCTATTTTTGTTTATTTATTCATTTAAAAAATAACTTCTCTTTATGAAAATTTTCAAACACATACAGAAGTGGAGAGAATGGTATCATATTCCCTTCACCCAGCATCAATAATTATGATTATTCATAGTATACCAATATGGTTTTATCTAACATTCCTGCCCCCTTCTAGTCTCCTCCTCCTCTTCCTTCTTCTTCTTTTTCTTCATTTTTTTTCTCAAAGTGTTTTTAGGCTATTCACAGAATATATGAAGGCTATTATAGGATAATTTTTTAGGTCCCTGGATTTTCCTTGGACTTCCTTCTTGGACTTTCTAAGTTCAACTGTTGTTCTAGAACCTATTCCTGATCAAAATCTAAAGCCTATTATTACTCTAAGCATTAGCTTCAAATAAAAAAAAAAAAAAGGCAAAACAGATACCTCTGAGCTGCAGTTAAATATCAGTTATAACAGAGTGATGCAGCACTAGAACAATGCTAAATGATGTAGTTCATAAAATATAAACATTTGAACAAAATGACAATGGCATATTGGAGAAAGATGCTGTGAATACATTCCTGATGGCCTGTCCATGTGCCCTGGCTATCTGCTGTGTAGACCTCACATAGCTGTCTTTGGAGGAAAGGATTTCTGTGAGTTGACCTTCTCTTCCTTCTTGAATGATCATCAGCAATTGAGAAACAATACTTTTGTTCCCTTCATCACAGACATAGGGAGGTATCCAGGATAAGGAGGAACAACGAGTTGGCTCTGTTCTGTATTGAGAACAGGTGTCCTGGCACTCTACAAAAATGAGGGGGAAAGCCATATCCACTGTGTGGATTTACAGTGTTTTATTTAAAACACAAAACTAAAGTGGTCCAGATTTATCCCATTTACTGGACTTAACAGAATTGTTAGTCTGACTGCTTCATGAGAAAAAGAATTTTAAATGAGTCACTGATACCTCACTTTACTAGCATTATGGCACTGGTCCAAGACTTAATATAGAAAATTATAGATCTTGGCCCAGGGTAATTTTAATCTCTGCCCATAATAACAGGCCATCAGCTGCCAAAAGCAAGGGCTTTGTGTGCTGAAATTGGAACTCTGACCCTGAGATATGAAGTCATAACTAGTAAGCACAAAGAAAGTTTCTGAACTTGCAGGAGTTACATACCAATAAACAGGAATCAGACTATTTCTCCACACAATGTGTATCTTGTACAACATTTTATCCTAGATCAGGGAAGGTAGGACTCCCTGATCAATATAAACTATTTTATTAGACACGATTAAAAAGATAAAAGGCAGGTTTAATTCATCATCTTAAATGGCTTCATCCATTTATCTTTCCAAAACAGGCTTTCCCAAGATTGTGTCAGGTAAGAACTTCCCTGAAATGACAAATGTATTTACCCTATGCTGCTTGTTATCATGTGTGTCATACAATATGGCCTCTTGCATCTCTCATTTTTTTCTTGGGTACTACATCAGATGGGCATGGAAGTAGTAGACTATTATAACACACTACTCAATTGACTCAAAATTCCAGCCTAGGGAAAAAAACAAAGACATGGTTCTTTTTAAAATAAGAAAGCTATATAAGCCTATTATAATAAAGGCTACTCCTTCTTTCTGACTAATTGAATCTTTGGACCCTGGAAGAATCTTTAATTGAAAATAAATTTTCTGTTTATAATCCTAGAGAAAAATTTATTTGCCTGTATTGATAAGTCTATTTTTATAATTTCTATCAAATATTTCCTAAGAGGGCATTTATGAACTTCTAAAGTAAACTCTAAACTTTCTTGCCACAGGGCATAGGAAGGGAAAGATACGGATTCATTCCATTACTGAATTTCATTCATAACAAACTCAGAAATACATACAAACCTAAAATAATATTCTTATATTATTTGAAAGGCCAAAAGATTTACATATAAATGACAGCCAGTCAGACATTTAAGAGGCATATCAAAAGTTACAGGTCCAGAGTATAACACTTGATCTCCCATAAACAACATGTTCTTTTCTCAGCCATCTTGATCTCAAGTACCATCCGCCCAGCTGTTTAAGCCAGTGATCTTTCTAGAGCAAAAATAAGGTTGTGTTCCTCTCCTGCTTGAAAACCAAATTTATGGGGTGGGGTGGGGTGGGGGGAATCAAACTCTTTTCATAGGCAAAGGCCCCTACTTATCTCTATTGCCTCATTTCTTATGACTCTGTCTATTGCTCACTCTGCTCTAATTACATATGAAAGAATCCAGGGAGCCCTTGCTTGGGGACTTTGTAGTTGAAATTCTGCCCTGAAAAGTCTTCCCCCCCAGATAATGTTTGTGTCATTTATTTTTTTTTTTCTTTCTTTTTTTTTTTAAGATTTTATTTATTTATTCATGAGAGACACACAGAGAGAGAGAGAGAGGCAGACACAGGCAGAGGGAGAAGCAGGCTCCCTGCAGGGAGCCCGACATGGGACTCCGGAGTCTCCAGGGTCACACCCTGGGCTGAAGGTGGCACTAAACCACTGAGCCACCTGGGCTGCCCTGTTTGTGCCATTTAATTTTTTTTTTTTTTTTTTTTTTTTATGATAGTCACAGAGAGAGAGAGGCAGAGACACAGGCGGAGGGAGAAGCAGGCTCCATGCACCGGGAGCCCGATGTGGGATTCGATCCTGGGTCTCCAGGATCGCCGCGCCCTGGGCCAAAGGCAGGCGCCAAACCGCTGCGCCACCCAGGGATCCCTGTTTGTGCCATTTAAATCGCAGCTGAATGCTGCTTCTTCATCATAAGGACACTTCTGATCATAAAAAATGAAATATTTGCCAGTCCTTATCATATCTTCCTATTTTAGTATATCCATAGGAAATATCATGATCTGAATTACACAGTTTATTTATATTTGCTTGTTTATTGCCTGTTTCCCTCTTCTCTGTCCCAGAATCCAAATTCCACCAAAACAAAGAACTTTCCTATTTTGTTTATTGTTTTTCTATAGCCTAGAAAATGCAGCGCACTCTTAATAAATACCTGCTGAGTGAATGATTAATGATTGTATATATCTGCTACAAATGGGAAAATCAATATTTTATTAGCTTATAAATGCTAGAATGAGTCATGAAATCTTAACACCATTACATTAAAAGCACACATATATAGGCATTTAATTGGTTTAAATCAATGGATAGATAAAAAGGAAAAAAAAATGAATGGTAGCAACAAAGTCAGTGTATACTATGTGGTAGTCTTTATAACATTTCATTTTTAGTCCTTTCAACAACTTCATGGAGTGAACCCATTTTACAATGGAAGAAATGGTGGTTCAAGACTTTTCAAAGCTTATCCAAAGTCAGAGTTAATAATGGATCCTTAACTATAAACTGTACTAACTCTAATATAATCATACAATGATGAAATCAAAGGCAATCACTAACATTTGTTGAGCTTTTCAAATTATGTGCCAGGCATCTTGCTAAGCATCTCAGATGTTGTGAGAAAGACCATACCCACAAATATCCACATTCCCAGGATTCCGTTTCCAAGTCTCTCTGGCCTATAAACCAAGAAACATGACATGTATCATTTGTGAGCCAAACTTCCAGGATTGTTGTGTCTCTCTCATCTCTGATCCGAGTCATCACATCTTTGGATGTCATATGTCCTAGAGTCACTGATAACTCTCTGAGTGACTGTATGCAATAAAGCTCCCAATAACCAAACTCTGTAACATGAACAGGGCAGAACACTTTTTGGGAGTTAAGCCACTGATATTTGAAAATATATTTAGTACCACTATATAAAACATCCTATTTGGGCCAATTCAGATACAATATCTCATTACATTCCAAAAACAATTCAATGACTTACAATGATTTACCATAATATTGATTATATAAACAAGTCTCAGTGATAAATAAGTCACTCAAAATCACATAATTAATAAGTGGATAGAAAGCCCAGGCTATTTGATCCAAGTCTGAACCTTCCAGTGAGGACTGTACTCAGACCCATTAGTGGAATGTGTTTCTTCAGAGGAAATGACTTAAAATTATTGAATGGTAATATTAATCATATTGCCTTACACTACATAACCTCTTAGAGAAAGTTTAGGTTAAAAAATGACTAAAGGTCTTACTGTCTTACCAAGAATTATGACCAAATTACTCATTAGTTAATGGCAACATTTCTATACTTTATGTCTTCTAACATCTTACACACAACACTCTAATAACTGATTGGGAGATTTTATTGACTAGTCCAGTCATAATTACTTTATAATTTGTAACTCCTTCATTGCTCTCCATTTTATCTGAAATCATGGATTGTGCAAGTCCCCTTGGGAACCAATTATAGGCAAAGCAATGCAGAGCCTTCTCAGTCTATCTCAGCAAAAACGGTTGGTTATTTTACAGTTAGAATAATATTTACATAAGCAAGGAATTTATACCACATCTATTTGCATTCTTCCTGATATAGACAGAATTCTACCAAGAGCAAAAAATGTAAAACTACATTTGGTAGAGTGAACCAAAAGGAAGAATGCAGCCAAGTGTTTTAGTCAATATTTTTTCCTACCCCTTAGAGGTATAAATTAACTTTCTGTGGACAGGCTAATTGAGACCAATCTTTAACGTTTGGTTCTTTCTGTTCTAAGATGCATAAGATAAACAATAGCAGTTGCAATTCAGTTTCCATTAATGAAGGAATAAAACAAAACCCTAGTCAATGTTCGTGGGTTTGTTAAATTATTTTTATGTTATACAAAATTGATTTTAGTTATTGATTGTGAACAATGAAATAGACCTCAGTAGCTATTGGAATAAATATATGTACCTATTAATGGTATTTCAATAATTTAAATGTTTTAAGATCATACCTATGCTGGTAACATAAAAATCACTAGAGGCCTGCCTTGCTTAAGTTCATGACCCTGCATTCTTAAATTTTAAGCTAAATTTAATATTACTTTCTAATAAAGAGATAGGGTTAAGTTTTACAAGTACAAAGTTCAAGAACAACTTATTCTGAAATGGGCAGTGTACGTTCCTTTGAATGTATTTACATTCATCAACACAAAGACAGGGATGCTCTTGAGTTGACTGAAGTCACAGGTCTTTCATTGTACATACTGTAGAAGCCTGTCAGCTATGGCAAGAGGGTTGAACTTAAATGTGAATTCCACATACCATCCAATTGAAATGCTAAGCACTACTAGGTGCTAAATTCTAGAGACTACATCTAATGGCACAGGATATAGAAAGAAATGGGAGTAAAAAGGGTGTCTTAGATTCCTATTGCTGCTGTAAAAAAATTCCCACAAACTCAGTGGCTAAAACACTACAAAATTATTCTCTTTCATTCTGGAGGTTAGACCTTCAAAATCAAGGTGTCTGCAGAGCTGTCTGGAGGCTTCATGGAAGCCTGTTTCCTTGTCCTTTCAACTTCTACAAGTTGTCTATATTCCTTGGCTTGTAGTCCCTCTCTTAATCATTCCAATCTCTTGCTTCTGTTGTCTCATTTTCTGACACTAACTCTGAACCTCCTGCCTCCTTCTTACAAGGATTCTCATAATTGCATAGAGCTCATAAGAAAAATCCAGGATAATCTCTCCATTTCAGATGTTTAATTTAGTCATATCTGTGAAGTCCCTCTACCATGGAAGGTAATATATTTACAGGTTCTGGGGATTAAGAGAGATATCTCTGGGGTGCTGTTATTCAGCCTACCATAGAAGGAAAGAAGTGAAAGAAAAGGCAAAAAAAGATGAGGGGCTTACAAATACTGATATAATAATGATTAATAGTAGTGATGATAATAATGGCCATTATCATTATTTATTCATTCAGCAAATATCTACTTGAGCCATTAAGTCGTATCAGATAAGGTCTGGTACATGGTAGACATACTCTAAAATAGCAAACCTAAATTAGCTACACTGGCCATATATCTAAAATGCTTATGGTCTGTCTATATTTGGACATTCAGAGTTAATATTAAGAAATAAGTCATATTCTGAACAGAGCTTCGATGCCAAGTCTTAAAAGAGATTTTGCTTATTCAGTTCCTTCAAAATGAAAAAAAAATTTAGATTTGGTTGCACGATGTGCTCAATAATGACATCACATGGACAGTGCATGGCAAGAGACTAATTCAAAATAATATGTTCAAAAAATTTTAACTAAGGGACATTTTGTTACTGTGAAAAGCTGCAAAATATTGCAAAGGATGAGTCAAAGGTAAAAGTATGACTGAAGGTCTAAGAACTGCCATTCCAAGAGAACATTTTCTCCTTATGGGGATCTTTATTTTTTGGATTCATTGGCAAAAATAAGAAAAGAAGACACTAAGTGATTGGATGAAAAAGACAAATAATTACTAAGGTCTTCTCTTCTATGCCTCAGGGAAAATTAGAGTTGGATTTCAGATTGTGTCTCTTTTTCCTAACAAGAAAATGGACACACTTAAGACAGTAGAACAAATTTTGCCTCGGGACAATTTCTGAAATTATTATAATTTTGGAATTCATCTATTTTGATACATTACTCCAATTACAGAAACCATAATTTCTTGATGATCTTTTCAAAACCACAGAGTAGTCTTAAAAGATTTCTGTATTGAAATGCATTATATCAGGGATTTCCAGTAACTGGAGACAGAGAAAGAGAGTGCTTAATTAATGTTACTATCAGAAGTTCCCAAAATATTAAAAACCATGGGGGAGGGGCACAGTCACAAAATTTGGACAGTACTGAAATTCAAATCATCCAATTAAGAAAGGCCTATCAAAAATTATGAATGCATAATTCATAATTATGCATTGGGAAAAATGTGATGCATACAACAAATCGAGGCTGAATCTGGTTAATATATTCAGACTGCTTTCTTATAAAAAAGGAAACCTCAAAGTAATACAAATATTCATTTGCAGACCAGTTCCTATCAATAAAGTGCATTTAGTAAAATGGAACACTATATGACTATAGAAATAAAATGTCTATCCTAGGTTAGCAGTTCTCAAAGTGTGGTCTGTATTCCAGAGATCTTTCAATGAGTTCACAAGGTCAAAACTATTTTATAATAAAACTAAGATGTCATTGGTATTTTCCCGCTTTTTCTTAATCTTCATTCTCAACAGCAGTGTAGATGTTTTAGGGGCTACATGCTGTGTGATATGGCAGATGCAGAAGCAGATATAAAAATTCAGCTGTGCTTTATTAGATCAAACATTAAAGAGATTTTCAAAGATGTAAAACAATTCCATCCTTACTGATTTTTTGGTTTGAACCACTAACCTAGGCCAATATACTATTTCCCAAAAGAGATCTCACATCATTTTTTCTCTTACAGCTTCATATAGAAAAAAGTACAGTTATAAAAAAAAAAAGAAAGAAAAGTACAGTTATATAGGAGGGAGAGAAAGGGAGAAGGATATAAATAAGAAAAAATGCACACACAAGAGTGAAAGTTACAAAGAACTGAAAGTATTCCTATATAACTTTAAAAATATATGGAATAGTAACAGCTAACTGGTATAAATATCATAGATGAAATTATTACAGTAAAAGTATATGGCAAAATCTTTGAAAGTAGTCTTTTCATATTATTTTTCTTTATGTTCATCTATATTACAATTATTTTAGCATTTTAAAGTAATTTTTTGTAATTATTTTATAGTGTTTGCAAAATACGGGACTCAAAGGAGAAATCTGTAACTCCATTGCTGAGACCAATGATTGTTATCATTTTGTTACATTCCGCCTGAGAATTATCCAATTATAATTGAATTATTTATGAAATAAAAATGAGTTTATTTTTATTACTTTTTAGGTTACATTTTATTAAAATGTTCAATGTTATTCCAATTATATCTTAAAATGTCTTTTCATTAATAATTTGGAGAAGTATACCCCTATGAAACTTTGAGTTTGACATTGTTTCCAGGATAATAACCTAAAAGGGGTTCTATGAATGAAGGGGGTACTATTTTTTTAAGAGAAGCTGGGACACTTCAAGCAGAATATTGGCAGCAGATGTTAGTGGCTGTGGCTCTAAGACCACAGAAGCTTTCCTGATGCAGAGAGCCACTGCAGGGAGGCCTTGTAACAGAGAATAAATGATTAGGCCAAATGTCACTGCTGTCAGGAAATTCTTTGGGGAGTGACAGAAACCTCTCAGAAATTTAGAAATGTTCCCTGCACTACACAGGAAGAAAGCCATCTGTGCATTTCAGCATCAGGGGCCAGTTAAAATAATTATTTGCTGTCACCAAATTAATGGCTACAGATGAAGAACTTGGGCTACCTGGAAGGAGGTATTAACAAATCTACTCATTACAGTTGACATTGTAGTCTTGGATGAAGGATAATTATTCACTTTAGTAAGACCTTATCCTTTAATGAAGAGGACTCACAAAAGATAATTCCAATAAAAGCTGTCCCCCTGGCAGCCATTATAAGAATGTTCATTAACATAAACTAGCGAATTTCAAATACTCTTCTCATTTTTGATATACCTATATTCTGGAGCTACCTAGTGGGAACTCAATCTTACAGAATATATGAACCTGTTTTTTTATTAGATTTTTATACCAATCAAAAACATTCTAGTTGACAACAGAAATATATATTTGAGTCTAATAGATAATTGTATTTGTATTCAGTCCTTCTGGTTAATTGATTTAACTACTGCATAAGACTAAGAATAATAATTGTTGATCTGAACTAAAGAATAATTGACTATACCAGATTCAGCAGATATTCAGCATTTAAAATCCTCCAATGTTGGGACACTTGGGTGGCTCAGTGGTTGAGTGTCTGCCTTTGGCTCAGGGCGTGATCCTGGTCACAGGATCGAGTCCCACATTGGGCTCCCTGCGAAGAGCCTGCTTCTCCTTCTGTCTGTGTCTCTGCCTCTCTCTCTGCCTCTCATGAATAAATAAATAAAATTCTTTAAAAAAATAAAAAAAATAAAATCCTCCAATGTTATACTGCATCAAAGTGGCTTAGATAAAAATATGGGTTTATGGTATAAAATAAATCAAAATGCTTCAAAAAAGTTCAGTGGGAAATTTACAATGTAATATGTTTCTTATTCTTATCAATTAGACTTTTACAGTTTTCCATTTTAATACTTATGTTTGAAATATCCTCTTCAGGTAGGGCCAAAATCAATAGAATATTGAAGAACATATTATTACTTTAGAGTCAAGTGGGCTCAGCATAATCAAAATGTTATTAATGGCTAATAGATAAATTTGTAGTAGAAAGTATTAGTTCTCTTTATACAAAGTGGTCTTTTCAATATTCAAGTATTCATAATGAAGGATTAGACTGAGGACTATCAGAAGCCTACTTACATAAGCTTAGAAAATGATACTTTGGGACCTCTCACACATCCATGGGAAGCAATGCTTTCATCAAAGCTCTATACTATTTTCCTGTGTTTGTAACTTGAAAGACATCTTGCAAAATGAAGGAATGCAAGAGAACATCATTTAAAAGAAAATGGCTCACCAGAAATAGCCAGCAGGAACATATGGCCATTGAGATACAAAAACAATGCGTCACGTCACATTCTTCAGCCACAAAAATACTAATTTGCTCTTTGGTGTCTCGGGTCACTATCATCATGACTTCAGATTTCTTATTTTTTTGAAAGCAAATGTTCATTGGTTTGTTGACAGATGATCAAGAGACTATTCTGATGGCAAAGAAATTAAATAGCTATTTCTATCTTGACCTCTACCATGACCTCATAAAGTGTGGAAGCAGAAATCTCTATTATAGCAATTTTATATTTTCTTTCTTGGGCCAAAGATAGCATTCATTGTAGGATTAATTAAATGCAAAGCACCTACTACCACCAGACCAGGGGAGGGGGTATAACATTTCATTCAACTTTCATTCAGATTTTGATTCATATCTGTATGTAAGAAGGACCCAGAGCTAAAAACCTTGGGAAGTTTGAGAAGCTTTGGTGGATAAAATAACAATCAGAGTTTAATGTTCCAAGTGTGTACCAATTATAACTAAAGTATGAGAAAGAAAGCAAGGAAATTATACACAAACACCCAAGACATAATACATATAATCTACAATAAAATGACAGTAAGCAAAAAGGATTAAGAAGCATTAATAAACAACAATAGAAAGAGTTAATAAAAATATCACCATATGCTCACTAGACTATAGCTTCCATCCAACACATTCATAATCACTATAATTGTGGAGAAGAATCACCTGTTTTAGAACTACCATTATAATGTCCAGATGAAAACTTACTAAAGCTTTTTGCATATATGATAATTGGCTCAATCTCCCAGTGTAATGGAAATCATTATTTGAGGACAGCATTGCTCAAGGGTTAGGCATCAAGGCAAAGACTAGACCTGAAAGTTCATTTCTCTTGTTTTTGCACTTAATCAACGGGAAGTCTTCTGAAGTTATTGGGAGGACAAATAATAGACAATCTTTTGAGATCAGATAGTATAGGTTAGTTCTTCATCTTTTTGTCTTTTTAAGATTTTATTTATTTGTTCATGAGAGACACAGAGAGAGAGGCAGAGACAGGCAGAGGGAGAAGCAGGCTCCCTTTAGGAGTCTGATGTGGGTCTCCATCTCCAGACCCCAACGACCACCCCTGGAGCCAAAGGCAGACGCTCAACCACTGAGCCACTCAAGTGCCTCAGGCTAGTTCTTCATCTTATATGAAAGTTAATATAATTAGAGTTTAACAGATTTACTGACTGGCCATCAGCTTGGTGTAAAAGAAAGAATTTTCATTAGGAAAAATATGTCACATGTCCTCTCTCTCTCAGCTTATTGACAGCACTTATTGAAACCTTCAATATGCCAATCATGGTGTTAAAGGCATTATGCACCTTATCTCATTTTGTCTTTATCAACATCTTATGAGGAATATTTTATCATTATCTCCATTGTACAGCTGAGACTCAAACTTTTAGAGACTTAGGTTGCACAGGCTCTTGTGTTTAGCTCCTGCTGTTAAGGAGGAGCAGGAGCTAAACACAAGCAGCCTCCAGAACCTGAGCTTTTTATTAATCTGCTAAATTTCTTTACAGCAGAGTCTATCAATAGATTTCATACCTAAGATACTACATTAGCTGTTGTCACCAACTTCAGTTTTAACATGATTTTAAGATGAGTAAAGGTAAATATTTCATTCTTTTTTAGTCTCTATTCTTTTATTAGTCCCTGTTTGATCACTTTGAAAAACTATATTCATTGAATTATTTTAAAGTGAGGTCTCATAAGATCATTAGTATGAGTATTAACAAAGAAAAAAAATGAGTGGTGGAAGTGGAAGACGTTTGGAGGTAATCAATTATTCTATGTGGTGTTTGGCCCATTTTATAGATAGGTAAACTGAGAACAGGAGCTATTAAGTAATCTGCTTACACTTACTGGTAAATATATAAATTAAGATCCTAAGTTTATTTCAAATCAGTAATGCTGCTCTACTCCACAAAACAGATTAAATAGTGAGTCTGTGAGTCTATAAGAAAAAAAAAAAAGAAGGGACTCCTGGGTGGCTCAGCAGTTAAGTATCTCCCTTCCGCCTAGGGCGTGATCCTGGAGTCCCGGGATCGAGTCCCATGTTGGGCTCTTTGCATGGAGCCTGCTCCTCCCTCTGCCTATGTCTCTGCTTCTCTCTGTGTGTCTCTCATGAATGAATAAATAAATCTTTAAAAATATATATATGACATTTTCATTTTAAGTATTTAATATGGTACTGAATAGAGAAGTACCGTAATTGTACTCCTTCAATAAATCTATATGCCTTGATAATAGTTCTAAGAGGCCATGATATTAATTTCTACCCCATAATTTCTGATGTAGAAAGTGACAGCAGGCTCAGGGCATGATCCCGGAGTCCCAGGATCGAGCACCATATCGGGCTCGATCCCGATGGGGCTCCTGTGAGGAGCCTGCTTCTCCCTCTGCCTATGTCTCTGCCTCTCTCTCTCTGTGTCTCTCATGAATAAATAAAATTAAAAGAAAAAAGAAAGTGACAGCAAAACACAGGGGAATATTATAGAAAACAAAAAGGAAAATTGGGCCATACAATAAAATAAGCCATTTAATATTATATTCAACTTAAGGTCACAGACCAAAGTTTGAACTTAAAAATGGATTATTTTCCTATCAAGATATTTTGTATTTTAACCAAAGGGTATTAAGAGATAACTGTTAATAAAATCCAGTGATTTAGATACCAAACCATTCATTCTGGTAAGAATACATTTGTTGAATATCCGTTAGAAATTAACAACAAAAAAAGCCTTTTGGGGCAGCCCCGGTAGCGCAGTGGTTTAGTGCAGCCTGGGGTGTGATCCTGGAGACCCAGGATCGAGTCCCACATTGGGCTTCCTGCATGGAGCCTGCTTCTCCCTCTGCCTGTGTCTCTGCCTCTTTCTTCGCTCTCTCTGAATGAATAAATAAATAAATCTTTTTAAAAAAAAAAAAAAGCCTTTTGGGTGTTAGGAATACAAAGGTGATCAAGACACATGATCTCTGACCTAGTAGAGACTACATTCTAAATGGTAAGAAACATATAGGATAATTAATTATACAAATTTTCATTTTGTTGAAATTGTGATATGTGTCAAAAAGGGTTCCACAATGGTAATGAAATCATGTGGTCTGAGAATGCTCAGAAAGGCTTCCATGAGGGAGTTTGAGCTGAGTTCTGACAACTGAGCAGAAATTAAGAGAATAAAGAAAAGGGAAAGAGGGCTTTAGGCAAATGGATCAGCACACTGAAAGCTATAATGAAGAAAGAAACATTGGACATTAGAAGGGAAAGAAAATGATCAACATGATTTCTTTTAAAACATTTGTCTGGTTCCAATGGGGACAATAAATTAAGGGCAACTAGAGAAAATATTGGAGAGGATGGAGGATAGTCATTTCTATTTTAATTTGAGCTTGGAAGCCTTTCTGAAATATCTAAGAGTAGATATTAAGTAAGCTATACACATTTGGAACTCAAAGCAGGACTGGAGATAAAAAATGTGAGAATCATATGTGGATCATATGTAGATCATATGTGGATACTCAAGCCCTAGATTCAGTTGTTTAGAGACATATGATAAGAAAAACAAACAAGGTTTTAAGGTTTACTTTCAAGGGTGCCATTATTTATTGGATAGATAAGATAGAGAAGCCACAAGAATGTGGCTATAGAAACCTAGGAATGAAGGAAGAAATGGGCAATAAGTTTGAATGCCCATGAGGTTAACCACTCTCAAGAAGGTATGCTATAAGTACATAAAGGAAACAGAGATTAAGGAATGTGTCTCTGCTTCTTTTGTATTGTTCTCCTTTTTTTTTTTTTAGAGAAAGAGAATGCAAATAAGGGTGGAGGGGAGAAGCAGAGGGAGAGAGAATCTTAAGCAAGCTCCATGCTCAGTGTGGAGTCCTACATGGGGCTTGCTCTCACAACCCTGAAATTATGACGCATGCTGAAATTGACAGACGCTTAACCGACTTAGCCACTCAGGTGCCCCTGCTTTGATATTAATTGGAGAAAATTGGTCCTAGATAGGTATTGATGAGAAAGATCCAAAGTAGAGAGTTACAGGTGATAAAAAAGATATTTATTAATGAAATTTATAAGGAATAGGGGAAGGTGGATTCAAGACACAAGGAAAACAGAATCAGAAAGAGAGACACATCTTTAATTGTAACAGGAGGGAAGGAGACAATGCTGTGTTCTGAAGATAGATTTATAACTTTGATAGTGGCAAATTAAGGGAGTTCCCATTGAATGACTGCCACCTGCTAAATTAAGTGAAAGCAAATGTAATCTGCTGAGTGTCTGGAGGAGATACGGTGGCAGCAGTTTCAGAAGGGTGAAGGTAATTTGCAACAGCCATTGAGAATTGGAGAATGAGTTGACTAGTGACCCTAGTAAGATTTTCAAGGAAATCCAGAGACACAGCTGAGGTTGATGATCATCATGTAGCAATCCATTTTTCTCTTATGATTTTCTTTGTCTATGGTTTATGCAGAGACACAAAGAAAGCAAGCAATTGAGTACATCTGAGGTCAGAATTTAATCAGATGACAAATCAAAGCTAGTGGATGGGAAAAATAAAAGGGAAGATGGTCAATTGACTAGACATACTCAAGAGTCTGCAGAAAAATCATTAACTGAACAACTACATTTAGAAAGTAGAAGGTTATGGGGTAAGATAGGATGTTGATTTCTTGATTTTTGGAAGAACACATTCATAAGGTTGTATGGTCTTGAGTTCAACTCTGAGAATGAATGGCTGAAGAGGAATTGAAAAGGATGTTGTTGCAGATAATGAGGTAAAGAAATTGAGAGGCCATGCTCTGAAGCAGTCAACACATCAATTCAATACAGTATGGTTCAATATAATTAATGGTTGTTGAAAACAGCTAACGTGATGGCAGAAACTGGGTTAGAAATGTAAAGTTATCCAGATGCCAAAAATCTTCAGTGACAAAGCAAATTCTCTGGAGGCCAGTAGATGATAAGTAGAGAGAGTTGTCTTGACAGCTTTCATGAGCCTCAAAAAAGAAGCAGTATTTACAAATCAGAGAAGGAACAATAATCCAGAAGCCAAAAAAGAGCATGAAAGCCAGCCACTATCCTAGTGAAAACAAACAGAACTCAGTAGGGTTGGACATAAGGTAGTATCTTTGGGGGAGAGCCTGAATTTAATACTGGTAGGGTGGTAGCAGAAACTCTTTACGTGAAAGCTGAGGATATAAAGTCTTCGGTTTGCTTCGGATTGTGAAGCAGTGGATGCAGAGATAGATGTAAAATGCAGAACACCATCCTATGGAATAATGGGTAAGAGGGGGTGGAGAACATGGGAAGGGGGCAGGGAATAAATGCCCTTGTTTATAGACCACTTCAAGAATAAGACTTCAGGGAAGGCCTCCAGGAAAAAGGTAGCACTTGGCCTAAAATCTGAAATTTCTGACCTTTTGGGCTTTAAGTGGCAACAAAATGTACAGTCTTGGATTTCTTGAACAAAAGAATCTTACCTTCTGAGCTAGTGGCTCACCATCCCCACCAGAGCTGATTTGGGATAACCTTTATCATATGCAAAATACTACCTCCTACTGTACCAATTCTCCCACCTTAATTTGCTAATTTGTTATTTAAGGTGAATGTTTACTCTCAAGGTTAAAAGGAAAAAAAGTATTAATGCTCTTTAAAAGCTCTATACTGATTTACCCTCTAGAAAAGCAAGAGGAAAAAATCAAGCATCCTTTCGTAAATCAGGATCTTATATAAAACTTTGAAAGGAAATTATTCCTCTAATAGATTTTCTACACATTTTTGTTGTTTCTCAGTAAAAGTATTTGAAGGATTTAGTCTATGTTCCATGACAACAAGTTTTTAGTCAATTAGAATAATTAATTACCAACTGTATGAACTTAAGTTTATTCATATATTTAATTTATATTCCTTTTCTATGGTTTGAAAGTGCCTGTATCAAAGATCTTATTGTACATGTATCTTGAATTATGGATCATGTAGAAATACTTTTGAGATATAAATCAAGAATTTTCAGACCTTGAAAAGAACTTGCACAGTATTTTTTCCTCTATTTTTGCTTTATGTCCAAGAAAACTGAGGCACAGAGAAATTCTATCATGAGAGATGGTGTCCATGTAACTTTAAGAAGAAGGAAAGCAGAACTAAAATCCACACCCTTAAAAAAACCCAAAACACACCCTTAATTTCTTCTCAGTCCCCATATGGAAGATTTCATCAGCATATTGTGAACAAACAGACCTATCTTGCTCTCTAGCATTTCATTTTTCATTCATCTTTGGCTCCATTCAACCTGTAAATAAAGATTAAAGTAGAAAGCCTATGGTAGCCATGTTTTAGTTTTTCTTATATATGAAGGTTATTTAAAATACACTCTGAGTAAATTCTCTGGCAGTCAAAAGCTTTCACAGAAGATCTGTGTTATTTTAAGAATGGTGTTTTTATCCATCAATCCCCCAAAGAACTAGATACTTAAACATTTATTGGTACAAGGTCATTGCTTTAGTGAAATAGCTTTAAGTTAACATAAATCAACTTAGCACCTCTGTATATCCCTACTCTAAGGAAGGACAGCAAAATCTGAAGTTGGAGGTCAATTTAATCCTTGCTTGTCTATACTTATTGAGGTAATACTCCAGCTCCCTGCGCCTCAATTTTATGTTGGATGTTTAAGATCAAATGGTGTTGCCAAAATTGCTGGAAATGAATACACAAGTGGCAAAGAGGCTGAAATGCAATGTGTTAGCTAAACAAGTTGCTTTTGTATTTGATATGTCCACCAGAAATAAAAATGAAAGAGTCCAAAAGCCATAATTTTCAGTTAAGTACTAAAGTTCTAATCAAGAGAAATTCTCCAGGGGGCTTTTGGGACCTGTGTGTATATTACATACACAACTACTCTATGTATTATATTTTGTCAAAGCTTTATGAACAAAGTGGTCTATTGACCACAATCAAAAGGAATTGTGTTTTGAAATATCTTCCTTTTGTTTTTTAGTGCTGGTAACAGCCTGCCCTGTACCTTCACTGCTATTACTTGTACTTTATTGAGTTTATGTGTGGGATAAGTGTTAAAAGCATTGTGCATGATCAAAGAAGAGCTGCAGATGGAATTAAAGGAGTTGTCTGCTTGATATCTGCCCCAGAAAAAAGTTTTTCTATGCAACAACTAAAATGTTCCATTCTTGAATTAAACCTTTGACTTTAGTTTCATGAGCGCTGCTTCATTTAGTCAAATTGTTTAAACTTGAAGGTTTTAATACAGAAAAATAATCCTTTTTAAGTTGCTCCCAGCAAAACTTCCTCAAAAATGCCCCAAGAGAAAAGAAACGGGGAGAGAAAAAAGATTGTCACCCACTAAAAATATCTGTACTATATAATTAGTTGATCTGCATATATAAATGTAGCCCAAAGGAAGAGCATGGGCTTGCTAACAAAATAGACTTCTACTTAACTGAAATAAGGAGGCTTTCAACAAGCAGTACAAAAATGGAGCGACATTTTTTTGATTAATTCCCTTGACTAATGTAGCAAGGAGGGACAAAGAGAGAGAGAAACAGGAAGTCCCAGTTAATTCTTCAAGTTCTAACCAGATATACTAGTGATGGAGCATGAGAAATGGGGCTGGAATGCTGTGTGAATTGCAAATCTCTCTCATTGGAGTCTTCTCCATGTTTCTTTCCAGTTTGTCCTCTGCTATAAGTCCTTTGGAAACAATTCTCACACTCACACTCCAACTTCCTTTCTCTCTCTCTTGGAGTATAGTTGACACACAGTGTTACATTAGTTTCAGGTGTACAACTTAGTGATTTGACAAGTTTATACACTATGCCATGTTCACCCCAACTGTAGATAGCTACCATCTGTCCTGATACATCACTATTACAATATCACTGAAATCTTAAAGCCTGATATTGAAATAGGGGACACAATGGGAAGTTCATTTGTTTTTTTAAATCTGTTGTAAGTTGCTTTAAACACAGCTGCTTTGCCAAACTATAAGGTTTCATCAAGATCAAATCTAAGCAAATGATAAATATTTAAAATAAAAAGTAATGGGCTCAAAGCTTGCTTAAACAGTTTCTTTTTTATTCTCTACCGTCTCCACTCCCACTCTGCTTTGGCCATCTTCATAATGTTTCAAAATACAGTGAAGATAAAAGGATACGGTTGTGTTGGCAGCTCTGGAGAAGTGAGATGGCAGATTTGAATCAGATGGCAGAAGGAAAAGAAATTCCACCATAGAGATGGGAAACATATCGATTTTATCTTAGCAGGATGTTCACAAAGTTGTGCATTAAAAAATGGGAAAAGAAACTCCAAATGAGCATTGGGGACTAAAAAACTTGGTTGCTAACAGCAGGCTGATGCCAAAGACACACAGCATCTCTTGACCCTTCTTTCCACTATGTGGGTTATTACTGAACAGACAATTATGTTTACGATGGGAAGAAAAACAAATGCTTAAGCATGTAAATTGATTGCAGAGAATGCAAATATTTCCATTTTGCTTTGCTAAGGCCATTAAAAACACACACAGGAAAAAAAAAAAAAAGCTACTTTTTCACAAATTAATTTCTCTCCTCTAGACTGTGCAGTTTCCAGTCCAACATCTGTTACCGTTGTTAGTCTGTGATCTGCCAGAGATTGTTCTTTTTTAAGGCCTGTCTAGAGAAATGTGAAATTCAAAACTTTAACTCTTTGAATGTTATATAATTTTTCGGTATTTCTTTTTTTATTTAAGGAACTAGGTAGGCCATGTTAGGGACAATGCTGGCAATCTATCTGAAGGAAAGATGTGATCCTGTCCTCTTGTATCACTTAGGGCTTGGGAAAGAATAACAGAAGACAATGTGCTCAATGTATGTTTTTCTGTGTTATGAGTTAGTGCTAAACATCTTTGAGAAGAGTAAGCATGCATTTCAACCCTGCAATTTATGTAAAAGATTTCACCAAATAATAATGTCAAATGATGTTATCATGTTAACACAAAATAAATAATAATAATAATACAACCAGAAAAAGGCAAGGAAAGAGCCTTCAGGAGAGAGGGGTCTATAGGATAGCAGTAAGTTGAAGCTCCTTGGGGTATAAGGACAGTAAATTTCACATCATTAGAAAGTGATTTCTGGAAGAATATGGCTAATAGATTTGGGTTAAAAGCTGAACTGTTCAGAAGTATTCAGAACTGAACTACTCCTAAAAAGTCAAGGGTAAAAGCAAGGGGAAAGGAAAGAAATGACTCACAGTTTCTGGATGCTGTGAAGTTACCATCAGGCAAAGCATTTATGATGATCCAAAAGATTTAACAGAGACACAACCTGTTTATTTCATTTCCATAGGCCTTTTCCTATGATCTTTTTGGTCTGTTTCTTCCAGCCTGCTGACTTGCTAACTACCTGGTAGCTTACCTGGTGAACAGGCTGAGTTTGGATTCATTCATTATTTTTCTCAAACATTATTTTCATCAAACAAAACATTTTGTTTGATATTCGAATAAGGTATCACCTGTGGCATTGGGAGAAAGTCTCTGAATGTAAGTCAGAGTTGAAAGTCCCAGCCTTGATTCATTCAAAAAAGGAGGCATGTGATCTGAAGAACCTTTCAACTTTCCAGGGTGTCCACATGCATATTTACAAAATAAGGGGAAAGATGAGATACAACATAAGAAACCTGAAGATTTAAAACTTCTATGATTCTAGGGCATTTGTTCAAGTAATATATTTGCAAGAGAAACCAAGACATTATCATAGGAAAGCCACTGCCTATAGACTGAGAGAAGCATCCTGACAGTCATATGGCCTTGAAAGAATCACTGATTCAACAGATTACATTAGTTCTGTTATTTTCACAAGTTTCTGCTGACCTTGACTAATGGCAGTTCAAATTAAAGTGCATGTACAAGAACCTTCAAAAGGAAGCCCAGGAGACCTCCAATATTAGTGACATTATGGAAGATTCTCTAGCACTCAAGAAAGGGGCAATAGGTTCTAGCCCTCGTGACCACTAACAAAAGTATGATTTGAGGTCAGGCACTTAACCTATCATGGATAAGCGCAATTCTTTACTTGTTGGAATACAGCTGGCTATACCAGAGGTCTATTATAATTCCAAACTCTGTGTTTCTTAGATCACTCATTTCCCCCCTTGCTTCTCTTTCCAGCTTTGTTACAACCAAACAACTTGGTAAAGATGAGTAGGTTGCTTTTGTATACCCGAAGAGTAACATGGTGTTTCACTACACTTTATCATTTATCAATTTTCTTCTACCAACTTCTAATCATTGCAACTCTAGAGAAAAATAAATCTCAGTGAAGTGAACTAATTGGGCACTCAGATAAATATCAAAGTAAGTACAAGTGAGCCACATGATGGGCAACCTGGAAGTGTCCCAAGGAGAAATATACCAACTTCTTCCTTTTCTTTTATAATAACATCTCACCAATTTCAATATCAGAAAATCTACCCCTGGTTGAAGATGATAACTGTGTATCTACTACTGATGGTGAAAGCAGTCTATGGGCAAACTTGGGCATTAGTTTGCAATTTTGTAAGTCTGTATAACAAATTCCAAAAAAATCCAACTCAGAAACCAAATAGGACAAAGGCATCCTAGTTAAAAGAAGATAATGCTATGTTTTTTTATAGATATATCTACGGATTCCTGATGAACCAAGAAAGTAAAAATTCACATAAAAAAATGTGTGATTAATTTTACACAGAACATTTATTATCACTTAGGCTTTCTGAAATTCAATTATGGAGGTGCACCTAACACACTTGCATTATTTTCCATTTCCCTATTCTGTTCATTCTCATATCAGTATATTTCCATACCACCCCTATTCTTATAATATATTCTGAGAATAAGGTATCAGTACAATATCTTTAAACATTCTTTTTTTGAATGGCTGCCCATTTTGATCCGTTCTTATTGTTTGTCAGAGATGTAATTGGTAGAATTCCTAAAGCAGTGATTTAAATTAGAGATAAATGGAAAGGTCAGAATGAAATAATTTGTTTATTTATATTATTATTTGCCAAGGAAGTAGGCCATTGAAATCTGGGTGTTTCATTCTAATGACAAGGAATAAAATGACAGTATAAATGAAGTGAAGGCCCTTTTGAAGGTTCACATTAGAAGGTCTGGCTGTGTTTCCTCAGACCTCGTTTGCCATTAAAACTCACAGGAGCTATGCCATTGTATGCAACAATGCTGTACACTTGCCCTTGCCATTTTTGTGCCAATTTATCCTCTCATTAGCACGTCAAAATAACTCCATGTGTATATCTTTTTTCTTTTTCTTTTTTTTTAAGATTTTTATTTATTTATTCATGAGAGACACAGAGAGAGAGAGAGAGAGAGAGAGAGAGGCAGAGGGAGAAGCAGGCTCCATTCAGGGAGCCTGACGTGGGACTCGATCCCGTGTCTCCAGGATCACACCCCAGGCTGCAGGCGGTGCTAAACCACTGAGCCACTGATGTGTTCATTCATCCCACCAGCTGGTCACTCACTTATTCACTTATCCATTCTTTCAAGAGAGAAGGCTCTATCTTTTCTCTTAAAGAAAAAGTCATGTTGCTGTAGCATAGTTTTGATAAAACAAAAACAAAGACAAAAACAATCTGAGGGTCTCCAAGAGACAAAGTCTTAGAGGAATGTCTCCAGACTAGTTTTGATTGTAAACAATTTCAATCTCTGACTGGGAGCAGTGCCTCATGAGCAGACTTTTCTAATTCCTGTTACCCTATTCCATCAGCCTGGGGACAGTTCAGCAATACTTTTTCTTTTTTGTTTCCAGGTAAACAGTTTTACTCAGAGCCATGCAGAACATCCCAGTAAATTCTAATAACTGTACAGAGAGGAAATGAGTAAGCTGAGGAAAGAGAGCACAAGTCAGGAGACCTTTCATTCAGTTCCTCTCCATTAACTCTTCAGACACCCAGATGCCAAAATAGAGTTCATAATGGTTTCTTCTAGAACTTCTTTGTTTTTTTTTTCTCTTCCTTAAAGTATTGTCTTCTGGAATGAGCTATATCTAAAGAAGAGTGACATTTAGAGATATAGCAGCACACTTCTCTAGAACAAGTGAAAGAAACGAGGTCCTTCTAAAAAATGTTTAATCTGGAAGTTATACAGGAGCATTATAGAAATGGGACATTGATTTAGGTGGGTTTCCTAAGAGCAGAGCAAATGGGTGTTCTCAAGTGAAATCTGTAAGGGAATGAGGGAAGCAGGATAGAGCAAGGGGAGAAACTAAGCAAGAATGCTCTCCCAGGTGTGAGTCTAGCCTCAGCCTTACCCCTGAGGGACTAAGAAGCATACAGATAGGGTACTCTCAAGTCATACCTACTAATAGCAAGAGGTCTGGTCTTTTGTATCCTATGTCAGTCATTCTTCTGCTGTTGAGCATCTCTAGGAGAAGAGAATGAATAATCTCCAAGGAGTTTCTGATCAAGGTAGTTCCCTGCTGTTAAACGTAATTCTAGGGAATTCTAAAGTAGCTTCTTTTTAAACAAAATCAAAGAAGAAATGTTTTTAAATTTGAAAACCTTGATTTTGGATCTAAAATGTAAGTTCTCCTTCTTTTTGCATTCCTGGAGTATCTAAAATGATAGAAACGAGAGTAATGTTTTTACATTATATTTTAAAACTCACTTTTTAAGTAACTCTCCAAACTCATAAATTCAAATTCTACGAGGCAAACAATGATAGATATTTTCACCCATGACATATGCAGTCTCTTATAAAAGAAGAAATATTCATTTAGTGAATAAGAAAAGTAAAGGTTAGTTGAAATAATGAATATTTTCAAGGTATAATACATTAATAAATTGACATTCCTTTAATTCATGAAGTGTTTATTCAGTAAGTTAAAGTAGGGAGAATGGATTATGATTTTTGTGCTAATTGATTTTATTACTTTTAGGAGTACTGGTATTATTACTTTTAAGAGTACTTATTTTATTAGAGTTTGTTAACATCTTTACTGATGGAGTATAATAATACTCTTTACTTAGAACTATACAATTTGGGATTTATAATACCTAATATTGAGTTAATTATTAATATAACGTTAAACTTAATTTCCAGTTTATTTTTTTTTAAGATTTGCTTTTTTTTTCTTTTTTCTTTTTTTAAAGAGAGAGCGTGTGTGAATGGTAGAGGGCAGAGGGAAAGAATCCCAAGCAGACTCCCTGCTGAGCATGGAGTCTAATAAGGGGCTATATCTCTGGACCATGGAATCTTTTTTTTAATTTTATTTTTTTTATTGGAGTTCAATTTGCCGATATATAGCATAACACACAGTGCTCATCCAGCCAATTGCCCCCCTCAGTGCCCATAGCCCAGTCACCCCAACCCCTCGTCCACCTCCCTTTCCACTACCTCTTGTTCATTTCCCAGAGTTAGGTGTCTCTCATGTTTTGTCTCCCTCACTGATTGGACCATGGAAACATGATCTGAACTGAAATCAGGAGTAAGATGCTTAACTCACTGAGCCATTCAGGTGTCCCAAACTTAAATTCCATTTTAAAAGAAATAGTTAAATTGCTAATGACTTAATGGTTATTTTAGGTAACGCTTTTACTATTTTTTGTTGATAGTAAAAGTTATTTGAATCATTTTTGAAAATATAATTGCTATGTTTTATTTTCATGATGATTCTAAATAACATCATTAAAATATAATATTTAAAAAATAATAATAATAAAAGTAATTCTAGGGTAACCAACACTTTATATTAAAGATTTTATTAGGCTCTCTTACAGCCCAACATAGGGGTAATAAAAATATTATAGAAAAAAATTATTCCTAGCTAATATGTGAGTTCTCGAAGCTTCTCTGGAAAGGATGACCTCTCAACATCAACATCAACATAAAACTCAACATAAAACATAAAACAATCCTGTGCCTAATTTGCACAGTAAGTCCAGCATTTAACAGAGTCATGGTAAGTGGACAACCTGGGAAATGATTTCACTCCTCCAGATACCATTTCTTCTGTAAAATGTAAAACTCTCACTAAGCTTCCTTTAATTATCTATTAAAGCAAGTTGTCTTAAGATCTTAAATTGGAAAAAAAGACCTTAAATTGGCCTCTGAGGATGAAAATTTTGATCAAGTTTGAAAACATGAAATGAACTTATAGGGCTGTAAATCTAATGTAAAATTTGGAAGTAAAATAGCAGATTTGAGAAAGGCTCATTTGGCAAGTTGATGTGAAAGTATTGGAAGCACAATTCATTTTCATTGTTTTATCTTTTGTGAGCTAAATGTGTTATCTATTTCAATTACTAAGTTGTCTCATAAAATACAATCCAAAGAAATATAAACTTATATTAATTTTTAGCCAATAGGAAGTTAGTACTTTTTAAATTTAAATTAAGATAAGCTGCATCGTGACTCATTTTTGCTTGTTTTACATAGATATTAACAAAAACTTGGCTTCCAAAATCATATAGTATTAGTTCAAATCCCAGCTCCACAACCTACTACCTGCAAGACATTAGGCCATTTACTTAACTGCTCTAGGACTAAGCACTATTATTAGTTCATAGATAAAATTAAGAATAGTATCTATCTCAAGGAATTCTGGGGATTAAATAACACAACACTTAGAAGTACTGTTTCTTGCATATAGCAAACATCAAATATTTCTTCTTTTTTTTCACACAGTCTTACTCTTATACCCATTATTATGATGCTCTTGGAATTTTTAAAAGCTAAATGCTCTTCTTGCATCTTGTTAGGAGTCAGTTTTGCTCATTAAGACCCCAACTGGCTTTTCAGTACAATAATATACTGATGGTATCAATCTCAGAGACTAGATGGCTATAATGAACTTTAGTTATTACTATAGATATTTTAATTTGCAATAATATTAATTAAAATGATGGTTATAAGTTTAACCATCATAAGCCATGAGTCTCCTATAGCCATTGTCCCTCTACACATTTCATTGGTCTTCCTGTCCAATTACTATATACACTATATCTTTGGCTTGAATGGTTCTTGCTATGTATCCTTACGAAACTAAGTCCAGCTTGTTTTGCCATGCTACATCAAATAAACCTCTTTCATGAAAACTTCTCTGCTCATCCCCTCTAATAGGCTCTCTCCCCCATTTCATATAAACTCTCATGTCTTTTTTTTTACTTTTAACTTTATATATTCTAGTTAGGTACAGTATTAGTTTTCTCTTGATATAACAAAATCCTACAAATAAGGTAGCTTAAAACAATACAGATTTATTATCTTATAGCTCTGTAGGTTAGAAGTCTGACATTGAACTAAAAATCAAGTTGTCAGCAGGGCTGTATTATTCTCTGGAGGCTCTGAGAAGAACACGACTCCTTGCCTTTTTTGCTTTCTATAGGCTACTCACATTCTTTGGCTCATGTCCCTATTCCTTCATTGTCAGCCAGCAACAGTGGGTCAGGTCCTTCTCATAGCACTTCAACTGTCCTTTTCTTTTGCTTTCCTCTCCCACCTTTAAGAACCCTTGTAATTGCATGAAACCAATAGAGATAATCCAGGATAATTCCCCTATTTAAGGTCAGCTAATTAGCAACTTTAACTTTCCTTTGTCATTTAACATAATATCTTCATTTCTTCTGGGGACACCTTTGAGGGGACTGCCAGCGTCAGAAACAGAAGAGACATGTCCTTACAATCATTACATTTATAATCTCATTGGGTGAGAAAGAGATACAGGTAAGGCAAGTAAACAACTAGCCAAAAGAATGACTATAACTAATGATGAAATTTAAAAAAGAACTAAACCAGATAAACTGTTAGGACATGAAAGGTGAGGTTATATAGGTAGGTAGGGTAGGTACCTGTAAAGAGGTGACATTAAAACCTAAAATACAAAAGAGAAGATTGGTGCTCATGTGAATAGCACACAAGGTAAAATCAGTAAAGGCTGAGAAATGGGAAAGAATAGGTTTCAAAACAGTAGGTACTACACCACAAAGTTCAAAAGGCAAAAAGAGAAGTTGCTTATTTAATGAACTACAGAGAGTCCACAGAGCTATAATATATTGGGCTTGGGGGAGGGTGGAAGGTGATAATCTTGAAATAGTGATCAAGGTCACATCACTTTGATAAGAACCTGGCGTTTATTGGGAAGCCCATGGAAATTTGGTAACAGATTTAAAGCAAAGAGTTATTGTTATCTATTTTGTACTTTTAAAAAGATCTGATTCTTGTAAAAACTAGCTTCAAAGGAGCTAAGAATGGGAGTGGGATGATGATGGAGACAACTATAAAAGTCAAGCCATTAATGGTTTTATTTTTTAATAGAAAATAAAATACAAAAAAAAAAAAGGAAAAAAGAAAAAAGAAAGAAAGAACCAAGTATTATCAAAGATGTGGAGGAACTGGAACTCTCATATACTGCTGGAAATGTAACTAGGTCAGCTGAACACTACTGGTAGAAGACTGCTTGGTAATATCCACTAAAGCTGACCATGTGCATATTCTGTGATCAAGCAATCCCACTCCTGGGTATAAAAGAAATAATTCCCAAAAGAAATGAGTACATGTGTTTAACTAAAGATATGTTCTAGAACTGTGCTATCCAATATGGTAGCCACTATTCAAATGAGGCTTTTTAAATTTAAATTAATTAAAATTAACTAAAATTACAAGTTTATTCCCTTAGTCTCACTAGCCACATTTCAAGAATTCAATTGCCAATTGTGGCTAGTGGCAACCATATTAGTGCAGATATAGAACATTTCTCTCATCATAGAAAGCTCTATTGGACTGTGGTATGCTAGAATGTTCACAGTGGCATTGTTAGTAATGGGCAAAAGTTGAAAACTACCTAGACATCTGTTAAAATCAGAATGGAAAAATAAATTGTGACATGTTCACACAAAAAAATACAATGCAACAATGATAATCAATAATCTATATATACAGGGAATAGTATGGTTGAATCTTACAAAAATTTTTGGGTAAAATGTCACACATAAAAGGGTACAGACTATAAGATCCAATTTATATAATGCACAAAAACAGATAAGGCTCATCTAATCTGTAAAAGGTTCGGACAGTGGTTATTAACGGATGGAAAGGTAGTAACTAGGAGACATCATGAGGGGTCATTTGGGGGACTGTTACCATGTTGCTTCTTATGGGTATTGCTTGCAATGCCTATATTCAGTTTGTGAAAATTTATCAAGCTATTTATGTATAATAAGCAGAGTTTTCTGTACACATGTTATGCTTTAATAAAATGATTTTTAAAAAGTTAGGCCTAACATAATTTTAATGTGAATTTAAAATGTAAATATTAATCTCTTCTTTATTGCTAGAAAGGGTAAGGTATTTAATTTATTGATTTAAGCAAGAAAACACAATGGATGTCTCCAGGTACCACACTTTACGAAGCTGTTCTTTTTAACAGAGGGCATGCAAGGTGCCTAGGTGACATTGGAGGATTTTAGAGTATTTCTTACCACCAACTCCACCATCCTATATGAGAAGATTTCTCAAGTGCAAGATGGTAGCCATGACACCATCACAGATAGACAGGAAGGGTGGTATAAATAGAGGCCCACTAAGGTAGCACAGTTTGCTCAATGTCACAGAGCAAATCAGTAATGGGTAATCAAATAAAATCCATATCTTCTCCATGCACTCTCTCTAGTATATTGCCTCACCCTTCTTCTCTGAGTTTTTGGCCCCAAAGCTAATAATTTATGGCATAAATTGCCATTGGATACAATGAAAAATGTAGACACATCAAATAGAGAGTAGAGTGTTGGAGAGAAACTCAATCTAAAGCCAAAATTAATCGAAGTGTCTCAGAATCTGACATTGGTAGAAGAAACATTACTGTGACTCTCAATTTATTCCACCAAGAAAGTGCAGCGTAATATGTTTTAATGCACTTTCTGTAGGTCTGCAATGCAAGTTTGATTTGTTTTTCCCAGAAGCAATTTACTTTTAAATTCCAAAGCCTCAGACGTCATTGAAGAATGTTTTGGACTACTTAATCATGGCAACAGGGATTAAACTGAGAAACTGGCAGAAATAGTTTGTTTAAAATTAGGCATTCACTAGTCTGAAGGAAGGGAGGAATAAAACTCTCAAATACTTGCAGTCACATACTCAGGTGGAGGAAGTGGCAAATGGCACAAAATGTTCTGATGAATGAAGTGTGTCTGAGCAAATGTGCAGAAAGAAAGAGCACCTACTGGCCTGATAAAATGCACACAAGAAAGCCTTAAGCCCAGTGACTTAAGGATTATCTCCCTTGTGTAATTTGTAAATGACTTGTATTCTGTTTTAATGAATAACAAAATCTTGAATAAACGCTATCTTTTCAATTAGCTAGCTTGAAAACAAGAGGAAACACAAAATTAGTTAAGCAAAATAAAATGGTACTTGATTAAACCACTGAAAAAATTATGGAAATTATTAAAGTTCTATTGCAGGGTTGGTCTGTGTCTTTTGCCAGAAAGGATTCAAATTTCTATGTTTAAAAATAACGCCTTGTGTTCTGATCACATAACAAGTAAATATATGAATCCTAGTGTTTAAATTCACCATTTTCATTACCTAATACTTAATATGGGGAGGGGGTAGGGAAAAAAGAGAATAGCTTCAACTCTTTGAATCTGTCCAAATTCACCCAGAAAAGTTCACTGAGCTCAGCCTGATTTTCATCTACTAGCACATGTCTTTTGACCTGCTAACTTAGACACACAGAGTCTGATAAGTATTCAGAATACCAATACAGTACCATTGAGAATCTTTCGCACACATACACAGGGAAAAGAAGCTGAAGAATGATCATTGCAGCATTTGCTGACAACAGTGGAAAATTATAAACAAATACCTATCATTAAGACAAGATAAACAGTTTTACATTGCATGTTAAGTGAATGAAAGTGATCCATGCATACAAAAATAAATCTAAAACCTTGATGTTCAATGTAAGAAAAATGTCAAAAAAATTTTGATGCTTTTAAAAAATTTTTTAAAACACACTATTACTACATATCAACAGTTGACCAATTCTGGCCTGTGGGCCAAATCTGGGCTGACACCTGTTCATGAGATAAAGTTCTTTGGAACAGGGCTATCTCCATTCATTTACACTTTGTCTATGGGAAAAGGTGGGAAGGTACGACATAATTTTTTGGCCCACAAAGCCTAAAATACCTTCTGTTGAGCCTTTTAAATAAAAGCATGCTGACTCCTGCTCTCCATGTCTCTAGGGATATGGTGAAGGGGAAGAATCTGTGAGAGCAAGATATTCACTACTTCAGGAGAGAGGACAGTTGCCCCTGAAGAAGGAGACAGGACTAGAACACTTGATGTTTGACTTAATACTGCCAATCCAGAAACAGAGTACAAATCTCTGATGTCTTTATTATCTTATTAGGTGACAATGGAATGCATTTCCTTTTTATTCTACTAAAATTTCCTGCTTTTGGAAAATTATTTCTCAGATTATTCAAAACAATTTTAATTTAAACTCCACTACGTCACATTCTTGTTATGTAGGTTTTCAATAGTAAAATTTAATACTTGTGGTTTTGAGAAAGGCAAAGGTAGCTACTATGGAGAAAATACTATTTTTTGAACTGCTAAATTAAGAATAACTTATTTAGGCTTACCCAGCATGAGGCTGAATAACAATCCTATCATATTTTCAGAGGATGTCAAGTAAATAAAAGGAATACTGATAATTATTTTACTAATCATATATGGATGCCTGAAGAAATTAATCAATATTTATGGAATGGTTGATTGATTGCAGCATAATAAATAGTGTTTTGCTTATCCCAACACAATCTTTGTGAAGAAAATCAAATAAGTTGAATTTTATTCACACTTTTCAAAGCATCTATGTTTATAGATTATCATCATTAACAACAGAGCTTTTATAAGTGCATGGTTGATATAAAAATGCAAGTCTCGATCACTGAGAAAATCTAGCAGCAGTGTTTAAGTGGTATCAAAGGTCAACTGGAGGGACGCCCTGGGTGGCTCAGTGGTTGAACATCTGCCTTTGGCTCCTGGGACTCCAGGATCAGGATCGAGTCCCACATCGGGCTCCCTGCATGGAGTCTGCTTCTCCCTCTGCCTATCTCTCTGCCTCTCTTTCTGTGTTCTCATGAATACATAAATAAAATCTTAAAAAAAAAAAAGGCCAACTGGAAAAATCAAAGAATTAGTAAGAGAAAACTCAAAGAAAAAAGGCACTTGTGAACAAAAGATATGAAAAAAATATACAAACTCACAGTTATGAAAAAATTAAAATTAGGATTATATTTTATCCATTAACTGAGTAAAACTTTTAAGTTAACTTTTAAGTTTAATTTAAGGAAATGAAAGAAAAATCCTACTATATACAGTTGGTGGAGGAGAAGATTCATAACTTCTCTGAGAGGTAAGTTAGTAGTTACTGGCTGAAATCAAATTTTTCATGAAATATCACAGAACTTGAATCTTAAATGAGCTTTTAATTATAAAACAGTACAACATCTAATGCAACAGTGATTAATTATATATATTTCTCACTCTTCCCATCCATTTACACATCTCTGTATAGGTAAAGCTAAATCAGTAGGTTGCTAAAACCCTGAACCTAATATTAAGGAAAACTTTCTGTAAAAAGATCTAATATGACACACATCAGGTGCGCAATAAATTCTCACTACATGGATGAATAAAAGAATGGGTGGATGGGTCTGTGGGTCGTTGAGTAACATATTGGCTCTAAGAACAGTACTGAAGTAAATGACTGAATCTACAAGGATTCCCTTTCTTTTATTTTTTCTTTTTTTTTTTAAGATTTTATTTATTGATTCATGAGAGAGAGAGAGAGAGAGAGAGAGAGAGAGAGAGGCAGAGACAGGCAGAGGGAGAAGCAGGCTCCGTCCGGGGAGCGAGATGCGGGACTCGATCCCAGGTCTCCAGGATCTCACCCTGGGTCGAAGGCGGCACCAAACCGCTGAGCCACCGGGGCTGCCCTCCCTTTCTTTTCATATTGTATTTCTTTTCAAAAATCCCTTCAATTGGTTTATACTCTTTCCCCATTGGCCCACTTAGATAAACTTCTCACCAGAAATATCATCTTCCAAAATGGAAGACGACATTGAATTAATAAACCTACTTTTCTATATTAAGTATGCTGACCAAAAGCATTTCCTGTTCCTGATGTTTTCTTTCCCAAATGCATGGTGACTTCTACTTTCAGATTCAATCAGAAGTAATAAAAATTTAAGAGAATATACAATTGCTAAATATTCACTTTATATATTTCAAAATATGCTTTTTAAAAATTAAGAAATATAGCACATTTTAATTAAAAATATAAAGAGTAATAAAAGATAACTAGCAAAGATATTTGCTTTATTTTCCATTTATCAATTTTTTAATCTATATATCTATTTAAGTGCCAACTGGGGTCAAACATGACTTATGCACTCTGTCAATTATTATGCTCATAAAAGTGTATAAAAATGACTATTTTTAGAAAAAGTTCTTTTTTTTGGTAAAAAAACAAAAAGCACTATAAATTACGAGCATTTGCAATAATATCTTTGTATTAAATTGTTTCCAATCACTGCAAGAACCTTTGATTTCTGGGTTTGGCTGTGTTAAACTTCAACAAAGCAAACAACCGTCAAAGGAATGCTTAGAGGTTCTGCCAATTAACAAAAATATGTTGATTTTATATCCAAGTGATAATCACAGCAGAGGCTTGCTGAAATGTTCACCAACATCTGTGTTCTCTTTCTCCTGGGCATACAAACAGATTACATTTCTCTGCTCTTCTGTGTTTAGAAGATTGGGTCATATGATGGATTTCTGTCCAACAAAATGTGTGAGGGAGGATGTACATGACCTTTGGGTTTGCTACTCAAATAATCTTCCACGCTCTCTCTTTTCCTTTGTCTGCTAACTGGAAGGAAGAGGATCCAGTGGAGGACTCAAATCAAGCATATGATGGAAGAGGCCTGGATTATTAAATGTGGGCATGTACCCCATACCCTGACCATATGGACTACGGCATGGTTAAAAATTCACTTTTACTGAGTTATGGCAGGGAACCAACAACAGCCACAGTAACAGCTAATGCACTATCTCATTTAATGCTCCCAACACTCTGTCCTTAATTTTAATTCTAACCTTATTATAACCAAGAACAAACTCAGGCTTTGAGAAATTAGATGAATTGCCTTCAGGTTCTCACCAGATGTTACTTATGTCTGTACTCGTAAACATAACAGAGTATTGTTTCCTAAGGAGAAATGTGGAGGATAGGAAGAAGAAAAAGAAGATATGCCTAGGGTTTGGAGTGTTTAGCACTGCAAAGAGCCTGCAAAAATGGTAGTTGCAGGGTAGTTGAAGCAGGAGATTTCAGGGTTTGGGTATGTATGGGAAAGAGAGTGCAAGTAGGAGGCTTTGGAATGGAGAATTACCTCTTGTGACCAGGTGGATGCTCGTTTTTGCATCTGAAGTTAAGTGATGTGACAATTAAGTCCGCCCTAAGCTTGTGCTGCAGTGGGAGAGGAGACAGCACGGCCTCCAACAAAGGGCTAGGAAGATGGGAAATGGATATGAACATGCTTCTCATCAACTGTGCCTGGACGCTGTTTTATGCCAATGCAAGAGTTGATTGCTATACAACTGCTCACAATGTCTTTTTCCAAACATCAATTCTCACAAAGTGATTCAACCAGTGCTTTTAAAATCTTTTAAAAGAAGATATTTTCTGGGAGCGTGTGAATAGTAAGAGCAATGAATAAAAGACAAAGAGGTTTCCCTGGGTATTATATTAGACTGATGAATCACTGACCTCTACCTCTGAAACCAATACTGTACTATATGTTAATTAATTTAATTTAAATAAAATACAAAAAAAGGTAAAACACACACAGGAAAAAAAAGACAAAGAGCTTTTAGGGTTATGAATAACACTGGACCAAACTCTCAAGTGCATCCAGTTCTAAGAAGTTATTTTAATCCGGTTCATTTGGAAAACATCAAAGCTAAAGGGTTCTTTTGGAAGGAATTTCTAGTGATGGAAAGATCCTGAAAAGTTCATCTCTATGTTCATGTGTAAAATAATAAACATCTCTAAAACTAAACATTCCATAACATTTTAAATTTTCTATCAATTAGAGAGATGAATGAACATGATCTCTATATGTTTAAATGATTTACTCTACGACCCTGTAATTCCAGTGATCAAAATAGAAAAAATAAATATATCATCATGTTTCTCTAAAGATATTCTTTGAAGTATTGTTTCCACTTTTAGGGGTGTTATAGGGTTTAAATGATACAATACATATAAATAACTCAGGCTTTCAATAAATTAAAGATTTTTAAATACAAATTTGTAGAGTTTTCATTACAGTAAAAATAGGGATATGATCAAATAATTTATAGTATAACCATACAACTGGATACTATGAAACCATTCAAAAGAATGAGTTGGATCTATATTACATATTGTCACTTCAAAAATCAAGTTACAAAAAATATTTATAATGTATTCCCATTCATAGTGCTTAATTTGGCATAAAAAATGTTTGGAACATATATTTTACTCCATATATTTTTGAGTATTTTGATTTCTTGCAGTAGGAGTTATATAAACAAAAGATAAATTTTAAAACTATACTGTTAGAACTTTTAAAAACCATAATGTTAGAACCGCCTTATTTGCAAGACGCTAAGCTCATCTTGCTGTTAACTAGGCATACCTAATTTTCCACACAGCCACTTGGGTTTTTCAAGGAATATTCATTCTGAGGCTTTATCTTCTGCAAGAAGGAGCACATCACAAAGAGCTGTATATTATATATCTGTCTTCCTAAACCAACATTAGTTATTTATAAGTCCTTATAGTTACTTGAAACTGCTCCTCAAAATATGGAAGATAAAATATCAACTTTGAATCTCTATATAGCGCAACATGGTTTTCAGAGGGACCAATACTTTCTCGAAAGACGTTCTAACTCACGACTTTTGAGGGCTGTTGTGCCAAGGATCTTATAAAATATTTTTATTATTTTCAAAGATGTTATTTATTTGACAGAGAAAGAGAGAGAGCACAAGCAGGTGGAGTGACAGGCAGAGGGAGAAGGAGAAGTAGGCTCCCCACTGTGGGGCTCCACCCCAAGATCCTGGGATCATGACTGGAGCCAAAGGCAGCCACTTAACCAACTGAGATACCCAAGCACTTAAAAATATTATTTTTAATAATATGAATAAAGCTTTTCAGAGTTGGTTGTAACATATTCACTACATTTTAAATTAGGAATCTGATTCTGTCATAATATAAATACATATTAAGATTAAAGAATGACTTAGATAAATTTATCCTAAGCATAATAACATTATTCATAATATCAAAAACTAGAAACACTACTAACGTCCAATAAGAAGGGATTAGTTAGATATTATGGCAAGTGAAACCATTAATTGACATATTAATATATAAAGAGTTGATGATATATCGCCTTAAGAAAATAGCAGGTGCTAAAATATATAGCATATAAAACCATTTATATATCTACATATATGCATATATATGTACATAAGGGAAAATACTCATTATCAAATAAACAAATTTGGAAAAATATACACATATGAAAAAATAAGTAATATGTCTCAATAGGGAGAATCTGTTTACTACTTAGGTGTATTTTCTACTGGTTGCTTTCTAAAATATATAATTAATGTTTTATAAAAATCAAAAGTAATAAAAAATAAGCCTCAATATATCATGAATTCGTTATTTGGGAGGAAAAAAGCTTTTAAGAATGGTAAGAGATGGGACACCTGGCTGGCTCAGCAGTTAAGCGCTTGCCTTTGGCCCAGGGCATGATCCTGGAGTCCCAGGATTGAGTCACACATCGGGCTCCCTGCATGGAGCCTGCTTCTCCCTCTGCCTATGTCTCTGCCTCTCTCTCTGTGTGTCTCTCATGAATAAATAAATAAAATCTTTTAAAAAATGGTAAGAGAAATATTAATTTGCTAACTTTAATCCTTACTATTGTCTTATCTGAGAATAAAAAGTTACAAACACACACATACATTTATGAACATGAGTTTGCATGTTTGTCTGAAATTTCACCTGGAAGACCTGTAAATGCGAAACAGATGCAAGATAGATGGAATATTTCAGCCATTCTCTTAAATAGAAATAACCTGCTATGATGTGTAAATATCTAATGCTTCCTGGGCAACACAAAGAAAGCCTAGAATAACAATATTAGGTTAGGAGTAAAAGAATTATAACAGAGATACAGAGAGCAAAAAAGATCATGTATCTCTCATTAGACCTTACTTACCACTTCTCTTGAACTTACCCATCCAAGTCACCTTGCCAAGATTACTATCTTTTTTTTTTTTTAAAGATTTTATTTATTTATTCGTGAGAAACACACACACACAGAGAGAGAGAGAGAGAGAGAGAGAGAGAAGCAGAGACGCAGGCAGAGGGAGAAGCAGGCTCCATGTAGGGAGCCTGATGTGGGACTTGATCCCGGGACTCCAGGATCACGCCCTGGGCTGAAGGCAGGCGCTAAACTGCTGAGTCACCCCAGGGATCCCAAGATTATTATCTTTTTAAGGAAACACTGTGTTAATTATCATCAGGCTGAAAAGAATCATTTCTACTAAGTGTACACTATAATCCAAGAATGATGCTATTTCTTTACATCTTTAACCATAATGGCCTATTGACCCTGATAAAGAAATTAAAGTGATATTTCCTGGATAAGAACACAAGCAAATCCCTTAATATATTATGTTAGTACTAAAGTGAAATGTCTAATCAATGAAAGAAACACTGAAGAACCAGCATGGGGGTAGAATCATTATATTAAACAGATATTGCCAATGCACTTGTTTCTCCCTCCAAAATTCCTTAGATGAATGTTCTTTTCTTCATTTACTAGAAAGCATTTCAGCTAAGCATTGCTGTTTTCACAGGAAATAGCAGTCCATTGTATTAATCATCACCATCCTCAAACCTGAAAGAGGATTGTCAGAACGTGGACACTCTCCCAACCCCTAACAAATATGTGACAAGTTAGGAACACTCTGGGAAAAACAAAAGACGTGAGCTCTGAAATAAGCTGCCTCCCACTGTCTTTTATTAAAAACAAAACAAAACCTTAATTAATCACATATGAGATAAATTTTTAACAGTGGTGAATATTGGCCATAAGTATTGACATAGTTAAAGACCCATTACTAGTAATAAATCAATGATTTGTCTTATCTTAGAATAAAAAGTTATGCACACATGTGCACATATAAATGTTAAGCACACACACACACAGAGTATGTCTATGTAGATATATGAAACAAATCTAATATCTAGGTATTTTTAAAAGTTATTCTTATTATGATACAATATAAGGTGGCTAAAATAACATGAATAAAAATTCTATAATGCCAAAGAACCAAATCCTTATTTAAAAAAGAATTTAAGTATGTACTTCAATATTTTCCAAAACTATACATTTAATATTGCCTTATCTAGCCTTCATACACTTATTCCTCTGCTCATTTCCAATTTGGGGAAAAAAGAAGAAAATTCATTAAAGCTATGGTGTAGAAATGGAAATTTCAAGACTTTTGATATATCAGTGCCATCATCCTATACTTACCTTTTAGTGGTGAAAAGAAGAAAATTATCACATGAAAAAATAGACAAACTTAATGCCCCCCCATGACCCAAAAATATAATGATAAAATAAAGTTAGTAAATTTCTGAACAGTGACTAAATTAAAAAAAAAAAAAAAGAATTTCAGGGGCACCTGGGTGTCAGTTGAGCATCTGTCAGTTTTGGTTTTGATTCAGGTCAGCATCTCAGGGTCATGATCTTAGGGTCCTGAGATCCAGCCCCTCCAGCCCCATCCCCTTCTTCAGGCTCTATGCTCAGTGGGGAGTCTACTTGAGATTCTCTCTCTCCCTCTCCCTCTGCCTCTCCCCACCTCCTTTCCTCCCTCCTCCCAAATCCTACACACATGTATTCTCTCTCTCTCCCTCTCTAAAATAAATGAATCTTAAAAATGTATACATTAAAAGGGATTTTTAAGTAAATTTATCATTTCTTTTATTGGTTCACCAACAAGGTTTTCGCCTTTCTTTCTTTTCTTTTCTTTCTTTCTTTCTTTCTTTCTTTCTTTCTTTCTTTCTTTCTTTCTTTTCTTTCTTTCCTTCTATTTCCTTTCCATCTCTCTCTTCCTTCTTCCTTCTCTCTTTTGTTCTTTATTTTTCAACTTTTTAAATCTGAAATAGTGATAAATAGCTATTTTCTGACTCTTAAGTTTCATTTTTACTTCTTCATTAACTGTTAGGGAATAAAAGTAAATCAGTAAATCAGTAAAAAAAAAAAAAAAAAAAAAAGCAAATCACTAATTAGATCTTTGAATCAGTCCACAGTTAAGGAAAACTAAGAGGAATGCACATTTAGGCTCTTTTCTGCCACTATAACAAAACACATTTGAGATCAACATTTCCTCATAACTATTTAATTAATATCCTTAATTGAACAGAATTCAGTAAGAATTCTTAATATACCTTATTAAATTGAGTCCTAACTTCATTAAAATACCAGAATTGCTATTGTCATCTACCAATCTTTCCTGTTTCTCAGACTTTTTGTATTTTTTTCTCCCTTTATGATTTAATTCTTCTCAAAATGGCAGAACAAGTCTAAGTGACAGTCAAACAGGTAATAAGATAAGCCACACTGTGACATCTTATTATAAGAAGTGGGGTCAATCAGATATTAACTTATTTGACCCATTCTTATAGTGATGTGGGATTAGGGGATCAGTCTTATGCTTGAGTGCTTTATTGAATAGCTGGTCAGGAGACCTGCTCCAGATATCATGAAAAATTCTTCCCTGCAAGAGAGAAATGAATATGTTACACCATAACTTCAGCAATGCATTCTATTTTAGCCTCTGTGTTTCAAATTGCAAAATCCTTTGGCATTTTCCTTTTCATTTGTCACTTGGCTTTAGAAGGCAAGAGATTTCCTGAAGCACATTCCACTGCATGGTTGACAATATCAATTCTACATTAGATATGTTAGCAGGCAAAAAGAAAGAGAGAAGAAACCAAATTGGGTATAAATAATTAAATTTGTAAAAGGTCAGTGAACAAGTAGCAGGAAGAAGGAAGGCTGAGGAAGTTATGGGGCTTTGATGCTCAGCCATGGAGATATTAAAATATGAATATTATCTGCTGACATAGCTCACAAAAAATAAACAAAAATAGCCTAACTCACCATTGAATATCCTGGAGCATGGTGATAACCAGGTGGTGACCAGTTAATTGTGTCGTAAACGGGAGGAAAAGTTAAGTGACACAAACCATGCATTCCATTCCAATACAGGAAACCAGTATTGGAACATCTAAACCATTCATATTTTAAAATAAAATCAATGTGGTATGTGGGTTATAACAGCTTTGACTCAAATTTTGCTGGAGCTAATTTGAAAATACTGTATTTGATTTTGCATAAACAAAAACTGAACATCAGAATAAAAACGTAAGGGAGAGAAAGAAAAGGAATAGATTTGAAAATGGGAAACTATTATTTTTCCCATTGCCAAAACCAATATAATTAGATAGCTCATACACGCGTGCATGCACACACGTATATGTGCACACATTCACCTAGTATTTTATTTCTACAGTGAGACTGAGCTACAGCCAGTAATCTACAACTGCTTATTTCACATCAACAACATGCTGTGGACCATCTTTCCAAGTTGTCCCATGGCCATTTCATTCTTTTTTTTTTTTTTTTTAACCTCTAGTTGTCAGCATACTACTTCATTATACATTGTAATTTAAAAAAAAAAATAAAAACCACTTTTTCATGGAGAGACATTTGAGTTGCAATACCAAGTTTTTATATTGCTAACAATGTTGCAGTGAATGTCTTCGTACAAATATCTGTATGCACATATGGGACAGAGCCCTATATATAAGATTGTAGGGTCAGTAGGTTATGCAGGTTTTAACTTTTAATATACACTGCAAAATCACCCTCCAATAAGATTTGATGTCTGGAACATATCATATAAGATATTTTATTTTATTTCATTTAATTTTGTTTATTAATAGAACCCCTGCTTCATTCTGGAAAGGATTTGGGAAAGCTTAGAAGTTAGATTTATGAAGATTAGAAAGAAAAAGATAGTTGCTTAGTTAGTGAGGCAGTGACATTTTTGTCATGTTACGTTATGAAAAAGCAATCTTGATGTTGACAGTTTTATGTTTTTATTATTTTATTATATAGGTGCTTATAGGTCCCCCTCCACACACACACTGTTTGGACATCCTATAGCACTATCCTCTTAAGGAAGTAAAACATACCATTTATTTCTCTGCCTCTAAAGGTTTTCCTGCTTAATTGCCCATGTGCAAATTAAAGCATATATTTTCACACACACCCAATTTACAGCTTAATAATGCATATAGTAAAAAATGATGAATTTTGACATTTGAAAGTTAATACAGATGTTCAAGACTCAGATATGCATAAAACTGAAAAAAAAAACCCAAACCTACTTCAATTGTATTGCAAAAGAATCCAAATACTTCATGCAAAATCAATTTGCAAATACTTAATTTGTAAAAAGCAATAGGATTAAAAAGCACAGCTCCTTGATCAACATTCAGGACTCGCAGTAGAATGATCAGTAGGTGCTAAAAGAAACAGAATTCATGATGTACCTGAATAAAGTGAGAAAGAATACACCCTGATCCAGAAATCTAACATTATCTTGTAATAATCATTAACAATCCATAATAAACCAGGCTGATTTCTATAAGCAGACCCAGTGAAGAACCTGAAGCGATCATGGTTTCTCTAGTCCTTCTTGCTCCATAAAATGCCACATTTATTTGTGGACTCTGTGTTGTTTTTGACTGAGGGTAAGAATTACTGAAGTGGTTTAAAAATTGAGCCGTCTTCCCTCATTATCCATGAAAGCTCTGCCAGCTGGTATGGTCAATAGCAAAAGCAAAATAATCCTAAATTTGCAGGATACTTCTACCACAAAACATTATACATTCTAAAACAGACTTCTGTGTGTGACTTCTGGATTATCTTTCACATTAGCCTACCTGAGTCTATGTTCTTTTTCACTGACTTAGATTACCAAGAGGAGAGTACATGGATGGAGTGCTTCGTCATCTGCCTAGTTTGAAACATTTGCAACAGGGACAAGGTGGTATCAAAATGACAAGAAATAAATGAAAAGCTGAATTCTGCTCTCTTAAAATATGGTGCTCTTTCTTTCCTTGGGTTTTTTGTTAGAGGGTTCTGATTCTGCCGATGAGTTTCCAATTCTCTGTTCAAGAAGAGATATATGGCACATGGATCAAAGCTCTGGTTTTTAAAAAATATATTACACTCTGAAATAAAAAAGAACAGGCTACTTCTCAAAGTGATTCCTCTACTCATACATTTAGAAGACAGATTAGTGCTGAAAATAGGTATTGGAGGGCATTTAATGTGAGATGGAGTGAACTTTTATTCAACTTTGAATACATGTGAGGGGATAATAATCTCTTTGTATTTGCTTAATGTTAATGTACTTAGAAATCCAACAATCCAGTCACAGAACAGAGAGTAAACAAAAAGGATTTAACACTACAAGGAGCTTCAGAAGAGAGAGTCAAGCTGATTCAATATGTATCCCTGGGAATTTCAGCAGAATCTGCCACAAACACCACATACACACATATACCACACACCCCCACATATACATCACACATACGCCACACACACAAACCACACATGCACACAACCACACATACACCACACAAACACCACACACACACATACACATCACACATATATCACACACACACAAACCACACACGCACACAACCACACATATACTACATAAACACCACACACAAACACCATACACATACGATACACATACGATACACATATACACACACACACCACACACAACCACACATATTTCACACACATGCAGACACACACACCACAAACTACACACACGTACACACACAGTGCCCTTTGCCAAGAGAGCATGGTACACTGTATAGTAAGGTATGTTACTGATTAGACTAGATAAAGCAACTAGCATCTTCATCTGTATATTAGAAGAAGACCATCACAGATTCATTTTATCATTTAAGGCATAAAGCACCCAGAGGTTTCATTCCATGCTCTAAAAGAGAAAAAAAAAACTGGCTTTTTGACAGGGAAGAAATCAGAAATAGAATTTTTTTATCATGAAAAAAAAAGACTCTAGTTTCTAGAAAGAAATATTAAGAAAAAGAATCATTAAAAACATAAACTCAGGGTGTTAGAAGTACAGTCTTTGTATCCAAAGTTTTACTGCTTCTTAAAGTAATAAAACAGTAGAGTTGAATCTTAATTATTGACATATAGTTTATCTAATTCAGAAAATTTCTGTGATCAATCTTAAAATACATATAGGTTTCTATTTTGCCATTAATTAAGCTCTGGGTTATCTTTGAATTACTTGGCATGTATTCAAAACACATTGACCCAAATAGAATATAAGTCTATAAACTGCAAGACTGATTATAAATCATTTGTGCCTTTTTTTGTGACCCTGTTTTCCTCTGTTAATTTTTCTGGTCAAGTCAAAAACAGATCCTAACCAAAGGCTTCCGAATTGACATCTATGTATATATCTTTTCTGTCAGAATTTTCTTCTCGGTTAGTTTTACATCAACCATGAACACCACTAAATCTTTTTGAAAAGAAGAGACACATAAAAAATTGTAGTCTTGGGGTATCTGGGTGGCTTAGTAAGTTAAGCATCTAACTTGTGATTTCCGCTCAGTTCATGATCTCAAGGTAGTGAGACTGAGCTGTTTGTAGGGCTCCATGCTGAGCACAAAGTCCACCTCAGATTCTCTCTCTCTCTCTCCCTCTGCCCCTCCCTCTGCTTATGCTCTCTCTCTCTAAAATAAATAAGGAAAATCTTTTAAGAATTTGTAGTCTTGCTTTTCTTTGAGAGCAGTGATAAAAAGACCAAGATTTCTCAACTCTAACATAACTTACATGTAACCTGGTGGCCCAGGGCAAATGAATTAACCAGGCATGTATTTCCTTATCTGTGATGATAGATTTGGCTTACTTGGTCCTTAATGATTCTTATATGCTTTTGTAAAAACAAAACAAAACAAAACAAAAAAAACAGAAGTATTTTAGAAAAAAATGCAAATAAAGAGAAAATAACTTACTGTTCACTCTTTCTGTGTAAAAATATTGCCAAATTAAATGTGATTCTACTTTTAATACTACTCATTTGATAATATTATAATAATTACCATTCTTGAAAATATACTATAGCAGCAACTGACTCTCAAACGACTTAAGAATACGTTCTTTATTCTTTACTGCAATTCTTTTTATTTTGAGATTGTCATATATATATGACAATTATGAACTACATTTTCTTGATCTATTCTAAGAAACACTATAGTCAATCAGTTTGCAAACTGTAAAGACTACATTAAGGTGATGGATGTTCCTATCAGTTTTAAGTTTCATCTCCAACACTCTTTTGCCCACAAACTTCCTCTCAATAGAAAACCTTCACATACTACCATGATGAGGAATAGGTGGAGGAAGGGTACTTTATACCAATTAAAGATAATATTTTACATTTATCCAGTACTTTTGAGTTTTCTAGTGAAGCACCTTCATAGCCTTTATCTGATTTCAATCTTAAAAACAAAATAAAACAAAAGCAAAATAAAACAAAAACCCAAAAGTTGAGATTAAGAGCCAGGGTCTTTCAAGTATGATCTGTAGAACACAAATGAACGACTGTGGGTTCTCAAAATTCTTTGGGCACTGAGCTGCATTGCTGTTTTAATGTAAGATATGTTGAAGTGTGGTTTTTAATTTGGCTTTAAATAAATAATGTTATCCTTTAATAGTGTACTTTTTTGTTTATGCCATTTTTTCAATAGTAAGACTATAACATCCCATTTACTTATTTTGGTTATAGGTGAGGTGGAGGAAAAGGATTGAACAGGTGAGCAAATAATCAGGGAAATGTTAGGTGCATAGCTTTAGAGTTTTTTTCCCCTGACAAAAGGGTCCCAGGGACTGGGAGAGCTTGACAAATCTTGTAATAGATTAAAATATTGTGATGTGGAAACTATGTTCCCCACATGTAATTTCTATAAAGTAATGTCAACTAGACATCATTAAAACACTTTTATTTTACAATATAACTTTACTTTTACTAAAAAGTAGGTATTGAAAATACACAAATTGTCCTGGCTCCTCAGAAAATAATATTGAAAAGTTTTAAGATTGTATTATTATATTACTTACGAATAAAAATATGGATTGTGATATACCTCTTGTCTATAACCCTTGAGATCTGATGATGTCATGCTATAGAGACTTTGTTTTCAAATAAATAGGAACAGTGATGAATACTGAACATTGAGATAAAATCCTGTGTAGAAAATATCTGATAAATTATTTAATTCTATTTTTGTAAAGATTTTATTTATTCATGAGAGACAGTGGGGGAGGGGGCACAGAGATTATATATTCTTGTAACATTATTTGTCACTCTTTTTTTTTTGTTAAAGATTTTATTTATTTATTCATAGAGACAGAGAGAGAGAGAGGCAGAGACACAGACAGAGGGAGAAGCAGGCTCCATGCAGGGAGCCTGGGACTCGATCCAGGGTCTCCAGGATCATGCCCTGGGCTGCAGGTGGCGTTTATTTGTCACTCTTAAAGGGAAATAGATTGCTGTAGTTTGTTTTGTTTTGAATAAAAAAATATTATATAAAGTGTTGGGGAAGAAAAGTTCCCCTTTTACTCTACTTGATTCTTTAGCTGGTCTAATAATCAAATCAAATAGGACAATTTAACAAAAGAAAAATGAATTAATTATGTACATGTGGGACCCTTGAGAATATGAAACTAAAGACAAGTCTGGCATTGAGGCTTCTATGTCATCCTGAGCTAAGGAATGAGGTAGTTGCCTGGGGCTTCAAAGGGGAATAGGGTAATTCACGAGACAGCAAAAGAGCAGATTGATGATTAGATGTTTGCCCTGCCATACAGGTAGGTCATTCAGCTAAAAGTTATCTCTGATAATAGCTCTCTCCTAAGCCAGGCCCCTTATCTAAGTTCTTTTATTTATTTATTATTTTAGTTTAGTTTTTAAAATATTTATTTATTTATTTGAGGGGGTGCAGAGGGAGAGAGAGAGGGAGAGAAAGAATCTCAAGCAGACTCCTCTTGGAGCATGGAGCCAAACTCAGTGGGCTGGATCTCACAACCCTGAGATCATGATCTGAGCCAAAATCAAGAGGCAGTTGCTTGCCTGACTGAGCCACCTAGGTAACCCCCTTATCTGGGTTCTTTTAGGTATTTAAGGGAGAAAAAAAGTTTTTCTTGAATCTGCTGGGTCTCGATTGCCTTCGGTTGAAAATAATCCGCATGACAAAGCAGCATATTTGGGCATCATGTATTCTGCTCCCCCTCAAAAGTAAATTCCTTGAAAGGGAAGCCTCAACATAGTGTCTTTAACTGCTAAACCCTGATTCTGTCCCTTTCTTTCCGTTTCTTAACATTCCTAGGCTTAAAACATAACCAGATGAATGGGGAGGGAGAAAATGCTATAATGGCAAAAATATTATCCCTTCCTCCAAAACCATTCAGATCATCAGTTAACAGAGTTCAAAAGTATAAGGAGTGAATAAAACTGAAGATTTTTTTCCTGCACTGCAGGGGATGAGCTCACATTGATTAATTTTTGAGAAGTTAAAACTCATTAGTATTCTCTGTGTTGGCTTTGATTCCTAGATGTCATTCAGTATACCTGGAGCATCTATTATGTGATGTGAGCAGAGGGAGCTGAAAGGGACATGCAGTGACTACAAAATGTTGTTAAAAGTGTTCATGAGGAACACAGGCTGTGGGAAAAAAGGTATTAAACTATCCTGGCTAGCATTGTCCACGTATTTGGTGATATAAGTAGAGCTTTCGAGGGCTCACGGGTGTGGAGATGCTTTTCCACCTTCTCATAGAGGTCTAGTTATAAGCTGCAGACAGTAACAAAATTCCAGGGTCAGCTTTCTAACAGCTTTCATTTTGGTTTCCATCAATGTAAATTTCATATGTAAACGAGTGTAGCTCATTTTAATGAAGTGTATACTTTAAATGTATTAAAATGAATTATTCAAGGACACAGCAGGAAAGCAACAGATGTACCCATCTGAGGGGGGTCATGCTTAGTTTCACTTGATGAATGTTTGTTTTGTTGCTTTGAAAAATTAATGCAATGAAATATTTAAAATGAATAAGAAGGTTTTAAATTGACTTGAGAAAAAGAGTTCTTTCCTTTCGATTTTTTTTTTTGATGTGCTGTTCGCATTAAGTAGGATAGTATTAACATAGTTTGTCTTGATGTGCTAGGAAAGTTGCAGGGAATATTTATTAAGTGTAGATGTATGAGTACCCAGTGTGCATTTAAAGACAAATTTTGAAATGTGGAAAATTCAAGCATATCATATCACTCAAATAACTCAAAAAAGTAAAAGTCTTGACAGTTTGAAAACTGGTTATCCAGGTGAGAAAGACAGAGGATTATAGGGTATTTGAATGGCTTTGACCATCTGTGTTTGAAATTTCTTTGGTGATCTTCTAATCTTGGAACATAGTTTAGCATCAAGTCAACTCCATTTATAGACAGTTTAAAGGCAGTCATGATTATTTCCTTAATTGGGATTGGCTGCTCTCATTGGTAAATCAGTGGCATTTCTTAAAAAAAAAAGCCTCAGAAATATTTGCAAAAGACTTAAAGAAGCTACAGAGAAAGATAATAACAGGGTCCTCAGCTTTAAGAATCATACCAACCAACGTGATTAGAAAAAGAAAAAGAAAAACAAAACACAACAAAACAAACACATCATTACAATTGATATCTTACAAAAACCTGTGCTTAACAAATTATCATTTTAAAGACCCAGATGATGAACTACTCAATTGCATAGAGTCACAAAGAATTCCACCATTGTAACCATATTTGAATATTTGACAGCACTCGGTATAGCACAGACACCAGTTTGCATCTCTGTCTTTTGCTCAGCCTAATTGAAAATAAGCCAAGGTGAGGGTTCTATAAAACTAAGCCTTTTTAAGTTTCTCTTGATGGCTTAGTAAAAAGTATATCATGTAGGCAGCAAGCAAATGTTAGCATATTTCACATTTCAGGGAACTACTTCATGGTCCATGTCTGTATATCTTATGGAATTTTTGTTGCCAATGTGATGAGACAAAATTGATTCCTGGACAATCTCATTCATTCATTCATTCATTCATTCATTCATGAGAGACACAGAGAGAGAGAGGCAGAGACACAGGCAGAGGGAAAAGTAGGCTCTATGCAGCGGGACTTGATCCCAGGTCTCCAGGATCAGGCCCTGGGCTGAAGGCCCTAAACCGCTGAGCCACCCAGGTTCCATGATTTCTGGACAATCTTAATACCCCCCCATCCCTCCCTCTTTCCCTGTCTGCTTTCTTCCTCCCTCCATCCTCTCTCCTTCTCTTTCTTTTTTTCTTGTTATACCTCCAAATGAGATGTAAAATATAAAATCCTACTTAGATTCCTCATACACCTATGTGGACAAATAACCAGATTATTCTGAAAATTTTCATTAGCAAATATTGCCTCTCTTCAGCAATAAGCACCCTGTTTAACTTCTCTCTTTTTAGAAACAAATATTCTGCCTAAGACCTTGCAGAACATTTAAGCAGTGTGAACTATTTAGCCCTGGAATATTATACTTTCTACTTTCTTCAGATTTTCAACAATTCATTTATGCAACCAGTCAAATTGGTTAGACAAAAAAAAAAAAAAAAAAAAAAGCAAATTGGTAGAGACAGAATGTGGCACAATAGAAACATTTACTTTAGGGTCAAAAGACTGTACTTATATTTTAGCTATATGGGCTTAGCCAAGTCACCATAACTTTTGTGGATTTTCTTCTATCAACAGTAAGGTGTTCAGGTAGTATTATACTAGATGATTGTGCCCTAGAGAATAAAATTGAAACTTTTTAATGTGCACACTTCATCACATCTGACCCCCATCCGGCTGTCCAATTTCCTTTTTTTTAAGATTTTATTTACTTATTCATGAGAGGTACAGAAAGAGGCAGAGGCATAGGCAGAGGGAGAGGCAGACTCCCTGTGGGGAGCCAGATGTAGAACTTGATCCCAGGACCCCGAGATCATGTCCTGAGCCAAAGGCAGATGCTCAACTGCGGATCCACCCAGGCATCCCCTGCCTCTCCAATTTCATCTCCAGTTTTCCCACCACGGATATTCAATGCTTCAGCCTTGTTAAAATTTCCCCCATTCACCGATCTCACATGCCATTTCATAATTTCATATTCCCTCCTAATAGAATCACCTTCTCCAACCTTTCCCCCTTCTTAAGCTAAAAAACTTTCATTTACCTTTTTATAGCCGATTATATGTGAAAACTTCCTAAGCTTTCCATAGTACATTGGTCATCTTTCTCTCTTTTATAATCATGGTCTATGTGTTTATATAAATTTCCCACTCCTGTGGAATTGACTAGTACAGGAACTGTGTTTATTCAAATGAAGCTGGTATATAGTAGGTGCTAAATGTAATTTATTTTCTATAGAACTCTATTAATTTCTGTTGAGTTAATTACTTGATGAAGCAGTGGAGCAGCCAAATATCCTTTCCTGATCATAATGCATAGAATGCAGAATTATAATGAGCCTTCACAGGTCACCTCTGTCTCTGCTACCCCTCCTCCCTCCAAGTTTACAAAGGAGAAAGAAGAGTCCGAGAGATTTTAAGAAATGTGCCCAAAATTATATAACTTCCTAATGATGTATCATGGATCAGAATCCAACTCCATTACCATTTATCCATTAATTAGGCAAACATTGGTTAAGCTTACACTAGTTATAGAGTTTTAGGTTAGAGATTTAATAGCAAATAAAACTGTAAAGTTTTCTTGATCTCATAGAGCTGATGCTCTAGTGCAGAGAGATGGGAACTAATTAGTAACAACCAATTATATGATGACAATGGCATAAGAAAAAAAAATGACGCGCTATTTTATCTTGCCTGTCAAGTATGCAGTTAGCCAGAAAAATACAACAATATATTTTAAATGAGTGCTCAGCCTTAAGGTTTACAGAGATGGAGCATGCCTCTGATGTGCTTCCAAGATAGAGTATGAATTTCACGGGGATCCAAGCTCCCACCTTCTGTGAGAGCTCACATACTCATTTATCTTCTTTTCTCCCCTCCCAGGAAATCCTGGATTGTTGACAAGCACTTACAATCACGGCAAAAGACAGAGAGAATTCTGTACCAGCAAATGCAATTTTGTTCACTACCCTTTTTCTGCCCTTTTCTCATCTCCACCAGACAATAGCTCATGATGGAAGAGGCGAGTAGAGAAATATTCTCTATGATAACACATGTGCAGCCTGGAGAATACGATGGGGTCCAATAATAACAAAAGTAAAAATGTCAACAAACGACCTGCAGCCTCAAATCAATAGCATTCATGAGTTGTGATTGGGAAACAGAATTATGCTGGCATAACATGTATGCTTTTTAAAGGAAGCCCTTTGAGAAAGAACATGAATTTAATAGATTTTTTTTTCTTCATCCCCTTTAGCAATGTTGTTTTGCTCATTATCACATGTGGGTGGCTGGATACCAGGCACATGGCCATGTGCACACAGACATAATGAATCTTCTAAACTAAAGGATTTCAGGGCAGTCAAAGAATCTCTTTAGGAAAAGGCAGTGGTGCCTAGGCTCATGATTCATTTGTGATCTCAAATTGTTAAAAAGTCCTGTGCCTGCGAATCCATTTGCATCAATGATTTAAGGTACAGATCATGTGGTTTTAAGATGCTCTTGCATGAGGCCCAGGGACAGCTGAGAGAAGTTACCTCAGTAGGAGCAGTCTATCAACAACAGCCAAGGCTCAATGCGATTCTATATTCACTAAGAACCAAAGAATGACCACACATCTTTGACCCAGCTTGTAAGTCACATTTGTCAAACTCATAGAACTCAATGAGCTCATGGTTCTCAACTGAAGAGTTCGACTCTTGGTTCGACTGAAGAGTTGACTCTCTTCTTTACAAGTTGGCCAAAGAGAGTTGGAGTTGACTGCATTTTTAGTGAGCCAAAATTATTTTTATGAGGTACTTAAAATAGAATACATTTCTAAGGTAAGATAAGGCATCATTATCCATCTTAAATGAGAGAAGTGCAGCTTGGAGAAATGAATGCCATATACAACGGCTTTTTTAAGAAACTGACAATGTGACATGCTCTTCTATTATTCAGTCACTAATTTCATAATTAATTCAACATATATTAAGTGAGCACCAATTTTATCCCAATAATCATTCAGATTATTAGTATACAGCTGTGGAAAAAAAAATTAAAAGAGTCTCGCCTACCCCCCTCCCCACCATCTCTCCCAGAAAACTAACATGCTAGGCTAAATTAAGTAACTCATGGGGTTTATTTTTTTGCATTTGCTCCCAGGAAGTTCCATTATAGTTCATTTCAGATCGTGATTCAAATATCATCTCCATGCTTTAAAAAAAAGCTTAATATTCCCCTTACTATTATGACTCTTTAATATGTTTTTCTTTACTGCCATTTATCCATATATTTTATCTATATTCTAAGTAAACTCAAATATATTTTTGTTAAATTTAGAAGTTGATGGAGTATAAGGATAATTTAATTAAAGGGCAAATGATCAAGGAGAAAAATGTATTTTTACTACCTCTTTTCCTATTTCATTTAGCCAGACTGATTCTTTTTTTTAAATTTCTTTTATTGGAGTTCAATTTGCCAACATATAGGTGTTATGCTATAACATAACATCCTATCAAGTGCTCATCCCATCAAGTGCCCCCCTCAGTGGCTGTCACCCAGTCACCCCAACCCCCCGCCCAACTCCCTTTCCACCACCCCTAGTTTGTTTCCCAGAGTTAAGAGTCTCTCTTATTCTGTCTCCCGTTCTGATATTTCCCACTCATTTTCTCTCCTTTCCCCTTTATTCCCTTTCACTATTTTTTATATCCCCCAAATGAATGAGAACATATAATATTTGTCCTTCTCTGATTGACTTATTTCACTCAGCATAATACCCTCCAGTTCCTTCCACGTCGAAGCAAATGGTGGGTATATGTCGTTCCTAATGGCTGAGTAATATTCCATTGTATACATAGACCACATCTTCCTTATCCATTCATCTTTCTATGGACACCGAGGCTCCTTCCATAGTTTGGCTATTGTGGACATTGCTGCTAGAAACATCGGGGTGCAGGTGTCCCGGCATTTCACTGCATCTTTGTATCTTTGGGGTAAATCCCCAGCAGTGCAATTGCTGGGCCGTAGGGCAGATCTATTTTTAACTCTTTGAGGAACCTCCACACAGTTTTCCAGAGTGGCTGCACCAGTTCACATTCCCATCAAGAGTACAAGAGGGTTCCCCTTTCTCCACATCCTCTCCAACATTTGTGGTTTCCTGCCTTGTTAATTTTTCCCTTCCTCACTGGTATGAGGTAGTATCTCATTGTGGTTTTGATTTGTATTTCCTTGATGGCCAGTGATGCAGAGCATTTTCTCATGTGCTTGTTGGCCATGTCTATGTCTTCCTCTGTAGAGATTTCTGTTCATGAGCCAGACTGATTCTGATGTCAAATCTTAGCTGATATCAAATCCTGACCTGGCCACTCATTATGTGTTTGGGATAAATGCTTCAGATTCTTTGAAATTCAGCTTTTAATCAGAAATGACAGAAATTAAGTTGCAGACTTTTGTGGGGACAAAATGTAATGTTCTACAAGCACTTCGGAAAGTGTTCGGCATAGTGTTTTATAGATGTTAGTTCTGTTTTCTTCCACCTTTCTCTATTATATTTTAGTGAGCAATAAAGGGGGATGGGAAACACACAATGATGTTCACATACAGCAAGCAAAAATGGGTTTCCTATCACAAGAACCCATTACAGCCTTTGAGCATGCTTAAGGTAATATATGAAAATAAAATAAACTTAAAATACATTGAGTCTCTACACCCACCATGTAAAGCAGTAGCTCACTTGTGCTTTTCCATAATCATGAGGGCACTATTTAATTGGTCTTAAACTGCGTACATTGCATTCATGTTGTATTCATTGACCATTTACCATGAGTTAGCAGCCATGAGCTTTACATGACTATAGCCCATTGAGTTCTCAGGAGAAACCTCTGGTGTAGTCATTATATTTCCATGAGGCAAAGAAGCTACTTTGCTCAGGGTCACACAGCTGGATGTGTGGTGGCACCACAGTCTGAATCTGTGGTTGAATGCCAGTATCCATTTTCTCAGTAACTAACTAGTACCACATAAAACCAAGGCAATATTATTGAGACTGTGTTTGTTCAAGCTCTTAGCAATATGTTGCCTGTTTGGGTTGGTTTCTGATTAAAGAAGAAGAAATACAATTACAGATGCAGTCATGTTCAAATTCATGCAGGCTTTCCTCAAAGCTAGAACCAGCCCTTCATTTGGAAATAAGCATAAACCTCCCACAGAGGTCTATTTTGTCCATTGTCAGAGAATCCTTGCATTAAGAGTCAATGACACTGAGGTGAGCACTTGACGGGATGAGCACTGGGTATTATTCTTTTTGTTGACAAATTGAACACCAATAAAAAATAAATTTATTAAAAAAAAGAGTCAATAACAGAGTTACAGACCAATAGCCACAAATGAGGTTCATTAAGGTTGCCAGAAACATTTTGGTAAAATGGATCCTGTTTCCGGTAAATGTTTAATATACATTTATTGACAGAACACACATAACTCTGGTCTTATCACCCTAAGGATTGCTTGGGGGAGGGTATGTATTATTTATTTATTATTAGTTTTTAGAGAGTTCTTCTACACATGGCACTTTGTCATCCTTGGAGACTTGGAGACAACAAATTATTGAGAGGCCATGTGTGTTTTCCCTTGCATCACCCTTCATTCAATCAAAATAAGACAAAATAATTAGTTTCTTTAATCCTTTCATATATTCCCCCATCATTTAAAAATGAAAATGTTTTCTCCAGATAATTCTTTTTTCAATTTTTTAAAAGAGCATTTTTAAGGGATTGAAGAAATAATTTGCCTTCCATGTGACAAGAGAAGCTTTTCTCAGAGAAAAATTTGCAGGTAGCATGAAATTCCCTTGGAGAATGTCATATAGACAGAGGGTTCAAGTGAGTACCTGGCATCAGCACTGGGCTTAGCTGAGTGCCTACTGCAGACAAGAGACTCCAGAAAGCATTTGCTGGGCCAATGAGAGAAGTATATACATGCATGTGTCTAGAGAAAGGGGAAGAAAAAGTCAGTCCTCAAACATCAACTTTCAGGCTGGTATCTTCCTCCCTTATTTCTGATCTACGTGTATTGTAAAATCAGCAGAGCAATGAAGCCAATGCTGAAACATAGTCACTTTTATTAACTATATTCCCAACAAATGAGGCACTTTCATCTCTGCCAGGGAAGTAAAGTGCCTCCATCAAACCACAAAACAGAGGAGCAAACAAAAACTGTGAAGGAGGAGGTCTCTGATGCTAACAGGCTCTTCTTTTTATCGCATCAAAGATGTGAGCTCCAAGCCTAAGTCTTACCAGGAGATTTAAGTTTTTCCTGAGTATTTGCCCTATGCAGGTATTTTACCAGTTCTTTCTATGATTCTTTTGTTTAATCTTCAGCAGGTGTCTCTACTGATACCCAATCAGAAATATACATGAGACTCTGTGGCTACTTTGAAAGCATTTTCCATTTTTTCCCACCCTAATAGATGATAATAGCATCTATTTGCATCAATAATGTTCAGTGAAATCTGTAATATTACTTGCCTCATTAATCAGAGTCACCTGAGATTCATTCAGAACACCTTCATTTCCCCAAAACCTAATATGTAATCTCTTCACCAGGTCCTGCCTCTTCTACCTCCAAAATGTAATTGTAAGTGTAATTAATAATATGTAAATATAATTTGGGATATGTCTGTATTCACTGCTCCCCAGGCCACCATTAGCTCTTTCCTGTGCACAGCAGCAGCCTCTGTGGTCACCCTGTTTCCACTCGTTTGTCTAGAATACAGTTACAACACACAAACCAGCACAATCTTTTAAAGATATATATTGTACTGTGTCACTCCTCTGCTTAAACTTCTCAGCACACTTAGAATCCAGTGCTAACCATTGACAAGGTCTTGAGGACCAATATCCCAATCCAGCCCTGGGACGTAGCCCTGCTCTCCCATTCCACCTGTGCCAGTGTATCATTGCCCTTCAACTGCTCAAACACCTCCCTCTCCTGCCTCAGGGATTTTGTACAAGACTTCGTTATACTTGTAATAACCCCTTCCACACTTCCACTCTTTGCTTGTCCATGTCCATTTCAGGTCTCAAATTAAATAGTCAACTCTAGAAAGCCTCTTTTGATAACTAAAATCAGGTCTGTATTACTATCTCTCATTGGTTCTGTTATTTTCTTTTATAGAATTATTTAAATGAATAATTATACATTTGGGGGCCATTTGATTATTGACTATCTCCCATCCAGATATTAACCTTTATGAGTTCAGGGACCATCACTTTTTTGTTTGACCACATGTTTCTAGGGCCCTGCACTGCACCTGATTAACAGGAGAGACTCAGTAAGTATTTACTGAGTAAAGGAATAAAGTCCAAGCATAGACAGAGTTTCACTCCAGTGATTTCCGTAAATACTATCTTCCTTTTTTTTTTTTTTAATTAAGTTGTCTTGACTACTTTAGAAAGTAATTAGGGCTGCTAAGAAGAATAGCTATCTCCCATTTCAAAAGTCTTAATGGCAGAATTTAGGATGTGTTGAAGCAAGGTGGAAGTAAATAAATAATAGTGACATCTTTTTGTGATGATGAGGAGTGCTTATTCAATAAATATGGCTCTTTATTAAGGGCTTTACATATATAACCTCATTTGACTTAATAATCCTATGAGGTAAGTGCTATTATTGTTCTCATTATATTGATGTGGAAACTGAGTCACAGAAAGGTTATGTTTGCCCAAAGTCATATGGTTGTAGGTTAAGTAGAGGTGGGATTCCGATCGAGGCAGTCTGGTTCCAGAATTTAGTTCATGTTGCCTTTTTTTCCAGAACAGCCAAAAATATGTGCACATAATAGTAGAAGATAAGGCTAGAAAACTTGGTTAGTGTCAGGTACAAAGCAAAAGCACAGGACCCTGCATTTCAAATAAAAGACTTTATATGGAGTAGGAAGAACAGTCATATATGAATTCCTTTCCTAGAAACTGAAGCATAGTTCGGGTTAATTATTTTTTGATAACTGGAATTGATACCGAAAAAAATAAATGATAATCATGGACTGAAGCAGTGAGCCCAGGTTTGGATATTCAATCACTTTTTTCTTTAACCCTGTCTTTTTTAGGCTGAGAATACCAGAGGCACAAAAGAGAAGTCAGAGCATTTATGATAAACAGCTCTTTGGTTAAATGTAGAGCTCAGTGATATTTCTGGCCAATTGCATACATTTAATAAACTACAATAGGATTTAAGACATATCTGGAGATTAAGATTTGTCATTACCTTTAAAAAAAGAACATCTGGCTTTAGGGGAAAAAAATAAATGGGTAATGATTAAGTGTAGGCATAACCATCATATGCTAGTGCCAATTCAAGTGTCCTATTATGTGCCCAAGATATTGTGATACAAATGGAAAACGTATTGTCATATCTGTCACTGTTTTGCTAGTGGAGATCTTTACAGGGATACCCACAAATAAGCTTTTAGTGGGCACTACCACAATTTCTTCTGTGAAGAGGAGGTTCTGTCTTGGTTCCCCTAGCTGAACAGATGGAGTTTCAGATAAGAGTCGAGTTACAGCCACTTAATGATGGGTTCAACTGTGCAATCTCTAAGGTAAGAACATTCTCCACTCTTAAGGATAAACAGTAAAATATATTCTTTATACACTGGGCCTACTCAAAGCCATCTTCTAAAATTGAATTTTCTAGGAGGAAAAAACAGAAAACAAAACAAAAGAACTACTGAGAAGCTATTTAGATAATGATGTCACCTAGAGTACATGGCCATTTGTTCTTTTTATCATATGTTGTTGTTGTTGTTTTTAATGGTATGTTGAAACTCCTAAGATGATAGATAAGAGGCTTTTAAGCATCATTCCAACATCTTTGGTCAGTCACTTTCATTTTGCAACATGGAAATTCTGTTAAAACAGCAATACATAAAAAATAAGATTGACTTCAAGGCTTTAAGATGAGCTCAATGAAGGAAATGGAAATGAAATTCTACTAGGGCATCATTTACATAACAGCTTTCTTTGAAAGAAATCAATGTTATTTACCTATTCACCCCACTTATGTATGAGAGGCTTTAAAAATAAATAAATAAATAAATAAATAAATAAATAAATAAATAACTTCTAAATGCAGGATTTCTTACTAGATTTCACAATTGAGCTGGTACAGAGGAATAACATTCATGTTATATCAGAGGCTAGAGTGTGAGGGTTTGCTCTGATTTCCTTGCATGTCTGCAACCTAAGACTCAGGGCATGGGAGGAGTCAAAGCAAAACAAACAGAAAGGGTCTGTAAAGGGCAAGGCTTCAGGGGATATGACCAAAAAGAATTCAAAGCTTTGAAAAGTAAATGGAAATCAAGTTTGTATTTCAAAGATCGTGCAATTTGGGAAATTTTACTCAATATCAAAGTAAAAATGTTTTACTATTTAGGCTATAAAATATCTCAGTATTTTCAACTTCAAAATCTCTGTAACTAACTCAAAAAGCGAGAAAATGGGGCAGGCATGAGAAAAGCAGTCCTTTTGAAAATTAAGTAATTCTACCAAATGCTTAATCTCTTCTTATAGAACACTTGGTAAATCACAATACCAGAGAAACAGTGGAGGAGGGACTGTCAAGCCTGGGTCATTTTGGAGAATCTCCTACATCTGTGTAGGCTCATTCCCAATGGCATACTTGTGAGAGCTTTGATATTCAATGGAAAATCATCAAGGCAAGATTTTCTAACGACTATACAAGGAGCATGGGGGATTACTCATGAATACATCATGCTCTTTGGAAAGTCATAGAGCCAAAATCCACAAAACACATTAATACTTCCCATGTATGCTAAGGTAAACTATGTAATGGAGTCCTCATGATGGCCTACCATACTTTACAAAAGACTCTGCAAAATTAAGTAGTATAATGCATGTGTTTTCATTCTTTAAATATGAGCTTTAACCTTTATACCACAATTATGTTTTGTTTTGATACAATGCTTCAATTTTCATTTATGGCTATTCTTCAACCATTTTGTTTTCATAATGAATTTTTTAAATTGTATTTAAAATACTGGGCAAGAAATATTTTCTTTATGTCAATGGAGAAGAGAGCTATTCATTTCAGTGAAACTGTGTTCACAAAGAAAATAGAAACTGATCTCAACATGGTTGGTTTTTCTTAGCAAGATCACCTGTAAATATTCAAATAGTTATAAGATCTTGTAATACCTTCTGCCTTTAAGATTTTGTGTTTGGAGAGATAGAAAATGGATAGGCTTGTTTACTGAGTGGAAGTGACTTAAGTCCTACTTTCTAAGGAAACAAGAAGCCATTCTGGAACATGTGACTATAATTTGAAGTGGGTGCCACATGATGTCACAATTTTCTTTTGATAACAAGCTCTCAAAGTTGGAAGTGTCCTCTTGAAAACAGTAGATTTGTCTCATTTAAAACTCTAAGTTAACAAATCATAAGATGACTATATGTTTTTGAGGAGTAGGTAAAAAATAAATTCTAAAGTTAATGTGAAAAAATAGATGAGCAAAAACAAAACACACATACTTCCAGGTGTATTATTAACTATTAAAAAGAAGAGAAATGTCAGGGTGGTGGTGGGCATAGTGCTTCCATATTAAAATATCATATAAAATACTCATTATTAACGTTGTAGGTTAACAAATTATTTGACAGATAGATGAATGAAAACAATTGAAGTAGCAAGGAAATTTAAAAACATCACATGGTAATTTAGTAGATGAAAAATGTAGTATTTGAATTCAGTGAGAAAAAAATGTATTATTCAGTACACGATATTGGAACAGCTGCCTAACCATAAGGAAATAAAGAAAAATAAAGCTGGTTTCTCCATCTTACAATTTATGTTAAGATAAATTCTAGATGATTTCAAGATTAGAGTTTTAAAAGCTAGAAGATAAAAAATTAATAACATTTTAATATTTTTCAGACTGAGCATTATTTCATAAAAACTATAAATATCTTTTTAAAAATCTTGATATGATGGGGCAGCTCAGTTGGTTAAGTGTCTGCCTTTGGCTTAGGTCATGATCCCCTCATTGGGCTCCCTGCTCAGCTGGAAGTCCACTTCTCCCTCTTCCCACTGTTCATGCTCTCTCTTTTTCTCTCAAATAAATAAATAAAATCTTTAAAAAAATCCTTTAAAAAACCCTGATATGCCAAAAAAAAAACCCACCATGAATGAAGGCAAAATATAAGTGACCCATAAACATCAATTTTCTTTAAAACAATAAAGTACCGACAAAGTAATAAGAAAAAGGCCATTAGTTCAGTTAAAAAATGGGCAAATGATATGACCAGAGTTTAAAAAGAGGGAATACCAAACCTCTAAAGACAGGAAGACATGTTCAACTTTAGTTCACATTTCTCCTATTGTTTTTACAATAGGTAAATATGGTAAATCTTCACCTGTTATATTAGCTAGGAAAAAGATTCACTGCCATTGTATTGGCCAAAGTATCAGGAGATGATTTGTTATACTAGGTAGCATAAGAAATATACTGGTATGTGCGTTACCAGTTTGGCAAAATCTACCAAAATTCAATAAGCAAGCATGCATTATTTTACCTAACAAGTCCACTTGACATATTTTTCCTATAGATATGTCTACATGTATGTGAAAATAAACACAAACATCAATTTTCATTTTTATGCTATTTGTAATAGAAAAAGATTGGAAACAACATAAATATCTATAAGAAAGGAACTTAGACCATTTTTATAAATGGTATTCAACATATATAAAATAGAATACTATAGAGCCATCAAAAATATTAAGACAGCTTTCCTTGGACTGTTAAGAATGAACTCCAAGGTATATTGTTAAGTCAAAAAAGTCAAGGTTTAGAAGAGAGTGTAGATTTGCCACCGGTGGAGTAAAAACATAAATGTATGTTTGGGATTTAGGGACTGCCTCTGGAAACACAGGAAATGCAATGTACATTCTTCTAGGGAGGAAACTAAGATGGCTATACTACAGAAAAAGGAGAGAACTACTTTTTACCATGAAGCTTCTGCATTTTGTAACTATTTGCATATTACCCACTCAAAATAGAATATAAATCAACTGTGTACATTAGAAGAAAAATTTGTCACAATTAAGTTATAAATTTCTCAGGAAAATAAGTGACTTGATATTTTAAAATATAGCTATGTACAAGCCAGCAAGCAAGTCAAGGATCAGATGATGATCACTTGAAGTATTAGATTCAGGATCCACTCCCAATTAGTGGCACCAACATTTTAAAAAAAGACACTGATTTGGCATTAGAAATAGATACTTTGTTATACCCCATTTTCAGAAACTCATCACAACCCAAATATCCTTCAACTGGAGAATAAACAAAATAAGGTACAATTCGATGAAATACTACTCAGCAACAAATAATAAGGACCTAATGATACAATCAACATGTATGCATTTTAAATGCCCTATGCTCAGTATAGGAAGTCAGATTCTGGAGACTATACACTGTATGATTCCATTTGGGGAACATTCACAAAACGTAAAACTATAGGAAAAGAAAGCAGAGTTGTGGTTTCCAATGATGAAAGGTAGATGGAAGGATTTCACAGCAAAGGGGCAGCACAAGGAAGTTTTAGGAACTATTCTAGATCTTGATAGAGTACCTAAGAATACAGCATTTACATTTTGTAGAAAGGTGGCAAAATAATTTTAAAGTAGATCTGGAAAACAAAAAAAAAAGCAATAGATACAAATAAAATAATAATAATTTGAAAGTAGTATCTAGAGTAGGGACTAGTTCTGCGAGATAATATATTTATAATGACTGGATAAATGTATTCGTATGACTCTTCTGTAAAGCAAGTACTCATATCACAGGTAACTAAATTAGTATAGAAAAAAGGTGATATTAAGTAGCGTGAAAGAAATTAAGTAATTCTTAAGGGCTGTTGAGATATCTGATTAAATAATCAATTTAGGTACTTATTTGATATCAAATAATGGTAATGAGTTAAATGTAGGGAAAAAGTAAAAGATACATTAGTGAATATTAATGAAATCTCTTAGATATAAGATATTTTTATTTTTTTAAAATATTTTATTTATTTATTTATGAGAGAGAAAGCACAAGCAGGGGGAGAGGCAGAGGGAGAGGAAGAAGTAGAATCTCCACTGAGTGGGAAGCCTGATGTAGGCTTGATCCCAGGACCCAGAGATCACGACCTGAGGTGAAAGCTGATGGTTAACTGAGCTGATGGAGCCACCCAGGTGCCCTAACGATATTTTTAAAGGGCACAATGGAAAAGATTATTCCATAAAAAATAAACTATCATTTTTAAAAATGGAAGTAAAAGTTAAACAGTAAAGTAGGAAAAAACTTGTGGGGGAAAGGTTATACATGAATGCTTACTATCCTTAATATGGAAAGCATTTCTTTACAACAATAGGATTACGTCACATTCATTTTTTTTTTTTAATCTAACTGGATAGAACTTACCCCAAGTAGTTTAAAATCACACCCAACCAGACTAAACCAGCTTCATCTACTTCTATTCAATTCCAAGGGCTCACTGGGATCTGGTCTGGTCAGCTCCACCTGATTTTAACCACTATAACTTAGCTCTGATTGATTTAAATGCAAGTATATTGGTCAAAATTTCCATAAGCATCCACTTGGTTCTGCTTTGGAGCAAATCTTTCATTCTTATCTTTTTATCTCAGTAAAGCTGGCACTCCTCTGGAATATTTCTTGATTCCTCTCCTCTGGGTGACATTGACTACTCCCTCATTTTACCGTCTGTCCCTGGTCTCTTTATGACACATCTTCTACTGTGCATTTATCCCTGAAAACATATTTCTATGTTTACACTCAATTTAAAAATGTTTCCTTAATGAATGAAGGAAAAAAAAAAATCAAATGTCTACTAGTGTATTGAATTGCTACAAGGTAAAGTAGGGTCTAAAGTATATAATCCTTTTTGTGCCTTCAATCATTGAACTATATGGATTTTCTACCATGTCATTAAGATTTGGGATTTTTTAGCCTTAATCTAGGGTTGCTGGAATTGTTTTCACCCCAGTAGATACTACTTTCTTTCATGACTGAGATTTGCAGCCCCTTGGTAACCACAGGAGGAACTCTATCCAGTCCTTTGAATTAGGTACCTATGATAATTGTGTTTGTAAGTAGTACTTTTTGGCCTAAAAAACAGTTGTGATAGCAACACATTTTCTCTCCATTGTCTCAGGAATGCAAGGAATAAAAACACGATCAAATTCCACTTAGTTTCCATGGCTCCTTTGGTCCATCCAATGAAAAGATTATCATATAGAAGGCGGGGAAATGAGTCTGTAATTCTTCTCATTGAGGATTTTCAGTAATGTGCCTTTTCTTCTGGACCTAGCTCTTAAAATTTATATACAACAGAAAAAAAAATTCTACAACTTAGTTTTGGAAGAAAGATTGCTTCTCTAAAGGAAGTTTCTATAAATAGGTTACTTTTGCTTTATGACAAAAGAATTGCTTATCAAACACTAATATAAAAAAACAAGTGCATGGTTTGCTGATGATAGCCACATATTTCCACTCTTGTAAAAACTAGAATAAGTAGTAAAGTAAGCAACTGAATCTTAAGGAAGAAGGCTTTGAATAGACTAAAGAAATGAAACATTCAACCCAGTGCAGAATATCAACACTCATTCTATTTTGCAAATAAGGAAGAAACTTGCTCCTCCAAGTTTAGGAATGGAGGGAAAAATATGCATGGGGAAGAGCTACTGGATTTCTTGCTGGTCTTTTCTACTATAGTATTACCCCTTCCATCTAAGAAAACTAGAAAAGACATGGTTTAGTATAACTAAATAAGTAAACAAGTGTAACCTAAATAAAAAGCCATTACTTACTAGAAACATTCCAAGAGCTCTATACAGTGTAATTTATTTAACCCACAGCCATCTCACAGCAATAGTACAGAAAGGAACTATACTTATTTCCATTTTACTAATGAGGAAATTGAGCCACAGAAGAGTTAAGTAATTCACTCAGGGTCAAACATCTAGTAACTGGCAGAACTAAATGCTGGGAGCAGCCCACTTACTATGTCTGAGTCTGAGCAACTTAATTGAATTCCCTAAGTCTCAGCCTCCTTATCTGTAAAATGGAGCAGCGGTTTCCCTTTGAGGATAAAATATAAAAATACATAATATGCTAAGCACCATGTTTGGCATATAATAATATCCTTTTTCTCCCCACACTAAAAAATATTCATTGATAAAATGTGCAGACAGGGGAGCAAAGACACTTTTCTGGCTGTAACTCTATCTTTTGTTCCCTCCCGCTTTATAGAGATATACTTGACATATAATGTTGTGGAAGTTTAAGGTATACAAAGTGTTGATTTGATACACATATTGCAAATCTGATACATGTTTATTGCAAAATGATTACCACCATAGCATTAGCCAACACCTCTTCTAACTGTATCTTTTAGGAGATTTTGGTGTCAAAAGTGAAATTGAAATAATCACATATAAAGAATAAGAAGAGATATATTCTACAGTCAGACAAAAAGCAGAAAGACAAATATGCAGAAACTGGCAATGCTTAAATTCTGAAGTTAAAACAGGAAACTCAAAGACAGAATTATCTTCTCTGCAAAAGCCAAAATAGGGTAAAATAATTCTACAGAATCCAGGATGAATACTCTTCTGTGCCAAATCTGACTAAGGCAGCAAGAGATTAACAATATAAACGAAACAGCTTGATGAAAATTTTCTGAACGGATGGATGACAAAGGTCAAGGGAAGAAGCTCTTGGTGCTATTGATAAAGGACCTCATTAAGCCTTCAGGGAAAACAGGTATAAATATTTATTCGAAAGACAATTCAAATCAATATAAAGGTTAATTAATCCATTCTGTTGATGGCATGGGCACCCAGCCTCCAGCAGGAAGTTTTAGAAAAGAGAAACTTTTAAAAAACTAGAACTGATTTCACAAATGATTTTACTTTTTCTTAAAGATTTTTTTTTTTTTTTGAGAGGGAGAGAGAGAGAACACAAGCAAGGAGAGCAGCAGAGGGAGAGGGAGAAGCAGGATCCCCACCAAGCAGGGAGTCTAATGTAGGACTGGATCCCAGGATCCAGGAATCAGAACCTGAGGTGAAGGCAGATGCTTAACCAACTAAGCCATCCAGGCGCCCCTCTGAAATGATTTCAATTAGAAAAAAAAAGGCTAATTGCTAGCTGTAGAGTTCATTGTAACAACCAACAAGATGCTTGGTGTTCCAACACATTTATTTTATATTCTGTTTGTTTCTTTTAATTACTATAGGCGATTACTATTTTTTTGTTTTGTTTTTAATTCTAGAGAAGGGGCAACGGAAAATAATAGGTAGAATGGAAAGAGAATTTAATCTTTATGAGAAAGAAGAGGATTTTTGTGCTTTTGAACACTATCTTCCATCCCAAAAAAGCTTTTGAGATTTAAATATTTTAAAATTTACAGAGAGGAAGATATTAAAAAATATTTCTATGATGGAATCATCGTAGTTGACAGTTTCTGCATTCACTTTATAAGCATTTACTAATCGAATGCCTTATTAAGAGAGAATTAGGACAGTATTAAAAAATCACACTGGAATAATGAGATCAACTTTTTTTAAAATTCAATTCAGTGTGTCTATATAAAGCATCTCCTATGTTCAAATGCCAGGCATTAGAAGAGACACAGGGATAAAAAAAAGCATAATTCTGCCATCCAGTGGGATAAGGTAAGTATACAGCAATTGCCATAAGAGACTACATATCACAAATGGACACCCACTGTAGGAGAAAACAATTTAATATGATGCCCTGGGAATTAAGAGCAGGGGCAGGAGGGGTAAGGGGAATAGAAATCAGGAAAAGCTGCATAAAAATGTATTTACTTTTTAGCAGGATTTCTTTGGGAAAAGAGGAAATTCTGGGGTCTGTGAACTGGAGGTATAAAGGTAAACCAAAAAATAATTGTAAGAGGTTTGTGATTACACATATTTTTACAGCTGTTTTACCTAAAGACCCTCTGCATCAACATGGCTGTCTTGGTCCTACTAGCAGTGTGACAGGTGTTTATGAACCTGGGTGTCACGAGAACAAATTTTAGGTAAATATTTATCTGTTGCTATACTATACTCTTTCCAATCATCCCAAAAAACTGTTGAGCTCCAACCTGGATATTTTTAGTTAGTTGAACACCATTCAAGATCAAAACATGGCAGCTGTCAGCAAATGGTTTGAGACTGGAGGGTGGTCTTCACCTAGTAAAAACAGAGGTTTACCTTATATGGTCCATGTACCAGATAATGCCCATAGATGATTGTAGTTCATAGACTTCTACAGTTAAATTCTATTTCCAGCCTAGAGGGTAGATGTTGATGAATTAATTCTCATGATGCTAAGAGATGCTACTAATAGTGGTGATATGTACCACTTCCCACCAGAACTCCTGTAAAGCTGTACAAAAGTTAATTCTGGTAACACTTTTGTAAAGGAGGCACTACCAAACATCAAATGGAAACATTAGGTTCCATGAGGAACCTGACAAAAGGCTAAATAACTTGCCCAAGCTCAACAGGCTAAGAGACAGAGCCAAACTCAAACCAAGATCTATCTGCCTCCAAAGGAGAAGATGGTATTCTCAATGGTATGTTCTCTCACCAGTTAAATTCAAAGGGAAGAGAGTATCCCAGGCATGAGGCTCTCATAGAAAGCATAGCATTAGCTGGATGGATGTTGCTCTTTAACATTGTATAGATGCAGCAAAGATGTAAAAACACTTTGCTTGAGATGAGAGAAATGAAGAGGTTGTCAAGGGATGTAAACAAATATTAAGCTATGTCTTTCAAAACAAATTAGAGGAGAAATTTTATCTTAATTTTTTTCATCTACTACATGGATATCAAGGATGACTAGACAATACTGTTCTTTTCTTTCCTTTTTCTTTCTTAAGAGATTTTTTTATTATTTAATTCAGAGAGAGAGAGAGAGCGCAAGCAGGGGTAGAGGGAGAAGCAGACTCCCCATTGAACAGAGACAGATGCTGGGCTTGACCCCATGACCACAGGAGCATGACCTGAGCAGAAGGCAGATGCATAACTGACTGAGCTACTCAGGCATCCCTAGAGAATGCTTTTCCGAGATCTTTCATATTAGGTTAAGAGAGGGAATAAGCTTAAAGAAATTATGATTTTTGGACTGCACAATTGGAGACTTTACCATTTCTGAAAAAAAAATTAAACATTTCCTGTGAACACTAATCATACACAGTGTTGAATTAGTTACATGTTAGTATTTGCAATATCATAATAACTCTTATTATATTAGTATTATTATTTACTGCACCTAGCAAACCTGGAAGCCTCTATTTGAGATGCATCCCACATGGTGATTAGAACTCTATGGTGCAGTCCAGCTCTATGATGAGTGCTAGGAAATTAGCAGTGACCAAATAAGTGACACAGAATAGCTCTTATTTTTTATTTTTATTTTTTTCTTAGGAAGAGCACATACATGTTGAGCAGGATGGGGAGGGGCAAAGGGAGAGAGAGAGATAAAATCTTAATTAAGCATGCTCCATGCCCAGTGCTAAGACCATGTGAGGCTCGATCTCATGACCTTGAAATCATGGGTGGAGCTGAAATCAAGAGTGTGGCATTTAACCAATTGAGTCACCCACATACCCCCAGAATAGCTCTTGTTTTAAATTTATTTTTTATTTTAAAAAAATTATCTAAATTCAATTTACCAACATATTGTATAACACCTAGTGCTCATATCATCATGTGCCCCATAATAGCTCTTATAAGAGCTCTCATGTCATATATGTATTTAGCCCTGTGGCTTATAGATATTCCTAAATTCTGGAAGATTCACATTCCACTCATAAATTACAGTCCCATTCCCACAACCTTGGCATAATACACATGCTGTGTATATACACAGTTCCAATAAAACATTCACATATTCTGTCAAACTATATTCTACATAGTATTTGCTAACAGAATGAAAATGGAAATGTTCAGGAGAATAACCACTGTTTCTGTATTTGAAAAAACAAAACATTCACTAGAGTTTAAGGTAACTGCATGCCTGTGTTCAAAAAACAGTGTAACTAGTATATAGTAATTTATTTTTTAATTCCTCCACTTAAAGTAACTTTCTAGAACACATTTAGGTTTTCAAAATAAGACCAGAAAGATGAGAGGATATTTTAAACTTCATTTTTATCCTAGCTATCTTCCTTAATTCTTCTAGTCCTGAGAAAATAAAAGGGCTTGATGCTGAAATTCTGCTCTACATCAGTGGCATTCAAAGTTCTTGTGTTGGTTTGCTTGTCTGTTTTTAACTCAGAAACTCTTCACACTTTTAAAAACTATTGAAGACCCCATAGAGCTTCTGTTCACACAGGTTATATCTATTGATATTTACCATTTTAAAAACTTATTTTAAAAATGCAATAATAAATGTATCATATGATAACTGACACACTTTTATTGAAAAAAATTCAAAAACAAAATTAAGAAAGACAAGAATGGCCTTGTTTCATATTTTGCAAATTTTTGTAATTTCAGGTTTAATAAAAGACAGCTGGACTTTCATGTTTGCTTCTGTATTCAATCTGCTGCCATATCACACATCATGTAGCTTCTGGGAAACTCTACATTTATGAGAGAATTAGAGTGAAAAAGGCAAATACTGTGTCAGGATAATGAAAATATTTTGATCTTGTAGACCACTGGAAAGGATCTCAGGAACCCTGTAGGTCTCTGGACCACAATTTGGTTCAAACCAACCATGCCATCTTAAAGTGATTGCACATAAAATAGGTTAGTGTCAATGTTTGGCTTTAATGTTTTTATATTTTAAGAACTATTGTATTAAGCCCCCACTATCTTATACAGTGGTACAATTTTGATTCTTTTGAATGGACCTTTATCAAGACATTATGATTAGTGAAATAATGCTAACAACCAGTGGTCCACTCACTCACAGGACCTCTGACTGCAATTCTATCTACCCTTGCAAGTGTCTTATCCAAACTGCCAAACTGTCTATGCTTTTTCCAAAGAAGCCTGTTACTTATCAATAACTGTTTCCTTACTTATAGTGTGTTTAGTGTGCCTATCTTCCAGAAAGTCAGGGAAGCTTTGGTAGTTAGGTCATATTCTGGTGTTCTCATCAGGAGCAAAGGAACTGGGGTATAGATACTCCAACACCAGTCGGGCATTGCTTAAAGGCTGCCTATCCAGGAAGATGTAACTTCCTAGGCACTTCTGACTCTCACTGCACATAGTCAAACAGGCTCCCACAATCAGAAGGCACTCCACCAAGAATAAGAGTGGGGTGCTGGTAGAAGGACTTTTGGCAAGCACCCTGGGAGTGCTAATACCTGCTCTAACAACAAACAGATAGAAATCAACTTAAATTGTTGACACTATTTACTTTAGGTTATTTCGGTGACTCAATTAGTACAATTGTTTAATAAAATTTCTAGCCCCAAATAAGTCCCACTCTCAGTTTAAGAGGAAAAGACTGTTTTCACATTTACAGCTTCCTCATCTTGCTACAGGTTTGCAATACACCTTTGGCTGAGAAATACATTTTTGTAAATTCCCTGAAGTTTTTTTAGTGGTTTAAATAATGAGTATTATCTATATATCTTTGTTAATCCACAATAAGAATCCAGTTATTCTCTAGATTTTTCCTTGCATCTCAATGGGACTCAACCATTAACAGCTTCAGGATCTTTATTTTGGGGGGCAATCAGTTGGAGTAGGAACATCATCTATGTTTTAGATGTAATCATCTAAAATTTACAACGTTTTAGATACAGTCATCTATACTTAACAGCCGATATCAGCTATATAATCTCTATGATCTCTTCTAAGCCATAATAGTCTTTCAATAACAGGATCTTTTGAAAGCAAATATTAAGGTAAGACCTAAGAGATACACACTTGCATGAATTTAGATTTACAATTGGTATATTTTTCTGGCATAGTTTATGGAACCAGATGGTTTGAATTAATATTTGATTTCTTTGGGTCAAAGGTAATGTGCTCTGAGATCTATGCACCCACCCCCAAAGCCTCTCTTTTAAGATGTCCAACAGTCTTCTATTTTATTAGAAGACTTCCCAATTTCTTTGTACCTTATCAGAAGGTATGAAGAAACTGCGAAGTCAAAATAATTAATAAGATCGTTTCTTTTCCTGTTTAACATACAAGCAGCCCAAATGATACATAGAAGATTAAAAATAGGAGAACCTAAGTCCTCCAGAGGCTGTTTAGTGATGTAATTTAGAAACAGTGTGGATGATATTCAGTTTTAAAAAGTTCTGTATTCGCGTAGTAGTTTTCTGTTGTTGCTAACAAATGAACAAAAAACTTAGGGGCATTAAAAAAAAACCCACAAATTGACTATCTTACAGTTTTGTAGGTCAGAAGTACTACACAGATCCCACTGGGCTAAAATCATGATGTCAACAGGGCTGAGATCCTTTACAGAAACCTTAGGGGAGAATCTAATTCTTAGGAAGGAATTAGGGAGCTTAGGGGAGAACAGCTTCCAGAGGCTGCCCATATTCCTCCATTTTCAAGGCCAGCAATAGTGGGCCAAGTTCTTTATATATATATATATATATATATATATATATATATATATATACACACACACACTTAAGTTTTTTTTTACTTATTCACGAGAGACACACAGAGCAAGGCAGAGACATAGGCAGAGGGAAAAGCAGGGTCCCTGCAAGGACCCTGATAGGGGACTCAATCCCAGGACCCCAGGATCAGGACCTGAACCAAAGGCAAACGCTCAACCACTACACCACCCCCCAGGTAACCTTCTCTTATTGTATTGCTTCTGATCTCTTCTCCTGCCCTTGCTTCCACGTTTTTTAAAAGATTTTATTTATTTATTTGAGAGAGAGAGAGAGAGAGAGAGAGAGAGAGAGAACACGCACAAACGGGGGGGGGGGGTGCGCAGAGGGAGAAGCATATTCCCCCCTGAGAAGGAAGCCCAGTGTAGGGCTCTATCCCAGGATCCTGGGATCAGAACCTGAGCACAAGGCAGACATTTAACTAACTGAGCTACGAAGGCACCCTACTCACTTCAACTTTTAAGGACCCTTGTGATTATATGGGGCCCTCCTAGATAATCCAGAATAATTTCCCTGCTTTATGGTCAGTTTATCAGCAAACTTAATTCCAAATGCAGAACATAAAGACTCCTAACTCGGGGAAACGAACTAGGGGTGGTGGAAGGGGAGGAGGGCGGGTGTTGGAGGGGAATGGGTGACGGGCACTGAGGTGGACACTTGACGGGATGAGCACTGGGTGTTTTTCTGTATGTTGGTAAATTGAACACCAATAAAAATTAATTAATAAAAAAAAAATTCCAAATGCATCCTTAATTCTTTTTTGCCACAGAATCTAACATAGTAACAGATAATGGGAAATAAACAGAGATATTTGGGAGAGGGAACATTATTCTGTCTCCCACAAGCAGTTATTTACTTATTTAACAAATAATTATTAGTGGTCTTCTGTGATCGGCATTGGTTAGACGCTTGAAACATCAATAGCAAGATGCAATCCTTGCACTGAAAGAGTTTATAGGTTAATTGTTTAAGGGTAAAGGGAAAGATAAACATCAAAGTCCTTTCCTAAAAATATCTATAATCTAATGGGATGAATGTACCTTTGAAATATATAAAGTCTAAAAAAAGATCATAAGCATACCAAGTTCCTATGAAGGATTTTTTTTTCTGTACTGAAAAATAACTAAAACAATAATAAATGAATTAATTCATCATTCACAGGCTTAAAAAGGTAAGAAATCAGAGGAAACAGTTATAAGATAAACAAATGATGGCTGGTTTAGAGCTTGCCTAATGAGTGTTTTCATTTACATTCCTCTTAAAATATTTTCTTAAATTTTGCAGACTATTCATTCTAAAAATTAGAACATAAATAATGAGTTATGCGCATGGTAGGCTTCTTAGTGGTTACTGGAACAGAGAGGCAAGCATTTGATTCAGGATACCATCCATTTATCCAAAATTTGGTTAAAACGCTTTTTTAAAATCAATCCTATTAAATGAGATTCTAGATTTAGAAATGCACTTAATTATTCAGCACTTGGTTTCTATGGCTTGTGTCTTAATTGGCCTTAGGCCACTCAACCCTTTTTGCTGGCTAATAGAACTCATTTGGACAGACACTAAATGGCTTAACTACTCATTAGTGGTGCTGACAGAAGGCAAAGCCCAACATCATATTAGAAATAAAATTAAGGTTTTATAATTTATTTTGTAAGTTTTTACTGTGAAATCTTCAATGCAGAAATTTCTGAAGACCTGAATGGATTATTTTAGATAGATGGAGATGATTTGTGATTTTGGAGATGGTTAGAAAATCTCTTCATCCTTCCTCTCTATTCCACACAATTACAAGTGCTTTTAAAAAATCAGATTCTGGAGCCAAGTGGCAACTTCAGACAAATTCACTATTACTCATTGGTGTTTATACATAATTATAGGAAATACATGGCCATTAAAGCATACTGACCATATATATCATACTGATTAAATGCTATAGATTTTCTAAATATAGTAGAAATTATGAGCCATTGTAGTACTTCCTGTAGGTAGGGGAAAAGCAACATTATGCCAAAGGGATGAAAACATAGAATATGCTTTTTTCTTCTATTTATTTTCAGGATATTCACTTTTTTAAATGTGAAGACGAGCAAAAAGAAAAAGGAAGCAAAAGGATAGCATGGTAACAGGGCTTAACTAGATTCAGTGGCAGAAAGTTCCAACCAAGGCCTAATTTCAATATAAGTTAGGCAGGACCACTTGCTATGTCAGAACACAGAATTCCTCATTGCACTGTCCAAAAATGAGTTCTTTATTTTTTTTAAAGATTTTATTTATTTATTCATGACAGACACACAGAGAGAGGGAGAGAAAGAGAGAGGCAGAGACACAGGCAGGGGAAGAAGCAGGCTCCACGCAGGGAGCCCGACGTGGGACCAGATCCCAAGACCCCAGGATCATGCTGAAGGCAGCGCTAAACCGCAGGGCCACCAGGGCTGCCCCAAAAATGAGTTCTTTAGACAAATAAGATTTAGAGTGCCAGGATAACACCTTGCAAAGCAGTCTGGGAGGGAAAAAAAAAGACTTGTCAAAACAAAAAACAAACAAACAAAAAAACCTAGAATCCTTCTCAAAGTAAATTTTCTTTTCTTGTGAATATTTAGTGTTCTCTCTGTTTATTTAGCTATATACATGTGTTTCAGATAATCTTTGCTAACAATTAAGAAAAGATTTGAAGATTTTGCCTCAATGTTTTCCTCCAAGTTTGTTGATGCACAGTTGTGTATCAACCATATACCCTCAGGAAGTTCATTAAAACACATACAAGCACAAAGTTAATTCAATTCATGGAAGTATACATAGACTCCAAAGAACATCTACTAAGAATCTACCCTAAGTGGAGCAATAGCTCTTGAAGCAGCAAAAATGGAAAAAACAAAAACAACAGAAACAAACCCTGGCTTAGAAAACTCAAAATCAAATAAAAAAATTACTTCAGCACTGCCTACCTTTCCCATCTGCTCCTGTGAAGATTAGAACTTCAGAGAAAACCATGGGATGTCTAAGATTAAGTAAGAAAAATCTCCAATTTTGCTGAAAACTTCCAACATTCTAATCTGAAGTCTCCAATTGTCTAGCTAAAGATCATCTCCATTTCTCTTAGGCCAACTACAACCATTCACACATTGGGCCTCCTTATCAATGTCCACCACTTCACATTAATCTGGGATCAAAACCTCACAAGTCCCTTTCTCTGTGGTCAGAATTTTCTCTATTTGCATCCCACCTTCACTTTGCCGTCATTATGACTATTTTCTAGTTTTCCATTCCCTCCCCAAATTCAACAACCATCCACCTGTCATCAGTTGTTCTAAGTCAGCCATGTCTCTGGTGGCAATTTTGTCCTTATCTTCTTCCACATTTCTCTTGCTAAATTAACTCTGACTATCATGTGTCTACTATCACTAATATTCCTCTTCATCATCCCAAATATGTGGTTCATAAGTTCTGCTGCTAAAAAAAGTTCACAAAAACAATACATTTGGTCTGTGAAATTCACTTTGCCATTTTAGCTGGGTCTATTTTCCTTTATGGACAGAAGCTTTAAATCAAAACATAGTTTCCCATCACAATTCCGGGAACACCTACCTTAATTTGAGTTTCCTCAAATCAGAGCTTGGGACAAGGTAGTTAACTGGGAAGCAGGTATTACAGAAAGGGAAAACAAAGGCAGGAAGAAGGAAAAACCAATAAAAGGTGCCTCACTCAGCATTTTTTTACCACTGTAGACAATCCCCTACGGAATCTTGTAGAATGTGACACAGAATTGTCTCTCCAAAGAATGAGAGGATCAATTTTATCCATTGACTTCAATATTCCGTGAATTGAGGATTGTCCCAAGAAGTGATAACTCTCCCAATGTTTGCAGAAAACCTATGCTGGGTTAAGTGAACTTTTATAGATTTTGCCCTGAGGTAGAAAAGTCAAGAGACTCAGTATATGCTTGATATGGATGCTTCCAGGGTGAACAGAGGCTGCCAACTTTATCTGTAGCTGTAATCAGGCAGGAAGAGGGGATGTAGCATGGGGCACATAACCCATTCCAATCATTTCTAACCTCCCAATCTTCCAAAGATTTGGAAGCCCTGTACCTACTCTATCAGGCTTCTCATTTTCCAGATTTAGAAATGTAATCATCTTTATCTCCTTTCTCCCCAATCTAATCAGTAACCAACTCGTACTTTCACAGTATCAAATATGGCTCCATACGAAGGTTGAGAAATGACTGACCTAGTCCACATTCAGAGAATTCTTATAGATTCTAAGACTCTATTGACTATGAAATTGTCAGGCTCTTCTGTGAGGTTCACTAATAATATTCCAACAGTGTTTCAACATGAAATAACTATGTATTTGATACCTAGAAATAATCAAGAAAGCACCGCTAACATTAATAATAAGAGCACTTTTTTCACAGAAAGTGCTCCTAGATATTACAAAAACCCTCTTATGAATGAGAAATAGACACTGACACTCAGTTGGGGATCATAGTGTTTACAGAGTTTCTTATGCACATGATGTTTTAGTTTTCCCAAAGATGAAAACCTCAGAATTAGGCAATGCTTCAACCAAATAAAACCATAAGAACATATATTTGCTAATATTTTTATACTTGTTGCCTTTTGCTCAACTACTACATTTGTTACATTTGTGGACTTAATAGACTGGTTTCTCCTGTGAAGATTAGAACTTCAGAGAAAACCATGGGATGTCTAAGATTAAGTAAGATTCCTCATGAATCTTAAGGAATCAAGGAATCCCTGATTGTGAGAGATTGCAACATTTTCTACTGATAAAAATGTGTATACTATTGACAAATATTCATAATTTTGTACCATGTCATTAATTGAATATAAATTTCATTTAAGGACACTGTGATATTTTACTCTGTGAAAACTTTTAAATTTAAACAAACAACATTTCTTTTCATGTTGTTTAAAGAATTATCAGACTTTACATATTTTTCCTCACATACCCCCATGAGATATATATCCACAATCATATACTTTTTTTTACATAAACACACAATAGACAGACTGTATGTCAAAGCATCAATAAGGCACACAATTTTATTTTATTTATTAGAAAAATATGGTTCCTCTGTCACTCTCTTAGTCATCTAAATTTCTGTTGATCACAGATTTGTTAAAATGAAAAGCTTTTCAACATGTGGTGAGCTATTACTCTACCTTTCTCTACTTCTGGAAGTTCAACTGGGATTAGATATAATTATCTAAAGAGTAAGAAAATTTTAAAAAAGAGTAAGAAAATCATCCTAAGAGTGGGTTATTCCATTTTCTTCTGGAAAGACTGCTCCACTAATAGGAACACATGTTTACAGGCCAAAGTCTAGTTTGAGAGCAAAATCTGATTTATTTTTCTACAAACTAGCCTGCATGTTTCATTCATCAATACATGTCCTTATATGTGGAAGCCTTTTCCACATGGTGCATCATTCTGCTCCAGGGGCTCTTTGGAAGTGAACCTTTCAAGTTCATGCCCTACAGATCCCTGAAGTGTCTAGGAACTTACCCTTTGCTTTTGCCAGAGGTTTGAAAATGAAACGCTTTGGGGCTGCACAATGTTGCTGTGCAATTCATTATGGGACAAAGAAATGTCTGGGGTTAGGCAGGCAAGCAACTAATGATCCTTCATTTTGTCCAGAAAACATCAAGATCGATATGTAGGACATGCAACATTTATGGAACACTGTGTTTTCTTTTCCCTCTAGGGGAGGAAGAAAATACTAGATGATAGCTTTCTGCAGATGGCTACATGATTGACGCTGGCCTCTCTTCCCCACCTGCTAGTAGCAACATAGCTGCCTGATCCTGTACACATATACCAGAATTCAAATAACTTGATTTTTTAGCATGTATATTTAGCTTCATTGATCCAGGTAACCAAAATCTGGGGACAACATTATAATTCAAAGTGAGCAGAACTAGTTCTGGAGGCTCTAATACACATTAATGACCCATGATGTATTCATTAAAATTAGATTTTTATGAACAAAAAGGAGGAGCCCAGAGAGAGAAAGTGTGAACCAAAAGAAGATATCTACGAAATGTCCTTCCAACTCACATAATCTGTCAGCAGGAATCAAAACTAAATACCACATGAATCATATTTAGTGAAAAAATTGTTGTTAGAATGACAAATCAAAACGGAAGTGGCAACAGAAATGTGGTCAATGTTACATGTCTTTGCAAATATCTTAAATTACAATGTTTTTAAAATTTGAAATTCAGAGTAATGCCAAAGTTTTGGGTTGAATTGGATTTTCTTCTTATTCTTGTATAGAAATAGCACTGTAGGGAATTTGGAAACTAGATGATCATCTCAGGAAAATAATTAACTTTGCACCTCCTTTATGAAGGACAGAAACCAAAATCGCACTGTATCTACCCAGTGACACGTGCACAGTTCCCCCACATCATCCCTAAATGGAGAAGTAAAGAATGCAAATGTGGTACCAATTGTTCTCTACTTGTTTAGCATAAGATAAAAGCAGGGGTCTAGTATAAGAAGGTGATTGACTTAACATGCAATCTTTTCTACAGCTATCTCAGGGTGTGAGAATCTCAGGTCATTACTGGAACTGTGGTGCATCAATTACACGACCTTATGGCGTTGCATTGAAATAATCAATGAGTTTCCTAAAACCACAAATTTTTGAATTCAAAGATGCCAAATCTTGATAATGCAGAACATTGAGATTTTTATAATTTTTTGAATTCTATATTAGTTGTAGGTGGGTCTAAAGCTACAGTAAGATTGAAAAGGCTAGGAATTTGGTCATTTCTTTTGAAAATATCGAAGGAATCCCTTTCAATTTGATATCAGGGCCTTTAATAACATCCCACTTGAAGCCTTCAAGTTAAAATAAAAAATTGGATTAAGATATGAGTTTTTGAAAATAACATTTCAATTATCTACAACAAACAAGCAGTGAGGACCAATAAAGGCAAACAGCATGTAGTCATATTTGATTGTTCACATTCTGACCATGAATGAACCCAATGAGGGACTTTTACTACTGGACCTACTAAAATACCCTCATTTTGCATTATATCCTATTTTATTCCATATCAAACTTAAATACTAAAGATGAAATATCTCCTGTTAATATTTGAAACTTTTATTAACCTCTGACTTTCAATGCATAAATAAGCAAATTTAAGTAATGATGATCAAAATTGTATATTTAATTCTATTACATTAGTGCAAATCTCAGAAGCATAAACTTATATCGCTTAAGAATTTTATAACTGAGCATAATTATTTTACCTCTTGTTTTCCCATGAGACAAAAGTGAGTAAGAAACTCATAACCAAGTTCTTGCTATTCACAATGTTTCCATTGGGTGTAGCTATGATATTAGACAGGTTGATATCACAGCCTGTGTATTCAGGAAGGATGCCTAGACATTTGGGGATTTGTAGTGACTTTCTTTGTCTTTAGCATTAAATTGTATTAGTCAGCTATGTTCTATGGGGAAAACCAAATAATACAATTGCAAATCAATCAAGTCAAGAAGGATTTCAATGTCTTTTCTGAAAATGAAGAAAGCTAAAAAAACAACAAAAACAACAACAACAACAACAAAAACAAAACCCTGAGATGTATTAAAACTTGAACCAATAATAATTTCTACATAATTTTCTCATTCTTATTTTTTTATAGAGCCATCTAATTCACACCTAGTTTGCCTTCTATACAGATAGCCATCTGTTGGATAAAATGGGATAAATAAGGGGAGAATTCTCTAACAATGCAACCCCTCTATTCAATGATAGGACTGAGTGAAGTGTCTTAAAGTGTCTTTTATGCTAAAAGAAAAGAAAAAGTATTTCTCCTAAAATGCAAGGGCAGCTTACATGCTGAGATGAAAACTGCTAACTCTTCTCTTAACAACACCATATGTCTCCAATTGGATCATAATGTAGTTGGTTCTCAAGGGAATGTTACGCATGGAAGCTAACCAAATCGAGGCACAGGCATCATTGTGTGTGTACTCTGATTAACCAGAAGATGCTACTTTGGATTTTGCAGATCATCTAAGTGAGTGTCTGAAAGACCTTTCTCCTTTCCCGATACCTTCCCCAAATGAACCAAGTCGAGTCCTACCTAAAAGGACCCTGACCCCTCTACATTATTATTTCTCTTTTTGTTCAGATTTCCTCTTTTATGTAGCCTCAGTACATTTTAAGGAACTGAAATATGCAACCCCTGAACTCTCTAACCATGTGTTTTAAATAGCAGACACATTACACAGCAAACACTATAGGAGCCCAGCTTAAAAAAATCAAAAGGAGGGATCCCTGGGTGGTGCAGTGGTTTAGCGCCTGCCTTTGGCCCAGGGCACGATCCTGGAGACCCGGGATCAAATCCCACATCGGGCTCCCAGTGCATGGAGCCTGCTTCTCCCTCTGCCTATGTCTCTGCCTCTCTCTCTCTGTGTGACTATTATAAAAAAATAATAATAATAAAAAAATAAAAAAATAAAAAGGAAAATATTATAAGACTTAAGAAGTCAGATGTTTCCCCTGAGAATCACCAAAAATGAAAGAGCAACCAATAAACCAATATGCCTTAGTCAGATATTTCTTTATCCCCTCATTTTAAGTCTTCCTTTTTAGCACTTCATTTAATCTCTAATATTTGTGTGTATGCATAAAATATATTTTAAATTTATTCACTTAATATTAAATACTTGCTGTATGCACTACTACCAAATTAACAGCAAGTTAAAGCATTGCTAGCTTAAGCCCCAAATGCATGTGATTTATTCAATTCTTTATGGTGAATGTTATTTTTAGTAGCATAAACTTTTATCATCTTATGATATCTAGGAAAGCTTAAGGATTTTGCGTTGGGAAATGTGAAATGTCCTGGGACAGTCAAGATTGGTGCTTCTCAAATTATCTCTGATGAGTGGACAGTTTAAAAAAATCCATATGTCAGTAACTGATATATTTTTTAAAAATATGAAATCATGCCTTCAGATTTCATAGCAATGTCAAGTTTCTAAATGCAAAAACAAAAATTCTAAATCCTTACTCTCTCTTCCTGTACCCTTTTTGTGATGGACTGGTAAAAAATGTTTGGAAATTGGCATCAATTAGTGTACTTCACTGTGACTTATCACTGTTTAGATATAGTATAAAGGCAGAAATCAAGATACCAACATTAATGACAGGAGTCAGGACTTCCTTCACTTGAAGTACATTTTAAACTATTTGCAATGTATTTCTTCCAATTCATTTCAAGCAATCAGCAACAGAGATTCAAAAGAAGGGCCAAGGAAGGATCATAAAGAAACCTTTGGTAGTTTTGAGAAAGATGAGTTGCTGTATACTGTTAAAAAACACACAATTATAAAAGCAACTTTTTCATTCCCAGTGACCAACCAAGGGCTTTATCATATACTCGTTCTAATAATAGCAATAAGCCTAGACACAAATGAACAAATGAATAATTGCTTAATGGTATCTCTTACCTGGGATGCCTGGTGGTGTTTTCAGATATTTTCCATTAAAATGTTGAATTACCACTTCACATTTTTCAGTAGACTCCATTCTGGAAAACGAGGTAAACAAGGGATCATATATTTTAATAAAGTTGTACATATTTGCAAAAAGTAAATAAAAGGAAAATGAAAATGGGAAAGCCATGGAAAAGCTTGAGTTGAGCATTCTACAAGAATTATCAAAGATTGCCGTGACCACCATGATTAGAATATCACAAACTCACCATTGCTAAGAGTATTATTTATTGCATTGAAAGTTGCCTATGTGGATGGACCTGTGCTGATTCCTCTCCCAGAAGTATACTGAGGCATTATCTTTTTTAATCCACAAAACAATGTCTGGTAATTGAAGGTGATCTACAAATATTTGTTGAATGTCTGAATTAGCAAACCTGAAATGGAGGTCTTTTTGCTCTTCACATCCAGGACTCCGAGGCTTACATAGACAAATGACCTTGGCAATAAGTGGCAGAGTTGAGATTTTAACTAAGGCTTGTCTAACACCAAAGCCGAACTGTAACCAGTAAGCTATTGTGCTAAGGGACTCCACAAAACGCGCTGAGGAGATGTGGTGTATTTCCACCGCTTGCAGTCTAAAGCCATGATTAGTAGAATAATGTTATCATCAGCATCTTGACACTTTTATTGAAAACCCACTGGGTGGAGGCACAAAAGAGAATTATTTGAGGTCTCAAATGTGAGGGAAAAACATAAATATATAAACCTCAAGTCCTGAACTTTCTTAACTTTGAGTTTTGGAAATCCTCTATTTTTTTCATACTAGGAATCCATATTCCTAAACTAGGTTTCTTGCGCCAGATTTTGGCATCTCACTTGCAAGCTAATGAATCAACATTTTGAACTATACCATCATAATGCCACTATTGGCAGTGTTGCCTTATCCTAAGTAGACCAGAATTGGCAACATTTTCTAAATAATTAACTATAGCAGGGCTTTATTATTTTATAACATTGGATGGGGAAGATAAAAATTAAAGGGCTGATTCTGATTAAAAGAAATTAAGTGCCCCAAACAGTACACCAGAGGCAAATACAAATTTAAAAAACAGCTCACACGCATATGAAAGAATGTGTATGAAATGTGTGAAATTTGTCTAAAAGGCAAAGTATAATTTTGGATTTTCTGCTGTGTTATTAATATGAGTTTTCTTGGAATGAAGCAGTTTAATTCAAGTTATAAAACCTCCTTACACCTGAATTTTAAGAGTGTTTTCAGGAGTATATTACATGTACAGGAAATAAGATAAGGGGAAAATATGTAAACAGACGCCAAGTAAGTTACACATTTATTACAGCTACAGACATTCAAATGTGAGAGGAATTTCAGAATCCAGGGAAACACTGAGAAGTGGGCACAGGAGATCAGAAGGGCCCTTAGAGAAGTCATTCAGGCAGGGGGCTGGCCTGGCCCAGTGTCCTTTTAGATAGGGTGAGATAAGCAGAACACTGTGCCTGAGTGGAAGGTTCACAGCAGCTGGGGTAACTCTTCAGGTTAAGAAATTCTAGATGGTATCAGGAGCATGTTCGGGGGAGGGAGGGGTTGTCATTATTTGATGACTCAATTACATAAAAACAAAAGAAGTCTTTTTAAAAAAATATTTTATTTATTTATTCATGAAAGACACAGAGACAGAGGCAGAGGGAGAAGTGAGCTCCCTGTAGGGAGTTCTTGGGATCACACTCTGAGTGGAAGGCAGCTGCTCAACCACTGAGCCACCCAGGCATCCCAAAAAAGAAGTCTTTTCTGATGTATATTCCTATGAGGCATGGGATGGAGGCACATTTTGCTCTATAGCTACACGTATAAATGGCAAATCTCTACCTACCAAGCAAAACTGACTTCCCTGGCATAAGACCAGCACAGAACGACAGAGCCACAAACTGAGAATACGCCTTTACTTGGTTTAAAACTCTGCTGGCAGCATCTTGAAATCTTGAATGATTTTCTAACAAGGAATCCTGCATTTTTATCTTTCAATGGGGGGGGGGGGGGTGTGTCCCACAAATTATGTTGCTTGTCCTGCTATGCCAAGAAGGTATAGGAAATGAATCGGTTATTATTCTTTTATCAAATGGCCCAAAGGATCCACATTGGTGTTATTTTGAAGAACATATAAAAAAGTAATCAATTTTATACCCAAACGTGGGAAGAAAAACAACCACCAAACCTCTTTAAGCTATAACGTACAATTTTAACAAATAAAAAATAAAAGCAAAGAGCATTTTGCTTGCTGCTTATTCACAAGTTCCTCCAAATCAGAAGATATTTGGGCTAGAAAGGCAAGATGAATCTTTCTCTATTCTGAATATTTAGCAATAGCTTAATACAATTTTCCTAACTCCTTCAAGTTTTTCTTTATATGTAATCTTAGACAGTAAGTCTTTCAACCTGTTATTATTATTTTTTTTTGAAGTAGGAAACTTGCATTTCTAGGAACAAAAGAATTCTAATTCTGTTCTTTCTGTCTTCCCACAGGAGCTACTATCCATCGCCTCTTAGGGACGATAACCTTCCCTCCTACCAGAGACATGAATGGGAGAGGAAATGTAAGCCCTTAATTACTACAGATGTTACTTTATGGAATTTTTATTCTAGGAAAGCCACAGAATGAAAAGCTTAGGCCCCAGAGCACCCTCCTTGTTCAATCTCTCTCTGGATACTCATCTGGATAAAAGGCAGTTAAGAATCTAAAGCTTGCTTGCAGGAGTCCTACAAATCAAATCCTTTCTCTTTGTCTTAAAATGACATGGAATTCTAAATGAAGACTAAAACTAGATTGGGGTGTGTGCACGTACTTGTTGATTCTAAATAATGTGTTTCAGGAAATACAGAAGAAGCTAGAGTAGGAAATCAGGTGGCTCACCTACTCTACCCACCTAAAATATTTTTGCTCTGGATTGAAAGCCCTCAAGTCTTCCCTTTTGGATTCTAAGTGTGATCATCTTTTCTTAAGGCTATTTTACAGCCGCATCTAGCCGGATGGGGGCTGTTTCTAGTAACACAAAGACAGCAGCATAGATTGTTCACTTTGGCTTCATTCAGATTTAACTAAGTGAATGTCTGCAGTGAGCCTTTAGAGACTCTCCTCTCTGAAAGAATAAATGCAATAAAAGTCTGTTTTCTGTAGCTGCTGGCGCTTAGTGTCAAACCATGTTATGCTGCACCACCCAGCAGTGACAATTTCATTTTAATACACGGGGCACATTTTAACAAGGCAAAGCAGTCCCAGCAAAGGCAGCAATATAGGAGCTACCAAGGGAAAGGCTCGGTTCCTCGTGCATTTTATGTGGAAACGGAACAAAAGTGAGACTGGAGCTCTAGGGGGGAAGATAGTGCATTTGAATAGCCACCTTAGGAAGAATGCGCCCATTCTCTTCTCAAGTTTCACAATTAACTGCTTTGAAATGCCAGCTGAAGCTATCTGCAATCTGGCCCACGCTTCAGTTGAAACTGACACTAGCATTATCAAGTGAGTCTGAAAAGGCGGCACGCCAGACAAAGCTGCCTTTACATGTCCCTTTCAGACGGGCCACTGAATCACTACAACCGCATCTATTCTTCCCAGGCGGTACCTGAACCCCCTCGAGTACCTCGGGACAGCTCGCGTGCCAGGCCAACCATTCACCCGAAGATACATTAATTAGGTTCTTACAAGGCTCCAATCATTGTATAAAGCTTCGGGGTTTTCTGTTAGGTCTGATGTTTAAATATAAATACACATTAAAGGTCCCATTTGACATTCTTTCTTGTCTCAGAGCCTAGGAACCTGGCTTCAGTCATTCAAAACAAACCACAGAATTGTGATTGAAAAAAAAAAAAACTTTTTTTTTAACCAGTTACTAAGGGGAGCCAGTTTCACAGCCAATACAATTCCCACAGGCAAGTTACATCAGAGGAGAGTTTGATCCAATATTAGTAGAATGTTCTGGGTCAGACTTAACACACAAAAGTGGAAAAGAATTTTGCAAAACCTTCTGCAGCCTACTTATCTCAGTTCAATAGAAAAATCTCTCAGTTTATGATCTTAAAGCAAAAAGCATTATTAACCATATATTTAAAACAAATCCACCCTGCCATTTATGTCGGTTAATTAGAGGTTTCCGCTATTGTGAAATTTTTGTGGTTTTGCAATCATGGGCTTTGTACAAATTATTGGCAACTTAGAATATCCAACACTGTAAGCCAGTCTTCCATCTAAATCCAGCTAGAGTTATGCAAAGAGTCAACATTAATAGTTTTTTAAAAGTACTAAAATGTGCCCTCCTTCCGAGATTTAAAAAATAAATTCCATCATTTACTTCTTAATCTATCATAATGGAAAGAACAACAGTTGAGTCCCAGGTACAAAGATTAGTGAATGAGCTGAATTTTCTTCTTAGTCTTTACAATTTGTTTTCCACCTGCCAGATGCTCAACATTCTTAGGATACAAGTGTTATAAATGCCAAATAATGCAGCAGAGCTGCCTCTCTGCCATCTTTTTTTTTTTTTTTTCCCAAACCCAGACATTTGGGAAGTGTCTTATTCAGCAGTATAACACATTCCTCTTAGGAAACAAAATTGTGGACAATATTTGACTAACTAAAACCTACTTCAGAGTTTTAGAATTACAAAATTTTAGAACTAGAAATAGCTTCAGATATCTTCTAAATTATACAGATGAAGAAACTAACACTAGTTGCTTTCCCTAGAGACTAGTCAATGGATGAACCTGGAAGAGAGCCTTTGTCTCTTGACTCTCAGTTCAGATGGCTTACCTGGAAGGGATGGAGTTCCATTGCTAGCCTCCATCATCCCTCCTGATTCCCTGTACCCATCTACTTTAATGTGTTCTGATGCTGACAGATTGTGCTACTTCAATTTTGTTCAGTCTCTGTTACCTGGAGCAGTTGTTTGCAAAAATGGAGATATACCTTCATCTGATGTGACTGAAAGGGCACTTAACCTCTACGGTATTCTTTCCTAAAACCTATACATCATATGGATCCTATCATGAGAAAAACATCAGACAAAACATCAGAACTGGAGACATTCCCTGGGATACTTGGCTAGTGCTACTCAGGAAAAACAAGGAAAGTCTGAGAAATTGTCATAAACCATAACAGATTGATGAAACATAACAACTAAGTACAAAAATGGTACTCTGCATTGGATTTTGGAACAGAGAAAGCATATCAGTGGAAAAGCTGGTGAAATCCAAACAAAGTCTGGAGTTTAGCTAATAGTAATGTATCAATGTCAGTTTCTTAATTTTGATATATACACCAAGGTAATGTAAGATGTTAATAATGGGGGGGGGGAAATGGGCGTGGTGTATATGGGAACTCTTTATTACCTTTGTAACTTTTCTTCTAAATTAAACTTATTCCAAAGTAAAATGTTTATTTTAAAATGACTGTACATTACAATTATTAGGAAACTATTTTTAAAAATACCAATGTCTGGGCCACAGCCCAGGAGATTCTAATTTAACTGCTTTGGCATGAAGTCTAGGCACATACTTTTCAAAGCTACTCAGGTGATTCCAGTGGGCAGCCAGGGTTGAAAACCACTGTTCTGGAGCTGTTTGCCCAAACTAGAAATCATGGGCTGAATTCAGCCTTTAGGTAGAAAGTTTTGTTTGGACTACAAAAAGGTTTTGGGGAATCTGAAATAATTGTCAACATTTAAAGAGTGGGAGACTTCACATGAAGTGGATTGGATTCCTGATTCCTCTTGAAAGATGATATGCTCTGATCCATGTTTTCTGCACAGCAACCATGGTACAATAAAAATGGATTTAATCTTTGTCCCTGGTTTCTAACACAGAACTCCTAAAGCCGTGTTATATCCTGAGTGAAAGGAATGTCCTCTGTTATTTATAATAAGGCCCTTTTGGCCATACCTGAGTTTATGAGTTCAGAGAGCTTCCGGGTTGGTGAACATATGGATTTGCTGGGAGGATGGTTCTCCCAGGGAGGACAGGGAAGCTCTGAGCTACTCCTTATACCCCATATCTTGCCCTTTATATCTCTTTGAGTTGTGTCCTTTGTGATATACAAGTAAACATAAGTAAATTGTTTTCATGAGTTCTGCTGGTTGTTCTAGTGAATCAGCAAACCTGAGGGGGTCAAGAGAACCCCTGAATTTGTAGCTGGCTTGGTAGCAATGTGGGGAGCTCCTATCATTTGGGGCTGCTGTCTGAAGTGCGAACAGTCTTCTGGGACTGAGCCCTTAAACCTACGGGGTCTGTGGATAATTCCACATAGTGTTAGAATGGAATCAAACTGCTGGACACCCAGTTGGTGTCAGTTAACTAAAGAACTGATGTTGAAAAACAACATATATTTATTGTTTTAAAAAACCCACACATTTGGTTTTAGAAGGGATGTCATCATAGCAACCATGACTTGAATTTCAACAGTTGAACAGTTGCTTTCTTTAAACAGAACCAGTTTGCCATCATTCCTACCATCCTGTATCAATTGACAATGCTAAGGTAAAGTAGCAGATGCTTAGCTATTATTAACTTTGCACAATTTTTCTTTCCTTTTTTTAATTGTAAGGTCAAGGGGAAAGAAAGTTGTCAGTTTGCCCATGCATTTTCTGATGTTTTCTGTTACCCGTCTATGATTTCTCTTGCTCTATGCCTCAAAGAAGTGATCCATCTGTGAACTGTGTCCTCTTAGCTTTTTTATCTGATGGTTCTTCATTGGCTTCAGTCACTTGAGACCTGGTAAGAGTAGAGGAGTCTGGCTGGTTCCTCCTTATTCTCTCCGGGCTTCGGCACTGCCTCTCTGGCTAGGATTGCATCCTTCCCTGTCTCCAGCTATTCCAGCCAGCCCCTGCCTCCAAGGCTCTGGGGCTCACTGGCTCTGAGAACACTCTTCCACCCACCTTCAGCTGTTTCGGGGTGGTAAAAGCTTCCTTCTGCTGATATCTCTGGGTATCTCAACATCCTTTGTCAGTTCCCTTCACTCTATCCACACGTTTGTAAATCCTGCTTCACTCTAGTCTCTTCAGTTGAATCATTTAGGGTGAAATTCTGTCTGTAGCCAGCATGCTGATGGCTATGCCATAAAACTATCAACACTCAAGGAACAAAATTATCCTGGAGGCTGTGTGTTTTAGGAAAAATGCAAGGGGGAGAAAAAAAAAAGGTTTCTTTTACACCAGTCTGGGAATTACTTGTCACTTAGATTATCTGTCTACCTCCGGTTGACATCATAACCTGAATCTGTCTTTTAACCATAGATTGTTTCAAAAGAGTTTTGGTGAAGAAATGGAAGCAAATTAAATTAAAAACATTAAAACTGAGATAAAAGAGGAATCAATAAGTATAGTATGTTCAGATGGAGAAAACTCCTACCACTAAATGCCACTGGAATTCATTATCACTTTTTTTTTTAAGATTTTATTTATTTATTTGACAGAGAGAGAAAGAGCACAAGCAGGAAAAGTGGCAGGCAGAGGGAGAGGGAGAAGCAGGCTCCCTTCCCCTCTGAGCAGGGAACCAGAGCAGTGCTCTCAGGACCCAGAGATCATGACCCAAGTTGAAGGCAGATGCTTAACCAACTGAGCCACTCACATGCCTTCACCCCTATTATCACTTTTAATCAATCTCTTTGAGCTGCAGGCACATTTGATTCCTAGATATTATTATCTGTTACATCTCTTTTCTTTCCTCTATTAAATAGCAATTTTCCCTTTTTTCTGTTTCCTAGATGTGTCAAACTCAGCCCCATCTTAGATCTCTGCCTGCCTTTGCCAGGATTCCCTATCCAACCCCACCAAGAGACTCTCATCCTGGTTCCTTCTCACCATCTGGATCTCAGCCTAAATGCTCTCTCTTAAGAGAACTTTCCTGTCCTTGACTTTCAGACTCTCATTCTGCCATGCTCACCTTTGTATCTCTATGTTTTATTTTGGCTTAAATTATTTTATATGGACTATTTGATATTATTTTATATTTTCCTATTTGTTTGGTTTCATTTTTGTTGTTTCCCCAGTCTTGTAGAATGTCAAATATTTTTCTTTTGTGTACCCTTCTGAATTACTGTATTTAGAACAGTTACTGACATCTTATAGTGCTCAAGACATACTTATTGGGTGAAATGAATGAATGAATGAATGAATGAATGAATGAAAAAATGTAAATGTAAAATGAAGTACATTTTACATATCAGAAAGGGAGGCTCAGAGAGTTTATGTATATTGTTCAAGAACACGGATAGGAGGTGAAGAAATAAGATGCAGAAATAAGACGTAAGCTGTTTTCCAGAAAGCCATGTTCATAACCAAGCAGAGTGAGTGTATGGATGATCCAACTCACAGACACCAGAGAATACAGGAAAGATGCTAAATAAAGAGACTCACACTAGTGAGTCCAAATGACATTTCTCAGTCTTTCTTCTTTATTGGTGGGAAACAGACAACCTATCTCATATCCCCACAGCCTTCACATGGCCCAAGAGTCCCCATCACAGTTTGTGCTTACAACCCGCACAGGGCAAAGAAACCTTAGAGGCCCTCAGCACACTTAATGGCTTACTGTTTCCAACCTCGAGGTAACAAAGTTCTCCAATTTCAGTTTCACATGAATAAATAATATTCAGAACCCTCCTCTCATTCTACAGAGGATGATCTTTGGGATCCAGTCATTCCAATTTTATAATGATAAAACAATAATGTATATATTTCCCTCCTTCGCTAAGTTTTTATAAAGCCAAGTATAGAGCAAAAATTGATTCCAGGACATTTCAAAATTATAGATTATTTGATGCTATTGAATCCATTTGTTTGATTGGCTGACTGGTAGGTTGGATGGTTAGTTGGTTGGGGTCTTGAAATCCAGGGCTCCAAATATATGGAAAAGAAAGAAGAATGTTCTTCCATATATCTTGCTGTGATCATGACTTACAGATACTTATGGACAGTGAATGAAAGAAAAAGATACAATATGCAGAAACAGATCAAGATAAATGAAGAAACACAAAACAAGAACAAAGATCCAGAACCTGAAGCATGGAGAGTTTACTCTCCAGTAGATCACATTTGCTGGCAAATTGCATGAGGAATTAAGATTACCAAATAGAGTAATAGACCTTATTCTCTTCAGTTTTAGCAAACACTGTAACTTCTTTCTGTGCAAACGCAGCTATGGTTTGGAGATGACTGATCACTAAATTTACTTTTGGAGATTTTCTTTGTTCACATTTGATTTCCTACTTCCAGGTAGGTTTGAGGAAGAAATGGCAAAAGAATAGCCAAAACAGCAAGGGGGAGAATTTATAACACAAAGAGAGATTCAATCAGATCAACAGATACGATTGAAACATATTCCAAACAATGAAAATTAGATAAGCTTGATGGTCATTTTAAAGGGTCTTATAGGGATCCCTGGGTGGCGCAGCGGTTTGGCGCCTGCCTTTGGCCCAGGGCGCGATCCTGGAGACCCGGGATCGAATCCCACGTCGGGCTCCCGGTGCATGGAGCTGCTTCTCCCTCTGCCTATGTCTCTGCATCTCTCTCTCTCTCTCTCTCTCTGTGACTATCATAAATTAAAAAAATAATAATAATAAAATCAAAAAAATAAATAAAAAATTAAAGGGTCTTATATCTATGCTACCTGCATAGGAAGCACTGGTATTTGTCTTATAATTTTAAAAATTCTTTTATTTTCATTATGCTGATTCTGAGTCAAAGTTTCACTATATTCCAGGAGGGGAGAAGATAGGGAGCAAGAAATATCAGGGAGTAGATAACAAATCAATAAAATTTTAAAGATATTCAAAGCCCATAAAAGAAAATAAAGTATTTTTAACCTACTATTTATACTGATTTTTAATAATCAGGCTGATATTTGCCTATAACCTCAATTATTATTATTATTATTGTTATTGTTATTATTATTATTATTATTATTATTATTATTATTATTTTACTTAGCAAAAAGAAAACACTGAAACTATTTAATTGGAAAACTTGTTCTTTCAGTAGGGAGAGGTAGAACATATGTTAAAAGTCATTCAAACAAAATTCCATGAGAATCAAATGAAGAGCACCGAAGAGAGGTGAAAAAGATTACAAAATACAAAGGTCTCTGTGCTCAGCGGTCTCTCACGCTCTTTAGCTCACCAGGGGACAGTAAATGTATTTCTTAAAGAGGGTCTATGTTCCCAGATGTTGAAGCTGGATTAATTGTGAATGTTTACCTCCCCCCACCCCACCCCCCACCCCTGCCATCACTTCAGCACTCTGGGTCATTCTTTCCCCGCCTCACATAACAGTCTTTCAATGTGATTTTTGTTAGACAAATGGTTTCATGTTTCTGGGAATGGGAAATGAATAACATGAACACGCAGTCATGTCCGTCCAGCCTCAGGCTGATTTATGCTCTGATCCTCACCCTGGAAGGCAAGGTAGTCTGTTGGCACCCGTTAGCTCTGCAGTAGTGAGTCTGACTCGTCTGATGGTCAGCATTCCCACCGTAAACTTCTGTTTTTGGAGGTTTATGACTTGGCTATAAAATGCTGCCTAGAGGGCGGTGGATCTTACAAATTGTTTTAAGTTACAAGAGAGTAAAAAAAATAGATAAATAAAATAAAATAAAATGTCTGTAATTTCAGATATATTTGGTGCTTCTCGGACTTTGAAAAGCCTGTAATTGTGCCGTCTGTGCACCCTACTGGCATTCAAATTTATGCTTTGAAGTTCAGTGTTTTAAATATAAAATGAAGATATTACCTTTACTTTGAAGAGATGGTTATCAAAGGAGATTAATGTATAGCTTGAGAGTAAAATAATAATGGGGGGATTTCTTTCTAATTAAAGAATTTTAGCATCTCTTGCCCATGAATCAAGGACCCCATCTGGTGATTAGAAGTGACCAATGGTAATATTTAAAATGAAGCCTGCTGGGGCACCTGGGTGGCTCGGTCAGTTAAGCAACTGACTCTTGGTTTCCGCTTAGGTCATGATCTCAGGGTCTTGAGATCAAGCCCCATGCTCAGTGTGGAGTCTGCTTGAGATTCTCTCCTTCTTCCTCTGCCCCTACTCCCACTGATGTGCATGTGAGCACTCTCTCTCTCTCTAAATATAAATAAACACATAAACAAACAAGTAAGTAAGTAAAATATTTAAAATGAAGCCTGATTTTAAAAAATTATTCAGGTTACATGAATTGAGAGAGTCAAAAATTCAAGAGATAGCTATGATTTACCAGGCACAATTGCAGGCCGACTGTTCTTCCAATCAAATAACATTTTCTTTTAATAATGCCTGTGGCACTGTGAACTTTTAGAGGAAGAAATAATTTGTAAATCAATAATAGCTGAGCTGATGCTACTCCAGTTTCCTCTAAAATCCCAGGACACCCATCTCAGAATTGGCTTATCATTATCATCAATGCTACCACCCTGCACAGTTAGAGTCAAAAACAAACAAAAGCAAAACCTTAACACTTGAAGTGATTTCATTTGTTCATCATCGAAAATTTACTGAAGATTAATAATGTGCCAGACAATTTTCTAGGTGCTGGGACGGACATGAGTAAGAACAAGATCTGGTCCCTATATCTGGAGAACAGGAAGGGAGATGGATTCATGACTAGTATATTTGACAAAGTGATACAGTGTGATAGAGATGTCAACAGGAATTAACTCCATCAAAATTTTTTTTCTAGGAATGAAGCTCAGCAATTTGAGATTTTACAGGCCTTCCAGATGATTTGAGAACCAGTCTGATGCCTGAAGGCAATGCTTTTTATGGTTTAGAGAGCAGGAGAGTCGCCTAAGTGCTTGTTAAAGCACAGATTGCTGCACCCCATCCACTGCCAACCATTGCTGATTCAGTAAGTCTGGGATACAGCTCCAAAATTGCATTTCTAACAATTTCCCAAGCAATGCTGATGTTTCTGTCCTGGAAACTACACTTTGAGAACCATTGTCCCAAGGCATTTATTGTACATAATCCATTAACTTCTCTCACCAGCTATGCAGTATCTTGGAAAGAAGTAAGAAAACTGTCACTCAAGTCATCTCTGTTTTGTGGTTCAGAGGGAGACCTCTGAATGAGAGTGGCTGAACAACAGGAAAATATTTTAAAAAGAAGGAAAACTGTGTAAAAGTTAATTTGTGAATGATTGAGTTTTGTTAAAGCAACAGCCAGGGTGGTTTGAGAAAATGCAGAGCAAATGCCCAAGTGTGAGGAAAGAGAAATCTGAGCAGACCCACTGACATATGATATAGTTAACATTATTTTCTCACATCTTCAAATTAGGTAGATCATGTGGGATCCTGCTCCTTGGAATTTCAACTCTAAGACACATGGAGAATGAAATACTGATTCTTCATCAGTTTCTTGGCTTCTTACAAAAGAGGCAGATTCATATTTTCTTTTGATTTCTTATACCTAAGAAACTGATTTGAACCTATTTGAACCAATCCACATGCTACTTTCTGAAATTGGAAAATAACATGACTTAGAGTATGCAGACCTAAGTTTCAGTATTGGAATATGACTGGTAATTCATATTCAAAGCTCAGAGTTTTAAATGGCCATTGTTTGGGGGGTTAGTCATTCAGGAACTTCATAGGAAGGCAGTTATGCTAACCATCTACCCATCCATCCTTCCAACAGTGAAAAGGAAACATGACTTAAGGATATGTATAATCCAATGAATGAAGACAAAGATTAAATAATGAATTCTTTATGATTTTGACAAATTTTCTTTGGGGAAAAACAAAACAAAACAAAAAACCCATAAACTTTGACAGGAGCTATAACCAGACCATCTAACTTTGAAAGCTGGAGTTTGTGGTCAGTAAAGGATTCTCTGAAGAAAACATGTTTAAGCTAATACCTAAAGGATAAGAAGGCAGAAACCAGGGTAAGAGTCATGGAAAGTGTAACAGTCAAGAAGGGCTTCTTGCGCCCAGTATAGGAGACAGGAAGGCACAGAAGGCCAGGAAGGTGAGTGATGTCAGGAATGATCATGTCAGGGATGATGGTGGAGAGGCTGGTAAATCCAATCATACGAAGGGATATAAACAGTACCCTGACATGATCAGATTTGTATTTTATTTTTTTTAAAGATTTTTTTAATTTATTTATTCATAGAGGCAGAGGCACAGGCAGAGCACAGGCAGAGGGAGAAGCAGGCACCATACAGAGAGCCTGAAGTGGGACTTGATCCGGGGTCTCCAGGATCATGCCCTGGGCTGCAGGCGGCGCTAAACCGGGGGCCACCTGGGCTGCCCTCAGATTTGTATTTTAAAGAATCATTTGTAGCTTCTGCATGCAAATTGCACTAAAAGAGGGAAGCTGCATTCAGAGCAGGCATAAAAGAATAATTTAAAATTCCCACTTTTCTTCAGCTCCTAAAGGGGAAACAAAAACTATCGGATTTACTCTTTCATGATATCATATACTATAATGATAGTGTTGCCTGTTTACAATGTGCATTTCTTGGTTCTTCACTAAGAAGAACTGTGGTGGGCACTGAGGTGGGCACTTGACGGGATGAGCACTGGGTGTTATTCTGTATGTTGGCAAATTGAACACCAATAAAAATAAATTTATTATTAAAAAATAAAAATAAAAATAAAAAATAATAAAAATAAAAATCTGTTGAGATGAAAAAAAAATAAAAAATAAAAAATAAAAATTAAAAAAAAGAATATTCTTCATTTTAAGCAAACTGAAAGTGTATAGAGAAGACAAAAGTGAGAGAAAGGAACAGCCCAATCTCTGTGTTATAAGCTGAATTATGCCTATATTGTGACATACAAATTCCTATGTTGAAGTCCCAGGCCCCAGTACTTCATAATGTGACTATATATGGAGATAGGGCCTTATATGGGTGGGCCCTCATCCAATCTGACTGAGGTCCTTTACTTTCCTTTTTCAAGATTATTTACTTATTTGAGAGAGAGAACATTCATGGGAGAGCAAGGGTAGAGGGAGGCATAGGAAGACAGAGAAGCAGACTCCCTGGGCAGCCCAGGTGGCTCAGCGGTTTAGCGCTTCCTTCGGCCCTTGATCCTGGAGACCCGGGATCAAGTCCCATGTCAAGCTCCCTGCATGGAGCGTGCTTCTCCCTCTACCTGTATCTCTGCCTCTCTCTCTCTCTCTCTCTCTCTCTCTCTCTCTCTGTCTCATGAATAAATAAATAAAATCTTGAAAAAAAAAAAAAAAAGAAGAAGAAGCAGACTCCCTGTTGAGCAGCAAGCCTGACAATGGGGGGGGGGGGGGGCTCTCGATCCCAGGACCCTGGGACCATGACCTGAGTCAAAGGCAGATGCTTAACTGACTGAGCCAGTCAGGTGCCCTGATATTTTTAAATTTATTTTTAAATTAAGTTTATGTATTTAAATAATCTCTAACACAATATAGGACCTGAAACTATGACCCCGAGGTCAAGAGTCGCATGCTCTTCTGACTGAGCCAGCCAGGCACCCATGACTGATTCCCTTTTTAAAAAGAAGATAGTAAGACATAGAGAGGGAAGACCATGTGAAAAAGAAAAAAGAAAAAAAAAAAAAAAAGGAAGACCATGTGAAGATACAGGGAAAAAAAGGTCATCTATAAGACAGAGGGAAAGGCCTCAGAGGAAACCAAACCTACTAGTACCATGATCTTGGACTTCTAGCTTCCAGACATTTTCAACATTTAACCTACCCAGTCTGTTGTATTCTGTTATGGAAGCCCTAGCAAATTAATGTACTCTGTACCAAAAGCCCTTAACTTAAAAAAACAAAGAAAAGAAAAAGAAAATCACTATAAATCTTAGAAAATGTTTTTCCCTGATAAAGTTGAAATATGTTCATTTCACACCAGAAGTACAAATGAAGGAGAAACTATTTGTTAGTTTTTGGGGGAATGAGAAGTGGGAGAAGAACCAAAAGAATGTGAATGCTGTTTCAGCCGTCATTTCAGTGAATCCCCACACTGGCCAGTCCTGAACAGCTGCTTATCCACTATCCAATAATGATACACTTACAAAATTCAGAGACTCAGGTGATGTGATTAGCTCTGCCTTGACCATGCAAATGAGCAGTTATCAATGATCTGAAAAAAGTGAATGCCTCAAACATACATGCAAGGGAGGGAGATTTCCTTCATTCTGCTTATTTCTCCTCAAATCATCATGTATCTTGTATATGTCTACCAGTCTACTAGAAAATGGTGGAGATAAGAATTTTAAGATATGGTCCATTTGTAGGAAGTCAAGTCAGAGATTGGTTTATATTTATTTAACTTTTTTTTTTTTTTTTAAGATGGAGAGAGAAAGTGAGTGTAGGAGGGGAAGAGGGAGAGAGAGAATCCCTGGCTGGCTTCATGCTCAGGACAGAGCCTGATGTGAGGCTTGATCTCAAAACCCTGAGATCATGCCCCAAGCTGAGGTCAAGAGTCAGACACCTAACCAAATGAACCACTGAGGTCCCCCTACAATTTGTTATCTTTCAAAGTGGGTTAATGAAAGTTGATTTGGAATGGTTTCCATATAATGATGGGGTTCATTATAGATGGACCTGTCTGCAATGGGCTGACTTCCAAATGACACTAGCATCCATTTACTCATCCATGTTAAGTCAGCTGGAGACACATCAACACATCAAGCCATGGAGACACAGCTTTTACTCTCATTCTTTGCTGTAGAGCAGTTTCTTTTTCTCTGTGGTTTCTTATGCTTTGTTTTTCATGAAAGCACAGCAGGTACAACCATTTTAACTCCAACCCTGGCTGAGATCTTCTTTTGTAAACATCCCCTTAAAGTTAAGATGAAACTACTTTTCTTTCTCTGACAATGAAAAAAGTGCAATTTGCTTTTTTCTGTTCTGTGTAAAACATCAAAACTACACAGCCAGGGGGCCTCTTAAATGCAAATGCCCTCCTAACTCTCCCTTATATTTCTGGGTTCCTTGGGACTTCCCAGCAATTCCTTCCTTCTCTTCACTGAGAAATTCTATTGTCTCCTTCTTTGGAAATCAATGCAAAAGCATTTGGATGCTTTGTTCACCACATGGGCTCTTTAGCTTTGGGGTACTGGGCATTTATTACCACTAGCAGAGATTGGCAGCATCTGATTTTGCTAATATACAGGCATAGAGAGAACTGGGAACTGGGTATGCATATCATTATGACCTGAGACACATATAACCATTCTATGTACATATTTTAAGCAAGCATAACATATTTATAATTACATTGGAATTCTTTGGATTGAAGCAAAGATACGGAGTTGGTTTGGAAAGCTACTTTTTGTCAGGGAGAGAGTAAAATATTCTATTGCTTTGGGCCCTAGTGCTAGAAAGGAATGGAATTAAATGGGAATAAGGAGGAAAGGCAAAAAAATACATGTACACTTAGCAAATGTTTTACCTGGCAAAGCCAACGCCTCTGCTGACTCCATTAGCATCTCTTAGTATTCTTGTGGAAATGACATGTCCAAAGGGTTTCAGCATATTCTCAAGTTCCTGCTCATCCATAGAAATGGGGAGATTTGAGATGTATAGGTTTGTTGGGTCTTGCTCTTGTTGCTAAGGGAAGGAAAGAAACAAATGCATTAAGTTCTGAATATTGAAAAATGTACTGCACAAACGGATAAACTTTTGCTTGAATGCAACATAGATTCCCATCTCCCACACACTCTTGAGCATTTCTTTTACTAATGGCTCTACTTCTTTTCAATGAATTCCCTTCTTGCTGGAGTGTTTCTCACAGAAACAATGTCATAAATGAAAACCAAGCTTTCTGTCCAGCCTCCTTAAGAATGAAAAACAAACATTTATTGCAACTGAACTAAGGAAACATGTATGTTCTTTTCTATTCCCACTAACTACTGCTTCTACGCTCACTGCTCCAACTACCATCACCACTAGTTACTAATGTTGCATTTAGTGAGTGCTCAGAACAGGGCTAAGCACTGTTCTACACAGTTAATATGCATTATTTTATTCATTTTCCCAATAAATATAGTTGTTACCATTGTTCAGAAGACAAAATTGATCCCTAATTTGTCCAAGTTACAGAGCTCCTAAGTATCAAACCCAGGGCTGAAATCTGGGGCTATTACCGAAGTCTGTGGGCTATCACCTAAGTCCACAGGCTTCACTGTCCTGCTCTACTGCCTTCCACTAGACCAAAGGCTGAGGCAGGAGGAGAACCACATCCGCCCCAGCGTCACTGTGGAATTTCCTAAAAACGCAAATTCTCAGGCCTTACCCCAGAACTACCGAATCAGACACTTGAGGGTGGGACAAGCACTTGGTATTTTGACAACCAGGTGGTTCTGATGACTGCTCAAGGTTGGGAATTGTTATCGTACAGCATACATAAACATGTGTGAATGAGATTATGAAGTCTATCATTTTCTAATCCAACAGCAATAGTGCTAAATAGGTTTCCTTAATAGAATGAGACCCTTTGGGGCACCTGGGTGGTTCAGTGGTTGAGTGTCTGCCTCCAGCTCAGGTTGTGATGCCAGGGTTCCTGGGATCAAGTCCCATATTGGGCTCCTCATAGGGAGAATGCTTCTCCCTCTGCCTGTTTCTCTGCCTCTCTGTGTGTCTCTCATGAATAAATAAATACAATCGTTAAAAAAAAAAAAAAATAGAAAGGGAACCCAAACAATTGTTAGCATTATCTCTGCATCCATGGATGTTCTCTCTTTCACACAATGAATTAGTACTGGGACTTAGTTGTATATAGGTACAAGATAAAACAGTCATAAACCTGGCATATTAACCACTAAGATTAGAATATATCATATATTTAACTGCACCTTTTTATTTTAACCAAAACAACAACCTTAACTCAAGGATAAGTGAGATTAAATTGGAAAAAGAAATTCTGGAATCTATAGAAATTGACATTATACAACAGTAAAACATCTTTTGTGAAGAGATATCATATTCATACCTTAGAAAAAGTAAGGTTTTAGTTGCAATGAAAAAAATATAATAAGCAAGATTCCAAATATTAATTCAAAAACAATTTGGTGTGAAACTACTGTTTTTTTTATCAGTTCTAAATACATAGGCCACAATATTTTATTAAGCTTTTATATTAATAATTAATTGGTCAATTTTAAAAAACATTTTATTAAATCCACAGGGAGCCTGATATAGGACTTGGTCCCAGGACCCCAGGATCATGCCCTGAGCCAAAGGCAGACGCTCAACCACTGAGCCATCCAGGTGTCCCTAGGTTAATTTTTTTTTAACATAGTTTAGTTTTCAAGCTTTTTTATCACCATGGAAAAGTAAAAACAAACATAATCAGAAAAAGACAACACAGCTTTAGTATTTAGGAATAGTGTAAATGTAGAAACTGTACAACTGTAGCCAGTCTCCCCCTCATTCTCTAACACACACACACACACGCACACATACTACTAAAAAATGGCATGATCCTAGGGTGAAAACAGAGATAATATTATCTATTATGCTTTCCTAAATGCTCATGATTATTTATTTATTTATTTATTTATTTATTTATTTATTTATTTTGCTGGGGTGAAGGGAAGGAAAAAAAAGAAAAAGTGATGTTTCGATACATAATTAGGAATCTTATATACAAACAAGTTTTTTTTTTTAATTTTCTATTTTAGGGAGAGACAGAGAGAGCATGAGTGGAGGGCCCATGGGAGACAGAGAAAGAATCTGAGCAGCCATGGGGCTCGATCTCACAACCCTGAGATCAGGAAATAAGCCGAAACCAAGAGTCAGATGCCTAACCCACTGCACCACCCAGGTGCCCCTATATAACTTTTATACTATTTTACTACCCAGCATTTAATTTTAATCTTTACATCGTCACTCCAAAGGTAGCTCGGAAAATATCATTCATTGATCTAATATGTCAATATATTCATTGGATAATAAGGAAATGGGAGCCAAGCAGATGCATCACCTTGCCTGAGGACAATCTGATAATTAGTGACAGGACTGGAATTAGATTTAGCGACCAAGTTTCACTATCTTCTAGCTCAGTGTGTTTCTCACTAGCCCAATATTTCCCAAGCTTCAATCACCTGCATGTCACCCGAGAAATGATTGTCAGCCATGTAGAACTATTTTATTTACTGAAAAGCTTTCTTTAAGTCAATGTACCTTTGGCCTCAAATAGGTTCATTTAAAAAGTAACTTTATGTTGCTATCAAACTAAAAAGCTGGTTTAATTGGCATAAATAGGTTAATGCAAGAACAGGAAACAAATTAGCGTTCTTAAATTATAGCTAGGTACTGTTTGTTTGTAAAGGCATTGACTCTCATGGTTGACTTTTTCTCAGTTACAAACGAGATTTGTAATTAAGAGAGGTGTGAGAAGCTCACTAGCACCAGATGGGAGTCCTTTTTTCCCCCTGGGAAGAATTAGAATTGAGACGGAATTAATGAAAAGAATAATTTTCTTATGATGCAATTTCTGGATCTTGCACACCTATATCTACTTAAGTTCCATGAGGATACATGTCCCTCAGATTGGGAGTTCCTGTATCAATCCCGGACTTCTCAGAAAGGAGCTGCACCAGGTTGAAGTCCCCTGAATGGGTTGGAAATTGCTCAGCACCCCTTTGTCCTTGATCAGGCTAACTAACCACACTTAGCCAACGCATTATCCCATTGTGTTATATAGATCTTTTAATTTTCTCTAGATAACAATGAATTAGCTTATCCTGATTCAAATCCATTTTTAAATTTTCCAAGTGTAGAACACATCGCAGCTTTCCAATATGATGTGTGATAAGCACGCAGACACATGATCGCACTGGATAGTGTCATGCCTTAATATGCATTCACAGAAAAAGTATAGCATTGGGCAGTGTCATTCATTAAGTAATTCTGTACTCTGAAATGTGGTATTAGTCTTGAATGTATTTGTTGACTTGACATAGAATGAATTTTAAAATAATGCATACATTTATATTTTATACAATTATACATTTATATTTTTACTTTTAATGCTGTCTATGTATCAAGTTTATGTAAATTGATGGCCACTTTCAAAAGAGTCTTTGGCATTATGAACCAGAGAGCACTCTCCTTTTAACTTTTCAGAAAAAAAATTCTCATGTGAGAATTGCAATCAAAAAGAACTTTAAGAAAACTTTTTAAACTTAAATTTTCATGATGATTTAGTTCAAAGATGGACTTTAGGGGACATCCTCTTCAATCTGATCATTTAATAAATGAAAAAAAAATAAAAATAAAAAAGAAGCTAAAGGAGTAGTTATGGCTTGCTCGAGTCCACCCAGCTAGCAACAGGCCAGAAGTAGAATCCATGTCCTTTTTCCATGGTCTGCTGTTCTTACCAATTCACAATACTGCCTTTTCTTTTAAGAAACAGTGAATAGCAGACAGCAAGTTGTAGCTCAAAGAAATATTAGCATAGATGATGATCAATGTCTCTGAATTCTTTGTTTTATTCAGTTTGCTTATTTATCAATAGCTCTAGCTATGGAGCTAAGGCTATGGAAAAAGAAAAAAATTCCTAGCCTTGGTCAGCATTTTACACACTCACTGAATGAATACTCTGCAATGTATACTCCTTTGTAAAAGTATATGACAATAATTCACACATGCATTACATTGAATTGGCCAGGTCACCATAAGTAACTCCCCAATTTTGGTCTGTTGCTGCATCTTTTCATACAGGGATTCCTTGATCTATTAATTTTGTCACAAGACTGTGAAACAGTAAGGTATCCTCTACATTATTAATGAAAGCAGAGATCTGTCCTTACACTTAAGAATATGTAAATAATTTTTTTTTCTGAAATGACTGCCATTTTCTTAGGTTTTTTCATAAAGGCAAATTGCCAAAATAGGATTTATTGGCACTCATTTGGTTTTTAAGAGTTTAAGACAAGTTCAGAATTTCAGAGCATCTCACGGTAGCTAAGCAAATGAATGCAAATGGAGGACATAATGGTTGTCCAAATCTAGATCGAAGGTTACATCTGTTGGGGAAGGTCATGGAGAAGATGTGATCACTGGTTTATCCATTAGCCACACCTGGGTAGTTGGTGGCTCTTCACCTCCTCCCCTGTCTTTGGAATGTGGGTTCTCCTTGCTTTCCTCACTTCCAGGGCCTGCTCCAAGGACACAGCATTGGGATAGTGATGTGGTGATGAGACTATCTGGATAGTGTAGTTGACTGGCCCCAGTTAAAGCTTCTATATAGACCTTTAAGATTTGACAAGGAGGTATGAAGATCCACTCATTTTACTGTTGCCTAAGACAAATCTCGTATGTAAGTTCCTTTTCCTCACTAAACCTGCCACCTACCCATCTGGAGTGGCCACCTACCCATCTATCTTTTGCTACCCTCCAAGTACTGGGGCCAGTTTCAGATTACACCTGGGAAGCTCCAGACCAACACTGTCTGGGGCTGTGTATTTTGAATATGCATTATGGCTATTATATATACATGATTCTGAAAAAGGTAGTTGGTGGAAGACTTAAAAACTTGATTTGGTAACACTCAGTCTTGCTGAAACTACGTTTAAATATTCAGGAAATAGTTATTAGTATTAGAGACTTTAGAGCAATGTTTATGAAGCTATCTGGGGGGGGGGGAGATCATTTTTATTTTAAATCTGTCATGGACCAATATTTGTTGGTGTCATGGACCAATAAAAATAAGTTAATAAAAAATAAAATTAAGATAAAAGATAAGCAAAATAAAGTTAAGATTTTTTTATTATTACACTTGACAGACCAAAATTACATTTGGATTAAATGTTATATCAATATAAACTTGTTATAGAAGGTTTTAAATGCTTACTCTCAATTTCTTTACTTATTTCATTGAGAGCAGTACCATTTGGTGAACCAAACTTTATGTAACACTGTTTTAGGGGACTATATTCCTATTTTTTCATCATAGTATAAAACCCTGTGTTTATTAGTTTTTGCTTACTTTATATACTATAAAATCCTTTTTATTATCATAAAATTGTGTGCAACCAATTTATAGTCATTTTTGAACTATTAGACAAAACTGTCTCAAGATGAATTATCTGAAGCAGGAGTGATAAAACAACCAGAAATATCCTGAGGAAGTCTGAAATAATTCTAAAGCAAACATGTGACTATAATATTTTAAAAATACATTGAGAGGGATGTTCATACAAACTGAATATTATTATTATTATTATTATTATTATTATTATTACCTTACATAGAGCAGAGTTTTACAGTATTCAAAGTGCTTCAGGGTCCTTTTATTTCATGTGGCCCTTTATCATAATCCTATGAAGTAGGGAAGGCAAAAGTTATTACCTCCACTCTACAAATAAGAAAACTGGTTCTGATATCTTAGAAGGGTTGCCAACGTCACATGGCCGGCAAGCAAATAAACAACATCAAAAGTGATATGTTTTGACTCCTGATCTACTCTTTCCACTACTGGGATTGCCTATAAATATGGCAGTTCAATGAGTCTCACCTGTAAAAGGGAAAATCAATGGCAAGACACAAAAGAGCAATTATTTTTTAATGGAATAGTCTATTTTAAATGTTGGAGCAATTTAAAAGTTAATAAGAATAAAAAAAACAACTTGTTTTCTCTCACCCTGCAAAGGAAGCAAAGAGTCAGGGCTTCCCATGTAAACAACTGGCCTCGAGGCATCAGAGGTTTTGGAACTAGTTTACCACCAACCTTGTTTAGTTGTCCTCCCTGTTCTAGGAATATTCTCAGCATATTCAGTGCATGGCTATCAGAGGTCTGGCACCTCTAGGTAAGTAGTACCTGGAGGAAGCCTATAGTTCTGGCCATATTGGCTTTAGTACCACACATGTGTCTGATGGTTATTTTATATGCCAACTACGCTGTGCCATGTGGGGCACAGATGGTTGGTCAAACATTATTCTGGATGGGTCTATGAAGGTGTTTTCTCAGTAAGTTTGACATTTGAATCTGTTGACTGGGAAAAGCAGATTGCCCTTCTAATGTGGGCGGGTCTCATCTACTCAGTTGAAGACCTGAATAAAACTAAAAGACTGATCCCCTGAGTTAAGAGAGTATTCCTTCTACCTTTTAGCCTTCAAGCTGGGACACACACAAACTTTTTAATATATATTTATATATTTAATATATATATATTATATATATTTTTTTCCTCTGCCTTCAGGCTCAAATTGACACTTCAGTTCTTCCTGGGCCTCAAACTTGGTGGCCTTCACATTGGAACTACCCCATCATCTCTCCAGCCTGATGATTGCAGATCTTTGGGTTTGTTAGCCTCCATGATCATGTGAGAAGATTCCAATAAATAAACAAACAAACAAACAAATAACTCCTATTGGTTCTATTTTTCTGTAGAATTCTAATACAATATGTTCATTGTGACAAATCTGCATTGTTATGAAAAAAATAAGGACATATGATCAGCTCTGATCTTCACACTAGGACTTCTGCATTCCTCAGCCACAGAGCCATAGCCTTTGGAAAGAGAAAAGAGAGAAAGACGCTTTGCCTTTCCCTAATATCGGTGCTCTAGAATCATGTCCAAGGTAATGATTATAGAGCAAAGGGAAAAGTAAAGGACTGCTAAGAAGTAGGCTTTCACCTCTACATGATGCCTAAGAAACATGTCCTCTGTCCTGTTTGGTAAGTGGTGAAGGGGGCTGCCCTATATTTTCCATCATCTTCTCCCTCCACTAAAAGAAAAAAGGTAATTTTTCTTCCCCTAGTTTCACATGATGATGGCATGAGAGGAGGATGATACGGATCAGTTTTCCCTCCCATGGCACCAATAAGAACAATTTCCCTTAGAAAAGAACCAATTAAGAACAATTTCTATAAGGAACACATATTTTAAAAGAAGCATTTGATTATTTCAGATTTAATGTAAGCAAACTGGCAACTGGAGTTCATGTCCTCAAGTTCAGTTGGAGTGTTCATTTTGCATAATAAACTTGGCAGAGGCCTGACTGTGACACCTTACCCAGGGCTTAGGACAACCTGTACTGCTGATCATTTGTGCTGTTCTTTAAGGCTTTTATTTCTAGATCAATTGAGTAGCCTCAAGTTGAGATGAGCATTGAATGATTAAATGAGCCTCTTGAGTCTTTATGGCTGAATTCAAATTACCTGTGGTCCTGGAACAGGTGGCCAGATTGGATTCCTGGCTTTCCTTGACTTCTCCCTCCACATGCACCTCATGAACTCGAGCTCAGTATCGCCCATTATCAGCCCTGACGTGCTGGTTTCTCCTGTGAGAAAATGCTAAATTAACATTTTACAATATTGAGATCTCTCTATAGTTTTATTGTAATATATTACTAGATCACAAATATGTATGGTTTTGTACTCTGGGTCCTGACAGTCAAAAATGAGAACAGGAAACCAAACTATAGAGAACTACTCAATATTGTAAACAAATCACACCACATTTTCTCAGAATCTTATCCACCTCTCTGAAGGGATTCTCCAGGAATATCTATTTTATCAGCCTCTTGTGAACCCTGGGCTAGAAAACTGTCACCTGATTTGTTGATAATGATTAGGACTATGATCCTCTTTCAAACAACTGGAAGTACAGAAATGGTGTGAATATAGCCATAAGTTTACACTGTTATTCTATTAATTTCTTCTAGAATGTCCACCACAACACATACAAATAGAGGGCACTGTAAATCATTTTGTATCTTCTGCCTACAACATGTCAGCTTAGAAATTTGCTGAGAAAAAAAAAAGAAAAAAAGAAATTTGCTGAGGCTCACATACATAATATGTGGTACACACACAAATGTATCTCGGAAATATAAAGATGCTAGGGATGTAGAGTTCCACTTGAGGGCAACCATTCTCATTGTATTCTATGTAGAGGACACCCCAGAGCACAACACAAGTGATAACTCTTGGAATTGTGCAACAGACCTCATGTGGTAACACCGTGTCCTATGAAATTAGAGAAGCCTGAAAAAATGACAGCCTGTTAAATTTGAATTTCTGATAAACAACAAATAACTTTTTTTAGTATAAGTATTTCCACATATTACATGGGTCACACTATATATTGATTGCTACAAGGGATTAACATTATGATTATACAATTTATTAGCTTTTAGATAGGATTTATGTTACTACTATTCTATGGTATGATATTATCTAATATTTATTTTAAGTTTACTATGTGCCAAGCACTGTGCTTTAAATTTACTTCAATTCATTATGGTTTTATTCCTTGAAATAGCCCTAGGGGTAGTTATAGCTAATGTCCTCATTTTACATGTAAGAAACCTGGGGTTATAAGAAGCTATGCAATTGCCCAAGATCACACAGCTATTAGGAAATCCAACTAAAATTCAAATCCCAATCTATTTGAATCAGAAGCATGAGATTTCAACTTAAAAGTAGTGTATTTAAAGACTCAGACTTTTCTCTGTGAGATCAAAGTGAAGGAGCCACTCTGGATGGATACCTATAGGAATGTGTTCAATGTGTAAACCTACTTAGCACCTCAATTTACCTTTCTGACTAAGAATGGAAATCACTTAGTCATACTGAGGAAATGAGTAAGCAAGAGAAGACCCAAAGTTAAGTCTTGTTGGTAAGGCTGGACCAATAAAATTTCCCAAGAAAAGCTAATTAACTGTCTAGTTTCCTTCTAACTTCTATTACACAAAGATAAATTTAAAAAAATATGTTTAATATATAGAAAGTGAAAAACCACAGTTTTGTGTACAAATGTTGCTGTTGCACTGGTGTTTTGCTGGAATCTACTTTTATTCCTAAATTGTCCAATGTCAATTTCATAGAAATTGGCTTTATAAAGCCATGAACAATTCACATGTTATAGAGAAAGAGAAAGCAATCAGCTCTACATGAGTACTTCTTCTTCTTTTAAAGTAAATTCAGCTATACATTTAAATCATGTTGGTCTAAGTGAAGGATGGCATATCCTGGGTTTATTTAATCCTAGTCTTTCCAAAGAGATCCTGAACATTTGATGGCCTATAGTACTTAACATCATCAGATGGGAAAAGGTGTATGTGTGGATTTCACAATAAAAAATAAATTTGTCAATGCAGAAATAGGGGAGGGTTGAGAGGGGCGAGGTGGGGGAGTATTGCTGCTGTCTTGCTTCCATTCCTTATGTTAACATTGCAACCTTGGTAGCAAAGAGGAGGTGCAACAATGGGTTGAAAGTGTTCAAATGAGATAAACCATTTGCCTTCTAGGAGAGTAACTTCCTTCATCATTGCCAGCTTTTATTTGGCCCATCTGTTAAGTGGAATTTTCTTAAAACTCATCAGCGGGAAAGAGTAAGTCTCTTCTTAATGTGGCTCAACAAGGAGTTAAGTGATTTCACCAAGACTGCCTAGAAGATGAATGAAAACGTAGTGAATACATCTCAGTTTTTTGCTCAGTTCTATCTACAAAAGACCTGTCGCCCAGTAGACCAACACACCTTGAGGCATTGGAGACAGTGGAGGCACTGAGGGAATCATCACACCACTCACTCAACTCAAAGTCACTTTGTTGATTCACTTATCCTGACTCCTGGCACTTTACTGAATGGATTCTCCACTTATTTTTGACATCATTGCAACTGACTGTTCACTCACTCACTCATTAAACATCTAATCTTCTAGTATATACCAGTCACTGAGCTAAATCCTGAGGATACAGACACAAGAGGCCATGATCCTTGTCTCTTAGAGAATGAAGTCCAGTGAATAGCTTACAACTAAATTTCAATAATAAAAAGCTATTTCTCATTAATTAACACATTAGTCTCACCAAGAATATCAAAATCTACCCCTTATTCTCTTATAGTTTATAACTTGAAATTCTATTTTCCCCAAAATGGTATTAGACAATGTAAATTATTTCTATACGGCATCTCAACTACATGATAAACATGAAAATTCTTGAAATATAAGAACTATACACACATATCCACATACATATATATCCATTTGAACAAAAATAACTTTATTCATAAATCTCCAGAAAACTGGGTAGAAATAATCTGTGAGCAGAGAGTGACATAGTGGCTCTGACATTAACTAGTTCTAGGACAGTAACTAGTAATTAACATTTCTCAGCCAATTTCCTGAACTGTACAATGAAGATAATAATATGAATGACCTCAGAGGGTTCTTGTGATAATTTGGTGATACATACACTAAAAGTTTATTACAGTACCAGGTACATAGAGGAAACTCAGTAATTCATCATTCTTCCTATAATTATTATTAAATTAAAAATAAATTTAGGGCATTGCAGGAGGACAGTTACTAACTAAATGTAAACCATGTTTATAAAAGAACAATCATTGCTATTTAGAATCTGTCCCTCTGCATTCCTCACAGGTGCAAACTTACTAGATGTTACATTAGATTATGTAGAGGTGGGCATATTTGATCTGAGATTAAACCCTTAAAATGTGGCTACTGTATCAGCAAGAGAATCTAGAAATATATCATGGTGGGGGGAGGGGAAGAGAGCAATGTTCGTATCATTTATGAGCTAAAAAGATTAATGATTTATTACTGGGCTCATTAATCAAAACCATAAGGCCTTTTCTTTTCTTTTTTTTTTTTTTTTTTTAAGGAGTAATTCCACTGTTCAAGTCAATTAGCCCACCAAAGCTATTACACCAAAGAAGCTGCAATGTTATTCAGACTTCCCTGGGAGTATTTAGAGTATAAAATAAATGCTATTATTCAGAAGATACCAAATTGCTAAGCTTCTTAAATTCATACAATTGGGAACCTGCAGTACATTAAAATACTGAAACTCATTAAGAGTCTTTTTTCCCCAGCTTTAGAGTCATTGGCATTCTCAGCACAGTTAAGAACAATAAAACGCTCCCAGCTTCCAAGAAAAGAGTGGCTTGCGCTCCTTCAGCTCCACTTCAGTGAATCACTGAGGCAGAACTGGTGCCCAACTTTTGAGACAACAGCAGCTTCTACTGGATTACCCTAATACCTGAATAGAACTGCAAAATTAGCTAACATGCTACATTAAGAGGAGAGAAAAGAGTAGCTAGCTTGTATCCATCATTTACGTTTATCTTGCCAGAGCTCTTTCAAAACATTTGAGCATAAATATACAAAATGTTAGTAAAGATTTAACCCATAAAATAAGAATCAATGCTTATATAAGTGAATGACTAAGTAAATGAGAGATCCTTTAAGTGGAATGAAAACTAATAAAAGTAGAAGGAAGATCGGAATTGCAAAAATCACCCCTTGGCAGCCATGCTAATAGTAATTGACTTATATGAAAATGATCAGTGTATGTCAAAAGACATGAGTGAAAGTTTGATGAGAAAGCAGAAATGTAGGGACACTTGAGTGGCTCAGCAGTTTAGCCTCTGCCTTCAGCTCAGGGCATGATCCCGAGGTCCTGGGATTGAGTCCCACATTGGGCTCCCTGAATGGAGCCTGCTTCTCCCTCTTCCTGTGTCTCTGCCTCTGTCTCTGTGTGTCTCTCATGAATAAATAAATACAATCTTAAAAAAATAAATCAGAAATGTACATAATCTGAAAGAGTTCACCCTAATCTCAAATACTACCCCCCCTTGCAAATATTCATTAATTACAAGGGGGGAACAGTTACTTTTCCACGGAGATACCTAGCAGCCATACCTTAAATGATCAAAGTAGCATCATCAGAATGGGACAAGTGAACACCATGTGCTTCCCCATGCGATGCACTAGCAGGACACCAGAGGACTGTGGCATTCCTTCCAATAATGCACACACCAAATCTACCCTTTGGAAAACATCAGATAGACCCAAGTTGTGGGACATCCTATAATAATAAATGGCTCGTAACCCTCAAGATGTCAAGATGCAGAATGACTGAGGAACATTAAAGACACTAAAGAGATGCAACAAATAAATGTAACAATTGATCCTGGATCCCACCCCTGAAGAATGTGTGTTTATTATAAAGGACATTAGTGAGAACTAATGAGACATTGTTGATGATACATTTCTAGTGTATAAATGCTAATTCCCTGATTTTGATCATTTTGCTGTGTATGAATGTCCTTGTCATTAAGAAATACAACTAAAGTATTTATGGATGATGGAGTATCATGTCTGTAACTTTCAAATATTCTTGAATCATAAGAATAATATATATATATATATATATATATATATATTATAGAGAAAATGATAAAGGAAATGTGAGAAATGTTTAACGTGGAAAATCTGGGTGAAAGGAATTATACTATTTCTGCAACTTTTTGTAAGCTTGAAATTATTTGACAATAGAAGTTAAAGCAAATGCAAAAATAAGATAAATAAGCTATTACTCTTGATAGCTAAAATCAGCCCCCTTCAATAAATATTCACTTTATAAAAGAAATGTAAGGCAGTATATACTCTTTCTTGTGCTCAAACTTTACTCCCCAAAGAACAAAAAAACGTGGAATTCAGCATCTGTGTCCTTTAATACAATGTGTTTCCCATACTCAACACCACCTTGGATAGGGTCCATTTGTTTGGCTCATTTGTATACTGTTAGCTCATGGTCTCTGCTAAGAGTTTTAATGATATTTCTGCTCAGGTGTTTGAACAGAGAAAACAAAGATGGAGATTCAAACTGGATCCCAGGGATCTAGAAACAATAGTACATAAAAGGAGAGTGAGATAAATTCACTCTAAATGCAGATATAATTCTTTTCCAACACTACCATGCTTCCTAAGACCCCAACAGAGTTTTTCCTCATTATGCAGCCTATATATGCATCATTAGGATCATTTTCTCCTTCATATACACATAGTCAATGCCTTTGAGAGTAACTTGGAACTTTGTACATAACATGGGATAAGGCAGTGGTCACTATACTTGAATAATGCATAGATTAGTGAGGTTTAGTTTAAATGGAAAATTTTGCCCCCCGGGGACACTTGGCAATATCTGGAAACATCTTTGTCTACAACTGTAGGGAGGGTGTTGCTCTTAGTATCCCACAATATACATAAAAGCCCCCTCTAGGAAAGAATTATCTGTGAAAATATCCGTTAAAGCAAAGTTGAAAACACTGGTATCAAGTCCTTTAAAACAACAACAACAAAAAAGTAAAATACTAGACACACATACTCACACATACACTATTACTATATCTATCACTCTATAATATGTTGTTACATATTATATGTTTTATATAAATACACATAGCAGACTTCCAGCATTGACTTATTTTTATTAAAGAGAACTCAATATATGCAAATGCTTAATTAATGAGGTAAATGCCTGTTTATAGCTTGTTGCAACTATTAAACCAAGTACACTTTAAAATTGCATAAAAGCAAAGTTGCATAACCAATACAATTTAATTAAAACATTAATTTAATATCATGGATGATGTCGTTTTGCCAAATCTAAACTCTTGCTTGCAATGTGAATATGCTATCGACTGCTGCAGCATCAAATATTTTTTAAATTAATGGGCTATATTCTCTTTGCCATGTCACATTCTGATTCTTCCACCACTGTTCTGTATTTGAATTATTATAAAACCTACATCTGGGCTTAGCTTGCCAGGCTAACAGCTTTCATGTGGCTTGAAAGCATCATTTACTGATTACGTCTGCCTGGTTTTTTCCTCATTAGCCCCAGACAATGACAGTAGGCCCTGTTGGCACTATGCGATTATAGACATAAATACAGACACAGGCAGTGACATCAACTGGTCAGCCAGATGATCTCAAATATGCTTTCATAACCTTTTAAACTTACAGTCATTAAATGGAAATCCCCTAATTTGCAAATCCTCATAGGGAACTCACGTATCCTTAAGAATCCCTTCCATAGAATGTGGTGAGAAAGATGTCAATACAATGAAAAACCACAGGGATTTCTGTAGCTGATCTGGTTTCAGATCCAGAAGTCATTACTTGTGTATTAGCTTCAAGGAAGCACAGATAGACATTTACACACACACTCTGTAATTCTGGACTAGCAAGTTCACTTCCTTATGACTTTGCCTCCACACCATTTAAAAGAAGAATACTGCTACCATAGAGTTACAGTGAGGATTACAAGGACACTTCACAGGCATTAGTATTATAGATGTTAATATCTGTATCAACTCCTCCTCTTGAGCGGCTATACTCATTTATTGGGTGCTTGGCTACATTTTCTCTTCAAGTAAAGGAGCAACAAAATAAAATTAAGCATTTGAGGGGACATAACTGCATCAACTTTAGAAGCTTATTTTAAGGAAAGCACTAAATCAAAATGTATTTACAGATAAGGGTATTTAATTTATTAGCTATTCTGTGACAACTACCTTATTTAGCATAGAGCAAGTCAGAAATCAAAGACAACAGGTAGAAAGGGCCAGGAGAACAGAAATCATGGCTTCCTTTTACATTTTTCTCCATTTTCATTTACTTGTGAACCTTTTAAAAAGTGCCAGATTAAGACTTATAATGGTTAAACATGGTACCACTTACACAGAGAATGGGTTGATGGAAAATTAACTGAAAAAAAAACAATACAAAATTCATAAACTTCAAAACATTTTCCAAGCAGGTGGAAAGGCCAAGTTCCTCAGGCAGGAAAGAGCTTCCTCTGCTCAAGGGAAAGAAAACAGGCCAGTGTGGATGGGACATCGTGCGGCGGTAGTGGCATGAAATGACAATTGGAAAGGTATCCAGGGGCCAGATCAAATAGGGCACCATAGGCCATGCTGGGCCTACATGCTGGGAACTGGGAAAGCACTGAAGAATTTAAGTGGGGAAAGACATGATCTGATTTGTTGAGAAAATAAATCCAGAAGGCACGAAGAGCTGAGAAATGGATTAGAGTTCCCATTAGCTGGGAAGTTGTTGTAGTATGTCAGGAGAATGGTTATGGTTACAGCAGTGGAGATAAAGGTAGAGAAAAGTGGTTTTAAAAAAATCTGTTTTTCAAGTCAATTCTACATAATTTTGGATGTTTGGGATGTGAGGAATTTGAGAAAGGAAGATTCAAGGATTATCTCAGGGTTTTGATATTTGCATCTTCAGCTGTATGAGTACTACTTCTTGTGCTGAAAGACACAGAAAGCCAAATTTGAAGAGAGAAATCTAGAACTGTCTTTTGGCTACCTTGAGTTTGATATATTCACGTAGTTTCAAGAGTAGTGATGATGTATAAATATAAACACTTGGGAAACCTGGAATATCCTAAATTCCGTTTTATAGACTAGTATGGCCAAACACATTTATAGAACTGGGAAGACAGGAAACATATTTTCTTTGGAAGCAAAGGAATGCACACATTGAATCATAAAATACTGCTTTAGAATCCAAGGCATCTGAATGATAACCATGCCCAAGATTTTCTCAGAGGACAGAGAAGATTTGCCCAATGTCCCAAATCAAGTTTGTAGCTGGACATTAGATTCTCCCAGCTGTTAATTCAATATGTCTGTCTTTATGAAAAATTTCCAGACTCGTATAAGGAATACTTTCACAATGCACAGGTTTCCTTCAGGTTATTTGGCTGCAGAACCTTGCAGTCAAAGCATGGCTTGAAGATCAGCAACACTTGGCAGTTAGAAATGGAGACTCTCAGACCTGCTAAATCAGATCTGCATTTTAATAAGATCTGCATGTGATTCATGTGTACATAAGAGTTTGAGAAGCACTGTTTTAGAAGTTAAATCACTCTTGGATTTAGGAAGGATTATTTAGCAAACCGCTGGATTCACATAGAAAAATGAGGACAAACACTGACATTGTTCTCGCTCAAATGATCACCTAGCCTACTCTAATATTCAGTGAGGGATGCCACCATTAAAAACAACAAAGTATGTGCATCTGAACTGACTTGGAAATGTATCCAAGGTATATTGCTGATTCTTCTTCTTCTTCTTTTTTTTTTTTTTTCCAAGCTAGTTGAAGAACAGTATGCAGGGCAGGATTGTAGAATTATAGGTGATGCTCTATGCTCATAGTGTTCCACAGCACATTTCCTTGGCTCATCTGATTACAACACATCCAGCTGGACAGTCACAGACACCACTGCCAGTCCCATGCCAAACAAGTGCTGGGCAGGGATGGGAGGGAGGTTTCTCCACTCTGCCTTTTCCAAAACTGCAGAAATTCACTAGATTACACACAGGCACAACCCCAGATACAAAATCCAACTGATGGGGTATGGCAGTTGAACAATGAAACGCTCCAGCCTCCTCATCTGACATGCATTCTACATGGTTCCTCAGAGGTTCCCCCAGGAAAATGAGCTCCAATTGCCAACATCTGCTTACTAGAACATCCTTTTGGACTTTCTCCCATCCTCATCACATCTTGCCCACTTCTTTACTCCTAATTTTCTGGATCACTTCCCAAATAAACTAAATGCACTCAAATTCTTGTCCCTCTTTGGGGAAAGAAAACTAATGCTCTATGCTTCTACATAGAGATATGTGATAGACACAAGTGTATAGACAAATGCATGTCTGTGCATGGAGAAAGATGGGGGGATTTATATTGAAAAATGGTGTTTGTCTCTATGGGCAAATTTACAAGAGACTTCCACTTCAGACATTTCTGTATTATCATGATTACTATCATTTCACATGGGGTGTTATTTTTACAAACTTAAAAAAAAAGGAAAAATTGAAAACATCAGGAAAAGGGATCTTTTAAACTCTGTACTAAATAAAGAAAGGGTAACAAATTCCAATGCATACAAAATTATATACTAAGAACTGCCATTTATGATCGCCCCTCTGTGGTTTTCCTTTCCCAAGAGAATCTAACTGAAAATGACAATGGGTGCCTTCAAAATGAATGGTCTTCATAATTTTTATGAATCTTTTTCCCTGAAAACTAAAGAGTGCCTATGGAAAATTTCAAAATCAAGGATCCAGAAAAGCCACAGGGTGTAATGAAGAGATCTAATCAGGTTATTACCAACTTTCCAAGCAACTAAATGATTTTTTGCCTCTCCTCCTTCATTTTGAAGTCTTCACTATAATCACCGATTCTCAAGGTTATTGTTCATGAGGTAAGTGAGAGAATCGTGAGAGTTCAAGCGTCACATTTTTGCGCAGTCTTAATGGGTCAATGGCCTCATTACCATACATAATCAAGACTGGCGATAACTTTTACAGAAGTACGAAAAGGTTTATTTTAAAAAAAATCAGCAATTTAGGGGTGCCTGGGTGACTTAGTTGGTTGAGTCTGACTCTTGATTTCAGCTCCAGTCATAATCTCAGGGTCCTGAAATTGAGCCCCACCCACCTCAGGCTCTGCATTCAGCAGGGAGTCTGCTTCTCTCCTCTGTCTACCCTTGACCTTGCTCTCTGTCTCTCAAATAAATAGATCTTTTGTGAAAAATCATCAGTTTAATAGTTCTAATTTAAAAGATATCAACCCACATAGATCCAAGCAGCTAGAATTTATGATTCTGTCATAACTTTGTTTTCTTTTTTTAAAAGATTTTACTTGTAAGTAATCTCTACACCAAACATGGGGCTCAAACTCACAGCACCAAGATCAAGAGTTGGCTGCTCCACCTATTGAGCCAGCCAGATGTCCCTTCCTCTGTCATAATTTTCATGTTAAGCGCAGTAATTTAAAATTCATACGTGAGGGCGGCCCATGTGGCTCAGTGGTTTAGCCCTGCCTTCTGCCCAAGCCCTGATTCCGGAGACCTAGGATTGAGTCCCACGTCAGGCTCCCTGCATGGAGCCTGCTTCTCCCTCTGCCTGTGTCTCTGCCTCTCTCTGTGTGTCTCTCATGAATAAGTAAATAAAAACCTTAAAAAATAAAATAAAATTCATACGTGAGGAATACTTAGGGCAGGGAGGAGGGCAGAAAACAAAGGAAAAGGGAGAATGTGATTATTACAGAAATGAACTCATAAGCTTAATACAATGAATATTGACTGGAAGTGAAGAACAAGTGTATGGCAAAAACAAAACAAAACTAAATCTATAACAATATCAAAAGAACAGCGTGAATAATGAGCAATAGGTAACAATACTAAGGATGACTACACTTTATTAAGCTGTTACTATGTGTTGAATACTATGATTTGCATTATTTCTAATACTTATAGTTAGCTTTCACAGTGGGTATTATTGTCATCATTATTTTGCAGATGAAAATAATGGACACTATGAGTGGATTAAGGAGTGATCTACAATCACACCCCTACAAGAGTTAAGATTCAAATGAGGCCTGTGACTCGAGTGCCAAAGCTACCACCAATAACATAACTTATGCCCACTCAAAATATCCAAAACAGGTACATTCAAATCAGATGCTATGGCTGAAATAAAAAGGAAAAAAATTATACATGTGAGATAAATATGTTGATCATAACTTCTTAACTTACTATATCAGCCATAAACATGATTTACCAAGAGAGAAACAGGTTAGGATATACTGATCCAGATTCTATTAACAAGACTTCAGCAAACCAGAAGCTACTAGGACAGGTGGGACAAAGAAATTAATACAAAGGAAACGTATATGTACTTTTTGGCTTGCTACCATCAGAGAGACTAATATTGATTGATTGATTGATTTTATTCATGAGAGACACAGAGAGAGAGAGGCAAAGAGACAGGCAGAGGGAGAAGCAGGCTCCTCGTGGAGAGCCTGATGCAGAACTTGATCCCAGTACCCTAGGATTATACGCTGAGCCGAAGGCAGATGCTCAACCACTGAGCCACTCTGGCATCCCGAGAAAGTAGCATTTAAAAGCAAAACTAGAAACACCTAAATATCCTACAAAATGGGAAAGTTTAATTGACTGTGTTTCCATAAAATGGGGAATCTTGTGTTATTAAAAATGATTCTCATAGAAAGTTCTGATGAAAGAAAATAACAATATCATACAGTCATATGGGGAAAGCAGGCAATATATATATATATATATAGGCACAAGACACATTTGCCCAGAAAAGAACCAGAAGAAAACATCAAGTTTTTAACAATGGTTATCTCTGAGTGGTGGCATCAAGAATACACTTTCCTTTTTTCCTTCCTTCTTTCTTACTTATCTATGGTTTTGAATTATTTAATAAAGGATAAGATTTGTCATATTACCAAAATAACAAACTTCATATAAATTCAGAGCTGAATTTCTCTTTTGTTTGTTTTTAGAAAGCCATGGATGAATCCTCTGCTTTTCAATAATGGTGCAATAAGCAAATATCTTGGCTCAGTTATCTCTGTCCAGATATCTTCATTCTAGTAGCTGTGTGGGTATATCTAGAGGATACATTTCCAGAAGCAGAAGAACTATATTAAAGGGAATATAAATTTAGTATATTTTAGGTGATCCCCAAGTTTCTACCAATTTTTACCTCTGCCAACAGTATATAAAAGTTCCTTTCATAAAGAAGATGTGGTCTATGTATACAATGGAATATTACTCAGCCATTAGAAATGACAAATACCCACCATTTGCTTCGACGTGGATGGAACTGGAGGGTATTATGCTGAATGAAATAAATCAATCAGAGAAGGACAAACATTATATAGTCTCATTCATTTGGGGAATATAAAAAATAGTGAAAGGGAATAAAGGGGAAAGGAGAGAAAATGAGTGGGAAAGATCAGAAAGGGAGACAGAACAGGAGAGACTCCTAACTCTGGGAAACGAACAAGGGGTGGTGGAAAGGGAGGTGGGCAGGGGGTGGGGTGACTGGGTGACGGGCACTGAGGGGGGCACTTGATGGGATGAGCACTGGGTGTTATGGTATATGTTGGCAAATTGAACTTCAATAAAAAAAAATGCTGCAAAAAAAAAAAGTTCCATTTCCTCACACATAGACTATATCAGTGTGACCGATCTTTTTAATCTTAGCCAATCTATTTGCTTAGTTTAGGGGCCACATATGCCTCCTGTTCTTAGAATCACTGAAAATCAAACAATATATTTTAAGATCCTTGTTTTTATGTATGTATGTATGTATGTATGTAATGTATGTATGCATTTATTTTACTTCCTAGGAATTACAAGCCAGAACAAAAGATGAAAAAAGCATCAAAAGATAATCAGACTGGTTTGGGATTTGTGCAGGGCAAATGAGCCTATATTGAAGAAATGTGCACAAATATGATAAGGCATCTGATGGAGTAAATTGAACAATTCCTTCACTGAACCCTTGCAATGCCCCAGCAGGTAGTATACTTGCAAAAGAAATGATTTGTTACTAGAGAACTGAACTCATGGTTCTACCTCTGACCTAGAGATTGGTTTTTCACTTCTCAGTTACCAAGTCTGTGAAATGAGGCCAATGACAGAAACAGCCACTCAATGGGCAGTGATAATTAAGGTTGTTTCACACTGAATGTACAAGGGAATTGTACAAGGGAAGACGCTGTCAACACAATTCACCACTGAAATGTATCTTGGTCACATGATCAGAAGAGAATGAGCACTGATTTCAGGAATGTAACAGCAGGTAGACATATAATTTTAGGAAGACCTACTCGGCTTAGGTATAGGTAGAAATTTTGGAATAGTGTAGAAAGGTATATTTGTGAAAAGGCACATTATGGTATACACAGAAAACACAGGAGTTGAGTCACAAACACTCGTTTTATTACTTGACTAGTTGCTGAGACTCTCTGAATTGTCATCTGTCTCAGCCATAAATGAAGCTCATTCTACCAATATCATAGGAAAAACAGGTGAGGATATTTATGAAATGCCCAGCACAGTGTTTGACATAAATGGGCAGCTCACCCAGCTCCTGGATTCAGTTTCATTAAAGAAAAAATGCTTGCCTGGAGGACATTATTTTAAAATTCACAAAGGACAGGGAAATCACCTTCTGGAAAACATTCTTAAAACCAGAGTTTCAAACAAAACCACTAATTGGACAGATGTAGTGGGGGTGGGGGTGAGGGACACAGAAGAATGGAATAATCTTTGAGAAAGTACTACTCTTATTTTTCTTCTCCCCAAAATTAAGACAATTCCCTATTATCTATGTGATGAAATGACACAAGATCCCCTTGTGCTTTGTAACACAGAAAATATACAAAGCACTACCTAAATAATCAGACTTAAGCCAAGAAAGAAAGATATGCCTCTAGGCTGTAAATTCTGCTATATTTATCATAGGCCGTGTTACAAAAAGAGCCCATTCAATGTTGCTCCCATTTCTTCTGAGCTTTTACTTGAGAGTTTGTGTGCATGCATGCGTGCAAGCACATGCTGACTTATTTAAACTTACTTTCTACCACCTAATCCTACCTGAGATGGTAAATGGAACAAAAATGTAATAAAGTAACTTACTAAATATACTTCATCTTTGTGCTTCTTGGAAGAAGAGAGCTGAGTAATCCCTCTCATCTAATATCTTGTGTTTCCTTCCCTACATGTGATCCCTATAAGGTTATCTTACCAAATCTAGTTTAAATTCCAACTGTAAGTCATGTTACCAGTCCTGTCCTTTCCTTTCATCTCCAGATTCTCATACCCAACTGCCTACTCAACATTTCCACTTGTATATCTCACAGGCCTGTCCTCCCACCCCAACTCACTCCTTCCCAGCACTCCCTATCTTATAACGGTAACTTTTCAGAAGCTCATGTCATAAAACTTGAAGTCATCCTTGACTCTTCCTCCTTTTATATTTTTTATTCTGTCATTGAATCCTATTAACTCAATCTTCAAAATCATTCAGAATTCAATGGCTTTTTCCCATCTCTACTATTGCCCACTGATGCAGTCCACGGTGGCCTCTGTACTGGGTTAAGACAATAGCCAGTCTCCCTGCCTCCACCTTTTCCCACCTATAGCCTCATCTCAACTCAAACAGATCAGAGGATTGAGTAATTATTGCAAAATTATACATTTGGTCATATCACTTCCCTGCTCAAAATCTCAATGGTTTCCATCTCATTCAAAATAAAAGCAAATGCCCATAAAAATGATGTGCAACCCCTAGCCAACTCTGCTTTTTCTGCATTATGCTTACCCTGCTTTAGCCACTCAGGCTTCCCTGCTATTCCTCAAACATCCCAGGTATTTTTTTGCCTGAGGGCTTCTTCACTTGATGTTTCCTCTGTTTAGGGTCATCTTTTCCCAGAATATTTCATGCTTCTCTCCCTGAACTCCTTCAGATCTTTGTAAAAATGTCACCTTCTGAGAGAGGCCACTCCTTACTACTTTATTTAGAATTGCACACAGATACCCTTACCTTACCTCCTTTACTGCCTTATTTTTCTCTAGAACAATATGACTTACCATATTTTTCTTATTTTGTTATATTTCTGTCCCATGAGATTGCAAGTTTCATGGAGTAGGGTATTTTGTTTACTTTATTCATTCATGTGGCCCCACCTCCTTCATATGGCCCCATGCTCCATAACTTTTTGTTGAAAGAAGGATTTGATTTCTAGCAAAGTTCTGGAGCTGGTTTCACTACTCTGAAAACAGTATACATGCTTAGAAGTGACGATCTTATATATGAGCATGCATTAGGGAGGGAGTCTTTCCTTACTCATGTTTGTTCTAGCACATTTAAAGAGAATGTGGAGAGGCAGGGACTAGAGAATTTTCCAATGTCAGAAACTAAGTATGATACAAGTATGATGATATTCTCAGTTTTCTGATATTTTTTTGTCTCTGGCAGAGTCAGTCTCTTTGGCAGAGAGGAGCCAACATAGGATGTAGTCACCTAGGTATGTGGCATACTCATAGAATCAGAAAAAAAAAATTTTTCCTCTAGGAGTGGGGCTGCCTGTAGGTTTCCATGAGTCTCTTCTTTGACTCTAGGAATGATATACCAGGGAGCCTAGGAGAATAGTACATTATACCTAACATTCCCCCCTTCAGTGTGAAGCACACCATATTATAACATCTTTTGAGGGTTTAAATTATCCTTATATGGGGTCAGAAGGTTGACACTCTGAACTAGGAGAAGGTGAAAAGATCCTACCTAGGTCTAGATGTGAACATCAATGAAAGAGAGAGAGAAGGCAAAGAAATGCCATGCATTGATAACTTTTCTAACGTTTTTTTCTAAAGATTTTACAAGAAATATGTAATCTGTGGCACAAAGGAATTTGCTTAAATCACAATATTTAATAAAAGTTCAATACTCAATATTATCTAGTAGATATTTATAACAGCAATCTGTCACTAGGAAGGTCATAAATTTTACTGTTGCCAAAATCACATCCTTGCAGAAGAGTTAAGGATGATTTTAAATCTCCCTTTGTAAAAACAGCAACTAGCCATCCCTTAGATAATGAGCTACAAAAAGACAAATTAAAGGGGAATTTTCTGATCCTCTAAGCTGTAGGCTTTACTGTGAGAGGAAAAAACATTTTTCTATCATATTTAAGCACATACAGAGGAGAAAAGCAGCAAAGCAACCACCCAAGGATCCAGCGACTCTTAATTTTGAAGCTCCCCCAAAGATATAGAAAATTTTAACCCTTTTAATAGTTATGCTAGTATTTACTTTTACATTGGTAAGTAATATAGTTGGTTTGCCTTATTACTTTCCTTTTCTTCAGTTCCTGGAGTTGATCCACACAATCACAAAAGACAATAGTTAATTCTTATTTTAAGCCTGTTCAAAGTTTACAATCATTCATCTTATTTATTAGATTGAGAGTAAGGCATTCCAAAGATTGAAGCCTTTGTATGGAGCCATGGGAAGAGGATGACCCTTGGAGGAGAGAACTGGATTCTGGCCTGGCTTTTGCCATGTGCTCATTCTGAGACCCTGGGTTATTCATTTGACCCCTAATGGCTCTGGAGTTTCTGCATCTGCTTGAAATGGTTGGATTAGGTGATTTCTAAAGCCTCTTCCAGTTCCAAATCCCATGGCTGTATTCATCAGGCAACCTCTTGGGCCATGCTTCAGGCTCCTTCAAAACCAGGAACACAAACCACTCTTATTCACATTCAGGCCAAATTCACAGACCCATAACATCAAAACTCTTTTCCCAAACATATTCAGGACAGCTCAGGGAGCCAACAAATGTGGAGAAAATCATTTCCAGGAAAATCTAAGGGATGCCTTTGACAATCAGCCAAAATTACATGTCAAATTGGTAGAGGTGGGGGTCATGAATCTAATCCAGGTCCAATAAATAGGAAGATGACACTAAGCTTTGGATAGGGTTATAATGAGGATTAGTTCTTTGCAGAGCTGGCTGCTATCCAAGCTAATATGCTGAGAAGAATGACCCAATATTTGGGAACGGTCATGGAAAAGCTTGGGGCTTAACGTCTTTGTGTATTTAGCTGTATCAATTGGGTTAAACGTACTGAATACAATATTTTGGGGAAAAAAATAATTGGAAATAAAAAGGGGAAAATAATCATTTGTATATTTTAGAATGCTTTAAAAACTTATATAAAATGTATATCATATTCATTATAACAATGAAAAGTTATTTTAAGTCATGTTAATAGGCAAATATATGCCTCAAATCCTGCTTTTTTTGATACCACTTTATGTTGACTGATGCATTTTTTTAAATAACATTTTATTATTTTCAAGGCAGAGATAAGGCAAAATATTTTCCTTAGAAGGAGTAAATCCCTTTTATTTTAGAATGTCCTCAGGTTAAGAATGTTAGCAGCTCATGGATAAATTCATTAGAGCAATTTCTAATAAATCACCTGCTAGAACTCATATTGTTTGCCTCCCTTCCCACAGCAAAATAAACATCATAAAAATAGATAAAATATCTGGTTTCTTTCTTATTTTATATTCAATGCCTGGCAGTGTCTAATACCTAGTAGGTCCTCAACTATTTTCTGGTGAAGTAATATCCCTTGGCATATATTATAATGGTTATATAAACAATTGCTCATACCGATAAATAGAGAAATGAAAGCATTCCCATTAGGCATATCATTATATTTAGTGCCAAGTAATAAAAAATAGGCAAGGGGCAGACTGATACTTCCTAGAAGCCTTCAAAGAGAACAGTAACTCCTTAAACTCAATCTGAGGTTCTAGAAAAAAAAAAAAAAGAGTGATATGCACAGTTAAACTGGATGAAAAGACTTCACTGAAATGAGACAGATTATGATTTTCCATCTCTGAGCTAACACTGCGTTTTCACTTGAAGCTGATTTCTTCCTTTTGATGACATCCACTACAACTCAGTGTTTTGGAAAGAGTATGGATGCCACACACAGGCGATTTGACACTAAGTTGTATGTATACTTTCTACTGTGTAACCTTTGGTGACTTAGACTTTCTGAGCCTGAGCTTTTCATAGGTTTCATGACTTAAGGAGACTTAAGGAGAAACAAAGACAAAATATATTTGAGGCACTAGTATAGTGCCTGGCCAAAACATATATGCAATGAAGTATAGCTCTTGTTATCATATGATTATTTACTCCTGAATAGGGAAGAAAGGGAATGTTTCAATTTAGCTTTCCTAATGAATATCTTCCTTCAATGAGGAAAAAAAAATCCAAATAAATTTTTAAGGTCTGAGTCCTTTTTATTCACGAGTCTGAAAAGGCAAAGAAATGAAAATTCCAAAAGTAGATAGGTGAACTTTTAAAATCAAAATGGCTTAAAGGGTTGCTTTTTAAAATACATGTAGCAAACAACAACAAAAAGGAATAGGTAATGGAATAGGTAATGCCAATTTCTCACATGAATCATCTTCCATTTTATTTGTAGTTGCTAAGGAAATTATGAATGCCATCTGAAAAATGGCAACTCATTTTTCCCCAAGTGTCTTTTAACTCTCCCTTCACTCAATTGACTCCACATCCACTTGACTGCCTTTTAGTTTTCTTTGTGACTGATAAAATAGCAAAAATATGACTTTTGTGCAAGATACTACTTTATCTTTATGACTATGTATGGTTATAGCTTTCCTAGAGAAAGAATCAAATGTAAATATAGTCTTTTTCTCAATTATCCACAGGCAGTTTATTTAAAAGTTATATTTCTTAAATATGCATTGTTACATAAGGCATTTGTATTCAAATGTAAGAAAAAAAGTACTTAGGAAAAACATAAATGATTCTGGATAATTCATTGTTTTAGTTTTTCTTGGCCACCACTGCTCTCCACTGCAGATAATTGAATTGGCAGCACCAGTGAGTACTGATAATAAAGGCAATAATTCTTTAAAATCTTAAATCAAAAGGGCAGAATTTCTTTTAAAGGCAAAAATTCATAGGACCATGCACATAACTCAAAAACTGTAAAAAACAAAACAAAACAAAAACTTGTGCATACACGAAAGCCAATATACCTCTCCCCAAACAGAATATAGTCTTTTGATTTTCTCCAATCCTATCAGGAACTGACACCTGATTGTAGATGTAAAGATTCAGGCTCTGGAACCCTTCCTTCAAGTCATTCACATAACCTTCCTATCATTTTAATATTAGCTGTGAAGTTGCCTGCATTGCTAAAAAGGCTTATCAAACACAAAAATAGGGTTGCAGTCCTATAATATCACTGGTAATTTTAACTGCCAATAATCCAGTAAAGAATTCTGGATGTGTCTGGTTGCTTGTTGGCTGCAAGTTGGGTCTCTCCGGCAGCTGATGCTAAGATGGAGTGTGGAGAGCATCCTGTATATTAAGGAGAGGTTCTAGGATTGTTACTTATTAAAGGTAATGCAAGGAAGTAGGAGTGGACAGAGGGAGAAATTGAGCTATGATGCAGGCCTGACCCCTGCTGGACCCAATGGAAGCTCCAGAGCTAGAATGTCCCTTGGTTTTTCTGAGTTGGGCCAAGATGGCCAAGTATTAATACTACAACATTGATTATCCCTTGGATGTGGTCTGTCCCATGAAAGGCATGACCTCGGGCTATGTGGCTCTCTATACCTAAGTAGCTCCCTGTCAGGAGCTGATACCTGAAGGTTGTCTATTAACAGCACTTCCAGATGTTGGGGCAACAAATTCTTCACTGAAGGGGCATTTGGGTGGCATGTCCAGTTTCACCACATTCTTTGATACTTCCAAGGTTAGTTAGGTTTCTTATTATGATTAGTGATAGACAGATTTAGAATAAATAACTGTAGGCATCCCACTCATAAGTCTCTGCTTTCCAACAGAGGTGAGTGGCTTGGATTCATCTATCCCACCATTGATATAACAGTGGTTACTTCTAGAATCATCCCAATCTCCTGAGACTTCTCTTGACATCTCAGGTGGGAGTATCAAATGTATGACAATGAGATAATGACAATGAGGAAGAAATTAAATTTGCACAGTTTTTAATATATTAGCAAGGAGAATTATTCATTTCCCATAAGATCTAATTGCAACTGTGTAGGGATTACACTATTTCTGATTTTATTTTTCTCCAATAGAACACCTGTTGCAGTCAACAATTTAAGGAAATTCCTAATATTCTTGTCTACATTTAGGAAAAAAATAGCTATGCCTCTGAAGTGGTGGCTACTTTATTTCTCTAAGTCAAGACTTCGGTCACTGACTATTTAATAACATAATCAGCAGGCTTCCAAACTTTCCATTTGATATTTAAATGAAAAGTAGAGATAATCAGTATTGAAGGTCATCTTCAATCTACCCTCTCACCTCTTGAATTCTAAAGAAAGGTCGCTTGGAACTTGACCTCCTACTTATACTAAGAGTGTCAAGTGTTAAAGAATTAAAAACAAAAGCAGCATACTAGTTGCTGTCAATCAGGAGGGGCTTTGTTCTGCTCTTTATTGCAAAAGGCATGATGCTCTCTGAATGGAAGGAGCAATCAGCCCATGTCAAGCCTGCCACCAGGAACATTTGACACTGTCACACTAGAGGGCCATCCCACAGGCTGGGCCAATCACTTGATGTTCAATGGAACTTAACAATAAAACACAGCACAATAAAAGTGTCCACTGGAAACATCACAGCATATAACTATAAGCTGTTCTGTATTTTGTAGGCTTTCTAAAATGAAAAACCTTGACCTGTCTTTTCTCAAATGGGCTTACTGGCACTTGACAGTCTTTCCATTGCTACCCTTGTTTGGCAAGAAACACAGGAAGAAAATTGTCCCAACACAGACAGAAATGGCAGGGGACCAAAAAATAAAAGTGTCTTTGATTTCTGTAAACATGAATTATGTCTAGTTTGGCGTTATGTGAGTTTGAAGAATAGACAAAGAAAGAGCAAGGCATACTTTTTCATATGGGAAAAAAAGGGGGAAAATGAGTGCTTTTTTTCCCCAAAAAGACGAATTTAGTAGTTTTTCTTGTTAGATGTTTCTTTTGTTTTTATGGTGAAGACAGTGATAATTAACTCATCGCTATACTTATGAAAAATCATTTTAACAGGGGACTGTATTTCCAAAATAAACAGGTCCAGAAAAGATGGCTATCTGATTAAAAAAAATAAGGATAATGTCATTATTAATCCCTGATATTACATCTAAATGTTTTAGCTATGAGGATGAATGTGTTTATTAACCCAATCAGCAAAATCTACCTGGGCACATAGGAAGTTGTAGCTTATTTCACACAACTTACTTCATTTCTTGAAATAATAATCTTTAAAAGAGAAACTCTACAGGCATTGTCATAATTTGTTTAAAATATCTGTGATAAAACTTTATATTTTATGGTTATTTGAGGAAAGAAGCATTAATATAGAACAACATTATCCAGATGTCAAAAAGCTCCCTTTCATGAAAGATATGAATTCCAAGCAGTTCCTTCATGTTTCCTGGATTTTTCAACCATATAAAGGTAGAGACAATTCATATACTGTGCCCCACTTGAGTTTCAAAAGTATGCAACATACCTCCCACCATTTGTTTGCCATCTAAAAGCGATGCTATGGTGACCACTCTGAGGTCTCAGTTATTTCAAGAACAGATAAATAGGAAACCATCCGATTCAAGAAAATGAATGAAAAATGAAATCCTAGCAAAAAAAAAAATGCTGGTAAAACTCCAGGATTTTAGTTTTCCTAATACCACATTCTATTCTTAGGGTAATTTGGAAAAGCAATAAGGCAAATGTCCTAAGACACAAAGCTTTCAGGGAAAAAATACCTGAGTCAGTGTGGTTTTGCTAAGGCATCTCTCTGTTGGATACAGAGCATTTAAATGATGGAGATTGAATTTGTGAGCATCCTTTCTGTTCATGGCTCCATCCCTGAAGATCTGAAAGTGTTACAAGATGTCACTGGTTGTTCTGCTAGAAGAGTTTCTTGTGGGAGAGTGGTGTGGTGGGGTACATGTTTTCATACTGTGTTGAGCTCTGCCAAATCCTGAGTCTAAGCTTCACTCTGGCATCCCTGGAGATGTCCTGTGTAGACAGCTCCTCCTTCACGCCAGTGCTGCCTGTGAGATAAACAATGAAGCGTGGCCATCGAGCCTGCTCAGACCTGGGAGTCTTCATCGTGTGTCACTCTTGGTTAATATCATGACAATATCATAGTGCTCCTTCTAGAACAGAGCAACTCAGGATCATGGATACTGCAATGTTTTCAGAGACTTTACTAGAGATGGGGGAACTGTAAGTATCAATGCAGATAAATAGGACACTGGGGTTAGGCTACAGAAAGCAAATGATTAGAAATGTTGGGACTAGAAAGTTTCTGAGAGAGGGATTTTCATGACAATTGTAGGCGTACTGTGGATTTGTACATGGTTATGATTTCTCTTCCCAACATAAAATAGCAGAAATCTCACAATCAATGGCATATGCTTCCTCTGTACTGGGGGCCAATTATTCTGTCACAACAGACTGGAAGCCTTCAGCAGGTGACATCACGTCCTTGGAGCTTCAATGGCTGACAATTGCTAGAACCAGCTTGATGTGAATGACAGTCATTGAAGAGAATGTAGAGTCCTTGCTGGTCCACCTGCTGCTTTGTTGGAGAATGAAGAAAACTTCAGCCAGGACCCCTTACTCTCAAGTTTTCAGGCCATAAACAAACCCGAAATTAACATAATTCCTTCCGTGAAGAGTAACATAAACTGTGAGTTAGTATCATCCTAACTCTCAAATCCGAATAGCACCACCACTTCCTGAGTCTCAGGTTGTCCTCCCCACAACCTTGTGATGTGATTATGCTGATAATGCTTCTCTGCGAATTAAGGTTTGCATAGGTTCCAGTCAACGTGGGTAATAACAGAAGAAAATGCAAAGAGTAGAACAAATGAACTATAGTCATTCACAACAAGAAAAAACAAATTTTGGTAAATTTTTATATTAAATAAATCCCATTTTTAAATCATGATCATGTCCAACTTCACCCAGTTTCACTCTTTGTGCTTAAGTGCTCTACTTAAACACTCTCTTACTCTCTGGAGGGACTTCTCAGACACTAGGCTCAGAAAAAAGAAAGAGCTCCTACAAGATGTGATTGCTTCAGGTTATAAGAGCAAAAGGGGAGACAAAAGTGAATTTCATTTGCATAATGTGCCACTTTTAAGGACCATATCCTGATCCAAAGGAAAAGTGTGTGTGTGTGTGGGGGGGGCTTACTTCGTATACTTGTTTTCTGCATTAAAAATTACTTTTTAAATTTCATGCAAAATACTAGATTTAATGACATACTCATGAATCCAGCTGCTAGGAAATCTTTCAACTTCTTACCCTTTAGTGTAATGGGATTGTCATTCACTCTGGACATGACTGAAGAAGCTATTTGGTGAGTCAAATATCCTTTCTAGATGAAACCTATTGTCTTGTAACAAACACAAGGGAATTGACACTAAGAAGTATGTCCCATTGGAAAACTATAGAATCACCTTTTAATTAAGCCAGTGGTCATGTAACAAGAGTCTTGCTAACACTATACATTTAGAATTAAGATCTCACATTGCCAAGCAATGGCCAAAGCTAATGAACGTCATGTTGCCCTCTTTTATGAAAACAAAAATTGATCTTAATGGGTAAACACTGCTAACTCTTCGGTAGAGATATAGTATGCTGGAATGTTAGTTTTTTTTTTGTTGTTGTTGTTGTTGTTGTTGTTTTTGTTTTTTGTTTTTGTTTTTTTTGCTTGTCAAAAATCTAAAGTCTCAGGGTGCCTGTGTGGCTCAGTCGTTGAGCATCTACCTTTGGCTCAGGTTGTGATCCTGGGGTCCTGGGATCATTCCCACATTAGGCTCCCTGCAGGGAGCCTGCTTCTCCCTCTGCCTGTGTCTGTGCCCCCCCCCCCCCCCCCTCTCTCTCTCTCTCTCTCTCTCTCTCTCTCTCTCTCGGTGTCTCTCATGAATAAATAAATAAACTCTTAAAAAAACAATAAAGAAATACAATCTTTTTTTAAAAATCTAGTCTCCACTGAAATCTAACATTTCTTATTAGTCATTTCATTCACAAAGCTTGCAAGCAACATAGCAACTCAGAATTTTTAATTAATGATACTGCAACTGTGATACCAAGGAAGAAAAAAAAAATTACCAATCTAAAATTATTGAATCTCCACTAGGTGCCAGCTACTTTACATGTGTTTTCTCAAAGTAATCTTGTAAAATAGGCATTATTATTGCCATTTTATAAATATATGTATACTATTTTAATTCGATGGGGGGAACTTGATGCAAAGGTGGTAAAAAGTGAAAAAGCACTACATACAGCAAAAATTTTGAAGAGATCAGATGCCAGATACTTCTTAATGGATGCTGTTTTAAGAGGGTTATCTAAATATAACCTAGAAAGTGTTATAATAAATAGGATGTATGCTAATATTTCTGCAGTGCCCAGAATACTCATACAAGCAGTTCACTTAATGTTATGCCCTGGTAGTGCCATGTTATAGCAAAGTGTTCTTCATCCCTCCATTTCTAGTAAGTCCATAACTATGAAATAAGTACAAATTCACATTATTAGGTTTGATTTGGAAGATTCAGAGTCAAGATTCTAGATGCCTAGTCTTATTCTGAAAGGTCTGTGTAATCTTTAACTGCTCACTTAATTTTTGCCTGTTTCAATGTATAAAATAAAAAATGAAATTCAATGAAATAAAATGAAATAAAAGGCTAGTGTATGTTTCAAGAAAGGATTGGCATATATAGAACTTTTTTTTTTTACTGAATCAGTTTTCCCAGTATGGAAATATAGATACATTGTGGCCTTCCATGGGGAAGGCAGTACAGCCCAGTAATGTAGATGGACCCTAAAAGAACTCAGGTGGACCTGAGTTCAGGTTGTATTCCAATAACTGCCTAGTTTTATCCTGCAGAACTGTAGTTCAACCCTGCTTTTGACTTAGTGTTGTGAAATGTAAATGAGGATGATTATAATAAACATGTATGCCTAAAGGGGTTGTTTTGAGAGTGAAATCTAGCACTGACATACTCATACACATTAGTTATTATTAATCTCCAGAGGGCTCTTCATCAGTCTTTTTAGCCTTCAGGTGTGCTGCACAATAATTCCATTCTCTGAGTTGCAGTGAGTATTCATTGCTTATTGTTTGTTTGTTTTTAAGGGGGTGACATTTCCTACCTAAATCTTTTAACTTTGAACTGAAAACTTTCAGGATGTCTGGGTGGCTTAGTGGTTGAGCGTCAGCCCTCAGCTCAGGTCATGATCCCAGGGTCCTGGGATCGAGTCCCACATCAGGCTACCTGCATGGAGCCTGCTTCTCCCTCTACCTAGGTCTCTGCCTCTCTGTGTGTGTCTCTCCTGAATAAATGAATAAAATTTAAAAATAAATAAAAATGAACTGAAAACTTTCTAACTGTTCCTCATCACCTTAAGAGTTAATTTCAAAAGGTTTAGGTAGGTTAATAAGGAAGGCCCTTCAAGGTCTGCCCTTGACTTACTTCTACAACTTCACCTTTCTCTACAGCACAGTAGTCTCTATTCCCAGCACATACACAGACTCACTATCTCCTCCAGGTTACTTAGAGTTCCCCAATTTGCCTTGTTTTTGTTTGTTTGTTTGTTTTTGGTTTTTTCCCTCTTTCTCTTTTGAAACAGGGAATATTCTGCAGGAATATTCCAGAACTCCCTTCCCTTTCTTCCCTTAGGTAATTATACCTTTGTCTTCACTTTTCATGGAACACATTCCTAAACTATTGAGTTGTGATTCCCTCCTTTGTGCCTCCTTGTAACTTACTATAGCATTTACCATACATAAAGTTCTATAATTACCACTTATCTTCCCCGTCTAACCCCCCTAAACTCTAAGATCCTTGAGAACAGGTATAATTTGCTATTCATAGCTATACTCCTATAGCCAGCCTACAGAGTATCTATCTGTAGAATGAATAAACTAGGGAACATGGGCCCTGTAAGGGATGTAGGTACATGTATTCCAGGGAAATTCTGGAGACTCATCAGGTCTTTCACAGGACCTGCCTTACTGAAAGGACTTCAGACACAACACAGTTTGGTGTTGATTCAACAGCACATGGGAAAGGATGAGAAAGAAGCCCTTCCTGTGCTGTCTTCACTAAGAAATCACTCTCTAGCTTATCACAGCAAAGAGTCTCTACAGTTTGATGCTTAACTGAAACACATCTATAATAGACCTCAGGGCAGATACTGAAAAGTTAGAAAAAGCTGTCCCTTGGATCAAGGGCTCAGAGGGAAAAAAAAAGGATTTCCAGAGGCCACACAGTTTGGTAGTGTGACTTTATTTAGGATTTGGCTAAAATAGCCTAGACTGAATTTCTATCTTAGGAGGTCTCTTAGAAAGCTGAATAAATATAAGTACTAGGGTGTCTATTCATTTTGTCTAAGTACTGACACTAAGTCCAGCCCCCTTGTTCAGTCTCACAGGAAGTAAGATAAAATACTGGGCCATGATCATCCTTTATACAAGTGCTATTTGAAGTACTTTACTATCCAAGGATCAGCAGCAATGGTTCACCTGGGCATTTGTTAGGAATGTAGACTCTTAGGTCCTACCCCAGATCTATAGAATCATATATAATCAGAAGGAGATCTTATGCACAGGTAGTATAGATATACACGCAGCATTTTCATATTATGAATCCCCACACCTTTCCCTGTTGCAACACAGTAATATGTATCAGAAAATTTAATATGTCTATACCTTATAGATAAGTTGTTCATTATAATATGATGATATTATGCAGGCATTAAGATAATATTTATTGAGAACTTTTTTGATGTATACCTATATACACTATACATACTGATACATACCTTTATATATTTAAACCACAATGCCAGCTGAATAAAAGGCTGCAGGAGTCTATACACATCTTAATCTCTGCTTTTTTTTGTGGTTATGTGAAAACAGAACAAAAGCTGGAAGGACAAAGTTAATAGTGACTACCTCTGGGTTATTTATAGGTTATTTTTATTTTCATATTTGCACATTCTAAATTTGAGGCATTAGGAACTGCTTGTGCATTGAATCAAAAGTTACAGAAAAATTCTTCATGTATGCATCTGACAAAAATGAATGGGGGATGTTTACATTTGCTTTTATAAAGGGAACATCAGGATACATTGTTGTGTGAAGAAAGCTACATGGAGAAAACTATGAATAGTATGCTATCATTTATCTTTTAAAAAAATGGGGACAGAGTGTAAATACACACACGTTTTTACTTATAGTAAAAAAGTAAAGGATAAGCCCTAATTAAAAAATATTTATGTGTGGAAGGAAGGATTGAGGTAGAGAAGAAAGGAATACAAATAAGACTTATTTGAATATACTATGTTTTTTAAGTTTTACTTTAGAAGTATGCTAATATTTTACATAATTGTAATAAAAATTAAATAAGCAGTCACAAAAAATTGAAAGTAAAGTAAAACAAACAAGCCCACAGAGGATACAGTTATTGTCATAAGCACAAGGAAAATAACTATATAAAGTGATTTTATTAATCTTTTTATATCTTTTTTTAAAGAGTTTATTTATTTATTTGACACAGAGCACAAGCAGGGGGAGAGGCAGAGGAAAAAGAAGAAGCAGACTCCCTGCTGAGCAGAGAGCCCCATGTGGGGCTCTACCCCAGGACTTGGGATCATGACCTGAACCAAAGGCAGATGCCTAGCCAACTGAACCACTCAGGTGCCCCATAAAGTGATTTTAAAAGACAGTGACTTGACTGTAAATCTTAGTTGGGATATACCTTACACGAAATAAGAAAGAACTACAAAATTGTTTTAAACTTTCAGTGTCATATTGTAGGTGGTAAGACCTTATTGTTATTCTAAGATTCATTTTAAAAATGAATAAGAAGCTGATAGTCTCCTTAAAAACCAAGATTTTTGTTATAAAGAAAAGGGATACAGACACAGGCTCAAAGGTTAAAAAAGGAAACTAATGGTTCTGAATTTGAATTGGAAATGTATTTATGAAATCAAAATGTATTTTATCTTGGAAAAAAAATCCTGTTCTGTCCATTAAAAACACCTATAAACAATGACCAAAGCAAAAGCAATGAGCACAGGCTGTACTCAGATTTTGGATTTTAATTATAATTTCCCACCTAAAACAAAACAAAGCAAAGCAAAGCAAAACAAATTAAAAAAAACAAAAACAGTAAAACAGAGCTCTTTGAAAAATTAGCTGACTCTAGTGCTGAAACAGGAAAACTATAAAATCGGTTTGGCATATCTTACCTGACTTCAAAGCAAAGAAACCAAGAATGACAGGATTGTATCACAAAGACTGCTATAACCAAAATTGTGTTCTCTCAAAATTTGTTAGTTGGAGCCCCACCCACTAGTGTGATGATATATAGGAGATGGAATAATTGGGAATGAGTTGTTTCAGCTGAGGTCATGAGGGTGGGGCCTTCATGATGAGATTAGTGTCCTTGTAAAAAGAGATACCAGAGAGCTTGTTTTTTTTTTTTTTTTTTTCCTCTTTTCCATGTGAGAATGTAGGAAGAAAGATGATCTGCAAGCCAGGAAGAGGGCTTTCACCAGAAACCAACCTGCTAGCATCCAAATCTCAGACTTCCAGCCTCCAGAACTGTGAGAAATAAATTTGTTAAGTCACCCAATCTATGGTATTTTGTTACGGTAGCCTGAGCAGACTAAGATAATAATAACTCAGAAACCAATATGAAGAGGTTTCCAATGACCTCCTCAAGTGAGACAATTTCATTGTCAATAAAACATATAACTTCAATGAGTTAAAACAAATAGGGTGCCTGGGTGGCTCAGTCAGTTAAGCATCTGTCTTTGGCTCAGGTCATGATTCTGGGGTTTTAGGATTGAATCCTCCATCGGGATCCCTGCTCTGTGGGGAGCCTGCTTCTCCTTCTCCCTCTGTCTGCCACTCCCCACACTTGTGCTCTCCCTGTCAAATTAAAAAAAATTAAAAACCCACAGCAAATATATTTATTTCCACGAATTCATAATGATCTTCCAAACAAGATAAAACAAAACATAACAAAAAGAACTTTACTGGTCACCTTTCCAAAATATTAGGGAAGGAAATTACAATATTTGACTACAAAAGAGACAATTAAGCATGTATCCTGCCTTTCCTACAAACTATATTACAGAGTCACTGAATACTTCAAAAGTGGCAATAACTTTTTATACAATTATTCCATCTAATAAACGAGAAAGGATTAACAGAATTAGAATATCACTATTTTGCCATTCCTAATGGATTAATGGATCTTGACAATAATCGTCAAAGGCTATTTGCATCACACACACACACAAATGAGACAACCAGACATTACATCCCTCCTGATGGAAGTGCATGCCACTATTTATAATCTTTCCAAACCTCAAACTCTACTTATCAATTCATAAGAATCATAGGGTCTTAGGAGCAGATAAAATGAAACTATGGGGATGCTATACCAAAATTCATACTGTAGCAAACTCTACAGGACAAGTAGCTTGGTTTCTTATATATGTAAAAACAACAACAAACCCAAACCAAAAATTCCAAGGCAGGGTGGTGAAGGGAAAGGATGAAGAAGAGACCTAGAATTGAAACAAGATTTAAGAGATATCTCATCTATTCACATGTGTAGACACTATTTGGATCCTTATCCAAAAAAACTATTTGAAACTTTTAAGAGAAAATATGAACATTGAACATTTAATGATATTAACGGACTATTAATTTAAGCTTTAATGTTGGCATTGGGTCTATTTTTTAAGGGCTTTTATATTTTAAAGATGCATGCAGAAATAATTACAGATGTTATATTTATAATTTGCTTCAGAATGATCTGGGAGGAAAAAGAGTGAGTGGGATTATAAATGAAACAAGAAAAAAAAATAAATGAAACAAGATTGGCCATAAGTAAATACTAGTTGGCTTAGAAGAGCAAAGATCTCCATTATGCTACACTCTCTATCTTTGCAATGTCTAATATTTTTATTATAAAAATGGAAGACACTTAAAAACCAATAGAAAAATGAACAAAGCAAATGGATCTATATCTCACAGATTTGAAATGGCTAATAGACATATTTTTAAAAGATTAGTATCAGTATACCAAAATGTGTAAATTAAAATCAAAACTTACTTTTCACGTATGTAAGACAAATATAAATAAAAAAAGAGAAAGTTTTAAAAATGAAATTCTGTGTTACTTGATCTACTAGTCTAAGATAGGAAAACAAAACCAAATCTCAGGTTCTTCTATGATACACTTGCCTTAGCAAACTGCTTCTGAATGAAGATGTAAAGGCCTCATTAGGATTGGAATCTTGAATATCTTGTTTAGAGCAAATGTCCACGCTGTCACAAACCTTAGTCCTTAAATAATCACCTAGATCACTCTCTAGGGTTTACTTCTTAAGTGTTACCTTATATAATTGCCAGTTTTAAATCAAATTTGTTGATAGTGAGGTATTTTTCTCTTTGTTGCTTCATGAGGAATGATGTGATTCTGAAGCCTTATAAGATAATACAAGGAAGAGAAATGTGAGCCATTCATACTATGGTAATATATGGAAAGAGAGAGAGAGAGAGAGAGAGAGGTTTAAATAGCTTTGAAAACTTACTCTTAGAGAGCTAGCAGACTACAGACAGCACAGCTACATACCCAGGAACCAATGGAAATTCAAAGAATGATATTCATTCTTGTGAACAATGGAGTTGTTCTATTAGTTTGTTCATTTATAGGTATGTTAAGGTCATTTCAGTACATTATATTAGGCTCCATCCCATTATATGCTCCATCTTGAAAGTCCAACACCATGACCCTTAAGCTAAATATAGCAGCATTTGAAGACAGACTTTTTATAATATTTTTTAATATGGTGATGTTAATTCTGTTAATTTTTCTTGCAACAAAAATGTATAATTACATTCAAAGTATCAAAACAATAATGAAGAGTAGGTTCTATGTTTTTGCATAAAATGGCCCCTCCTTAATAAAGATATAGCATAGCCCACATGAAGTTCTAAAATTTTTAATATTTTGAAAAAAGTGAATGGGAAGACTTGAGAGATAGTAATAGATTTTTTCCTTTGTGTATTGTTAGACATACACAAATTCTCTTCATGCTTGCATGCAACAGTGTTTCATTGATGCCCACATCTTAACTAACCAACCATAAAAATAAGCACATTTGGATAAGTAAACAATGAAAAAGAGTATTGAGGAGAAGTCAAGTTTTCTCCAAATATTATAACTTTCCATTTACCAAATTCATGACAATGTCCATTATAACGTGGCTATCGAATTTACATGAAAAAAAATCTGGTTTACAGCACTTTCAGACACAAACTGTTCCAGTTTTATTATTCCAATAAAAGCAACGGATTGTTGATTCTCTATTTTCCTCTCTCACCAGGGATTACATTTTGCCAAGGTTGCATTTGCTGTGTATGTAGAATTCTATGCATTACTCAGAACTTTCTGGACACTTATAAAACTGAAGCCCTGTGGCTATAAATAGAAAAACAGGAGTCTGAAGAAGGAACATTAATTTCCTAGGAATGTAGGCACAGCCACAAGCCTGTCCCTTCAGGGAGCCCACATAAAATGAAGCATCAGGTATGAAGATTTCTGTGTTGCTTTCCCCCCTTAGTTATTAAGACTGAGGTATACATGGAACATGTCAGAAGAATAACAATTATCAGCAATATAACAAAAGGACAAAAGCCAGTAGAATCTGCAAGTGAATGCACTACTAAGCAGATCAGGTAACAGAGTAGTTATCTAAGTTTTTGTATAATAAGTTCCATTCTTTGTGAAGCAGAATAATAGGTTAGAATAAACTCTGCCCTGGCAGTTCATGGATAACATATTGATATGCAAAGTAGTTCTGATGGGTAGATAAAAGAATGCAAAGAAAGGGAGCCAGGGTGAAGTTCTGGTCATGTTCCCCCCAAAATTCAACAAGCATGTGGGGTAAAACAGATAAAGATGACTATGCAGTGGGCTCATTAAGAAGCAAGTGTGCAAGGGCTGATGGGGAAGAAGACACAATTCCATGGGCAGGTTATAGCTTTTCTTTACCAAAACTATGTATGTTTCTATACCGAATTTCAATATAAACCCATTACATCCCCAAGATTGTATGTGTAAGAAGATGCTCAATAAAATGTCCCCAAATTCATACCAATATTACTGTCCAAGTAATTGGAACATGTGCTGTTGGAGCCCGTTGATACATACTCCCTGTCCTTCCAACCACAGGGCACACAGGCACTGCATTTCTTTATGTCAGGACTTCCTTGGCTGGCCAGAGCTACCCAAGCTTCCTCTAGCAACCTAGATGTACTGGAAAACTAACAAATCACAATGAGGGATCATTAACTAGTGACTGTCAGGGGTTAATGTATAAATGCCCCTGTTCCTTTGCTCCTTGGATGGGATAACTCCAAGGTGGGTGTCTTGCTTTGGTTCATAGAGGTACCCTGCTGGGTCTGAGCTCCAGTCACCTACAGTGGTAGTTGGTTTAATAAGGTACTGTTTCCTTAATGCCCCAAATAAATTACTTGTTCTTGAATCTTTATCTCAATATCTGCTTCTTGGGAAGCCCAAGTTAATGCCATAAATATTGTCAACCCTCAAGTATTGTAAATGATGTGATTTTATGATTATCTACCTTTCCGTCTTCTTGTGGCCTCTGTTCAGGAAGGAGAGGCCAGCAGTCACACATGATACAGTGTGGCTGATATAACAAAAGATCTCTCCTTCCCAGTTCTTATATAGTGTGTATTGCTTATTAAGGACCTTTTTAACAATCAAACTTAATTTCTGAGTAGTTTAAGTGATCCCGATTAATTAGCTTGCCATGATAATGGCAGCTTTCATTCACTATGTTCTACTCTATTTACTAGATGCATTTATTTTGCCTGTGAGACAGGTACTATTATAGTCCTCATTTTTAAGATAACAAAGCTGAGAACCTAACCCACATGAGGCCACACAGCTTAGTAAGGAACAGAGCTAGGCCAAGGAGCCAGGACCACTTGAGTTGGATGTCTGCTAGCTTCCATAACCAAGTGTCTTCATACATCATTGCTGCACATCAAGACCCTAAGGGAGTTGTTTAACAGAGAAAAGAGAGGATTTTTTAAATGTCAGTGCCTAGGGGATCTTTATCTAAAGCAAGTAGGAAGAAAGAATATTGAAATCCTAGGGATTGGCCTTGGTTTAGGGGACACACAGCAGCCAGTGAGCCCTAGGCATTCCTATTTGTCCCATCACCATCTTGTTCCGTCTGACCAGCCCATTCAACAGAGGGATGGGAAAGAAATAAAAATCAAGTTGAAAATTAGTAAAACTTTTGCTGCAAGAACTGGCTTATATTTTGGGGTAAAATTTTGTTTGGGATTGTTTGTGAAACTAAATTAAGCAACAGTTGGCAATATATACAAAGCAGAGTTTGTTCTCCAGGGCTGCTTATGTACAATTTCCTAACAATAAAAAGAAAATTCATTATCTGTCAGTAAAAGTTAGTGGTTTCATGACTTCCTGGAAAGACTCTGATACTTCATCATTGTTAATTTTTCACATGAAATTGTTACCTGAACACTGCCTGAGAATCCATTTAAAATTTTACAGTGGGGGAGAAAGGAGAAGGCAAGAAAGGGAATCCAGCAGAATAAAAGCTCTTGGACAGAGGAGCTAACATCTTGAGTCAAAATAATAATGACACATAAACTCTAAATATGGAGTGAGAGATGCCTGGGTGGCTCAGCGGTTGAGCATCTGCCTTTGGCGCAGGGCGTGATCTCGCTGTCCTGGGATCGAGTCCCACATCCGGCTCCACGCATGGAGCCTGCTTCTCCCTCTGCCTATGTCTCTGCCTCTCTCTGTGTCTCTCATGAATAAATAAAATCTAATAAATGAATAAACAAGCAAACAAATAAGGAGTGAAATATCCCCTCCTTAATAAACATTAGAATAAGCATAGTCAACAATGCTTTCTAAGAGGTCAGGAGAGAACTTTTATGGAATGCCTACAGTATGTCCAGTCAATTGCCCACATTATTCCATTTAACCAGATGGGAATCCAATAAAGTCAGTATGACTTTTTTTTTTTTAAATAAGGCAAAGGTCATCTAGCTAAGGCCTGAAGCCATGCTATTTTGTCTTCTACCAGTCTGTATTATTTACTCTTTCCGATACTAAACTTCTTCATGGTTAGAGCGCAAAATTCATCCCTCCTGTACAAGTCGTAAGATCCTAATATGAACAAATCCTACTTCAGTAGTAGTCATAGTAAAACTTAAAAAGGAAGCTGGAATCTTTGGCATCCTTCAAGTCCAGGTATTGTTTCAAACATAAACCACTGCCAAAGTGTCTCTCAGAATGAAAGGATGCGTGACCAGGCAGTGTGGATCACAGTGGGCCCTGAGAAGTTCCCAAAGGCCTGAAATAGCAGTGATAAACAGCAGACATGCTTGGGTTACAAATAATCACATCAAGAAAGTTTCCATGCACTCTGTGCCTAACAATTGTTCCATGAATATAAAGTTATCTGCCTCATTTTCTTTTCATTGCTTTGTATGCATCTTTTTCACTTTGCTAAATTTTTAACTTCAGGGGGGTGGGGTAGGCAGGAATAGTTGTTTCTGTTGTCTCTTTGCTTTCATGCTTCTTCCTATGTAGCCACAGCATCTAGGATGGGGGACTTCCATAGAGAGTGAGTTTGAAATACAATAGGACTCTAACCTTTAGCAAATCTTGTATGACCTAGAAATTCAGAAACCACCTGTATTAATTAGAATTTAAAAATACAAGCAAGAAAATAGAAAGGGTACCACTTGAATTTATATACAGATTTCCAGACTAATTTTTAGCCTTTGCTAATTTAATTAACCCAAAACAGAGTACCTCCAAGCTAATTCTACAGTAATAACTTTTTAATAAGATTAAGTCAGCCTATAAAATGTATGTATGTATGTATTTATTTATTTATATATTTTATATATATATTTTACGATTTTACTTATCTATTCATGAGACACACACACTGAGAGAGAGAGAGAGAGAGAGGCAGAGACACAGGCAGAGGGAGAAGCAGGCTCCAAGCAGGGAACCTGATGTGGGACTCGATCCTGGGACTCCAGCATCATGCCCTGGGCTGAAGGCAGGCACTAAACTGCTGAGCCACCCAGGGATCCCCTATAATATGTTTTTAAAGCAGTTTTTTTTTTTTTCATGGATTAACAGTGGCTAACAGAGATTTCCCTTTCCACTATTCCCTTTCATTGTCTCCTCAAAACTGTACATATGCTATCACGATATTTATATGCAACCTGATCATAGATGAAGGACCCCTTAAGGACTTAACCATTTTGGGTATGTTAATTAATTGACTAAAAGTTATTTTTTGACCCAAATACTCTAGGAAATGCTTTTGAAACAAAATGTGATTAGACTCTGCTGTGAAGTCCACCTCTAATAATCTCAACATCTCAAGTCAAACAGCTAACATTCATATTCCTTTTTAGAGAGCTGCACACAAACAGGCATCCTCACCAAGGTGTTCACAGGTACATGCAGTTAGTAAATGTCATCATTCCCTCAGGCATCACAACACCTTAAAAATATCTTTCTAAATATCCAGAGAAAATTATAATCATGAATCTCAGATCTATATATTAGTTTGAATTTGCCTTATATAATAACATCAAACATCACAAACATGCATTCTTTTTCTTTTTTAAGATTTTATTTATTTATTCATCAGAGAGAGAGAGGCAGAGACACAGGCAGAGGGAGAAACAGGCTCCATGCTGGGAGCCCGACGTGGGACTCAATCCTGGATCTCCAGGATCACACCCTGGGCTGAAGGTGGTGCTAAACCACTGAGCCAGCCGGGCTGCCCCAAACATGCATTCTTAATGACTGTTTTCTGGTGAGCAAATGTCTTTAATTAATACTAAATTTGGGGAAGGAGAGAAAGAAAAGAAGGGCCTTGTATCTTTATCAGATATCAGATTGTTGATTTGTCATAGAGGAAAGCATCTCAGCAGAAGATCACTTTAGTCTCAAGATGGTTTTGCAGAAGTGTTTTTAGTCATTAAGCAGAATAAGTGATAGTATCTGCACATGGAAACATACATGTGAATCATGATGTCTAGTCAGTGGACTTAAACTGTATTGAATGAAGTGATCTAAAGCAAATGTTAAGTACTATACCTAAAGTCTGATCATTCATCCTAAAAAAAGGAGAGGATAATTACTCTTACTGTCATACTGTGTTGTCTTTTTTGGTAAAAGACCCATCCTAACATTCAAATCCTTTAGAGTTACTAGTATATTAGTTACTGTGATGCAGAAGCGATATAGCTTACTTGCATTTGCATGTGCTTTGCAATAATATTATTAGGTGGTCTGTGTAGAGGATCAGAGAAATGATGCTATCATACACCATCTTCTCTCCTTCTGTTTCACCATTGACATGAGGCCTGAGAAAAGGCTGTGGATCACACTGAAAAATATCTAAGAAATGATAGGAGAGGAATATAAATAGTTATTGATTAGGCTACCAAATAAGTTCTCTTGGTGTGGAGATTAAAAGAATATCGAGATGATTCTGGTGCATTTCTCCTATTCTACTGTTCCATTTTTTATGTCAACAAGGCCAGGACACTCAAGCATATTCACATTCAGCTCATTAAAGTTTTGAATACTTACTGTTACACCTCACTACAAACAAGGCCCCAGACAATGAATGTTGGCAAGTAGTACTAGAAAACTAGAAATGATGGCTTTTAAAGTCTTAGCAAGTGGGGCTGAATGGTTAGACATGCAAGATAAAGCTAAAATGGGACATATGGCATTTTAAAGAATATGATGCAGGGCCACACCTAAATACAATGTTTTATTGATTTTTGTTTCTTTGTTGTTTTTTGTTTTTGAAATTTGATCATTACCAGCATTTGATGACTATCCACAGAACTGCTAGGAGAAAATCCACATTGTTTTCATTGTGGAGAAAGACAGTTTCTATAGATAAAAACGTGCCATGTACTTTCAACAAGTGTTTTTTTCCATTAGATTTAACTAAGAAGTACGAGTCTCTGCAGAGAAACCAGAGGAAAAATAAAAATTTAATCTGGTGCTTATACTGTTTACATGACAGCTGAAAAGAGACTCAATAAATCAACAGTGTCAAGAATTAAGCCATCTTGTTTGGTTTTGTTTTTTCCTCTGGGGTATTTTTATGGGACTTCTTGACTTTTCTTCTTTAGATGAGTAGAAATGAAGAATCCACTAAACAAATGATTGACTATTATAAAGAATTGCTTGATTGGTATTACCAGAAACCTACAAACACGTCATGAGAAGAGAAGTAACAAGAGCATGTGCTATTATTTCTTAATAGGAGAGCAGACAGAGAAGTCATTTCTGAGTCATATTTTGGGTCAATGTTATCAGGTAAGAAAGTTATACCTCAGGTCAACAGCAGGTATTTTGGGAGGAAGTGCAGAGCCCTGACTATTTGGTCCATTTTCTTCTTGGTTCTTTTGTAGCATAAAATACTCTGGTAAATACAAGAGAAAACTTTTGCTCTGCAAAATACTTACTGGAACTTATACCTCAAGATTAATGCTTTATTCTCCTATGTTTTGATGGAAGTGTCAATACAAGACTGTGATATGAAAATATGATTGGCATATTTCTGTAATATCTCTTCTTGCCTGCAATTCTGTATGGTGAAGCTTGCCTTTCAAGCCACAAGATAATAGAACTCCCTCTGGTAGATTATCTTTTCCGGTAGATAAACCTGTACATATATATAAACCTTGCCAAATGTTGCCAGTGGAGAATATTAAAAACCTTTTAAAATAGATGCTAATTATTAAATAAAAAGAAATTCCTATTTTTTGAGTTGGGACATGAAAAATATTTTTATTTTAATGAGCTATAGTAGCAAAAAATATCTAGAACACTCTTTTCTAGTCAATGTTCACAGGTTAAAATTAGTCCAACTATACAAACTAGCAAAAAGACAGAAAAGGATATGTAGGGAACAAAGGTTAAACTGTTTAGAAAAATAAAAATAGAAAATAAGTATTGAGTGTTTGGTATAGCACGGAAATACTGGTATGGAAAGCATAGAACTGAAAAGAGGGCTTTGGGCTTCTCAAAGCTCTCATCAGTAGAGCACTAACTAATGGAAATTACTTTCAAAACTATTTTGGTGATGTGAATACAGATTATTTAGCACTTGAATATTCTCGAAACTGAGCCATGACAGTATATAACCAATTTTAAAAATCACAATATAAAACAAAACAAAAAGATTCCTAGGAGGTGGGGCAGCCCTGGTGGTTCAGCGGTTTAGCACCACCTTCAGCCCGGGGTGTGATCCTGGTGACCTGGGATCAAGTCCCACATCAGGCTCCCTGCGTGGAGTCTGCTTCTCCCTCTGCTTGTGTCTCTGCCCCCAGCGCCCCCCCCCCCCCGCCATCTCTATGAATAAATAAATAAATAATCTTAAAAAAAAAAAAAGATTCCTAGGAGGTGAAAGAAATAGAATCAGATATAAAAAGAAAATTGAAACAAAACATTTTCATTTTACTTTCTCTCAATCATCTTTTTTTTAAAGATTTTATTTATTTATTCATGAGAGACAGAGAGAGAGAGAGGCAGAGATATAGGCAGAGGGAGAAGCAGGCTCCATGCAGGGAGCCCAACGTGGGACTCAATCTCGGGTCTCCAAGATCACACCCTGGGCTGAAGGTGGCGCCAAACCGCTGAGCCACCCAGGCTGCCCTCTCAATCATCTTTATCAATATCTAATAAATACTATTTATAGTATTCTATGTGTTGTACGAGATATAAAGGATAAAATTCACAATCCCATAATGCACTGGAATATCAGTATTTTAAGCAATGTGCCCCCCCTCCCAGGTTGGGTCCAGTGGCTAGATTATCAAGGAAGCAGTCATTTTTATAGTACACTTCCCTTTCAAGAGATTCTCATCATGATGTAAAATGTGGCTACTCCATAATAAAAGTTATTTTATCTTTCTTGGTCTAATAACCCAGAAAATAAAATCATTTGCCTACTGTTTCTCACAAGGTAAGAATTCAAGTTAATCAGTACATATAAACAAATTCTATTGAGGGCTTCACCTTGCCAGTTTGAGACAAAATATATATTCCATAATTATTAGGGTAAAATTCCTCTAATTAAATGTAAAACTTACAAACCATCAACTCTTGTTATATGAGTAAAATTAACCCCCTGAGAATATCTACTGCTTTGTTTTCTTAATAGCCCAATTTTAAGTATTCGATGTATGGGTCAAAAAATTAACCTTAAGGCCACATTTTCTCATAAGTTAATTTGTGTATTTTAAAAACATTTTAAGGAAAAAATAATCCTAAATCATTTTCATCTAAATCTTTCTCTATTGGCCCAGAGAACACAGAAGCAATGACAGGGACAAGATGTAGATCCTCTTAAAATTATGCATTCTGTTTTACTTGAAGGCAAGAAGAATATCCAACGGGCATTCTAATAAGTTTAAATTCCTAAAGCAATCCATCCTTAAAATAAAACACATAACTTTGACCAAATTCACAAACTGTAAAGGGAGGCAGAAAACCAGTATAATTAAAACAAAAGATTAGCTCTATGAATGTTAGTACAGAGTTCATAGATAACAGAGCTGTGAGGCTGTCCCATGCAATGTCTGAATCACAATCCCTCCCCTTCACAAATTCTCCATTCTCTGACTTCCTTTTTATCAGCAAATATAACTTATAGTTCTAACTCTCCATCGAGAAACATCCTGTGACTTTCTGTTCCTGACTTGACCATCTCCATTAATCAAAATGGAACATCTTTAAGACATCAAACTAAAGGTTAAACTTAAAATGTGGGAAACTATACTCTTTCAGAAAGATGTAGATGGGAATGTATGCATCCTTTAAAAGCATTACAATTTGTGGATAGGAAAGTATCCCTTATTATCCTCTTCTAAACTGACAATAGAGATCTTATCAACAGGAATGCATTATGCCCTTCACCTTGCAATAAGAAAATTGTAGGGAACCACTGAAGAAGCAAATGATCCTTTTATCAAGACAATGGAGAAATGAAACTAATGCACGTGAACTATTTGGAAGACTATTCATTAATTGAGAATGTGGTATTGCCCACGTACAATAGGAGGTGGGAGAAGAAAAGAAAACAAGGCTTAAGAATCTATCTCATCAAATGGAAGATGACCCTTGCTCTGGGAAAAACACTATCAAGTAAGGGTGGAGCTGAGGAAAACAAAACCTATTTGTCCCATAAAACTGACATTCTATCTACTCCATGAAATTTCCTCAGGCACCTTTAAATAATAATGTGATTGTTGTCTTTTCTGTCAAAATGTTAAAACACCTGTTAATCTGGAGATAGTCTAATCCGGGTATTCATTGTTCTATATTCTACATACTTGACTGCAGTTCATGGGGCTAATAATCTTTTCAATGTTAGTTGTCACCACAATTATATGGGCAGCATATCCTTTGATTATCTCTCACAACTTATTTCTAACAAATCACAAATATAAAAATATTGGTATTTTCCCAGCAGCCTCCAGACTGGGAATGTAAAGTTTTATGTCCTCAATTTATTTTTCCTCAAATCGATGCTTTTTACATATAACATTTTATATTTAACAAGAAGAAACATTTTCCATGTGTGCCAACACAGCATACCTCCAAAGCCTTTGTGTCTAATTATCAGTTGTTATTTATCATTTATTTAACAAAAATAATCAGCTCAGCAGCTGTATAAAAGTAAAATGGGGATTACATCGAGACACCTCATGTCAAAAATGCAACAGACATTCTTTGCTCTATAGCTCTGAACTAAATGTCTTTATGTTGGAGGAAAAAGAAATCCTGTAGATAACAATGTTCAAATGCCCAGATGACTTTGTCAAAACTAACTAAATAACATAATACATGTTGCCTATGACTGAACTCTTTGAAGATTCTATCCTTTTGATTATTTGCAGATGATCATATGCCTTTAAATATCAGGGTCACAAGATAGATTGTGAAGGGACCAGATTAAACAGAAAGCTAGCTGTTCTGGGGACTTAGAAAAATCCCTTTATGTTTGGTGGCTTTTAAAATCACTTCTACTATCTGACACTAGGTTCTCAATTGACACAATTTACAAGATTCTGCATAAAGGTGTAAGTGAGACCTCAAAAGGAAACGAAAAAAAAATCTGATTCAGAAAGAAGCCATGCTTAAAGAAAATTCACAAAATAGGCTGCACTTTCAAAATGCATGACCTCATTCTTTCCTGGCACTACTGCGAATGCAAAACAAAACCAATGATATATATATTTGTATATATTGTGTAGACACCTAACTAGTGCCTGCCACTGTATGTCAGAGAAAGAAAAATGATGGCCCTACTCAGGATAGGAGGCCTCTTGTCCTTTGATAAAATAATGAATTTGCTTCCCCCAAACCCTAAAGTATTACTACACACAGAAACTGAAGGAAAAAAATAAACAATAAACATTATAAATTGTTTAAAGTTATATCCTACTATTTTGGAGTTTGTGTACCAAAAAGACTGTGTAAAATAAAAGGAATACATGTGTACAAATGTAACAATCATTGGTTCTCCTTTTCATTTTCTATCCTTCCTTGTAAATTCATTTTTACTTAAAATATTAGTACCGTCTCCATGATACCCTACCTAACAACAGACAGACCAGCCTCTTCACAGACTCATGGAACTCACAAAGATGGAATCAAATAGTTCTTGATATAGACGGACTCCAGGAGATGATCTTTCCATTGGGAGGCACACAAACAGATTAAAATGTGCTCTTTATAGTAATAGAGATAGAGTCAAGACTGAGCAAGTGAGAGCTCAAGGAAAGAAAAAAAATCTCTTCTGTCTGCCTAAGTAGGCAGAGGAAGGCTTGCGATGGGAAACTTGCTGAATATGTACTAAGTGCCAGTTTGCATTTAATTTTCTGTTCTGCCTGTCTGAGGTCAAATATCCTTTTGCCCTGGCATAGTGTTTACCTCCACTTTCAAATGAAGCTCTGGACAGGGACAGCAATGCCAGATTCCAAGTTGGGCCCTCCCTCTAAGCCCCTTTGGAAGGAATGTTGGTAAAGTACATTGGAGGGAAACCCACATTAAAAGTCTTCCTGATTCACTCAGCTGCAGAAGTGGGTGATGGTGGTAGTGGTAGTGATGCAGAGGTGGGGGTGAGGTGGAGTAACTATGACAGAGAGTGCCCATTGAAGGCTTCCAGGAAAGGTCACTGGAATTCCTATTAAAGTGAAGATGCTGTCAAGACCTAGATATGTCCTAGAATAATGCACACAAGCTTCCAAAGAAAGCTCCTTAAATAAACATAAATATTTCTTGGCCATTATGCCTGCTTGTTCAAGTTCAAGTCCTGTGGTTTATGCCTATTGTTTTTGCAAATAATTTCTTTCTTAACATATCTATCTTAACATATATAAGATATATATATATCTTGACCTATCTAATCACGAACACATCCATCTCCACAGCTAAGGGGGGTGACAGCCAGAACTTACCTACCTGTGTCAAGTAGTGGCTAAAGAATTGTTGCAACTAATGCTTTTTTGTTTCTTTTAAAGAATAAAATAAAAATAAAACCTGAAAAACTAGTCTTTGCTTGAATAGATGGGAATGGACTTGGAATAGAGGTTAAGCAGTGACCTGAGTATCTTATTGAATGTAGAAATGAAAAAAACAAAAACAAAAACAAAAACAAAAACTCATATCAGAAGTTTTAAAACCTCCATTAAAAAAAATGTTCACCAGAATCTGTTGTGATGACTGAAAGATAGAAAAAGTTACACACACACACACACACACACTAAAAGGAAAACTGAAATCTAAGAAAATAAAACATGTAAAATAAACCTAAGAGAACCCTGCTTGGGTTTACCAAGAAACACAGACAGTAAGAAAATAAAGAAGTGTTATTCTTTAAAGTACACAAGACCAGCCTCCTTACAGCACACATGTGTGTGTATGTGTGTGTGTACGTATGTGTAAAATGAACTTTAAATTTTAACTGTTTGAATTTTGGTCCATGGTTGTACCTATCTAAGTTGTTAAAATAAAAAAAAAAAATACCCCGTGATATCAGAAACAATGCAGGATAATGACATTTGAATTTGGAATAATATGTAATGTTTAAAAATTGATATAAGAAACATATTTCAATCATATGTGAAATATATATAATATTCCAGAACGTATGAGGAAAACTGCTCAAAGTGTCTTTATCAAACAAAATAATAAAAAAAAGAAAACTGACAAAGCAACTCATACCATGAAAAATGGTCATTCCATGAAAAAATAGTCATTCTATCACTCTCCAGATATAATTCTATACGTAGTGAAATAATTCCACTATAAGTGGTCTTTCACCATCCAGTTAGTTTTATTGATTCTCTAAATGCTACAACCACACAGTAAAACTATCATATAGCTATCTAGAGGAATGCATGAATATACTTCACTTTACAGAACTGTATGCTTCTGAAAACCTCACCCATTTTAAAACATTAAAGTGCATTATATATAATAATGGCATTTGAAAGTCTTCAGTATCATGAACAGCAGAGAAAAAGCATCAGGAGTCAAAATATAAATATCAAGACTCATCTTCTGGGAATTAGCATGGTATTTATTTTAGTTTTGAGTTGGTTTTTTTTTAAAGATTTTATTTATGAGAGACACTCAGAGAGAGAGGCAGAAACACAGGCAGAGGGAGAAGCAGGCTCCATGCAGGGAGCCCGACGTGGGACTCAATCCCAGGTCCCCAAGATGAGGCCCTCGGCTGAAGGCAGATGCTCAACCTCTGAGCCACCCAGGTGTCCCAAGTTTTGAGTTTTAATCGATGGACTGACCACCCAGCTGTGCTATTAGTATCCCCATACTATTAAAATTGCCATCCAGGATGTCAATAATAATACACTCAAATGTACTGAGAAAATAATGTTTAAAATAAAGAAGGTACTGTATTTTTATCACATCATGTGACTAATTAATTGCCTTCTCATAAGAATATACTTTGTGTCTCCTTTTGTTTATTACACTATTCACATCTTTCCTGGAACAAGCAGTTCTCTTCATAGAGAGCTACATAAATCTAGACAGGAACAAACAGCCTCAATATACGATTGACACCCAAACTGTCAAGCCAGCAGCTCTGGTGACAGTCATTTTATAAAACTGCTTAGTCATTCCTGTCTAGCCCTGTGATGCCCAAGTATCAGCTGCGGAGAAGCCATATCATGAAATGTTAATTTGGCTCTTCAAGATAACATGCTTTTAAAAAGTGATAAGAAAGAAAAGTTGAGCAGGGCTCAGACAGACTGTCTCTGTTCCCAGGTTCTGAAAATGCACTCCCTGAAATATTTTCTGTAGCCTTATGAGCAGCAACATTCCTCAGTAATCCTGATGAAATGACAATTTTCTCCCGTCAAGGAGGTGGGGTGGGTGTGCATCTCCCCCTGCGTATTTCTGGTCAGGAGTTAATGTAAGACGTGGCAAGAAAACATACCCTACAGGCATGTGTCCTTAAACTTCACACTTCGCTAAAGCTGTTCCTTTAGCTTTGCTCTCATCTGCGGCCTCCCCCACCATTTCTTCCCCGTTGCTCCTGTTCAATCTGGCAGCACATTTATGGATGCAATCTTTATGAGACCTGCCATGTGAAATAAACTCACACTCTATTCTCAGCATCCTCCTTTCTCTCGTATATCCCCCTTGGAAAAATGTGATAACCTTTGTTTTCAAAAATACTACTGACTTGTGTGTGTATTTGCTTTGAAAATTGAGTCTTTGAAAATGATCCTGAGCCAAGCAACTCACACTTGGGGAACACTGCAGTGAAGAGACAGATCACACAGAGGCTACGAGGAACAAAACAAATCGTCTTGACATCTGCTGAAGTGTTATAAATAAAGCCGGCTAGTAGAAAAGATGAAAGTGGAGCTTGATTCTTCACCCCACTATCCTGCCCCCACATGCTAAGAATAATCTTGACTGACCCAGTATCTCTGTGCTTCTTAGAGAAAAGCAGTAACGTTGAACCGGGTGTTATTATCTCACAGCAACGGTGACTCAAATATTTAACTACTTAGACTTTTATACTTTGCATCCGAAGAGTAATTCCTGGAGTGTATCAGTCTTAAGGCAAATAGTGACACATTTTCATTCTTTGAATGATGGAATACAACAGTCTCCATCTCTTCCTCTCCCCCTCTTTTCCCTTGTTTCTTATTCTCTTTCCCCCCAACTTGAAGTCTTAAACCCCATCTAGACACCCCTTTTATGAGTAGGACTGTTACAAAGGAACACTTATTATTCTAATAAGATGCAAATATGAGGGGCATCTGGGTGGCTCAGTCATGAAGTGTCTGTCTTCGACTCAGGTCATTATCTCAGGGTCCTGGGATCAAGCCCCACGGCTTGATCTCCCTCTCTCCCCTGCTTATACTCTCTATCTCAAATAAATAAATAAAAACAAAATCTTTAAAAGTATATATACAAATATGAACTAGAGAGAAACATTTTAGAGTGGTACTCAGCAGCCTTCTGCCCCTTTTCAGCTGCCTAGTTCAATCTAGAACTGTTTTTAGATGACTACATGGAATAGTTCAGAAGCTCACTCAAATGCAGTATTTAAAAGAGATGACATGCCTCTTCTTACTTTCCAGCTCTAGCTTCTACCTGTGGCAGACATCACCAAGCAATTGCCATACTTTCCCACTCAGTACAGACATCACCTCAGGATCCTTCTTGACACAGCACTCCCAGCAACCATCAGCCATTATCAATGAACTAAAGCTGCCGTAGAAAATAGCATCTAATTGCCTTCTTGCATCTAGCGATCCTTCCTTAAGATCAATAAGCATGGAGGAAATTGTGGATCAATCAGCATGAGTCTATTTACTTTTATGGGTGGTCTTGAGGGAAGCTGGTTAACTTCCAATCCATATATCCTTGCATTCTTCTACTAATTGTGATGAAGCATTAGAAAATTTAAGAAATCATGAGCTAAGTGCAGGGTATGTACCATGGTAATCAGACTGAGTGGCATATCATTTTCATTAAGTAAGAGAGCACAGAGAAGATAAACATGTCAGCCCCCACAGTTACCATGTGAAGTCCTAGGGGAATCTTATTATTAAATTAAGAAAAGTATCATGTCTGGCAGTACATATACATTCATTCAGACATATATATTAATTAATTTTAATGTGATGGCAATGCTCTCTATTTGGATAGGGCTCCAGGTAGATACATTTAATAAAGCTCATGGAATGGTATATTTAAGATTTGTGAATTTCATTGCATGGAAGTTTCATCCCAAAAGAAAAAAAAAAGTATTGAACTCATTAATATGTGTTGAGTGTTTAGAAGTGGAACACACTGGTGTCTGCAACTCATGTCTTATTCAAAAAATATGATGAATTGATGAATGGATAGAGCAAAGGGTATGTGATAAAGCAAGTATAGTGAAAGATTACTTGTAGAATCTAGCTAGTGAATTCACTGTAAACTTATTTTCATTTTCTGCATGTGTGAAAATTTTCATAATAAAGCATTGGGAAAAACTACAATATACTCCTAGTGTTGTGAAATGCTTGAGACCTAGTTGTCTTTTCTCCTTTTTGACTGGAAGCAAGAGATAGCTCAATTAATGAAAATGACTTGTTACTGAAATGTCTTGATTTTCTTCACAAAAGAAGCACTGGGATGCACTTACACAACTCCTAGCCAGGAGAAAAAAGACAGACTATTTTACCTAGATTGCACTACCCTCACTGCACCCAGAATGATGTATCTTAAACATAGTACTTTTGTTAGCAAAGCATCACTCAAATATAAATATAAAAACACACTTGCCCACCTTAATAAGAACATCACTGACCTTATTTGTTCATTTTTTCCCCCTCAGAACCCACAGACATTCATGCTGACTTGGCAAACCATGGTTGACAAACCACTGCTCTGTCAAATGTGCACTGGGGATTTCAGAGTCTACGTGATGGATATTGTGGGGCACAAAGTATTCAAACCTTAGGCTTTTGTAAAACAAGTGCGAAGAGCTCAGTGAAAACCTATTATCACCGGTAGAATGGAGGAGGCAATGAAATTCTCAATCATACTTCTTCTCAGTTTAGGTCTGAGGGCAGCTGGACACAACATGTGGAAACAAGGGTATTTTTTAACAAATGGAACTAAAAACAAGATATTTAACCTATACTATTAATTTTCATAGCAATGTGTGAGCTAACATGCCCTGGCAATAATTTATAACATGATCAAAAATATATATGCTCTTTCTCTCTTTCTCCCCCATCCCCACTTTCTCTAGCCCAGCTTTGAAAACTCCAAGTCCCAAAGATCAGGATGATATAATTTAGCAAATGAGAATCAGTGAGCACACTGCAATACACTTCAAGGGTTCACTGCTCAGCTTGTGATTCCATACTTTTTAATTTCCTTGTACAAACAGTGAACTGAAAAATGGGAAAATCCATTTGGCTAGTCTGAGCTATAAATTAAATCCTTGATTAAATTTTGGCAATTACATCTCCAGGTTGTTTCCATTTCAACATTTTAAATACATTTGAATAAGCTTCTGAATCATGATCTTGGCAATCTATTGTATGGCAAAAAGGACTCTAATAAATACTATTAAGAGGTTAGCCAGCAAAGTGAAAAGTTGAAGAATACAGTGAACAAATATTTTATCCTGCTTTTAAGTTGTTTGCATATAAGCGTAAGTTGCTAAGAGGCAGAAAATAAGTACAAGAATCTTATGTATGTTCTTAATCAGTAAAGAACAATCAAAATAAATGGTTCTCAAACTTTATTATGCACAAAAATCACCTAGAGGTTTTGTTAAAATGTAGAATCTTGGGACCCCCCCCTCCTCTCAATTCCCCTACCCCTAACCTTCCAGACACTGATTGAGCAGGTTTGGCTGGTGCCCACTAATTTGCATTTCTTTTCTTTTTAAATTACATTGTAGCTAACGTACAGCATTATATTAGTTTCAGGTGTACAATATAATGATTCAATAATTCCGTATATTACTCAGTGCTCATCATGATAAGTGTACTCTTAATCTCCATCACCTATTTCACCTATAACCCTTCCCACCTCCCCTCTGGTAACCACCAGGTTTGTTCTCTATAGTTAAAAGTCTATTTTTTTATTTGTCTCTCTGTTTTGTTTCTTAAATTCCACGTATGAGTGAAATCATATGGTATTTGTCTTTCTCTGACTTATTTTGCTTAGCACTAATATTCTCTTGCTCCATCCATGTTGTTATAAATGGCAAAATTTCATTTTTTATGGCTGAGTCATATTCCATTATATGTGTGTGTGTCTATACACACACACATAAATATACACACATCCATATGTAATATATATATCACATATATTACATATACACCACACCATATATAATATATATATTATATATATATAAATATATATACATATATCAAAACTTTATACATCATTTATGGATAGACACACTTGGGCTGCTTCCATAATTTGGCTATTGTAAATGGTGCTGCAATGAACATGGCGGGGGGGAGATGTTACCCTTTGAATTAGTGTTTTCGCATTCTTTGGGTAAATACACAGTGGTGTGATTACTGGATCATATAGACAGTTCTATTTTTAACTTTTTGAGAAACCTCTGTACTGGTTTTCACAGTGGTCGCACCAGTTTGCATTCCCACCAACAATTTCTTTTCTTCCATATTATCACCAACACTTGTTTCTGGAGTTTTTTTTTTAATTTTAGACATTCTAACAGGTGTGAGATGACATCTTATTGTACTTTTTATTTGTATTTCCCTGATTATAAGTCATGTTGAGCAGCTTTTCATGTGTCTGTTAGCCATCTGGATGTCTTCTTAGGAGAAATGTCTGTTCATACATTCCACCCATTTTTAATCGGATTATTTGTGGGTTTTTTGGTGCTGGATTATATCAGCTCCTTACATGTTTTGGATACTAATGTTTTATTGGATATGTCATTTGCAAATATCTTCTCCCATTCAAGTAGGTTGTTTTTTAGCTTTATTGGTTGTTTCCTTTGCTGTGCATAAGTTTTTGTTTTGATGTAGTCCCAGTAGTTTATTTTTGCTTTTGCTTCCCTCACTTCAGAAGACATATTTAGAAATGTTGTCAGGGCCAATGTCAGAGAAATTATTGTCTGTGTTCTCTTCTAGGATTTTTATGGTTTCAGGTCTCACAATTAGGTTCTTAATCCATTTTGAGTTTATTTTTGTGTATGCATAAGAAAATGGTCCAGTTTCATTCTTTTGCATGTAGCTGCCCAGTTTTCCAAACATCATTTTTGAAGATACTATCTTTTACCTGTTGCACATTCTTGCTTCCTTTGTCAACTAATTGACCATAACATTATCAGTTAATTTCTTGGCTCTCTCTTCTGTTCTATTGATCTGTGTGTCTATTTTTTGCCAGTACTATACTGTTTTGATTATTACAGCCTTTTTAAAAATATTTTGTTTATTTATTCATGAGAGACACAGAGAGAGGGAGAGACAGAGGCAGAGGGAAAAGATGTGGAACTCGATCCCAGGATCATGCCCTGAGCCAAAGGCCAATGCTCAACTGTTAAGCCACCTAGGTGTCGTTATAACATAAGAACAGCCTTATAATATAACTTGCATACTGGAATTGTGATACCTCTATTTTTGTTTTTCCTTTTCAATATTGCTCTGGCTATTAGGGGTCTTTTGTGGTTCCATAAAAATATTGGGACTTTTTGTTCTAGTTTTGTGAAAAAATGTTGTTAATCTTTTGATAGGAATTGAATTAAATGTGTAGATAAATTTGGGTAATATAGACATTTAACAATCAGTTTTAGCAGTTTTTTGGTGGAATCTTTAGGGTTTTGTGTATACAGTATCATGTCATTTGCAAATAGTGAAAGTTTTGCTTCTTCCTTACCAATTTGGATGCCTTTTATTCTTTTCTGTTGTCCGATTGCTGTGGCTAAGACTTGAACTACTATGTTGAATAAAAATGATAAAAGTGGAAAAAATTATTGTCTTGTTCTTGACTTTAGGGGAGAAGCTTAGGGGAAAACTTGAAAACTTGTTTTTCCCCATTAAATATGATGTTTGGGGATTTTTTATATGAGGTCTTTATTATGTTGAAGAATGTTCCTTCCAAACCACTTTGGTAAAGCACTTTTATCATAAATAGACATTGTATTTTGTCAAATAATTTTTATGTTATCTATTAAGATGATCATATGGTTTTTGTCCTTTTATTAATGTGATGTATCACATTGGCTGATTCACAAATATTGTTCCACTCCTGGTTCCAGGGATAAATCCTACTTAACCATAGTGAATGATTTTTTTAATGTATTGTTGGGTTTGGCTTGCTAATATTTTGTTGAGGATTTTTGCATCTATGTTCAGCAGAGGTATTGGACTGTAGTTTTCTTTTTTGTAATGTCTTTATCTGGTTTCAGTATCTGGATAATGCTGGCTTCGTAGAATGAGTTTGGAAGTTTTCCTTCTATTTTTTGGAATAGTTTGAGAAGAATAGGTAGTAACTCTTTAATGTTTGGTAGACTTCACCTATGAAGCCATCTGGTCCTGGACTTTGGTTTGTTGGGAGTTTTTTGATTACTGATTCAATTTCATTGCTGGAAGTCAATCGGTTCAAATTTTTTATTTTTTCCTGCTTCAGTTTTGGTAGGTTATGTTTCTAGGAATTTGTCTATTTCTTTTAAGTTGTCTAATTTGTTGAAATATTTTTTCATAATATTCTCTTACAATCCTTTGTATTTTTGTGGTGTCAGTTGTTATTTCTCCTCTTTCATTTCTGATTTTGTTTATTTGAATCCCCCCTCTCTCTCTTTTTCTTTTTTTGTTGATGGGTCTGGCTAGAGGTTTAGCAGTTTTATTGATTTTTGCAAAGAAAAACCTTCTGGTTTCATTGATCTGTTCTACTGGTCTTTTAGTTTCTTTATTATTTATTTCTGCTCTAATCTTTATTATTTCTGTCCTTCTACTGGTCTTGGGTTTTGTATGGTCTTCTTTTTCTAGCTCCTGTATGTGTAAAGTTCAGTTGTTTATTAGAGAGTTCTTGCTTCTTTAGGTAGGCCTGTATTGCTATAAACTTCTCTCTTAAAACAGCTTTTGCTGCATCTCAAAAAATTTGGACTATTGTGTTTTCTTTTTTATTTCTCTGCATGTGATTTTTTATTTCTTCTTTGATTTCTTTATTGATCTATTAATTGTTTAGTAGCACGTTATGCAACCTCCATTCATCTGTGTTCTTTCTGGATTTTTTTCTTGTGTTAATTACTAGTTTCATGGCATGGTGGTAAAAAAAAGATGTATAGTATGACTCTCATCTTTTTTGATTTATTGAGCCTTGTTTTGTGGCCTGATATATAATCTATTCTGTAGAATGTTCCATGTGCACTTGAAAAGAAGGTGTACACTTCTATCTAATATATTCTCCTGAATATATCTGTTAAATACATCTGGTCCATTGTGTCATTAAAACCACTGTTTCCTTGTTGACTTTCTTTTTGATCTGTCCAACAATGTAAGTGGGTGTTAAAGTATCTTACTATTATTATATTACTATCAGCTATTTCCTTTATGCCTGCTATTAACAGTTTTATGTATGTGGGTGCTCCCATGTTGGATGCAAAAATATTTACAACTGTTTTATCTTTTTGTTGGCTTGCTCTCTTTACCATTATATAGCATCCTTCTTTCTTTCTTGTTAGTCTTTGTTTTAAAGCCTATTTTGTCTGATACATGTATTGCTACCCTAGCTTTCTTTTCACAACCATTTGCATGATAAAAGTTTCTCTATTTCCTTCACTTTCAATCTGCAGGTGTCTTTAGTTCTGAAGTGAGTCTTGTAGGCAGCACATAGATAGGTCTTGTTTTTTAAAAATCCATTTTGTTATGCTATGTCTTTCGACTGGAGCATTTAGTTCATTTATATTTGCAGTAATTATTGATAAGTATGTATTTATTGACATTTTGTTACTTGTTCTGTGGCTCTTTTTGTTCTTTTCTGTTCCTTTCTTCTCTCATAGTTTGCTAGTTTTCATTAGTGATATACTTGGATTTCTTTCTATTTATTTTTTGCACATCTGTTACTGGTTTTTGATTTGTGGTTACCATTAGGTTTTGTATAATAATCTCTGTACATAGCAGTCTATATGAAGTTGATGGTTGCATAAGTTTGAGCCCATTCTTTACTCCACTGCTCCTCATGTTTTAGGTATATGGTGTCATACTTTACATCCTTTTTGTATGTGTGAGTCACCTGAGTTTTTACAGATATACTTATTTTCATGTTTTTTGTGCTTCCTACTTTTCCTACTCATAGTCTTTCCTTTCCACTCAGAGTCTCCTTTATAATTCCTTATAGGGCTGATAAGTGGTCATGACCTCCTTTAACTTTGTTTTTCTGGCAAACTCTTTATCTCTCCTTCTATTCTGAATGATAGCCTTGCTAGATATAGTATTCTTGGTTTCAATTTTATTTCCTTTCAGCACTTTGAATATATCATGCCACTCTCTTCTGGCCTGTAGTGTTTCTGCTGAAAATTCCACTGATAGACTTATGGGTTTGTCCTGGTATATAATTGTCTTCTTTTCTATTTATCATTTTTTTTTTGTCATTTTAATTTCTAAGTATCTTGGTGTAGATCTCTTTGGATTGATTTTGTTGGAAGATATCTCTGTCACTTGGATCTGCATATCTGTTTCCTTCCTCAGATTAGGACAGTTTTCAGCTATTATTTCTTCAAATAAAATTTCTGCCTTTTCTTTCTCTTCTTCTGGGATCTCTAACTGTGAATGTTATTATACTTAATGGGTTCGCTGAGTTCTCTAAGTCTGTTCTCATTTTGCATATTTTTTTCCTCTCATCTGTTCGGCTTGACTAATTTCCATTACTCTGTCCTCCAGGTCACTAATTCATTATGCTTCCTTTCACCTATTTATTCCATCTAGTGTGTTTTCAATTTTATTTATTGTGTTCTTCACCTCTGATTGCTTCTTTTTTACTTGTTAAATGTTTCACTGATGTCCTCTATTCTTTTCTTAAGTTCAGTGAGTATCTTTATGACAATTACTTTAAATTTTCTACAGGTATATTACTTATCTCTGCTTGGCTTATGTATCTTGCTGTGGTTTTGTCCCATTCCTTAATTTGGGACATATTCTTTTGTCCCCTCATTTTGCCTAACTCTGTGTTTTTCTCTGTGTTAGGAAAGTCAGCTATGTCTCTTGCTCTCGAAAGTAATGGCCTTGTGAAAAAGAGGTCCTGTAGTGCTCTATAGCACAGGGTTCACTCTTCACTGGAACCTGGTGCTTCAAGGATGTCTCTATGTGCTTTGTGTACAGACTGCTGTTGTGTCTTGGTCACTTTTTCCTTCAGTCCGGTTGTCTGCAGTGCCTCTCTTTCTCTGTTGTAGGCAGTTTTTGTTCATTGTAATAGGTTTGGTGGACCTATCTGAAGCTTCCTTGGGCTTGAGTTGGTCAGACTCATGTTTGCAAGATGAGATAGCATGAAACTGCCAGGTACTTTCCCTGTGTTGCCCCCTGGGAAGCTTTTGTTGGTGGATGGGGCCTGCAATCAATCTGTCGCCTCCAGCCCACTGCTGGTGTCACAGTTTGACTCGTGTGTATGGTTATCTTCCAGTCACCCCAGGACAGGAGTCACTTTGGAATGGTGCTGGCCCCTGTCAGGGCTGCTTCCATACTGCCAGGCTTGTGGCCTTGGTTTGAACAGGCTCTGGCCAAAAGCATATTGAAGGGGGTGCATGCAGTGTGCAGCGCCTGCAAGGTCTTCATTCAGGTGAAGAGGATCATGTTGCTGCCACTAGGACCAGGCTGGCTGGGGTGGAGTGCACAGTTTTAACAAGGTATGCATTGGTTTACCTGGAAGTGATACCTACCACTGCCCCAAGGACTGGGGCTGCTGGGATAGATCTGCAAAGCTCTCATGGGTGGGGGTATGCAATTTTAGCACGGTGTTGTACAGCAGGGCACCCACCTCTGCCACTGCTATCAGGACCAAGTCCTCACAAAGCACATGAATGTTGGCCAGATTTGTGCAGGTCTTCTAGGGAATTGGCCCTCAAGTGCAGACTGAGACAAGTATGATTAGAATGGGTGTATCCACCAAAGCATGGTGGGGAGAGCAAGGGACTTGGCTTTAAGCAAGTCAGACAGGGAATGTTTGTGCTGTGCTGGTTCTGGTAGGTGTCAGTGTATTTATGCTGGGAGGTTGAGAGGGAAATGGAACCTACCAGCTATTTTGCTCTACAAGGAGTCTTCTAGTGAAATCTGTCCCTGAGGGACAAGCTCTGAGATGAATAAACTACTCTCCTTCTCAGATGCTTCAGGAGTTTTTCAAACTGCTGCTTCTGTGCTTTATCTCCAAGGGCTGTTTATTGTACTGTCTCTTTAAGGGTGACTCAGCTTCCTCTTGCCCTCTAGGCTCTCCCAAAACCAAGCTCATTGGTGTTTAAAATTCCAGGCTTTAAGTCTAACTGGTTGGAAGAACTTCCAGAATTTGGCCCTTCTAGTTTTCAAAGCCAAATGTTCTGGGAATCTGTCTGCCCTGTGCCCACTCCCTGGTATGATAGTCTGTTTCCTGCCCTTCTCTGCTCCTTCCCTCCCATGGACTGCCCCAGGTTTGTTTAGCTTCCCAAAGTATCTCCACCCTTTCTACCCTTTTCAATGTGGCTTCTTCTCTACCTTTAGTGGTGGAGTTTGTTCTGCCAGCCTTTGGGTCATTTTTTGAATTATTTACACCAGTGTGGGTGGTATTTAGCTGTAGCAGTAGGATGAGGTAAGTTTAGGGTCCTCCTACTCTGCATATTCCCGCTTTCCTTCAAATTTGCGTTTCTGACAAGCTTTCAGGCGATGCTGATGGTGGGATGTGATCATAGGACCATTTGGAGCAATGCTTGTCTAACCTTTTAAATATGAGCAAGCACAACTAAATGATGGTTGGAAAGCTCAGGAAATAACATAAGATAACCATAAATCATTTGTCCAGCTTTTGGAGATATCCAGAAATGTGACTTTATCAGATGAAGCAATAATCTGTCAGTGGCTTACAGATCCTACTAAGGGTTGGGTCTCAATAAAATTAAGAGATAGACAGGCTCCAGACCCCACATGCTGTACTCTTTTCCTGTTGAGGTAATATAAACTTCTTCGCCCTTGAAGAGCTCCACATCCTGTAACCCTCTCTCCAATGTCAATCAATTTTTTTTAAGGAAACTATCAGCTAACTCATTCTCTTTGAATTGTTATATTATCTCCAGGGTGACAGAATATTTTGTTTCCTAATCAAAGTGATAACACTTTAATCATGGAAATTATGGTATCAATCCCTGAGATACTAGGAAGCATTTACAGAGTAGGGGAACAAGTAGCCTTTCCCAGTCCCCTGATATCACAAGTGGGTGGCCCCTCCCTACAACAAAGCCCAACCCCGCCTTCACTGTCTGGAGATTATTATTGATGAAACTAGAGCCAATTTTCATTTGCCCTATAATCACTGGAGGCAAAGAGTCTCAGCTGGTTATTAATCTCATCCGTATCACAAATCCTAGAGTACTAAATCTCCCTTCTGACTTTTCTTCTCCAAGCAAAATCCTATCAGCTTCCTTAGTGTTTGGTATAAGGCCTACTTCCTAACCCCTAATGATATTATAAATCTCCTTTAAATTCTCTCAAAATTGAATGCATGTAAGTACTTGAAAGCCAAGTTCCTATGTGAAATATTTTTTAAACTCCCTGTCTTCACTTCTCTCCCACCATCCCCAATCCAAGAGAATATCTTCTATCAATTAAAGTTGCTATGAATCATTTGTTGACAGAGGTTGAAGAATGGGAAACAAAACAAAACACCCTTAACATCAGACTAACCAGAGTTGAGCAAAGGGGAAGGATTGCTGCCAGGGTCCTGCATAGACCAATCTTACTTACTTCTGCCTTATGGATGCTTTATAATAATCATAAATAAAATAAATAAGGTGATAGTAGCTAGTGCTTCTATTTGTGGTTCACATGTAACTTATCGCTTTGGGTAGGTTATTTACTTAATTCTTGTGGCAACTTTGTAAAGAAACTGAGATTCAGAGTTTTGATATTCTAATTGGGGTCACAGCACTGGTGTGTGACTGGGTTCTAGGTAGCTTTGCCATAAACATCTTTGCCATACACACTCTTATTGCAAACATTTTCACCACAGACACTTTTGTCACATAACTACTTGGCCATAAGATAATTTTGCTATAAATGATAAAAATAACTGGCTGATAGTTTGGTTTTATTTCTCCATTGAAAATCAACCCCCTTTGGCAGAGTGAAGGTATTGAAGCTACTGTCAGTTTGGTTTTATTTTTCCATTGACAAAATTCCCATTTTTAAATTATAGAAATCTTAGCTAGCTCTCATAATGGTCTATACAGTGACAAGAGGGTGGTATTGGTCTTAAAATAATAGATGATAACAACTATGTATATCAACTTGATAGAAAATATTGTGATAAAACTTACTGGAAGTGTCAAATAAAAGAGTTCAAAGCCAGATTGCATACTACGCTATATTAGATAATGACATAACAGTGACACAATTACGTTATTATGGGACCAAATGTTATAATGATACAAAGCTCAGTCAGAAAGGCATTATAGAATTAGCATTTCTCTCACAGGTTCCATAGATCTTTGGGACATCTATTAATGAAATGTGATGATATGCCAAGAATAGGGTAGAAGGCTTTCATAATGCCATACAAATCTCAGTTACCAATATGCATCCTAGTACTTGGAAAACTGATAATCTCTCTTAAAGAAGGAAGGGATTAATAATTAATTTTATTATCATTATTTTCTTTTATGTTTCATTATGTCCTTTTTAATGCCCCTCTTTTATTTTTTGTTATTTTATCTTTAACAGCAAAATTGCCTTATTGCAATTTCATTATTTTTTTTAATGTTTCATTATGTCCTTTTTAATGTCCCTCTTTTATTTTTTATTATTTTATCTTTTATGACAAAATTGCCTTAGAGCCAATTAGTTATGCAGTCAAAATGTTTGTGGCAGAGATGTCTATGGCAAAGATGCTAGGGCAAAAAACAGTAACAACAACAAAACACACAAGGTGTGACAGAGAAGTAGTTGAAATCTGGCCCAAGCCCCACTTGGGGCCTTTTCCTATTATACCATACTAAACTCAAAAGTGTAACAACTCATTAGATTATCCTCCATTCTTATATCTAGTTTTCAAGAAAACTGTCCCAGATTGCCTGTGGACAATGTTTTCTGAAAAACTGAATAAAATGAGGAATTAAAAAAAAAAAAAAAAAAGGGAAGCTAAGGGTATCTATAAAAAAAAAAAAAAAAAAAAAAAAAAAAAAAAAACCCTGGGAAACACTATAACTCCAGACAATGGATATTAATATACATTTGCCAAATACAGTGAAATTTGGAATGAGAAGTAGAATACATAACTTCTGAAAACAAGTCATAGATATGATGGGCAGGCTTCAGGAAAACAGCACCAAACAAAAATACTCAAAGGTGTAACCAAACATTTCTATAATAATAATAATAATAATAATAATAATAATAATAACAACTACTTTCATAAACATAAATCAAAATGGAAAACTACATTTTAGTAAAAATTTGATAGAAGAGAAATGATAGCAATTGGATTTCAGGGATAGGAAAATAACTTTTGAGACAGACATCCTGAAAAAGAAATTTAGCCATCAGGTAGAAAGTCAGCATTACTTTAGTAACCCTATATCAGAAAAAAACACAAAAAACAAAGCAAGCAAAACCAAATCAAACAAAACCCAAAAAAATCCTGCAGTGCAATGAGGTTTGAATAGGGGGAAATGACTCAAAAATTTTATATGCAGTATAGTTATCAGTCATGTATAAATGTAAAAAAAAAAATAGAGATTCTGAAATATGCACAAACATTGGACCATGATGGTTTCTCTATAAACTACGTGTTTATGGAATTCAGAAAATTGTGATATAAATAAAAATGAGAATTCAAGAACTGCATAGCCATTATATAAAACAATTGAAAAAGAATACTGATTTCATTTGAATGCAGAACTAAAACTGAATAATTTAGGTTATGATGGTTTTATAAAAAAGGTAAATATTAAGAAGTTGGATGTAAAAACAATAATACTGACTTTGGAAACAGGAGGAGAGATGTAATGGGAGAGAAATTAAGTTTGCTATTTTCCTTATTTTTGTCTAAATTATAGATGTATCAACATTATATTTAATTTTTAGAAGTAACCTGTAGAAGAGCTAAAAAAGAAAAAAAAGGACTAAACACTTCCCAAATAGAATAAGCAAGAATAACAACAAATACAATAGCAAAATACATAATAATACAAAATGAATAAAACAAAGTAGGCATTTAAAAATAGGATACAAAAGCATGAAGACATTCATGTAAAAACCGAGAAGTTCTAAATGATAATCAGCATCCTTGGGTAGAACTTCACTAAATAGCACTCATTAACATGAGTTCTACTTATAATATAGCAGGAGGACATATGGATTAAGGCCTGAATTTTAGGGCTATCATAAAGAAAAAACACACACTGTATGACTTAATAGAAATTTATTGTCTCTCGGTTATGGAGGCTAGAAGTTACCAGATCAGGGTTGGTCATCAGGGTTGGTTCTTTCTGGGAGCAGTGAATGGGAATCTGTTCCTTGACTTACCCTTAGCTCTAGTGGCTTGTGGGCAATCTTTGGCATGACTTGGGGTGCAGAAATATTGCCCCGATCTTTCCTTTTCTTTGTTTTTATTCTTTTGATTTTTTTTAACTACTTGGAAAAGCTTCAATATTTATTTATTTATTTATTATTTATTTTTTTAAATTTTTATTTGTTTATGATAGTCACAGAGAGAGAGAGAGAGAGAGAGAGAGAGGCAGAGACATAGGCGGAGGGAGAAGCAGGCTCCATGCACCGGGAGCCCGACGTGGGATTCGATCCCAGGTCTCCAGGATCGCCCCTGGGCCAAAGGCAGGCGCCAAACCGCTGCGCCACCCAGGGATCCCAAGCTTCAATATTTAAACTTAGCTTTCTGACTCTGTGCTTGTGCCATCAACACTTTCACAACAATTTTATGCTTTTCAATGTGGAAAGCATGCTTAATTCTGTCACAGATACATTAGCACACATGGAACCACCAAAGGCCCCGTCGACAGGGTTTTTTTCATTTTATTTTTTTTTTAAGATTTATTTATTTATTTTAGAGAAAGCACAAGTGGGAGGGTCAGATGGAGAGGCAGAGAGAATCTCAAGCAGACTCTGTGCCAAGAGTAGAGCCTGATGTGGGTGGGGCTTGATTCCCAGAACCCTGAGATCACAACCTAAGCCAAAACCAAGAATCAGACACTCAACTGACTGAGCCACCCAGGTACCCCAGGGTTTTTTTCATTTTAGATAATCTCAGAATTTTAGGTCTCATCTGACAAACTCCTGGGCACATGCCACACATGGATTTTGGTGCTTCCTCAACCTTTTTGGTATAGAAGTAAATAATTCTGTCACCAGGGGTTTGAGATAATCTAGTTTTGTTAGAGGATATAGGACAGCTGATGGTCCTATGTCAAATGCTGGACCATTCTAAATGCCACTATACAATGTCCCCAGAAGAGAAAAAAGAAAATGTCTGCCTTTATTTTTACACTATGTTATCTCTGTGTGCATGGCTGTCTCCAAATTCGCCCTTTCTATAAGGACATCAGTCATACTGGATTGGGAGTCTATCCCATTCCAGTATGACCTCACCTTAACCTATTTATATCTGATACAACACTATTCCAAAATAAGGTCACAGTCTGGGGTACTGCAAACTTAGATTTCAACAAATGAATTTTGAGGAGACACCATTCAACACACAATAAGGTCCCTTTCTGCCTTTTATGCAGTTGGAAATATATTAAATATTATTTACTGTGTATGAAAGTTTTCAATCATCAGCAGAGACCAATCAACAATTATAAAGTGTGACTTCATGGTCATTCTGTGTTAGAGATCAGAAACTGGCAAAACAAAACAAAAAATACCCTGCCAAATGGAAGCCTTATATAAAACACTGTAATTTGAAACTTGGCAAAGAGCACCGAGGCAGAATGTCTTCAGAAAGACAGCTAGACATGATTCTATGAAAGGGCACTTGCCAGCAGAGTCAAAGTTAAACAATACTGGATGGATACTGATGTGTTCAGTCAGCTCCAATAAGAAGCTAGTTCTTCTTCCTTTGGATGAGTGCTCTCAAAAATAAAAACAAAGACACTAGTGCTGAGTGTGGGGAGGAAATAAAAAATGAGGAATAAAGTGGAATGAGGGAAGAATCTAGAATCATACCAAAGCTTAACAAATCACCCATGGAACCCTCCTAGTGGTCTGGGAGTCACTAAGCTAATACTCCAGTGAGATCTCTGTTCTCAAACTGTTAATTTTTATCTACCGGTTGCTTTGGACTCCCATTTTAGTAGGTCCTAAGGGAAATTACAAAGACAGTAAAAGTGGTCCTGAATTTCTTTTATTTTGCTGAGCTTAGCAACAGTGACTACTACGGTCAGTCACGATAGTGACTCTAGGGTAACAACACTAGTTTTATTTCCAACAATGCAATATGATCTTGGACAAGGTACTTAGATAGATGGCTTTCTGTGACCCAATTTTGTCAACAGTGCAATGAGGCAACTCATGTGAAGCTCAAAAGAAAGCAGTGAAAAAAAAGAGTATGGGCAGTGTCTCAGGTTGGTGTCTCCAGAAGCAGGGCCTGAGACAGAGATCCAAGTGCATTTGTCTTACCAAGGAGTGATTCAAGGAAAAGGAAGCATGGGAGGGAATGATGAAGCATGAAAGAAGATGTGGCCTCAGGTGAAGTTCAGCTTTGGTCTCTTCCATGGAGAGCATATTCTGCAAAAAAGGCTTGAGACAATGGAGAAGGCTTTTCATACTTCCATATCAATCGATCACCACAGCAGCCTCCCCCAGAGTATGTAAGACAACTCCTTTCTGCCCAGGGGAATTCTCAGAATAGGGTAGTTGTAAGCTAGTAGCAACCAGTGCTCCGAGCAACCAGGGATGAGTGACAGACTTGGCAGAGGGAAATAGATGGGTCAGAGGAGTACCTCAACAGTACCCAAAACAGGTAGGGATTTAACCTGCCAAACATCACTTCCTGCCACCACATTGCCTCTATTTTATAATGAATTTATTTCCTTTCTAAACTTTAGTTCCATAGTTGAAGAATATTTGAAAAAACAATCACAGGTAGAATGCCAAGGATCACTTATTTACGTTCTGACATTCTGACTTCTGATTGTTTTAAGATATGTTCTCATGCCAATGCAGGTCATTTGCCCCCTTTCTTTCAGCTTCATTGTGTATTTTTCTGTATTCCAGGTGCTAAGACCCTGAAAACTGCATTTCCTGGATTTCCTAGCTGACTACTGCTTAAGTCTGCCAATGCCAAGAACAAGTGGGAGAGTGGAAGATAGGAAGTAGTAAATGCACTTTTTCTCTTGTGGCTTCTGTAGGTGTCACCAGCATCAGTGGCCAGCTAGAGTTGCCAGCAAGCTTCAGCAGCTCCCATTCAGCTGCTAGCTCCAGCACTATTGCTTGAAATGGCAGTGTCAGCCTGGGCCAGCAGGTGCATCTGGCTGCTCTCACAGGGGGACTGGTGGTAGTTTCAAAAGTAGCAGAGTCTTGCAGCAGAGCTAGTGGTAGGTGTTACCTGCTGATACTCCTTCCTCAGTTTTGTTTGGCCAGTCTGAGGGTTAATAGCAGTTTGTTGCTATTATTAATCTCTGAATTACTTCATCCTCTTCTCTTTCTCCTTTCAGTCCTTCTAAGTTTTTTTTTTTCTTTTGAAATGATTTTTTTTTTTTTTTGGTAAAGAATTCTTGTATTAAAGATCCTTAGTCTGAAATACCTAGAGTGGTTTCTGTTATTTTTCTGCCTGAATTTAATTGATAGCATATCAAACATTATGGTTTTTAATAAGAATGACATCAGAGTCACTGAATAGGTGACTAATTGTGCAGCTCAGAAAAAATAAAGGAGGTGTCTTGTGGGGCATCTGCTACACTTATTCTAATAGGTTACTCTTTGTACTATTTCCTGGGTTGAAATTTGTACATGTGTGATTTAAAAAGAACACTTCTTTTGTGTTAAATTTTATTCATGAACATGATTTGCTATACTTAGAGGATTGCAGAAGCTTTTATATTTCATTCATATATTTTTTTTTTACCTTTTATCTTATAAATTTAAATTGACAAATATGACTACAGAATTCTGCAGACAAAAAACAAAATCAAAGACCAGAGAAAGACCATGTCAATGTTGCAGGGGTCCATCAGTAATGGTAACGTGTGCTAGTAAAGTGTCACTGCAGAAGACTTTTCCCCAGAATCTTGCCAGTTAGTATTTTCATCATAACTTCTTCTATGACAGAAAATGTGTTTAACATCTTTGTCCCCCTCTCTCCACAAAACTTAGTGTATTATATAAAATATCGGCTCAATGCATATTTATTAGAATAGGATCAACCATTATTTCTCAACTATTTGCATCAGAGTCACCTTGAAGTCTTGTTTAAAAAAAAAAAAAAAAAACTGGTCCTGAGTGACTGGGTCCCACTCTTAGAGTTTCTAATTCAGAAGTCTGAATTTATATTTCAAACAAGTTCACAAGTAATACCAATGTTGTTAGTCTAGGGATCACATCTTCAGAACCTATGGGATAGATTATAAAATCTCTGAGAGTCAAAAATGACTAAATGATGGGTTCTTACCAAAGAAAAATTGGTATTTTCCAACCTATGTCAGGGTCAATCTGATAATAGTAGAGAGCTCTATTTTTCAAAAGAATATTTCATCACATACCGAAAGCCAGACCTCATTCATTCATCACCAATGTTTTCCACCTGTTATCTTTCCAATTTCTTTGGGAGTGAGGGAACAAGCACATTATTCCCCAGTTTTTTTTTTTTTTTTTTTTTGAGGCAGAAAACAGATTTGGTTAAATATTAATTTACACATCCAGATAATTTCAACAACTGACTTATTGAGTACAAACATAGGACAGTAAAACTTTTTTCATTCTTATTTGCCCTGTTCAGTGCCAGCAGGATAATCCCTGATTTTAGTAGATTATTAAATTGAGTAGATCAGTAGGGTTTAGGTAAATGATTGAACTGCAAAACTAAAGAATGTTTTGAGGCTAATAATTAATATTTATGATGGCATAATTCCTACTTGTACAATAATGCTAAATATTAAAACTATTTCCATACAAAGTAACCAATTTGAAAAAAAATATGTTCTCTTGGCAGCTATATAAATAGCTATCAATAAAAAAAGTTACAAAACTAATGCCAGTGAGGCAAATGACAGACTTTCAATTATATTAATAGTCAACTAATAGAGAGAATGATTAAAAGATAGTATTGGTTTTACATAATCACACTCAATTATGTGACATTCCTTTCCATCCAAGTATAAAAAAGAGTCAAATCTTCCTCTATCTCATCTATTTGCCATGCAAGATTCTAGAACCCAAAAACATACATTTCTACTGACATAGTGAAAATGTTCAAGAGACTAGTGAAAATATAAGCTGCAATATATATACATTTATCCATTCATTAAACAAATATTAGACACCCACTAGATGCCAGGGATGGTTCTGTGCCCTGGGCATATAGTAGTGACAATCACAATGATCCCTACCCTCAGCGAAGTTTCATTCTAGTGGGTAGAAATAAACAATAAATAAATAAATAAATAAATAAATAAATAAATAAATATAAAAAAGGGAATTACTTAATATATTATAAGCACTATGAGGAAAAATAATGTGGAGATGAGGATAGGAAGTACTGGAGTAGGGGTGATAGAATTTTCAATGGGCTATTCAGGAAATTCCTTTTGAGAAGGTGACGTTTGAACAAACACTTTAAAGAGATAAGAAAGCCAATGAAAATTTGGGAGAATACCAATCGAAGAAGAGGAAATGCCATGTGCTGGGGCTCTGATACACGATTATGCCTGTGGAGCTCCCCCAACAGCAGAATACCTAGAATGAATATACCAGAATAAATAAGAGAGAAAGGTAGGAGAGGCGAGGAGAGTGTTAACTAGAGACTAGCAATAAATATTCTAAGGTCTTGTGGAGGAGTCTAAAGTCTGGCTCTGGGCAGCCCAGGTGGCTCAGAGGTTTGGCGCCTGCCTTCAGCCCATGGCCTGGTCCTGGAGACTCAGGATCGAGTCCTTCGTTGGGCTCCCTGCATGGAGCCTGTTTCTCCCTCTGTCTGTGTCTCTGCCACTCTCTCTCTCTGTTTCTCTCGTGAATAAATAAATAAAATCTTAAAAAAAAATAAAGTCTGGCTCTTACGTGGAGTGAGATGTGGAGCCATTGAAGGAAATCTTATTAAACATTAGATATGAACTGGTACTTTCAGATAATGGCACTGGTATTTAATTAAGATTAGAAACTTTATCTATACTGTGCAGTTGGAAATTTTCATATAGAATCCCTACCACAGTACCAGATATGAGGGAATAATTAATTTTTTTTCTTTTTGGAGCATATAAAACATTTGAAATGAAAAAGATCAAATTGTTTTTTACTGGTGACCAACAAGTTGTTCTTAAAATGAAATGGGTTCTGAGAAAGTTATAAAAGCCCAAAGAGAAACAGAGAAGTTGGTGCTTACTTATTTAGAGCAACTGTTTATACTGCCATCAATTCTGTTTGCATAGAAGAGGCTATTATCAGAATGTTTAAGTTCACGGTATCATTCCTGACAAACTGACTATTTTAAGCTGGGAGGGACAGGAATTGGGGAGGAGAGGAGGAAAAAGGATACTAAATTATTGAAATATTTCTTTGGTATAAAATGTTAGAATCCTTAAATCTACCTATGGCTAAAATATGTAAACTATTTTGCTTTCAAAATATGATGATGTTTTACGAAGAAAAAAATGACAAAATTCAACTATGACTTGAGTCACTGATATATAATGCGTTGTATTTTCTCCCAAGGCTATGTAGAATTTATTTGTTCTTTAGTGGCCTCATGCTAATAAAAGACCAATAAAGATACTAAAAAGGTTTGAGCCACACAGCCTTTCAGGTGCAGACTAAGTAAATATTTAACTCCCGGCATTTATCTTACCAGTAATCTGGTAAGAACTGGTTTCTAAGAGAGTAGGAATGCCTTATTATGGTCACAAGGGTCTTCACCAGTTATTGTATGCATTCCTTTAGCAAGTATTACCAAGAGTACCGAGTTATTTTCACTAAGCATTTTTCTTTGCCATTAGTTCTACTCCTCCTACTCATCCTTGCGCTTTAAATACTATTCCTTTGTTTTTCCTCTAGCCAGTTCAAATAAGCACTTACTTTTCCTTTTTTGGAAAGGCCTCCAAGAACTCTTTTCTATTTGGTGTTCAGAAATAAACCCCATTAACCTAGAAGTTTTCTAAACTATGCTTCAATCCACATATACAATTAAGCTTCAATTAACAGGGTTAATAATCAAAGTACTTCAGTATCTTCTAACATCTATGGCTCCGAAGAAACAAACTATTTTTTTTTCATCTAAGCCTATTACCAAGTTGATGTTTGGTTAAATGAGATTTTCTTGACTCAGTTCTATTTCCCTGAATAATACTTTATAAACCTATTCCATTGGGTTGATGTAATATATTTTAAAAGAATCATTGTCACAACTTTGGAAAACAATGACAAGTCATACAAATACATACAGGCTAAGAGTAACCTTGATGAACAGATGTACTCAGCATCCAATTCACTTAAATATCACATTTCTGGATGCAAATTAGAGACATTATCCTCTTCCTGTCTTTAAAGTAGTGAGATTCATGGTCAAAGTGAGTACTAGATAATTTCACGATTTTCAAGGGTGTTTCATACTAACTTGTAGTGCGACCAATTGTAGTAGTTAGTAGAAAACTTTTAACAGATTTTATTTTAAAAATTTTATCAAAATTAGGAAATTGAAGCTATAGAAATTATCCATTTGAATAATTAATCCATTAATGCATCCAAAATAATTATTGAGTTCCTGTCCCTCCAGGTACTAGTGAACTTGTCACTGGGAATGCAGCCATAAACCAACGAAGAGTTGCTCTCAAGGAACACATGAATTGACCAAGACTAATTAATCTCTTTATCTGAAATATATCTTTTAAAGAAATATGCTATGGGTATCACTGATCCTAATATATTTTGAGGAGCTTCCCAATGATGTTGTGCTGTGGTTAGACTAATCACTTGAGTTGTTAGAGAGTACAGAACTCCTAAGGGTATTGAAGTTCTTTTATCTCTAAAAACTGCCTCTGGTGACTACCCAATCTTTAGCTCATTAACTGACTCCTCAATGCTACTATATTATTCCAGAATCACTAAAAGACTTTTCTATTCCTTTTTGCAGAAAGTCATCAAACTATTAGGAAAATCAGGAAAAAGCTTCCTTAAAGGCTGCAAATATGCCTTGATGGCCACTTCAATAACCAAAACTATAGAAAATTGTTCTTTCTTCGTATATCCCAAAATGGCATTACTGATAACCCAGAGAGGTCTGTCTGCATTGTGTAAAAAAACAAAAACAAAAACAAACTTAATTACAATTGTTAGATGTATTAACATTGGCTACTAAGAAATTTTTAGGAGTTATTAGCCAGTTGTGCATTTCATAGGATATGATAAGAATTAAATCTCTCTCTGTCTCTCAAAATGTTCATGGGGGTGGTTTAAAAACACTAAGTCTTTTTTTGCTGTTGTTTATTACATTATAAGTCATAGGGATAAAGTGTGGAGAGATATTAATTCAATGCACATTTTTTTGAGGTTCCTACTCTATGGAGGGATATTAATTGAATGCACATTTTTTTGAGGTTCCTACTCTATGAGAGGCATTGTATGACCTAAACTGTTAAAGAAAATGAGGCACAACTTTTGTCTCATCAGGCAGGAACCTCTGCCTCCAAGGACTTCACTGTCTTTCATGTTGGTGGGTAACAAACTTATACCAATAAAACCCCCAGACATTTATTAAAACTAGCTCAGATTTATTTTCACAGCTATAGATATTCTTGGAAGAGCCAGATGTTTTATATCATTTATATTAATAAACAAAATTTAAAGATGGTGCCCTAGCGGTACAAGCTTTCTATGAACAACTCATTGGTGGGTCATCCCCTTATTTCTGTATCTTTTATTCCTAGGTTCCCATGGAAAGGAAATCTCAATTTAAATGAAGTGAGAAGTTAAATGAAGTGAGAAGAATCACATGGGTAGAATTCAAAGATAACAATTATTCAGAGATGGTCAGAGCCATCAAACAATTAGTATGGTCAGAAAACTTTGGGGTATGAAGCATCCATTTCTGATCCCCATTTCCCTGTAGTGTTGGAATTTTGTGTGTTTGTTGTTTGTGTTAACAGCTTGGCTCTGTCATTATCTTTTGGTCACATTAGGAATGTCTGCCTGTGGGCAGCTCTGATGGCCCAGCAGTTTGGTGCTGCCTTCAGCCCAGGGTATGATCCTAGAGACCTGGGATCAAGTTCCACATCAGGCTCCCTGCATGGAGCCTGCTTCTCCCTCTGCCTGTGTCTCTGCCTCTCTCTCCCTCTCTCTGTCTCTGTGTCTCTCATGAATAAATAAATAAAATCTTAAAAAAAAAAAAAGGAATGTCTGCTTGTTTTTCACTGTCAATTTTTTTTATCACAAGAATCAGATATTGTCCATGGTGTATATTTGAAATGAGCTGGTTAATACAAATAAGGCATTGACTGTTTTCCTAGAAAAAAAAAATTTATTTATTATCAGTTAATTTTCACATTCCCTTCTTTCCAGAGCTTAGAAATAGGTTATATAAATTGGCACTTTCATTGAAAACACTAGGAGATGTCAACATGTGTAACAGGCTCCTTCAATGCTTTCAATTCTAAAAGTGTCATGACTGCATAAATTTTCATATAGATATACATATAGATATACATATATATATATGACTAATTATGACCACATCTATCACATTTTTTTCTTCAGTTTGAAAATATGTGCATTGTGGGTGCACAGTAGCTATGGTACAGCCCCTATGGTAAGAAGTAGGGGCTGAAATTTTGATAAGGTGGGTCTGGGGGGGTCCAAACCTATGAGCTTATTCAACCACCTCTCTGAGTTATAAGCATTGTACTACTCACTCATTTAACTACTACTACTACATTGTACTACTACTCATTTAACAGGGCAGATACAAGGAGAACAAAGGAAAAGTGGAATCCAACCCTGCATCTTCAAAGCCCAGTGGCAGACCATTGGCAGCAGTAAGCAAAAATCTTAACTCAGCCATAAAATTCCACTAAAATAAAGGTAGGTTTACTTTAAAGGAGGAGAGAAATATCTAGAAGATGATCAACAAAAATTAAAGGATTCAAAATCTGAATAATATAGAATTTTGAACCATGACATACATTAAGCAGGATAATAAATTGCTAAGTGGAAAATTAAGGGAAAAATATAGATGGTATTAAGGGAAACCAGGTAGTGAACTAAATTAACTAATCTAGCAGAAATCCCAAGACACTGCTTTGAAAAAGAGATGCAACAAGCTTTACCAGAAACAAAAGCCAAAAAAGGCTAGACAACTTAAAAGCAAATTAGTGTCTTCCATTTAAATTTCAACTTTTTTCTCCAGCAGAGTAAGGAAATAATAATGCCAGAACAATCACAGCAGACAGCAGCTCAAAGAGATCATGTTAAAAACAAACAAATGAAAACTAAATAAATCAAAATATCAAAAAGTCTCATTGATATTGAAGCATATCAACCTTATAACATTGGCCCTTAAGACCACATTCCTGGGCCATAGCAATTCATAGACTTAATTAACCCATGAAAAAGTTTCTGTCTAAAAATTTATGAAAATGGAAAGGTTCAAGAACTAAAATGTAAATAAGGGACAAAAATTATTAAAAAATTATTCTGTAATAGTTTCTATCCATAGGCAGTAGAGTGTTGTGGCTAAGAGCTCAATAAACAGACAACTCAGATTTGAATCATAGGCACACTAACCTCAGACACAAAGCATAGCACAGGTTACAAAATATGACATGAATGAAATTTTGGATGAATTCTTTTGTTCCTTAAACATCTGGTTCAACATTTTGTCTTGGATCATCATCACTTATGGAAGCTTTTCAGATATTTTGTATCATAAAGAGGTCTTTCTCATCATCTGCCATGAATCAAATTACTACATATATAAATAAACAACTGATAACCCAAGACTTAGGTAAGAATATAACTATAAAGTTTAGCTCCTTTATATCCAAAGTATGTTCCATGGACCAGCAAATATAATCTAGAAACGTTAGGAAATGCAGAATTTCTGGTCCCCTGAGAGACTTAAAGCACTAGAATCTTCACATTAACATGATACTCAGGAGACTGCTATGCCCATAACATTTAAGCATTGTTTTAAAACATTTTTCTTTGTAAGAAGATGCCTGTCTTCTTTGTGGCTTATCAAATGCTTTCAATTTGCCACGAATTGTCATAAACTCTTCACAATCATCTTCTTGATACTCATGACATCATTAGTTCTATTTATGTTATTGTCTTCTTTTTTCAGAAGAGGAAATGGAGTTTCAGAATTAACTTGCTGAGAATCAGACAAGAGTTGGTGTGCCTAGGATTCAAGTCTGGACAGTCTGTTTATAGAGCTCTTAGTCATTACCCCCTACTGCATTGAGATAGATAATTATTATAGGATATTTATTGTCACTTATTTACATTTTAGTATCTTGAAGCTTTCCATTTTCATGGGTTTAGAATAGAAGCTCCATCAAAGCTTAATTAAGCCTATGTTTTTCGTAGATTGCCAATCCTCATGACAAGCACAAGCTTGGGTGGATATGTATGAATCTCTTCCATTATCATTTATCAACCATTACAGTCACACCTTATAAAATGTTGTGCTAAAAAAGGAAGATCATTTGTATTGTTTTGTGTGCACTGATTAGTATTGACTGCCTACACTAATCAAAGTCACTTTATAATTTCACAATACTTAATCATTTTATTTTTATATTACACATCACTCCAAGGGAACGCTCCCCCCCTGACAGTTTCAGAATAAAAAAAAAAACTAAAAATAAGCATATTTTTGAATTTCTACCCAGGAATAAAAAATTTCTACCAGGAACCATAGCTAAGGAAATCAGAGACTAACAGGCTATGTTAGTCACTGTCAGTTCTTACAGACAATAAAGGTACTCAAACTTAAAAACTCTCAACACTCAATGGAGAAGAAATCTCCCTTCAAAGCAGTAACATGGAGAATTATGTATTTAGTACATGGAAGGAATAGAAAAGTTAAAGCAAAACAAAACAAAAACTTTAAAATAGTGTACAAAATGTTTACCAGAGAACCAAGAAGCTAGCATGCTACTACAGAGATGCAATGGAGTAAAGGTAATAGGAAAGTCTATCTCCAGTGTTTTATGTTAAAGAAATCAATCATATATCTAGGATATGATAAAATCAAACGACAAATGTATGAAACACGTCAGGCTTGGCAGTAACTACTGGCTAAGCACATTGACTTTCTCTTCCTGGAGCAGACCTGACTATACTTCTCAGCCTCTCTTGTGTGGCAGTGTGAGTTCTAACCAAGGGAATGGGAGCTAAAATGGTGTGTGTTACTTCCACACTCAGCTCATAGTGATCTTCCATATGCCATTCACTGCATTCTTAGCCCATTTTCTGGCTAATGGGGAGGCCCAGAGCATGAGGGAGCCAACTCATGGAAGAGGCCCGAATTATTATGTAAAATGCCACTCAAAAACAAAGAGTATCTGAGAAAGAAATGCACTGTTATTGGGTTGAGATAAAAATATACCAAGTATATGTCAGTAGCTAGCCTACCCTAACATACTATGGAGGATGAGAGTCTAGTGGTACAAAGACAATTTGTTTAGAGCATAAGAATGGGTTGTGAGCCAGGTCCTTATCTAGACAGTTAACATGTTATTTCCCATCCACAATTCCTCACTCTTCTCCAACAGATAAAGTTTCACAAACCCACATTGTGAGGGTTTTGTTCTCTTCCAGATTACATTGCATACAGAGTCTATAGTTTCATGCAGACAAACTCTCAGCATTCCCGACACCCCTTCACAGTTCACCACAGGAGACAGTCATGAAGAAATACTTTCAGCTTCTCCATCCCTGGTTCCCTCTTTATAACTCCCTGCAGACGGGGAGCTAAATGGTCCAGCTCTCTTTCCACGAAAGCTCACATGATTCAAGTGCTATTAGTATTCATAAGCCATCATTCTTCCACCCAGCAAGAAACACTTAACCAAATGACCTCATTAATCTTCACATGCACCATGATCCTTGATCTTTTGGAGGCAGAAAAACAAATGCTCTTATCCCTATTTCACAGATGAAGACACTGAGGAGAAAGAGTATGACAGAAAGGCTACAAAATAGAACAAAAGGGCTGCAGTTTAATTGGCACCTGAAGAAAAGTATATGGATCTAGAGGCAGCACCCTAATCTTCTGAGGCTACAAGGTCCATGAAGCCAGGTTTTGGCAAGTATTGCCTTAAAAAATAGTTGTTAATTTTATATATATCACACACATATGTATTTGCACACACACACACACACACACACACCCCCCAATCTGTGTATTTTGGCTTCTCTTGGAACATCAAAACATTTGCTCACATGTAGTCTATGTTCCCACATCTCAGGACAACCTACAGCTGTACATAAGTAATGGTGTTCCCCTATCATCCAGGATACATTCTCTAATTTGTTAGTGTCCACATGACAGCCTTGTGACCAATAATCATTGGCAACCCTGAAGGCATGTGAGCTTATGGCTCTATATATACTATATGTCACTAAAGAATTAGAAATCTGGACTCTTCCATCACCAAGTTCCTCCCTTACTACATCCCAGCTTTGTCTGTTATTTATTTATTTATTTATTTATTTATTTATTTATTTATTTCACACACACACACACACACACACACACACACACACACACAGAGGCAGACACATAAGCAGAGGGAGAAGCAGGTTCCCTGCAGGGAGCCCAATGCAGGACTCAATCCCAGGACTGAAGGATCATGCCCTGAGCCAGAGGCAGACGCTCAACCACTGTGCCACGCAGCTGCCCCTCGGTTTTGTGACCTTAAAAATGTTTTTAAAACAAACAGAATTGGGATTATACACAGTGCCTTTTCTGTCAATCTTTCTATCCTTTCTTTTCTACATTGTGTCTACAACGGCAGCTGTTCAAAGGGGGGTGGGGCAGAAGTACCAGCTAAGTCGCACTTGGAGATCCACTGCCAATCTCCCTTCTTGCAGAGATGCAATGGGGGAGGAAGGCCACTCAAGAGGGATACAAAACATTATATCCTTATGAATTCTTGAGTGGAGAACGGTAAATACATGCTGAATGAGTGAATTATAACAAGGTTTATGAAGACACCGAAAATGCAGCTTTACAAAGCAGATCTTGAAGCAGATCTTCCCAAGCATGGTCCTATGGTCAAGAATCTTGACTGGTGGCAAAGTCATGAAAAGTAGAACCGTGACCAAAGTAGAGATATGTTATGGTGTTTGCTATTGATGATTTAAGAAGTAGCTGCAAGGCTTACAGGTGAAAAAGCATCCCCCCCAACTGATATGAGCCAGTAACACAATGTAAGTGTTATTAGCATGAGGGATGATTATGTTAATTAAGGTTTGTACACAAAGACTCTTACTACCTAGAAACCCATAAATACATATCCTCCTCCCGGTCTATGGCTTTATTTATTTATGAGAGACACACAGAGAGAGAGAGAGGCAGAGACACAGGCAGAGGGAGAAGCAGGCTCCATGCAAGGAACCTGATGGGGGACTTGATCCCAGGACCACAGGATCACACCCTGAGCCGAAGGCAGGTGCTCAACTGTTGAGCCACCCAGGCATCCCAATCCTTTAGATTTTAAACAGAACGGTTCATCTTTGATGATGAGGAGGAGCAGGATAAAGAAGGAGAAGTCATAGATGTTGTAACTTAATATTTTCCAAGTTTTACATTAAAATTGACTATTCAATACCTGTAGCCCTCAAAATAACCATGCAATGTACATGTACTTATCCCAATTCTTCAGACAGACGAGGACATGCCACTCAAAAATTTTAAGTAGCTTATCTGAGATCTCACAGGTAATGAGGAACAATCCCATAATCAAACACTAGGTTTGTATGGACCTTAAACTTTGCCATAAAGCCATTATCACAAAGATTTCTAAGCAAACATTAACAAGTATAGTAATTCTTTATGAGGACTTCTCTTTTTATTTTTCCAAATATTAAATCTTTTCCAAGCAGTATCTCCAAATATTTGATATCTTCTTAATCCACTCCTTCATCTGGAATTTGACTTTAGAAGTTGATTTCTGGTCCGTGTGTCCACCGACATAAATCCTGCTCCTATCCATTTCCTTGCATCTACAGATTCTCTCTTTTAGCTTTCATGTATGTTCAGTCCAAAGAGAATAAAACAGGCTCTGAAATTTAGAGGCCAGCCTCTAGGAGCAGAAAATTAATACTATGACGTCTACATTTCCTTAGAGTTCACAAATTCACAAGAAAGCATGTGGTTTGGTAAAGAGATTCCCTCGGAACCTCTGAGATTTAGAGGGCTTCTGTCTTAAAGCAGATCTGAAAAATATTTTCAGAATTCCAAATATTGTGTCTAACACGATGAACCACTTTTTTCTTGTTTTTTAATGAGTTGATCTAGACATCTTTCAAAAGAACTTTCTTTGGGAAATCTTTATTTTTGTCTCTTATTCTATGTATACGAGCAATAAAATTCTGCCACAGCCTCTAAATTAACTCTTCTTCGGACACATATCGGGCATATAATTGTAAGGTCACTGGTAGGGGATCCTACAACCACTGACTTGTGATTTAATATTAAATGTCTGAAGGTAGGCATAGAAATTTAAAATTTTGTTGGTTTGCTTATCTAATCTTCAGTGCTTATCTGGGTTCCATACATTTTGATGAGCACCCTGGTGATATCTTAAATAACTGTCATTTATATGGGTTTTTGTTTCTCTCTCTTTACTTCATCTCCCAACTCCCTACAAGAATATGAGGTTGTGGAAAAATTTAGAGGTTTTAGTAGAACTTTTTTATTAACACAAGAATTTATATTTGTGAAAACCAGACAGGATGGCATTGCAGCTGAGGAAATTATGACAGCATTCGTCTTTATGTGTTCCTGATGTTTTTAGGAAGATGTTGGGAATTTGGCAATTCACTGAAATTTTTACACTTTAGAATTGTTTGGGATCAAAGACAGCTTCAGACCACTGCTTTCATAAAAAGGGGGGGGGGCGGATTTTCTACTGTCTCCAGAATTTTAGGGCCAGTGAGTATCCATGCTAAAGGAGGAGTATAGTTACTTACTTGTGTGTGTTTGGGCAGAAGTATGCTAGAGTAAGCTTTTTTTTTTTTTTTCTCGTAAATTCAATTAACATATACTGTATTATTAGTTTCAGAGGTACAGTATAGTGATTCATCAGTGGCATACAACATTGATTGCTCATTACTTCAAGTGACTTCCTTAATGCTCATCACCCAATTACCCCATCAGCCCACCCACCTCCCCTCCAGCAACCTTCACTTTGTTTCCTATAGTTGTTTTCTTTTTTTTTTTTAAGACTTTCTTTATTTGTTCATGAGAGACACAGAGAGAGAGCAAGAGGCAGAGGCATGGGAGAAGCAGGCTCTCCCTCTTCTGTGGGAGCCCAATGTGGGACTTGATCCCAGGACTCTGGGATCATGCCCTGAGATGAAGGCAGATGCTCAACAGCTATGCCACCGAGATGTCCCATGTTTCCTATAGTTAAGAGTCTCTTATGATTTGCCTCTCTATATTTTTGTCTTATTTTATTTCCTTCCTTTCCCCTATGTTCATCTGTTTTGTGAAATCTTGCCATTTGCAATGACGTGGATGGAACTAAAGGGTATTACGCTAAGTGAAATAATAAGTCAGTCAAAGGAAGAAAAATATCATATGATTTCATTCATATGTGGAATTTAGATTAAGTTTTTTAGTTAGCTTAGAAATAGATCAAAAATCATTATTTACTTTTGAAAAATCTGAAATCAATAAGTACTCTAAGTGGAATTATAGTGCTTATTTCTAGCATGTAATCAAAATCATGATATGATACATGGTAACTTGTATCTAGGCCTGAGTTGAATGAGATTTTGCTATGCTACCAACAACCTCACCTGCCATTGCTAGGTAGTCAATAGGGTTTATATCACTTCAGTGAAGCTGAAATCCTATTTAGGATAGTGCAAAAGATTACTATTTTAGGACTAACAGTGCTTAAAAGCTAATCAACTTTCAATCAAAATTAGTATATCTGTTTGCATGCGTGCACTTTTGTATGTTTTATTAATTTTGAAAGCTAATACAAAACAAATTGAATTTTTTGCTTAATTTCTGATTTTTCACATATAAACCATAAGTGAACCTTCAACTTTACATACATTACATGACATGTGCCTTAGTTAAATTTTCTTCAGTTGTGCCAAAAATCTATCTTTTCACCTTGCTTAAAGAATAATAATTACATGCAACACCCCTAGTTCCTGACCCCCAATAAAGCAAATTGTTTTCTTTTAAAAATGTATTATGAGTATAGTTTGAATTTTCCCAGTGTTTTTAAAGATTTTATTTATTTATTTGACACAGAGAGAGACAGCAGAAGTGCAAGCAAGGAGAGTGGCTGACAGAAGGAGGAGAAGTAACACCCTACAGAGAGCAGGGAGTTGGCACAGGCTGGATCCCAGGACCTTGGGATCATGACCTGAGTCAAAGGCAGACACTAAACTGATTGAGCCACCCAGGTGCCCTTTCCCAATTTTTTAATAGCAAAATTTAGACACTCATAACATGTATGGTAGCACATCCATTTGTCTTATATATATCAGTTTTCTCAAGCTCATTGGAGGCTTATGCAAGAGCCCTATACTGATTTCCATACTCAGGAATAAGTAGTCTCTGAAGCAGGGGAAGCATCTGTTTTTGTGCCAAAAAGCTTGTTATTAAGTGAGTCTTATAGCCTTTCATGTAACAGCTTGATAGCCTATTAGTTTGATACTGTAATAAATGGATTTGATTTTTCAAAAGGCAATAAAAAGAACTCAACAACTAAAGTAGTTGGGATTTATCCTGCAGTATAGAACCATATCAAGACTTTGGGTTCTATAAAATAAATTGCATGTATACTCTAGTGAATAAACTACTATTCCTAAACACAACATGATGTTTAATAAATTTCTGAAATCCAGTTAAGACCACCAGATACATTGAAGGATTGGAAAATCTCACGAGGGTATAGTTTTAATAAAATGGACACTTTTAGCTACTATACCTGAAAGACAACTTTAGTGCTGCCTTTTAATAACTTAAGCAGTTTCTTACACAGTAATTAAATTGTTTTGTCTAATTTGATTCATTTGTCCACTGGGCAAACACCCTGTCAAACACTACATGTAACTGAAACTTGTCCACCGTAATGGAACTCTCATTTCAAGCAGCAAAAGCAAGGGTGTGGTTGACATACTTTGGTTGCCAGTATTATCTAGACTTCTCATAGAAAAAGTTCAAAAACACTAATTCTTCTGGGTGTCTGCCAGTGCAAAATGAGAAGATATTTGTTCCTTTTTTATTTTGCAGACAATGTCTTCCAAATAAAGTCAAATAGCATGCATGTAAGGACGCTAAATTAAGTATAATGTAAAGCCCTCTCTTGAGTTATCTCTGAAATGCTCATGCACCTGTCTAACCTACCGCAAACCCCATTCTGAGGGACATGGACAAGGGGAGTCAGCCTTTCTGGCTAGGAGTGCAGGTCTTGTGCCATGAGACTCTACCACCCTAATCATATTGGTCTGCACTGGAGTTCAAGCTGGAATCCATCACATCCATGGACAAAACCATATGGGTTTGGTGAGAGGTCACCCACAGGATTTCCATATTGAATATACTGACTTATACACTCAGGAAATTATCTTCTGTTTATTTATTTTCTCAGGCAATTTATCATCTAGGAGTATATTAATATATACAAAAAAGTAGTCAAAACTTGCTTCTGGGGGGAAGAAAATACAGTGAGTAGGCTTATCATGCATCATGAATGACAGTGTGCCATTTCCACCTCTCCAGTTGTTTCCTAAAAATTTCAGACTGGGATGTTAATTATATCTGAATTTGAAAAGTAATTAATTAAAAAGAAATAAAAAGTGATTAGCTTCTGACACATAAACAGACAGGAACCAAACCAAACCAAACCAAACCAAAAATAAATAAATAAAAACATTTTGGGAGCGCCTGGGTGGCTTAGTTGGTTAAGCATCTGCCTTTAGCTCAGGCCATGATCTTGGAGTTCTGGGATCGAGTTCCATGTTGGGCTCCCTGCTCAGCGGGGAGGCTGCTTCTCCCTCTCCTTCTGCCCCTCCTCACCACTTGTGTTCTTGTTTGCTCTCCCCATTCTCTCTCCCAAATAAATAAATAGATATATAAATAAATAACCTTCATAAAAACCCCACAAAGCACTTCAGACTGGATATCTCTGAGATCCAGAATGACTTGTACCTGACAAGAAGGTTCATTATGCTTCCTCAGTTCCCACATATGCTTATAATAAACACCCCTCACTCATGACAGTACATTTTTTAAAAATAAATTATAAGAATGCAAGTAATACACACCTTCCCAGGCCATGCCACAAATCATACATCTACTTGACTCACTTACCTTGCCCAGTTAGCTAAACTAATGCTAAGAATGTGCTTGTATGAGTTTAAAAATGTCACCTGTTGGAATTTGATGAGGTGTAGTGTAATGTAATGTAAAATTCACATGACATCTGCACAACTCTAAATGGGAGGAGCCATATAGCAAGATTTCTTTGACTTTGGGAGGGGAATTGTCTTAATGATGGTCAGGGGTGGAAAAAGACATCTCTTAGCATTTATTTTCCTATGTGAACAGAATCTCTATTCAAAAAGTAAATAGAATACAAATTAAAAGTAAAGAAAAAATAACACAGCAACATGTAGTGTTTATAAGAAGAGAAGGAGTGAATGAGTGTGTAACAGACTAACAGATCTTGAGAGCCTTGGGCCAAAGAAGTTATGTTTATTAAAAATGACAATTAGTTCTGCAGCTGGAAAAGAGGACAAAGTCATCATGTAAGTTCAACCAAAATGTCTAAGGACACCTTCTATATCTCAAACAGGTCGTGAAGTTGCATTGGTTCCTAAGGGGTTTTCCTGAAGTTGGGAAGAATCAGACAGTTTGTTCTTTTGTATTAGGTGTTTCAGTAATATGAATTAGCTCACATGCAATTGAAAAATAAGAGAATGATGCAAGGATTACATGGAAGCCTTGTGTGCAAGCATGTTAATGTATTGAAGTGACTAGAAGTAAGCTTTCTTACAAGTTTGTTTCTGATTAAACTTACTTTAGAAGAAAAAAATAGACATTTTGAGATGTTTAGGGAAAAGTTAGGAATGCTACAAAATTGTGTTCCCTTTCTGCAAGATGGTTTAAAAGCTTCAAGAATCTAAGCCACTGAGAGATTCTAGACATAACAGGGCTGTGAGATAACAAATGTTTTCCCAAGCTAGTAGGTATTGAGGTAATTTGCTATGAAATAGTAAGATAGTTAATATGGGGGTGGTAGACCTTCACTGTAAATGGAGCAAGTGGCAAAGTTGAATGATGAGTTCAAGTTCTCAAAATAGGGATCCCTGGGTGGCGCAGCGGTTTAGCGCCTGCCTTTGGCCCAGGGCACGATCCTAGAGACCCGGGATCGAATCCCATGTCGGGCTCCCGGTGCATGGAGCCTGCTTCTCCCTCTGTCTATGTCTCTGCCTCTCTCTCTCACTGTGTGCCTATCATAAATAAATAAAAAATAAAGTTGTTTAAAAAAAAAACAAGTTCTCAAAATAGTTGATAGGTAGGAGTGCATTCTAGTTATAGAGAAAGCACATGCATAACTTGCTCTGGGAACTGCAGTGTGTTCAATATTGCTAACATGCATGTTATTTGTGGGGAGTGGTAGCAGATAAGACAGTAAAAAAGCAGCAGGACATTCACAAGAGATTTGAGGGTTTCAAAAATATATTTAATAACTTAAATATGTTAAAGAGAACTGGGTATTAGTTAAAATATGGCAATAATTCAGTTTAAAAATTATTTACCAATTTCAGAGCGCAAGTAAATCACCAAATCTTAACCTTTCAGGTTTGTCAAAGCATGTTTTTGAAATAGGTTACCCTCTGCTCTGAATACACAGCCTGTGAAAAATATAATATACACCTAACCACCCAGAGGTCTTGAAAACTTTATGCTTTTAAAGACAATAGTGAGTAACACAACTTTTTTTTTTTAATTTTGTGCATTCGTTTCCGCACTAAATTATCCCAGCACATTTGGCTATTCCCCCTTCCATTTAGAAACCTGACAATAGAACATTTAGTCTTCTTCCTTGTGATTATCTCCTGGGAAAACTTTGAACTTTAAACAAGTCTTTTTTTGGCATTTGATGAGTCTCAACTTTCAAGGAGAACAAGCAGAAGCAACTTTCAAGGGGAACAAGCAGAAGTGTCTACACAGAGCCAGGATATGTCCTGGCAAGGGCCACGGCAGCCTCATGGACATTCAGGTTCTAGCACTTGATAGAAAAGAGAGGAAGGATGCTTTAGAACCTGATATCGCCCTCCACCCCCCACAATCCTACATATGTAGGTTTCAAAAGGAGGATAGTAAGTACAAAAGATAGCTGTCTTGCCACAAAGTGTCTTCCACTTAACCAGAAATCAAGTAGGAGATTCCAAAAATAGAATGTCTACTTTAAAAGACACTTAATTCTCCTCCCTTCCTTCCGTCAGTATCATGAAGACAGAATTGCAGGAATAGGGGAAGAGGAAGGAAAGGGAAGCGAACAGAAGAGCAGAGAAGGCTGTGATCAGGAAGGGAAAGGGAGGAGGAGAAATGAGCCCTTGACTGGTATGGTATAGACATGGCTTCCTATGAGAGGAAAACCGAATAATTTCTAAGGAACTTTAACCAGTAGTTAGAAGTGGACATATTTGTAGGAGTCATTAGGTGACATGTTAAGACCAGTGAAATAAAAAGAGCTGTCAAGTGACTGTTTGCTCTGTTCCTTTGAAAAAATTTAATATAATGAACATTTGAATGATTCCATTTAATTTCAATAAGAACTCATGATGAGGTGTAATTACAAGCATGTACCTTCCAACAGTCTCAGCCACTTTTATTGACTTTACTGTTTCTCGTATTGAGCCTGGGACTATATGGTCATGATTGCTCTCTGACTCTGTGTCAATGTAGATACTTTCTTTCTCAAGTTTATCAAGTATTTAAGAAAGTGCTATTCATCAGTCCTTTCTGCAATGACATAAACATTCTATATCTGCACTGTCCTGTCCAATCTGTAAGCCACTATTTACATGTAGCTATTGAGCACTTGAAATGCTATTGGTGCAACTAAGAAACCAAATTTTTAATGTAATTAATTAACTTAAATTTCAGCTTACATGGGTATATGTGGCAAATGGTTACAGTACAGACTTAAGGCAACATCATGCAGGGCATCAGGATTGTGTAACCATTATCAAATATCAATGCATGCCCGACAAGATTGCATAAATAGGTCAGAGATAATGTAGGGCTTTGTAAGAATTTCCATATTTTGGGGCATGACAAAGGATCATGTAAACAGATAATATAAACTTAAAAGACTATATTAGGGTTAAGGGAAGGTTTGGATAATGGCCAGTAATAATTCGCCCAAACTGCCAATTCTTTTAATATTATCAAAGCCATTGAACAATGCCAATATGGGAGGTGTGCCATCCATGTTGCAAAACACCAAATATCCCCGTTGGAAATTTTTAATTGTGTAAGAAAGAAAAATGATCACAGGCCTGAAATAGACTGCCTCTGAACTAAAACATGTTACATCAATTGATTTTTTAAAAAGAGAAATCAAATCAGAGGTGATAGGAAATAAATAGTATAAAAATTATATAGTCAAATGGAAGATCCCCTATACTGGATCAAAACCTGGAGTCATTGTCTCATCCTGATTTAACTGAAGTTCAAAGTCTATAGCACTCTCTGTACAGAAACTGACTTGATCGAGGGCAGGCTGATAATTTATATATGGACATAATGGAATTTATTATTGTTCTTTATATAAAGACCCTTTTGTCCTGGGACATTCCTTGGACAGCATCAGACACCCTGGCAAAGAATGAATAAGACACAAAGCCGAACTTTTACAAAGCTCAACTCATTCAGCAGGTATTAATTTGAACAGAAGAATCAACAATGAACGTATACTGATTTGCAGGTCACAATCACTTGCGTAATTCAAGATCTGGGGTTTAAAGCAGAGAAAAGAGTGCCACATTTGCAAATACCTAGAGGTTTCATTGTTCAGATAAGCTCTTAATATGCCGTCTCCTTTGTGCATCTCCTGCATTCCTGAATCGTTTTACCTTGTGTTGAGAAATAGCCTTGAGAGATGTTAGATGTGATGTTCTTTTTATTTCTGCCAATTATCTACTAAGAGATGCTGGAATCATTACAAGTCATCGCTATAACATAATTTTTTTTTCTCATTTTGATTCTGTAAAAAATGAGTTGCAGTTAAGCAACTTTTCTGTTGGGATTAGCCGCCATGGCATTAATTTCCCATAAACGTTTTCCCATTCTTAGATGCAAGTTGTTAAAAAGGTGATGTCCTATTGACATGTTTAAATATAATTTCTATTTGGTAAACATTTCAATTAGTGACCTAGAGAATATATTTCATCTGAATTGAAATACACACTCTAACTCACAGAAGCATTGCTATAAATGCCAACATCAACTACTCTTCAGATGGAAGTCTACTTTCATCTGCACGTGAGAGTCAAATAACTATAGAGCTTGCAATAAGAGACATATCGGGTAATAGTCTCAAACTGGGGTTTATTTATAGTTTTACTGACCTCCTAAGATAAACTCATATCAAGAGTTTTTGTGTAATTTGAACCTAGAATAAATGAGGGGACAAGCTCATTAGAAGTGCAACAGTGACTCTGAAATCAGACGGCATGCCTTGCCCCAGACACACCAGCATCCAGGTCTACAGGCTTCGGACTCCAGACCCAAATCTTCCAGTGATTCACCAGCAGTCTCTGCCTGTGCAGAGAGGCACACCCAGATGATGAAGCCCCGAGGGCTGTACAACTTTCACAATCACAGGAATAAAAACATTTTTAAATTCACAAAAGATTTCAGCTGAGAGAGTGTAAATTGTGGTTGAAACCTGTTCAAGATTACACCACAACAATTTAGCACAACGCTCACATTTCCTCTTTTTTATAGCGTTCATCTAATGTGTTAGGTTATGATTGCTAGAGGCTATTTGGGAAGCGCACTTATCATGGATAACTTTGGGGGAAATTACTATATTATAAACCTACTGGTGACTGGAACTCCCCTCTATTAGATTCAAATATTTAGATTCCAACTGACCAAGCAGTGATTATGAAAAGTTGGAGGAATTTTCAAAACATACGACCAGAAGAAATGGGGCCTGGTGCTGGTATGATGATTTTTCAGAGACACCTCAACTTTGGCCTGTCAGAAACCAATGTGCTTGAAAAACATTTTGGTTTATAGAAATAATATGAAATTATCCTAAATGGAGGCTTTCAGAAAATGAATATGGCAGGATATTAATCAACATGGAGGCACAAGTTCTCTTGTTCACTGGATACATTTTTTTCCTCCCTTTTTTTCCCTTTCAATTTTTACATTCCCTATTAAAATTGTGATTAGGGAAATGATGCATGATCGATATTGCCTAGAGCTTGACATTCAATGCCAGTGACAGACTAAATATCTCTTAACTGTCTTTTTTCTTTTCATTTTTCTCCACAAAGTCTCTCTCTTTTTTAAAAAAATATTTATTTATTCATGAGAGACACAGAGAGAGAGGCAGACACAGGCAGGGAGCCTGACGTGGGACTCGGTGCTGGGTCTCTAGGATCCTGCCCTGGGCCTAAGGTGGCGCTAAACCACTGAGTCACCCGGGCTGCCCTTACAAAGTCTCTTTCTAAAATTGCCTACCATAATAGAGAAATGACATGCAAAACAGTATGAAAAAAAAAAAAAGCCCACGGTGTTTCCCTTGTAGAAAAATGACTTTTTCATTTCTCCCAACCCCATTAATTGCACAGCATTCCTTAATCTGTTCCTGCATGAGAAAATAAGCAAAAGAATCCAAGCATTCACACTCTTCTTCTACTGCTGCATTCTGAAAGGAAGGTCATAGGGTTGTCACACTTAGAACTTGAAGGTGAACTGAGAACATCTTAGCAATGAAGGGGCAGATAGGAAGGAACAGGGGAAAAAAGAAAAAAAGCCTGAAGAACCCACTTTGGGGGAAGTTAGCAATGAAATCACACCACTGTGAGGCTCACAAAACCCATGCAGTCCAAAAACCTTGTTCCTAAAAGCTCCCCATGTGTGGCTGCTAATGCACAGGAAATGTGATTAGCTGCCTGAGAAAGGCCTAGAATTACTCTCATTCTGACTAGATTACTGGATAATTAGATTGGTAGCACTCTTCCCTGACTGTGGCTGTCAGATTAAATCTGGCTGGTTCTCTTCAGATAACTGTCATGTCCCACAATAACAGAGGCTACACAGTGAGGGTTTTCTAAATGTTCAAAGAAGCAAAGTGCTTATTTTTTCTCAATAATAAAACATGAGAAATGTTCAATGGACTTAAGAGTTTATTCAAATTGTCATTATATTTAATTAAGAAAATGCTATCAAACGAAGCCTGGCCAGACAGGCTTAATCTGTGTTGGTAAATGGAAGTCACCAAGCTTGTCCACCCGCCCTGGGATCTACTGATGGAAAACCAGCCTTGAATTACCCAGAGAATGAAGCTTGTGGTTCTGTCTTTTTTTTTTTTTTTTTTTTTTTTTTTAAGATTCTATTTATCTATTCATGAGAGACACACAGAAAAGAGGCAGGGACACAGGCAGAGGGAGCCTGATATAGGACTTGATCCCAGGACTCTGGGATCATGACTCAAGCCAAAGGCAGATGCTCCACCACTGAGCCACCCAGGTGCCCCCATAGTTCTGTCTTATTGCTCTGAGTCTCTAGCCCTTTATGGTTCAAATGCAGTTAAACCAGTTATGTTGAGCACATTCTCTGAGCATGGTGGCTGAACTTCTGAAGCTCTTCTTCCACTACAGTATAGACACACACCCCTCTTAGACTGTAAAAGTTGCCTCCCCCAGATACACCTGGGGTCCAGACAGAAGGGTATTAGAAGGAAGAAACCAACAGGAGAAATCACAAAGGTCCCAGGTTCTTACAGAATTCCTGCCGACTTGTCCAGCTGTCCTTTAGTGACTGCGTTTTTTCTCAGGGAAGCAGGGTTGAGAGCCATGTTTCCACACATGGTACTCTCTGCCTCTGGCAGAGGACGGGAGGAGGGAGGAGGCATGTGATGACTTTAGGTGGTACACATGAAAGCATATATTTTTATTATATTTATATGTGGAAAATATTAGTGATTTTCCATCTATGATAGAAAGTTTCCTTTTAAACGAAACTTTAAAAAGTAAGCATAGGAGCTCAATTTAAGGAAAAACAGCATGAGAATATGGCAAAAACTGTAAGTGTCAAAAAGACTGAAGGTTGAGAAACACATATGTAAGTGAGGGTGAGCTGATCACAGTTTGCATGTCCAACAGATGAAAGTAGTTGCTGCTTTTAATAAGGGAAACTGGAGTTTTTATCTCTTTGAAATATGCTCAAGAAATATCAGTCCCGGGATACCTGGGTGACTCAGTGGTTGAGCATTTGCCTTCAGCTCAGGGTGTGATCCCGCCATCCCAGGATCAAGTCCCACACCAGGCTCCCTGCATGGAGCCTGCTTCTACATCTACATCAGTGAATGTGACAATTTAAGAAGTAAAAAAAAAAAAAATTAATCTTCAAAAGATTCAAATGCTCATGTAATATACAAGAAAAAATAGCCAATTCTTTGGCTTCTATTCTTTATGATTAGAAGTGATAATTGGCATAAACTGTCCTGAAGGACTTTAGCAACACATAATAAACATGTATTAAACACTTAATAAAAATATACCATTTTGTGCAGTGATTCTAATTCTAAAAATTGATTCTAAGGGAATAATCATGAATATTCACAAATATTTATAAGAATAGGCAGTGAAGCTTTCTTAAAACATCAATGATTTGGAAACAGCCAATCCAATAGTACAATATTATTTAAATGAAGTATGATTCTTCCTTATAAATGGAAAAGTATGTGACCACTGGACATCATGTTTTGAAAGCACATTTAGTAACAGAGAAAATTATTTAGTTTTAATTTGATTATAACGTAATACATAGAAGAGGATCCATTTTTGTATCTTTTGTTAAAACAAAGAAAGATTAAAAGTTACTAAATAGTACCTCTAGTTTTTGATGTAAAAATTTAGATGATATTTGTTTCCTTCTGAATGCTTTTATTTTTCAGGAAATTTCTATTATGAACAAATACTAATCATAGTTAATGTAGTTTGTAAAATTGGTTACAGATTATGCTAAGCCCTTTACATGCATTAACTCGTGTAATCCTCACAAAAGCCTTATGGAATAAAAAGCATCATTATCCCTATTTACAGATGGATAAACATGCTTCAGAGAGAGAAAATAACATACTCAAGGTGACACAAAAGTAAGAGGTAGAAGTGGCCTTCAAACTCACTTTATCTGACAGCAGAAACTGCACATTTTGGGCTAAATACAATAAGTATTATTCTTTAAATGGGGAAAAAAGTTATCTTTAAAAGAAGGGAAAGAAGCCATGAGTAACTGTATGATTGATAGCAAAAAGAAATGTACAGATGAATATAAAATCATTAAAATGTTCTTCCTAACTTTGAACCAGTTGAATCAATGCATCATCCAATAGTTCAGGGTAAATTATTTTCTGTAGAACCCAGGGATTTGGTTGTATTTATGACTGACTGATCAATAAAGGTCTTTGTAAAATGTAAACTAGTAGCATAGTTAAATTGCCTATCAGATTTGCTGAATTTCAGGATGCCTGGGTAGCTCAGTGGTTGAGCATCTGCCTTTGGCTCAGGACATGATCCTGGAATCCTGGGATCAAATCCCACATCAGGCTCCCTACAGGGAGCCTGGTTCTCCCTCTGCTTATGTCTCTGCCTCTCTCTTTGTGTTCCTCGTGAATAAATAAAATCTTTAAAAAAAAATATTTGGCTTAATTTCTATCAAATTTGGGACTTTTTGTTGAAAAACACCTGAAAATTATTTTCCAAAAGTTTAATAATTGTTTCCCCTTTGTCCTACAGGTAACATATGCTCCATGGAGGAAAGCAATAAAACAAGATGTGAATGACTTTTAATCCCAATGTGCAGAGATAAACTTTCTACCTTTTGCCATTCACTCTTTAGGTCTTTCTCATGTTGTGTGCATGCACATTCATAGCCAAAAATGTCAACTGCATGGGACTACCCAGATCCTCTAGGTTTCTGGTGTTGCTCTTACATTTGGGGACATAACTGAAATGGCCACACAGTTGGATCTATCACACTGTGTCATTCTGATTTGCCAGTGTTCTTTTCTCTCTGCTCACATCAACATATCTGTTGAATATACCAGTGCCTTTGTGCTTCAGTCCTCCCAGAGCATGCACACTGAAGGTTAAATCCTTTTGTGTCTTGAGTATTTTATTGTGAATATTTCCTAATTATAAATTCTTTAGAAATGGAATATAATAAATAAAATTTGACCTTACAGATGTAATAGTGTGATGTTTCAAAGTTTGCAAAATAATAAGAATCATCAGGGGTATTTATAAAAAAAATTTCCAGAAACTTCCCCTTGGATATTTTTATGGGGTAGGTCTGGGATAGAATCTAGGAATCTGTAATTTCTAAAAAAATGTCACCATGGATGGAGCCTTTCCTTTCTCTTATATATGAAGGTCATTTCCAAGTTTTTCAAAAGCAGATAAATAATATTGAATTCTGTAGCCTCATGCAGAAATAAGTTAAATGTCTTAGAAATTTGGCCAAGGTAGATCATCCAAGCATGTCCAAAGTGACACTCAGGCCTTTTTCCCCAAGTTGGACTATTCCTTACAGTGGCATTTTTGCATCTTTACTTTGTAAGTCAACTGGAGTAATTAACTTGAAAGGAAATATTCAAGGCTTCAAAATAAAAGACAATTAAGGAAACTTGTAACTTTTGGGGCAGGAGTTGTTGAATATATATGAACAAGATAGCAGACACAGAATCTGAAAGTGTTTTCAAATTTCTCAACTAAAAAAGTGTGTCTTTTGTTATACATTGATATACATTAAAAACTTTCAAGTTTGGAGTAATATTTGGTAAACAGCATTTGGGTTAATTTATAACATGAGACATAAACAACCAAATAGTCTATGCCAATTTGGCTGAAATTAAACCTAATTTGGTAATGTCTAACAATAGTACATTTTTAGTGATTTCCTACCATATTTTAAGTCAAGAATTGTCTAGAAAGAAATTTTAGAGTAAGAGAAACTATAGAATATATTGGCCTCTCTCTGTGCAGATCTTTGCAGACTTCAAATGCTTTACAAATCATTCACTTGAAAGGCAATTGAATATTTAAGGATTGATGTAATCTTTTAGTAGGTCCAGGATGAGGCAAGAATTGGGAATTATACTCCAATAGTGACTACGAGACACCCATCAACAGCTTCTGAGATATGTTGGGTAAGAGAAGATGATGACAGATAAACTATCAAGTAATTTTGCAGCTGCGAAAGAAAATCTTGTAAGCCACACGATCCAGGGAGATTAAATGAAATTCTCAGGATAATATCAGAGTATCAAAAGTTACAAGTTACAGCTTTGGTAGATTAATGATTTTAAATATATATCCATCACCTATGATAAGATAGACTCATAATCTATTGTTGAATTGAATTTTAATACATGGTCTTACTTCAGAAGATTCATATACCTCATGATCTTGTTCTGGCAAGTTTTCCAAGATAGTTACAGCAGGCAGAAAATTACTACTATGAAATTCATCAGCATGTTGGTTGCAGTCATATTAAAATTGGGCTTAGACTGATATCTTTCTGTCTGGTGGGAGTTGAGGGAGGCTACTTTATCTTCTTGTGCTTTCCAAGAACATGTCCAAATTGCTTAGCACACTTATACATCTCAGTAAAATATAGCTAGTTCTCTTAGAAAAGGTATCCTTCCACAAACCACGATTCCTCTGAATGGTATGAACAGTCAAGAAAAGATGGATAGCTGTGTTTTGTTTTCATTTTGCATTTTCGTTTTGATCGTGTCAAAGCACAAAGAAGATGGTCTTTAACTACCCATCAGTGACTTCTTTTTTTTTTTTTAAGGTTTTATTCATTTATTCATGAGGGACACAGAGAGGCAGAGACATAGTCAGAGGGGGGAGCAGGGTCCCTGTGAGGAGTCTGGTCTGATGTGGGACTTGATCCCAGGACTCTGGATCATGCCCTGAGCCAAAGGCAGATGCTCAACCACTGAGCCACCCAAGTGTCCCCCATCCATGGCTTCCTAAGGGCCTTTAAATACTTGTGGTGTTTAAAGTAAATAAATAAATGTGGTGTTGCTAGGGAAGTGTTGTTGTTGTTGTTGTTTTTAATTGCTATTAAAGCTATTACTTCCATTTTATGAAGAGAGAAATGGTCTGCTGCAATGGCCATGTTGTTATGGGTACACTAAATGTTTTATAAATGTATCCCAGTAATAAACACTCCATAATGAAGAAATGAGAAATAGAAAAGATAATACTAAACTTAGAGCTTTTAGTCTAAGTTCCTTTGTGCTTTCCATTTCTACAGGATGAGTGCTTCCTCAATTTGCCCGATGATAGGAACAACCTCAGATGCTCATTAGATGCACAGAACCTCAGGCATCACCTAGGCCTTAGTGAACAGAATCTCCAGGGGAAGAATCTGAAAAAAATCTACATTTTTACTAAGCATATATATCTTACAACCTGGTCATTTTAAAAACACTAAATTAGAGAAAACATTGGAGTTCTGAAAAGGTTGTGTTTCAGAAAGGTATAATGAGAAAGAATCCTGTCATTTCTCTTATCCCAACCTTAATGAATTAACTGATTATTGTGTCGTTGGGGTCCAATGGTGGGCAGAGGATATCATCTGAGGTTCCAGGAGGGTTTTAAGTTTCTGCCTCTGGAAACCTAAAATCACCAAGAAATCCACCAAGCACAGAGCTCCTTCCTGCTGCCTTCCTTTGCACAGGAAACTGCAGTCCCAAGGGATGTCAATCTGGCATCTTTTCGGATCAGCAAATTAAGTAGAAATAAACCCACAAATGAGCAACATGAAAAAAAAATCAAAAGTGCTGCTTCCTGCTGAAACAAACTTTGAGTGGCATCACTGAAATGAAAGGCCAGGATGCTCCTATGGGAGCAGGTTTCTCCAGCTTTATTAGGAGCTTCCACACTTCTAATAGCCTGGGACGGAAATTAGAAATGGTTGCATCTCACACATACATGACATGTTGCCTGACGATTTCTTGAAGTGACCTGTTTGCTACTTCACATAACTTGGACAAACAGTTGCCTGCTATTTCTATACTGATAAATCTTTCATGCTTAGTTCAGCCAGTTACTTTACTCATTAAAGAACATAAAAACTAATTAAAATGGGGATCCATATACCTACTCAGAAAATCACCTCCTCTGGGAGAAAGACTGAAGAGACTGTTCATTTGTTTACCTTGTGGGGTCCTGCTGTGCAAATACATTTTAACCAGAGGTGACACTCACATTTTAAGTATTACCAACACAAATGCTCACACAAAATATCTTTGCAGCTAATACTCTACCTGCCAACCAGAAGCCTATTAAATGCTTCAGATTTCATTTCCAAGGGGAAAACTTGTTGGATGTTCTATAATCCAAAAGCCAAAACAAAACAAGGCAAAATAACAATGAAATTCTAAACTCTGTCCCACTCCCTAACACCCTACCTCCTCACGCACGCATACATTAATAGCTGTGGTGACAGAGCATTCATTTACTAGTCTCGGTGAGTTTGATTTCCTTTCGGAAAATTTTTATTTGCACTTTACAACTATCATTAACTTCAAAGGATACTGACAGTTCTCAAGTTATTAAGTTAAAAGGCAGCCAACTTTCAGCTGGAGTCATTGCAAATTAATTCTGTCTTACAAGGCCACACCGGGTCATTTCCTGAGCTGATGGTAATAAATAGCCCTTATTCTAATATAAAAACAAGTGAGTGTAGTAATGCTTTTCTGATTAAAATGCTCAGAAGTGGGCAGGACTTAGACTCAGTGCAAAGCACAGGTAATTTTATACCAGGCACGGTAGAAACTGCTATTTATATGGTATATGCTTTCTCTTTTTTCTTAACGGACTAAAAGAGGAGGGCAGGGAACATTTGATTTTTTTCATGGCAGCAACAAACCCTCTGAAATATTTGCATTTCCTAGCATCCCTTGCAGCTAGGGTGGCCAAATGACACTGTTTGACCAATGAGGACCCAACAGGTTATGGGATTTTTTTTTTGGTGGGGGGGGGGTACAGTTTTTCTTTCTAGCTATGGGCATTGTCTTTACCTTGCTTTCTTCTTTCTCTTTTTTTTCCTGCCTGGAGCACAGACAGGTGGTTTGAGGCACAAGATCTTGTGGAAGAAACCTGAGATGTATAATTGATTAGAATTACACCTTAAAACAGCCACACTTTAAAAGCTACTAAACCTAAGCTTTAAAAAGATAGGAACCATTTGTGTCTTATTTTATATGTATCTCTAATGTTTAGAAAATGGCTAACACAGAGCCAAATACTTAGAAATATTTGTTGAGTGAATGAATACATTAGTTAATTAATTAATTAATTAATTAATGTGGCTGTAGTGAAGTGAGAGAGAGGAAAGTAGAAGATGAGGGTCAGAGTGATATGAGAAACTCTTCAAGTCAGCCCTTATGGGAGATTGCAAGGACATCAGCCTTTACTCTGAGTGAGAAAAAGATCCACTGCTTGCCTTTTTGCAGGAGAAAGCCATGATCTGACCCAACAGTTTTCAAGGAGCTCTCTGTCATCTGTAGCTGGGAATAGATGGATGAAGGCATGACAAGTAGCAGAAGAAACAACCAAGGAAGCATAGCAATCTGGGTCAAATATGATGCTGGCTCATGCCATAATCTTCCCTGTGCAGAGTGGGAGAAGAGGTCAGATTCTTGAATATATTTTGAAGTTAGGGACATGAGGACTTCCTAATGGGTTTGGGCGAATTGTAGGGTTTGGGACGGGGAGAAGACGATTCAAGCTATCTCCAAAGTTTTAGGTCTAAGCAACTAGAAAGATATAGCTGTTATCAGCTGAGATGGAGGCTGCAGAAAGAGCAGGTGTGTAGGGGGAGATCAGGGGTTCTTTCTGCTTTGACATTCTGAATCTGAAATATCTAATAGGCACCCAAGTGCAGATGTCAAATAGGTAGCAGTATCTACAAGAGTGGAATTTGAGAGGAAAGATAAATATGGAAATATAATTACTGGAAGTCGGTGGCATCGATATTCAAAACTATGAACCTGGATGATATTACTACAAGAGTGAGTGTGGGAATCTCAGAAGATTCTTAGTGTTAAAACAATGGAACCAAAAGAGGACTAGTAAAGTTTGTCTGGCAGTGGTTTATAAGGTTATCTAAAGAGTATCTAACCCAGAAATAGGAATTCTGGTTAGAATGCTCCTGCAGTAATCCAGGCAGAAGGGGAAGAAGACCAGAGCTAAGATGCTATAGCAAGGTGGAGCTCAGTGTGCAAATATTAGTGACAAATCAAATATTGAGTAAAGGGAAGGAAATGGTGATATCTTGGGAGAATCCTTATTTTTTTTTCACCTAAATGAAAAGACTGTATTAGAAAAAGTTATTTTCTTGGTTGGGATTACCCCAGAAGCAAACTTCAAGACAGGATTTCAGTACAAGTAGATTATTTGCAAGATGATACCAGGAAACACCTAGAGGAGGTAGGGAAGAAGAGGAAGTCAATAAAGAGTATACTGTCAACTGAGTAACCACTGTGGGAAACTGGGAAACTCTGTAATTGGTGTAGAACACATCCCCAAGAACCATCTCAAAAAAGGGGCACCTATTTATTTCCCCTGTTCCCCATATAAAGGTGGCTGAGAGCTACTGTTTCCAGAGAAAAACATGCAAGTAGAGTGTCAGGTGTTTGCTGAAAGCTGTCTTCCATGTATAGCAGCATGATTGGAGCACCAAGAGCATCTGCTGGCTTACTAAATTATAGAAAAAGAAAGGATATTTGGTTTATCAAAACAGTCAATGATCTCTTTTCTAGATGAGAAATGTGTCCATACTAATACAGACAAATACATATAATATATTTCTGCTTATGAAAGCAATTCCAATGGTGGGACAAAGTGCCATAGTGCCCAAATGCCCAGTAGCAAAGGTCCACCTCAAGGAGAAGCAGCATCAAGGAAAGAATAAATATTTCTCCCTCTTTTGTATATCCATAATGTCTAGTAAAAAGCTATAATACTATTGGTGACCAATAACTACCTATTAGATCATTTAATTTTAATTATCCTGCTGATATAAACACCTTCCTTTGTCAGAGGCAGCAATGAGTACTGCAGGTATTAAAACATTGCTATAAAATTTCTTCAAGTTAGTTGTCTCCATATTGCCCAATGCTTTCAGAAAAGTAAAATTATTGAAATTATTTAAATGAAGTCTTTGCATACCCAAAGCTATCAGTATATGTGGGATTTAGAAACCTTGTGTTCAATCTCCATCTACTCAGGAAATCAGCCAAAAGTACAGGTTTGATTTTTTTTTTTTTTTTTGGTCTGATTATAGCAATGAGGCAGGGATTTTTTTTTTTTTTTTTTTTGGTCTGATTATAGCAATGAGGCAGGGACCCTGGGTGTTCATCTGTGGGTTAATGTCTCTCAGCCTACCCCCTGGGAGCTTGAGAAGATAAAGAATTCCTCTGGTTGCACTGGGATCCATGGCTTAAGGAAGTTTTCAGGTCAGAATTAGGCTTCTGCCATTGGCCAAACTACCAGTTGTTCAAGAAAAACAATTTGGGAAAAACCCATGTGCTTTGGTCATTTATAACACTGAACAGAAATGGCAAGATGGTATCCAGATGCCTAGAATAGAAAACTTGCATTTAGAACTAATTTTGATTTTGGATTCCAAAATACAAGACATCAAAAAGGAAACAGCAATATTATATTACATAAAAATAATTGGTATGCCACAATCCTTCTCCCATCTCATAATGCTCTTGTTGTACAAGAGTTCTTAATTTAAAAGCAGGGGGTGAAATATACAGTTTAAGTTGGATGAATGACAAAAAACAAGACCATCCAACTCCAACACTGTTATCTAGAGAAGACATTGAAATGTCTTATGCTTACTGTATGCATTTTCCTGATATTATGCTTTTTTCTCTTTTACCAATAACTTCCTTGATTAAGTAGAGAACTGGAGTCAAGGTGTATTTCTAAATCTGACCACAAGTTTCAAGTAGAAAGCTGACTGTTTTATTTCTTCCATTTTGAATGTCTAAATTTTCAGACAGCTATCCAGAAATTTCACTGGATATGGATACACAGGGCTAAAAGTAACTGCTATGGTCTGAATGTCTGGGGCTCCTTGCCAAATGAGTATGTTAAAACTCTAATGCCTGATATGACAGTTCGAGGAGGTGAGGCTTTTAGGAGGCACTTAGATCATGAGGGTGAAGCTTCATGAATGAGATTAGTGCCCTTATAAAAGAAACCCCACAGAGTTCCCTAGTAGCCTCCACCTTGTGAAGAGACTGTGAGAAGGCCCTGTCTCTGACCCTCACCAGAATAGGACCATGCTGGTGCCATGGTCTTGGAATTCCCAGCCTCCAGAACTATGAGAAATAAATTTCTATTGTTTATAAGATACTCAGTCTGTGGTATTTTGTTATAGAAGCCCAAACGAACTAACACAATAGCTATGGATAAAAGGATATGAATTTGAAAAAAGAAGTGGAGACAGAGATCATGCTTCAGCAGGACGAGTATGGTGAAAACGTATAACTTATTTCCCTGGAATGCCTTCAAATATGATTTATAGAAATACAGTACACGATTTGTTCGGAGATCTTTACAAAATTGCTTTTAGCACGCAATAAATCTCATTGGAATAAAAATGAAAACAGTTATGCCATTTATTCAGAAGAAAATAAAAAGTGTCATTAGAAACTATATACGGTGTTGGGAAATAAGCAGAAAAGGAATATGGATGGCCTTGCTCTTGTTCTGTCCAGAGAAAAACCTCTTAAATGCAATGTTGGGAAGAATGCACATAACAATCCATTCTTTGCTTGTTAAGTTTTATATATTCATAAATCTCATTTCAGAGAAGTTACCTTACAATGTCTTTAAAACAAGCAAAGACCCACTTAGTCATTTCCCCTGGCTTTTGGATAGAAAAATGCTATTTCCAACACTGAGCATTTTCAAACCCACCACAAAATCCTCTTTATAATTATCACCAAAAGCTCTAGCTGCACTAAACAAGGGAAGAGTAGAATTCCCAAAACCCAAGATACTCAAGTGCCCAAGTATTTAGCAGGTCTTACTTTTGAAATAAAAGATAGAATCTGAAAACTTTCTAGTATGTCAAACAAACAAACAAAAAGGACAGAAAGAAAAAGTCAAAGCCCTTGTTACTATCAACCAATAAATCTTAAATAACTATAAGCCTATTCCGATGGAAACACTCTTTTACTATTTCTTGTAGTCTCTTTTTCCATCAAGGCCATTAAAGAAGTTGGCAAATAAGGAAACAAAAAATTAATGCAGAATGAAAGTAATTCCATAAAGATGTTTTTCTTTCTCATACTGGTTATATAAATCGTTACTAGTCTTGGGAAAGTTGTTCCCTCTTTGGTTCTCAGTGCCTATATTCATGAAAAATTTAGTTGATGTCGAATCTCACTCTACTGGAATTGCAATGGGAAAAATCTTGTCAAAGCACATGACAAGATGCTCTGAACTGAAGTGGCTTTACAGAGAAATACAGCACACACCAGTCTATATAAGATTAAGAAAGCATCTTATCTAATTGCTATTCCTTTGCAAGGTGTAATGAACTAACTTTCCTTCCCAACCATTTGCTCTTTTGGGTGGTATGTGCATGTGCATGCATGCATCTGTTGTTCTCTGTGGCTGGGAAGTTTTGGAGGGGGGCAGTGGGAATGTTGGTATGAGGAAGGAGGAGAGTCAGAGGATAATTGCTTCTTGCTTACCGTTTGCCCAGAGTAAAGAAGTTTTGAAACGTTAACCTTGCCTCTCCTCCCCTTTACTGTTTAATTTGCACAGATCATTAGAAGTGAAAGGTGCTCTACAAACAGAACAAAATAGGTTTTCAGATAGACAAATAGTGATTTACAAGGACTAGAAAAAAACATGGTTAGACTGGCTATTCATTGCAGAAGATCTCATTATAAATGAATCAATAATCTATTAGTGATACTAGACGTGTGTGATTATTTTGGTTATGGTCAACTTTTGTTCTAGTGGGATTCTGGTGTGTGACCTACAGTGTATCAACATGCCTTCCTGAAAGAAAGTAGTAACATTCTGAAACTATTGAAAAAAAAAATCTCTATTTGCATTTCTACAAATGTTAATCAGAATCTTACACGGGAATTTGAGCCTCTAATTTCCTTTGGGATTGAGCTATCAGGTCAGTCACTAATGTTTATTATTTACGATGCCTTATCTGATGCAATCCTAATAACAAAGAGAAACAGATGAAATGGCAGTACCAAAACATTGTGTCTGGAGACAGAAAATGTGCACAAATAGAACTTGGCAAGGTTATTAAGCATCTCTTTATCATCCTGCAATGGAAAGCTGTTAAGAATTAGAACCTTAAGGAATGCTCTGGTTCTTATGTGATCATATATATTTATCTTAAAATATTTTATTTTTAATTATCTCTACAGTAATAGGTGTAGTGCAATTTGTATTTGGATTCAATGGGTCTGGGTGGGGCTCAAGAATCATATTTCTAACCATAAATGTAGATGACAGTACACATGATTAAGCCAGTTGCTTTGTTTTATTGGTGTGATTCAGAAAGGATTCAATAATATTCTCTGAGTAGCTAATTTCCTCTCTCTTCCTCTTTCTCTCCTATTCTTACTAATTTTCATGGCAGTCAACAAGAATTTAATGAATGAATGCCCTATGTATGACAGGCACTGCACTAGGTACTAGGGGCGACTGGCAGTAATTTGTGCCCAGCTGTTCCTTCTGGACTACTCATTGCCTGTTATTGGAATGATAAAAATTTCTGACATCATAAAAATGCATGCAAATCAAGGGTAATCAACTCAATTTCTCTAAAACTCTCCCAATTTGAACAGTAGCTGTTAGGGACTTTATTTATTTATTTTTTTTAATTTTTATTTATTTATGATAGTCACACACACAGAGAGAGAGAAAGGCAGAGACACAGGCAGAGGGAGAAGCAGGCTCCATGCACCGGGAGCCCGACGTGGGATTCGATTCAGGGTCTCCAGGATCGCGCCCTGGGCCAAAGGCAGGCGCTAAACCGCTGCGCCACCCAGGGATCCCAAATTTTATCTTTTATTTTTATTTATTTTTTAAAAGATTTTATTTATTTATTCATGAGAGACACACACAGAGAGAGAGAGAGGCAGAGACACAGACAGAGGTAGAAGCAGGCTCCATTCAGGGAGCCCGATGTGGGACTCGATCCCAGGACTCCAGGATCACGTCCCGGGCTGAAGGCAGGCGCTAAACCAATGAGCCACCCAGGGATCCCTGTTAGGGACTTTAATAAGAGCATTTGTCAGCTTTTCTATCCTACGAGGTAGAAGGGAAAACAAAATTTAGGTGGCATTCAGTGGAAGTCCAACTTTACATTTTGTAAAAGGGACTAAAACCTCTTTCTTGTTCCAGAGGAAATGAAATGCTTTTTCCAGATCCATCAGAAGTATGCATGGTTAAGAGGAAACAGAAATCAAAAAGAAAAAAAAAAATACCAAAGGTAACCAGTCATCCCCTGGAGGAAGCCATATACTGCTATAGTTTCTGCTTTCCTATCTCTTTCTGTTTCATAAAATGAGAGAATGATGATTTCCTGTGACCTCCTATGAATTTAATACAGAATTAACACCAGAAATGATAACTCTCATCCTTTGATTTGAATTTTCAAGACTTGTACTGGAGGTGGAAGTCTTAATTAGCACCTACACTGGAAGATACATATTAGTCTAAAATGGGTAACAGCCTAAACAAGTCAACTGCATTTTAAGCCATGATTTAGTCTTTGAGTTAACATTTGTTTAAAAGTTGGACTGAAAGGGGTAAAGGAAAAAGAATAAAACCAGATCTTTGACTTACTGCTGATTTACCATATAATGTTAGCCAAAATCCAAATTCTTGACAAGAGGAATTTAAAAAAAAATTGACCACACAGTCATGGATGGGTTCTCTGTTAAGTAACATACATTAAAAATGAAGCTATCTTAATGTGCCCATCATCTTCAAAAGTAACCCATTCATTTTTAAGATATAAGAACTCTACCAATTTTAGCAGTCTCCCTCTGGAAATGTCACATATAAAATGTTTAAATGCAGAGAAAATATCAGTTTAAATTGAGCATTGTTTCACAAATATATATATATATATATATATATATATATATATATACATATATATATGTATTTGTGCAATGACTTAGGACAAGGAGGTTTGTTTGTATTTATTACACCTGGTAATCCTTTAACTTAAGTGTTACAGGGACACCTGGGTAACTCAGTGGTCGAGTGTCTGCCTTCAGCTCAGGTCGTGATCCCGCAGTCCCAGGATCGAGTCCTGCATCAGGCCCCCTGTATGGAGCCTGCTTTTCCCTCTGCTTGTCTCTGCCTCTCTCTGTCTCTCATGAATAAATAAATAAAATATAAAAAAAAAAAAGACAAGTGCTACAGATTGAGGAGACTGAGTCTCAGAGGAGATAAATAATTTGCCCCCATTAAAATAGCTAGTCAGTAGAGGAATATGACCTGAGCCTTGTCTGCCTCTGTAATCTATGTACTTCCTACTCTGAGTTTTTTCAAGCCTTTAAAGCAGAAAGAAGATAGTTCTCATCATGAAGGTATGAATTACTTATTTCAATTCTAAAATGCACATTTTAAAGTCTCTGAAATTAGGGCACTTCTTAAAGGAGCTGTCAACTAGGTACAATCAGGATGAAGTCATCATTGCCTACATATGAGCCTCAAAACACCCAGTGTGGGTGACATAGAAAAAAATGTCAGAGACATCAGTGAAGCATCCTTCTAAACAATGTTACATAATCAACACTCTTGATGGCACACAGGAGCCTTTTGAGTGGAGTATGGAGTATGACAATTCTATCATAAATTTATTCATAATCAGATTCTGATTGTGAAAAATGGTTTAGAATACTTAAACCATTTAATTTACTTATATTTTCCTTTTTATGAGTTTGCATAAATGCTTTTAAACATTATGCTTAAATAAGTCTAAGTGACCTATATGAGAACCCGCTGTCATCTTAAAAGGTAATGCTTTTTCTTTCCTTGTGGTATATACAATAATCATGTTAAATTAGATTAAATATATTAACCAGAACCTTCAAATCCTTTAAATATAGAAGGCTTAGGGAAAGATGGTAGTGCAGTTATTTAAGCTCCTGGTTACCTTCTATTGGTTGGGGTATGGCAAGCACCAACTCTCTAGAAAAACCACAGAGCCTCTCTCAAGTTCACTGTCACTAAGGTTCATTATGAAAGGTGGGTGGAGTAACTAGTCTAAGGAAAGAATCACTGGCAAATCCAGTTCCATGTGAGGAAAGCATCTATCCCTCCCTTTCTCTAGGGGAAAATATTCCAATCACATTGACATTAACTGTGGACTTCAGCCCATTTTTTTATCATTGTTTTGATGAAAACATGGACTCATGTAACAGCTGAGGCAGCTTCTCCATTTCAGTAATGCTGATGAGTATTAATTAACCAACTCCAGTTAGCTATGCTGGGAGTTCCCTCTCATAAAATATCTATTACTCCCTCAACAACATCCTTCTGAAGCAAGGCGCTAGTTCCAGGTTCTGCTGTTTCTGAATTCTACTATGTGAGAATCAATGGTAAGTTAAGACACAATTCTTAACCAGAGTAAACTTACAGTCTACAGGGGGATGTGGATAAGTAAACAGGTAATTATGTCAATAAGTAAATAAGGTAAATGATTATTTGCAGGTGAACATATAGGAACACACAGGAGAGATAATAAGGGGTGCTCAGGAATGTTTTCTCTGGCTCCAGGGTTTAACCTGTTAATCTCAAGACCATACCCTTGCTCTATTTACTATACTGCATTTGATGATATTTACAAAATATTGGCATTTACATCCAAATATACTGGTATTGTAGATACTTTGTGTTTTTTACTCCTCATACTGATGTTATTATTAAGATGTTTATATATTCCCATCTTACTGCTGAATGATAAGCAAAGAAGAGTGGTCAAAATACATTCACACTCTAACAGTAAGTCTGGCCACCACTTTGGATAAATAGTTATTTGCTAATGTTTTAGATGTAGATCACCTGCAACAAATCATCCTGAAATTGTATCTTCCATGGGCTAAAATAGCTCATACTGATGTCTGGAATTAAGAGAGTTTGATCACTTTTTGTTAAATTTCATAAGCTTTTACTTTTAAGCAAAAGTTTCTGACTTGTATGCATTCTTCTACGCTTTCTATGTTCACATTCTTTCTCATTGGAATTACACACTGATTTTTGTTAAGAGGGTGGACCAATTATTTTTTTTTTTATTTTTAAAAGTTTTTATTTATTTATTCATGAGACACACACACACACACACACACACACACAGAGAGAGAGAGAGAGAGAGGCAGAGGAAGAGTCAGGCTCCATGTAGGGAGCCCAGGGTGGGACTCAATCCGAGTCTCCAGGATCACCCCCTGAGCCAAAGATAGACGCTCAACCACTGAGCCACCTAGGCTTTCCGAGAGTGGACCAATTATTAATCTTCTCAATTTACCAATGACTTTGATGCTCAGATTATCTGACTTGTCCAAGACCTAATAACTAGCTAATGGCAGGGCTGTTCAGTCTTGTTTACAATACAGCACACCAAGATACTCAGCTTTGTCTCCAGATCAAGAAAGTTGCCTCCTGAACCATTATTTCCTCTTAGAATCAAATATCCATGTGAGTAAGCAAAGGCCTATGTAGGTACCCAATACAAACATTCTATCATATTTTAAAGGACTTTTTGTTATTATTTATCACTCAAATCTGTAATTAAGTGAATATTCTGGAATTGCTCTTTTCTCAGTGACTTCAGGGAAGGCACATATCCCCAAGATAACCGTCTTATATATCAACAAATGAACTGGTTTGATGACCTTCTTAACACCTGGGAAGCATATTTACCATCCCAGAAGAGTTTATACTTCGTCAGTTGAGCAGAAATCATTGGCCAGAGTTCACAGAAAACTGTCAAAGCTGATGAATGGTGGATCAAATCATCTTCTCAAAGGATCAAAGGTTTTGCTTACACTTGTTTTAAGTTGGTTCCATGGTTCCATGGGGTTTGTTACACAAACATCACAGAAATGTAAACAAAACAAAACAACACTACCAAAAACCAATGGTGTTTAGTAGTGCCACAGTTTGCCTTAAATCCTGAGAACTTCAAATAATTTGTAGTCAACATTCAAAGCCAAGGGAAAACCCAATAGAATCAAGAAATATATCCCTTTCCTTCAAAAAATATCATACACTGAATATTCTTTTTTTCACTGAATATTCCTCAGGAATCAAAATAATATGTTTATATGTATTTATGCTTAGATGTGAGCTCTATTCTTTTAAGCTCTTAAATGAAGATAAGAAACATTAAAAATAGAAATATTAGAAACAAAAAGGAATTGCACCTCTTTGGAGTTATCAGGTTCTTATATTGTCCTTTACTCTTATGCCTCTCCTCTCCCCAGTAATTAGAGAAACAGTTCAGAAGATAATACTGAAACACCAGAAGAGGAAAGGAGAGAAAATCTGGTTAATCAAAGGCTAATGGATGTTTACAGGCCCTACTTTTCAGCATATTCAAGAGTAGGATATCCAAAGTGAATGTTCAGTATTTTCAGAATTGCTAAGACAAATATAAAAGGAATAGCAAAGGTCTGTAACTCTGTATAGTCTCAGTTTTTAACCACTAATACTTTTAATTTGGAGAGGACTAGATTTCTGTATCATTGACCTAAGGAGTAAAATCATGAATAAGCTCTGTTTACAGCACTATTTTGAAAAGAACTTAAAAATGTTTTCTGGAAACTATTACTGAAATGATTACTATATACAGTGTGGCTGAAGTTTAATTGTAGCTCACCACACATGCTTAGTTGAACATGTTTATAAGTAGCTTGGGGTACACTCTGGAAAATATTTTAAAAATGTGGGGCCACAAGAACAACATTAGATACCCATGTGTCTCCTGGGACTCTAGGGTTAAAATAAAACGGCCTACAATAATAGCTATATTGACTCTGTTTTGTTTCATAATTTAAGTGAACTACATTCTACAAAATTAATTTACCAGACATATCATAAAAACATATCTATTCATTCCAGCAGATAATTTGAGAAAATGTTGCAGTAACATCCTATAAAACTTGAGCTTCACTCACATCGCATGGTCCATTGTCATTTATCCATTAGTCCATTAGTCCACAGACATCTATTGTCAAGGAAGCATTCCACTTTCCAACACGGTGATGAAGGGCATTTGGGTTACTTTTCCTCTAGCTAAATTTTTCATTGTATTCTTCAGCACAACTTGTATGCTTTCAGTGTAGCCCTTAACAAGTTACTTGTGTAACACAAAGGGTCATGGGTGAAAGGAAGGAGAAAGAGAACTATCTTTTGTAACACTTATTCATTATCTAGTAATCAGTGCCTACTTTTTTTTTTTTAAATCAGTGCACCCTGAGATCAAGACCTGAGCTGAGATCAAGAGTTGAACACTCAACCAACTCAGGCATCCCAAGTATGGACAATTTTTAAACTTCACCTTATGGATGAGGACACCAATACACAGAGAAATTTGAAATAACTTGCCTAAGAGGCAGAACTGGAGTGTAAACATGGCTGTTCTGACTCCGTAACCTGTGTTCCACTTCACTGCCCATTGATTCGCCATGATTAGCGATACTTTGATAATACTTAGTATTTGTATAAGCTTTAGGTTCCCTTCCAGGCATTTGCTAATTTTTTACACCTTGATGTTTCTGTTCCACTATGTCGGGCAGGGAGGTTAACAGGTTAATTTCATTGTACACTTCACCTTGAAGAAGATTGTTCTATTGGATGCTATTTGTGAGTCCAATATTTAAAGCTGTCTCCCACGATCTCTTGATACATTTATTTTATGAATCATATTTAGATTCATATTATAAAAACTAATTGGACATGCACACTCTCAACAATATCACCTTGCCTTCCAGCTCTATTCGGATAATACACACTACTCTGACAGGCATGATCACATTATTTTTTGTGGTTCAGTTACTGAATTATTACTGTCTCAAATTATATTGCATCCATTGTTTATTTTTTTCAGATTCTCTTTCCCTAGATATTAGCCCCATAAAAAGGGAGATGTTATCTGTCTTATTTACCCAATCTCCAATACCTACAGCATGGTTCCTAAATCATAATAAATATTTATAGAAAGAATAAATGAATATGTTTATTGATTTTTCCACAGACTGTCAGAGCTAGAAGAGTTTAGAGATCATCAAGTTCTTTTATACTATAAATGAAGAAACTATGGTTTAATAAGTGAAGACTATAAGCCAAAGCTTGGTTTTTATTTTATCTCTAGAAACTTGCACAGTGTCTGGCACAAGATAGGTGTTCTATAAACACACGTCAAAATTTTACTATGGCAAAGTCGAGGTTAGATCAGGTATCCCAACTTCAAGATTTGAACTGACTTGTAAAGTACGTTTTCTATTTTTCACAAGTATGTGATGTTTTTTCAATCAGAATTTCCTCTGCTATCTGAGAGATTTCTTCTTCCTTCCTTCCTTCCTTCCTTCCTTCCTTCCTTCCTTCCTTCCTTCCTTCCCTCCTTCCTTCCTTCCCTCCTTCCTTCCTTCCCTCCCTTGAAAAATGGCACAAAACTTATTTTTTACTGCTACAACAAAGTAGAATGCTCAAACCAGGCAAACTTAATCTTGGCCAAACCAAATATGATTCCCAAACCAGAACTTGATATTAAGTTGTCTGGAGACTTTCCTGATAGGTTATAATTTGTCCTTCCCAACTAATATAGGTAAAACTCTATAGTCACTTTACTGAAAAGTTTAATAAAAAATACTATAGATAGAACACTTACTTTTTGTGTTTATCATTGTTAATGACATAAAAACCATCAAATTGAATCTACAGAGTTCCTGACAGTCAAGAGCACATGGTCTATGTTGTCCACAGATCCCTAATATGAATTGGATACAATTTCCTAAAGTTCAACATTTATAACTACTATATGAATACCTACAGATTTATGTTTCTATCCCATCTCCCCAATGTTTTGGGGACAGGTGAGCGTTTAAATTTGTACTCTACTATTTATTATATCAGCTACATTTAAATAAGGAGAACTAACACGTTCTCTTTCATGCAATAGAAGCATAATAAAGAAACAGTCATTTAGAGCAAAGTGAGATGAATAACCCAGAAAACTTATCAAAATAAGGACCAAAGTTTCAGGGATACAATATTGGCTTAGTTCCCAAATGGGCCTGCATTTTCCAGCAGCCCATAACAGCTATGCATCCCCTGTATATGTGTGAGTGGCATTCTTTAAAATAAGCAATATTAGATTTCTGGGCTTAATTAGTATATTCAAATATTAAAATAACTGATGCGTGCACTTTACCACAATTAAAAAATAATAACATAATTGGTTCACCACAGTATTTCAATTGTGAGTAAAGCCACACAATTCAATCCCTGAAATAATGACCTTTATAAAAAGAGTAAGCCAGTTACTTTAAATTCCTGAAAAAGGCAATCCAAATAGCCAGGGACTGGTTCCTAGGATGACTTGTTAATAAACATTTCTAAGAAAAATGTTAATTAAGCAACCTCTTCCTCCCTATGAAAGCCCTTGAAAGAATGACAAAGATAACTTAGAAATTTGTCAAAGATAAAATTTTAATTAAGCCACATTGTTTTAAATGCAGATATGGAAATCAAGCATGCAAAGATAAGATACTTATAAATATTTTTTTGTTAATTGATTTTTTATAGCATTTAGACTGTAGAGAGTCCACCTCAGTTAAACAACAATGACCTATATCACATGAGTTTTATCCAAAATTATTTTAGCTATAATTTAGGACACCTGGCAAGGGAAAGCTGTCTTCAATGAAAAGTGAGACACAGGATAGAAACTCAAACTTGTGAATGAGAGAGCACTAGTGCAGAAAGTGAAGACTTTAAAAAAATCATACAAAGAAGTCATTGGAAAATAGTCAATAACATGGAATATATAACACAGAATTATGAAAAAATGTGTTTTGATATCCTAGATATACTAAAAAGGGGTATGTATATAGATGTAAAAAAAATGATGCATTGCATATCTAACTAACTATTACAGGGCCCAGTTTAGAAGACAAAATCTTGTGGTGGCCAAACAAGTTGTTGAATTCACTCTTGCCAGTGGTATTCTCAAATTTTTCCATTTGTTTTCTGGAACTGTTGAATTTCTCCTCACCATTATTCACCCTTATTATTACTTACAGCAAAATTTTCTCAAGGTTCAAAGCATTTGTAAGTTTGTTTTCCTAGCGCCAATTTTCATCTCTAAGAACAAGCTTTCATGAACTTTTAGTAAATACAACTCAACATTCCACAGTTTCTTGGGAGCTTGTAATATTCAATAGCTAATACTTAGAAAAGCAAGAATAAATTGTCTCGTGTGCAAAACACTTCACTGTATCAGAGTGTACTGCATTCAGCAATTTAATGTAAGTTGTGTGCAATGTAGATACTATCCAAAGGCATTTGTTACAGGTGGTATAAAAAATTAAACTTTGATTAATTAATAATACAGTCTTTCAATCACAGAGATTTTGGAGTGTTCAACTGAATCAAGTGAATTGCATTTTATAACTGGAGGAGGGTAATTAAAGCAATGTGCCCATTGTATGGGGAATACGCTGAGGTTTGGTGAGATAAGAGACTGGTCCAAGGTCAGCAGAAAGCAGATTCCTTCTCTAGTGCTTTCTTCACTGCCACATTGCCCACCTGGTCTTTATAAAGATATCCCAGCTGCATACCTCTAGCCATACTAGCAGAGGCACAAAGGAAATAAGGAACATGGTCCTCACCATTAAACAGCTACAATACCATGTCTATCATTGTATTTTAAGTAATCTACAACTCTCCTTAATCCTAATAAGGATCATAGTTTATTGAAGGAGTTTCTTTTTTTTTTCTTGTTTTCTTTCCCTTTTTTCCCCCTGAAAACTGCTTTTGTTTTCAGACTCTCTCTTTCCTATCATATTTTAAGACTTTATTTTTAAGTAATCTCTGCACCCAAGGCGGGACTCAAACTCATAACCCCGAGATCAAGAATCACATGCTCTACTGACTGAACCAGCCAGGTGCCCCTCCCTATCATTTTCTAAGTATAATGAAAAAAAAAATAATTACACGTACATTTTCTTTCTCACATACTTTCCCACACAGTTTACAAGATGATCTTGAAAAATGCTTTCTCTTCATAATTCTTTCCCTACCTAATTTTGTTTGGGCTTGAACGTAATCACCACTCCTAGCAGACACTACTTCAATTTAATTTTTGTTGTTCCTGTCATGTTTTTGCTGGATAGAAAGGGAAAAAAAAGCAAATTAAAGCAGCATCCAGCTGCTTGCCATAGACTGCAATGGTAGGTATTTGCTAAAACTATTGTAGTATTTAAAAATGCTTGTTGAGTCACCTGACATTTCTAATAGAAATCCCTAGAAATCAAAATATATTTGGTAATATTATGCATTGCAGGAAAAGAAGCCTTTATTTTTCTGTCTGAAGGTTGACTTTTTTGAACTACAGTACCTTGGACACCTCATCATTATGCCATCATCCAATCCCTGGCCACAAAAGACTAGGCTTAGTAGGAAATGACAGGATGTAGGAATTTGGGCTTTGCTCTTTGCTATTCTTAAAAAAATATATTTAATTTCCTAAATAGCTAATAGATTCATATGTTTCAAAAAAAATCAAGAACTATTAGGTATTCTGTGACGAGCCTTCCATCCTTGTCTCCAATTTCCCATTACCAAACAGGTGACCAGTGTAATTACCAAACAAAAACTTGTAGAGATGTTTATAGCATCATACAAGAAAATATAAATATATTCATCCTGCTTTTCATAAGATAAAAAATGCCTTGCACTTTGTAAGTAATGTATATATATATATATATATATATATATATATATATATATATACACAAATACATACATACACATACCCTTACCTACTTTGGGTAAGATAATAATAGAATATTATCAGTAATCCAGAAACCTCTGAACTCTTTTCCAGTTACTACCTTCCACCTACAGGTATACCTCCTATTCTGACTTTCACCACCATATCCTAGTTATAACCGTTTTTGAGCTTTATATAAATGAGATCATAGTCCATATTCTTTTTTGTGTCTGACATCTTCTGCTAACATAAATGATTTCATTTAATTATTAAATCAATTCTTTAATATTGATGATGTCATAGCCATTTTATTTATTTATTTATTTATTTATTTTAAAAAGATCTTTCTTTCTTTCTTTCTTTCTTTCTTTCTTTCTTTCTTTGAGACAGCACTTATGCAAGGCGGGGGGAGGAGGGTGGTCTCACAGCTGAATGCACCTGTCAGAATGCATTGATTTGTATCTTTTCAATGGATGCAGTTTGCTGTACATTAACTATATCTCAATAAAGTTAGTTTCAATAAGAAAGCTGGAAGAGAAGAGAACTGTAGAGTATTTCTCTATACTCTCTCTCCTCCTTAACAACTTCTCATTTTCTCTTTGTACTGTCTTGTCTCGTCATATTAACACAAGAGGAACCTCAGCTCCCACCACTCAACCTTCTTTCCTCAACTAAAGTTGTTTTGGTTTCCTAAACCCTAAATCTAAAATCCATGGAACAACTACATTTTGGCCTGTTTTGAAGATTATTGTTTCCTTCCATTATTCTATAGCTTTTAGCATTAAAACAAGTGAAATGTAAAGATGTAAGACAGACTTTTCATTTATATGAGGAGTTGATAAAAGAAAATAAAAATTGATTGTAGTTCTATGACTTTGCTTCTTCCTGTTGACTAAACTCTTGGTCACTTAGGAAATAAGATCTCAGAATGACAGGACTTTATGTTTGTTGCTAAGATGGCATTGAACCGTATGTCATCAGTATATCTAATTTAGAACAATGCCTTGGGTTTTGAATAAAGTTTGTTATTACCTTCCTGTGTGATCTAATATTAAACACTTAAATGATCATTCTGGGACTCAGTATTCTCACTTATAAAAGAAGATTTGGGAATAAATTATCTATAATGTCTTTCATTGTAATAATAAAAAAAAAAGCATCTTTAAGAAATGCTGTGACCCAAAAACACAGGTTGTTTGCCCAGCAATTCAAGGTTGTATGAGCTGACATTCTGTTCATCCAACAGAATATTTGGCATAGGAAATTTAATTTATTACATTTTCTCTAAAAGGATTAATCAAACATGTCAATTTAAAGCTACTTTAATTCTATATTTTTATAATATTTTGGTATTGTTAATCCAAATGTGTGCACACTGTGTACACTTCATGACAAAACCAGCTATGCATAATTTAGTTAATATTTTCATTTCTGCTTCCCTTAGACATATCACATACATTATAAAAAACATAAAATTTGATATAAACTATATCTTGTCTTAGTGCATTATGTCAATGATATGTATGAAAAGCCATTTATATGACATGATTTTTTTTGGTTTGTTTTAAATAGTAGTTTTTGTTGTTGTTGTTGCTAGCCATGGTCCCGGTCTTCATATAGATAGTCTCATTTAAAAAAAATTCTACAAAATCTTTGGGATGCAGCAAAAGCAGTCCTGAGGGGGAAATACATCGCAATACAAGCATCCATTCAAAAACTGGAAAGAACTCAAATACAAAAGCTCACCTTACACATAAAGGAGCTAGAGAAAAAACAGCAAATGGACCCCACACCCAGCAAAAGAAGAGAGTTAATTAAAATTCGAGCAGAACTCAATGAAATCGAGACCAAAAGAACTGTGGAACAGATCAACAGAACCAGGAGTTGGTTCTTTGAAAGAATTAATAAGACAGATAAACCATTAGCCAACCTTATTAAAAAGAAGAGAGAGAAGCCTCAAATTAATAAAATCATGAATGAGAAAGGAGAGATCACTACCAACACCAAGGAATTACAAACGATTTTAAAAACATATTATGAACAGCTCTATGCCAATAAATTAGGCAATCTAGAGGAAATGGACGCATTCCTGGAAAGCCACAAACTACCAAAACTGGAGCAGGAAGAAATAGAAAACCTGAACAGGCCAATAACCAGGGAGGAAATTGAAGCAGTCATCAAAAACCTCCCAAGACACAAGAGTCCAGGGCCAGATGGCTTCCCAGGGGAATTCTATCAAACGTTTAAAGAAGAAATCATACCTATTCTACTAAAGCTGTTTGGAAAGATAGAAAGAGATGGAGTACTTCCAAATGCGTTCTATGAGGCCAGCATCACCTTAATTCCGAAACCAGACAAAGACCCCACCAAAAAGGAGAATTACAGACCAATATCCCTGATGAACATGGATGCAAAAATTCTCAACAAGATACTAGCCAATAGGATCCAACAACACATTAAGAAAATTATCCACCATGACCAAGTAGGATTTATCCCCGGGACACAAGGCTGGTTCAACACTCGTAAAACCATCAATGTGATTCATCATATAAGCAAGAGAAAAACCAAGAACCATATGATACTCTCATTAGATGCAGAGAAAGCATTTGACAAAATACAGCATCCATTCCTGATCAAAACCCTTTAGAGTGTTGGGATAGAGGGAACTTTCCTCGACATCTTAAAAGCCATTTACGAAAAGCCCACAGCAAATATCATTCTCAATGGGGAAGCACTGGGAGCCTTTCCCCTAAGATCAGGAACAAGACAGGGATGTCCACTCTCTCCACTGCTGTTCAACATAGTTCTGGAAGTGCTCGCCTCAGCAATCAGACAACAAAAAGACATTAAAGGCATTCAAATTGGCAAAGAAGAAGTCAAACTCTCCCTCTTCGCCGATGACATGATACTGTACATAGAAAATCCAAAAGCCTCCACCCCAAGATTGCTAGAACTCATACAGCAATTTGGTAGCGTGGCAGGATACAAAATCAATGCCCAGAAATCAATGGCATTTCTATACACTAACAATGAGACTGAAGAAAGAGAAATTAAGGAGTCAGTCCCATTTACAATTGCACCCAAAAGCATAAGATACCTAGGAATAAACCTAACCAAAGAGGTAAAGGATCTATACCCTAAAAACTATAGAACACTTCTGAAAGAAATTGAGGAAGACACAAAGCGATGGAAAAATATTCCATGCTCATGGATTGGCAGAATTAATATTGTAAAAATGCCAATGTTACCCAGGGCAATTTACACGTTTAATGCAATCCCTATCAAAATACCATGGACTTTCTTCAGAGAGTTAGAACAAATTATTTTAAGATTTGTGTGGAATCAGAAAAGACCCCGAATAGCCAGGGGAATTTTAAAAAAGAAAACCATAGCTGGGGGCATCACAATGCCAGATTTCAGGCTGTACTACAAAGCTGTGGTCATCAAGACAGTGTGGTACTGGCACAAAAACAGACACATAGATCAATGGAACAGAATAGAGAACCCAGAAGTGGACCCTGAAATGTATGGTCATCTAATATTCGAAAAAGGAGGAAAGACTATCCACTAGAAGAAAGACAGTCTCTTCAATAAATGGTGCTGGGAAAATTGGACATCCACATGCAGAAGAATGAAACTGGACCACTCTCTTTCACCATACACAAAGATAAACTCAAAATGGATGAGAGATCTAAATGTGAGACAAGAGTCCATCAAAATCATAGAAGAGAACACAGGCAACACCCTTTTTGAACTCGGCCACAGTAACTTCTTGCAAGATACATCCACAAAGGCAAAAGAAACAAAAGCAAAAATGAACTATTGGGACTTCATCAAGATAAGAAGCTTTTGCACAGCAAAGGATACAGTCAACAAAACTAAAAGACAACCTACAGAATGGGAGAAGATATTTGCAAATGACATATCAGATAAAGGGCTAGTTTCCAAAATCTATAAAGAACTTATTAAACTCAACACCAAAGAAACAAACAATCCAATCATGAAATGGGCAAAAGACATGAAGAGAAATCTCACAGAGGAAGACATGGACATGGCCAACATGCACATGAGAAAATGCTCTGCATCACTTGCCATCAGGGAAATACAAATCAAAACCACAATGAGATACCACCTCACACCAGTGAGAATGGGGAAAATTAACAAGGCAGGAAACAACAAATGTTGGAGAGGATGCGGAGAAAAGGGAACCCTCTTACACTGTTGGTGGGAATGTGAACTGGTGCAGCCACTCTGGAAAACTGTGTGGAGGTTCCTCAAAGAGTTAAAAATAGACCTGCCCTACGACCCAGCAATTGCACTGTTGGGGATTTACCCCAAAGATTCAGATGCAATGAAACGTCGGGGCACCTGCACCCCGATGTTTCTAGCAGCAATGGCCACAATAGCCAAACTGTGGAAGGAGCCTCGGTGTCCATCGAAAGATGAATGGATAAAGAAGATGTGGTTTATGTATACAATGGAATATTACTCAGCAATTAGAAAAGACAAATACCCACCATTTGCTTCAACGTGGATGGAACTGGAGGGTATTATGCTGAGTGAAATAAGTCAATCGGAGAAGGACAAACAGTGTATGTTCTCATTCATTTGGGGATTATAAATAATAGTGAAAGGGAATATAAGGGAAGGGACAAGAAATGTGTGGGAAATATCAGGAAGGGAGACAGAACATAAAGACTCCTAACTCGGGGAAACAAACTAGGGGTGGTGGAAGGTGAGGAGGGCGGGTGTTGGAGGGGAATGGGTGACGGGCACTGAGGTGGACACTTGATGGGATGAGCACTGGGTGTTTTTCTGTATGTTGGTAAATTGAACACCAATAAAAATTAATTAAAAAATAAAAAATAAAAAAAATAAAAAAATTCTATAACATAGGTTTTATTATTCTCCTCACTTCACAGTCAAGAAAGCGAAGCTCATGGAGGCTCCTAAGATCTCAAGGTCACAGGCTTCAGACTGAAGCAAAGTGTTCTAATTCCAGGATCTGAGCAGCTCTCATCTTCCACAGCTGTTCAAAAAACCCATCTTTAATTGCTTTTGATTTCCATATCAGGTAGGACAGTCCAGTCATGGAATATTATGGTGGCAATTGTCTCTAATTAGAATCATTTATCAAAAGGTGGAAGGAAACTCTGGACTGGGAAAGAAGGTGGCAAAACAGATTCATTTCAAGTTCAAGGTCAGTTATTAATGTGCAATGCCATTGGGTACAGTTATTAAGTTTTCCTGAACTTCAGTTTCATTTGTTTTTAGTTTTATTTTTAAATTGAGATTATCAGACAATTAGATCTATAAAGTACACACCTTCTCATAGAATGAGCAACTTCCCATTTGACCTCATGCTCTATGTGGGAAAATAATTTTGTCTTGAGTAGATTGATATTCTGCCACAGTCTTACAGAATATTCATTCCTGGGATCCCTGGGTGGCTCAGAGTTTGAGCACCTGCCTTCAGCCCAGCTTATGATCCTGGGGTCCAGGGATCGAGTCCTGGAATACACTCCCTGCATGGAGCCTGCTTCTCCCTCTGCCTGTGTCTCTGCCTCTCTCTCTCAGTCTGTGTTTCTCATGAATAAATAAATCTTTTTTTTTTTAAAGAATATTCATTCCTATAAATGCAAGACATTTTTATTATTCAGAAAATAAGATCTATATCAAAGCCTCATTCATAGTTATTTTTCTCAGAGCTCTGTATCAAACATTTAGCTGATATACTTTCGCTGATATCCAGTATAGACATTTGAATCATGTCAATCTTCTCAGAAATAAGGCATGAACATAACCCTGAGGCATTACCAACAGGTAAACAAATAACAGACATATTGATGGTGTTCAACTGACCCAGTCTAATTAACAGGAAATTTAATTATTGCTGACCAGGACTTGCTATGTAATCTGTGAGGCCTGGTACCAAATGAATAGAAGGGGCACCAATATAATATTTTTCAAACACTGTAAAGTCTTTTAAGACGGAGACATAGGGTATTAATCATGCATGGGGTGCTATTGAGCATGGGGCCTTCTGTGATTACACACATCTCACACCCAGGTAGTGGATGTTCGTGCTAACAAGGCGAGGACAGAAGAACATGAAAATTGACTTGAGTCAAATTCCCTCTCAACTGCAATAACAATGTTATAAAACTAACCTGATCATTTTTATTTTTAAAGATTTTATTTATTTATTTAAGAAAGAGAGAGTGACCAAGGGTGAGCGGAGGGAGAAGAGAAGGAATCCTAAACAGACTCCATACTGAGTGTGGAACCCAACTGGGAGACTGATCTCACAATCCCCACCAAAATCAAGAGTTAAACACTCAACTGACTGAACCACCCAGGAATCCCTTACTATAGAATTTTAAAATAATATATTAAGATTTTAAAAGTTGTTTGCAATATTTATTTTAGATTTCAGTGAAGTTGTGTGTTTGGAATATAATTTTTCATGTCAGCTTTGGTGTCTAGTATGTGACTACTGGTCAAAAATTAAGAGATCACATGCTACTAATTAAACCAATTTGTGAACCCCAGTGAAGCTTCTGATATTTGGGTCTCCTAGTTTTTTTTTTCCCCTGAGGAGTCTTCAGAACTTATATGACAGCTTATCCCCCTTATATGACAACTTCTGTCATATGTCATCTGTAAAAGGAAACATGTAGCAAAAATTTTGTTGTATATTTTGCCATTTACTAATATTTTTAATGCATATGGCCATGCACACACCTTTATGCATTTATCCTATAATATAGTTTTACAAGAGCACAATCATATACAAAGATGCTGTTATAATATTATTATTATAGCATCAGATTGCAAAAATGTGAATATTTATCAATAAAGGACTCATATATTAGTTATGGTATATCCATGACATAGAATTCTATACAGTGGTTACAAACAAAACCTTATATATACTAACAACAATGTGTCCAAGATATATGCCAAAAAATTTGCAGACCAGTATACACAGGTGTACATTTCATAAATATGAAAAAATATATATGCATTTATCTACACATTTTTGGTTTAAATAGACACTCTGTTATTATAATAACAATCATAATAACAAGAGTAATCAATAGTTAATTTTACATGCTTCTTCAATAAGATAGGTGCTCTTCTAAGCTTTAAATCCCAGTTAATCCTTATAGCAACCCTATAACATAGGTATTATACCCAGTCTCCTATTACAAAGGAAGAAATGAAGAAATTAAGGAGTAGACAGGGTCAGTGACATGTTTAAGGTCACACAGCTGCTATAATGGTGCCCAAGAATTAGACCTCAGATTTTGCACTTCTAAACTCTGAGCTTACTATGTCTCAGGTGGGCACCCTGGGGAAGGTACATCTGTGTCTGGATATACACAGAAAATGTCTGAATATATACATGGGACCTGTCAACAGCAATCACCTCTGGAGAAGGATGAGGAATGAGGACTTCCTTTGTGTTTCATAATCAATGGAACTTTTAATTTTTTATATTGAAAATACACTCCCTAAAAATATTTTTTAATGTTTAATATGTGCAAAACTTCTGGTTTTCTGCCCTGAAGCCTCAACTGTAGAAATGTAAAAGTTGCCTATGAGAGCTACTGCCTTCCAGTTTTAGATGTTGAAAGATTAACTTAAATTACAAACTGATAAAGATTTTTTGATTTACTCAATACTTGGTTCTTCTGGTACCTAAGATTGACTTTGCTTTACTGCTTTGTAGAGAATACAATTTCATAAAATACACATCAAACTCATCCAAATAGCCAGTCATTTAGCTGTCCGTTTGGTGTACTTATGCATTCGGTCATGTACTGTGAGCATAATACAGCCGAATTTGATCAGGCTGCTGTTTATAATTTAAGACAGGGACCTCTAAATGACTCCTTTTTGTATGTTTCTGAAAAGGTCAGGCACCAACATGTTTTACCAAATAAAACTCAGGTTTGAAGAATATGCCTTCTAAACTGATTTTTACTACCTGGACTTTAATAGGTTTTACAGGGCTTCTTTGTTAAATTGCCCTGACAATTTCCATTTCCAGTTGCTTCAATCATATTAACAGAAGGTAAAGTTCACAAATAGTAAAATATGTCACTGCACTGTGTTTGGATTTTCGGAAATAGATCACAAAACTGACAAACACACAGGACATAATGTTTGGCATTCCAATTCATGTTTGCTTGGCATATCTCATTTGGGGCAGGACAAGATGCCCTACCACAAACGGAAGTATCTCATTACTCAGGAAATAAAACATGCTTGCACCAAAGACTTGACAACTCCCATTAAATATATCAAAAGAATGATGGAATTTTTCTTCCCAAAGAAAAGTAGAAAGGTCAAGGATGTGGGGTAGAAAATATGTGTGTAGAAACATTTGTTCTTGTATAGTTTAAAAAATATATGTATAGAATTCCATCAGAATGCATGAATCTTTCACAGAATAACTTCTCCTTCCAAAATAGGATGCCCTGCTCTATCCACAGCTGTGCTCAGCAAGAGTAGAGGAAGGTAACATTTTCCAAGAAACTAAAATAAGGCCAAATATTTTCTGGAAGTTCATTAATAGACTGACAATCTATTTTTTATTTTTTGAGTCACTATATATTTCTTGAGCCTTTATATAGCAAATATGGGGCTAATACCATGGAGATACCAGAAGAAAAGAGGCTGTCATTTGACAGGATAATTATAGGAGGCTGGAAGTCTTAAAGAAAGGACATATAACTGAACATGAGTGAAGGCACTGTCCCTCAAAGTGTCCTGAAAGAAGTGTCATGTATGCAGAGATCTGAAAAACAGTTTTGCATTACTTCACTAAGTCAGGTAAGGGTGGGTGGTGAGAACAAATCTTATACATAAGCCTGAACTTCAGAAAGAACATGACAAATTGTGGTGACTACTGTATAAAATTTATTTCTTGTGGGTATTTAGCCTTATATTACTCTGCCCCTTTTCCCTAGATGATGTTTATGCATTAATCTGTCATATTCATTCTAGACCTACATGTATTAATGATAGACTCCACATGTATATTGTATATACTTTCATCAGTTAATATTCCATATCCACCTTGGTAGTTGTCCTCAGATAAAGTAAATACATCATCTAGAGAATATTTAAAATAATGTTTTAAGAAAAACTTTTTATAGAATAGGCTTTGAATCAAAGTAAATTTGAATTTTAAGAATTAACATGTCTACTTATAAGTAAAAAAAGTCAAATTTTTATGGCTGCAAACATGCAAAGAGATGACGTCAAGTAAAGAAAAAAGCTCCGCATGCAGCTCAAAGCAAATATGCACTAATAATTCTTGGACGAGTATATATTGGTTTGAGAACAATTGATTTACCTTTTTTTTGTGCTTAGGTCTTCTTATATCCGATTAGGAAAAAAGTTATGCACATCCCGATGTTGACATACACACATGTTATTTCAGTATCTGAATTACCATGGTATAATAAAAACTTTAAAAGAGAACTTCTAATAATATCATTCATTCAGCCATCATTAACTCAACAAATATATACTCATCATCTACTATGTGCCAGGACCTTTGCCATGCATAGGAGCACTAGTAGACTCCCTGTCTTCTGGGGTCTGTAGAAGTGAGATATGAGGGGTGCCTGAGTGGTTCAGTCAGTTAAATGTCAGCCTTCAGTTCAGGTCATGATCCCAGGGTTCTAGGATCGAGCTCCACATAGTTGGGTTTCTAGCTCAGTGGGGAGTTTGCTTCTCCCTCTGCCCCTCTCCCTTTTCACGCTCTTTCTTTCTCTCTCAGATGAATCAAAAAAAAATTTTTTTTAAGTGAGATGTGAAATGCTAATGGGTACTGGTATGGTTTGTGAATCATTATAATGGTATTGAAATACTTCCATATCTCTTGGGAGGCAGTTTTCTTATTGAATCACCACACCTCATCCCTGTAAAGTGTCACTCAGATTCCTAAAACCTGCTATATATAAAAGGGTATCTGAGAGCCCCTCTCTAGCTCTTAAGTTGACTTAATAAGTCTGGACTTATTGCTCAGTGACAATGCTATTCTGGCAATTTGATATAGTGACTGTCACCCTTGCATACAACCCTAGTCAACCATCCAGTTCAGCCTCATGTCTAGGGATACATCACAAAATGTAGATACTGAGAAGAGAAGAAACAAAATACAGAGTAAGCATGTAGAAACTTACAGCAATTTGACAGACTAGTTGTATGTCTGTTAAAACTGATAATAATAATTAAAAAATAGGGCTTGCATTTTATACATTTCTGCTTTTATTTAATTTTTTGGACAATTCACTTTTCTTATATTTTACAAAAGCATCAGTTTATAGCCGATTGGAAATGAAGACAATGGGTCCTGAAACATGGTTTGGGATGCAAGTACTCTGTTATTCCCAACTCTCTGCAGAGAATGCTATATAAAAAGAATATGAATGAAACCTACAAAGAATACATAAAATGAGCATTCTATTATCATATGAGACTTCTCCTGCATTCTCACAATCTCCCCAAACCAAGCAAGAACCCAGGAAGAGTGACATATACACACAAAATATACCACTAAGCACACTGAATTTCTACTTTGACTCAGGGAACATTTGGACCTCTTGCCTTTTAGTTCTTTTGGTTAAAGCATCAATTAAGCAGTGCTTCTTTAAGCAGCTCTGGTGAATGTATTCAGTTGCCTGTTCTTGCCTTGATCACATTCTTCTCTTAGCCTCAGCAGCTTCAGACAGTTCATATACATATATACATATATATATGTATATGAACCACCACACCTCATCCCTGTAAAGTGTCACCCAGATTCTCTCTCTCTCTCTCTAATATATATATATATATATGTTCACGCATGTGTGTGTGCATCCAACTTAGACGAGTGATGTGCCTGAGTGGAAGCATACATTCCTGTCGTCACGTGATGCATGTAAATGAAAGAATACATTCCTGTCATCCATACAAGAGAAGCAAAACACCAACCCCAAAGGGATTAGCATGGGAAGTTTTCTGCAAAATTATATAGTCTTGACTTCAAGCAGTATATAATTCTGACAGTGAAATTAACAATGTAAGTAGAAATGTATCCTGCTTTATCCTTAAACATCCCATTAGAAATATTTATCTTAGTTTTAAGGCTTTTTTTCAGATAAGCTTCAATTATTTGATTGGAAAGACTGAAATTTGATTTTAACTGGGAGTACTCCATGAAACTTATTAAAATATTCCCACAAAATTTAGAACTCCTAAAAAATACCTCAGTCTGGATGGTGGTTTCATGGGTCAATGCAAATCTTTAGCTGGTAGAGGTAAATGGTAAATGATTTAGAGATAATATGATATGATGTCTGGGATATGTTGTAGTGGTGCAAGGAAATTTAGAAAGGGCTTGGATGAAATGAGATTGACAGTAAGTAAAAGTTGAAGTTAGGTCATAGGCTCCTTATGCTATGTTATACATTTTCTCTGCTTTTGTGTATGTTTTTAAATATTCTATTATAAAGGTAAAAAATAGAAAAATATATGTATGTCTATTGTTTTCAACAAAGCTTATCTTTTCCATAAAATCAGTTGCAAGACATTAATATTATAAATGAATAATAAACTAAACTTCTAAGTCACATTCAAAACAATTAACTTAGAAATTTCAGTTTTCATATAATGTGGTTCGTAACTTCAGGCAAAAATATAATATGGAAAATGTGAGTAAGACATGGGTTTTCTGAAAGTGAAGTAAAACAGTAAAATGCTTAAATTTTCTAACTACTGTTTGGAAAAAAACTTCAAAATTCAGAAAAGTAAAAGCAGGCAATCCATTTTGCCAATTAAAGAGAAAATAGAAGGAGACTTCAAAATTAAATTAAATCTAAAATTGATTGATTTATCATTTATATCTTTCTATGAATAAATATAGAAAATTTGTACTAAATTGAAAAAATAAATCTACAGTATCTTGGAAACTTATCCAATACAGTGATTCTGGAATCCCAAACAGATGTTTGCCATTTTCTAACACATCTTAGCACACAGACTTAATAGTTCATTTATGTTGAGTCAAGCTGTGAAATTTTTTCTCTTTCAGGTTATTTTATTAATTTATCTTGTATGATATGTCTCTTGCTTAGACTGCATATTATGGAAAAGTCTTGTTTCATTTGAAAGAGTTCTGCTCGAAATTAATATGGTGGAGATTCTTCTTTCTCAATTTAAAGAAAAAATAGTACATTGATGGATAGAATGGTTTCCACCATGTATTTTTCTTAAACATTGGTACTAGCGACATTTGTCTGCAAGTGAGCTCTAGAAGATGAAAGAATGAATAAACAAACAGAAAAGGAATAGTACAGAAAAACTCAGAAACAGATGTGAATGTTTAATCTGGCTGCTGGTTTTTCTCATGTCCACATATGCCTGGTTGTGATTTTAGATTGCATACATAAAATACAGTCATATGTTCTGCTCATAAAATCAACCCTAGTTATTATAAAAAATTACACATGGCAGCTTTCCATAGTTGCTTTTGTACTTCAAGAGTCTAAGGACAGATTCCTATGATATGAGCAAACCATCTCCAACTCCAGCTCTGATGCAAGATTCTACATGTTACTGAAATCCCCTGGGCTCTAAGGAAGACTTATGTTCATGTCCAAAAAAGTTCAACACACTTAAATACTTTTGAGAACAAAATCCTTGGTGAGCAAATGACCTGGCCAGAATGTCTGTCAGCTTGTAAGCTGCATCCTGATCCATACCCATTTGCCTATACCTTGTGAATCCATTCCCAACAATATGGTCTTCAGCCATCAACTACATGACCACCCAAGAGAAGTGCTAGAACACCACTGAGTTCATTTTGAACAAAAACTAGCAGTGAGAAAATATAGTCATCCTTATTCTAATTTATCATTCTAACGCAAAAATGGCAGACGAAGGTAACTCATAACCTTGTAATATTGGTGCATGATTCAACAAAATTTCTACTCATCTAGGAAAGGCTAAACCTTACAAACTTTTCACCAAAACTGATATCTTAACTCATAAGACACATACACACTGCCAAGCAGAAAAAAGGCAACCTGTCTTGTTTTATATCTTAACAACATCAGAAAGAGGGGCAAACATTAAGACCATATAATATACCTAAACTACAAAGCAGACTAGCTCCTAACTACTTATTATAAAATCTTTGGAAGTGCAAGAAGCATGGTAACATGAAAGGACATACACATCCGCACCTGCACACTGAACATTGTACATTATGCCCAACCCATTAAGACAGAAATAGGGACACTATTGAAAAAGTGTCAGAAAGCTGCACTGTTTTATCCCTCTGTAGAATCTGAACTGCCAAGACCAAGTCTAAGAGACACTAATGTTTTATTCTCACTAGTCTATCAACTTATGAGTCCATGCTGGATCATCTCCCATTTCTACTTTCTCCATATTCTTCTTTGATAATGCTTATTATTATTTGCATCCATTTTCAACCTAATTTCTTTCTTGTACGTGGGTCTGCCATGACGTACATTGAAGTACACAGTTCTTCAATTCACACTATAATCTGGAATCATCAGTTGTAAGAGTAAAACAGAGACTTTATGAATTCACACGTCATTTAAAATTATGGAAAACACAAAGGAATTCCTATAAAATGACACAATATTATTCCATGGACTGAAATGCACAACAATATAGCAAAGGAGTATTGCCTATATTTAAACACTGCATCCTTAAGCTGGTGCACTGACCTTTTAACAATCAGCTCAGGGTAATGTCATCTACAATTAAATATTTGTAGTACTTTTCATTTTTGGTCTTCAGCTTCAAAATTTGTACTCTGCACAGGTGTTCCACTTAATATACAACTCGATTTTCGAATTGCATTTTAAAGAAGGAAAAGTAAACGAGAATAAACAATTTATTAAAAAATATACACAGAATATAAATGTTACACTGAAAATATTTAGAGAACAGATAGAACATAATCTTTAATGCAAATTATAAAAACTAGCCATGGGAAAGTTGTAGTGTGTGCACTGAGGGAAAAAAGACCTCAGGATCATGTCATTAACATGAAACTAAAAAAGAAAGGAAGCCTTTATAAGGTTTATATTTGCTTTATTTGGGGAAGTATTTCAATCTTATCAATATGTCAAAAGATATCTGAACGCACTTGAGTTTTAATTTATCATTCTTTCCAATCTTTTTTAAAAGACATGCTGGTAAACAAATGACAGTCAGATTTTGACTCCTCTAGTAGTCTACCCTTCAAAGAAAACTAATGATCTCTAACTAGTGAGACAGATCTTAAAAAATAAAGAAACAGAATTAGTTCCTAGGAAAATTCTAACATTCATAACAAATTATCCAGAAGAAGCTTAGTTATATATGATTTCAGTATATAATGGAATAAATTTTTAGTGATTGAAATTTATTATTTGCCCCCATTTGCAGGCACTGAAGTGCAGTAAGTATTTTAATCAGTTAGTTTCTGCTGTTCAGAAGACTTAATTGTTCAGCTTCTGTTTGGAGTCATCCAACAAAAATCTGAGATCCTACCATGAGCAAAATCTAAAGGTAAGTATGGACATGAATCAGGTCTGGACGTTGGTCCCAGGGAGAGCCTGGTCATTGGACTAGTTAAAAAATGAAGTGCTACAGAGGCTTAAGATTGAACTTCAAAAGAATTTCAAAGTGATAGAAATTCAAAAGAAAGGAGGTATGATGAATTATTATTAAGTACAACGTGTCATTAAACATATTGAAATGTTAATTTGTTTCTGATATGTAATCATATAGTTTATTGCCTTAAGATGAAATAGATAGATAGATAGATAGATAGATAGATAGATAGATACTATTTTATTGGTAGCTACTATCGGAAAAATAATTGAGGACAACAAAATTAAGTGGGATTTTTAAAATGAAGTAGTGACAAAATGATGACCTAACATTATCACATTATCATTCTAAAGTAGGGTTCATCAACCTCAACATTATTGATATTTTGAACCAAATAACTCCTTCTATGTGTGTGTACGGCAGGGGAGAGGCCGTTCCATGAATTTGTAGGATGCTTAGCATCATACTGGCCTATACCTACTCACTAAATACGAGTAGCAACCTCTGCCACAGTTGTGACAACCAAAAATGTTTCTAGAAATTGCAGTTGAAGACCACTGCTCTAAAGCATCCTTCAAATGTGAGTTTAGATTATCACTTCCACCAAGAAAGGATTCCTGAGCATCCCAGATGAAATATATTTTGTCTCCACTATATGTTCCTGAATTATACCTCTAGATAACTGTTCTTATTACTCACATATACCTCCCTATATACTCTAAGTTTACTTCCATATGGAATTGTGTTTTATTCACTATTAGTTCTCCACATGTAAGGGCACCCCTGTGCATATGTGTTGAGCAAATTAGTGATGAAAAAGTAAGTAGCTGGACTGGCCAATGTAGTGAGGAGGGGCTCTTTCGTGTTTCATAGGCTGCCAGTAGAGGCCAGTAGCACACATCTCCCCCCACCACCAGTAATGACAACTAAAAATGTTTTCAGACATTTGCCCAATGGCCCCTATGGGGGTAAAAATTGCCTCCAGTTAAGAATAACTGCTCTGAAAGATTGTACAGAGAAATGGTAAATATTTAGTAGTAAAGCTCAGTTTTTATTAAAGAGAAAAACAAATTTTACAATACTTTATCTTGCCCAATGAAAATAATTCAGATACAGTAATGGTTTTGGGGTCAGATATGAAATGAGATCATGGTATCCAATGGTTATATGACTGTAATTAGGTTAAACTTTTTGAGCTTCTGTTTTCTCATTTGCAAACCTGGGGAACTAATAACTACTATATAGATCTCTTTTATTCAATAAATATTTATTGTTAACTATTGCCTGCTGGACAAATTCTGTCCTTGGCTCAGAAGGTATACAATAGTGGCAAGAACTATTACAGTTACAAAACTATTACACTTACAAATTTTCTACTCTAGAGTAAGAGAAGGATGGTATCCAATTGTTTACCATATAAAATTTAAATTACAAATTGTGAACAAAGATTCTAAGAAGTTATATAAGAGTCTATAAGATTTTATATAGAAAGAGCAGATGACCCACACTGGGATGTCATTAAGATTTCCCTGAGGCAATATTGCTGACACTTGAATTGTGGCTTGAGGGGTATGTGAAAACTAACTTTGGAAGGGGGGGAAGAGAAAAGAGGCGAGATTAAATGAGGGAAGGTGTGAAAGCACATAGCACAAGGCTTGCCTGATACTCTGTAGAAAAATCAATGAATGCAAGCAACAGATTATAAATAATGCCAATACTGACAAAAATTAACAGATAGGAATAGGACATTAAGCAAAGTGGCATCTGATTCAATATTTTTCCTGCAACTAAATGCTATTTACAATTCATTTACAGAATTCTAAACTAAGATAATAGTGTTATGATGATACTAACATTGTTAAAATAAAATAGTCCTTTTGGAGAATAGAATATTGGTGCCTTGAACATCTTCACTTTCTGGGTATACAATTTTCCATTATATTGTATCATATGGTTAAATTCTACAGTTAGGAAACAACAAGGATTAGCACATAGTCCAGTTAATAAAGCCCTACTATTCCACTGTGCTAACAGTCCCTTTGAGAACTCAGCCATCAGTTACACAAATCATTTGGCCAGGAATGGAGCATTTACCATATGTATGAGTTACTAATTTCCTGGACATTATCAGCCATTAGCTGGTTTCCTGTGTCCCAGCAAATGCTGAGGTAAGTCTTGATTGCCAACATTGCACATTTCAAACATTAATCCATAGGCCATTTCCTCCATCTAAGATATAATAACACTCTATCTGTAGTCTCTATCTGTAGTTCTTTTGTCAAATACATATGAGAAAAGGTCAGAAAGTTCAAGTAAGGGAAATGTGTACAAAAGAAAAGCCAACAGTGTACTAGTGTAATTATGTGGGTGAAACCCTTTATTAAAATTTTGGGAATTTGATTGGCTATGCATGAGTACTATGGAACAGAATGAATTACCAGGAAGCTCCCACACAGCATTTAGGGGTTTCCTTACAAAGTGTGTTCAAATGCATAACCATTGTCCTTCCCTTCCTTCCTAGTCTATAAGTGTTGTTCTTTGACTAACTAGAATTCCCAAGATGCTGAAGGGATACAGCTCATACATCTTAACGCTGCTCAAAACATCCCCGCTTATGATCACCCATAAAGAATGTTGCCACTATCTCTCCCTCTTTTATATTGGTGACATCGAGACGTTAAAAAAAAATCAAAAGGTGAATCATCAGACAAAAAAGATTGAAGGTGCATTAACCAAGTAACTGGAGCATTATTACTTTTCATTGTCAGTATTTGAATTCCTGACTTCTTTAATATGCAAGATACCACTACTAATTTATTTACAATTAGAAATTATTTGCACAGTGAAACATTTGAACAGTATAATAAGGAGGTAGTCTGTTTTTAACATTGGGAGCATTACTGACATGTTATTAAGGTTAAGAGTTGTCCAGTCCTTTAACTTTACGCATACATCTTTTGCATATCATTACTCTGAATTACTTTGGAAACTCTTTATGTTCCCTGCTAGCTCAAAAATGTCTCTAAATGGAGACTTTTCAAGGTCAAACTTTGATAAATGATGTCATTCATTCAATCTTAGACATTCCTTTAGAACTTAATCATTTACCGAGTATATTACATATAGGAGTCATAATTTTAATACTTTTATCAAGTGGAATCACTATATAGAATTATTTGACTATCATGGTTAAATTTTGTCATGCAAACATCAGAATGACATTTTCTAGGTTATATATAGGTCAAAAAACATAGAATTGTGCAAAAATAATCTTCATATAGTTATGTTTATTTACATATTTACACATATTTGTTTTTTGTGATATATAACTATGGCAAATACATATATATATATATATGTTATATTAATTACATTATGCTATTAGGGCAAGCTCAATTGTTGCAATGAGTCCCTAATTAAAGAAGATTAATTTAATTTACATTTGATCAAGAGGGTTCTCATCATTATTCATGTTCTGACAATCCATTAACAAGGACATGTTCTCTGAATAATCAGCTAGGTGAATTTTTTTTATATATAACATTTATTATATCGTTTTTGCGAGATGTTGTCACTTTTTATTACAAAGTAGCCAGTGTTTATTCTAGAGAACTGGAAAATACAGATGTGGGCAGCCCGGGTGGCTTAGCGGTTTAACGCCACCTTCGGCCCAGGGTGTGATCCTGGAGACCCAGGATGGAATCTCGCTCTGGCTCCGTACATGGAGCCTGCTTCTCCCTCTGCCTGTGTCTCTGCTTCTCTCTCTCTGTGTGTCTCATGAATAAATTAATAAAATCTTAAAAAAAAAAAAAAGAAAATACAAATGTGCTTACTGAAGAAAATGAAAATCACTGTACTTCTGTATCTGGAAATAACTGCAGATAGGATTTTAGTTTATTTCTCATTTTTTTTGTTTTTCTATGCAAAACAGTTTAAAAAGGAAAACATAGGTTAATATCAATTATCATTTTGTACCCCGCTCTCCAGTTGATCCTGTACTATAACCGTTTTTCTCTTAAGATTAAATATGCTTAAAAAAATACCATTTTAGTGGATGCATTTTATGGGTTCACCATAACCTATCAAACTACTACTCTATAAAACCTATGCCTACCAGGATTATTCTTTCCTATTGGATATCATTCAAATTTTTCACATTCAAAATTTATATTTAATTGGACTTGTCCACATGTTGGATTTTTTTAAAGGTAAGTTTCTGGAAATTTATTTATTTATTTATTTATTTATTATTTATTTATTTATTTATTTAAAATTTATTTTTTATTGGTGTTCAATTTGCCAACATATAGAATAACACCCAGTGCTCATCTCATCAAGTGCCCCCAAGAGTGCTGGTCACCCAGTCACCCCCACCCCCTGCCCACCTCCCCCTCTACCACCCCTAGTTCATTTCCAAGAGTTAGGAGTCTCTCATGTTCCATCTCCCTTTCTGATATTTCCCACTCATTTTTTCTCCCTTCCCCTTTATTCGTTTTCACTATTTTTTACATTCCAAATGAATGAGACCATATAATGTTTGTCCTTCTCCGATTGACTTATTTCACTCAGCATAATATCTTCCAATTCCATCCACGTCGAAGCAAATGGTGGGTATTTGTCATTTCTAATGCCTGAGTAATATTCCATTGTATACATAGACCACATCTTCTTTATGCATTCATCTTAGAAAGAAATTTATAATTTAAACTCAAAGTAATTTCTGGAAAATCCAAATTCATATCTCAATAATTTATGACTTTACCAAAATATTATATCTGTATTGGTTTTAATAAGTACAAACTTCATAGTAAAAATGATATCTTGTTTTTGCATCCATTTAATTACTAGCAATATTTATGACAATGTATAATGGTATTGGCCATATGCATTTCTTCATCTGTAACTTGTCTGCTTATGTCTTTTGTTAAAAAGTACTTTGTTACTGGGGCACCTGGGTATCTCAGTCAGTTTAAGTGGCCAACTCGATTTTTGCTCAGGTCATGATCTCAGGGTCCTGGGATTGAGCACCACATCTGCCTCCACCCTCAGCAGGGAGTCTGCTTCAAGATTCTCTCTCTCCTTCTGCTCCTTCCCCAACGCGCACTCTCTCTCTCTCAAATAAATAAATAAATAAATCTTTTTTTAAAGTACTTTATTATTAAAAAATGCTAACCATCATCTGAGCTTTCAGCATGTTGTAATCTTTTCACTGGTGGAGGATCTTGCCTAGATGTTGATGTCTGTGGAGTGTTCAGGGTGATGGCTGCTAAAGTTTAGGGTGGCTGTGGCAATTTCTTAAAAAAAATAAAGTTTGCCACATCAATCGACTCTTCCTTTCATGAACAATTTCTCTGTAGCATGTGATGCTGTTTGATAGCATTTCATCCACAGTAGAACTTTCAGAATTGGAGGCAATTCTCTTCAACCCTGCCACCGCTTTATCAATTAACTTTATGTGTTATTCTAAATCTTTTGTTGTCATTTCAAGGAACCACTTTCTTTGCTCATCCAGAAAATACAACTCTTCATTCATTGAAGTTCTATGATGAGATCGCAGCAATGCAGTCCCATATTCAGGCCCCACTTTTAATTCTAGTTCTCTTGCTGTTTCCACCACATCTGTAGTGACTTCCCCCACTGAAGTCTCAAACCCTTCAAAGTTATCCAGGAGGTTGGAGTCAGTAAATCAGTACCTTGGTATAATATTACTTCCTTTTCTGGGAGTTTAGAAAATTTTTGTGTGCTGTATACATTGAAAGTCTTCTCTAACAGAATAAACTTCCTTTATTTGCTACTGTATGCTTAAAAAGTGGTAATATTCCTACATAAATATCTGATTAGGGTTGCCTCTGAAGCCAGATCCCTAAGGATATGTATGTGTTTGTTTGTATCCCCAACAACATGACATTCTTCTCATGGAATGTAAATTAATTTTTGAGTGATCATTATTTCAGCACATCATTGATCATTATTTCTATCACAATTTACCTTGAATTAGAAGATATCTTAATCTAAATTTTACTTTGCATTGGGCTTATCAAACAGTTCTGTTCAGTTACCTTAAATGTGAACACCAGGGAAGATAGTTTATGTTTGACATGTGAATATAATTCCCAAATAGATCCTAAGAGTAAAACATTCATCAGTGCAAGAAAAAAGACTGAAAGTTATTCAACAAAAAAAAAATGCATCTTTAGTATAGTTTCATCTAAAAGTTTATTTCCTTTATTGAAATATGCAAAGTTGCCTAAATCACTTTTCCAGAGATGTCAAAAAAAAAAAAAAAAAAAAAGAATTTCAGTAAGAAAAGGAAGTCTATATTTGTTTTGAATTTGACCATTTTCTTGAAGCTCAATATTCTTTTTGTTTGGAATGCTTTTTGATACAGAGAAGGAGTAGATTTGCTTGCATAGACTGGGATGTCAGCTCCCACTGATTTGGCCAAGAGACTCCGAATTTCATGGTGTGTTTGAATAATTCAAGTAGTGGGTAAAATGTGTATCCTAGAGGTGGTGAGAAAAGACAATAAAGCTGAACATGATGCCTAACTCATTCACAGTACTCAAATTTCTATTTTTTTTCCCTACAGTGTAATGCATTTGTGAATAGCTCCCATAAGTGTCTAAGTGATATGGATCATAATATAATAAATACAGGATGCACAGAAAACCAGAGATCACAAAGGCCTACCATTCAATTTTGTTATTGTTAACTTTAGGCTCCACTTTCAGACAAAAGGCAGACATGCTGTGGAGCTGCAAAATGCTTTTGTATTTAAGGAATAATTGCATTGAAAAATCATGGCTACTTGTTATAAATAAACATCTTTTAAAAAGGTATGTACTTTGTGGATGTATATGGATGTGTATATGCATATACAATGTATATCTAGGTTATTTAAGGCTTCTAAAATTCATGGCTTATCAATCTTCATTTTCAAATCCCTGATGTATGTCTTCTTAACAAACAAAAAGGTCCGTCTTGTCCACTGCCACCACCACCACCACCACCATTACCATCAATAGTTAGAATGATTACTTTGAGCCATTTTTGGTGGGCTCAAGGACTATAACCTCCTAGATATATCCTATATCTAGTTAGGAGTGACTTAAAGAAATATCCCTCAGCAAAAGTTAGTTTATAATCACAACAGTTTATCAGTTGAATTGTTAGAATAATCTATACTAGTCATTCATTCATTAAACAAAGATTTATTAAGTTTCTACTATGTAAATCCAGAACTGTAACAGATTCTGAAGTGCATTGTATTAATGATTTTGTCAATCTGCTATTGTCATTTTAGAAATCAGGGAGTGCCATCACAACATGGCCCAATATGATGCCCTCACTTATAGAACCTCAACAACAATAATTTGGCATTCATCCATGGACAGAAGTGCCTTTGTGGAATCTGTGGAATCTAACACCAAACACCAAGAGAGCCAGAAGGTGTCATGCATGAGAGAATCCTTGTGGAAATCAGTTTGCCAGGGGAAAATTTCCAGAATATCATTGAGGCAAAGAATAAAAATAAATAAATACTTAACAAATGTGTTTTGGATGCATTGGAGAAGGCAAGAGAAAATTTGACTTTACTCATGTTACCTTTCCACCAAAGTGGGACAGTTTGGTGCTGAGAAAGACCATCTCAGCTGGTGATTTCACCCAAGACAGAAACTAAGAGTTCATGAGTGAGTGTCCATCTTCTCCAGATATGTGGGATGCCTACAAAAACGTCTACTTATCTCTTGCTCAATACAGAGTATCAAGTTATGGCTGCATCACTGGAGTGTAAGATGAGGCTGGGAAAGTGGCAGATAGGATTTTCAAAGGGCATTAAAGGGATACAGGTCCTACTAACTACATTGTGTACTCCAACAAGAAATAAGCCTATAAGGTACTGTGGATGCCTCACCTTTTAACACTTCAACTATCCCACAAGTCCTATGCCCTTGGATTCTGAGCACCTCATTCACAGAGACACACCCCACACTGATGGTGGTGAGAGGGAATTTAGATAGACAGCTAGGGACCACATCAGAAAACCAACCCAAATCTGTGGGCCAGGAAGATATCACAAACTTGAGTTTTGCCTCCATCCTTCAGAAAGCAAAAGAGAGGCTATTGGCATCTAATTTGGTATATTGTAGGATCCAGAGAAGGTATACAAGCTTAAGAATTCCACCACAAGAGGGAGCAAGAAGTATGTAGCAGGCTTGTTCAGAGACAGTCTAAGAAAGCCTCAGAATCCCAACCAGCACTACTGAAAAGTATTTCCTTCCTCAAGTCAGCCAGTGAAAACTAAAGGAGATGACTACTACTTCAAGGAACATTTAAAAAAATGACATTACAAAAGTATTTTAATAGTTTTCCAGTATTCAACCCCAAAGATATGAAGATCTGCAATTTACCTGATTATTCACAACAGCTGTTTTAAAGAAACTCAATGAGCTAAAAAAAAACACAAAAAGAATTCAACAAAATCATGAAATCAATACATGAACAAAATGAGAAATTTAACAAAGAAATAGAAATTGTTAAACCAAATGAAACAGAAATTCTGGAGATGAAAAATACAAAGAATGAAATGAAAACTGCAGTAGAGAATATCAAGATCAGATTGGATCAAGTAGAAGAAAGAATAGATGAAGTAAAAGATGAGACCTTTGAAATTATCCAGTCAAAAGAGAACAAAAACAACAAAAATAATAAAAATAATTTTAAAAGGATGAATAGTAGAAGACTATCAAATAAATGATCTACAAATTATTGGAGTTCCAGAAGGAGAAGAGAGGAAAAAAGGAGCAAAGAGTTTATTTAAAGAAATAATGATTGAGGCCTTCCCAAATCTGAGAAGAGAGTTATATATGCAAGTTCACAAAGCACATATATCCCCAAATAAATGTAACTTAAAGTTATCTTCTCTAGAGGCACCTGGGTGGCTTAGTTGGTTACATGTCTAAACTCTTGGTTTCAGCTCAGGTCATGATGTTAGGGTCATGATATTGAGCCCTACATCAGACTCCATGCTCAGCACAGAGTGCTTGACATTCTCTCTTTTCCTATGCCCCTTCCTCTGCTCATGTCTCTCTCTATAGATAAATAGATAAAATTTATACATAAAATAAATAATTACAATCTTCAAAAAATAAAATAAAGCAATCTTCTCTTATACATTATAATGAAACTGCCAAAAATGAGAGATTAAAGAGAACCTTAAAAACAGGTAGAAAAAAGAAGCGTGTAACTTATAGGGGAATCTCCACAAGATTATCAAAGGATTTCTCAACGGAAACCCTACAAGACCAGAGAAAGTGAGATATTATAATTAAAGTTTTGTGAGGTGGGTGGCAGGGACAAAAAATAAAAACAATGAAAAAAAAATGCCAACCAAGAATATTTTTTCTGATAAAATATTATTTCAAAAATGAGGGAGATGTAAAATCTTTTCCAGGCAACATAAGGCTGAGGGAGTTCATCATCACTAGACTTGCCTTATAAGAAATTCTAAAAGATGTTATTCAAACTGAGATGAAAGTATGCTAATTAGTACCATAGAAACATATGAAAATAAAGAAGACACCAGTAAAGGTAAGTAGACAGTCAAAGTCAGAATACTCTAATATAACATGGTGAAGTGTTAAGCACTTAACTCTAGTATAAAGATTAAAGAACAGAATAATTAAAAATAAATATAAATATATATATTATAATTTGTTAGGGAATACACATATTAAAAGAGGTAAATTGTGATGTCAAAAAAATAAAAGTAGGGGGACGCGTGGGTGGCTCAGTGTTTGAGCATCTGCCTTCGACTCAGGTTATGACCTGGGGTCCTGGGATCAAGTGCCACATCAGGCTCCCCGGAGGGAGCCTGCTTCTCCCTCTGCCTATGTTTCTGCCTCTCTCTCTGTGTCTCCCATGAATAAATAATAAATAAATAAGTAAGTAAGTAAATAAATAAATAAACAAACAAATAAATAAATAATTATTTGAAAACCCATAAAAGTAGGGAGGTAAAAGAGTTTTTATATGCAATCAAAGTTAAGTTGTAATCAGTGTAAAATAAACTGTCATATCTATGTTTTATGTAAACTTCATGATAACCACAAAATAAAGACCTATAGTAGAAACATGAAAGATAAAGAGAAGAAAATCAAAGTGTGCCATTAAAGATAATCATCAATTCACAAAGAAAGGCAGCAAGAGAGGAAGAAAGGAACACAAGAGCTACACAACAGCCAGAAAAAAATTAAGATGATTTTAGTAGGTCCTTAACTATCAGTAATTACTCTAAATATAAATGGATCAAATTCTCCAAACAAAAGGCTTAGCATGACTGAATGGATTAAAATCAAGACCCAGCTATATACTAACTATAAGAGATTAACTTCAGTTTGAAGGGCATAAGCTCAAAGTGAAGTGATGGACAACATTCTCCTAAACAATTGGTCAAAGGAGATATTAAAAGGGAAAATGATAGATAGATAGATAGATAGATAGATGATAGATAGATCTTATACATATCTTGCAAAAAAAAAAAAATGGAAATATAACATACCAAAACATGTTGAGTGCACAAAACCAGTTCTAAGAGACAAATTTATAGTGATAAATTAATATGCTAAGAAAAAAATCTCAAATAAACAACCTAACTTTATACCTCAGGGAATTAGAAAAAAGAAGAACAAAACAAGCCCAGAGGCAATACAAGTAAGGAAATTAAAACAGAGCAGAATGATAAAATAGATACTAGAAATACAATAGAAAATGTCAAAAATACGAAAGAATCATATACCATAATTAAGTGGAACTTATCCCTGGTGTGTAAGAATTGTTCAACATACACAATCAGTAAATTGATACACCACATTAGTAGAATGAAAGATAAAAATCACGTTATCATCTCAATAGATGCAGAGAAAGCACTTGGCAAAACACAATATCTTTCATAATATAGACTCTAAACAGCATGGATATAGAAGGAATATTCCTCAACATAATAAAGGCCATAATTGACAAGCTCACAGCTAACATCATACTCAATGGTGAAATGATGAAGACTTTCCTCTAAGATCAGGAACAAGACAAGGATGCCAATTCTCTCACAACTTTTATTCAAAATAGTACTGTAATTTCTAGCCAGAGTAATTAGCCAAGATAAAGAAATAAAAGGCATGTAAATAGAAAAAAAATAAGTAAAACGGTCTCTGTTTGCAGATGATATGATCTTATATAGGGACAATCCTAAAGATTCCACTGAAAAGCTATTTATTTATTTTTTAGAAAAGCTATTTAAGTGAATAATAACAGTAAAGGATACAAAATCAACATATAGAAAATAGCTTTTCTATAAACTAACAATGAATTTTCTGAAAAATAAATAAGGAAAATAATCCCATTCAAAGCAGCATCAAAAAAAAAAAAAACTTAGTAATAAATTTAACCCAAAAGATGAAAGACCTATCGACCCTGAAAACTACAATTTTGATGAAAGATAACTGAAGAGGACACCAATAAATGGAACGATTTTCCATGTTCACAAACTGAAATAATTAATGTTGTTAATATATCCATACTACCCAGAGCCATAAAAAAATTCAATACAATATCCATCAAAATTCCAATGGTAATTTCAAAAAATAGAAAAAAACAATCCAAGAATCTTATGGAACCATAAAAGACACTGAATATTCAAAATACTCTTAAGAAAGAAACACAAATCTGGAGGAATCACACTTTCTGATTTTAACTATATTATAAAGCTATAGTAATCAAACAGTATAGCACTGGCATCAAAATAAATACATATGCCAGTGAAGTAGAATCTAGAGCCCACAAATAAATCCTAGCATTTACAGTCTGATAATCTTTAACAAGGAGCCAAGTATACTCATTGAAGAAAGCATCATCTCCTCAATGAATGGTGTTGGGAATATTCAATAATCACATGCAGAAGAATGAAACTGGACTCTTATACCACTCACAAAAATTAACTTGAAGTGCATGAAAGACTTAAACATAAGTCTAAAAACCATAAAACTCCTAGAAGAAAATATAAGGAAAACCTCCTTAGCTCTGGTCTTGGCAACAATTTTTTTTTTTTTTTTTGATATGACACCAAAAGCACTAGGAACAAAAGCAAAAAGAAACAGGTAGGATGACATCAAACTGAAAAAGCTTCCACATCACAAAAGAAACAACAAAATGAAAGGCAATCTATAGAGGGAGATAGATGCATTGCAAATGCCATTTGTGTAATAGTGCTTAATATTCAAAATATATAAGCACTTCATGTGACTCAATAGCAACAGAAATTTTAAAAATGGGTAGAAGAACTGAGTAAATAAGCGTTTCCAAAGAGGACAGTACAATGGCCAGCAGGTATGTGAAAAGATACTTGATATCACTAATTATCAGGAAAATGTAAATCAAAATCTCCATGAAATATTACCTCATACATGTTAAAATAGCTATCATCAAAAAGACAAGAGATAAAAAAAAAAAAAGACAAGAGATAACAAGTGTTGGTGAGGATGTGGAGAAAAGGGAACCTTTGTGCACTATTAGTGGGAATGTAAATTGGAACAGCTACAATGGAAAACAGTATGAAGGTTCCTCAAAATATTAAAAAAAAAAAAAATAGAACTACCATATGATCCTGAAATCACACTTCTGGTTAGATATCCAAAGGAAATGAAGACAGGATAGCAAAGAGATATCTTCCCTTCTACATTAATTGGAACATTATTCACAATAGCCAAGGTATAAAAACAACCTACATGTCCATCTATGAATGAACGGATAAAGAATATATGGTGCATATACACAATGGAATATTATTCAGCGGTGAGAAGAAAGAAAATCTTGTCATTTGTGACAACATGGATAGAACTTGAGGGCATTTTGCTAAGTAGAAGAAATCAGATGGCGAAAGACAAATGCTATATGATATCATTTATGTGTGGAATCTTAAAAAGCTGAATTCACAGAAACAGTTTAATGGTTGTCAGGGGCTGGAAGCTGGGGGAAATGAGGAAATGTTGGTCAAAGGATACAAAATACGAGTTATAAGATGAATAACTCATGGAAATCTAATATAGAACATGGTGACTATCATTAATAATACTATACTATGTACTTGGAAATTTCTGAGAAGGTATATCTTAAATGTTCTCACCACACACACACACAAAAAGAAAGAAATGGTCATTATGTGAGGTGATAGTGGTGTTAATTGAGCCTACTGTGATAATCATTTTCCAATATGTTAAGTTTATTAACCATCACATTGTATACCTTAAACTGACACAATGCCTTATGTCAATTATATCTTAATAAAGCTAGAGGGACAAGAAAGAAATCAAATATCCAAGCACCACTTAAAAAACCTAGAGAGAAGAATTTGCAGGTTTACAATTTTCTTCAATAGAATAAGGTTTTGGAAACGAACAGAACAAGGCTTTTGGGTTCAAATCTAGCATCACTGTTGACTACCATTGTGAACTTGGGTCATTCCTTGTCTCTGCATCTGTAAAATGTGATAATAATATCTACCTCACATGATCCTAGTAAGGATTAAATGGTATAGTAACTATAAAAAAACTTATTTATTAACATAAAGCAGGTAGAGGGTATTATTCTAAGTGAAATAAGAGAGAGAAAGATGAACACCATATGATTTCACTTATATGTAAAATCAAACAGACCACCAAACAAAAACAGCAGACTCAAAAAGACAGAGAACAAACTGACGGCTGCCAGAGGCAAGGGGGAATAGAGGGACAGTGAAAAATGAGTGGGAAATACAGGCTTCCAGTTGTGGAATAAATAAGCCATGCAGATGAAAGTTTCAGTCAATGAAATACAGGGGAATACAGTCAATGGTGTTGTACTAGTGTTGTATGGTGATGGATGAGGTGGGGTGAGCATAGCATAACATAAAGAGTTGTCCATGGGGCACCTGGGTGGCTCAGTGGTTGAGTATCTGCCTTTGGCTTAGGGCGTGATCCTTCGGTCCTGGGATTGAGTCCTGCATCAAGGTTCCCACAGGGAGCCTGCTTCTCTCTCTGCCTATGTCTCTGCCTCTCTCTGTGTCCCTCATGAACAAATAAATAAAATATTTTTAAAAAGAGTTGTTCAATGACAATACTGTACTATACTGTACACCTGAAGCTAGTATAGCATTATATGTCAACTGTACTTCAATTAAAAGAAAAAGAAATGGAATTTTCTTTATCCTGTATATCCTATTGTCTGTTTCTTTGCCTCTTTTAGAATAGATACACTTATGGGACTTAAAGAGAGTCCCACAGCATACCAATGGTAAATGAGAAAACAAGGTAGATCACATGCTTTAGTATTTCACAGATTTCTCCATGCTGGTATGTTAAATTACTAAGAATAAATATATAACATATAGTACTAACATTATAATTCATACAATAATTTTCATTAAGGTACACTACAAACTAAGATACAGAAAGCAATTAAAGTCGGCCAGCCAGGGAGTTTCTATCTCTTCTCATGGTATTTTCTTATGGTTGGACACTTGGTCACTTATGTAATACTCCCAAAAGGGAGGAGTAATGATTTACCTGACTGGTGAGTTTAAAAGCAAGAACTCAGTAAGGGTGACTCATTTGCTCCTTCCCTTCTCCTTGCGATTCCATAGACAACACATTCACTATTTTCTTCTAGGTCTAGTGATACAACATAACTTTATCCCTTTTCAGGGAGGCCCCTACTTCTCTGGAACCTGCTGTAACTGGATGGATAAATCTAATTTTGGCATTCAATATTTAAAGACTCATTTCCCTCATAATTTCCTAAGCCACATTCTTCCTAATACAGTATTACCAGTAATTGAATCAATAGTTTGTTTTGGGGGCTTTTTGTTTTGTTTTGTTTTGTTTTGTTTTGTTTTAATTTGGTATTCTCTTATTTTTTCAATGGGATAAAAATCTACATGAGACAAAGGGATGCTTTTTAATTAGGTTCTTTCAATCCAAAACAATGGTGACCAGAGATAGGATCTTTTCCTTCTAACAAATGATTAAATGATTAAAGGAACAATGATTAGGAACAAATGATTAAAGCCATGAATGGGGATTGTTCATTATTACTTTCTTAACAGTATATAAAGAAATGAGCCATTAATTGAGATCAGCCTGTGGTGGATACATTCTGTTCAGAGAGGCAGGATGAAGGAGTTGATGTTTCTTGCAAATTGAATGAAGAGAACTTGTAGTCCACAGCATCCTGCAATAAGAAAGTATCAGGACACCTGGTAGAAACCCCAACTTACAAAACAAATTAAGGTAAATTTTTTTCATTGATTTGTGTTTCTGTCAAATGCTGGGAAAGCAGGAAATTCAATTAGAGCACATACCCACCATTCCACCAAAGAAAATATACTAGAGTCCTTGCAAAAGCACGGGGTAACAACCTGATTATGTAAATCATTTTGTAGAAGCTAATACAAATATTTAACTTCAGAGGATTCTGCTTCAAAAACTTCAAATAATTAACAAATAGGATTAAGATCAACCCTGACAATTTCAATATTGGGTTTTGTATCCCTGCATTCAGCATTAGGATAAAAAAAATGAGGTAAGTTGCCATAGCCAACCAAGCAAACACTCACAAATATTTTATAGACATGTGAAAGACCAACCACTAGTATTTCTTTCACTGACAACTTCAAAAATCTCCATCATGAGGAAAATAATACTTGGTGTTTGTGAGAGATGTTCTTCTGTTGGAAATGTCTTTCACAAGAACATGTGACACAAAGATTCATTTTAGGAAATGACACAGAGCAAGGTTTTCATTACATGGCATCAGTCATCTAAGAGTAATGAACTGTGTTAAAACCAACATTGGACTGCCACTCTTTGAAATTACAGTTACTTAAAGAACATTTCATAACAGTGGTGTAGGATATCTTGTCATCTCTTTACATCCACCAGTACAACTGAATAACACGATTTGAAGAAGTTAAGTACTGGAAGAAAATATTTACTGATTCGATTGGATTTGGGTTCATATGAAAAAATATTTTCTAAGAAATGCACCATTATGATAGATTGAAACCAGAAAATTCCCACAAAAAATAAAGGAAGGGATGGTGGTATATCTCTCTCTTCCATATTAAGAAGAAGGTGTGGGATAAAGATGATAACAAAGCCCAGACATGTTAGCTCCCTAAAAAGTCTGCTCTATTTTGAATTACTACAGAAAATTTTTTCATAACAATCTCTTATTATGACATTATGCTGTAATTTGCTCTCTTCATTTCTTTTTGATCTCTGTTCAAATATTACCTCATCAGAGACAATCTCTCTGACCACTCTATCTAAAATGCATCTCAGCCCCACCTTCACCCCCCATCCTCATACCCTATATATTTATTATCCTTAGCCTCTTTTAATTGTCTTAGAACCACTTCTTATTAACTAATGTATTGTATCTCTTTGTTCATTTTCTGCCTTCCACCAGAAGAATGTGATTTTCATAAAACTGGTTCAGTGTCTTTAGCATGTAGAGCAATCTTGATACATAGTAAGTGTTCAGCATAAATGTGTTGAAAGACTAAGAAAATAAAAGAGATTTCTACCTAAACATTAGGCTATAGTCCTTATCTCCTTGGGGTTATGGGGATTTGGGGATCTGAACAAATGATAGCATCTAGAGCATTCTTTAAAGTAGGCCTTCCTTCATTAACTAAAATCCTCTCTGATCCTTTGATTCTGTTGAAAACAAAACAAAAACACCAGGACATTATTTTTAGAATATTAGCATCTCCAGACACCACTTGCCCATCATTATATTAAGTATTGCTTGCCTACTGAACTTGCCTACTGGTAATGCAGTAAGCCCAACCCTATTGTAGTGACACATGGATATCAAATAACCTGCTTACTCTCATATCCCTGGTATGATAAAAGCAAAGATTATTAGCAGGGCCTCAGATGACAGCACATGCCTGTGCATTCAGGTTGATAACAAGCCACATCATGAGGCTAATGTTCAAACCTTAAAATTTTTTTTCTAGAGCATTCTATAAAGTGGGCCTTACTTCATTAACTAAAATTCTCTACTAGAATATCACCATTAGGGTTATGTATTGGGGTAATGTATTTTTAAATTAATTTTGTGCATTACATATTTGAATTTACAGAATTTATTTTCCTGTAGTCACTAATTTTTCACTTTTTATCACTTCTGATCTTAAGTTAAAAAAAAACTCATAAAAAATTTAAAAGAATTAAAAACCCTCATGTTTTGTTTGTTTGTTTTTCCTTAAAGAGAACTATTAAGGTCATTGACTTATGGAAGAGAATTACTTTCCTCTGGTCCCAATCTGGCTTCTGCCATAGTTGACATGGGATTTTTATACTATTCTTGGTGTGCTTGACATCCTCTTGGACACTTGGTCTCTTTTGTGATTGCTTAACTTTGATTTATTCTACATATCTCACAGTGAGGTGAATCACCTTTGGCAATTGGAATAGCATTGCTAATAGTAGACCTGAAAAAGCCTTCTGTAAGGGCCTTGAGGAGGGGGTAACTCCTTCTCTATGAACTTTTTCATCTAGAAGGAGATATGCTCTGTTTACTTGTGTTCAGAACTGCCAGATAGAAAATAAGAAAGAGGCCTGCTGCACCTGAGATAACTCAAGGCAAGGCTGGTAGTAATTGCTATCATTCAATATTAGAGCCATTCCAGAGCCTCCAGATTTGCGTTCTGGAAAACTTAGTTTCTAAAGCTGCATAGCCCTCCAGTGAGGCCTCATTGAGTAATAATGTGCAAGAAAGATTTCTTCAGGAGTCAGACAGGGATTATATGACTGAATAACCAATGCACTTACTGTACTGACAAAGCTGGAATTATATTCCTGCCCCCAAGATTTGGTATACACTAGCAATTAATGATTTCTGCTGGTCTTCCTTTAGGTTCATGTATCTTATTTTTTATCTATTGTTCTGTACTGTGGGAGTTGGGACAGATAACTTGTCTTTTAAGCTTATGAGATCTAAGCCACGAGGAGAAGCTGTGTCTGAGCCCGCTAGGGATGATGGCATCACCAGATGTGCTTATAGGATGAGGCTTTGAGGTAGGCTTCTTTGGGGAAGGAATGAATGCATGCCACCCATAATGTATAAATGGGAAGAATGGTGTAATGGATGTTGGACAGCCAAAAAGATGAACTATTCTTAGTTTTCTCTATTAGAGGCAAGGAAGCTAAATTATTCATAATCCCAGACTCTTTTGCAGCTAAGGGGGAAATCATATGACTCAATTTGAGCCATTATGATGTAAACACAAGTTCCTAAGTTAGGTTCTGGGAAAGCTTTTAAAAGGACAGAATCAGCCAGAATGATCCGTTAGCTTCAGATCCCTGCGTCCTTTTGTTGTTCTTGGCTTAGATGGGGCTATCACACCTAGGCTTTAGAAATAACATGTATATGTACAGATAAAAGCCACCCATAAGGAATGGCACACAAGCCTTGATCCTTGAGGGCATACCACAGCATTTGCCCTTCACTATCCATCTACAAGCTTCTCATTAATGAGAAAAGAAACACCTACAAGGTGAAGCTATTCTTAGCTAGTGTGTCCTCAGCTCTTTTCTTCTTATGCTTACAGAGACATAGTCCTTAGCTAATGATTTTCTTCTAAATGCTTTGAGGCTGGCAAGAACCATAACAGCTAATATTCTTATCTGGAGCAATCCAGGAACAAGACCAGGAGATAGGCTAAATGTTACAGATTCGGAATAAGAGAGAAGTTTTATTCAACTTGATTCTCCAACACCTAGCACAGTGCCTGGCACATAGCAGGTAATAAAAATATTTGTTGATATTTATTATATTTCTCAAGAGACTGTTTTGTAATGATATACTGCTTAAAGCAAACATTAGAATTTATAGAAGGTTCAGTAACATATTTGAATGTAATGAATAACAACATTCATTGAATAATTAACATTTATTGAATTCTTTGTATAGTCTAAGCACCATGATAAATTTTTTGTGTATTTTTTAGAATTAACTCTGACAGGTGTCCTTAGTCCAATAATCTGAATATTATTATTAGAGTGTTTAAGAGATATTTAAATAACTCAACTAAGTCCACACATCCGGGTGGTATCAGAGCCAAAATTCAAGGCCAAGTTTTTCTCTCCAAACCTACACTCCTAACCACGATGTATTACTAAAATATTCTAAATCTGCTCTCCTCAAAGAAACATTTCCTTTGATCCCTCAAAACTCTTTCTGACATAACAGCAAGTATACAGAAAATGTTAGTCTGTGTTAATGGTTATACATTATTAATCAATTACCACTTACTGGATGATTTATTGTTTGATTCCTCTTAGTTGACAAATCAGTTGAATTTTTCATATGCACACATTGGAATAAGCTAGCTAGAGTGATTCCCTTGGAGAGCTTCATGTTCATTCTGGGTTGCTATTGGGAACTTATATTATTTGTAGCATTTTTGCTTTAAAATCCTGGAGTCTTTTTTTTTTTTGTTTTTATCCTGGAGTCTTTAAAATGTAGCATCACAACCTGCATCGTAGGATATTGATAAGAACAAGAATGCAGGAGGCAATCCAGTAGATACTTAAATGGCAAAAAATATAGTGCAAGTTTCACACACCCTGCAGACTGCAGGTTTATATGATAATAAATTACAGTTATCACCAGGACAAAGGGGGAAAAAAAGCCATGAAATCCAATAGCTCAGTGAGAAATCTGCTAATACAGGTGGTCAAGCTTGTTCCAATCCATTGTCAAAGGGAGGCTATTTATTTGCTTCTAGGTAGTTAAATTACAGAGCCATTTATTGCTTAAAGTTTTCTAGTACTCAGATGTGAATCTAAAGCTCTGGGCTTTAGATTCAAAGTCTGTGAAAAAAAAGAGGAAAAAGAATTTACTCCACAGACAGCATAATTGATAAGGTAAAAATCTTTCAGCAACCCCAGAAATAAATTAAGTGCCTCTAAACATTCCACTTGGAATCTCCTTACATTGTACATTGTGCAGTGTACGTGGGGTTTGGGCTAAGGGTAAAGATGCTGGCTATGATGAACAACTTCTTTTTAGAAGCTCTTTAAAATACATTCCCTTTGATAGCATCCTATTTAGGTGAGAGGTCAGCAATTGGGGTACACCTGTGTGTGTGTGTGTGTGTGTGTGTGTGTGTGTAAAAGAGAGGGAGATAGAGACTTGTGTACCAGAATGCTTAGAAACAGAGAGAAAATAGTCATAATGGCTCCTCAGTAGTTATAAAATCAATGCCAACTTTGCCTGTTGTGCAAGATGATAGTGATTTTTATCCAGCAAGTAAAACTACACATATATTTTTTTCTCAGAACACTTGAAACAGTGGAGATTGCACACCCTGTATCCATTAAGTTATAAACTGCCACAACCAATTTCCAAAACTTCTTAGTCCTTCAATAATCAAAGGTGTTCCATGATAATTTTTTTCATAAGCATTTTTATAATGATATGCTTGTCAGCTGCTTTTCAGTCCAATTTCAAGTTTTATATCTTGCATGTATCCAGCAACTACATTTTACCATTAGTTTCCTGGGTATGAGTTGTTGCTTAAGTTGCCAGGTAACTTGACTGTTTTGCCAAGTGACCTTTAAACCAAGACATGTATGTAATTTACTTATTAATTACAAATGTTAACTCCAGCCATCTTAGTTCATGACCAAATTCGAAGCTTCCAGGAACAGTCTTGAGGAGTACATTACACAGCTGAAAGAATTCAAGTTCTAATTTATACAGCTTTGAAAAACAACTAAGGTATCATAAAGGGCAATGAGTTCACCAAAGTAATCTTTGTGAGAAGTGACCCACAACCAAAGATTAACAGATAGGAGTGGTATCAGCTTGCTAAAAGACATCTGAAGTGGAAGAGAACCTAATATCCCACCTCTAGTTCTCTCAGGTTGAAACTGGAAAATATCAGGAAATGTTTGCAATCAAAATAAAATCCAAATGGCTGAAAATTTTATGGCTTGGTCATTATATCACTCAGTTCTTATGGAGATAGTGAAGAGTAAGGATATACACGAATATGACCCAGATGTATTAGGTCTAAATTTCAAGATCTGTTGGCTCTTCTACCTAACTTTTGAGAATATAGAGGCAAATAAATTCAGCAATAGTAAACAGAAAATTATTTTAAAATATATTTGCATGTGAATAAATGAAAAATGACCATTAACCTAAAACAGATATGTATCAAGCATATATATGCTATAAATGATTTTCTTAAATTTTTTAATTTTGAAAATAATCATAGATTTACAAGTTGCAAAGACAGTATAAAGAGATCCCACCACACACTTTCACCCAGTTTCCTCAAAGTTTACATCTTACATAATTATTATAAAATATCAAAACCAGTAAACTGACATTGATATGCCTGTATACTTCTATGCCATTTTATCACATGTGTAGATTCTTATAACTACCACTGCAATCAGAATTCAAATCTATTTAAAATGCTCTTATTTATTTTCTTGAATATACAGATGCATTATGATTTCAGATAGAAATTTCCAGACTACTTGTTCTACATAACAACAAATGAGTATCAGAAGTTATTAATCTCTAGGATATTATCATCTAGTAAAACTATATATAAAGACTGAAGTGAAATTCTAACAATCTAGACAATGTATGCTTTGGTTAAATTCATTTCCCTGTATAGATCAGACAACTGCATCATTCAGCTTTCAGCACTCTCCGACATGAGAGTGAACAATTTTTTAGCAGTTTACCAAGGACAACTTGCTGAGAATCATACTACTCTCAAACTTTTTATTGGTGAAAGCCTTAGATACACACACATACAAACACATACGCATGCACTTTCTTCATCAGGTAAAATAGAGCACTTCACAAGTGTCCTTAAAGCGCTAATGAGGTCGCCGTAACAAAAGAGCATATTAATAATTATATACAAAGAAACAATGAAATAAACCAGCCAGGTTCTTCCAAGCCAAACCTAATATAGGGTTTCTTGTCTTCCCTAACAAGTAAGTATAATTCAAATTGTTGCAAACTCCAATTCTGATTCAGCTCACAGTAATGAAGAAATACATGATCACAGAAGGAAAAAAAATCTAAACACTGATCTTACCTTGGCCATCTGTGCCTGCACGCCATTTGCCTTGAGAGATGCTACTGCTTTCTGTGCAGCTGCAGGACTGTCAAAATCTACAAAACCATACCCTGTAAAAACACAAAAATCTTTGTTAATACTGCATCTGTCATTTTGGTGGAAGGTGTGCTTGTGGTCACACTTGCATTCATAACTCTTGCAATTACCATAAAGGCTCTCAACCTATTGGCCTTAACATGTCAGGGAAGATAGCACAATATCATTAAACATAAAACTGCAATTCCCTTATTTTCTGGAGATTGCTTTGTGGAGATGAGGTAAACCTTAAGCAATCTGATTTGGGCTAATTTGATGAGTAAGGTAATGCATTATTTAACCACGTCCCTCTTTCTTTGGTGAATTTGCTGCAAGAATGAGGACCACAAAATGCTGAAAAATATAGAAAAGTCTATGTCTAAAGTTAATTTTCAAAATCTCAAAAAAAGTTGATGTTAATAAAAAGCCTTGATAGAACTTAAATTTATTACCAACAACCTCAACGGTGCTTGGAACACAATACACATTTGATATATAAATGTATGTTGACTGTGTAAATGAATAAAGGTTGTAAATGAGAGTCAGGGTCTGAATTGCGTTCTAGTTGATATTTAAGCCTATGCTAATGCACCACAGGACCTTGTCTCACTCAATGATAATATTAAATAAAGTGTTTTAACTCTTAAGCAATCTGTGATAGAGTAATTAAATATTCAAGGCTTCTTTTAAAAATAAATTTAAAAAAAGACCCATGTCACTTATTTATTACTTTCGTATAATCTGAAAAAGTTCCCTATACTGTTCTCTTCCCTTCTGCCTGTTTGAGTGTGTATACAGAGTGAGGCTAGAGGAATAGCTCGAATCAATGAAGCAGCATCAGTGAAAGGGGATTCTCCATGCCCATAAACTAGCTGGTGTTAGTCCACGGCTTAGCCTAGAATATTTCAGCTGCCAAGAATATTTCAAAATAAAAAAGCTCAAGAATGAGTACGTGGGCAGCTTTGTGTAGCATGTCTAAAATGTCCATCATATGTATCCTCTTCTCATCGGTCAGGCAGGGATTTGCTCTGCACTCTCATACTTGCTCCTCCGAAGTCTGGAGGTGAGCAAGCCTACTAACCACAGTCTGTGACCCACCTCCCCATCACCAAAGAAGAGCGTGAGGGAATTCAATTACCAAGTTGTTTCTTTTAATTAACTTTTTAATTTTCTCCCTTCGAATCCCTTCTTCTTTTTCTCCCTCCCAGCATGTTATCCTAAAATGAACTTGTTACACAGCAGTGTACCATAAAATGCTCTTGAAAAGCGGGGCAGAGAAGCTGTGAGTTTGTGTTTCTCATCCAAAGGGAAGCCTGTTCTGTTAAGTCCCGCTAATTCCTCTCTTCCTACAAAATTCAAACTATGTGAGTAATAGGAGTATTACCACCCACTAAGATGAGTCAGATAGGGGATATAAAAGCAGAAAGAAAGGGGAAAAAGAACAAAATAAATCAAGAAAGAGAGTCAGGGGGAACAGAGAGTAAAACTAAAATGTAGACATTATTTCCTATGTAACATGTAATGTGCTGGGTGGTTGACATGTTGATCCCTGGGGAAATGATGACATCAGGTCTTACTGGCCTCATGCCCATTCATGGATACATACAGAAACAGAGGCTCAAGAGAGGTGGCATAACTAACCCTGAACCAGCATGCTGCTTAATTGGCAGGTCCAGGATTAGAAGCAAAGTCCTCATAAGCCCTTGCCAAATACACCACACAATGAACTACTTTATAATCCCACTTTGCAAACTCTCTTGAGTAGCTCCTGAAGCCCAACAAGAAGACACAATTCTTGAAAACTCCTCGATTTTGCCATCAGGGCACAGAAGAAAACAGTTCCACAAACAGATTCAGTGCGGTTCTTCAGCCAGTACATTTATTCATGGGGTAGTTGAATTCTTAGTATCATGGGCTAAGTGAGGTTTGCAAGGCACCCCCTCCTGCTTCATGCTTTGATCAATCGTCCTCATCCATTCATATGCTCATTCTTTCATTCAACAATAAAATCCTATTTCAGGCACTTTGCCAGGCACATGGTATAAGGAGTTAAAAAGAATAGCCCACTTCCCACCCTTATGCGTTTTCAGAGTTGAGTTGAGAAATGGACATGAAATGAATAACTGCACAAATGAGTCTATAATTACCAAATGGTAGTCCTTCCTTGAAAGAAAACAAAAGCATATAAGATAGAATCTAACAACAGATTGCTCCTCATTGAAAATTAAGGAAGCAGTAGCAAGAAATGATTTGCATTTCTTAAAATATCCCTCCAACTGGCTTCTGCTGAAAATTGAATGGTTATGGAGAAGGTGGGCAGCAAGAATGGAATCAGGAGTAGATTTAGAGGCTATTACAGCAATCCAGACAAATGGTAGCCAGCAATAAAATGGAGGGGATAAAGTGAATGATTTGAATCATACTCTGGAGGCAGAATTAGCAGGACTTAAAGTTAGATTGACTAGTTTGGGAGTAAGGGAGATACAGATGACACGGATTACTACTGATTTTTCAGCAGAAGCCACTGGGTGGGTGGCAATGTGATTTACTGAAATGGGGAGCCTGGAGGAGGATCCAACAGGGGAGAGGGAAAATTAAAATATCGGTTGAGTCAGAAACGCCTGTGAGACATCTAAGTAAAAATGTCAAGGAGCAGTTGGATATATTAGGCTGGTGCTCAGAAAAGAAGATAGGATTGGAAATATAAATTAGGAGGTCAATAGCATAAATATGTGATTTACAGAGATGGAAAGAGACAAAAACACCTAGTGTAAGTAGAAACCAAGGGCCCAGGTTTGGAGCTTGAACAACTTCAGTATTTAGGTGTCAGGTAATAACATGAGATTGCAAAGGAGGCTGCAGGAGAATCAGAGAGGAAGGGACTTTTGAAAAGGGAATAGGATGTCTCAAAGCCAAGGGAAGAAGATGTTCCAACGAGAGATAAATCAATTGTCACGTGCCCCTAACAGTGTGAGCAAGATGAGAGCATGCAAATGTCCAGTGTGCTTAGGAATGCGGGTGGCACAATCATGATTTGCTTCAGGGAGGACTGGTGAGGATTGAAGCCTGCCTGACTAGTTGAAGAGTGAGAGAAAGAGGAGGAGGTTGAGAGATTGCTTGCAGGCCTCCTGGCTGTTATCTTGCTGGGAAGGAGAATTAAGAGATAGGTCAGCTAGAGAGTGATATGAGGTCAAATGAGTTGTTTTGGTTTGTTTTAAGATAGGAGATACCATGGTTTTTAAGCTTAGCTGTACACTAGAATCACCTTGGGAGCTAAAACAAAAACAAAATAAAACAAAACAAAAACAGTGTCCATTTCTCACTCCCGGGAAAGTAAAACGATATCTTTGGTAAAGTGGCCCAGGTGTGTGTTCCTCAGCTGATTTCAGTGGGAAGCCAGGGAACTACAGAGGATTCGTTCAAGTTATTCAACAGATCCTTATTTGTCATACTCACTATGGGGCTGTTTCTGGCAATTTCAGATAGGGATAGGAATGATCAAGCAGGATGCAAGAGATCAAAACTTCAGGAGGGCAAGCGGATAATTTATAGACTAATGTTCTCCAAAAGTGAAGGACTGAGAGAATCTGGAACACATATGCCATCTTGCCCTTACTCTTTGCTCATTGCAACTTGAAGGCAGAAAAAAAAAGATCACTTTTGGTTAATGAATGTTACTTATTTGTATGTACCCAGTTACTGGGGCTGTACTTAACACATAGCATGCGCTTAATAGAGATTTGTCAAAATTAATGCAAAGTATGTTTGAAAGATGCTAATACTTCTCAGACTAGAGTGGGAATCAACTGATTAAAATGTCTATTAATACATTTTGACTATAACGAATAATATAAATGCCAAAAGGTCCCAGTCTGGCTCAGCCATGCTGACACCTAGCCAGGTGGCCCTTGATTTCAGGACTCTCTGCCTCTATTCCAGCATAGCAGCTTCTCTGACTCCCTCCCTTTCCTTTCACCCCCACACATTACACAGGATATTACAAAATCACAATGCTATCTCCAGAGCTGAACTTCAATCCAAACAGAAGAAATCTCTGAGGGAACGAGACACCTGAGCTTTCTCTGAAGCAGGGAGGGAATGGGTGAACTTTGAGAAGAGTGTATTTCTAGAGCCATCAGTCCAGCAAGAAAAGTGGTGCCTTCATACAAAATATCTCTTTTACAGAAGACTCCATGGCAAGGAGGGGTGCTCACATCCCCTGACATAAAGTTATTAATAAAGAATAAGCCACCAGACATGAAATATTTTACTGAGCTATGTTTTTTCCATACATACTCACTTTCACTGATCAAAATGAAAGTCCGAAGGTAAAAATGTCTCAAGCAACCCTGGAAAACACTGATTGTAGAAATGCATGCACATTGCATTCCCGAGTTTTATGTACATAAAACGGTATATGCTACATGCATCCAGAAGAACAAAACAAAATGCAAAGATGCTCCTAAAGAATAATGATACATTTACCACAAAACAAAGTGACTTCAATTTGATTTCAATTTGCCTTCCTTAATGACAAATAATTAAGTCTGAGAACAAGAACCTCTGTACCTACATCTGGAGAGGGGCAGGGTAGGGAGATTAGTTCAGCTCCAGCTAATAATGCTTTATGGTAACTGCTAAAATCCTCAATAAAACACTGGTGAATGGTAACCATCGGAACCCCAGCCCAAGTGGCTGGATGCACACCAGTCTCACTCCCTCAATTACATAATTAAGCTTGGCAGCAGGTTCAAATGAATTAAAACTGAATGTCACTGTTTTCTCCACACACCCCTGTCCTTGTTTTTCTTCCTTGTCAGAGGGAGAAGGCCAGCAGTTCTGCAATTAGCGGGAAGCAGAGCAGTGAGAAAGAACCAACTACACGCTAATTAGGTCATTCGCCAAATGCACTCATTCCATTGGCAGATATAATCAATGCTTTCCTGAAACGCTTTAAACTTGGTGTGTTAATTTAAAGTTCTGCTATTTTTATTGCACTACAAGCCAGGTGACTTTATATATATATATTACTTTATATATACATATTATATATATATATATATGATATATATATATATATATATAATACACACACACACACACACACTTAGAAATTGTAACCAAGTTCTACAAACAATGGATTGGCTCAGAGGGTTCTGGGTTCTTTCCTTTAGTGCATTTGTAGGCAACTTCTCTGTGACCTTTGCCATTCAACTGGACCACTGTGTGACAATCCATCTGCATTTTGTTAAAAGTCTCTTTACCAGCTTCACAGTTTAATTTGTACTTCTCTGTTGCTGTTAGCTTTTTAAATTTTTTATTTAAACTGCCTACCTATTTACCAACATTGTGATTGTACTTTATGTGGGAGGTGGCAGGGAGACATCAAAACTAGAACTCCTGGTTTGGATTCATGGTGGCATCTAGTCAGCTGAGGGAAACTTGCTCTCAGAGTGAACTGCACACTAAATTTCACAACATTTGCATTGCTCTTCCTCTTCACAATGGCTGTCATAAAAGCCCACTTGAAACACAGATGGCTTGATGTAACACCCAACTTCTTTCAAAGACGATCCAGCTGTGAGTCAAATGCAATTTTTAAACAGAATAAACGAACACTTTGTCTGGGAATTACACGTTCAACTGAAGTTCTATTCAAATTTAACAGTAACAAATGTTTAAGAATTGCCCTGCCATCAATCGCCCCTCCTTCTACTTCAGTTTAACAATATTCTGTGGCTGTCATCTGAGTTTGGAGCAGAAAACTGGAGCTTCAGGGAGTGAAGGTGACCTTCCAGAAGGGAGGAGTGGTTTGCAGGCTTCCTACAGGTCCAGTGAAATCCAGGCTGCCTCCTTGTCTCTGCATTTCTGCTAATTTCTCTTGCATCCTGAAAATGTTGAGTAATTGCTGCGTGTCTTTTTCTTACTGCCTTTCTGAATTCTGTGCATTATGTGAGCAAAGAAGGTAGTTGCAGGGTAGCACTGATAAATTCTTCACTACTTATATGCTTATAAAACCAAACTAGCCAGACACCCCAGTCATTACTTCAGTATCTTCTCTGCAGTGATTAGTATAATGAAGCAAGGATACTACAGAGGAAACATAATAGCCATATGGCCTAACTTACATGTGTGAAAAATAAAGGCAAAAGATAAATCCTGCTAGAATGCAAAAGCCAGTAACAAGAATGCTTGTTTTGAGGGAAAGAAAATCTAAGCCATTAAAATCTGAAATCACCTATGCTTTGAAACATCTTCAGAAAGTAATTTGGGATGATTTTATACAGAAAAAAAAAAAAGACAAGCATGTGTACTTTCTCTGCAAAGGGCTGTAGCCTTTAGATGCTTAGCAAATAGAGGTAAATAAGTAGGGTAACAACATCTTTTATACAGTAAACGGATTACTTCAGTATATTCGCCTGATGTTTGAACTTAATTAACTAAACATTCTGATAGTCTAGTGCCAGAAACACTAAAATGAGACATCCGTTTTTGGAGTAGGATTGACCTTATGAGGAATGCTTTTGAATCAGGATGACTTTCCTATCATTTAATTTACTGAACATCTATTATGTGTAGATAATAGCTCACTAGGTGCTGCAGGGAAAACTATGATGCTCTTAATATAGTCCCTCCTGTCAGGCAGTTTAATGGTCTAGTAGGGTGCATAAGGAAATTTAAATACAATAGAGTCTTCTAACACATAGGAGATTAGGTTAGGTGAGCATATGCAAAAGGCCATGTTTTCCTTCTGTATAATACACATGGCTTTGTGTATGCAATTCTGCTCATAAGGGTTGAATGCCTGATTCAACATGCCCACACCCTTTCAATGTGTGGCATGATAGTAAAATTATCCATGTTCTAAATTTACGTATGCATGTATTATTCTATCTCTCTGTTTGCTAGTTCTTGTGCACAGCAGAAATGAATTGAGCTAAACACAAAGTATGGAGAGGAATCAGCACCACATAAAAAGTGAAAGGAAAATGCTAGTATTCTAATATGGCAAACATTTCTTCCAGGTGGGGGCAAAGTCAATACATTTTGTGCACAAATGACAAAAGGGAGCTCCAGAAAAGGAAATTAGGTCCCATATAGCATTTCCCAGCAGAATAGAACAATTACAAAGACAGACACATTTAGGGAGCAAAGTGCTTAGTGGTATGCCACTTGAAAATGGGACACTATCTCATCCCACTTAGTTGCACAGAAAGTCTTATTAAACCAAACACAAATTCAAATCCCAAAACTCACTTCCCTACTCACCCCGTTCAATTGATTTTTAAACGAGAGAAATTGCTTCTTTATACTGAATAAAGTCAAAATTAAGATCAGGATCATCATTTATGGGCTTAGAGAGATCACTATGCTTTATTAAGATGAAAGAAACTCACTGATTTGCCAAGGTCTTTGACTAGACTAACCATTATTATAATATTGCAGAGATTAAGAGAGCAGCCTGCTTAGCTGTAAATGGGCAGATTAACCTCTGTGAATCATCTTGCAAAGCTTTCCTTTGCTAACAGGCAGTGTTCAGGGATACAAAGAAAATATATGTCTTTTGTGAACCATTGGTCCTATGTGTCTTTGCCATCAACAACAGTGGGAGGAATGAATCTGTAATGCAGTGTGGCATTACATTGAGTTTGTAACCATGATGGAAGCAAGCTGTAACTGAACACTCTAATTATAGCTCTACAATCCCAGTGCACAGTAGGGTAGGCAAAGCTAGCTATGATTTTATTCCTTAGTCCCCATCCTGCCCTCACTCTCCTTGCTCTGGTTCTATAGACTTGTGGAGCTGTAGATGATTGCTCTGTAAGAAGAGCAGAGATGATGGTCTCAGAGTGTGAGAATCATTGGGAAGGAGAATCCCATGTCCCCACCACCGACCCTCCAGGTGCTTTAATGCACGTTCACACTCAATAGCTCCAGCTAATGGCCCAGGAAGCATATGCATAGTCTTTCACATCCTTCTAGAGCAGAGACATCCCCTGACCCATGGCCATTCATCTTCAGAGGATGGATATTGTAGCAGAATTAGGCAACCACCCACAGGGATGCATTAAGTAGCTCAGTGCAAAAAAAGGAAGAGGAAGTGACTCCTACATATAGGTGGACTCTTTTTAAGAAAGATGTATTATCTGTGAGTCTCTGTTTTTATTACACTCTACATTCTAGATATTCCCTCCAATGACCTGTCACTTCAACTAAATTTCTGCAAAAAGCTCAGCATTCCTTTAAACTTTTAAATTTCCTGGGAAAGGCTCCATGCATGATTTCCTTCTTCTAAACCTTTGACAAAACTCACTTTGAAACCCTCAGGAAGCTTCTGTTTAATGAAAGTCATGCATTTTCCCTCTTAAACCCATACTTTACTGGACGCATTCTTCATTTGTATGTTTATAGGGCTTATTCCAAATATTTTAAATAAATATTCACAAATACTGTCCCTAGCATTAGGAAAAATGGTGTCTTTTACATCCTATAAGAACCCAAATTAATTATTTTCATTCCACCTGAGATAACAAATATAATTCTAGTTCTGTATTCAAATTGTAAAAATAAAGAAACACGTACATATAGGTAATTGAGAGTAACAGCATGCATGGGGTAAAAATTTAAATAAAAAAATAGCAAGTCAAACAAAACCGTATTTACTGACATAAATGTAAGTTCCTTTCTACTTAGACCTTAGTACTGTGGTTTCCTCTTCCCAAGACACTCTCCTATGATTCCTTCTGATGTTCTAGCTTGAAAAAGCAACCAAAAGTTAATCTTGAACTCTTAACTGTTGTATGCATTAGAAGCACTTAGGAACTTATACAGTGATAAGAGTTATTCCTGCTATCCGGGGTGCCTGGGTGGCTCAGTCAGTTAAGTGTCAGTCTGCCTTTGGCTCAGGTCATGGATCCCAGGGTCTGGGATCGAGCCCCAGTTCAGGCTCCCTACTCAGTGGGGAGTCTGTTTCTTCCTTTTCCCCTGTCCCTCTTCTTGCTCATGCCCTCTCACTATCTCTCTCAAATAAATAAATAAATAAATAATATATATATATATATATATATATATATATTCCTGCTATCAAAAAACTTGAAATAAAAAACACTGTATCTGAGATTTTATAAATGTCTCCTCAATTGCCCATTTTCCCCCTAAAAATAAATAGTAGTGTTGTTTTCTTCAATTTTAAAAGTTATACAATTTTATTGAGGAAATTTCAGTCAATATGGAGGGAAATTAACCATGACGCCACAGTTCAAAAATAAACAAACTGTTCGTTTATTTTTTCTTTATTTTTAACCCAAATAGTATCAGATTATGCAGATATTTTTTCTCTTAATAGGGCATGTGGCTACTTTTCCTGGTCAATAAATATGGATCACTATAATCTTGTTAATCTGTTATTTTCAACATCCAATTGCCTAGATATTTCTTAAAGATTTCTGAGCTCTACATTATGTCTTAGCCAACTAATTCACAAAACTGATCTTATTCCAACATTTTGAAAGATTTTTAAAATTAATAGGAATAAGTAATACCCTTAAAGCCTCCTAGACCTTAAACAGTGATTTTTTTTTTTTTTTGAGGTTTTTTGTTTCTTTGGAAGATACTTCAAAGAAAGACCCTAATGCATGCAAACCAAAGATCTCAGAATCCAGTTAAATCAAATTCAAGTAATGCCCTCCTGAAATACAGGAGATCGGAAGCCCATTTTCCTTCTCATTGCAATTACATTGGACCCATCTCAAAGGAATTTTGGAAATACATTGGGACTTTGTGACACAATTTCAGATCTGTGATTCAAAAAGGATGCCAAGAATTTGAATAGTGATCGTGTCATTATACTCATGATTGCACATTTATTTAGAAGTGGAAAGTGAGAGTTTTTTTTCTTCAATAATGAAAGCTATGTTTTCCCCAAGGAAATTTTATGATAGTAGGAAATTGGTATGCTAGTTGATAGTACTAGCTTTTCTGTGTCCCTTTAATAGCTGATCCACAACTTTTAGCTCAAGTCCTCTCTCTTATAGGCAGAATTTGCTTGATGAGTCTTAGTTGCCCAAGACAATGGGATTTCAAGGATCCTAGGATATGCTGATTAAGATGCAGTTTAGAGAACTGTGATCTGTATGGTTAAGTGGATCACTAGAGAAATGGCTCTGTAAGCAGAGGATTTTCTCTTTTATTACTCTCTGTGTGGTCTGTGGACCAGCAGCAATGGCATCACTTGAGAGTTTGCACAAATTCAGAATCTACTGCCCATCTGGATGGCTTAGCTGATTGGGCAGCTGACTCCTGATTTCAGCTCAGGTTGTGATCTCAGGGTTGTGAGTTTGAGCCCCATGTTGGGCACTATGCTCAGTGAGGAGTCTGCTTGCAGATTCCCTCTTTCCCTCTCCCTTTGCCCCTCTCCCTGCTTGTGCTGTGTCTCAAATAAATAAACAAACAAACAAATAAATAAATAAATAAATAAATCTATCTTTAAAATAAAATCTCTTGCCCACTGTGGATCTACTCAGTCTACATTTTGACAAGATCTCCAGAGAACTGTATGCACATTAAAGACTGAGACACTCTGGTCTGGAACAAGCCACTCATCAAGTCTGGACTGCCCTTATTACCCTAGTAAAGTTGCAAGGAAACTGGGGATCTTCAGCATCTTCTCCTCCAACTACCATCAGGTCTTCCAGTCTCCAAATTGTGCCTGTGCCAAGAGCTCTTCAGGCTCTACTGGACATGTTGATGTTAAGAAATACACAGTCTCCAAGGTGGCTCACACTAGACAAGTGCATTTAACAGAAAACCATTCGGTATAGTTGAAGGACAAAGACGCTGGCATCATATAGTCTGGGTTCAAATCTTTGCTCTGCTGTTGGATAGCAAGGAGTCCAAAGGCACAGAACACTAAACCAAAATTGAGGGTAATAATAATATTGCCTTAATTATATATTGGCTCTGGGCACGAAGGAATTAAAATGCATTCAAAGTTCCTGGCTTAATGCCTTCGGCAGCCTCTCCCTCAAATGCCCTCACCTTCTTAGACAGTGCTGAAATTTGGCACCCCGATGGAATCCACTCGCCTACAATGCATTTTAAGAGACAAGCCAGACAAGTGTATTCCTTCTCCACATAATCTCTGTGTTTTTAAAGACAGCACTCTTCTCCCTGCTTATATTTGCAAAATTAATATTTGGAAATGCAGGATCGGGGCTATTTTTATATAATAGCCAATTTCAGAACAAGTACATGCCCTCCTTCTCTCTCTCCTTTATGTTTGTCCTTCAGAGATATACCTAATTCTGTTTGGTTACAAAGTTCAAATTGGCCCTACATTAATATATACCCTTAAAAAAGCAATGTTCATTTGAGGAAGCAGGTAACCAATGTGAAGAGTGATTATACAATAAATGTATTATGCAAATTCCAGTGAACGTTTTATGCACACTGGATAAAGAATCAAATTAAAGTCTCATAACCCTTGGAAAATTAGAGTTAGCAAGCACAGAGGTTGATTTGCCCTTGAACACAAAAACTGCTAAGAGCAGACATTCCCCCATCATTTCCACAAAACTGAACCATTTCTGAAGGTTTCAGATTAAAATAAGAAATCCCCTAGGAGTCATAAAAATCAGCTATTTTTACAGAAATAATTTGGAGTTGCAATTTTAAAGTGTTATGAGTTGGAAGGAATTGGTGAACTTCTGTGTCATGTTTTGAAAAGCTTATATTCCAGGGAATCGGCCAGTTGAGAACACGAAAAATTGCATATGGGAGAAGGTATGCGGGAAGGGGGTAACAGTCTCCTCAAGAATCAGCACAGGAGGGCTGATTTACAGAGCTTTCCCCCATAACAACCCGAGAATGGCAGTTATGCGATAGACCACTATGCTTCTTCGATTTTCCTTCACTCGAGGTAATAATGGGACATAATAGCTGCCTTCTTATTACACTGTTGTGTCCACTTCTATGCAGCTTGCCAACACTGATTCTACCACTGGCCTCTCTACAGAGAAATAATGGACCATTAAGAAGGAAAATGCAGAGGGTCTGTACTGCATTTCACTATCGGAGAACAGAGAAACCATCGCAAGCATTCCACTAAATCAATAAGCAAGTACAGGTGTGAAGAAGGTAGGTCGAAAACCCATTTTGCCCCCAATTTTTACACATGGAGCCAGGATGTGGGCTCCAGTGCCAAGAACACTCCATTCATTCATCAACCCTTGGAAATCAATGTTGTTTCCTGTTCATCCTTTTTGGGAACCAGGCAGGATGTAAATATGAAAATAGTGCTATTGATTTAACAAGTGCTCAATGAGGTCCTTTTATGAGTTCTGAGGTAGGTGCTTAGGGGAGAGAAAAAGACAAATGAGACGCAGATTCACTCTTGAGGGAATATACAAGTCCCAAGGAGAAACAGCCGGCTTAACACCAAGATGCTCATTAAAGGCTCTATGCGGTGTGCTTGTCACAAGTACAAAAACCCATAGCACTAACACAATGGTTGAAGGAAAGCTTATGTCTGACTAATGAAGAGATGATGGAGAAGGAGAATTTGAGCTTTTTTTTTAAAAAAAAAAGTTTTTTTCGGTGATCCCTGGGTGCCTCAGCAGTTTGGCACCTGCCTTCGGCCCAGGGCGCAATCCTGGAGTCCCGGATCGAGTCCCGAGTCCTGCTCCCGGCATGGAGCCTGCTTCTCCCTCCTCCTGTGTCTCTGCCTCTCTCTCTCTCTCTCTATGTCTATCATAAAATAAATAAATAAATCTTAAACAAAAAGACTGATAGTCTTTTAAAAAAGTGTTTTTTTCTTATTTTATAACTCTTTAATCAACTGTATTGAAGTGTAATTTACACATAATAAATGCCCGTTTGAGTGTACTGTTTGATGAATTTTGAAAATATAGTTACTGTAGAACCACCGTAACCATCAAGATATGGATGGAATCCCCCCATGTGGGCCCCCAGAGCCCCTCATTGCCCCTTTAGAGTCACCTCTCCCTGCAGTTTCTATGCACTGACAACCACTAATCTGCTTCCTGATGAATTTTATGGATGAATCTGTCTTTTCTAGAATCTCACACAAAAGGAATCATTCTTCTCTGTTTTTGATTTTTGCTTAGTGTGATGAAGAGGAAATGGCATCCTAATTTCGGCAATGATTTTGGGATAGGTAAGTAAAGTGTGAGTTCAAGAACTTCACAAGGACATCTAATATCGACCAAAGAAGAGCATGTTTCCAAGGAGTTGTATGAAATAATACAGGACAAGATAACATGACCTGAAGATGTATTACGTAGAACTTTTGAACAATTTTACATCAAAGCTCATAATATCCTCCCGTTCTTTCAATGTGCATTGGCTCCCCTGCCTCAGGACCATTGCACCTGCTGCTCCCTCTTACTGAAATAACTGATCATCTTCCAGACCATACAGAAGCTGGATTCTTTCTCCCCTCTGTTAGTCTCTATCACATGTATTTCATGTCCTCCACTGTACCAGGCACAATCTGTAGGTTACTTCATTTCCTTATGAGATGATTGTGTTTTAACCCAACAGACTGTCAGTGACAAGATTATTGGGAACAGAATGGTTTTGCTCACAACTGGACAGTCCAACAGGACTTATGATGCTTTATGGACCATATTCGGCACCAAAAGACTGAGTGAATAAGTGAGTGAATGAATGAGTATATTCATAACATGCTTTAATCCAGTCACATGCAAAACTTCAGACATTAATATGTCTCACACCTCTCCTTGACAAACAGTTCTTTACCTCCCTTCTAAAATGCCCTTTTATTCAAACAAAACAGACTCTTGTCAATTTGCAATGCCAACCCTAATACCACAACATTGACCTGATCTGTGTTTATGCACTTTCGGGAACAAGACAAAGTATTTAACTTCCAGAGAGACCTGGAAGATGCTGGATGTCAAGGTCACCACAACTAAAACTTAGTAATTGTCATCTTCCTAAGGCAGAATTCTCTTTTCTAAATGTGGCAGATGTGTACTGAAAACAAGGACGGCAAGTGTTTGGGTGTTAATGCTTTGGCTGTTTTTGAGGAACTGGAGTTTTATGCTACAGGGGTTTAAGGTGAGGTTAGCACAGCATGGTTTTCAGATCAATAAGTGACTTTGTGTTGAGGGCCTGCTGGTTGCTTGTCTAGTTTATTGTGACTTAACAAAAGGGCCCAGGAACAATATTGCTCAGCAGAAGAAAAAAAAAATAGGTGAGCCGATGGCTCATCCAGAAGAGAGAAAAATACCAAGATCCACAATGTTCACAAAGAGGGGCAGTCTAGAGAATGCCAGAACTCTGCAGTGCAATGGGATAATTGTAAAAGTAGCAAAATCGCTGTTTTCAAGTCATACTTTTAGAAACTTGACCTTGGAAAATTTTTCAAACGCACAAAGATTCATAAGCAGTGGCATAAGCCAGTATTTTTTTTCTTTCTGACACAGTAATACCACACTAATAACTCACTTTCTATACACTCCTGAAAGTTCTCCTTTCACTTTACCCTAGGGTCTTTTAGCCTTTTAACAAATATTGCATACAAGGAAATGAATGTTTTGGAACATAATTTAAGTTTCCTTCTCCAACCTGCTGCTTAGAGGAGAATAAATTTCCCTTTTCTTCACTTTGTATTAGTTTCTTCTGCTGATGAAGAGGAAGCTTAAAATTTCTTTTGGGCCTGAAAGACATATGAAAAAAAAAAAAAAAGATTGGCCTAAGAGTTTCCTTTCTGTCCTCATGAAGAAGGAAGAGATGAAAATAATAATAACAAGACTCAGGGAAAATCCTGCTATCCAAAGCATTCTCTTCTAGGAAAAAGATGAAAAGCAGCAGAGTTTCAGTAACATCAGACATTTTGAGATTGATTTTTTAAAAAGATATTCTTTTCTTGGAAATGATAAAGGTGACCTGTATCCAGACCCAGACTGATGACAATGTCTTTCCAGAAGCTGACATGCCTTAAGCTGACACATCATTACAACAGAATGACCTCTATCCTAAAAAATAAGGTGGGCCTGGAGAGTAGTATTCCAGCATTTTTCCTGCCAAGTTTCTGAAAGGTGCTTTAAATGTTCTGGTTTAAAGTAGACAAAATGCTCCATGGTCCAAAATATCAATATAAAAAATTTACATAATACTAAAAACCAAAGCAACATATTCGGTGCCATGCACTAAGTTTTTTTCACATTTCATCTCACTGAGGTCTCATAATAACTGTACTATTACTCCAATTTTGGATGGGAGGCAGCCAAGTCTCAGCCGAAATTTTCTCATTGTAACATACCATGAATTGTGTAAGCAATCTGAAGTCGTGCAGCTGGGCTTCAGTTCAATGTATATATAATACATATATATTATATATATATAGTATATATATAATAAAATATATATCAGTATACATATCTATTAATATATGTCTATATATAGTAATATATATTATACAGATATAATATATATTAGAAAAAACAATCATGTATATGTTTAAAACACAACAACCATACATTCGGACATTTTCTAAGGAAAGTGCTTTAACTATAATACCTATACATAACATATAAAAGGATATTTAAAAATACCTATTGGCTCCAGGGTTTAATAAAAGAAAAACTGGAGCAATGTTATCTCTCAATAAATATTCATTGAACAAATGAAAATATATTAAAATATTGTGTTGTGTAATTAGGGCTAGAGATTCCTCTGTGTAAGAATTTCTATACTGCTATATCCTGGCTGAGGGTTCAGATATGTGCTGATTCATTACTGGGTTCTCACCCCTACAAGATTGATTGGAATGTAACAGATGCTCAAGAAATATTGTTTGAATAAATGAATTAATGAATGCCCTTTAAAAGGATAAAAGACAGACCCAGGTTCATCACCTGTCTAGGAATGCTCTTGGGAAAGGATAGAGGAGAGATTATGAACAGAAAAGGCAGTCCTCTACAGTGACCTGCTTTTCTAGAGGATTCTCTATCATCTCACAGGTCAGGATCACAAGAGACCTGGTCCTGCACTGGATCAAACTCCTGGTCTCCCTTGGATCAAACCACGAAATCAACAACCTTTTAAACCCTTTGACTTTGTTTCTTCGTCTCTTCCCTCTCCCCCAAAAGGGTCTGGCTATGTTTTTAAAGGAAGATAATGTTTTTAAAGTATTCTGATTTTTAAAAACATAGCATTCCATATGAAAATATTTGGTTTTCATCATTTCATTATGAAGGATATGTTTGCACTCATTAAGACATTTTTAAAACAATTTATATAATAAAATGATCATCTTTAATTCCAGCCACCCTTTGGTGTCCTTCTCTCTCAAAATCATGACATCTTTTAATTCTATTATATGTTCCTGAACATACTATTTTGGGGCACTTGCTATATATGCAGTGTTGGAGGACAGAATTTTACAATTCTTACATGAAAGTAAGAAGTTTAAATTCTATGACTGATTTTTCCCTTATTTCGGAGACTTTGTGTCCACTTTTCATCTTTGGTGATATATGTACATGTGCTGGGATGCTTGCTGTTTATATATGAAAACATCTCATACTATTTTCAATGTGAAGTTACCAAGTATTTCCAAATATTTTGCATATTTTTCTATAGCTCATATAGTTGTAAAACAAATGGTCATAAGAAATCCTATGGTCTAAGGTAGGAATGGGATGGAAGGTAGCCATTACAGTAGAAAAAAAAAAAAAAGATTCTTTGGCAGAGAAAATAATTAATTATAAAATTCCAGATGGGCTCTTATTTTTGGCATATGATATTTGTTTGGAAATATAGTGTCATCAACTTTCAGAAAGCAGGAAACTCCATCTGGTATTTGTATGTTTCTGTGAGAGGATGCTTGGATTCTTTCATTGTCAGTTTTCACCCATATTGAATGATATTCTCACTCTTGGTTAAATTTGAATAATGATCACATAGATATACACTCATCTATGGAAAGTGATTTAAATCTTTTTGAAGGCTGAAATAAATGAGGAAGTGGTGAATTATACTGGGCTGAGATCTGACTATGTAAAATAAAATACCTTTACACATTACCGAGTGCCTTGCTCCCAGTAGGCACTTTTAAAGTTCATTGAATTAGATCCGTAGGATATGGGAAATATAAGTACATATAAATAAACTAGGGAAACCCTTAGTTTAAGTTCATTGACAGTAAAAAATTAATAAGAATTCAATGTGTATGATTTGTTGATTCATTGGTTTTATTTATTCATTCAATAAATGTCAAAGAGTAGTTGATATGACTATGTGGACTCCTTATTCTATAGAATAGTGATGCATGTCCTGCATTGTCCTGTGGACAAATATGTTTGGAAAATACTAGAATAAGTAATAGTTAACATTGAGACTTTTCAGAGCCTTTAAAATACTAATGCAAATCATCATTTTTTAATGAATGATAGAAAATGAAAATGTGATAAAGGGTTCCATGGTGTGATGACAGAAGAATTCACAGATGGCATTTGGCTCAATAGAATAGGGGACTTGGTAGGAGCTGCATCAGGGACACAACATTTGAACTAGGTCTTCTGAGGAAATTATTTTCCTTTCTCTCAATATAAGATTAATATATGTTTATATAGAAAACACAAAAAATTATACAGATGACAATTTAACTATTAAGGACAGAGTCTAGAGACAATCACTGTAACTATTTTTGGATTTCCTGATTGTCTTTGTTTATTTGACATCTCTCTCTCTTGGTTCCTAATTGAAAATTTCTTTATACAAAGAGCATGGTACATAAAGTCTAATGTGATGACTAATCTGTGCAGTCTTGCAATATTGGCATTTTTCTACAGCATTATATAATATTCAAAAATATTATATCAGTGTTACAACTATGTAATCATTCCAATGCAGTTGAGCATTTCTGGTATTTTCCTTCATAAATTTTATTTACTATAAATCAGTGGTGCTGACTGTGTGGTTCCTAGACCAGCTACATCAGCATCACTTAGGAACTTCTGAGACATGCAAATTATCAAGACCTACCCCAGACCTACTGAATCAGGAATCCCACGGAAAGAGCCCAGCAGATAAATAATTTTGATGATTATACCTTTACATCAGTCTTTGCATGTAGTTGGGATGATCAATTAATTTTAATTACACAGTTCATTTCAGTTTGTAAAAATTTACACTGTTTGTAGTCTCAGAATCTAACATGTTAGATACATAGTAGGAGCTGATATTTGTTAAACAAAAGAATGAAATGGCAGTTCCCCTAAATTTACTTCACTGTCCTTTGGAATTTGAGATGCCAATAATTCTATGGTGCCAAATTAGTTCTAATCCTTTTAGAGATAACCTGGATCTTTCTTCCTGGATGCTTGTCAGTCTTCCTTTGTGAAAAAAAAAAAAAAAATATATATATATATATAGTCTGGATATGTGTCTCATTCTCCTTTGAATGATTTTGTCCCAATCATGGCAGACTCCTGTCATCTGCATTTCTAGTTTCCCTCCCCTCCTTTTCTTTCAAACCCTAAGATTTGGACAAAGGTTCTTCACTTGTGTCTTTAATTCTTACTTTTGTTCTATAGTATCCAGTGTTCTTCCAGAACACTTATAATTCGTAATTGTATCTCTTTCATTTGTCCTGGATATCTTTCATTTCCTTTAATATCACTTTCTTGTGTTCTTCCTTGTGCTGGTAGTGTGTGTGTGTGTGTGTGGGGGTATGTGGAGGGGTTAACTCCAATGTGATTTTAATTTTGAAATTATTATTCTTGCCTCCTTGTGTTCGTCCTTTATCTCACCAAGCTCCCATTTCATCCCAGCTTGTTGCCTTGGCCTCACATCCTGTCCTCTTTTCATTTCATCCTGTTGTCCCTTCATCTCAGCTTATTCTATTTTGTGGCTTTCTCTTCCTGTTTACCAAAGGCAATGTCTTCTTAAATCAGATTAAGTATGACAAATAGTCTTCTAAATTTTTTCTGGTTCCTGTTATAAATAGTGTTCAAAGGTCTGTTCTTCCTCTTGTATTCACGATATTATTCCCTTTCATTCTGCCACGGGATGGCTTTTGTAGGTCACATTTTTTTTCCTACTTATCCAAAACAAGGAGAAAATTACCCAGATCTTGCATTTATAAATAAAGTTAGTGAATTTCCCTTGGCTCACAAAGATTCTTTAAATGAGTGGGTTAAAATCCCAATTAGATCTATAAGTGGATTACAGCTGGACAATCCCAAGTGTCTAACAGTTTGTGTGGATGTCCTGGGCAGGGGTCAGCACTTCCACCTTTCTGCTGCTCACGGAGTCTCTGAACCAAGCAAATGTGATAAAATCTGCAGTTTCCCGCAAGTCTTCTCCTATGTCTTCTTCTTTTTGATCTTCCTACAGATAGCATCTTTCTTATGGGAACTAGATGTCCAGCCAGAGCTTAGGCTCAGCAGCTCTTCCTACATCTTTGAATTATGATTGTTGCTTGTGTACAGAAAGAATAAGGTTGGCAAAAATGGTCACAGTACCTTGGGCACCTTCAAAAGCAATAGTCATACAGGTAGCCTTTTGCTCTTCCTATAAATTCCATTTACTGGATCTGCATGCCATTTCAGGTTCTTGGGAATGTTCTGTTTCATTATGCTTATCCTTCTCAGTGTATATTTGCACAGATAGAAGATTTATTAACCCAGAACATATTTCTAAAGGGTTGACTACAGGAAGGAGATACTTTATGCAACAGCACTATTTTCAGCTTCCCTCGAAGTATACTTCAGGACAAGTATTTATATGAAAGCCATTTATTAAGGAAATGCTCTCAGGACAGACTGTTGTGGAGCTACAGAAGCAAACAGGGTATGATTTTACTCTATTTATTTTTATTTTTATTTTCATTATTTATTTATCCATGAGAGACACACAGATAGAGGCAGAGACATAGGCAGAGGCAGAGACAGAGGCAGGCTCCCTGTGGGAAGCCCAATGAGGGACTTGATCCCAGGACCCCAGGATCACGACCTGAGCCAAAGGCAGATGCACAACCACTGAGCCACCCAGGTGCCCCAAGGGTATGATTTCAGGCAAAGTTTCATGAAGGGTAGCATTAGCCCAAACTTTGCAGGAGAACAGCAAATGTAAGTCACACCTCAGAGTTATCCCAATCCAAGCAAGTGAATTGGGCTTTCATATTCAGGCAGAAGAGGGTCACTAGTAAGAAAGGGGGTGTGGCATTTTGGCTTTTTGTACCAATAGGCAAAGTAGAACTAGTAGTCTAAAGGGCCATTTCAGTAAGAAAAGTCAAAGATACTAGCAGTTGGGAATACCGTCCCTTTGGGGAGAGATGTGAGAACAGATAAAAGAAAGCCAAGGGGATCTGACAATGTTCTATCTAAACACCTTGCTTATTACTGTCTGCTCCCTTACCTATACCAACCCCACACCTCCAAAGGCATGAAAGGCTAATTATACTGACACAAAGGTTGTTCACTCCTGCCTCAAACCATCAAGAAAGAGTGCATTGACTGAACAATGGTTCTAAAGTATGATTTTGTCCTTTGGAAGCAGAAGACATATTTACCTGGTTGTACATAAGCTTATTATTTATTTAAGTTTATGGTTGCCGACAGAAGACTGATTGTGGCAGAATAATAAAACTTACACTTCGAAATCCCTAATGTACCTAATCACTTTCAACATGTCTTCAAATTAAAACATGTTTTCACAAATGATACATTACACATGTAATCTGGCTTATCTTTTTACTTTGTATCAAGCACTCAATTTAGCTGTAGTAGCTAGTGTGTAAGAATTAGGATACCACATTAGTTCTGAGAAAGATCTTAGAAAATACGTCTTGTCCTTTTAAACAAAGCATATTTTTAGAGCAGTGACTCATCCATAAGTATGACATCTAAGTGATACAATAACAACAGGCTGGTGTCCTGCCATATGCCTGACTGAAGACAAGGGTTAAGTGCAATGCAAGAAAGGGGTGGGGAAGAGGGATAAATCCTTCCCTAGACTGGAAATAACAGTGTTAAAATGCAAAGTGGCATCCCAAAGCCCTTGATTTCTCCTAGAAGTGGGAATGTTCCAATTAACTCAGTAAATGAATGCAAAGTATTTCAAAGTGTTCTAATTCCTTCTGATGCCCAAGTAGCCAGACATCTTGGCCTGTGTATTGTTCCATTTGGGTTTGAATTCCAGATTTGGATTTGGCTTCTCTAATTGTAGATAGAGGAAGAAAACATAAGAAGACTGAATTTATCCACTGACTTTTTAAGAGTTGGGGTGAAAACTCATTTACAAAGTATCTAATCCCCTTTGTGGAATGTCACTTGGTGAAGAACATAATTGTTCTATACATAGCGCTGATGCATTGACCTGTGATCACCAAATGCTTTACCCTATTCACCATCAGACTGGAAACTCAAGACCAAGGATTGGTAGGAATTCAGCTCTGACTCATCCATCTTGCCCAAAGTAGGCTTTCAATTCATATTTGTTGGATAGATGGATAATTTTAACTAGACATTGATCTTTAATAGCCCCACGCTTAACACTTTACTAGGTGATTACCTATTCATGATTTATGAAGACATGGAAGAACTAAAAATGAAAGAATAACTTAACTATTCCTTGAACAAGTGTAGTATCTAACTAGAGTGCGAGTCTCCTGTCTCTTTCTCTCCAATCAATAAATGCTTCATGTTAATGCCAATGACTTTTTCTGATGCACTAACCTAATCATGGTGTTCTTCTGTACAAAACTACCTTTTAACTTGGAGGTGAATCCAAACTCTTAATATGGAGGCCAAGTGCCTGGAATGTATGACTCTAAATTATCTTTCCCATCACCTCTTTATCTCCTATAAGCTACTATACCAGATGACTCATGGTTCCTTATTATCTGTAATTATTTCTACATCCCCTTTTCTTTGCTGTTACTTTTCTTTCGGCTCAAATTCCTTGATCATCTTTTTCCCTTGTATAAATTTTACTCACCTTGCAAAACGTAGCTTGAAATCCTCCTCCTCTATGAATCTTTCCCTCCTACAAAGTTAGAAATGATGACTCCTGTCTCAGGTCTACCAGCTCACTAAAGCCATGTTTTATTATGTGGCCATTCATCTAAATGACTGTGTCTCACCTCCACTGGGGCACAGATTGAGTATTATCATTGTTATGTCTGCCCCTTATTCTCGTATGAGCCAGTATTGACTGCTACTATTTACTGAATTGATTCACTGAGTTCAGAATTTTAATATTTAAAAACCGGGAACCAAGCTAAAAGCCAAAAAATGAGAGAATGGTTAGGCAATTTATAGTATGGCAACTCACTGGAATCTTGTGTTTCTATTAAAATTACAACTGTGAAAGTTAGTAGCCACATGAAAATGTTTATGATGTAACACTAAGTTAAAGGAGATAATGAAAAACATATCTCCTATGGAAAATACATTTGCATATTAAGAAGGATAATAAAGCAATTAGAAAAAATACAGTTGATATCTTAGCATGGGATAATTATATATATATATATATATATATATATATATATATATATATATATATCCTCTCTTTTTCCTATAATGCTATTTATGGCCTAGAAATGAAAACAAAGTGCTTATAATGCGCTAGACTTGGAAGCAGGTTACAGTAATTATAAAATGTTCAAACATTACTAACTCACAAACTCAGAGACTGTATGTACACTATAATGGGATGAGAAGCTGAAACATCCAAATTCACATGGTGGATTTTTCAGACGATAAGGAGGCAAGTGCCTGGAGGGAATGCTATTTTTCATTGTAACCAGTTAATATGATATTATAAGAAAATTGCTTTACATTGTTTTCCATCTGAGCATGGAAGATCTATATTAAAGCAAATTAAAACACTGGTGAGAAATGAATATACTAATTTATATATGTATATATGATAGTTGTAGTGGTGGGTCACTAGATGCCCCCTTCATGACTGAGGGACTCACTCTCTTGTTGATGGTGTTGGTGGCTGCCAGCTGCCAGATGAATCACTCTGCAGGCAGTATCCTTGGGTCAAAAGAATCACCTGGCCCAGGGTCATGCACTCCCCCTTCTCCAACCCTGACCCTGACCCCCAGCCACCAGAGCAGCAGCTTGCATTTAAAGACTCCTCAGTGTGAAGAGATGTAGAAAAGGCCTGGTTCCCTCCCCCAAACTAAGACAATCTGGAAAAACCATTCAAACTATGGAGCTTCCCATGAGATCAAGGTGTTGGCAAGGTCTCATGACAATCCAACTACTTCTTCTTGTTCCTCCTTCCTTCACTCCCTACTACTGTTGATCCCCAGGGTACCCCCCAGTGAACTTCTGCCTACAAATCTCCACCTAATTGCCTCTTTCCAGAAAACTTTACCCAAGACAGCTTTTATAATTCTGCCTAAAACCTGAAACACTGGAAATAATCAGATATAGGGAAAAAATGGGTTCTTTGGTAATTTGTAAATAAAAGCTCTGTGGGGTTTTTTGTTTGTTTGTGTTTACATTTTCTAAGAACTTATGTGTGAAGGCACAGTGACTGCCAAGCATTTTACAGATATCAATGTATTCAATGTTTGTAATAACCCTAAGAGGCTGAGACTATTCCCTCACTGTCTTATTTGCAATTGAAATCCTGAGCCCTAGAATAGTGAGTTCACCGGCCTAAGATTACAAAACCAGGTAGTGGTAGAACAAGGCTTGGAACTAAGGGGCATGGAACTGCATTGAGCTTCTTTGCCATGCTGTTTTTCTACAGAGGGCAGGGCCCTAAGAAACAACATGCAAAGAGAACACACAGGCTTCACACTCCCATCCCATGGTATCATGCCCACCTAGGTAGGAATAAACAAAACTCTTCAGTTCTGAGGCATTGAGCCTTTTTCCCTTTCCTTTTCTACAGACCATGTCCAATAAAAATTATGAGGAAGAAAAGATTCAAAGAAAAACCATTAGAATAACGCTACTACTATTCACTTTTTGCTTAGAGACCATGATTGTTGCCTCTCATCTGCAGCTAACTTCTTTCTCATTGTGCTTTAAAGAGAAATAAAATGACTCCAGTGCAAGCTTCAGGGATTGCAGAAATCAGGTGAAAAGAAGACTAGGCCATTCTCAGAGTCATGCTGCAGGGAAGATTCCAGAGTACAAAGATTATTTTTAAAAATATGCCCTTTTTTTGTAAATGCATGCCCTGAGTATGGATGCCTAGTCAGAAAGGGCGTGTGTAGCAATTTAGATCTTACAGCAAACCTCTTGGGACTTCGGAATAATAACTACAGCTTCCAAAAAGGGCAGGAATGTGAAACACTGAGATAACATGGTCTCAAGTACAGAAATATGTTTTCCTTGTGATGTTCTGACCAGACTTGTCCACTAACCCTAACAAGAGTAAACATTCCTTTCACTCCCCAAAGCCATGCTGTGCTGTGTCAAGATTTTCATTTTCATTTTCAATATTCAGAATGCATTGATTAGCCTCTGAAATATAATTACAATTTGGCATCCAAGGATAGCAGCCAATATGTCGTGTAGTGTTTCATTTTTTAATCTTTGAAGGACTCAAACAATTTCTTTTATTTGGAGATATTGCAAATATATCCTATTAAAACAAATAACATTCAGGTCAGCAAGTCCTGAGTCTGCAGTAAAGAATGGGAACTAAAAACATTCTGACTTTCTTTTCTAGGAGCAAAGAGCTTATTTTCACAGTTATATGTGTATCTTTCACGATGTCTGTGATGAGAATTCCCTTTATTTTCTATTCATATTGACCGATTCTAGAAAAGAAATACATTTAAATTGATGGATTACTTTTTAAATTCTTCACAAAGTGAAATAGGTTTTTCTTTCTCTTTCAACTTCTTTCATTATTCCTCTCATGATTCAGTAACAACCAGATATATCTCCTGCAAAGAAAACTCGCCATTTATGAATTACTGAATTCACAACAAATATACAAGGTAAAACACTTAAATACAATTAAGCCTGGTTGTTTTCTTTATACATATAGTATTTTTGAAATTTTTTTATCAACTTCCCCTCTGGCAACTATCAGCTTATTCTCTGTATTTAAGAGTCTTTTTGTCTTGTCTGTTTGATCATTTGTTTTTTAGATCCCACATATGAAATCATATGATATTTTCATTTCTCTCTCTTATTTCATTTAATATCCTTTAGGTCCATCCACTTTGTTGCAAATGGCGAGATGTCACTCTTTTTATGGTTAACTCATCTTCCATTTATCTATATCAATAGAGATACGTCACATCTTCATCTATTCATCTACCAACAGATATTTGGACTGCTTCCATATCTCGCCTATTGTAAATGATGGTGCAATAAACAACAGAGGGGTGCATATATCTTTACAAATTATTCATTTTCTTTGGGTAAATACACAGTAGTAGAATTACTGGATCATATGGTATTCCTATTTTTAATGTTTCTGTAGGAACCTCCATACTGTTTTCCACAGTGTTTGCACCAATTTATATTCCCATCACCAGTGCATGAGGGTACCTCTTTCTCCACAGCCTTGTCAACACGTGTTATTTCTTATCCTTTTGATATTAGGCAATCTGACTGGATGTGGTGATATCACCATTGTGGTTTTGATTCGCATTTCCCTGATAATTAGTGATATCTTCATGATTTTTAAGATACCTATCCAAAACTTCCAGAAGCTTTGCATTTCTTAATCTGACAAGATCCCTCACTATCCTTATAGTTGGAAGTATAAGCTAATTAATATAATATGAGGATTCACTATCTACATTTATTGACTGTATATTATCACTCTCTTGACAAATTTACCTATAATTCAGAACCCTCATCCTTCTGAGTTTTCTGATCATAACATATGATGTGTCAATCTAAAATTAAGTCCTCTTTTTAATAAAGTAAGAAAGGAGATGATAGACAAATCTTGAGAGATTTATTCTAACCAAAGTGTGATCAGCAGAAGGATGTCAGTTTCATCTCTAGTCTCTGGCTTTCTTATGTCCAATGCAGTATCTACACTATTTGCCCTTGACGTGCCCTTTTACTTTCCCTCTGCCTGCCCATTCAAAGCTTAGTTTAGATTTCATCTCCCAACATGCCACTTCCAGGTAGAAGAGCTTGTTCTTTCTTTAAATACACATAGTACTTCCAGACCTCTCTACTGCTATATAATCACTACCCTGCCTTTACTGATGTACAGGTATCATAGAGTAATTATACAGCAATCTTTAGTGTCACAAATTATCCATGAGCTATCCTCAAGTCCATTTCTACTATGTCAGACGGATGCCATGTGACCTGTTCTTGCCAATAGACCATGAGCAACAGAGATTATATACATAAATATATAGATATAGATATAGATATAGATGATATAGATATAGATATAGATATCTTACTCCAGGCTAAAGAAGATAAAATGCCGGTGATACCTTCCCATTTTTTTCCTCTCTTGGCTTCTGTCACATTGGAAGACACTTGCTGAAATGCATAGGGTTTCCAGATAAAATATAGGACTCCCATTTAAACTCAAATTTTGGTAAAACAGAAAACAATTTTCAATGTAAGCATGTCCCAAATGTTGTATGGAATATACTTACAGTAAAAATTATTATTATACAAAACTACTATGCTATTATACTATAATAGTACCTACTGTATACCAGTATTACACTACAATACTATATAAAATGTTATATATTAGATGTTAATTACTGTATTATTATGCTATTTGCATATTGAAAATATACTATTATTGTACATTTTTTTCTAAAATGTTGGGCTTCAGATGAAAATCAAGTATTTTTTTAGTATAATTATGTGCCAAGTATTTACACTAAATATTTATACTAAAAAACAGTATTTACCTGAAATTCAAATTTAACTGAGAGAATTCTATTTTATATGCTAAATCTGGCAACCCGATGAAATGCAACCTCACAAAGTGGAGGGAACCTCAATCTGTGACTTACTAGGTGAAAGGGAGGGTCTGCTGATCTGCCTCAGACCATGCTGATAAGAAATAAACGTTCCCTGACCTCAACTTCACTGAGATTAGGGATTTAAATGTTACTGCTAAGAAGTCTCAGCTCTCCTGACTAATATAGTACCAATGGAACATAAAGTTGAAAGAGACTATCAGACTAGATACTTGAGAGCTCAACTGGCAGGGTAGATGTCTTGAGTTTACACTGATGAAACTGGGAAGGTGTGAATATTTAGGGTACTGATACTACCAGAGCTGATTGATTTTATTTTACATTTGGTTACTATCTGTGTGTCAGAGGGTGAGGAGGGGGAGTGGGGGTGTGTAGAGTGTGTACATGTGTTTGTATGAATGTGCCAATGAATAAGAGAAGGAGGCAAGCACCAGGTAAGCAATAGGATAAGAGAGTAGGATGTAATATGATCACTGACGGAGAACTTAGTTATTGGGTCCATAAAGCAAGAAACAAGATTTCAGTACCTGAAGTCCAAGAATCATATATTGCCTTTTTTTTTCCTGTGGCCTAATACAGGTACCAGGCTTGTTAAACATTTCATACATTCCTGCTAACTTGAAATATTTTTCTGTGTTAACGTCTGTAAAAATCAATCCAATGGTATTCCTTTTCTTTGATTTTTCTCTGAACCCAAAGTAACCAGGGTTAGAGGACCAAAATCTGCCTTATCCCCTAGCTTGCCTTTTTCTATAAACCCAAGGATGAATATATTCTTTTTCCCTAAATACTATGTCTGCTACCACACAAATTCCAGATGTCACTAACAGCCACCAAGAAGGCAAAAATATCAGCAGTGGGAAAGGAAGAACAAAGCAAAAATGAGGAGTAAAACATAAAATGAGAGAAAAGAAATGCAAGCAATCCATACAGGTGATGAAGTGGAGGAGGGGGTAAGATGGAAAGAACAGAAGTAGGAAAAAAGTAAAGTTTTGTGCCATGTACACATCTTTGTTTCCCCAGTCATTCCTTTTTTTCCCCCTAGTCATTCCTTTGGCAATTTGTATTCACAGAAAGAACACTCAAATATTAGTTGACTTTGACTCTCATTCACCAGTTTTCATGTATGAGAATTAGGCTTGCTATGAAAATAACAACCATTAATCAGGTTTTTCCATCTCAACAAACATTCCATACTCCAGAGCTTGGCTATTGTCTTGCTGGTGCAATCTTTCTGTAAAGAACTGGTCTGTCAAACTGGGAGAATTTCTTCCTCTCTGGTTGGTTATAGAATGGAGAGTTAGATGCTGACATGGGGCAAGGGGAGGTTGCCTGTCCTGGACCACTTGTAGCTCTACTACTAGATGGCTGCTTTGGAAGCTGACAGATGACACTTGACAATGAGTTTGTAGAAGCCTAGTTGATCTTCTGGTTTGATACAGTTTTCCTTTTTTCTTATAAAGCTCTGAAAAACTTTATAAGAACCTCTCCTTTTTCCCTTCATTAACTTTTGATGACTGGATTTCTTTCTTGAGAGAAAATTCAATCCACAAACAAGCTTATCCAGCAACCATGAGCAACGTGGGAACTGGCTCTACATCTATCAGATCTGTATTAACTCTCTGCAAGGGTTCAGACTCGAATCAATGGCAAATAGTTTCTTTAAAATATCTAGTAGTGGGATCCCTGGGTGGCGCAGCGGTTTGGCGCTTGTCTTTGGCCCAGGGCGCGATCCTGGAGACCCGGGATCGAATCCCACATCGGGCTCCCGGTGCATGGAGCCTGCTTCTCCCTCTGCCTGTGTCTCTGCCTCTCTCTCTCTGTGTGTGTGACTATCATAAATAAATTAAAAAAAAAATATCTAGTAGTTTTTCTTACCACAAAATTTGGTATTTTGTGTCTTGTATTTGTGGCCTTTGAAACTCTGAAATAAGGAAAAAACTCTCAGCAATAATGATAATTTTGGTCAAGTCTGTATTTTTCTCTTTCTTTGCTAATGGAATTTATAATAAGGGGATGATACTGTTTATGTTCCAATTGCTGTTGCAAGTGACTGATGGAAGAGGAATGACAGACCAACTGCTCACGATCTTGTTGAATATGAGCAGCAGGTCATTAGCTATATTGCACTAATAAATAGTAAAATAATAATTATTAACCACAATAACTGAGTGATTTTCTGAATGGCATTTAAAGTGACAAGGGACAAATTCTATGCAAAATTTAAAGGGGTTAGGGCACTAATAAAGATAAAACTCCATAAAGTATTGACATCTAAACAAAATACAATTTATTGTTACTAGAAGATATTTTCTAAGATTTCTAGACATAAGCAGCACCTTCAGAAATTATAAACTTTTAGGAAAGACTTTATTTATTTATTTGAAACAGAGAGAGAGAGCACAAGCAGGGGGGGCGGTGGTGCAGGGGCAGAGGGAGAGGAGAGGGAGAAGCAGGCTCCCCACTGAGCAGGGACCCCCAACACGGGGCTCAATCCCAGGATCCTGGGATCATGACCTGAGCTAAAGGCAGATGCTTAACCAACTGAGCCACCCACGTGCCCCAGAAATTGTAAACTTGTTCTCATCAACTATCTCTGATTCAGGTAGGAAACACGTGTCAAAGTCCTACGGCACCCTCAGTTCCATGGTAGAAAGAGTCTACTCCAGTGAAGGAAATATTTATTTCCTGTTACCTAAGTGTAGTCTTGCCTATACCCCAGCCTGATGCAACTCTAGACTAGCAAAACAACATTCACCTGGACGTCACCACCATTGTGCTACTGTGCCCAAATGCATACTCACATTTTGTTAAAAAGTTAGTTCAGGTTTTTAAAAACAAACAAAAAAATTTTTCTTCCTGTCCTGGAAAAAAATTCCAATTTCTTGTAAGGTAAGCACATCAGGTAATATTTGAGTGACTGATTGATTCAGATATACATGAGAAGTGGTACAGGGTGAATTGTTTTTCATTTATTGCCTCTTTACCATTTGGGGGGCATGCTTATCTTCTAACTTAGTGTCAGAAAGCCGTGGAGGCGACATGGCAAATTCAGTGAGGCCAGCAGGGTAAGATGATCAGATCACAATCTTCATGGGTTCAAACCCTAACTCAACCATGTACTAGCAATACACCCTCTGGCATTGTATTTCACCTTTCTGTGCCTCATCCAATTTTGTAAAATGAGTGACAATGAGTGATATGAGTAGTACTGGCATGAAATTAAATTAGTTTCTATAAACATGTATATGTCACCAAAAAATTCCAGTAAAATATTAAGCACTAAATCAAGCCTTCTCTAAAAGCTGGTACTGGTTTTCTGTTTTGTTTTGTTTTGTTTTGTTTTTTAATCAGTTATGTTTTATTCTGGAGAATTTATTGCTAAGTATGGAACAAAGCTTTCCTTAGGAAAACTGACATTTTGGGACAGAAAGAATAGAGTGATAAAAGTGTTCATAATGAGAATATAATTTCATATTTAAACAGAAAAACTAGGGAGGGACACAGATCTGGGGATTTAGAGAGCCTTCCAAGCTTCTATTGCTGAAAAACTCAATTCACAAGCTATCACACAACATTATATAACAAACTTGTGAAATACATCCTTCTCCAAGAAAGAAAAAAAATGTCTTCATTGGCAGTGGTCATAATGGTGTCCGGAGACAAGAAGAAGTTTTTGTTGGTGGTGGTATTTTTTCAGACAAGCTGAGAAAAGCCGAGATTATAATGTTAAATACAGCAATCTACTAGTTTATAAATGAGTGTGCATAGTTATGGATATCTTCAACCTAGAGCTGCAATGCCCATTTCTTTGAGGTTCTGAGAGTTTGAACCTCCCCTTTAAAAACTTAATTGATGGCATTAGAGTATTTACAAGGATACACAATATTTTAAGATTTTCTTGGAAGTATCTGCTTCATTGTCACTGCATAAACTTTTTAGTATTATGAATTTTTTCCAAATTTAAACATTTTTGCTTTTTTATTTGATCATGAAAGCAACGTAATATATGCAAAAATATCAGAGAGTATCATGAAAATGAAATTACTTCTAATCTCACAATTTAAAGATAGCATCGGGATGCGTGGGTGGCGGCTCAACAGTTGAACGTCAGCCTTTGGCTCAGGGATAAGGGATCGGGATCGAGTCCCACATCAGGCTCCCAGCATGGAGGCTGCTTCTCCCTCTGCCTGTGTCTCTACTTCTCTCTCTGTGTCTCTCATGAGTAAATAAATAAAATATTTTTTAAAAAATTTAAAGATAGCATCAAATCCAAAATCATATCATACTTAATGTTTTATACTTTCTTTTCCAACTAACAAGGTATTATGGATATTATATCATGTCAGTACATAGAGATACATGGTATCATTACGTTATGTAGTATCTCATTGTATGAATAAACTATAATGAACACGTAATTATTTCCTACCGAATGGCTTTTTAATTTGTTGCCCCTTTGTTGCTATCATTAAAGAAAAGTTACAACAAATATCATTGTAGATAATATCTTTATAGATTTTTCTAAATATTCCCTTAGGATAAATTACCAGAAGTGAGAATGCAATGTCAAAGGCTGGACACTTTTATAAAGTCTTGATATGGCATCAAAATTGCCCACCCAAAAGGTTGTATCAGTTAACAAGCCTTCACCAGTGTGTATAACCCGAAGTCAGCAAACTACAGCCATGGGTCAAATCCCATCCAATGCCTGTATCTGTAAGTACAACTTTATTGGAATACAGTCATATCCATCAATATAGACCACAAAGTAGGTCCTTTATAGGAAGTGTTTGCCAACCATTCATATAAACCCTTGTCTTGTCATGACTGGCTATCATGAAACACATACAGACATGTGCAAACACACACATATACACACAGTTTTCCTCCTTTTTTCTAATATAAAAATAATCTCTTCAGCAAGATTTCTAGTCATTCAAGAGCACTGTAAATCTTACAGAAAATTATGAAAACTTACCTCAGAAAAAAATTAGAAAACCTCTTTGTTTTCTAGACAGATGACTGAAACTCAGAGAGTATGACTGAGATAATATAATTACTGCTGTAATCAAGTCAGATGCTTGGACTCTCACTTAGTGATCTTTCTACTATGTTCCAAATGGTTCAAAAAAAGTGGCGGTGGAGGGGGGGGAGAGAAGAAAAGAAAGTTCTGGAATAAGAAAACTATCCAAGGGAGTTTTTCTACTAAAAAACTAAATTTGTCAGATTTTTCAAGAGAGCATGGGCCAATTCTATTTCATTAGTGAAAGAAAATTCTAAAACTTTCTAATGTATTAATAAATGATCTCCTAGGATCTTATTGTTTCTCTACTTTTCTCTTTTTCTTTTCAGTACTTTATTTCCCATTACTTGATGTGATTTTAAGCTCTGCCAAAATTAATACTGAATTAATGATCTTTAACCTCTTGCTTTTTACAATTTGGTTGGAATATATAGTTACAGTGTAAGAATGCATTTCATTGATTTGTTTTCTTCCTCCTTGGTATAATGTATTAGGGCTACAATTGTAACTAGCTGATAATTCTCTTAATATATAAAAAAATATATTACTTATAAAAAGTATTTGCTGTTTCCATAAGGAAACATCAATAGGTTGATGAACAGTTATTTGACATTTTCTACTATTATAAAAGTTATTTGATCTCTTTCCAATCTCTTTAAAAGTTATCTCAATAATTGGGATGCCTGGGTAGCTCAGTGGTTAAGTGTCTGCCTTCGGCGCAGGGTGTGATCCCAGGTCCAGGGATGGAGTCCTGCAACAGGTTCACTGTGAGGGGCCTGCTTCTCCATCTGCCTATATCTCTGTCTCTCTCTCTCTCTCTGTGTCTCTCATGAATAAATGAATAAAAAGTCTTTTTCAAAAGTTATCTCAATAATTATAACTCATTTGTTTTAATAATTATGTATATCTTCTATTTTGAAAGAGTATTATTACTTTTCTAGAACTTAGAGTCTGAAAAATAATGAATATTGTATTCTTACAGTTTCTTTAAAAATCAGACCTTTTATTTGGTAAATAAAATTATTATATCATATGTGAGTTTTTTCCAAACATTTTTCAAAAAAAAAAAGATCTAAACTATTCAAATATTGTGGCATTTGTTAGCCACTTTTTTTCAGATTTTATTTTCTGGTGTTACCACCAGTCAAGTTCAGAAAATGTCAACAGTTGCCCAATACATGCAGCAAGACTTGGGTTATTTTTGAATAGTAACACTCACCTCTAATGCAGAACTCGACAAACAAGTCTCTCAAAGATCAAGGAAAAACACAGTTTTCAATCTGTTTATTGCCCTCTCCACAGGTGGTAGGCTCTCCCCTCTGCCCACATTCAGGAGACATTCCCTTATTCAAAGAGGGGATACTCTCCAGAGGTTTCTTTCACCCAATGAACATACTGAGGCATTATTTCTCTTAAACTTAAATCATTTTAAAATATTTTTATTGCTTCTGAAAACTCTTATGGTCTATTAAATTTTACCTTTACCAAGGATAGTGAACAGTATTTTATAGATTACTTAAGAGATTCTCTGATCTTTTTACAATAAGCAAGAAAAGAAGCTAGTCATTGACATAAATGCCCCTAGGGGATGCTAAAATAAGAGGAATGGAGAATTATTCAAACTTTACAACTGTCAGCCAACCTAGAAATGGCTCAACATTTATTAGAACAGGGTAGTTAACAGGAAGAAAACTGTCATCTCTCTTGCCATTTAAAAACTGGGGGTGTTAATTCCTGATATGGGGCAAAGAATACCACCTACTTGTTCAAATAAGTGACAGGCAGTTGGGTACATGAGACTGCACTTTTGGAGAGAGATCTGAGCTTAGAATACATTTTGGGGAGTTTTTCACGTACAGTGGTGCTTAGAGCCATATTTTATATTCATTAATATTCATTTAGTGCTCAGCAGCGTGCAATTTAGGCCCATCCACCTAAGGCAGTTAGAGGTGACGCTGAGAGTAAATTTGGTTAGGCCACATTCATGTCCCTGAAAGACACACAATGGCTATGCAGTTTTCTGTGTATTTCTCAGCTCATTTCCCTGAGATCATGTGCAAGCGCAGGCAATTGAGTGAAGATGAGTTGCAAGCATTTGCATGAAAGTAATAATGCAATTTGGCAGCATAGGGAAACATGTCTGAGAAACCTCACGGATTGTGAAGAAATTGATCCCTATGTCAAATGGAAATGAGCCCAAGGCTAGGTCTCTACTCCTTCTAAAAGAAATATTATGGGCATGCACAGAAGTTATTTGTTCCCAGGCATCAGCCCAGACCCATGGCCACATATCAGTGCCACCACTCAGAGTACTGGCATGAAGAGGTAAATCCACCCTGCCAGGGTACAATTCTGGGCCACAGTTCTACTTGCTAATTAAAGCCAGTAACTTAACTTATCCAGCCTTGGTTTTCTAATCTGTAAGATGGATAATTACTTTATCTATGTTGGAAAGCTAGGACAGAACCACCAAGATCATGAATATAAAGCCTTGCTTCCAGAGTACAACACAGATTAATAGCACAAGTAAATATTAGTTAGGGGGAGAACTGGTGGAAGCATTCTGGATACAACTCAATACATCACAAACACAACTGAAAGATTAGGTGCAACTATTGATTGTTAACAAACAGATGTACAGAAGCTTATACAGAGGAGTCAAATGAAAAGAAGTAAATTAACTGCCTAATGCAAGCTTCAATAGAGGTGACACATGACCAAATTAAAGAAGGAAAATATTCTGTAGTCATACATTCCAGGGAAAGTGTAAGATTCAGGTCTTCCTTCCAATTTGTATAAAGGAAGCGCTTATTCTTGTTTCAAATCACTTTATCTTTAAGGAATGGATGGGTATAAAAATAGCCCCTTTATAATGTACTAGGAAGTATGTCCTATGGACAAAGCAAGATGTAAGCATGATTTAGTGTAAATTGAAGCTAAAACCTACAGATATTTAATAGTTTAAATGAACTTCTATTATATAACCCCTTTAGGGGCAGTTTTAAAATGTCTTTCATTTTCACTGTGAATGAAACCCAAAGAAAGGGACAGACTAACAAAGGAGCATCTTGGTAAGACAGAAGAATGTGTGAATGATGAGTGTTGCTAAGCTTTTGAGCAACCCTACAAGGAAGATGATGAACGTTTCTTTCCCTCAAACTCTTTTAAGGAATAAACAATCACCGCTTGTGAATAAGTAAACTTACAGAAAAAAACTTTGATTCTCTTTTAGTGACTATAACTGAATATGCAAGGATTTGAGAATTTTAATGACTTTGAACTTTGTGCATGTGGGGCACTCCCAATGTCTTGTCATTCTTTAATAACTCTTGGAGAAAATAGAATAACATTTCACCTTTTCAGAACACAGTGAAAACCAGCAATTAAGTCAAATGGAACTCCAAGGAACTAAAGACAAGGCAGAGAGAGTTCATGTATAAAAACCAACCCAGGTACTTGATACCTAGACGACCAGATTCTATTTATTCTTATTTTACTCACAGATAAAATTAGCTTGGTTATCTGATTTTCAAATTCCTGAGCACATTGGATGTAACAAGTGAAAAGAGGCTAAAGAAGCCATAGGGCTGCTACAAGGAACAGCATGACTCACACTCCCAAAGGCACAGGAAGCTGAGGCTACTTGTGTAGGACAAGCATTCTAAGGACCACAAAGAGCCACAGAGTTAACATTGCTTTAATGTAGAACTAAGTTAAATATTCTGAATTGCTAAAAGAGTTATTTTTATGTGCACATTCACCTTTAAAATGCAAGAAAGATTACAAACCAATCTGAGAAAGATTTTCATTATTAATAGGTACTTTTATTTTTTTGGAAACAGTAGTATGTTTTGTTTTCAAAAGGGTAAATCCTCAGCTTTGAAAAACTCATGTATCCATTATATAATTTTTTTTTTAATTTTTATTTATTTATGATAGAGAGAGAGAGAGAGAGAGGCAGAGACATAGGCAGAGGGAGAAGCAGGCTCCATGCACCGGGAGCCCGACGTGGGATTCGATCCCGGGTCTCCAGGATCGCGCCCTGGGCCAAAGGCAAGCGCCAAACCGCTGCGCCACCCAGGGATCCCTCATGTATCCATTATAAATCATTTTCTAAGTCCCAAATGACCATGGTATTGGCTGCCAAATGTAACCACCTAAGTCAGAAGTCCAGACTTCAGTTATAATTTCTGTGATTATTCTATTCATTCATCTGTACATATTTTTTTCTTAAGATTTACTTATTTATTTGAGAGGAAGAGTGAGAGAGTGTGCATGCCAGGTGGGGGAAGAGCAGAAGGAGAGAATCTTCAAGCAGATTCCTTGCTGAGCAGGGAGCTCCACACAGGACTCAATCCCATGACCCATGAAATCATGACCTGAGCCAAAATCAAGAGTTGGACACCCAAAGGACTGAGCCACCCAGGTGGCCCCACTCATTTATGTATCCTATTTCTCTATTATATAATCAAAAAGTTTGTGACTAGGGGAAAGTAAGCACAAAAAATGAAAAAAAATTCATCTTCAGCATCAATGTTTGAGACAGTACTGTGATGATCCTAGCTATTTTAAATATATTTTCTCATGTAATCTTGATAATCATAAAATTTAGCATTCTTATTTTATAGAAGACAAATAGACAAACATCTTGATAGTCACAGAGGTCACAGAACATAACCCAGGATACACAGCTGGGTATGGATCCAGGTTGGCTTGACATAGTGCTGCCTGCCTCCCAGACAGCATGTGCCTTTACTGACCACAAGGACTAAGTCAATCCAAGTGAACCACTTGCTACTTTATAATAGGATGGCATTTATAAAGTTAGTACTGAAAAAATTCAAAGCCTGTAATTTGAAATTATAAATCTACCCATAGTACCGTTTTTAGGACCAGAAAGATTCAAACTCACAAGCTTCTAAGTAACTCTTATTAAATAAATTAAGACATATATTTTAGAATTTTCTGCCAGGAAAAACTGTGGCCTCTCCTGAAGAACTTCCTTGGTTATAATAAGTATAAAGATGCTTCTTTTTTGTGTCCCTTTTTTGTTTGTGTTACCCGGAAGCTGGGCATTCAAAAACAGTATATATTTCCTTTAACTTTCTGTCAGTGTTCTGGGTTTTCTATTTCTAGTTCAAGTTTATTGTATTTATTGCAAAGCCTACGCTTTTGTAGGTCACCTCAAGTCTTTCATGGGAAAATACAAGTACAAAGGCTGATACAATTTGTAAATGTGTTTATGTATATGATTGCAACATAAACAATTCAATATTTAATTGATTACCTGTAGATCCACATTTATCTTTATTCATGTTCCTCAAGTAAAATCTAATGTAAGTCTATAGTACCTTTCTATGATATGTGATAAACTGCCCAACAACATGAATCATGAATTACATTTAGGGCTAAATATCTACATTAGGTTAACATGATGGGTACAGACTGTTTCCCAAGTATCATGGAATTATCTGCTCTCTGATAATCAAATGTTGTAAACGGGTACATGCATCCACAGACACACACACACACACACACACACACACGCAGACACACATCCAATAGAAGGACCGAAAACCTTGCCAGTTTGATGTGTTAATAGTCAGCCATGACTTAAAAGGTGAGGATGAAATGAAAGAGGACTCAAACTCATAGTGTCAGAGGCAGAATTTGTTTTCATGAGGGCTCCTAAGTGGTTCTTGTGAAAATGGTACAGGAGTTCCTTGAAACAACTTTACCCAAGAAATTTTATTTAAGGTGTTTGAGTAACTTCTTAGGAGTTCATGGTATTTGCCAGCAACTGTGGACTTTACATGGCTGTTGCCAAGGCAGCGGATTTGGAAGTTAGAGTGTCCTTCTATAAAAATATTGTTCTTTTCTAAATAAAAGACTATTTCATCTAGTAAAAAGACATTGGGGCCAATATTAGGGTCCTAACAAACCATTTCAAATTTCACTCTAAAAACACATCAGTGCTCCATTCTGCTCACACAAATATATTTTCAAATTGGGAAAAAGAGAAGTTATTTGCAAAGGTTATAAATGGAGTAGCAATTCAATGATAAATAACTTAAATGCTTCGTGTTTGTACTAGAAAAGCTACATTTTTGCTACATTCGCCATGCGCTGGTTTTATCTTTCTTACTTCTTATCCCATTTCCCTTCAGCCAAAGATCTAGAAATACCTTCCTCCTTATTAATACAATAACCCATCAAAATCTATTCAGAAAAAAATATATTTGGAAATCTAGGAAAGCTATCATTCCTTTGTGTTTCCAAGACAGGAAGCACATAGTACAGTAAGTATGAAATAATCATTATTATTTTCCCTTTCCTCACCTTAAAATAGTATTAAGGACAACATGTTTGGGTCCCCCTAAAATCCGTATGTCAAATCCCTAACTCCCAACAGTATAGTTTTAGGAAGTAGGGCCTTTGGGAAGTAATTTGGTTTATATGAGGTCATGAGAGTGGAGCCCCATGATGGGAATTAGAGTCCTTACAAGAAGAGAAAGAGATGAGCTAGGTCTCTCTGCTACATGAGGATAACCAGAAGACACCTGCCTACAAACCAGGAGAAGGGCCCTCCCTGGACACCAAATCTGCCTGCACCCCAATCTCAGGTTTACCAACTTTCAGACACATGAGAAATAAATGCTTGTTTAAAGCACCCAGTCTATAGTATTTTTGTTATAGCCCCCTAAACTGACAAGGACAAATACTCTTTCAAGAACCCACAGGTTGTGAAAGTATTAGTACACTATCTCAAAAGTCATTTCAAACTGCATCCCTGAGATACGCTGACCAACACTTTTAGCTCTGGCCCAACCCTTCCATTTCTGGTTATCACCTACATTCAGGGGAGAAACTGCTTTTGTCATCCTAAGTGTAAGAGAGACAGCCACAGAATGTGACAAGTCATTTTCTCTCTCTTTCTATTTACAATTTAGGGTGGCGTCCCCATGAAATAATTAATTGACCTGCCTGGAGAACAAATAAATCACACACTCAATATGCTGCTTGGAATTTTCAGCTCATTTCTGCAGCACTGCTGTGCAGCACGGCTAACGTATGAGGTTGGTAAGCTCTTCTGACACATCTCCAAGTCTTCCTAGGCTCTTGCAAGGGTATAGTGGTGAAATATGACAGAGATCGTGGCACCGTTACAATAGCATATGCCCCAAATCAGTAACTATCAGAACAGAAGGCATAACTGCAACAAAACCGATACAACAAGTGCTGCACAAGATGAAGAAGGGAAAGAAGAATCTTAAGGATCATTCAGCACTACCATAAAATGAGGGCTTGGCTCCTCCTGAGTATGTGTGGACCATGCATGTCTACTAAGAGATTCTTTGCATTGCCTTTATCAGATATTCTCTATTTAGGAAGGTAACAAATCAGAAAGAAATTTGAGACTACCTATACCATACTAGCTTTCCAGGTCTTTTTATTTCCCCTTTTGTATAAGTTCAGAGGTCATTCCTTGGCAGGACTACATATGCTTTGCTAATTCTGTAAAGATTCAAAGCTTCATATGAATGTTAAAAAGGTATAAGATATGTATACTTTGGAGACTATTAGGAAACCTATTTGTTACTTACTCTCAAATGTATATATCAAATGTTACTGTCACATCAAACCAACAGACTATGTATAGACCAGGAGATCAAGTTCCTAGTAACTCTAGGGAAATAACTCTAATAGAATCCTTGCTTGAATTTTAAATCAGCCCATGACATGAGTCATACAGTCCAAACCCACTGTACTGAATACTTCCTGATCAGTTGTAATTCAACCGCTATTTATAAGCAATAAAAAGGGAGCAATGACATCAACCATTGATCTCATACTTAAATGCCTTATTAGATAGACATCTAATTCACGGGTCTCACAAATTCCTTATGATAGAGTATCAAGGGCAAGTTTGTGGAAGGAACTGTGATGTGGACAAGGTTTTGCAACATCCCTCCTCTGAGGACTCCAGATCTGAGGAAACTCCACTATCCTGAACCTTCAGAGATCTTCAGAGAGTAGAAAAAGTTAATCAGAAAAACTGCATACCCAAAGGGCAAAATTAACTTCACTGGAGATGACAATTAGCTCCTTTTAAACCATAGTCAAAGAATTTTAACAGCAGCACATAATGAAAAACTTTTAATGGAAGTGACCTTATGATTCATCAAATGAGGTTATAGAATGATACATTTACAATTTCATACAAATCGTCAGGATCAAAACAATCATTTTTTAAAAAAGATTTTATTTATTTTTCTGGCACAGAGAGAGAGCATGAGTAGGGGAAGTGGCAGACAGAGGCAAAGGGAGAAGTGAGCCCTGTGCTGAGCATGGAGCCCTAATTGGCCTCTATCCTAGGACCCTGAGATCATGACCTGAGCCAAAGGCAGATGCTTAACCAACTGATCCACCCAGATGCCCAAGATCAAAACAATCATTAAGTAGCCATTTGTAAGATCTATCATGATAGACTCATCATCATCTCTGACATAAATATCTTTGCTATATAAAGATGATGTGTTTTATGGCCTTAATTCAGAATTGTTCTTAAAACCCCTATGGGAAGTTATCAAAAACATATGAACCCCTTTGTCTGACAATGGGATGTCCTTAATAAGGAACCACTAGGTAAATTATAAGTTGCACTAATTTGCATCATAGGCATAAAATTCATCTTTGATATTTAGTTTGGTGGTTACCATAAAACCAGCTGCTAACATAAATGATCATATTGACTGGAGTTTTATTTTCTCAATCTGTGTTGGGCTTTCTTTTCTTCAAATACTTTCATTTAATCAGTAATCCCTCTCATCAAAGAACTTTTAACTAATTACTGAGTTACAGATATAATTCTTCACCAAGTTTGTCTGATGACATATAATATGAATGGATAATATATCAGCTATGCTGCTAAAAGCTGTAGAACTGTACTCAAAGGTTGATGGATAATCAAGGCTTGTTTAAAGTATAATTAATTTGTCACCATCTAGGAGATTTGAAATAAATTCTTCTCAATTCCCACTGCTAAAAATCTTCATGATCCCGGAGGTTAAACTAATTCCAGCAAAATCTATAAATCTGAATTGGCCATTTTAAATCTCTTCATGCTAAACTGAGGTGCAGAGAATCTCTAGAAAAGCTTTTCTCACATTTGGCATGTTTCTATTATCTTCCACCTATGACATGTCTATAAGAAAGAATTTTGGGGGCAGCCTGCGTGGCTCAGTGGTTTAGCACCGCCTTCAGCCCAGCGTGTGATCCTGGAGACCCAGGATCAAGTCCCACACCGGGCTCCCTGCATGGAGCCTGCTTCTCCCTCTGCCTGTCTGTGCCTCTCTCTCTTTCTCTCTCTCTGTGTTGTGTGTGTGTGTGTGTGTGTGTGTGTGTCATGAATAAATAAAATCTTTTTTTAAAAAAAAGGAAGATATTTTTGTTTTTCTCTATTAGAGAATATAAATTTATACATAATTACAGAATGAAATATTTCTTTAAAGACTGAAACTTGTGACCTCGTTTCACTTAAGCAAGGCAAATGTGAAAGAAAAACTATTTCTTAGCCGCCCACTTCTGGAGGCACAGGTATCCAGCCAGCTTTTCCTTTCTGTCTGCAGAAATGTCAGATATCTTACTTACTTACTTACTTACTTACTTACTTACTTACTTAATTACTTACTTACTTTTACTTACTTATGTATTTGAGAGTGAGGGGAGAAAGATAGAGAGGGAGACAAGCAGATTCCCCCACTGAGAGCAGGGCCCCATCTCAGGACCCTGTAATTATAACCATTGGCAAAGTCAAGAGTCCAAAACTTAACCCACGGAGCTACTCAGTCACCCCAAATTCTTGTTTAAGGATAACTGACTAAGTTTCAAAGTCAAGCACACTTGGTGGTGAAGGCAGTATTAGGACGTTGCTAGAACATGACATTTGTCCCCAAACTCCTGAAAAGAAAGACAACTATGCCTTTCAGAAACATTTGCTGTCTCTACAGGTAGTAGGGGATATTAAGTGAAGATGAAGCATAACATAGTAGGATAAAGAGGGAGCTAAACTCTAAACTCAAAGTTCTAAGAACATTAGCCTGACCTCATTTCTTACTTTGAGCCCTGGTGTTTAATTACTCTTGCATTTACATTTTCATTAGTAAAATGAACATGAAAATATAACACATTTAGGAGTGATTTAAGGAATGACCCATAATGTTGATCAAGAAACACTTGGTAAACACTTGCTAGGCTTTTTAATCACAGGACATTTAATGCTCGGCAGAACGAATAGATTAGAAACAGATTTTCTTAATCTCCATAGCAAGAACTGAGCAGAAGTATAAACTCCAAAAGGGATATTTAATATATAATAGTAGTTAAAAATAACTGCATTAAAATGAAAATGACAAGAGGATATCTAATCCAACCATATGTGCCTAAATGCTTCTGGCTTGTGATGACTTCATGATTGATTGGGATAAAACATAGCCATTTAAAAATTCAAAATAAGAAAAAGGCACCTGAGAGTAAAGTAATTACCAGAAGCCTCTGAGGTAGTGAATTTTTTTTTTACTGAAATTTAAAAAGAAATCCTAAAATTCAGAAAGTGAACTTGTATAGTTATCCAGTGGCTTAATTCATGCAAAATGTTTTATGGGATCCATGCTTCTCTGATTTTCCTCACTGCACAGTGAAGACTAGGGACCATGCATATATACATGCTTCATTGCTTCCTGCCAGTGATTTTGATGTACTTTGTACTATCACTTATTTTAATTTCTTAGAGAATCAGGTCTCACACTTATTTCTTCAGAGCTTAGGAACTTTTCTCAATTAAAACTTGATGAAGAACCATAGTATGTACAATAGATGCAGGGGCTCCAGTGTTGGGAAGCAGGAAGTCTAACCCCTCATTCACTCAATTCCCCTCAACTTAGGGTGCCAGCTAAGCATCTCCATTGGATCCTGGTAGTTCAAGGGACTTTTGTCTAAAAAGAACCTGGATAGTAATAGAGCCATGGAACTAGATGTGTATGAACTATATGACTATATAACTATGTAATTATATAACTATTTGTAACTAAGATAGATCAATCTTTCAGTCTAATTCTCATTTTGTAGATAAGGAAAATGAAAGCTCAAAGAGCTCGCTCTTCAAAGCCATCTACCTAATTATCAATAATGAGAGGATGAGAGAGACCGAAAGAACTAACATTTTATTGACTACCTGCAGTATCAGCAGGTACTGTGCTAATTCCAGCCTCCTAAAACTCAGAATGGTGCTTTCACTTATTCCCAGGAACTAAGTAAACAGATTGAAGACCAAAATAGTTAGGTGACCAGGCCTCCAGAAGAATGTACAAGTCATGGAAAAAGAGGGAAGATACCAAGGAATTGCTACGTGACCAAAACCAGTTCACAGTGCTCTCCGAACGAGCTCCCCAAATGTAGCTCAGACTCTAGTGGTCCAAATTCTATTTTTGTTCTCCAAGTTTGTGTTCACATTTGATAAATGCTGAGAGAGGTAAAGGATTAGCATCATATTCATTACCAAGACAACATCCTGCACAAGCACCAAATTGCCTTTTCCTTGCTGCCTCAGCAAGAACACTTGAGATGCCCAAACACCAAGGGAAGGGTGCTTATTAGCAACAAACACATCAGAAGCCACTATGGAGGATATGTGCAACACCAGTGTCTCTTATTCTACAAAAATATCCTCGCTACAAAATTCCACTCTGAAACAGGTCGTGAGGTTTTGTTTTTTGTTTTTGTTTTGTTTTTTTCAAATTACCTTGTTTATGTCTCCACATAAATGAAATGGAAAATAGAACAAATGAAGAACAAAAGACGTATTCCTTTGTGCAAGCACAAAGGTGGGCAGTCTCGCTGTACTCTGTAGTTGAAACAACCTGAAATGAAAACAATCTGGGGAAATCTTATGCTGGAAGCCTGTCTTAGGCAGTATTAGAACAGCTGAGAACTTCTCAAAATTTAATGTGTATAAAATCACCTAGGGATCTTGTTAAAAATGCAGATTCTGACTCTGCAGATTAGGTTTGGGACTGAGAGTTTGTATTTCTGGAAAGCCCTAGGCAATGCTGATGTTGCTGTTTTGTAGACCAGGCTTTGAGTAATGAGAGAGGGGACAAGGTAATGGCCACAAAATACACAACACCCTCAATATGATGGCATAAGTTTCTTTCTTTCTTTCTTTCTTTCTTTCTTTCTTTCTTTCTTTCTTTCTTTCTTTCTTTCTTTCTTTCTTCTCTCTTTCTTTCTTTCTTTCTTTCTTTGTTTCTTTCTTTCTTTTTTATTCTCAAAACTTAAACCTTTGAGTTCTACAAGCATATAAGTAACCCTAGGAAAAGTGAACTATTAAGCTCTGGAGAGCAAAAAACATTCTGATCTGACCATTTAGACTCCATTTTTGGAACAAGAGGACATTTTTATTTCAGGGTTATGGATACAGTCGTTTATATAATACCATTAAAGAATTTTCATAAAGTACTTTCCAAAATCATCTGTGTATAGCCAAATTATTTTCATTATCAATTTTATATGCATAGAATCAACATATTTTAATTTTAACTTTACTGAAATTATTTTCTGGATCTGTTATTTTCCATGCAAATTTTGCAAATTACAGTTTTTTTAGTTAATAACAAATTTTATAACTGTGAATTTTCTTTTGTGGTTATTACTTCAAAACATCCAACTTTAGGGATGAAAATTTTACAGTTTTGGATTTGGTCTACATTTTTTATTCTTCTGGAAAGATTATGATGTACTGTTTTAGCTTTTGTCAGAGTCATTTGTGTTGGTTAATTTCTACATAAACATTTATTATAAATTTTATAAAAGACTGAGAGCTTGCATTTAGTTTGCAGAACAAACAGCCTAAGAGGGGAAAAACACTGGATCTGGATACACAATTGAGTTGGCTTGGAATTTATTAACTCTGAGGAAAAGAGGATTTTGAGATAGAAAAGGAAAGAAAAAGGAAAGGAAAGGAAAGAAAGGAAAGGAAAGGAAAGGAAAGGAAAGAAAAAAGGAAATAAAAGAAAAGAAAAGAAAAGAAAAGAAAAGAAAAGAGAAAAAAGAAAAGAAGTTTCAAGAATGTATAGGGCAAGGGAAGCTATACAGAGGGTAAGGAAATATCAGAAGCAAATAAAATATGTTGGACTGAAAAAAGTTACTTACTCTCCAACAAAAATACCTCTGCCCTACCTAGAGTGTCAGTAACTGAAATCAATCCTCCATCCATCTAGTAGTGTATTGGTTTTTTCAGATGTTTCCTTTTCTTTCCCAATAATTACCCATCTGCATTTGTGAAGGGTTAATGGAATTCTATAAACACTGCCATGGATCCCATTTACTTACAAAATCTCATAACTTCTCACTGATATTATTTGTCATTGTGCTTCTACTCCATAATATTAAATCAATCAATCAATCTTTAATTTCCTTTTTTTTTTTTTTGATGAAATGCATTTAGGGAATTTGTCCTTAGACCTCAGAGAGACAGCCACACATGAAGTGATCATGATGTTTCCCATTAAAATGGTTTATATGAACATTTTGAAGTTGGATCAGCATATGCTGTATTTTATTTTAAAAAAAATAAAATGTCTATAGGATGTATCCTACAACTCTATATATATCCTTTACTCCTGTTTATGCTCTCTTCATAACAGAAAGTTCTTTTTTGGATTCACATTAATTAGGCAGTTAAAATGATAAAATGCACTTTCATGGCTTCTTGTATTTTCAAAGAAAATTAAATTTGTGAGTTAATAAAAAATTGTATGTATGCAAATTGGTGGTCATCTGTTTCCCTCCTTTCTTCCTAAAATTTCACATCTTTCCATTCCTTTTCAGTCACACAGACATAACTTACATTTGAGTTATTTCCAGTAGTTAACAGTGATTATTTGGAAGACTAGATCTTTGTAATCGAAAGGGATAAGTCATGATATGGCTTCAGAGTTTTCTATAACAGAGCACACATATACTTGTCTAAGGAAGTGGCTTAAATCAATCAATAAAGTCTCAGGAGCTCATGTTATTAATTCTAAAATATGAGTAGCAAATTAATGCCAAATTCTCTCTCTCTCTCTCTCTCTCTCTTTTTTTTTAATTTTCTCAGAAACAACATGAGGGCACATGACTAATGTACCACCAAAACTCTTTCTACAGGGTAATTTTCCAAAGTTGTCAGACATTTTCAGTATGGTCCTCTATCATAGGATGGTTTTGTATCCCTAAATCAAAAAAAAAAAAAAAAAACACTTGAATGGAAGACAAATTCTGGAATGAACTCAAAATGCTTATGAAAATTAAAAGTATAAGATGATTATGAAAATGCCATTGATAATATTCCTTGAGATCAGGGTAAGTCTAAGTGACCAACTTAATGCATGTTACTGTTGGTGTACATTTTTATAAATTTTTAGGAGAGTAACATATATGCCACTTAAAGATATTTGTGAAATTTATTTGCATTTTTTAAAGTTTCAGAAATGGTAAATATTTCTTACTTATCCCGATTTCTTTATACTTCTTTGCAGTAATGACTGTGAAGACAACTACCAGTGCTTGAGCATTTGAGGAAAAAGGAAAAAAAGAGAGAGAAAAAGAAGGACATAGAAAATGTAACAGGGAAATTATACCTGATATTTTTATGTGGAAGTTCTAGTTATAAATCAGGCAATGTTTTAATATTAAATTGAAATAATGTAAACAAATTGTTATTTCTTTGAGTGATACTTTGTCAAATAAGAACCAACAGTTAAGAAAGGTGGTAAAACCCTAGCATTCTGGATGAATGGTTTATGCAAAATGTAAAAGTGTAGAGCTGTTTTTAACTGGAAATTGTGATAGTCCCCACACTGAACACTGATCCCCCAGGTACATGGGTGGAATTAACTGGGATGGGTAAAATTTCAGATCTAGATTCCGTGCAAATATTTGGGTTCAGGCCAAGTATTCTCTGAGCCTGCCCCTTAATTTACCCATGTGAGCGCATTGCACTAGATGTGAAAACAATGCTCTAAATCCTCCTTTAGGACTTGTTTAAATGACAGGTTTGTACCAACCATTGTTTCATAGTAACATATGATTCAGATGTCAAAAATTGGGAAGAGGCTGACCACTTAGACCATCGCTGACCTCAAGGGACATTATCAAATGGTATGTATTTTCATGATCATTTTACACTTTTAATTTTCATAAGCATTTTATACTTACTCCAGAATTTATTTTCCATTCAAGTTAGGAGTATGATTAATGGAAGTAAAGAGCGTGAATGTGCCTTTTAGTATTGCAGCTTTGGTATTACTTAGCAGAGTTCCCATGTAAGTAGCTGCTCCCCATCTTTTTTACTCTCCTACTGACATTGTATGAGAGACAATGATGTCACTCACTGGATCACCTAGACTTTAAATCCTCCCAGGTCAGCAGGGACATCTTTCCTTTATTCTACAATTCAAAGAAATCCCCTGCACTTCTCTACAAATGCTTATCATAAATTATATTTATCAATACATTTAAAGGAATATTATACACATATTATATATATATATATATATAATTTGTATATATGTATATACACTACATTCCATTTTGGACATCGCATGTTAAGAAGAACCTCTCAAAATAGAGTCCATTAGTAAAAGAGTAATCATTATTCTTGAAAAATTTGGAAAGCCAGCAAGGGGAGGGATGGTAGAAAAATCTACCTAGCATGAACAGAGATAAGAGAGAGGAATAAAGGGAGAACACAGCTAGGAGAGAATAAAAGAGAGAATGAGAGAGAGAGAGAAGGTGAGAGGAAGGGATGGTATGGGATGGGGAATATGTTAGCTACCTTCAAATATCAGAAAAGTCATTTTAGACATATTCTGTTTGCTCTAAAGAAAAAAAAATAAGTGTGGAAATTTTGAGAAGGCAAAGTCAGTTGTCCAAGCAGTCTTGCAAAAGTGACATTGCTATTACTGAAAGTATTTAAAAAGAGTCTGGAAACCCTCTCTCAGGACTGGTTAGAAGATGCCTTTGTAGTTGAAGATCTGGACCAGGTCGCCGGTTTTCAAACTTTAAGTTGCATATGATATACACATGAAACATGTTGATTCCTTCCAAAAGATCTGGGGTGAAGACTAAGATTATTGAGTATTTCTAACAAGCTCCCAGGTGATGCCCACTCCACTCTGTGGAACATACTCTGAGTAGCAAGGGACCAGATGATCCTGGAGGTGCCTTCTCACTGTAAATATGAGCATTTCCTCAGCCAGGTAGTGAACTAAAGAAAATCCCAAGTCCAGAGTTAGCTATGCTGCATGTTCAAATTTCATTGATAAAATAACTAATCCACCCTGTCTTTTTAGAGGCAGAAAATTGCTGGAAAACAACACTTGAGAGATAATAGCATAAGCACTGGGATAATGATACTAAAATGCCCTCAAAGAAAATTGGCAGCGGTTCCTGATTCATACCCAGCATAGACAAGTGTGAGGAGCTTGAAACCAAATGTAACCACTAATACTGAAATTGGACCCTGCCAGCTAATAGCATGTTCACACAAGCCAGTGTTTAGGGGACAAAGATTGAAGATTGAAGAACTCCATGATGAGACAAGGATCAGGATATGTTGTATCATTGAGCCATAGTGGGAGTGGAATTACACACCAATATGCTGAGCTGTTCTGTCTTCCTTTTGACCTTTGGACTCAAGCAAACCCAAAAAGGAAAGAGAATTGGCATTTTGGTTGCATCTCATGCTACTTTTAATCAGCTGCAACATTTTGCTGCCCTTGAGAACACTGCTCCCTATTCTGTGCGAGCAGCTTGACCAGAGGCCAGCTGAAAGGCTGTCACTCGGTCAACAGGAAGTGGACGTGGACAAAAGGTCCAAGTTTAGGAATGCCTCTCTGGATTTCATTTTGATATAGAGCCTAGTCAAACTCAGCTCTTGCGGCCAGAGCCAGAATAAAAATGTGCTCACAGGGTAACTGTGGCCTTTTTAAAAAATATTTTTTATAGTCACAGTCTTTATAACACATACACAGAAACCCAACTGCAGGCAAAAGCAGAATGCAAGAGAAGAATATGAATTCCTTAATTAAATGTACTTGTTAATAACATTTGAAATGCGTGTTTGTAACTGTTTCACTCACTGAAAGAAATTCATTCTTCAGATACTTCCTTCTGCTCTCTGTGGTCAAAGGAGGTCATTCTGAAGAATTTAAAGGGAACCACTCATATCTTGTAGTCCCAAATGCTTTGTGAAGTCAGAGTCCAGCATGTGCATTTTAAAGGAACATCACCATTGCTTAGGCATTGTGAGCACAAGCAGCTGCGATTCCTTCATCTCTGTGTGCTTTCCTATTGTAAGATAGACCTTCCCTGAAACCTTCATAAGTTCTGTAGCTAGGCAGATGCAAGTTTAAATTCTTTCTGCCACCTGTTGGGTGTGGCACAAAGGTGTGAGTTCCTGGGTGTTGGAACCGGACATGATAACAGTTTTAAAAAGAATAGGTAACAAAAAAAGATACTGGAGAATTTTATCAGAATACTCTTAACGGTTGCTGTGGGCATTAACGGGGATCATGTGAATGAAACTCCTTAAATACAGTGGGCCGCCAATGGTAGATGAATAAATAGAAAAGTCACTGTTGTAAGATTATCTGCCTAATTAAAGCTGACTTTCCAGGAATCAAACTGATTCTGTTCCCAAGAATGTGGGATGGTTTTATCACAGTATCATTTCCCTCCGTAACACTGGAGTTGCTAAAAAATATATCTCTGAGTGTTTAACCCTATAAATATCACCTTCCAAAAAAAAAAAAAAAAACCTAAAAAACATTTAGCAATGGAAACGAAAGGGCACAGAAATGGACAGTCAGACGAGGGGAGATGAGACTATCGAAACATGAAAAAAAAAAAAAGAAAAACAGTTTGAAAAAACAAATAAACCCAAGTGGCTGTAAAAGTTTAAGAATCTAAGTGACTACTAGATAATATTAAAATCAGGAAATCTATTTCATCAAGTGAGTACTTAATGAGCACCTGCTACATGCAGTATCCTGCACCAGATGCTTGGGGAGCTAGGCAAGGATCTTGAGAGGCAGCGGAGCACAGTGGTTAAGAGAATGGACGTTGGAGCTCCACAGCCTACATTTGAATCCAGGTTCTGCCACTTGTTATGCGATGTTGGGGAAGTTACTGTGCCTCAGTTTCTCCATCAGAAAAGTGAGGATAATAGTTTTGCTTACTTTTCAAGGCTCTTGTGAGGCTTAAAAAAATACTATATGAACAGTACACACAACCATACCTGTACCTAATAGATGCTATAAGTAGTGACTACACATACCTAGCACTATTCTAACATCTGTAATGCCTCAAAAGACGAGAGGTACTACAGAAAGGCATGAGAGTTATGAATTCATATGACATCTCATGTATGCTGGTCAATTATCTGTCGGCCTACAGAACCATTCATCTGCTCTGTATCCTTGGAAAGTGCATTTCCCAGGCTCCAGTGATAAGTAGATTCCACAAGGCTTAGCCAGTGTGAGGCACTGAAAGAGAATAAGGCCTGAAGAAGAAAAGACAATATATTTCTTTCTCCTACATTGTCTCCTCCTGATCCCAGCTCCCACCAGAGGGCCCCTTTGTGGTTCTTGCTTTCACTGGATAGTCCCAGCTTTTAGGGTTATGGTAATCCTACCTCCCTTCAGTGTCCTCTAGACCTAAGGTGCTAGCAGCTTTCTATAATCCTGCCTGCCCCCTGCAACCCTACAGACCTCAATGTGCTAGAAGTTCCTTGCTATCCTAACCTCTGGGTTGCCCATCTAGGCTGTGTTTAGCTTCTTGGCTGTTCCATCTCTATGCAAGTAATCCCTCTGTAGGTACTGCCTGGAGGCACTTATGTTTTCCTAACTGGACCTTAATTTTATAGCATGTCACATCTTGTGAAATGGGTAAGACTGGGTTATGCTAAAATGCAGACAAAGAACATTCCAAACTGACTGCATGCCCAAACCAGATGAAATAACTCATGGTTTTGAAACTTTCAGCAAAGAGGTCAACAGTAGTTATATTTTGGTAGATATACAAAGTTCGCTACATGAGCCTTCAGTCTGCAGGTTGTTAAAAGGTTCTGGAGCTAGCCTCTCTGGATTTAAATTCTGATTCTGTCAGTCCGGATTGTAGCTTCTCTCAGTTTGATTCTGGCTCCATCCTGTACTGATTGTGTGCCTCTCCTTGCCTCAGTTTGCCTATCTGAAATATGGGAATAAGAATAGCACTAATGTTAAAGTGAGGATAAATGAGTTAATATACATAAAGAGCTGAGAATAGGGCTTGGCACAAAGCAAGCATCCCACATTTTATTGACTCCACTAAAAATAGCAAAGAAACTTTGTCAACACAGATTTACACATCACAAACTCAATTTTCTGGCATGTCAGTCAATAAGGAAGCTTAAAACCATTATGAGTGAGCATTTTCATAGGGATGCAAGCTTGGTGAGGGCTGGAGCTCTGGCTATACAGATTACCATTGTATTCACAGCATCCAGTAGGTGCAAGGCTCAGGATAGTAGCCCACTATGAGGAAGTAAATGAGCAGAGATCCAGGAGCTATGTTTTGCTGACTTCCAAAGTGAGAAAGACCAATTAAAACTCAAACTTTGGGATACCAATAAATTGTTAAGTAACAAGAAACAACAAGAGGGAAATACACTATAGAAATGTCAGAAAGGCATAGGATCACAACACCTACCTATGAACTAGACACTATTCCAGCTTCTGAGGCTATTACAGTGAACACTTCTGGCATCAGGAAGCCTTATGCTAGTGGCAAAGACCAAAAAAAAAAAAAAAAAAAGAGAGAGATATGCTACTTAAAACAATTTAAAATATTTAATACAAGTAAGGGTGGAATAAAACAAAATAGAATGTCAATGTCACAAAAAAATAATATAGTGAAGTAAGAGAAAGTGACAGGGTGTTATTTTAGATAATACTGTCATGGAAGGGCCTCTTGAAGAAATGACATTTGAGCCGAGACCTGAACACAGTCAGGAACGACCCCAGAGCCTCTCTGTGGAAAGTACATTACAGGTAGATGAAACAGTTAATATTAGTTTTGATATGAACCTTGACCTTAGCAGGGAATACATTGTGATTCCTTCCAAATTTAGGTGTCTGTGACATAAGATTCTTTAACCTCACTGAATAGAATTAAATACCAATGAGCTATGATGAAACTCCTTTAGGAAATGGTACATGTATCTTTGAAACAGCAAACAAATCAGCACTTTCAGTGTTTTGCTGAGAAATAGCAATAAAGTATAATATACCCTTTATATTAATCTGTGCATAATACATATGCATTCTCTGGTCTGGAAGAACTAATCCTCCCAAAAGTGTTTATCAAATGAAACTACTTCCACGAACATAAAGATGTACTCTCGTTTTTCTCAGTTTAGGTTAGCTAAGTTTGTTTTGTATAAATCTTGTACAACCTTTATTCAGCCTTCTGTGCTGATGGTATTTATTTGCCCCTTGGAAATATATTCTGCAAGATAAAATAGATAAACGTCAGAATTTCCCTAGCTCTAGAAAGTCAGTACTGTCCAATAGAAATATAGTACATGCCACAGATGTATTTTAAAATTTTTCTAGCAGCCACATTAAGAACTGTAAGACAGGTAAGATTAGTTTTGATATATTTTGTTTAACCCAACCTCTCCAAAACGTTATCATTTTAACATGTAGTTAATACTAAAATTGTTAATGAAATGTTTTACATTATTTTAGTACTAGGTATGTATTTTATACTCAAATTTCAATTTGGACTAAGCATATCTCAAGTGCACAGTAGCTATCCTTGACTTGTGGCTATTTTATTAGGTCTAAATCATTAGAATGAAAGTACCATCCTAATACTGGGACTAGGTGCCCAAATTTAGCAAATAAAAAAACAGGTTGTCAGGTTAAATTTAAATTTCAGGAAAACAATAAATAATAATCATATGGGGGCACATTTATACTAAAAACTCTTTTTTTTAAAAAATTTTTTTTAACTTTTTTATTTATTTATGATAGTCACAGAGAGAGAGAGAGAGAGAGAGGCAGAGACATAGGCGGAGGGAGAAGCAGGCTCCATGCACCGGGAGCCCGATGTGGGATTCGATCCCGGGTCTCCAGGATCGCGCCCTGGGCCAAAGGCAGGCGCCAAACCGCTGCGCCACCCAGGGATCCCTATACTAAAAACTCTTATACTAAGTGTACTTATACTAAAAATGTATTTGTTGTTCATTTGAAGTTCAAATTTAATTGGAATTCCTATATTTTATCTGGAAACTCTAGTTAGAACATAAAGGTAAAGTTTTTGGCCACACTCAATAAAGCAATCAAAGTTACCATGAAATACCAAATAATGACAATACCTTACAATGCCATTGTAAAACTTCCACTTTAATACCAATGCAGCAGTTTTGAAGTATTTTGGAGAGAAAAATTAGGTGCAAGTTTGAGATTTCAGCAGTAAAAGCTACCCCAAAAAGCCACCTTAACTGATCTAGTTGACAGGAAGTGTGAAAGCAAAGGAAGAAATTTTCAGATAGAAATCAGAGAGCCAAAAACCAGCCAACCTGACAGTTGAACCAGATTTGAATTCTGGTTGACCTCTGAGATTCACACTCTCGTCTGAGGACAACGACATAGTCATTGTCCTGGGTGGTTTTCAAACTGTGGCCCTCACCTAAGGAGTGACAGAAGCATTTGAGGGGTTGGGAAGCAAGAGGAATATAGATTCTTCACTAAAGCTTCAAATTATGGTACTCCACTGTTAGTTGTTTCAGATATATGTTGATGTAATATTTTATTAAACAAAATGGTCTAAAAATCAATAACTTCTAAAAAACATCCCTCAATTTCATCATTATATAGCAGCATATAAGTTAAGCATGTATATAGGCTTTCAAATTATTTATGTGGCACAAACATAGTAACAATACTGTTAATAGCAAATTAAAGAAAAAAAATCATCATCCCACTAATGAAATTACAATATTTTCATTTTCGTTGTCTCCTTCCAGTTCTTTTACATGTGCATAGAAAGTACAATCATTGCAGAAATGCATTTATGCTCATTTTTAAAAATATTTTATTTATTTATTTTACAGAGAGAGAGAGCGCACAAGCAGAGAGAGCAGCAGAAGAAGAGGGAGAAACAGGGAGCCTGATTCGGGACTCGATCCCAGGACCCTGGGTTTATGGCCTGAGCCAAAGGCAGACACTTCACTGACTGATCCACTTATTCTCATTTTTTACTTAATATTATATCATGAGAATTTCCCCAAGATGCAACATAGTCCTTGCCATGATTGCCATGTACTAGCATTCGATTCAATAAAAATATTTTAAAATTTCTTTTGTGGGACAGGGTGCTGCTTGCCAGTATCCACTTTTGACTTTCAAATCTGTATTTCCAACCTGGATATATTCTAATCTCAGACATGTATTTTTGTCTACTCAACGTCTTCACTTTGTCACCAGACCTCTTAAATGCAAACAGTTCTAAATGCAAATCTGCAGAACCTTTCTAGTATTGTTCTTCTCTTTGGGCATTTTGTTTCTAAAGGAATGAGCCAAGACAGTTGTCCAAGCCAGAAACCTGGAAATTACTCTAGGCTCTCTCTTCTCTACCTTCCTATTTTTCCGTCCATCCGTGCCATCACCTGACACTGTCAAATTGACCTCACACTTCTACAATCTTTTAATCTTCTTCATTCACATAGCTCTTCCCCAATTCTGTTCTCATAATTTCTCCTGTATAGTTCTACAGGTGACTTTTTTCTCTTGGATTAATTTCTGACCCAAGATTAGTTCCCAGTAGTGTAAAGGCCAAAGTAAAATATCTATGTGTGGGAAAAATTTGAGAGGGAGACAAACCATGAGAGACTCCTAACTCTGGAAAATGAACAAAGGGTTGCAGAAGGGGAGGTTGGCGAGTGGTTGGGGTAACTGGGTGATGGGAACTGAGGAGGGCACTTGATGGGATGAGCACTGGGTGTTATACTATATGTTGGCAAATCGAACTTCAGTAAAAACAAAAAAAAAATTGCTTGAAAAAAAAATAAGAGCTATACCAGTTTACATTGCAACTATCAATGGAAGTTATGACAATTTTACTGCAACACTGCCAGTTTAGGCTATTATTTTGGAGAAAAAACACAGAAATATATGGAGGGCATATGTAAGGTAATTGTTCCCTTCCCATCTCTCTACCTCAGTCCTCCAGTAGCCTTGTTCACATAGGTATCCCTATCATTTTCAGTTTGTTGTTGTTGTTATTTTGTTTTGCTTTTTTGTTTTGTTTTGTTTTGTGAACATCATAAAATCTTTATGGGGGAAATGAATACTTTATTCATTGAGACACAATTAAAATGTCATCTTTCCCACCTCATAAAGCATGGTGTATAAGTGGACCCCTGCCTTTAGTAAATTATGAACTGTGAATAAGATTACCAGATTTTGAAAGATGAACAAAGAAAGTGGTGAAGTGTGTTGACAAGATGAAAATGGTCACTTAAACTTTAGACATTTCCTGCCAAGGTGAAAAGAGAGCTGCTAATTTACCCTGAAAACTATAAATGTTTTCATATTCTCTCCTGTTAAAGGATGCATCTTTAATAATGGCCTTCTTTTACTATGAAAGAGGTCAGGAAGAAATAGCCATACACATTTATCAACAATGGAAACTTTCTATATTTTTCCTGAGGCATTTTCATTATTTGTATGTGTTCATGCATGGAATTGGCTACTTTATAGCCTAAAATAAGAAATGGACACAGCAGTTTGATATCTCGGAGATCTATGATATCATCCTAATACCAAGATGACAACTTGTAAAATAGCTTTTCTATTTTTAAAATTCAAGAAACAACGCATTTCTATGTGGCTGTGGGTGCACATAGAGAAAACTGGATATTTATTTAGTATTTCTCCAAAATGAGCCATGATGAATCTGACTGGGTCCTTGATAATGCTGGTGCCAGCTGCACTCAATCGTCTGTGCCTAGTATGGTGTCACATTCATAATGGTTATCAAATATACACTTGTGGATATATTAATGAAAGGTCTACAACTCAGAAGGAGAAAAGAGGCAAGGACTATTTAAAAATGTAAGCACTGCAATGTACTCTTACTGATGTACAACGGGCTTTTTTCCTGCCCTTTTAGTTCCTCCCAGATATTCTACAAGTCAGTTTTGCAAAAGCTACAAGATTGGATATTTATTTTAAAAAACAAAAACAGAAAAACCTAGAGCATGTAGTGTAAAAGTAAATGTTTTCACTTAGAACTTTACTCATGTTATGTGTCAATATTCCCTTAATGTTTCTTATCCGCAAATACAACGTTTGTCTTTTAGTAGATTTTGGAGCTGCCTTGACTTCTGGGTAACCTCTTCTCTTAATGCACTACTCTCTGCAAGAATATGAGATCAACATACCAGATTGCTAACCCAATGTCTACTCTAGAGTCTTGAATCTTTAAGGTACTTGATGCCATTGATTATTTCTTTTTAGGAATGCTACTCCTTTAGCTTTTATGATATTGTGCCCTGTCCATTCCTCTGGGTTTTTCTGCTTGCCCTTAAATACTTCCTCTCCTTAGTCTTGCGCTATGTGCGGCACCATATTCCCTCCTTCAGTGATTTAATCAGCTGCTGCAGTTCAGATGACCCTGACCCTCGTATCATCATCTCCTGATCTTTTAGGTCTATTTATACTAACTTATCAAATTTTTTATAGGATGTCTTAGGGGTATACTAAATTCAATATATCCTGAGTCAAATGTACTATTTTGTCTATAAAACTGAATTACCTTTGTCCCCCGTCTCAGAACCACCACCAGTGACCCAGTTGTTGAAGTCAGAAGCTATAGTCTTCCTTGATCTCTCTCCTCCCCCAGACTACCTCATCTTATTGGTGCCCAGGTCTTCCTCATTCTCATCTTTAACATGTATCTCCACTTTACCTTTTCTGCTCCAAAGCCTTCTGTCTATGTCCTCTTAAACTCTTACACAGACAACTGTAATATCCACTTTGACAGAACTCTCTTCCTACCAGCACTCTATTTTATTAATGGTTGGCAATATGCCCAGCTATGAAAACTACAATTTCCAGCCTCTCTTGAGTATCATGAACCCATGAGCATGTTACAGTTTAGGGCCAGTGACATTTAAGTGGAAAACTCTCAAACAAGGACACACTCAACTGGTCACTTGTCTTCTGCTCCTTAGCTTCCTTGAATTCTTCCTGCCTGAAATGCAAATGTAATGTTAAAGGGGTTTGTGGGGAAGCAGGAAACCAACCATCTGCAACCACAGGTGGAGAAGTCATGAAGATAAAAAGCACACATCAACATCAAGGATAGGTGAGTTCTAAGTCTCTAAATGATGGAGTTGCCATATTGGCTCTGGATTAAGCCCGTCCCTCAGTCTCTGTATGCTACAGGGAAAGATAGTTTAAGTCAGTGTTCAGCCATTTTTAGGTGTTATACTAACAGAGGAATGCAAGGTAAAGGATCCATCCTCCTCACCTGCATCTAGCATTTCTCCTCCTCTGTCATTCCCAATCTAGATGTGGCTTTTCAAAACATGGATTTGACCACATTCTCGTCTGCCTGTGAATCTCTCCTACTCTAGGTTTTATTCAAGAAATCTCACAATAAGACCTGAGCTTGCATTTCAGTTTGTATTACTTACCATTTCCATGCATGCAAGCCCTGCACCTTATAGCTATCAGAAAATGCCATGCAAGTGTACAGCTTCCTGCTACTGCCATGTCCTTTCCTCTTCTGGGAGAAACTCTCCTTGCCATCTCCGCTATATAAAGTCCCATTCATCCATTAAAGTCAAGCTCAAATATCACCTCCTCCCTGAAACATGTCACTGTGCCTTTCCAAACTTAACAGTTAAGAGCATACCTTTTGGAACTACATGGTTGCAGGCTCTGTGGGTTAGAGACTGAATGATCTTGAGAACTGCCTGGGTATCCTCATCTGTGAAATGCTAATAATAACCTTAACACCTATCTCACAGATTCGTTGGAAGGATTAAATGAGTTAAGACATGTGGAGTCATTAGAAGAAAATCTGACATGCATAAAAAGTGCTCAGTGCTCACTGGTCATTAGATAATAACATTAACTATAAAGATCATATTATCTTTTAGTTATATATGTGAAAATTTAGTTTTAGTTTACAGATATATAGTTTTAGTTTATACATGTGAATATATATAATACTATATATAAAAGCAAATGTATATTTATACATTTGCTTTTATATACAAATGTATATTTATACAAATGTATACATTTGTATATTTGTATATTTGTATATTGTAAATATACAAATGTATATTTATACAAATGTATATTTATATATAATATGATATATAAAAGTCAATATAGTTTTAGTATATATATGTGTGTGTGTGTGTGTGTGTGTGTGTGTGTGTATATATACATACATATATATTCCCTATTTCTTATCCCAGTGCCAAGCATGGAATCTATCAAAAATAGATATTTGACATGACCAAGTAGGATTTATCCCCGGGACACAAGGCTGGTTCAACATTCGTAAAACAATCAATGTGATTCATCATATCAGCAAGAGAAAAACCAAGAACCATATGATCCTCTCAATAGATGCAGAGAAAGCATTTGACAAAATACAGCATCCATTCCTGATCAAACCTCTTCAGAGTGTTGGGATAGAGGGAACATTCCTCAATATCTTAAAGCCATCTACGAAAAGCCCAGAGCAAATATCATTCTCAATGGGAAGCACTGGGAGCCTTTCCCCACAAGACAGGGATGTCCACTCTCACCAATGCTATTCAACATGGTATTGGAAGTCCTAGCCTCAGCAATCAGACAACAAAAAGACATTAAAGGCATTCAAATTGGCAAAGAAGAAGTCAAACTCTCCCTCTTCGCTGATGGCATGATACTCTACATAGAAAACCCAAAAGCCTCCACCCCAAGATTGCTAGAACTCATACAGCAATTTGGCAGTGTGGCACGATACAAAATCAATGCCCAGAAGTCAGTGGCATTTCTATACACTAACAATGAGACTGAAGAAAGAGAAATTAAGGAGTCAATCCCATTTACAATTGCACCCAAAAGCATAAGATACCTAGGAATAAACCTAACCAAAGAGGTAAAGGATCTATACCCTAAAAACTATAGAACACTTCTGAAAGAAATTGAGGAAGACACAAAGAGATGGAAAAATATTCCATGCTCATGGATTGGCAGAATTAATATTGTGAAAATGTCAATGTTACCCAGGGCAATTTACACGTTTAATGCAATCCCTATCAAAATACCATGGACTTTCTTCAGAGAGTTAGAACAAATTATTTTAAGATTCGTGTGGAATCAGAAAAGACCCCGAATAGCCAGGGGAATTTTAAAAAAGAAAACCATAGCTGGGGGCATCACAATGCCAGATTTCAGGTTGTACTACAAAGCTGTGGTCATCAAGACAGTGTGGTCCTGGCACAAAAACAGACACATAGATCAATGGAACAGAATAGAGAATCCAGAAGTGTACCCTCAACTTTATGGTCAACTAATATTCGATAAAGGAGGAAAGACTATCCAGGGGAAGAAAGACAGTCTCTTCAATAAATGGTGCTGGGAAAATTGGACAGCCACGTGCAGAAGAATGAAACTAGACCACTTTCTTTCACCATACACAAAGATAAACTAAAAATGGATGAAAGATCTAAACATGAGACAAGAGTCCATCAAAATCATAGAAGAGAACACAGGCAACACCCTTTTTGAACTTGGCCACAGTAACTTCTTGCAAGATACATCCATGAAGGCAAAAGAAACAAAAGCAAAAATGAACTATTGGGACTTCATCAAGATAAGAAGCTTTTGCACAGCAAAGGATACAGTCAACAAAACTAAAAGACAACCTACAGAATGGGAGAAGATATTTGCAAATGACATATCAGATAAAGGGCTAGTTTCCAAGATCTATAAAGAACTTATTAAACTCAACACCAAAGAAACAAACAATCCAATCATGAAATGGGCAAAAGACATGAAGAGAAATCTCACAGAGGAAGACATGGACATGGCCAACATGCACATGAGAAAATGCTCTGCATCACTTGCCATCAGGGAAATACAAATCAAAACCACAATGAGATACCACCTCACACCAGTGAGAATGGGGAACATTAACAAGGCAGGAAACCACAAATGGTGGAGAGGATGCAGAGAAAAGGGAACCCTCTTACACTGTTGGTGGGAATGTGAAGTGGTGCAGCCACTCTGGAAAACTGTGTGGAGGTTCCTCAAAGAGTTAAAAATAGACCTGCCCTACGACCCAGCAATTGCACTGTTGGGGATGTACCCCAAAGATTCAGATGCAATGAAACGCCGGGACACCTGCACCCCGATGTTTATGGCAGCAATGTCCACAATAGCCAAACTGTGGAAGGAGCCTCGGTGTCCATCAAAAGATGAATGGATATAGAAGATGTGGTTTATGTATACAATGGAATATTACTCAGCCATTAGAAACGACAAATACCCACCATTTGCTTCAACATGGATGGAACTGGAAGGTATTATGCTGAGTGAAGTAAGTCAATCGGAGAAGGACAAACATTGTATGTTCTCATTCATTTGGGGAATATAAATAATAGTGAAAAGGAATATAAGGGAAGGGAGAAGAAATGTGTGGGAAATATCAGAAAGGGAGACAGAACATAAAGACTCCTAACTCTGGGAAATGAACTAGGGGTGATGGAAGGGGAGGAGGGGGGGTGGGGGTGAATGGGTGATGGGCACTGAGGGGGGCACTTGACGGGATGAGCACTGGGTGTTATTCTTATGTTGGTAAATTGAACACCAATAAAAATAAATTTATTATTAAAAAAAATAAAAAAATAAAAAAATAGATATTTGACAAATGTTGGAACAAATCAAATTAGACTAAATTAGACTAAAATTAGACTAAACAAGTAGTATGTGTAAATCCCATTCAATGGTAAATGTCAGGCGACTAAAGGTCATTTTAATGTATTGTATATGTTAAATTAGAAAAAAAAAATAACTGAAGTAGTGGAGCCACCACTACCTCACAAAAGTCTGAGTGGCTTTAGGTTGGTATAGAATAAAGTTAACTGCAGCAAGAAAGCGTCTAGCTTATATGACTTCACCATGATGTAGATAAGATACAGGGAAAAACATTTTTAAAGGAACATAGAATTGTGTCTATTGCCACTCTCAACACAGTTTATAATTCAGAGAACAATTACTGACTTTTAAAACTGCATAATTATTGTTCTCTTCCCTATTGCATGCATTCCAACACTGATACATGCTGCCCATTCTTGATTGCTTCATTCACTCATTTAACACCTCCAAAATGGCAGTCACCATGCTAGGTATCAGAAATACATAGAAGAATAAGATCCTACAGGCTGGAGAAGGTAGCTGAGGACATGTAATACCTTAGAGAGTGATGAATACATTCTCTTTCTCCAGGGAGAGACATGATTGTGTCAAAGAAAGCTATGGACGTTGAATTTTGAGGCCATGTCCAACATTTTATTCTTCTCAGATATGGAAAAGCAAGGCAAGAAAAAAAAGGTATGGAATGAAATTAGGAAAGAAAGTATTTTTATATGCCTGACTGTGACCCAGCGGTATTTTATTTCAAATGGAAGGCAACAGAAAGGGTAAAAACAGAAAGGGTGTCTCACTAAGAGAAGTTTTACAGACACACCCTGCATACTTCTCTCACAAACTCTGTCTTTTCTCCTCAAAAGAAATGGAAAAATGTGTGTGTGTGTTGTGTGTGTGTGTGTGTGTGTGTGTGTGTGTGTGTGTGTGTGTGTATCCTGGCAGGGTAATTAATTAATGACAGACAGGTCAGTCACCCATGTGAAAAAATAAAATGTGGCAAGAAATCATGGCTTTGTCAAGAACTTTGAGGTTTTTAGACTGGAAGCAATTTGTAAATGACTATTTTGACCATACAACTTCCTAATCTCAGTTCCCATAAAGTCTGGGTGGGGGCCATCTGGAATGGTTCTTCTCAGCTGCACAGATATCGTCCACAAAGGAAATAAAAGGATTTTAAACATTGGAGTCATTTCCTTTGGTTCTCAGCTCTTTGAGGAAAAAAAAAAATTCCTTTCGGTCAGTGATATCTCCAGCTCAATTCCTGCAGCCTAGCTTAGAAAAATAACAAAATCTGTTCCCTGAAACACTTTCCAATCAGACAAGTACAGGTTTCAACTCAAAACATTTAAGTCCAATAAAAGACTTTGCTTTGCCAGAGGGTTCTAGGAAGACTAACACCTTTTTAAGGCTCAGACTGCTCTCTAATGAGTTACATAAAAATCCGCAACCAGTGTAAATGTCAAATGTGAAAGGATGTGTTCAGGAGAGAGACCTGTATAATCAAATCTCGAGCCGCTCCTTTGGAACTGCTGCTAAGGGGTCTCGCTGAAAATAATAGGGCCCATTTATGACACACAGCACAAATGGTAATAGCAAGTTACCTCTCAAGTGGAACCTTAGCAGCTTTGGAATGGTTACCTGAATGTGTTGAGAGCAGAGAAGCAGCACTTTCCAAATATATCCCCCAGCTAAGGATTTTTGGAATTGCTACAACGATTAACGATTATAAAGAAAAGACAGATTGTCAGAATACTCCTCTCTCTCTCTCTCTCTCTCTCTCTCTCTCTCTATATATATATATATATATATATATATATATATATATATATATTCTAAATGCCAAAATTGGCAGCCCAGCACATACAATATTGTTCACATGCTACAGATTTTGAATTATTAGACAGTCTTTGTCCAAGAGTGATCTACAAGGAACAGGGGGTATTCTAGCTCTCCCCACCACTGTTTTGTTTTGTTTACTTTGCTCTCATTTTTATTTTCCCTGCAAGTTCCTTGGTATTAACTCACAAGTCTTTGGGTCAGTTTCTGAAGGGAACTCGGAAGTAGGCTGGATCAAATATCAAATGAAAAGTGTAAATAAATGGAATTATATTTTTATCTTGAGATCAAATTTTGTGGTGTCTCACTAAAAGAAGGTTTAGGGCTATTTTGAAGTTTTAGGGCTACTTAGTCCAGGAATATTTGTGGAGAGTCTTATGGATTTCAATTATTACATTTAAGAAGGATTCACACAGTATTTACAGTCTCTAGATAATAATTTCATTCACGCTGCAATGTCAGGTGAATCAAAATTCTCTTATTGCACTCATTGCATACTACATCTAAGAATAAATTCCTTTTTCTTAAAACATTTTCAAATGCTCATGTCCAAAACTTAGAAATGTGTGATATATTTCCTTACTATCCATCATAGTATAATAACTGCAGAGCAATCCTCTACTCCTAAATAATCCTGAGGACTATCTGCAGAGAAAGAAGGAAGACAATCTTTCCATGGTGCAGATTTTCCCATTCTCTTCTTTCTCCTGCCTTTCATTTTTATTTTTATTTATTTTTATTTTTTAAAGATTTTTAAAATTTATTTATTCATGACAGACACACAGAGAGAGGCAGAGACACAGGCAGAGGGAGAAGCAGGCTCCATGCTGGGGGCCTGACATGGGACTCGATCCTGGGTCTCCAGGATCACACTGAGGGCTGAAGGAGGCACTAAACCATTGAACCACCAGGGCTGCCCCTGCCTTTCATTTTTAATAAATCGGACTGAATCGTTAGATAGTATAGGAAAAGGGAGGCCTTCACTAAATGTATCAGAAATATTTATAAATATTTCTAAAACCAAAAAATGAAAAATATTACTAACATAGCATAAGAATTTTAATTGCATGTAAATTTAAACCAAATGTTACTGGGAAAGCTTGCCTACTTTCCAACTTCTGCTCTCTAAGGAATTCCTAACTCAGGAGCACAGTGTCAGCAAAGTGACTCTGAACATGTACAGATATGAAATTTCTGTTTTCACTTAGTCTTGTGACACATGTGTTTTTATTCTTTCCTAAGACACCGTGGGACCCCTCAACTTTTAAGTCATAATATGAAAATCCCATTTTGTTATTATTCTTATAAACGGTGAATGATTGAGCAATATTCTCCACTAAAGGCAAACTGGGTGTTATTCTTAAATAGGATGGTCCTCTGAGGAGGGCCCATAATTTCCATTTTTTATACCAATTCAAACTATTTTTCCATGTTTCCCTTTATAACCAACAGCAGACATCAGCCAAGCATTGGGCTAAATATAGGGTTGAAGTCTCTTGACATGGGATAGTCAGTAGACCAAACACAGAGACTCACAGAGGCACCAACTCTCTGTAAAAACTGTTCTCCACATACACTAGATACTTAATATTAAAATCACACAAAATATCCAAGCACAGAACTAGTTTTCTGCTGTCAACTATTCACATACAACAATGCATTATTTGAATCACTTACAGTTGAGAGTCAAGCTTATTTGTAGAAAGCAGCTTTTGACTTTAATCAAGTCTCTCTATGTCTGCATTGAAAAAGTTTCTCCTTTGTCACTAAACAAAAGGAAACTCAAATTTTTTTCCTGATAAAATGTTTATGAAATACACAGAATAAATCCTGGCACATAGTGGGAGCTCAATGTCTTATGGTTTCAAGCAACAAGAGAAATGCATGGTGCCTGTTAATCATTTGGCAGGAAAGAAGAATACAGAGGGTATTCTGGGGTGAAGGAGAATGAACTGAGTAAAAACCCAAGAGTGGTATAAGCATGATGTGTCAGGAGAGAAAAGTGCCTGGCCTGCTTAGCGTTAAAGGTAAAGGTTGAAACCAAATGAACAGTACTGTGAGTGGATCCATATTACGCAGATACATTAAGCCCACACTGAGGAATTCAAACTCGATAGAGAATGGAATAACAAGTCACAGGGTTTCAGCAGGTAAAGGGCATGATTAAAGTACTGTTTAAAAGAGGCAAAAAATCTGCCAAAGTATTGAGTCCAAGTGTTCTCAACAAGAACTTGTGCTCACTGCAGCTATGTGATAAATGGCTACAATTTTGTCCCAGTTTCTAATCACAACCCAAATTATATACATGATGATTTCTTGGTACTACATCCATGTATGGAGAACCTAATATGTGGTTAAGCCATTTGTTATTTTATTCTCCCAGACCTTCACTGGATAACTTTTTCAGGTTTCAAGCATGTGCTAAGTACAAGTGAATGAGAAATGAACAAGATACAGTCTTTATGTATTTATTTTTTCCTAAAGAAGTTTATAATTCTTGCTCTTAATAGGCCCACGGTCAAAGAAAAATCACTGACTATACCTAGTTTGTTAAATGCTTGCTGGACTTTTGGGAGAACAAAGAGTTTTATTAAGGGGTACAGAGAAAGCATACTTGAGTCAGCTTGGCCAGGTGCAGAGGGAAAAGGAAGGCTCTGAAGACTTAATGTTCATCAGCTAAGTCTTGCAAGTCAGGGAAGAGCAGAGAAACAAAACAGGAGAGGGATGACATATGAGAAATCAAGCAGCCAGGCTTCAGGACAAAGCAAACCTGAATTTATTTTCCATATTTGCTATTTTATAGTTGTGGGGGCTTGGGCAACTTCCTTGTCTCTCATATCTATAAAATAGATCATTATAACAACTTGAAAAAAACTGCCATAATGTTTATAAAGCTATTAGCATAACTTCTGTACATATTAAGTGCTCAATAAATACCAGACTATTATTAAATGGAGGGGGATGGATGATGTTTTAAGCAAAGGGAATAGGTACTTGATTACCTTTACATGTGGCATGTAAACAGATAGGGCTGGACATCTAAGAGATGAGAACTGATCAGGACCATTGGTGTGGCCACATGAGTTGCTCATTGTACAATTCCAGTTGTGCTATTTATAGGGACTACAATGTGAATGTTCTGACAGTCCCAGAATGCCACAGGGCTCACATTATCCAAAAAGCACAGTAGCCTTTGTGTTAGAGAGTAGAGGACAGGCTAGATCATCAAAGATCTTATATTCTATGATAAGTAATTCAAAGTTTATCGCTTTTGACATCTCATTCCAGATGATAGAGACCTCGAAATTTACACATATAATTGAATTTTAATAAAGATATACATCTTTAAATGTTCCCATTATTGAATAAATAAATGTTTTCTACTTTTGCATTTCAATACCATTAAGTTATGCTGACACTGTTCATTAGCATTGTTTTTCTAGACAGCACAATTATTTTTAAAAATATATTGGAAATTCAAAAATCAATATATCACCATACAAAGAATCCTTATAACCTGTAACCACTGTTCCATGATTCCTTAAGGTCCTTGGCCTTCTGAATGCATTGTTTTTATACAATTGTGTTCAGATATTAAATACACAATTTCATAATTTGCTTCCCCTCCCCATCTTTTAATGGATGAACTGAGAAATACTTACTGGCCCTTATTTTGTGCAGGTCTTAGTTTTGCAGACAGAGTAAAATATGTTTACTCTCTCAAGAAAGTCATAGTCCAGAGGAGAAGACATAAATGTCAACCAATAATAACATCTCCAAGCAAAAGTATCTTCAGTAATCATCATACATCATGTATTGACCTAGTTAACAGCAGAGCATACATAGATTTTTCTATTTTTCTTTTTCCCAATTAACATCATACTGCAGCTAGTTTTTCATGCTGTTTCAAAGTCTTAATTATCTTTCCAAATTGTTGTAAAACACTGCTTTAACCAGAGTTCTGTCATTCCCCATTTTTGCATATTTGGGTCATTTCTGAGTTTCGGTGATATAAGGCAAAGATTGCATTAATGTCTTCAGCTTTTCCACACTTAAAATATTTCTTTGAAAAAAAAATTGATATGATTAAATTTATTTGCTTGAAGGTTTGCAAAGTTTAGTGACTCTTGAAATGCAGTAATAAAAAAAAACACTTTCGCTTTTAAACGAATCTCATAAAAAGGAGGGATTCCCAATGCCCCTCTAAATTGATCTTTTTTCTTGGCTGACTTCTCCTGGAAAAATGATCAATAATTTCACCAATTATCAATAATTTCCACTTTGCTTGGGTTGATTTTTATGGATTAAAAAATCCTAAGGTTCTGTGCACTTTAAGTGAGCTTCTGCTCCCTGGACCAAGGACTCAGTTAAGTCTTAATGACGCACACATTACTCGGAAGGTCATTTTTTTCCCTGCTGGCTGGGATAGCTCCGACGTATGTGTGACCTGGACAAAACATCAGTCTGTTTTCTGCCTAAAGAGAGGGAAGCATTTCCTCTCTAAACTTAGAGACCAAGTTTGTATTTCTGGAGTGGATCTGAAGGTCATAGCCTCTATGTTTCCACATGTGTGCAGTTAGCTAATGAGGGCTGGGAATTCTGAAGACAACCATCTACAAATTGTTTAGAGAACAAAGCCCAAAAGAAACCATTTGCCACACAGAGCTTCAGGTAATTCTTTACCTCTTGAGTTAAATCTAAATGAGAAAGCCTTAACATGCCTTCCCCATTATTTGTCCAAAAATTCAAGGAACTGGCAATGTCAAAGTGTGCTCGTTGCTATGGAGGACCACAGATGCCAAGTCATATAGGATGTTAGAGTTTCTGATGCCTAAGAAATTCATAGATGCCTATTGATAATAATCTTCAGATTGACTAGAAACCTGACAAAATACACCCATGCCCTGCCTAATAATCACTTAATTTTGATTATAAATATAAAATGGTTGCCTTGCTACTACACTATTTCCTACAAAAATTCCATCAACGAAAACAGACTAAATGCAAATGATGGTGCCAGAGAAGTAAAATAATTCTCTCAATAGCCCCAGTAATGAGGACCTAGTTTTAAGTTCAGCATTTGAAAGCAGAATATTATGCCTGAGACATGTAACTCTCAGGGACCAGACAAGGAAGAAATGGTATCACAATCCAAACATTCTAACAATTCAGACTCAAAACTTGGGCAAGCGATTCTAGAGTGAAGTCAAGGGAATAAAGCATGTGCCTAAATAGAGCTCTTCACAAAACTAAACACAGATGCTTAAAGTTTCTTTAAAACACAAGGGAATGAGAGATCAGGCAGCCTTTGGGTTGGAATTAGAAGCTTTAAGGCAACTTGAGACAATAGGAAACTATGTGGCTGGGGGAAGAACCTTTTGAGAAAAACCAGATTGAAAAAGGAAAAATTGACACAGGCATTTGTGTGTTTTGCAGCAAGTACTAGTTTGTGGATAAATTCAAAACATTCAAAGTCTTTTTGATCAGACTTTATCATACTTTTAGAATCCCAATAAGAAATTAGTTGTTTGTCCCTGGGCTCATCCATCAAGGAGATAATGACCCCAAAACACTGTTCACAGCTAAGTGCATACTATTTAAAGGAAAGAGGGGAGCCTGGGTAAGTAATTGGAATAGAGTGGCCTCTTCAGAGGTCTTAACCTTATCCTCATGAGCAAACACGGGAGGCAAGCCAAACAGAACTTAAATAAGATGAAAGAGTGTTTGCTGTGAAACTCTACCACATAGGCCCTTTAAGAAAGCACATGCCTCATTCTGAACCCTGGGAGGAAGGGAGATTATCAACTGCACTTTGTCTTCCTACCACCATCCATAATCCTGTGATATTCTCCTACTTAAAACTGATTAAACTGCTGCCCACTTTAAAGTTAACACAGGTAAAAAAAAAATTAAAAAATAAAGTTAACACAGGTAGAAAGCTAGACAAATGTAACTTAAGGGCAAAATTGAAGTTAACAGCAACCATTCTCAAAAAAATATATGGAATGAAACAAGATGATCAAAATATTTTCAAAAGATGCCTATGCTTTCAAGGCACAATATGCACACTATTATATTGTTATTGTTATATAAGAATATAGCTATTGTTAGTGAGTGACAGAACAGAGCTAGGACTGCCAGTCAATGCTGTCTCCAGTGGGATGGAAGTGGGTGGGTAAAAGCTGCTGCACATATTTTTTTTTTTCCCAAACCATCCACCTTTACCCAAAATAAAAACATTGTCCTTGTGTCTGTCTGTCATTAATAACATCCAGAACCATTTACTGCTAGCCTTACTTACAGGGATTATTTTAAGGAAGGAAGAGCAAATAACCAACATTTCTAGGCTTGCTTCCTCATCAGTTAAATGGGGATAGAGAATAACCCTTGGAGTTACTTGATACCCATTCAAGAAGGCAAAGGCTATTCAAAGTTGAAGGCTTGCCTTCAGGGCCAAAGGGGTATGCAAGTGAGTGAAGTGGGCTGGTTTTAAGAAAATTAATGGTGATTAAGCTTCCACTAAAAGGATTCACATAAATACTTTTAAGCAGTGTTGTTCCCAAACAACATTCCTTTGTTAGACAAATTTCCCCTTTTGATGAACGACAGGAATGTTCTAAGAGACTTATAGATTCCAGTATGCTCAACCAGTATTTGACCAAGCCTGAGTTGACAGCACATTAGTACAGATATATCTCTTGCCCCCATAACCACTGCCTACCATATTTCTGGGCTCCTCCTTCCCATAGTTCACAGCTCCTCATCAACTCACTCCCCAACTCACTGTGTTAAGCAGTTTCTTATCTCCTGGGCAAACAAACCAAAGACACCATTCTTGACCCTTACTATGGGGATTTTTTTTTTTCTCATGTCCCAGTTCTTCAGTGTGTTTATTTGGCTCACTGGTCAATAGGGTTGGTCACTAGTTTAGTGGAAAATAGGTTGAAGACTTTCCTTCCTATGCTTAACGGAATTCAGATGGGAAAGATTAAAATGTTGGCAAATGCTGATGGGTCTGATAGCCCTTGAAGCTACAAAAGACTGCAGTTTAACAGTGGTACTAAAAGTCTCCCTCCCAAAACAGATAAACTATCCTCTGGTTTGCCAAGTGTCTGATGCTTCGATCAGTTCATGTACCGTGCTGGCCTTTGTTGGTTTACAGAAGTTCCCTTGTAAGCTGAAATCATCTTATCTGGAAAGTTATACTCTATATACTTTTTAAAAGAATGTCCTTAACAAGAACAGAGTCAAAAGACTGGCCCTCGACTACTAACTGGGGGAAGACAGAGAGAGAGAGAGAAAAAAAAAAAAAAAGGCTAAAATGGACAACATAGAATATAAATAGGATATTTAGTTGTATTAATAGTCCATATTATTAGGACATGATTGATGGAAATACAATAAAGCAAAGTAGAAATGTTAAATTTTTACACAGATTTCAAGCATATATTAATTCATTAATGCTTGAATAAGCTTTTATTTGATAATTGCATATGCAGTGTTAACTCATTATGACTTGTCTTACATTATCCTCTCACAATAGAAGGAGAAAAAAAAAAAACACACGACCTGATTGCTATCTAAGGCAGAACAACTTCCCCAGGACTTCTTCGGTTTATGTGATATAGCAGATGCTTAGTTATAAACAACTATAAGGATTTTACTCCAAGCTTCTCTTAATAAAATTGCATTTTATTAAACTTAAACTTTAAGGCAAATCTTTAGTTAATGGCTTTTAAAATTCTCTTAGGATATAGATATCTCATATATATTTTATCCCTATCTCCCTCTCTCATACACACAAACATACTGACATACGCATGCACTTACATATCGCATATACATGTACTTGTATTTGTATAATAAATATACAACTAAGGATATTAATATACAATAACACTTATGTATGTACATCTAGTTCACCTGTAGTTACTCCAATTCAGTTCAAAACAAATTAGAAATTTAAAATAAACAGGAAAATTCTGCTTTTCATATGGGAATTTTTGGCTTTTTTTTTTTTTTCTTTAGAGAGGGAGAGGGGGGGAAAGAGAGAGAGAGAGAGGAGGGGCAGAGAGAGACAGGGAATACCAAGCAGCCTGTGCATCCAGTGTAGAGCCAAACATCAGGCTCAATCTCACAACCCTGAGATCAAGACTTGAGCCAAAATCATAAGTCCAGTGTTTAACTGACTTCTTAAGATTTTATTTAGTCAGGAGAAAATATTTGCAAACCATATATCTGATAAAAGGTTAATATCCCAAATATATAACAGACTCATATAATTCAACAGCAGAAACAAATAACCATATTAAAAAATGGGCAAATATCTGAATAAACATTTTTCCAAAGAAGACATACAAGTAGCCAACAGGTATATGAAAAGATGCTCAGCATTACTAGCCATCACAGAAACACAAGTCAAAACCACAATGAGATATCACTTCATACTCATCAGAACACTTATATCAAAAAGATAAGATATAACAAATGCTTGTGAGGATATGTAGAAAAAGGAACCCCCATATAGTGTTCTTGGGGATGTAATTTAGTATAGTCATTATGAAAAATAGTGTGGTGGTTCTTCAAAAACTAAAAACAGAACTATTGTATGATCCAGCAATCTGTCTTCTGGGTATACACTCAAAGGTAATGAAATCAATAACTCAAAGATGTAGGTATTTATAGATGGGGGGTATTTACTCCCCCATGTTCATTATAGCATTATTCACAATAGCCCTATTGTTAATATTGTTCCCTAAATTAATATTGTTTCCTAAAATCTTTTGTTTTAGCTCTTGCTTTTTTCATAGTGGACAAGCCCTGAAAATGTGAACAGCTGTGATATCTGCAGCATCTTATTATTTCTTCTTGAAAGACATTGTGTCTTTATAAGTGTCATAGAGAAGGTGTTCAAAAGATGCTTTATGAACACAGGTTTCTTTCAACTCAGGGCTGATGTAAGCTAAATGACCAATAGATCTATCTGGATGTCTACTAATTAAAATGAGCTGCCCTTTTCTTAAAAGAAGAAGTACAAATTAAACACAGACCTTGCTATTTCTCTTATTCCACAACACAGGGAGGAAATCATGCCAATAGAGACCTTGTACCACCAACATTTTATGGATAAAGAGACATTTGAGCTGACTTAGAGTCACTTGCAGAACCATAACAAATGATACTTTCATCTCTCAAATTCAATTTTTGTTTTTATAGTTTGCGATTTTTTTTAGCCATATGCACAAGGTGGGTTTTTTTTCCTCCCCCATACTCCAGGTGTCTCATTTCTTTACTAAAGGACAGAAAAAAAATAGCTATTTTAATAGCAACATGAATAACCGATGAGTCAATAAGAACAATGACAAATATCAAATCAAATGACTACAAACCATACGTTAAGCCAAATATACTTTCACTGTGACTTCAAAACTAAGGATGTGAGAATATTTAGTCTTTCTTTTTCTTTTTCTTTTTACCTTTGAACTTATGAAACATGGAGTGAGCCACATAACAAGGGGTGAACAAGAAGCATTTTTTTTTGAGAACCAACTGGACTCCATTAGAATGAATTTTGCCACCTGCTATTGTGACAGAATGTGTTTGTCCTCAAAGATACAAGGTTTATAGGCCTTGAAAAATCCTGATGGGTATCAAATAGCCAGGACCAAAATGTATGAAAAAAAATCCTTTAATACTTACACTTTTTGCTATTAACAAACCAGGCTCAATAAGTATATGCCAATTCATGAAATACATATTCCTTGAACACTGAAAATGTACTCAGAATTGCATTAAATTACATAAGATAGTAGGAGCTCAAAAAAAATAAAAAGATAGTAGGAGCTCTAGACCATCTGGTTCCTATGAGAAAAAAAATCCACATCCAAGGCCACAGAAAAATTTACCTGATGTATGCACCAGATACATTACAGACATGGATCCACGTAATTCTGAAAACACTTTTTTCATCATTGGTACAAATAACCTCATATGACTATTGAGGAAACGGATGTTTAGAGATATTATGTAACTTGTCCAAGAAAACTAAAATTACTTAGAGATTTTCATGGTATAGACTTCCTTTGGAAAATCCCTCAAGAACTAAATGAGGTTTCTTTTTTTTTTTTTTTTAATTTATTCATGAGAGACACACACACAAAGAGAGAGAGAGAGAGAGAGAGAGAAAGAGAGGCAGAGACACAGGCAGAGGGAGAAGCAGGCTCATGCAGGGAGCCTGACATGGGACTCGATCCCAGGTCTCAGGATCAGGCCCCAGGCTGAAGGTGGCACTAAATTCCTGAGCCACCCAGGCTGCCCCCTAAATGGGGTTTCTTTTGAAAAACTACATGTTTTGAAATCTTATATTTGAAAGGATATTTATTTATATGATATTATAAGTTTTCATTTTTTATTGTTTTTAGTTTTCATATTTTAATAAACTGGAAACACATATATCATATTTGTCCATTATACATTATTATAATTTTCATGTTATTTAAAATATATTTAATTTCCATATATTTATGAAATTAATGATGAATGAAAATAGTTAACTTCAGATAGTAAAAGGAATAATTCCATTCTCACAAAATATTCTCAGTTAAAATGCTTACTTGTAAAGAATAACTCCAGGAAACACGTGTATGTGTATGTCTTTGGAATCCCTGGTGTTTTTATATACCTGGCCATGTTCGTTCCTTCCACTGATGCAACCTCAAAAGCTCCCAGAGAGAAAGATAAAGCCTCTGGAATCTATGTAACCACCCTGAACTGTCTATTTCCTTAATACCTTAGCAATAGAAAATAAGTCCCATCAGAACCTTAAGGGGTTTTATAATCTAGTTATAATAATCACAAAAGTAAGAGTGATAAGATAGCATAAGATCTTTGACTCCAGATGATGCTCAAAGCAGCAGCATTGTAAAGTGGGATTTTGGAGTTTTTGTGGGGTTTTTTTGGATTTTGTTTTTTGTTGTTGTTGTTTTTTGAGAGAGAGAGAGAGAGTACACAGTGAGCCAGAGGGGAGGGGCAGAGGAAGAGAGAATCTTAAGCAGTCTCATACCAGGGGTGGAGCACTATATGGGGCTCTATCCAACAACCCCAAGATCATGACCTGAGCAGAAATCAAGAGTCAGACGCTCAACTGACTGAGCCACCCAGGTGCCCTTATAAAGTGTTTGAGGGGATCCCTGAGTGGCTCAGCGGTTTAGCGCTGGCTTTTGCCCCAGGGCACGATCCTGGGGTCCTGGGATCGAGTCCCACGCCTGGCTCCCGGCATGGAGCCTCCTTCTCCCTCTGCCTGTGTCTCTGCCTCTCTCTCTCTATGTCTATCATAAATAAATAAAATCTTTTTTAAAAAATAAAAAAATAAAAATAAAGTGTTTGAGTAGGATGGAAAGAGTCTAGTGAGAACTTCTTGACAAGGTGAATTTAGGAAGAAATACTTGATACAGACTAGTAGAGGTAAGAACAGTGAGCACTTTTTATGTGTAGTAACAAAAGTCAAATTCTACAAATAGAGAACTGAAACACGGAACAGGAAAGTAAACAGAATATCTGAATAAAAGGATTTCTGTTAGGTTAGAAAATATGGATTAGTAAAAGTCATGTTCAGATTATGGGAGGAAACAATATTACTATCCTATTTTATTTTTAAGCCATTTTAAACTCCATAGATATTATTTAAATTTTTTTCCAATAAAATAATTTCTGTATGTGCAAAGAGTTAGGAAGGTAAATTATAGTATTAACTATAATACTAGTATTTGATGCCAAATACTAGTATTTGATGCCAAAAATAATTTTATACTTAAAACAGCAGTGTTACCTACTACATTTAATATCTGTGGATAGTTTTCCTTTTGCCTCATAGGTATATTAACAGTGATCAAAAGCAAATGCTGAGTAAATATATGGCTAAAAAAGACTTCTGAAGAAACCTGTGTAGGTGTATGACTACCAAAACTTAAGTACATATTTTGCTTTACACTTATTTCAAAGACCTCTCAAAGCTAACACAGAATAATAATAAAAAATGAAAATGAAATAATAATAATAGGGGACTCCTGTGTGGCTCAGTGGGTTAAGTGTCCAACTTCTGATTTTGACTCAGGTCATGATTTCAAGGTCCTCAGATCAAGCTCCATGGAGGCTGCTTAAGATCCTCTCTCTCGCCTCTCCCCCTGCCCTCCTCCTGCTTGTGCTCTCTTTTTCTCTCTCAAAAAACAGAAACAAATCCCCCCAATTTAAAAAAAAATGATAATAAAGAACTCTCTAAAATATTTAAGATCCTGAATTAGAAATAACTGGATTGGAAGGATTATTTTTAACAGGAGAAAACATCTTTAGTTGTAGTTATTTATGTAAGCTAGAGACAACAAATGGAGACCAGTTACCTTCAAAGAAGTTACTCTTTCTGAACTCTGGCTATAACACTATAAAAATTGGCTTTTTTTCCAAAAGATGTCCAGGATGAAAACACTAAGGAAAAGGTAACTGCTGGATGATTCTATGGAAGCTTGATGTACTAAATGAAGTTAGCAAAGTTCCTACACAAACTTACATCTTCTGAATGAAAATAAAAGTCAATATCAATACCAAATGAAGCAAATATATATATATACATACATATATAATATATATAATGTATAACATATATATATGTATATATATATATATAATACAACATATATATGTTGGTCACCTGTGATTAGTGGTAAAATTAATACTGGAATAGATTAAACTTTATAAAAGAAGTTCAGGGAAATATCCCACACTTCATTTTCCAAAGGGAAATGCAGTTGTCTAAATAGAGCTGTTTTTGGCTTTTTTTTTTTTTGAAACCTAATCCCATTATTTGAAAATTGAATAAATGTGTTTTTCAAGTCATTTTGCTTCATGGGCTTCTTGCTCAATAGACTGTGAGCCCACCTGGGGGAGGTGCCTATTCCCTTCAAAATGTAATTCCTCAGACTCATAAATTTCACAGAACATTTATTTTAGTTTGCGCTGATTTGGGGAAATAACAGGTACTAGAAATGAGGCTTTCCATGGTGTTTAGTTTCTTCCTTTACCTACTTTATTTCTATGTGGACAAACTCAGAGTAGGTATGTTATTTTCTGGAAACCAAATAGTTCCATTGACACATATACACTCTACCCAGGTGCATGGCCAGAGGTAGGGGCTACCTCAAACCTTACAATGATTTTACATAAAAATATGGCAGCATATAATATCTACCCCTTCCTCCACATTCATTGGATTTAATATAGAAATCTCTACTTCTCTCTTTTGCTACATAAATATTCCCGGTCAGTAATGAAGAAAACTAAATGATAAATAAATTGAATACTTCCAAATCTGTCCAAGTATATGGCCTCATATCTAGTTACTTAAAATACTTTTTAAAGACTGCATGGGGCATCTGGTTGGCTCAATCTGTTGGGCACCTGATTCTTGATTTTGGTTTATATCCTGATCTCGGGGTTGAGGGGTTGAGCCCTGCACTGGGCTCTGCGCTCAGTGGGGAGTCTGCTCGGGATTCTTTCCCTTTGCTGCTATCCCCATTTGTGCACTCTCTCTTTCTCTCTGAAAATGAATAAAAAAATCTTTAAAAACATATGTAACATGGCCATGAATCTAGAACTGCCAAATGGATTCGTTCACATCCCTCCTTGAAACAATCTCGGAGGGTTCTATCCTTCTCTATAAAATTAGTAGAGCATGCAGAATTATTTTTCTTAAAGAAGAAATAACAATTTATGATTTCATTTAATAAAGAATGAATGATATCCTCCATGGATGATTTCAGAACTTTTAGATACTTGTCTTCAACTTTGATTTTAAGGGCCCAATGAAATGTTAAAGGCAACATTAGCTTCCATAAATATAATTCAACCAGCTTGTGACAACAAAGGCAGAAGGAGTATTTCAAACTCTTAGAAGTTGGTATGCTTGGCACACACTAACTACGCTTATATCCTATGGCTATTAGGCATGGAAACTTTCTATGGAATATCCATTACTCATTCCCTCTGCTCTAAACACATAGCCTGTCAGAAAAATAGTGTGGGGAGGGGTACAGAGGAAGCCAAACTTAAAACGCAGGAAAAGGCAGAGACAAGTAAATTCATTGAAGATTTACACCATGTTTTCAATGGCTTCTTTCATTTAATTTTCCCTGGCTTTTTAAATTAGCAAATATACTGGACCCAGAGGGAAACATGGAGAAAAACAGAAAAACAAACAAACAAAAACACAAAGCAGTGCAAATCTCTGTGACTTGTACAATAGCCCCTATTTGCTCCTTGCATTTGAGTATCTGAATGAACTGTGGTCTGCTTTTCATTATTCTCCATCTGGAGCTGTTGCCTGCTTTGTTCAGCAATTTCTGGTCATTTTGGCCTGACGGTGACTGTTTTGTTTTATGTTGCCATATTTTACAGAATGAAAGCTGCCACAGCCACCACCCAAGAAAGAACAATCTTGAAAACGAGAGGTTATGTTGAAAGAGTTCTCCATGACCCTTTCCAGAATAGAGAATGAGTGTGTTTCCCTGGGTCTGCCTACTGTACAGAACTTCAGAATGTGAGTGGGATACAAGGAGGGAACAAAAGCCTTTCTTTCAGATGCTAAGTTAGGGTTAAGACTAACATTGAGCTAATACATCAAGGTTCATTTCGATGCTTTTTCTTTCCATCTCCAAGGAGACTAGTGAATGTACTTCCTCACACTACAATACACAGTAACTTGCATGTAATATACTGCATGTGCAACTGCTCATGAAAAATTGAATTTATATGTCTTTAAAAACAAAAATAAATAAGTCTTGTCTTCCCAAGATTTGGTTTTAATTGCATAGCCTGAGTCTAGAGGCAAAGTTGCAAATGGTTCAGAAGCAAGTGTCTCAGAGAAGACCAAATCCAATTTGCATTCTCTAATGACAAGCCTGGTGCTCTTAGTGATTTTGTTTGAAAAAGCCGCCTCAATCTTTCCATCTCCTTCCTGAAGAAAACCACGGTCAAGAAGAACTCCATTTCTGCTGATTATTTAAAGATGCAAAACACAACATTAACACGCAATCCATTACCACTTTAACCTGACATTTCACAAAAAAACAAAGAAATATATAGTCACAGGCTCCTCATATTTCATAAAAAGAACCACCAAAATACAATCAAAACCAGATCATTTTTCCAAAAACTGTTTTTTTGTTTGTTTTGCCTGAGAAGACAACAGATTTGGAGAAATGTAAAATTAATAATAGTCTATCACCCATATTCCCACCACCTTAATATATTTTGTTGTTTAATATCACCAGTATTTTATACTATAGCTAACACCAGGTATGGTTGAGTGTTATCCATATCCATTTAACTATCAAATCAGGCCATATTGCTATTATTATATCATTTTATGGATAGGTTAACTGAGGCATCCAGAAAAGTTGAGTCATTTACCATAGGTCACACAGCTTACTTAGTGGAAAGGCAGTGTTCAAACCAGGCAGTCTGGCTTCACTCCAGACATAAGCATAAGCCATACTTACTCTCAGATATTAATGTAGATCCATATTTATTGTGCACATTATTATATAGTCCTCTATATTCACTTGAATTCCTATAATAAACATGTTCATTGTCTGACACAGCATAATCCTCTTCACTATCAGTGGTATATGCACCATAAGCTAGAATTGGGAGGATGCCTGTTTGTTCAATACAGAGAATGAGTGCTCAGGGGGTGCATATCTACATATTCCTTAAACATTTGTTTGAATAATATATTTGGAACAACATTCTCAGTGTAATTACTAGCGTCAAAATATGTCCTTTATTGTTCTCTCCAATCTGACTTTTTAAAAAGTCTCTGTCAACTTAGGATGATATCAGCAAATATGAGTGAACCAGATGTGTGGAACACAGCATCGGATGGCCTGCATGAAATAATGTTTGCTACCTGAGTGGATATGAATGATCACTGCAAATTACTTTAATTGGCATGTTTCCAACTGTTTCCTGACTCACCCTGAAGCCATTGCTCCTTTGTAGCCCTCTCAAGTGTTTGCTGTGTTTTGTTCTTTGTTTTTCCTTTCTCCCATCTCTTCTCCCAATGGGCCTATACGTGGAGAGTCTTCCTTGTTCCTAAGTCCATCTAGTTTTGCTCCTACCTAAAATCTCCAATTTAGAATTTGTCATAAGAAAATCTTACAATCAGTGTGGAATCTTCATTTTCACTATTGTCTAGATATCCCCCCGCCCCAGTATCATTGCTTTTAGCTCTCCATAAATATCTTCTGGATCAGTTACTTTCCTTAATACTATTCTTGCTTCGTTTCTTGGATATTTCAATAAGTATTTAGATGGTTGTTTCAATGCCTTGTTTTATCAGTTCCTTGAGCTCCTCAATGATGTCACATCTTCCTTAACCTTAGAAACACACTTTCATGGTTATAATTAACAACGGTAGATAATTTTCCATAAATATAATTGCTACCTCTTCACAAATGCATGTTGTTTGTACTGGTAACCATTTCAAGGGCCATTCTTCTGAAAGAGATACTCTAAATAGGATTCAGAATATCACTGAAACAATATTTTCCCTCAAAGATGAAAGTGGCATGACAGTAATACCTTTCTGATCATGAGTGCTTACTTTTAGGATACCACCTCCATATACATGAGGAAGACTGTGATTCAGAATCACTACTGTTAATCCACAGGCTCTAAATGTTGAGGCCAAAAAAGGCAACTAGAGGCTTTTATTTATGTGTGTATAACGATCACATGTTCCCTCCACCCTCTTCACACTACCTTCAAGGCAAAAGGTCTAATAGCCCTCTGCCTTCCCATAAAGTCATCTTTGGCTGCCCTTTTATTAAATGATTTCCCTAGGCAGGTCTATGGTCCGTCTCTTCCTTTCTCTTTCCCTTTCCTCCATTCTTTCCTCTCTCTTTCATCATCTTTTATATTTATCAGTGCTTATTATGAACCTTGTAGTCCCAAACCACTTTTTTTAAAAGGTTTAATTTGAGAGAGAGAGAGAGAGAAAGTGAACAAGAGTGAGAGAGAAAGAGCATGAGTGGGGGGGGTGGCGGCAGAGGGAGAGTGAAGGGAAGCAGACTCCCCACTGAGCAGGGAGCCTGATGCAGGACTCCATCCCAGGATCCTGGGATCAATACCTGAGCCGAAGGAGGGTGTTTAACTGACCGAGCCACTCAGGCGCCCCACCAAGCCACTCTTTAAACCCATGCTACAATGAACAAAAATATTTTGTATCAGCAAACTCAAAATGTATATGTTTATATGTTTAAAACATATGCATAGTAAGACTATATTATTATTTTCTAAATCATACACAGAAAGTTGATATAAAAACAGAGATATGTTCTAATATTTTCTTCGAGCATTCCTGGCAGATCGTCTAGCCTTCCCCTGCAACACTTCACTGTGAAGGTAAGCTTTCTAGATTACACAAGTCCTGTCTCAATTGAGCTTAAGTCTCTTTGGAGAGAGAGAGAGAGAGAATTAAATAAGTAGTTACAAGAAAATGTGGATAAGAGTGTTAGGAGTTTCCTCTTTTCTAATTATGTGGGTCTGCTCAATTAAATTCTAAAATTCTTTCTCCCAAACGTTCCCCAAGTCCATCCATTCTGACTTAATAAACTTCATTCCCCCAAAAGAAATCTTTATCTCCTCCTTTCACAGTATTTTGTACATATCTCTATTATAAATATCTTCGGTATACTTTCTCATGTATTACGTTGATCACACTGATTCTAACAAGCATTTTAGGATCAATTTCTTGGTTTTCTTGCTAGTTTCCTTTTCAAACTGAACTATTAGATGACAGGAACCATGTCTTATTATTTTTTGTTTTGTAGTACCTAAATACCTAGCGCATTTTTGAGTTTCTAGGAGACATGGAATGCTTTTTTTTTTTTAATTGCAGAATAGAACCTGACTACTACCAAATAGCCTGGGATATATTTTCAGTATATGAATGTATAGATTCAGTATATGAATCTATATGAAATATAGATTATATCTATATGTGAAATAGCGGCAGTCTTTAGAATGATCTTAGCCCCACTATACTTCTTGATGTTAGTATCATAAAAAAAGGCTGGATTACAGGAGCAATAAATAGCATATGTTACAAGAAGCATTCCAGTTTTCTAGTAAGAACTGAGTCATGCAAGAGAGGCCATACAGATTTCACAAATACTATGTAATGCAACCCTTGAAAGAGTAAGGGATTCCCAGACATGAAGAAACATGAGTCACAGATATAGTCAAGTAACTTCAGAAATGTTTCCAGGGGAAAAGAAAAGCCTTAATAAGATACCAACTCAGATCCCGAGAGATGCCAACAGCAGAAGCTTAGACACAATGGGCCCATCCGTAAATTCATTCCTAGTCAACCAATGTTGCTAAAGCTTTAAAGAACAGATAAATTAAAACGTGCTTCGCATGGGGAAGTTTTCCCCAGAGTTCCTCATTTTTATATAGGAAATCAATTTGCATCACTGATGATATCATTCAAATCAGACAACCCAAAGTTGTTAAGAGGTAATTTAGTTTTACGCTGAAGCAATTTGATACTTGTTCTGATTTGTGATTTTCATTTTGTTTGTTAATGAAAAAAATTAATGAACAATGTTACTAGAAATACAACTCATCAAAGCCTTGGCATTTTTAAAAGGTTTCCCATGTACTATATGCCATGATCATTGCACAACTGATGCCTGGACCTCTGCCTTGGAGGAATCATCAATCCAACAGCCTAGGCAAGAGCCCACCTCTTGCCTAGACACAGATGCCCTTAGACATACCTTTGCACTGATTTGTGTTTTTGTCCAGAATTGCCTTTGTGGATACAATCTTTCCATACCTGAAAGAGAGAGAGAGGGAAAAAAAATCCATGTTATTATAGCCCAATGAAGACGCTTAAAATACCTTAATGAACATCGGTGCACACACAATTGAGCAGGAATAAACCAAGAAAACAAGCTCGGTACTCCCATTTCACACCTGGATGATCGCTTTTCACCAGTTCTTCTTTATAACTAGAGAATGTGCTTCCCTACATAATCACTGGGTTGAGCCTTCAAAAATAGACCTGTCAGGCTGTCATAGGTGGCTGAAAGGGGGTTTCATGTGATTGTGATCAAAGTAAATCACACTGTGGATTGCTGGAGAAAAGCACAGACCTTGGCGCCAGGCTGAACGGGGCTTACATCCAGCTCTGGCGCTGACCTAGTGTTGCAATGCTGAGCAGTTTAACACAATTTCACCAAAGCCATTTTTTTCATCTGGAAAAAATGAGAATTGTAATAATTCCCTTTCAGGCTTTGGGAGAGGGTTAAATTGAAATATTAAGATTTCCTAGCAGTGCTCCTATGATAAATGGGATTTTTTTTTCTACTGGAAACATATACTGTAAGTTAACTGAGAATTTTGGATTCTCAGTGCCTGCCCCCATATGTAATAGGTACTCCATGAATGTTTACTATAAATAAATAAACAATATGGGTAACCCAGTGGTACTCCATCTGCAATGAAGTGTCTACCAAAAATACATGTAAGTATATTCATTATTTTGTTATCTCTTGCAGAAGACCTAATCTAGGTTTTGTTTTTTAAAAGATGAGCAAACTGTAGAATGAAGCTCAATCTCTTTAAGCCTGTTTCCTAAGATATAAATGATAGAACTAAAGAAGATGATTTCTAAAAACCCCATCCTTCTTTAGGATTCCAGAAGGATGCTCCTGAATCATCACAACATGGATAAATTATCATGCAAATTTAAGTGCCAAGTTTACTAACAACTCACACTTATGGTGACAATTTCAGCCATGTCACAACGTATTTGGCAAGTTTTCTTTTAATTCTATGCTCCTAAGCAACTGTGAGTATATAGACAAATAGTAAATATCCCATGTAGTGATAAACTAGGTTCCCTATCACTACTGTTTCTTTTGCATTTATAGGACCCTCTTATTCTAGCATTAATTCTTTGGAGCATTTAGTGGTCATTTATTAATATTCTGGTGTTGATAATGTCATTGTTCTAGAAATGCCTTTGCCTCTTTTCTTTCCTACAGATGTTTTTGGTTTTCCTGTTTTTGTTTTTATTTTTAGAGAGAGAGAAGGAGAGAGCATGACCCAGGGGCAAGGAACACAGGGAGAGGGAGAAAGGAAATCTCAAGTAGACCCCATGCCCAGTGCAGAACCTAACACCCAGCTCGATCTCACAACCCTGAGATCATGACCTGAGTCGAAATCGAGTCAGGCACTAACTGACTGAACCAATCCCAGGAACTTCTCATATGTTTTGATCAAGGATAGATTGAGGGTCCTCTAGAAATTTATGGAATTAATGCTATTATGAAAGTGATGCCACCAATAGCTTTGAAAAATCATTAGGAGCTGGCCTATTAATAGGTCACAGTAGAAACTAGAATATTTGTATATACTTAGATGAAGGGGTCTGGAGATAATTCTCCCAGGCCCCAACATGCCCCTTCTTAAAGTCAGCCAGAACTGGAATGAAGCTGTCCAATACCAAATTGAGTAGTTTTTGCCAGCATAATCATGAAATTTAAGCTACTTATATCCCTGGTACCAGCATACTTTCTACACCTTTATAACCATAACTCTATAGTTAACTAAATCAAAGACAGCTAGAGCTGAAAGTGTCTACTACTATTTTGCAAATGTAAAAAAAAATAATCTAACAGATTAATAACTTAATCAAAATCACGTAATTTGTGAAAGTTAAAGGAGGGGCCAGAATATGGGATTCTTAAGATTGGTACAGTGCTTAACCATTATACCACCTGCTTCCAAAACAGAAAAGCTACATATCTCAACTCTTCTAGTTTCATCAATCTTCATGTCTGAGAATTCAGGTATTTTGATCCAGGGTAATATAGTGTAGTAGTAAAAAGAATATGCTGTGGCAACAAATTGCCATGGCTCATATCTCAGTTCAGTCTGGGTATTTTTAATTGGCTAAGCAAGCCTTATGTGTTCTTTGTATCACTTCACCATCTATAATTTTACAAATCTATTTATTTAAATGCTCATTTAGGTTATTATTTGTTTAAATTTACATATACCTATGTACAAATATATAAAATTATGATAATAAGTCTCTACCTCAAAGGGTTGTTTTGAGGGTTAAGTGGAGTTTACCTAAAATGATAACAGTGGCTGGCACAGAATAAGAGCTCATTAAATATTAGCTCTTCTTACAATTATTTCCTTCCTGTTATCTGCTATATAAAAAAATCTCTAGTCCTTGGCATTCTCTGAGGTAGATTAGAAATAGAAGGGGGTAAAGTTCTGTCCCAAACAAGAGCTTTAAAACATTACTACTTAGACTATCAAAATCATTCACTAAGAAATTTGGCAGATAAAATTATTTCCTAGAAGGATAATTTACATTTACCATTTATGTTGTTATTTTTAATATTAGGGATTACATTAACTATGTTGTCACTGTACTTAATCATATAAATGCCCATAGGTTCAAAGCTTTTGTTTGGTGTGTGTGTGTGTGTGTGTGTGTGTGTGTGTTAGGTACTACATGCCTATTACTATACAAGCCCACTTTCTCCAAAATTTCTCATTCCCCAACATCCCCATGCCAAAAAACACATATAGCCTCTCCTTCAAGCTCTATTTCATCCCAAGAGTTTCTCTTTTATTAAAATAATCAATAGGGGATCCCTGGGTGGCTCAGCGGTTTGGCGCCTGCCTTTGGCCCAGGGCGCGATCCTGGAGTCCCAGTATCGAGTGCCGCTTCGGGCTCCCGGCATGGAGCCTGCTTCTCCCTCCTCCTGTGTCTCTGCCTCTCTCTCTCTCTCTCTCTCTCTCTCTCTATCTCTATCTCTCTGTCTGTCTATAATAAATAAATAAATAAATAAATAAATAAATAAATAAATAAATCTTTAAAAAATTCTATTAAAAATAATAATCAATAAAATACTATTATATTTGAATGGTCTCTTTAGTATACAACGGTCCAATGTATCTATAATTGCACTTTAAAAAAATGTTTATTTATTTGAGAGAGAGAGAATGCAAGCATGGGAGAGGGGCATAGGGAGAGAGAGAGAGACACAGAGAGAGAGAGATCCCAAGCAGACTCCCTATCTGAGGGCAGATTCCTCACAGAGGGCTGGATCTCACAACCCAGAGATCATGACCTGAGCTGAAATCAAGAGTTGGTTGTCCAACTGACTAAGCCACCCAGGCACCCCTCTATAATATATTGTACCTATTAATGACAGTAATGTTTGCTAAATTTGGGCTATTCAGGCAAGTAAACATTGGGAAGATTATATATATCTTAGTGTAGAAAACAAAAGGGAGAAGAAAGGGAACATTTGCTGAAACTTATTCTTCCACACACAGCACTATTAATACAGTATGGGAGAAGTAAAAACTAGAGGAAGAAAAAGAATTTAGAACATTTATAACCATCTCACATCAGGCACACAAACCCTTAAGACAAAATCCTTCTTAATTGGTTTCTAAAGCTAATCCTGAAAATTTTATATATAAGTACCTTCCAAATTAAAATTTAGCTCTATCTTTTAAAGAGGAAATTAAAAATTACTGTATCTCATAGTGAATTACATTTCCCAATGGGACTTTTAGCCTATGGTGTGCATATTGTCCTACTGTATCAATATTACTAGGATGTCTTTCTTTTCCTTCATTAAATGTAGTATATTTTTAAAAAGCTGTCATTTTATTATGAAAAAAAGGAAACGAAAGAAATTATTTCTTATGGAAAGCATTTGTGAATATTTTGGCAAGCAACTTTTTTCTAAAATGAAATTTTATGTCCCAGGAAACATTAAAATGCTACTATGAATGGAAAAATCACTCACACACACATACACACACTCACCAAAAGCAAATTATTGTATTTCTTGATTTCCCTTTTTTTCATTACACTCTAGGCAAGGTTTTCCAATAGTGCTGGAAAATGAAACAATGGGACATAACCGAGAGTACCTGACTCAGCCATGAGTCTGTGGAGTTATAGGAATTTGATTCTTTGGCTCAGTTACAGTATTTTGCATTAACAATTATTCCACAAAGCTAGGATATGCTTTAAACAACAAGAGAAGGTATTTAATGGGCCATTGGTTCCAGTTCATGTTTGAACTCTCCTGGTGACAAACAGGTACTTTCTGCATGACTGGTGCTGTATTCTCTATGCTCTGCAAAATCAACATCTGATAGAGGTAAATAAAGTTTAGACTTTTTTTTTTAAGATCCAAACCACCATAAACAGAAAAGCCACCAATGTAATATACCTGTGAAGAATTACATCAAATCTTTCTTCCCAATGTTTTGTCAAAGTATACTAATGGACTATAGGAAAAACTATACAGACTAATGATACATTTTTACACACTCTGGAGAAAAAATATTTTTGAGGCAAAATGTATTTCCAAACATAAATGATCTCCCTTATTTACTCTTCTCCTTCTTTGGGTTTAGAGTAAGACTGCAAGTATTCATAACGTTTTTCTTTATGATGCCCATGAGTAGAAAGCAAAATCTGATATTAGAGAAATATATGTGACCAGATTATTTCAGGATGATGCCTGAAAATAGACACCTGAGCAGTCATGCCATGTGCCTTCTGGCTCCAGAAGCTTTCAGACAAATCCAATTCGCTTTCCCATGCTTTCATTTCAGCTAGAAGAGATACAGGATTATCCACAGTCAACTTCCTCTGAGTGGGGGGTTGGAGGGGGAGTTCAACTTCTTGAGGGAAACAAATAAATGAAGTAAACATCTTTAATATCATGATTCTCACATTCAATACCTTCTCTAAACCAATGTGAGAAGCCCCTAATTCACATTGCTAGGATACTTTTGGACATAAAAACATGCAACTCCATATAACATCTGCATATTCACCAGCTGTCTGGAGTGCCCATACATTCTCCAAATGCAACCAGGTCCCAAATAGCATTTTATTTTTATTCTAAGCATACTCTAAACCAGTAGCCAATCTGTGGTAACTACTCAATTATATTTTACATTTTCATAACTGAGTTTTATATATTTATGTGTTGTCTATTAACTCCCTTTTACTCTAGCTTGTCAACTCAAGTTTTACAATTAATTTTTTAAAGAACAGCCAGTTATTTCTGGCATTTATTCTTTTCTTAAACAGCATTCAGGTCAAACTATTTGTTGATACAATTGATTACTCCACATGCAAGCCTAATTTGAACTAATGACGTCTATTATTTTCCAAAGTCGAAAAGAAAATAGAGCTATTATGGATCTACTCTTGGTGCATTATGAAGACATCAAATTGGTGGGATCTTTCTATAAAGAATTTATTTTTAAATCCTTTTGCTGAATCACTCACTGTGTATATTAATTCAAAAAATACAGGCAAAGACTGAAAATAGAGTCTCCGCAGTCAATTAACTCCCAGCTAACTCATTTTTCACATGCCTTCTGTATTGATACCAGACTCAAAAAAGGTACTGCATTTATTTAATGGATGAAACATTATCCTTTCAGCAAATATGGTTATTGCCTACTTCTAGATGGCTCATTCATTCTTTGGCATTTAGGGATGCTAATGGAGTATATCTATGGCTTTAGGGATCCAGTAAGAACATGGTGGGGCTATTCCTTTGATGGGCCACATGAGCAGCTTTCATCTACAAGAGAAGTCCACAACTCAATAATATTCTGAAGCATTAACAAGCTCAATCTACCATTGAATGGTTGAAGCCAGTAATAACTGTGGCGGGCTGAACTATGTCCCCTCAAAATTCATATGTTGAAGTCTTAACCACCAGTTAAGTCTTAACCACAGTACCTCAGAATGTAATCCATATTTGGAAAGAAAGCCTTTAGATAACTAAGGCAAAGCAAGGTCAAATGAGTGGGCCTCAATCTGTTATGACTGGTGTCCTTATAGGTGAGGACAAAGGCACAAAAGAGAGACCATATGAGGACACTGGGGTAAGATAGCCATTTGTGAGCCAAGGAAAGAGGCCTCAAAAGAAACAACCCCATCAACATCTGGATCTCATATTTCTCACCTCCAGAACTGTGAGAAAATAAATTTCTGTCATTTAAGCCACCCAGTGTGTAGTATTTTGTTACGGCAGTCCTAGCAAACTAATACAATAATGTCTATCCAGGGGCTGGTAAGCTTTGGAAACGGGAACAGAAGTGAGAATATCCAGACCACTGTCCTCCTTTTAATGTTTTGCTCAATGATTTTGCAGGTGGTCCTTCCAAGTCCTAACTTAACACCTCCAAACTCTTTGTCATCCAACATTTGTGTGGATAACAGGGCCAAGAAGTATCCCAGCACCACCCAGCACAGGCAAATAATAATCTAGAACCTGATTCTTGGCCTTGTAGTCTGGACATTCTTTCCCTTCCTTGCCCACTCCAGAGATAATCAAACTCTTAAATCATGGATCCACACCAAGTACATTTCACAAGTCCATTGTACAAACCAAAATGTCATTTATTAACTTACACCTTGAGAATAACACCTTATAAAGAACAAAAAATAAGAGTTTCTAGTTGGGAGAATTGAAGAAAACTTCTCAGAAGAGGAAGTGTTTGAAGAAAGGGCAACATTTTGGCAATCAGAAGCTTTTTATACTTCTTAGGAATAATAAAAACAATTTCCCTCCAAAAGGTTTTTTACACTAGGGTATTATTTAGTAAGTTACTATTATCACACTACAGTCTCACCAAAATTCTATGGCTATAACACTATATTTACAATCTGGTCAATTCTAAAACAATGGTCCTCTAAGGTTAATGTGCACCAGAGTCTCTAGGAGGGCTTATTAACAGACAGATCACAGGGCCCTACTCCCAGAAATACTGATTCAGTAAGCAGAAGATGGGTCTGAAGAATATGTACTTCTAACAAGATCCCAGGTGACGCTAATATGGCTAGATAGTGTTTTGAGAACCACCACTTCAAGAGAATAACACACCAATAGCAAAGCACGTGTGGTTAGTTATTTGCAAGACTCCAGAGACTAAGGGGCTCTCCGCAGACATAGAAAATTACTTTCAAAGCTGCAAAAAATATTTGCCTTTGATCAAATGATATTCCATGTTGAAAAGGCAGACTAAATTTTTTTTCAGAGTTTTGCTTAATATAGCCAATATAATGACTACTTAAAACCCAAGTATAGCTGATTTGGAATTTTTTCAGGTACTTTTTAGAAACCAAGTCCAACGAAAACACATGGTAATGTCTATGTTAACTCTCTTCCTTCACTTAAAGTGGGTAATTAATAGTTTGATTGAATTAGAGTGATAATATAGTGTGAAAACTGACAAGCAGATGATTAGAACTGGTTAGTGCTTTTGCTTGTTCTTTAATAAGAAATGGGTATAAACTTGGAGCAGATATACCAGACCAAAAATGAATACTTTCAAATTCTAAAATAAAACAAAACAAAATCATTAAGCTGCTGGTTCTTAGAGTTAGTAGTCCTTAGACTATACTTTAGATTATATATTTCAGTTATATAGTTAGGGTGTATACCCCGCCTACTTAGTGAAAGCTTGTGATAAAGGGGTTTCCATGCAAATAGGATTGAAATCACATCTTTTGGGTACTTTCTGCAACATATCATAGCACGTTTCAGCATGCTTAATATTATTTAATATTTGGTCTGCTAATGTGGAAAGAGAACGGGCTTTTGTTCAATTAATATGGACTTGAATCCGAACTCCACCACCCCTATGATTTGGGACAAATTATTCAATGTCTCGGCACCCCAGTTTTCCTGATCTATATAATACAATCACAAAGATCTGTTTTTAATAGTGGCTGTAAAGATGAAATAAAATTGTATTAAAATTCCTACTACAATGTATGGCATGTTGAAATTCATTCTGTTCTTTTACTAAGTCCTGCCTTATGCTTTGTTGCCTATATATGTATATTATAGTGTCAAAATGATAACTTTGATAATGTCTCTCTTGTTTTGTTTTTGAATAAATTCTTTACCACACATATGGGGCTTGAACTCAGGACCCTGTGATTAAGAGGCAATGCTCTACTCACTAAGCCAGCCAGCAGCCTATTGACTCTTTGACAGGGCCAGCCTGTCTTAGTTTAAATACTTGCAAAAGCTCCCTTAGGAAGCACATGTATTACACTCATATGACTTCTCTTACTCTGAGTCAATTCACAATTTCTTCTTCACTTGCTCAGTCTTCTCCCAGCAATCCCTAATGTCTTGTTCAGCCTGTTCTCCAGGCTCAACCATGCCGATGCTGCCCCTACAACCTTCCCGAAAGCTTTTGCCTTCTAATTTTGCATGAGCATCCACTGCTGCAGTTCAGAACCCCTCACTTACCCATTCTCTGGTTTCTCCCTTCCTGGCCATCAGCCAACAAGCCATTGTACTTGGTCTACCACCCCTTGACCCTGGCAGCCCTTGGTTCTCATTGCTGTCAGCTCCTGGTTTACTCATGGAGAGTTGACTGTGAACAGTACCCCACTTCCTGTGCCATTTTGTCTTCAAGAGCCCAATCCTGTACTACCAAGTCTCAAGGTCTTCTATAAATGGATTTTAGAGATTTTCAACACCTCTTTAATCAGAGGCAATGCCATCTTGTCAGGAATTCATGGGTCTCCTCTTTAAAACTTCTCTAATCTCCATTCCCATGTGTTATTTAGTTGACACTCACATCTATAATCACTTCTTGTGGGCCAGCCCCTGTTCTAAGCTCTCTAAATATATCCACTCTTGTCAATCATTACAACAACCCCATGTGATAGGCTCTATCACTAGCTATATTTTACAAATGAGGACACTTAGAAAAAGATTTAAGTAACTTCTCCCAGGTCACATGACCAGGAACTAGCAAAAGCAGAACCCAATCCTGGGCAGACTGTCCTCAGAGCACATTGTCTGCCAAAAGTTCAATATTCTGTCTCTTAGCTCTAGTCCCTCCTGCCACTGTCCTCTCTCAAAAAGAAAGCCACCACTCCTCCTTTTTTCTCCTCCAATTCCCATCCATTCCTGCCACACCTTTCTCTGCCCTTGTTTCCCTATATATATTTTTTCTGAAACTCAACTTTTTTCCCAGTACCAGGGCTCTTTTCACTCTGCCTGCCCTTGCACATTTGTAGACTCTCTCCTTCTACACACTGGCTATCATTAGGTTTCTCTCTTCACATTCCCTACCAGACTTTTCTGAAATGATCGCTCTACTCACGCTACTTCTTGTTTTTCATGATCTATTTTTTACTTAACTCCTAAATACTGGCTTTTATCTATTGGAACAGAACTTTGAAAATTAACTAGAAGTTTCTTTTTTTTTTAACTAGTAACTTCTTAATAAATAAAATAATCTGTTATGATCATCCTTGACTCCTCACTATCATTTAACTCTTCTCTCTCACTCTCTTTTTTTTGGGGGGGGGGGGGTGGAGGAGGATCAGTTAGCCCTCTTAAAAACCCTCCTCTCGAAACATTGTGTTCTTGGGTCCTATGTATTACATTGACCTGGTTGGCTCTTAATTTCCTTCCTTGCAGACAGTTTTGCTTTATCTCCTTCACTTGCACCTTCTCCTCCTCCAGGTTCTTAAAAGTGGGTGTACCTTAAGCTTAATCCTCAACTCACTTGTGTTTGGGTGCTACTGGATCCACTACTATGGTAATTCTCAAAAATAGCACTCATCAGAATCATCTGTATGGCTTCTTATAACTCTGGGCCCCAACCTCAGAGTTTCCTATTCAGATTTTTTGGAATTGTCTGAGATTAGGCACAAGAATTTGAACGTTTAACAAGGTCACAGGGGATGCTGAATTGTTGGTCCAAGGACTACATTATGAGAACCATTGCATCAGAAATATCTTTCATTACCATGCTGGAATTTCCATTTCTCTGTGTGTCACTCTGATATTTCCTTCTCTGGATCTCCTTTCACCCTAAAACCTCAGTCCAGAATCTCTAATTAGAATTACTTGATATTTTCCCTTGAGTGTTGAGTGGTCATCTCAAATGGCACAACAAAGTTGAACTCACATATTCTGTTTTCTCCTTCCCTGGAAGTGCTTCTAGAGAAATCAGGTAGCAAAATGTTCACAGGCCAGAGATTACAGTGAACTGGAGATCTCCAGCCCACCTGAAGGGGCATCTGCTTTTCATCTATAGCCATTGTTACCATGAAGTAATATGATTCCAATGATGCTAGGTTTTCTGTTTTTTTTTTTTTTTTTTTTTTTTTAAGAAATCTGGATTTTCTAGCAAAATTTCCTTATTTTTCGAAGCCTAAGGCTTAGAGTTTTGTAAAACAATGTGAAAGCCAAATAAAATAGCTCTCAGACATAGACTGAACCTGAGGACTGTCACTTTGTGATGTTGGCATTAATGTCTTCCAGTCTCTGCTTCTCTCTATGAAAAACATAGGCCCGTCAAGGGTAAACTGCACGTTCTGACTTTCTTGTCTACCAGTTATTTCTTCCAAATCTGAATTGTTGTGCTCACAGCCTACATAAAATCACCTGGCATTATTATTGTTCTTCTTATTATTATTATTTTCTTACTGTTTTGTGATATTATCTGCTTATTCTCTATGAGATTATCTCTTCAATCAGATCCTGATCTTTCAGATGTCCTGATAATGTGTTATGCTTTTCTGAGCATCCTCAAAATATCCAGAGCTTGATGAATAATCATCCTCTCTGGAAATCTGTTGATTTTTAAGTTACGTTTATTGACTTGCCAATGATTTCTACATCAGAAATACCCACAAATGATTGGACTACATTTATATATAAACACATACATTTATGCCATCAATTGAGCACTTGCTACATGATAAGTCCTCAGTAGTATTAACAGAAAACTGTATCAAATGTACAGCATATGTAACCATTTTGAGGACCTTCAGAAGCAGGAGAGTTGAGTTCAGCGTGTTGAGAACACTCTTGGTTTCCACTGTATCCCCTGCTACCAAAGTACATAATCAGATTCTCAAAAGTTCTGTGACAGTGGTGATTGCTATTAAAATAGTAATTCATGGAGTACCTGGGTGGTTCAGTTAGTTAAGCATCCGACTCTTGATTTTGGCTCAGGTGATGATCTCATGGGTCATGAGATTGAGCCCCACCTTGGGCTCCATGCTTGGCACAGTGTCTGCTTGAGATTCTCTCTCTCCCTCTCCCTTTGCCCCGCAACCCCGGCTCATGCTCATACTAACTAACTAACTAACTAACTAAATAAATAAATAAATAAATAAAATCTTTAAAATAGCAATTCCCAATCCTGCCATGGTCACTTAGCTTCATTCTAATTTCCTCCTAGTTCTTCTATGTCACTACCCTCATCCTCCTCATCTTAGCTCATATGACATTTTTCTTATGCCTCTTCTCTCTTCCCCAAGCAGCTAATTTCAATTTTGGTTATAATCCAACAGATATTGAGCTTATCTCTATTAGCCATGGCATTTTATCATCAATTATATCAATGACAAAAATGAAATATGTATTCTATTGCTCTGTATTGTAACTTTTCCTGTCCTAATATTGAGGATGAATCATTCAAAGGTAGGGAATAGGTCTTACTCATTTTATAACCCTGGCCTTATATACAGAAGTCACTCAATGAATGTTTGTTAAATGAATGAATAAATGAGTTGATACTGTGTATCTTACCCCTAACATCAGATGAGACAATCCAGATGGCAATGAGAGTCAAGGATATCCAGGCAGAGATATATCTCCTACTTTGCAACACAGCAAAGCATATATCCTACAATGATGATACATCACTTTTTATATCTTATGTTCAGTACATGCACTGCATCTCATTCAAAAAGAGAACAAGCTATAACATCACTCAGGAGCCAAACTAAGACATAGTTTTAAAGTCTTTACTGTAAAGTGTTTTATGGCATATATTATTTTAAATCTACAAAGAGACTCAAGGAAGAATATGACATAAAATACTGAAAGACAAATTTCATACAGTATAGCAGCTGCTCTAAGTTTTTTAATGGATATACAGTTTTTACTACTGGTGTGAGGAAGTATCTAATGCAGGAAGTCAATGACTTTTCCCAGGGAGGCTTATCTGTAAAAGAATGGTAGTATGGAACTGTCTGTGGAATCTTTCTGAGCTTCATCATGTTTAGAAATGCATTTCTGTGATTAAGTAATACAAGACTGCCACTGCTTCATCAAAATAAATAAATAAATAAATAAATAAATAAATAAATAAATACATACATACATACATACATACATACATACATACATACAATGGGAGAAATAGATGAAATCATATAATGTTGAAAGAAGCAGTCTCATGAAGAGATATTTTTTTAAAAGTTCACAAAGACAAAAAGCAGAAAAGATGAGAATCAAGCCCAACTTTAAAGTAATTTTCTTATCCTTAATTGTAAACACTTATAAAACAAAGTGTGTAAGTAATTAAGAACACAGTCATTTTTTGTCAACACATCAATCTCTACATTAAATTGTGATATTGGATAAAGCTGCTCTGTGTCATCCCAAAAGATTCAGTCCTTGTGAATCAATAACTGGATGACCACTGTTGGATGGATAATTAAATAATTCATGATAACATAAATCAATGGTGCAGTCCAATTACCTATGTGAGGATTATTTGCTTTATAGATTCCCTGTATTATCCAGGATACTTTTAAAATTATATATAAGATACATACACCATCACACCAGGTAAGTGGGGAGACTTAATAAAACAGTGCATGCTAAACATTCTAGTTTAATGAAAAGTTTATAGTAGATACTCAAAAACAGTAGTTGCTGGGTTAATGATCAATCTTTTGATTATTTAATGGTCAGAAAATTCAGGCTGATGTTACAAATAGATTCTAAAAAACATAATTTAAAAAGTGTGTAAAATACAATTTTTTTTTTTAACTCAGTGACTTCTGGTTCATTTGCCTTAACCTTGCCCACTACTACTGCAGGTGTACACAGGCATACACTCCTGAGTGCATTCCTTTCATTCCACTGGGGGAATGTTTTGCATGAAAAAGAACACACCTATGACACTTGAGAAGGTCATGTGCGAAAGGGAACATATAAGAAAAATTCAGCTGTTTCCCACATGTGCTATGGTTTCAGATGTGTATTACACTAGGAAACTCACCTAAATGTATATATTTATACAGACAAGATGTAATATATTCTGCTTAGGAGGTAGTCTCTTGTTCCCTTTTTTTAAAGTGAACCACTGGTAAAACAAAGTAAAAGTTGATATGTTTAGATGGCATGCATTTTTCATATGCATGAGAGCATAATTGGTTCCACTTTTCTTAACACTAAATGTAATGAAAAGCCACATTTCATGCCCATAAAATTGAAATTCTATTAATAGTATTCACCCCACTCCTCATCTGAGTACTGACATTTTAATAAGTTGATTATTTTCTTCATTATAGAGGTAATATATCATAAAGTTATATTTGGAAAATCTAGGAAAAATAGGAAGATGAAATTATTCATAATATCATCACACAAATACTATGTTGCTTAGTTTCCTTTTCTACATATGTTTGTTCTTATTTATATATTTCATATAGTCATACCACTTACATAATCTTATATCCAGCACTAAGACTTTTAAGGACTTTCTCTAGGATTTTTAAGAACAAGCAATGCCAAAACCAATGTATTTAACATAAAAATCTTTTCACTCCTGTTAAAAAATGTTAACGATGTAAGCCACACACAAACAAGAAGATCTGAAGAAGTAGTGATCCTCACTGGGTGGTTTATAATTTACATACTTAAAAGACAATATTATCACTAACTCATCAATTAAATTAGCTTTTTTTGTAATGAATAGTTACCAAGTACCAAAGAATATCCTCAGGAACGTAAAGGTAATAGCTCATGTACTGCATTTCTACTCTCTTGTTTCTGTTTCAAGTGCAGATATTATTGTTCCAATGTGTGTTATATATCATCATTCCAATGTGTGTTAGCATAACAAGCAAATTCCAAAGAATAAAGGTGTGGGCAGCTGATACTTACCACTCTATGTGTCTATTGGCTGTTTTAGAATAAATATTGCTATAAGCATCTTTTGAGCTAATAGTCATTGTAATTATATAAATGGATATTGAATTGTGAAAGATTATTTATAACATGTAAAAGATGTACAACATTTTTAGATGAACACACATCATGGGCTTAAGAAATTATTAATTTTAACTGTGAAATATCTTGCTTTCCTCTCTCTAACACTCTCTACACTTTCCTCTATAAATAACCACTATCCTATATTCTGTAATAAAATATCCCTTGCTTTTCTCTATTATTTCGTCATACATATATGATATATATCATTCAGATTTGCTCATGTTAGAACTTTACACTTAAGTAATGTTAATCGTAGTTTACATATTTTGCTACAACTTTCTTATTTTCACTTAATATTTTATTTTATTTTTCTCATTTAACATTTTATTTATTTATTTTAAGATCTTATTTATTTATTAATGAGAGATATATATAGAGAGAAAGAGGCACAGACACAGGCAGAGGGAAAGCAGGCTCCATGCAGGGAGCCTGACATGGGACTCGATCCCGGGACCTCCAGGACCACACCCTGGGCTGAAGGTGGCGCTAAACCGCTGAGCCACCTAGGTAGGCTGCCCTCATTTAACATTTTAAATCATGAATTCAATCACATTGAATCAAGGTACTATGATTCTTTTATTTTCACTGGGTTATGGTGGTCCTTTGAATAAATAACTCATAAATTGTTTATCAGAAGTCCTGTCTATTTTCACTTAGGTTGATCCATACACATCTCTTTATTTCTGCCATTACAAACATTGCTATTATTACTGGTTTATATCTATTTACTGGTGTAAATGTGCAAGAGTTTTGCAAGCCTATATGTTCTGGAGGGGGTTGTGGAGAGACATCAGAACATGTGTTGTTTCCCAAAGTGGTGGATCACTAGCAGAATACTAGGTTCTTCACAACCTTACATTTAATGTTGCAGACTTCTGTAACACTTCCTAAATAACTGAGAATAAAATATGATCATACTTTGTAAGATTTCTGAGTTTTACAGGTTCATCAACAATGCATTAATGAATCTTGACAAGCAAAAGTAAATTAGGCAAAATTTCCAGGCATATCTTTCTGCTATTTCTGAGAATCAATAACTTTATGGAGTCATGAACTAGTTCTAATACATGGTCTGATATTTTAAAAGAAGTAAGTGTTGGTAATGTTATATCTTATTATGTCTCTATAATTTACTATGGTTGCAGATTGTTTAAACTGTGTGCGTATATGTATGTGTAACTTTAAATATATACAGGCAAGAATAGCGCTGAAAATAATCATCTAAAAAGCACCCATGGGGGATCCCTGGGTGGCGCAGCGGTTTGGCGCCTGCCTTTGGCCCAGGGCCCGATCCTGGAGACTCGGGATCAAATCCCACATCAGGCTCCCAGTGCAAGGAGCCTGCTTCTCCCTCTGCCTATGTCTCTGCCTCTCTTTCTTTCTCTCTCTCTATCATAAATAAATAAAAATTAAAAAATAAATAAATAAATAAATAAATAGCACCCATGTTTCCAAATTCTTGTTCCTTAGAAGGTCCTGTCTCCACAAGATTTTGGTCCTTTTGAAGCAATTTATATTAGGTCTGGAGAAGACTCTTCTTCTAGCCCAGAAAACTGACTCCATACAGACTAAACTAGTTAAATAAATAATTATTGAAATAATTCAAATAATAAGTATTTAACAGTCAAAATAAAACTATGTTTCTTGCTATTCCCATAGAGACAAAATTAAGAACTAAAATAAATGTTTCTCTTAATTCGAGTTATTTCTCAAATACTACATAAGATATTATAGTACTGTCTATACTGGGAAGTCCAAAACTCCAAGTCCTACAAAGTTACTGTATTAAACTCAGTTCTCAGGACCAGCCACTTAACTTATTCCAGATTAGGTTACATCACATGATGTTTTTCCAAGTGTAATGTCTATCTAAAAAGTTGAGCCTTTACGGAGGTAACATATGGGTATTGTGTATGGTTATCTAAACAAGCTTAAGTTCTATCAAGCCACAAGCCTTCTGGGGGATCTGCCACCACAAAAGTCAGAGGATGTGAAGATCTTCTGGTTTACCCTTCCTTTATGAAGGATGGAAAATTTCAAGAACATCAACAATGTAACATGTAGACTTCTGGCAGACTCATAAAGTCATTGCAAAACCACAAAAATCAACAATAACAACCCAATTTATGGGATCGTTCATGACCTTGAAGTCACTTCCACTGTCATATATATTTCTGTATTATCCATATATGACACCACATTAAGGTAGAGGGAACAAAAGCTGAACGTACTAATAGCATTCCTTGAAAGGTTAAAGCTTACTTAGAAGGCAAAGAAGTTAAACATTATTTATTCCTTTACTCTGATAAAAGTCCTAATAAACTGTCGGTTCCTTAAGTTAATAGTTTCATACCTATACATATTTTTTGAAGCCAAATTCTTCTTCTTTTTTATTTAAAGATTTTATTTATTTACTAGACATACAGAGAGAGAGAGAGGCAGAGACACAGGCAGAGAGAGAAGCAGGCTCCATGAAGGGAGCCCGACATGGGACTCGATCCCGGGTCTCCAGGATCATGCCCCAGGCCAAAGGCATTGCTAAACTGCTGAGCCACCCAGGCTGCCCAAAGCCAAATTCTTCTACCTCAAAAGATGCTACATATTTAATTCTCAAGTTTTATGACTTTGCTATTCAAAATGCAGTCTATGGAGCAACAGCATAGTCACCACTTTGGTCTTCTTAAAAATTCAGTATTTGAGGCCCAATCCTAGAACTACTAATTTAGAATCTACATTTTAGCAAATCCCCAGGGATTCCATATGTACATCAATGTCAGAAACCCACTATTTTACTACACGCACACATAGACACACACACAAAAGGCATGCAATTCCATGCATTTTTGTCAAACCTACGAGTTAGAAGAAATTAACTTTGTACTAAGAGTCAAGATAAATTTCAAGTTAGTAAAATTGCATTTGCCAAAGTTGACTAGCTGAAAGATAGGTTGGAACTTTATGGGGGGCTCCTGTCTTCTTCTCCTTTTGCAAGGGTTTGTATAGCTTTCAGCTAATATGTTTTTGTGGTCTGTAGCTAATAACACGTAGACGGTGCACAGTGTGCCAGAATTTGAGTAAAAGGCACTTTGGTCTCATCTAGGGAATTCTGCAAAATATGCAAGAGAAAGAAAAGCCTGGCTTAGAGAATGTGAGAACTCTTCAGAAATTTAATTATATGTTTTCACTTGGCCTAAAATGTCCCCATAGCCTTTGGTCAAACAATTTCAGAGTAATCTAGTGGAAATGGGATATGTGTTATCAAGTCTAAATCAATGCCAGTCTTATGTAAATAAAGATTTAGGGATACAGAGCCAAATTTCACTGGCACCCGTATTAGTATCAGTAAATACAATGGTAATAAAACAATTAAGCAAACACTCAAACTGCACAGAGAGTTAAAATTACAGTGCAATTATTACCTAAATCACAGATTAAGGGGAAAAAAAACTATGACCAACCATGTCTATATATAAACAGTGTTTTAATTTGTTATTGTGTTGTGAGCCCCATGTGTGTGCCTTGTGTCTGACAAGCCATTCAGCCTCCTGCTTTCTTAAGTAGGTTTTACTGTTAAATTATGGCTAGAATTAACCAACATGCCAGTACACCATGATATTAATCTCCCAAGTATTCAATCACTTAACAATAGCATCATTATTCTAGAAAACTCTGCTTATTCACTGTTTGTTCATGTTTTCAGATGTTTCATTAAGAGCAATTTTATTTCAATAGAATTCAAAAGCTGTGCAAATGCATGATCTAAAAAAATAGTCTTAAATATTTAATCTTCTACAAGGAGTCCAAAAAAAAAAAAAAAAAGATAATCAAACAATGACTAGGTCAGTGAAATCAAAACAATTATTTAAAATTAAAGTATTCTGGAGAGTTCATGGAAGGGGCACTTGAAAGGAGAATGTGAAGTATAGGAGGCTGACCTCTGCTTTTCAAGAGAAATCACCAACTTGCAGGTATGTGTTCTGTCAGCTGCCATAATTCAGCTGTGGTTGCAGTAATAGTGTTGTGTCTCCTTCTTGTGACATATCTATAGTCCTTAATTGGCAGTGGTGTGCAGAAATGAGTATAATCACTGTATCAAAAAATGGCCTTCTCTTCAGACTACTGATTTTTATAGTTCATTAAAAGTATTTCTCAAGAGGCATTCATATTGAATTCTGACTTCCAGAATGACCACAAAGGAACAGTTAGAGCCAGTGAGTGAGGTCCTGTGGCGAAGTCACGCTGATTCTTGAATTATATCCAAAAGTCGTGAGCCCAGTGTTTCCAGGACCTGCTGCTTACACAGCTGTTTAGATGGCCCAGGGCAAACCAAAATGACCAAATCTTTTTCTCCTAGGCAACTCCACCATAATATGCCCAGACCCAAATTGGGATGGAATTTAAGAAATAAAATAACAAAGCATATATGTAAACTACCCTTCAAGTGATTTCAAAATCTGCATAGCTGAAAGAATTAGGGAAACTTAACTTGAAGAAGTCAGTCATATGAACTAGCTGCTTTGGAAAAATAAATATTCTGAATAGCAATGACTTCTGCCTTTGAAAATACATTTTTAAGGACCTTACATCAAATATTCCAGTTAAAGAGGTTTTTTACCATATAGATACCTGAGCCTATAAATACAAAGGCCTCCAGGCTCAGGGGGCTCACTAAATATGAAGGAAAAAAAAGTTTCAGAGAAAATGCATGTTCCCTTTTATTTTGATTCCAATCATAAAGCCATTTAAAAAGATAAAGGGAGACCACCCAGTAGGCCAGAGATATTAGAAGCCATTTCTCTGGTGGAACATGTTAATTATTTATTATTAATTATTTAAGTGCTATAGTGTTCCCATCTCTAAGTATACACTTGTATGTTAGAAGCAGCCCTTAAAATGTATTGCCTAACTACTAATGCTTAAGCATCACACTAAGACACTAGTGTGGTTAACACGAACAAATCCATTTGCTGATGTTTATGTCTTTTATTCACATGACCTCCACTGTGGCTTTTCAGGAAGTAGGAAAAAAATAGCCAGATTTACATTTTTCACTCCCTATCTTTAAAACCCTTTGTTTATCTTCATTGATCTCAGAGAGAAACAAAATTGCAACTAGATAAGTAAATGAAAGTGTTTATCACCATCGTGCTTATTATTTACTATTCATCTATGTATTTTATAACTATGTATCTGGCTTCTTCTGCATTCTAATCGTTGTTCTGGGAATACAGAGATGAATCAGATGTAAATTCTGTCTCCAGAGTGCTTAGCAACTAAAGCAGGATCACAGACATGAAAATAAATCAGTTCAATATGGTGTTGGTGGTACCATGTGGCTAAGACTGAAGCACACAGAATGACGTGCCATACTGCAACAAGACAGGATGGATACAATTTTCTGGAAGATAGGAATGGGTTGGGGCTGAACTGAGGGAGATGGGCATCACAGGCTTTCCAGAGGAAGTGGCATGTATGCTGAATCTCAGAGATATGTGTATTCATTTTTTTACCTGATGAACAACATTCCAGCTGTGATGTTCATCGATAGCTCGTGGATCTGGCAGTCATAATCAGCACTGATTAGCAGTGCCACAGAAGATATAAAAAAGTTTCATGGCAGGATCCTAGATATCAATTGCTTCTAGTTCTGTTGAGGGGTAACCATGGCTTTAACAACTCATTGGAAAGCCTAGTCAGGCTGCTAACCTGGTCTCCTTCAAACCCAATTTTGATATTTTAAAAGAGAGGCTGGCAGTGCTGGGAAGCAGAGGAGAGTGACCTTCATCCTGAACTCTATCATTTTAAGCAAATGCTTTTTTTGACCGTCTTGAACCTAAACACCCTGCACTTGGCTACTCACCCACTTTAGAAGAGGGTTTAGAGACCCACCCATTGCTTCTCATCCCCTCAGAGCCTCACCTCCTACCTCCCATCCTCTCTGGCTATAACCACAGACTTAGTTTTCTTCATCATTTTTTATTTCCTTATGTTTTAGAAACCTTAGAGACCTGGGTAGTGGTCAGGCTGGTTTCCTCCTTAACTCTGGCCCATTTTCACACAAGTTACTACGGGCTTTAAGTGTCCAAGAAGCAATAAGATCACTATAGATTTTGAGGGTCTCAAAGACCTCAGTTATGCATTATGTAGAAAATGTTTTACTGGCCAGTGAGGAGATCAGGCTGGCCGTTGATTCTGGAATGTATTTTGACATGTGGAATGTCAAGTGGGGCAGCATCCTGTCACCTAAGAATACATAAGACAAGAGAAAACACTTTATTTACTTTGTTTGTCTTAAGCTCCACAATATGGTGTAATGTAGTATGTAAATAAAAGAACATTTTGTGGGATAGGTTAGGGAATAAAAAAGGATGAATTACATTCATCCTCAATGCCAACCACAAAAGATTTCTAAGTAATGTGGCTATTCATTCCACTCACATGTCCCTGATCTAACACTAAGTGTTCTAGCTCTTGTGATCCAGAGTATTATCCATGGGGCCTCTCCATGAATGAAGAACACTTCTACTTTCACACTGATGTTTAACTAACCATGAACATATAATCTTGTAATTTTGATTATACATTTTGGCACAAAATCAAAAACAGCTTTATTGATACTGCTAAAATAGGAGAAGCAGGGGTGAAATAGGTATCGTATCCATTCTAAGGTCTGGGTGACATTGAGAAAAGCAGAACAAGTGACATAATCCCAGCAATGGCATTTAAAGCAACCAAGAAAAGTGAGATGCAGCAGTTCTATGGCTGAAGCCAGGCAACTGCCAACAATTGGTCTAGACTGCCCATAAGCTTAATAAATGGGCAACAGAAATAAATGAGAATAGGATGTGCCCTCTAATTAAGAAGTAATATATAACAGTGTAAGAGCACATGAGTAGTCTCAGATTACCATTAAATATTTGAAATTAACAAAAAATTAAAGGAATAAATAGCATAGTTTGAAGACAACCTCTCCCAAAAGGAGGCACACAATCTGAAGTTCCTGTTAAAATACCATTATGAAGCTCTGTAGAGAAATAGGATTTAACTGAACAAATGAAGCTGTAATTCAGAAATCAGATTAACAGTCGTAATTAGGACACTATCTTCCTTTAGTGTAATTTCTTTATATTTTATCATGCACTTTAGTCACCAGTCTCATCATGCATTATTACTCCATTTTCAAAAGAAAGAGAGACTCAAAAAATTAACTTGCCCCAAATTCACATGGCTAATATATGGCAGATTTGAATTCAGCAGTGTAGACTCCTGTTTTTACATTTAAGCTTCCTGTTGTGCAACCCTCAATACCAAGGATTCACAAATATTGCACAGAGTAGATCACCACTTCCTACTTTTATATACATATCTCAAAAGCTTCTCCTGCCCAATGTTGCAATATAACCAATTTGTTTTACAAATCCTTGTATATCAAAGCTTCTTTAAGCAATTGTTATAGCTTGTTAACACTTTTAGAATTGTGTGAAATTCTAGGAATTCCATTTTGTTATTACTATTACTAGCTGTATAATACAAGTGTCCTGGAGAGAGAGACTATGCCATGGAAAACTGCTAAAGATCTGGAAAGGTAAAACCAACTGAGGCTCTGGATTTCAGGAAGGAAAACGAGAAGGCACTAAAAAGAAAGGCTTGGGTATGTTGTGAAGCATATACCTCCCTGAACACAGAGACAGCTTTAGAGAGCAGTGGAATCCCAGAAAACTGCAAGCATACTATACATGAAAGTATTCTCAAAAAGAGCCTTCCTTTTTTTCTTAAGATTTTATTTATTTATTCATGAGAGACACAGACAGAGGCAGAGACATAGGCTGAAGGAGAAGCAGGCTCCCCGTGGAAAGCCCAATGTGAGACTTGATCCCAGGACCCTGGGATCACAACCTGAGCCAAAGGCAGACCAACCACTGAGGCACCCAGGTGTTCCCGGCCATCTTTTTGAGAAAGATATTTCTCAGATAATTCTCAGATTAAAACAAGGAGTCCATGAAAGGAAGATGAAGAGATAATTAAGTATTGCAGAGGAACAAAAGCAACAGAATGAGAAAAATCAAGGCAGAGAATTTGTTTGGAACTTCAGGGGTCCATTGGAAATGATCAATATTTCACACAGTTTCTGGATTATTTTGCACTGGGCTTCTCTAAGGGAAAATCAACTTCAGACTGGAGAAGTTAGATAGAACTGATGGTGAGATCATCAAAGAAAACTGCGACCACTAAGGATCAGTTCTCTCCCAGATAAATTAAGGACTGACAACACAGAGAAAAAAAAAATGGAATTAGCACTGCTAAGAGACTTATTTAAAATGGAGCACACTGAGGGGGTGGGGGAAGGGCTCAGGCACATCTTCTATCTCAAATTCTTAGAATTTTTGCTAAAGCCAAGGCATGTGCTGAATGGACAGACATAAAGGGACTTTCTGCCTAACATTACCCCTGGTAACCAATCACATACACATTGATGTAACTGGCTATACCAGCACCAATCACGTTTTCTTCAAGTAACTTATGCAAATACCCTCTTTCCTCTATAAAATTTCTAACCTCCTTTGTCTCTCTGGAGCACACTTTTGATTTTAGCCAAATTTCTGTTTCCCGGAGTGCAATCCCTAGAATCCCAAATAAATACACACATTTTATTTTGCAGCTTGCAGTTCTGTCTTTCACTGGTTGGCAAGACTGTTCAGGGAGCATGTGTTAGGAAACTAAGGTGGGTCAGGCGCTCTCCGAGATCAGTAGTGATGAGTTAGTAACTCAGTGAATGAGTTACCTCCTGGGAATCAGATACTGCTTCTGTAAGTCCTTTTAGAGTTTATGTCTCAAACCCTGACTTCCCCTTCAGTTGGGAATAGGATATTCCCAATTCACCAACTGTCTCCAGTCTCCAATGTAGAGTATGAGTAGAAATTATTAAAACTTTGTATTTGTATTTAGTTTGACTTAAAAATAGAAAAAAAATTCAGCATTACTAAATTAAGCATCATCAAACATCTACTATGTAGCTGGACACCCACATCCTTGCTTTGCTCTTATGGAAGTTACTCAAGTATCACACTAGGACAGTGGTGACCTTGGAGTGGGCTTCACAAATCAGCAGTAGCAGAACCCAAGGGCTTATTAAAAATGGATTCATATTGAAATTGTGATACAGTTTATCCCACACCAAACTCCCCAAATCAGAATCTGGACAAGGGGTGAGAGGCAAATGGGACATAATCATCTTTTTAACAAACCCTCCAGGTGATTATTAAACACACACTCAGAAGCATTTATTTAGGGTATGCAAAGTCTCCTGTGAGGATATATCAATGGTATTTTACTTTATTTATTGTGAACCTCATTAAGGAATAATTTTAATCTAGGATTTGGTATATACACTAACAGATATGCAGACACAGGTGCACAGACATATAGACACACCTGCAAATAAAACTTTCATGAAACAAAAAAAAAAAAGAAACAATATTTATGGTTACTATTTGTAAAACACTCTAACCTACTGTATTTTATCCTATTCTAATTCTAACCTACCAGACTGATCTCAGCACCCCCTTTCTGTAACTAGCACATTTAAAAATACTATTCTATTGTGTATATTCAGAAAAGACTTTGGGACAATAAACAGTCTTTTACCAATAGTGTATTGATTTTATTTCACCTGTAGAAAAGACCCAAGGGCACTGACAATTACCTTGTTACAATTGTGAGGCTGTTATCCTAAAGAAGAATTAGTTTTGCTCCGTATTGCAAAATGTATTTGACTTGTTACAAGAAAATACCTCATCAACAACGAGAGTTGATCAACAGTGACATGAAGTATATCAAGAGGCAGCAAGTTCATCTCATTAGAAATGCTCAAGTCAGGCTTGTGGACCACTTGGCATATGGGTTTCAGATGGAACTCAAGCTTTAGAAAATCCTTTTCACTGAATGCATTTTAATGCCCACTCAAACCCTCTGATTCCATGGTTCTTTCAATTCTGGATTCTTGCTTCCCATTGGCACATTTCTGATCTAAATTTTCTATTACACAATGGGACACCTGGGTGGCTCAGCGGTTTAGCACCTACCTTTGGCCCAGGGTGTGATCTTGGGAGTCCTGGGATCGAGTCCCACATCAGGCTCCTTGCATGGAGCCTGCTTCTCTCTGCGAATGTCTCTGCCTCTCTCTCTCTCTCTCTCTCTCTCTCTCTCTCTCTCTCTCTCACACACACACAAATAAATAAAATCTTTAAAAAAATAAAAAAGAATAAATTTTTTATTGCACTTACTCAAAGGACCTGCATGATAGAAATGCACCCAACACAGAAATGTCTGAAGTTAGAAATGGTGTACTTAGCAGTTAGCACACTGCTGTGATTATTTCCTTCCCTTTGTCTCCCCACTCACCTCTATGGTCCTTGTGGCCTGGATCTTTGCTCTAATCACTTTTTATTCCCAGCACCTATCATAACAGCTTAAACATAGCTGGCAATTAGTAGAAATTTGCTGAATTAGTTAAAGACTGAATGAATGAACATCTCTCATGATAATAAGTACCCGTGCCCAGGAAGCAGAGAGCAGTTTATAAGAAGAACATAATTTTCCTTTATGGTATCCTAAACAGGTAGATAACAAATAATGCTATTCTTTACTTCTTTTAGATGAATGTTATATGCTCATGTAATTGTTCAGTTGGTAGTAGGACAAAAAGAGAATATGAATCAAGTCTTCAAATTCTAGACAAGCTCTGCCTGATGGCACTCCTGATGAGAGGTACTCTCCTGGCTAATAGTATTGATATGATACGGTATGCTATTAAACTGTAAAAGCAAGTGGGGAGGAATGGTGGTGAGCTTTAAGCCAAGCAAGCCAACTTTGTCAATTTATTTCCTAAATATAATGAAGAAAAGATGATGTGTGGTTATCAGTGGACCTCGGGAAATGCCCTGCACATAACAGGCTGTGAATAACTCATGGCCCAGAGAGAACATGTGACTTGCGAGTTCTACCTACACAACCCAGTGGCCTCCTCGGCAGAGTCACAATAACTTAGCCAAGCAGGCTCAGAACAAGGTCTCCTGATCGCTGTCACATCATTTACTTCATCACCCAGGCTCTCTCTCTTCATGACAGCACAGGGAAATTAATTAATTGCAGAGAAAACTTTTAGGGAAATTGAATAAAAGACACATAGTCCTAAGTATTTGTAAAAAGTTATAGAATATGCTATGCATCTCTGAGAATATGGTGATAATATTCAATGTATGGAAATCCTTTCCAAGTACTCCAAAAAGACAAATGATTCGCAATACTCAATGCATATATTTTGGAAAGCAACTTAAAGGGCACGTGGACTGTTCAGTCAGTTGAATATCCAATTCTTGATTTCAGCTCAGATCATGATTTCAGGGTCTTATGGGATTTGCTTAAAAGATGCTTTCCCTCTCTCTCTCTCTCTCTCAAATAAATAAATGTTAAAAAAAAAAAAAAAAGAAAAACAACTTAAACAACAGCTCTTTTTCCATTTATCCTGATAACATTTTTAGTAGGTCTCTTATTATTTCTATATAATTTAAAGGCTTAACCATGAGTGACCATGAACCATATATGTATAGATGTTCAAAATAGAGATAATGTTTCTCTCTGGCTATGTGTTGATTTTAGCACTATCTTTCTTTCAAAAATCTTCACTACCCTGTGTGCCTGTTCTTGTACCCATTCAATATACACTGGCAAATACAGAGCAATAATAGTGGTATAGTCCTTGTCTGCAAGGAGCTTACAGTTTAGTTGGAAGGGAGAACAACAATTTAAAAATGTAATTGTGGGGTGCCTGGGTGGCTCAGTCGGTTAAGCATCTGCCTATGGCTCAGGTCATGATCCCAGAGTCCTGCGATAGAGCTCACATTGCACTCCCTGCTCAGTGGGGAATCTGCTTCTCCCTCTGTCTACCCCCCGGCCCCGTGTTCTCTCTTGTTCACTCTGCTCTTTCTCTCTTAAATAAGTAAATAGAATCTTTAATAAAAAACATGTAATTGTAACACTGTGTGGGTTAATTATATAGAGACTGAGTATAGGATCCTATTTGGAAAAAAAAATTCAGAAAGCATCTGGTCTAGTGTGAGAGGAATCAGGAAGGGCTTCCTAGACAAACTGGTGTGTAGACTGGTGTCTGAACAGGTGTGTAGGGATTACCTAGGTAGGAGAGTGATGGGAAAGGGAGATTATTCCAGGCAGAGGGAGCAGCAGGTATAAGGCAGCCTGGAGGCAAAGGATGAACGGCAATTGTAGTGATGTGAGGTAAGTTTATTGATGTTGAAATAGAGAATACAAAGTGAGAAACACTAAGAGGTAAGGATGCAGAAGGAAATGGAGAAATCAGTTGATCCTGAGTGGTCTTGATGACAGGCAAGGACTGTGGGACTACTTGAAGAGCTCTGGGTTTAGAGGTGACATTGTCTGGATCACATAATGTGAAGCTTATTCTAGTTACAATGTGGAGTACAGATTGAAGAGCCTTTGCTGAAGGCATGGGGAATGATCAAGTGACCTCTTCAGTAAGAGACAGCAGGAGCCTGATGAAGACAGTAGTAGGGAGGATGAAGGGCAGAGGAGGAACAAACTGGGGAGAAATCCAGGACATAGAGGTGACAAGGTTTGGCAACTGATCAGATTTGGACATGGAGAAAGACAAAAAGTTAAGCATGATTCCCAGATCACTGACCCGAGTGTGTCAAATCTACCTCTCTGCCAACCTACACCATATGCTGCACACACGAGTAAACCTGGGCTGAAATGTGGCTCTGTGTGTGCCTTGTGATGGCCCATTCATAATGTCATTCCTACTTTTCTTTCTGCCTCAACATAAGGCATGGCCCACTTCTAAAGATACTTTCTAGGTTTACTCTTTCTGACTACATCTTTATCACCCTATTTTACGTCTATCACTGTTGTATGAAAGTCGTTTATATACTTGTGTTCTTTTTTCTTGTAATAACTTTAAGATCTACTCTTTTAGCAAGTTTCAAATATGTAATACAGTAATATTAACTATAGTCAATGTGCTGAATAGTACCCCTGTGATTTACTTATCTTACAGCTGGAAGTTTGTGCCTTTTGACCCCCTTCATCCATTTCACCAATATATACTTGTCTGATTCCTGGGCTATGCCTCCCTTCACCCCTATATTTTTAGGGCTACGGCAGGACATATGCCTTGCCATATATTTCTTAGATCACTTTCCACACAAAAACAGTTGTTTCTTTAATTGTAAATATTCATTTAAAGATACAAGAGTTTAATTTTTTTTTCTTAGTTTCCTCAAACACTATGCACGCACTCATATTTGAATAATGTCTTGGAAATACAATGCCCATTTTTTTCTATTAGAAAAAAATCTATTACTGTGAAAATGGTCATTACTTTCCTATGAATCTTAATGAATGCATCCTTCTGGTACTGTTCATAATCCCACATAGGATGAATAAAAAGATGCATGTACTATATCCAGTGGTACATAGTGGATTGGATAAATTGCACAGGGAAGTTCCCCAGAGTGAATTAGCATCAATAATACATGCATATCTATATTCTATTCTGAGTCAAGCTCATTGCTGCTACTGAAAATCCATTGTGCAGATACTTGTGCTCAGGATGTGCCTTTATGCATTCAGTACTTTATTTTTAGTTAATATTGCATTAACTTCTTTATTAGAATAAATTATAGGGGGGTATGGAGTATCTTTGGGAAAACACATTTTTTAAAATGGTCTCATTTTTCTTTTCTGAATTAAACAAGATAAATAAGAAGTGCTTTGGATGTCACATAATTTTAAAATAAGATCTACTTCAAGTAAAAATTTCCTACTCACTATTTATAAAATACTCTATGGAAACTAATTTTTCTAATTCTATACCCCAACACACTCCCAATTTGGATTAAGCAAAATGGTGACTATTGTATTAAATATGAATGATACATATATAGCCGATCCTCATTATTCAGAGATTCTGTGTTTGTGAATGGACCAACTCACTAAAATTTATTTGGGACTTCCAAATTAATTTCTCGCAGTAGTTTTGTGGTCATTTGTTGATATGTGCCATGATGTGAAAATTTTGAGTTGCCTGATATGCATGTTCTCAGCTGAAGTTGAACAAGGCAATGCTCTGCCTTCTTGTTTCTCACACTGTAAGAAGTGTCACACTGTAACAAGCTCTCACACTGTAAACAAGTGTCGTTTGGCAGTCTAGTTAGTACCACATTTTTTACTTTTCTTTTTTTTTTTTTTCTGTTTACACTGACCCCAAGCATAGCATTGAAGTGCTCTCTAGTGTTCCTAAGTGCAAGAAAGCTACAATGTGCTGTTAAAATTAAACTGGAAACCAGGCTTGAAAATCCCCCAAGCAAACAAAACCATTTGAACCATGTAAGCAAAACTAAAACTAGCTTATTTCATGAAAATGAGTATAACGTAGGTTATTTCTTGTAAATGCCTCTGACAATCATAAAAGAAACTTAAGTCATCTTCGTAAAATGGTGTAAGATAATCACTTTCAACCAATCCCCTGCAATCTAGAAACCTCCACTGTAAGAACCAATCATTGTAAAGGTTAAACAACTTCCTCATTTTCACTTTGTAAACTATCCTACAATGTCATGCCTCTGAGCTTCTTATCAGTTTTGATTTTGAAAGCTCCCAGTTCGTGAACTGCTCTTATATACACAATCAACTCTTACTGATCTGGTGGTATAATTTTGCTACTTCCAGATTCTTGGCAGTGTCTCATAGAGAAAATGTGCATTGGATAACCTTTGTTCAGGCGTGAGTTAGAGTGCTGTTGGCCATGAGTTCAATGTTAACAGATTACATTATATACTAAATGAGTGTCTTTAAACAGAAACACACATAAACCAAGGTTATGTATTGATAGGTCAATGAAAATGTTATAATCAGAATTTCATAGAAACCTAACTCTGTATTAGGAGCAATGGTTCAATATTTGCTAATTCAGACTTTTCAGAAATAATTACCACAAGTAGGAAGAGTCAATAGTACTTTTGTATCTGACAAAAAAAGGAAGCAAACAAAAAAAATTCTTGTGGTAAATGGTGATAATTTCATTTCACTTTATAATTTATGTCAGTGAAATTTTAAAAATATGCATACACATACAGAAAAGAAAACAGCTCTCCCTTTAGAATGCTCCCTTCAGTATCTAGCAGGAGAGATAAATAGAAGTACATGAACTAGAACACAGGGTAGTAAATGTGATAATCAACATATAGGTAAGGTGAAGCAGAAATATACATGCATCTTATGGCAAATGACTTTGGGATCGTTGGAGAAAGAATATGGAATTCATGATGCAATGTATTTGAGACGGTTTCCTAGGGATGAGTGAGAGTTCAGCAGATAGATTAGGAAGGTGAAGGAATGAAGGAAGGCTCAGACACAAATTATCTAACTATGGCTTCATGAACAAAAACTCCAAATGCCAATGTGTTATTTTGACAATTAAAATGGGTCTCTAAATAGAAATGCAATTCAATCTACTATTACGAAATTATTTTTGAATGAAATATTTATTAAACTAATAACAGATTTCTCCTTTATACTATATACATGAGCTTGGTTTGTCTGTTTGAACCACACTATCCTGAGGACCGTGGTGCCTAGTGAGTTTCAACAATGTTTCTTGGATAAAAGACCATATAAGTAAAAGAATGTCAGTAGACCAAATCACAAACAAAAACAAAAGAGAAAAAATATTTTACAGTTGCAGTATAACAATGGAACTATGTCCTATTCTATTTATTTCATCTACATTAAGTGGTAGACATGCTAGCATATGCCTCATTCCAGAAAGTGATAAAATATTAGGAGTAAAAGACAAGTTTCATAGAAGGTATCCTGTTGGTGCTTGTCCTATGCGGTGAGGCGGGAATCCCAGCAATTAAACACAATGGAGTCCTTGTTCCTCTGTGCCAATATTTTTAATAGATCCACCATTGTGGTATACTTCAACTTTCCCCGGGAGAAATTAAAGGCATCCTTTGAAAGATGCTGAGAATTACCCAATGGCTATGTTCAAATTGTCAGACTTCATTTTGAACCATTCTGAATAGCTCTCCAAGTTTCAGGGAATCAACATGGAAGGCACAGTGCTGAAAACTGCATTATGGTGTCTGTTAGAGAACAGTGGGAAAATGATCTTGCCAGAGTCCCTTCTCCCCACTCCCACTGCAACAAAAGAAGAAGGATGAGTGCTTTCCAAATATGCTGTGCCCAGCTCCTGCTAACTCAGTTTAAATTCATCAGCAGCTGCAGCAAACTTGCAGATGGTGCCAGACCCTAGGAGGGGAACACCTACAGGGAGACGGGGCCTCTCGAAAAGCTGTGCTCTCTCTCTCCTGTCCAACAGCCTAACATCAAACTATTCTCAAGGTCCAGAAGTTCTGGCAGAAGAGGAGAGTTAAAGAGCCTCGGGAAGGAATTTTTTTTTCCACTTTGGAAACACAGAGAATATTTAGGAAGACCCTGTTCACCCATTGCTATCGTCATTATACTCGTTGATTATAGCTCTATCTCCTGGGCCAGTTTCTCTTCCCTCTCACCTCCTCCTGCCTGTTTCCTCTTGACAAGTTTGCTCACCAGGCCCCTCAGTCTTAGCAATTTTCACAAAGGACAGCACAAAATAGATGCCAGCAGGGCCAAAGGCAGACGCCAGGAGGCTGTCACTTCTTCGCCCCTGGCTTGAGTGGAATGCCAGCAGCTCCTATTGATTCTGTTCTCTTCCAGCCAGGCTCCAGTGAAAGCATGCTCTGGCCAGTGCCCCCACGGAGACAGTCACAGCTGCCAAGTGTTCTTTCAGCTTTAGGTGGTCTATAAGCATCCCACTGCAGCCAGACGCCATAGCTCAGGACCCAGGCAGGACAACCTGCTGGAGACCACCCTTGCCAGGGCGAAGCCCATCACGAGGCGAGAAGGGAACAGAGCCAGAAAGAGCCTCGAGGGTTCAGTTGCTAACCCGGTTGGAGGATCTGGCATCAGAGTCATGGCCCCAGGCACGCTGCTCAGATTCGCTGCAATAACCAGCTGCTTGTCTGGCTGCTTGTTGCCAAATAGCAATCCTGGCATCTAGCCATCGAGCTGGCACAGGGATGGAAATGCTACAGTTCAACAGTTTTCACCAGGCTGTGCCAAACTAGAGATACGGAGCACTTCCCTGACTCCAGTCCATTCCAGTGGTATCTACTTCCTGTGGAAGGCTTCCGTCGGACTTTTCCTTGCCTGAGTGGAGTGACAGCATTCCGGAGAAAATGGCTGTAAAGCAAATGCTACAGCCTAAAATTGCTCTTCCGAATGGGTTAAGAGTAAAACATTTGCGATTAGCTAAATGTGGTGTCCCTGAAACAGCTGCCCTCATCCCTGAGGCTTCTGTCTTAGCAAGCAAGAGAAGCAGTGGGGATTCAAAGAGCTTTCAGTGTAAACTCCATGAATATGTAGATTTTCTTCCATTTATAAATGTATTAAGAGCAGAATTATATGTATCGAGTTGCTGTAGATCCAGGAATCCTTTAAATTGTAGACAGGCATACCCGGGAGACATTGCAGGGTTGCTCCCAGACCATTGCAATAAAGTGAATCACAATAAAGAGAGTCAAATGGAGTTTTTGGTTTCCCAGTGCATATAAAAGCTACATTTACACCATACTGTAGTATTAAGTGTGCAATAGCATTATGTCTAAAAAACAAGGTACATACCTAAGTAAAAATAATACTTGATTGCTAAAAAATGCTAACCATCAACTGAGCTTTCAGTAAGTCAATCTTTTTACTGGTAGAGGGTCTTGCCTTAATGTGGATGGAGACTCATGTGGATGGTGGTGGTTGCTGAAGGTTGGACTGGCTGTGGCAATTTCTTAAAATAAGGCAATGATGAGGTTTGCTGTAACAGTTGACTCTCACTTTCATGAACAATATCTCTGTAGCACGTGGTGCTGTTTGATAACATTTCACCCATAGTAGAACTTCTACCAGTGGAGTCATTGGTCTCAAACTATGCTGCTCTTTGTCAACTACTTATATGTACTATTTTAAATCCTTTGTTGTTATTTCAACAATCTTCACAGCAGCGTCACCAGGAGTAGCTTCCATCTCAAGAAACCACTTTCTTTGCTCACCTATAAGAAGCAATCCCTCATCCATTTGGGTTTTATCGTGAGAATCACAGCCATTCAGCCCCATCTTCAGGCTCCCCTTCTAATTCTAACTATCTTACTATTTCCAACAGATCTTCAGGTACTTCCAAAACTGAAGTCTTGAACCCTCAGAGTCATCCATAAGGGTTGGAATCAATCTCTTCCAAGCTATTATTAATACTGATATTTATACCTTCTCCCATGAATCACAAATGTTCTTTTTTCTTTAAGATTATTTATTTGAGAGAGAGACAGCAAGAGCAGAGCAAATGAGAACACGAGTAGGGGGACAGGCAGAAGCAGGGTCCCTGCTGAGCAGGAATCCCAAGGTAGGACTCTATCCTAGGACCCTGAGATCATGACCTGAGCCAAAGACAGAGGCTTAACTCACTAAGCCACCCTGGGGCCCCAAATAAAAAATGCTTTTAATGACATTGAGAATGAAAACCAGAAGGTTTTCAATTTACTTTCTCTGATATATCAGAGGAATCACTATCTATGGCACCTATTGTCTTACGGAACATATATCTTAAATAATAAGACTTGAATGTCAAGATTACTCCTTGATCCATGGGCTGAAGAATAGATGTCATATTACCAAGCATTTATTCATTTATTTACTTTTTAAGATGTTTTTTTTTTTTAATTTGAGAGAGAGAGAGAGAAAGAGAGAGAACGGGGAGAAGGGCAAAGGAAGAGTGAGAGAGAAACTCCTAAGTAGACTCACACTGAGTGTGGATCCCAATACAGGGCTCAATCCTACAACCCCAAGATCTCGACCTGAGCTGAAACCAAGAGTCAGACACTCAACCGACTGTGTCACCCAGGCATCCCATGGCATTTAAACAATATTATCTCACTGTACATCCCCTCCAGAGCTTTTTGGTGACCAATGATTTATCAATGAGCAGTACTCTTTTTTTTTTTTTTATTTTAAGGAGCACTCTTTTCAAAGAAGTATTTTATTTCTGAGCAGTAGGTCTCAATGGTGGGCTTAAAATATTCAGCAAACCATGTTGTAAACATATGTGCTATCATCCAGGTTTTGTTGTTCATTTACAGGCAGAGTAGATTTTGCATCATTCTTAAAGTCACTAGGGTTTTCAGAGTGGTCAATGAGCACTGGCTTTAACTCAAAGTCATCCATTAGCCCCTAAGAGAGTCAGCTGTCCTTTGAAGCTTTGAAGCTAGCTGGTCAATGACTTCTCCTTTCCAACTACAAAAGTCCTAAATGACATCTTCTTCCAAAAGAGAGCTGGGTCATCTACACTCAAAATCTATGGTCTAATCCAGTCATTTTCATGCATTATCTTAGCTAGATCTTCTGGATAAGTTGCTGTGGCTTCTATATCAGCACTTGTAACTTCACCTTGCAATTTTATGTTACGGAGAGTGCTTCTTTCCTTATACCTCATGAACCAATCTCTGATGGCTTCAAACTTTTCTTCTGCAGCTTCCTCTCCTCTCTCCTCTCTCAGCCTTCACAGAATTAAAGATAGTGAGGGCCTCGCTCTAAATTAGGCTTTGGTTCAAGGGACAGTATTTTGGCTGGTTTGATCTTCTATCTAGACCACTAAGACTTTCTCCAGATCAGCAATAAGGCTATTTTGCTTTCTTATCATTGGTGTGCTCACTTGTAATTTCCTTCAAGAATTTTACTTTGAATTCACAAATTGGCTAACTATTTGGTGCAGCAGACCTTCCTCAGCTTTCAACTTGATTTCCTCACTAAGCTGAAGCTGAATCACTGCTAGCTTTTTTTTTTTTTTTTTTTTTTTTTACGATAGTCACACACAGAGAGAGAGAGGCAGAGACACAGGCAGAGGGAGAAGCAGGCTCCACGTACCGGGAGCCCGATGTGGGATTCGATCCCGGGTCTCCAGGATCGCGCCCTGGGCCAAAGGCAGGCGCTAAACCGCTGCGTCACCCAGGGATCCCTGCTAGCTTTGGTTTAAAGTGAGAGACAAGTGATTCTTCCCTTCACTTGCACACTTGCAGGCCATTGTAGGGTTATTAACTAGACTAATTTCAATCTTGTTGTGTCTCAGGGATTGGAGAGGCCCAAGGAAAGGCAAAGAAACAGGGGAATGACCAATGTATGGAGCAGACACATACAACATTTTGTCCAATAAATTCATCACCTTATATGGGTGTGGTTTATGGCCCTCAAAAGAATTACCAAAAAAAAAAAAAAAAAAGAATTACAAAAGTAACATCAAAGATTGCTAATCACAGATCACTAAATAAAGATAATAAGCAATTTCCATAAAATCTATACCAAAGATCAGATTTCTTAAAATTACTGGAAAAAGAGAGATCTGTGATTCCAGATGTCAACATGATGAACATAATTTAGTTTTTCTGACATCAAAAGTGCCCACTGGCTCATGGGCACTCTCGATGTCAGAAAAACTTAATTGTATGGAAATTGTTGATTCTAGAGCACAGAGTAAACCATATGATGATGTCCATAATTAGAGCCATGTAAAGGGTTCTAAAAATAGGAGGCAGCTAAAAAGCCACCAGTGTATCTAATCTTATTTTCTTTCCATTGGTCCAGATTGCAAGAAAGCACTTCTATACTTTGTCTGTTTAGGACTGATCCACATACTTACTCCTAAGGCTTCTTGTTCATGAGATATACAACAGAGAGGTAAATAAGTTGAGATTCAACTTGGAGGGACACTTCCCATTAGGGAGATAAATATTGTACAGATCATAGTCAATGGCTATCAGCACCTTACAGAGAAAAATCCCTGTGTCTGTCTGATGCCATGTGTAGATGCCATGTGTAGATTTGACATCCTATAAACATAAACATACCTGAATACAGAAAAAATCTCCTCTGAAAAGCTCATGTGTCTAATTGGTCTCTGTTGGCCCAAAATCTCTCTCATAACACTCACGATGTAGCTAATGATTCCATTTTTTTTTTCCTTTCTCAGGGTAAACAAAGGGGATCAAATAAATTGTACTACTGCAATTGTGAGTTACATCATGATTTGTTCACACCATTTACAGAGGACAACATGACTAGTCTTTTGTCTGTTCATTCTTTTCTGATGGGCTTTACTGTTTTTATTTTTTGTTTTTATTATTTTTTTTTTGAGGGTGGAGAGAGTTGTTTTTTTCATTTTTTTTAGAGTCCAAAGGGGTGGGGGCTGGTGCTGATTTTTCAAAGTATCAAAGATAATATGCTATAAAAATTTCTTTCTTCTTTCACCTTCTTCATCATCAGCTACACCTCTCCAACTGTGTGGGTCAGCATTCTGCAGTTATGAAAAGGTTGATCTTATAGTTTTAATATTCAAAGACATATTAATACAAATTAGTTATTCTGAAGTTTGATTTCTGTAAGATGTAATTTCTTTGCATTTGATCTTAAGGGGTAAAAATTATGAGTTTAAGATGTAAGAAGGCACAGCCTGGGTGGCTCAGCGGTTGAGCGCCTGCCTTTGGCCCAGGGCATGACCCTGGAGACCCGGGACTGAGTCCTGTATCAGGCTCCCTGCATGGAGCCTGTTTCTCCTCTGCCTATGTCTCTGCCTCTCTCTGTCACTCTGTGTCTCTCATGAACAAATAAATTTTAAAAATCTTTAAAAAAAGATGTAAGATGTATTCACAGAGCCTGGAAATTTGTTTCAATAGTTAATAACATTCCATGCCACAAATTCTTACTGAGGCACTTGACATGTGTCAGGCATTGAGCTAAGGATAGGAAAATAATGGTGAAGAAGACACCATTTCTGCTCTCAAAGAAATTACAGTCTTCCAATATAAAAGTATTAATAAGCATGTAGACATAGTATGTGTGTGTGCATATATGTGTGCATGCACACACGCATATGTATGTGTGATGTGGTGATGTCTACTGGTCATATAACTTGCTTTGGAAAACTAGCCACATTTCCAATTTGCCCCACTACTTTTTGTATACTTGGGTTTATTAAGCACATGTTTTCCTTATCCCTTCTTAATTTGATTTTTTTTTTTTGTGGTGTTTATTTTCTATGTATCACCATGGTTTCAGCATAGGGCATCTATCTTTCATCAGGTTCTAAAATACCTCTATAAATGAGGCATCAAGAACAAAATTAGAGTAATATATTTGAAGCAATTCACTGCTTTAACAATTTGTATTAACAACAAGCAGTTCTTTGCACAAAGGCAACATAAGGATTTTGAATTTAGGTGAAACCACTGCACTAAAATCCAGGTAAAATTGAATGTCATACTTGAAAAGACAAATCCACTCAGTAAAGACTGATTAATGCTTTGGTACATACTGTTCATTAGCAGAAAGCAGGGCTCTCAGAAAAATGGAAATCAAACAGTTGTAGGTTTTATAACAGAGGAAGTCTGGAAGGTCATCAAGCCAGAGGGGCGACCAAAGCTCAGGCAGATGAAGGGACCTGTCACACTATGGAGCTCTTTGGTGACAGAGCTATGAAGACACTTTAGGTCTCCCAATTCCAGCCACTACAGTAATGTTGGCAATGTTTACCTGCCCCAAATGTATGCCTTTCAGGTACATTCCCAACCATTCTTTCCTGGCCATTTGGGAGCTCTGAGCAGGTGGTAAGTACCCTTGAGCTGAGAATCCCCTGTATTGGGGATTCTAATCAGATACTGAGCCTACTACAGCTGGTTTTCTTCTTGGTCCTATCTTGGGGGCTAGAGTTCCTCAGCTTCTCTCACTTTGCTCAGAAAACTCTCAAATGAGTGAAATAGCATGAACTATGCTGCTAGCATTTCAGTTAACACAGGGATGTAAAGTTGGAATTCTACAATGACTACAGTAAAAATGAAACAGAGCAAGCCAGAAACCTGAGTCCTGTGTGGTGTTGCATTGACCATGGCACCTCAAACTGACACACTGGTACCAAAAAACAAGAGCGTGTGATGCAAGAGTACAGTAAAATATTTTTTGTGTGTGATAAAACACCCATTTTTGAGCTACATTGGGATAAAGTTTAACTTAAAAAAAAAGATTTTACTTATTTATGTGTGTGTGTGTGTGTGAGAGAGAGAGAGAGAGAGAGAGAGAGAGAGAGAGCATAAACAGCGGCAGTGGCAGAGGGAAGGGAGAGCAGGGAGCCCAGTGCTCACAGGACTCCAGGATCATGACCTGAGCTGAAGGCAGATACTTAATCTAAGATGCTCCAAAGTTGAACTTTCTTGCCTTATACTAAGATGATGGCACTTTTAATATTAAAATGAACTTTTGGGGGAAAAAATGTGCTAGTAGGAATAAATTTATGCTATTAGAATCTATGAGCTAGTAAATAATAGGAAATAGGCATTTTGTTGAGTATCATTTATTGTTTAATAAATTAAAAGTTGGTAATACCTTATAGATCATCCTCCTTTTTTGTTATGTAACTGTTTTTCTAAATCTGAAAGTCTGGGAATTATTATATGATTCTACTCGGAACATTTGGCATTTACACAGACAGTGAGTGATGAGAGGGATAAAACTCTATCAAAGGGCATTTATATCACACTGATATCCAGGAAACAGTGACTTCCATTTGAAACACAATTTCATTCCTTCAAATATTTTATAATTTCTCTGAAGAGTTTTTCATGCTTTCCTTAAACAGGAAGAAAGGTCATTAACACAAACAAAACACATTTTGCCAGGGTGTTTCTCTCCAAACTAGACACTCAACACTATTCGAGTGGCTATTAAGCAAAGTGCTATGCTAGCTGAACATTATGTGTATGTTGTTTTGGCAGAACTTTCGAAGTCATTAATTAATTTTTCTATAGCAGCTCAGAAAGTCATTCCTTTATGCTCACTGACAGGCATTTCTGAAACTGGAGTTTGCAATATGGTTTGGTATCACCAAGGAATGGCGTGGAGGTAAATCCTCTCTCTCTCTACATCCATAGGGATGTACTTGGATGTACCCAAGTTCTAGGCCAAGTTTTGATTTAAAGAAAAGCGGTGGGGGGAGTCTGGTTCTACAACATATGCATTTATTCCAATAGAGAACCAAATAAAGAGGGAGAGAGAAGGCTCTACTGTCTGGATCTGAGTTCCCATTCAGCCACTCGTAGGCTATGTCAGTAGTTACACAGAGCTTCAAATGACCTTATGTCTCTGTGCTTTAGTTCCCTTTTCTGCAGAAGAGAATAACTGTAGCTCATTGGGAATGGAAGAGGCTGATAATTAAGTGAAATACTTGTACAGAGCATTTTGGTTTGCCTGGAACTGAAAGATTCCCAGGCTGTAGGACTTTTGTGTTAAAACTGGGAAAGCCCTGGACAAGCCACAAACAGCTAGTCACTCTACCTGACAAATGCTTGTAACAATATCTGGTATAGAATATTCACTAAAATGTCAGCTCTCACTGTAATGGTTGCTTTTTTCATTAGAATTCAAATATGCCATGAATGTGAATGCATTCATCTTCCACAGAACTAGCATGAAGTTGTAACCTAATAAATACTACTCTTTTGCTTTAGAGTTATAGAAAACAGAGTCACAGACAGAGGCAGAAAACCCAGAATTGACTGTTTATGCAGAGGCCCACCACAAATCACTTTCCACTCAGACAAAACGATCCTGACATGAAAGCATTCCCAGGAAATATGCCTCTTTTCCCTCTCTCAGAGGTGTCATTCATTATTAGCACAAGATGACTCCTCTTTTAAATTTTGAAATTGGGGAAGCCTTTTACAATTCTCTGATAACCTCATTTCTAGTTCTTACTTGAACTGCTTACGGCCTTTGCCTGGTCTGTGGTCATGAAAGTATCATAAGGACACTTTATCCAACAAAGCATGCAGGTAATTGTAGCGATCACAGAGTTCACTGTGTGACTATGGCGTGGTTCTATGTTGAGACATGCAGATCATCTATAAATTACACCTCTGGCTTGCCCTGTAATGCTAAGCATGAATCAATGAAACAGGTCAGCTCTTTATCTTAAACTTGGTTGCTTTCCCAAGATTCCTGTACAAGAATCAGCAAGGCTCAATTTTGCAGGTAACGAATCAATGTCAGGTTCAATGCCTTTGAAAACTTGTGTAGAGGGCAGCAATTACCAATAGACAAGATCTGGGTCCTGGATAATGAAGACAATTGTGTTTACAAAGATAAAGTCTAAAAGTAAGAGATCACAAGAACACCAGAACTGGAAAAAAATAAAAATAAAAACAAACAACAGCAACAAAAATCAAAAAAATCCAAAAAAAAAAAACAAAACAAAACAAAACCCCCCAAAAAACAAAACAAAACAAAAAAAAACCTTGGGATATGTTTGATATACAAAATTTTAGTACAGAGCTGGAAATCATTTGAACAAAATGACCACCAAGCTTCACCCAGAATGTCCACATTGGGAGCAAATTAATTCCATTTTATGTTGGGGATAGTACTCACTGAATGCTTATTCCATACTAAGCTTTATTTTAATGCTTTGTGTATTAGCTCACTCAATTTTCTTAGCAACCCTAAAAGGGAGGTACCATTATACCCATTTTATAGAAAGACAAACTGAGGAACAGAGGAGCAGTGTAACTTGTTCAAAGACACACATCTAATAAACGACAGCCTTGAGAGTTAAACCCTGAGTGGTCTTCATAATGATGTAAGGAGAACAAGGCTACTTATACAGAGAACCAGAATAACAGGCTTTCTGTATTTTCTGAGAAAGAAGTCAAACTACATCAAGTTTGACATGAAAGGATATTTATGAAAGACTGTTTCAGTAATTGATATTATTTAAGAATCTGTCTCCTGATTCAAAATCTAATGTAGTTATTTAAATAAATAGAGGTAGCTAGTAAACAAAAAAGCATACCTAAAAATTGTTTAATAGAAACACTGAGTTTTTAGGGTATAGATCCTTTACCTCTTTGGTTAGGTTTATTCTCAGGACAAACATTATATGGTCTCATTCATTTGGGGAATATAAAAATAGTGAAAGGGAATAAAGGGGAAAGGAGAAAAAATGAGTGGGAAATGTCAGAGCGGAAGACAGAACATGAGAGACTCCTAACTCTGGGAAACGAACTGGGGATGGTGGAAAGGGAGGTGGGAGGGGGTGGGGGTGACTGTGTGACGGGCACTGAGGGGGGCACTTGATGGGATGAGCACTGGGTGTTATTCTATATGTTGGCAAATTGAACACCAATAAAAATAAATTTATAAAAAAAAGAAGCACTGAGGAAATACTTTTTAAATATATACTTTGTAAGAAAATTTAGTTGATAAGAACAGATTCAAGCTAAATCAAATCCAACTTGTTGATTCAGCAATAAATTCTAAGTGATATCAGAATACCATTAATATATACACATTGATTGAGACTGTCAAATATGTTTTAAACCACTTTATTATATTCAAGAGCTAAAATGCTTGCCATCAATTTGATTTGCAAACTTTCGTTTTATTTTTAAAGCACATCATTATGCCATATTTATGCACTACAACTGAGTGTTTTAAATTTGTTTTGCACTATATTTTAATTTTCCTCTGTTAGACTGAGCCTAAATGGTGCATATTTTTCTTGATACTCTGATTTTATAGGATAAATATACCGCTAAACAATGAATAGCAATAATACAAAGTATTATAATCCAAATATTCACTGTCATAGAGATAAATAAGACAGGAGTAATATAAAAACTAAAGTATGTGCTTTGTTTGAATACAGATTTCGTAAAATTACAGGTGAACTCCTCTTAATTTAGTCCTAATACAATTTTAGTCCTTATACATGTAAATGTGAATGGCAATAAGGATTTTTTCCTATTGTATAAGTGAAAAATGATAACTAGCATTTATTAAGGATTCAATATACATTAGTCACTAATAGGCTCAGATGGGCTAAATGACTTGACCAAGATTTCACAACCAGTAAGAGATAAACTAGAATCCACAATTGACTCAAAATTCTCTGTTATTCTCATGGTATGATGCTGTCTCCTAGCCTTCTTAAGTAGGGTAATTTCAGATTGTGAATTTCATAGCATATGATTGTATTTTTAAAAAGCTTTTGGGTTGATGAAAATATTTTACATTTTGATCATCATGGTTACTACACAGGCATATATATTTGTCAAAATCCATCAAATCCTACACTTAAAATTAATGTATTTAGTGTTACTTCCCAAAACTGTTGACCGAAAAACTTAACAAAGCTACTTAGAAAAATTGTAGGGAAATGTCTATTGTGTGAGATACTTGATCATCAAGAGACACCATAGTGTTAGAGATATAATGAATATGATAACAGAAATGGAGAGCAAAAATGTTTCTTAAAATTTTCTAAGAATAAATTGTAACGATGACTTATTTGCAACCATATGAATAAATTACATATACAGATCCCACTCTTGCCAATTTTCAGATGACAAGCTGTCATTTTTAAAATGTGACAAATACACAGATATGCTGTGTATTTGTATGGTTTTCATCAAGAGTCTCAAATGTTGTGCTCCCAAAAGTCATTGGTTGCCAAAAGAAATCTGCAGAGAGATTCCAGAAAAAAAAAAAAAAATCAGCAAACACCATTTAGTAAACCCAGATTACTTTGCATTAGGTATGGAATTAGCAGTTAGTGACATACTGACAGCTGAAACCTGACAGTGGAGGTAAGAATAAATGGTTACTTCATATCTCAGCAGCACTACTGAGTGAGTAAGCAAAGTATTGATCCTAATTTGGTTCCTGAAATGCATGTGACTCAAGCTATCCTGAAGCTTCCCTCCAAAACTCTCCCTGGGATCCAGACAAGAGAAGAACTTGTAATTTGAAACTTTCCTTCTTTCATTTTGATGGAACAATCTGAAATATAGGGTTTAGGGAAACCCTGCTTCCTACGTCTCCTATTATGAACTTACAGTCTCCCTGGAACAAATTTCTTGACAGAAGTCCAATATAGTAATTTTTCCATGACTGATGAATTCAGGGTTTCTTCTGTTATTAAGTATTTACTATTTCCACTTACATACCTGGAACTGTGTAGGCACTGAGGGTATAAAAATGAATGAGATAAATACACTGTCCTCAAAAGCTTGTAGTTAAGAAAAATGGGAGGGAGGAGAGAGGAAGAAAGTTAGAGTCAGACAGAATAAACCAGTAAAAAATCATGTGAAGAAAGATGACTATTTAGTTATAGTTTGGGTGCAAAGGAGAGACAGGCATTTTCTTATTTATTTTATTTTTTATTTTTATTCTTATTTTTATTTATTTATTTATTTTGAGATAGGCATTTTCACTTAGAAGGATTGTCAGGTAATGACCCTGAAGAAAGGCCCAGCAAATACCTTTCAGCTTTTACTCCCCTACAAAAAGCCACCCTGCTCAAGCTTGCCAATGACCTCAATGTTGCCAACACAAATGCCACTTCTCTACTGTTTTTTTTTTTTAACTTTTCAATAGCATGTATTCAAGATCCTTGATCATTCTACCGTTTTGAGATACTTTCTTCCCCCAATTTCTATAATATCATACTATCCTGCTTTTGTGGTTTTCCTTGATCTCATTGCTTGTTCCTTGATACATACCCTATGTATGAATCATGTTTAAGAGGAGGGACTATTACATACATACATGTGATATGGAAGTATTTACATGTAAACTACTTAGAATAACATTCAGCACATATTAGCCACTATATTATTAACATCAATATATGTTTTAATGCCATTGATAATGCTTAATGACTCCTAGGCTATTTTTATTCTAACCCCTGCTTTAGAAGTTAGTCATTTATCAAACTGCCAATTTGCATCCCATTTTTTATGTTAATAGGATCTCAAAAATAACAATACTGAGGAGAACTCTTGATTTCTATCCACCCAAAATCATTCCTTCCACAACCCTCCCTATTTTATGAAATGGCCCTAATATTTTATAGATGCTAAAGCCAAAAACTGAGGAATTATTAGAAATCATTCCTAATTTTTCTTTCCCTAACCATCCTGCTGTATCAGTAACTTCTATCATCAGTAACTTCTATCAAAACCATCTCCAAAATACATCCCAAATCTATCACATCTAACTTCCTCCACCACTATGATCCTATGCCAAGCCATCAATCACTGTCTTCTGCTTGGAATTCCACAATGACCTCTTTGCTCAATGGCTTGCCTCTTCCCTCATATGTCCCTAAAACCCATTCTTTATAGAGTAGCCAGAATAACTTTTCTAAATAAAATTAATAAATTAGGATAAAATCCAATCTCCATACTCTGGCTTACAAAACCTTACTGACTTGGCCCTGGTGCATTGTTTTTGCTTCACCTATTACTACTCCTACTTCCCTTACTCATTGTTCTTTTGCTATTCTGACTTTTATGTTCCTTGAATTCACCTAGTTCATTTCTACCTTTGGAATTTTGTATAAAGTTACATCTGCCCATAATGTCCTTCTTTCTGTATATCCTATGTCAGGCTCCTTCTTGAAATTGAGAGCTTATCTCAAAGAGGTCACCCGGGATGCCTGTGGGGCTCAGAGGTTGAGCGTCTGCCTTCAGCTCAGGTGTGATCCTGAAGTTCTGGGATCAAGTCCCCCATCAGGCTCCCTGCGTGGAGCCTGCTTCTCTCTCTGTCCCCCCACTCTCTGTGTCTCTCATGAATAAATAAACAAAAATCTAAAAAAAAAGAGGTCACCCATTCTATAATAACCTGTTGGTCATTACTTACTACCTCCTTTTCATGGCATTTCAACCTTCTTTTCATGGCATATTCTGATGTTTTCTTTAATTATTCATTTATTGATGTATTATCACTCTCCATTAGAATGTAAGCTCTATGCCAAGACTTAACTAGTCTTTAAGGTATCTTTAGTGTTTGGCACATAGATGACATTCAATGAATATTTTGAATAAGTGAGTAAATAAACAATGGCAATAGTGAAGCAGAAGAGGTGTTGGATATCATAAATACCAAGCAATTGAAATCTATGTACTTTGGCAACTATTTTTCAGTTGGGGAAAGGAGTGACTTCAAGATGGTTTTTTCTTAATTTATTTTTTATTTATTTAATCTGGATGGCTGAGTGGATGGTGGGGCCTTTCATGGAGAAAGAGAACACTGAAGAAGGAAAAATCTAAGAATAATCCTTTCTGGACAATGAATTTAATAGCTCATGGGACACAAATTTGGAAATTTTCAGTAATAATGAGATAGGACCTAGGACTAAGAGAATACTCCATGGACTGGAGATGTAGATTTAATAATCATCAGAATAGCTGAGGTTATTTAAGTAGACTTTGTGGAGCAGGAAGAGAGGAGGTACAAACTCTGGAAAACAGCAAAATATTCAGCAGGAAGACAGATAAAGAGAAGTTGGAAAGAAGAATCTCCAAAAGGTCAGGGGAGACCCAAGGAAGAAAAGTATGATAGCCCAAGAAAGAACATTTCAAGAATAAAAGAGAGGTAAACAGGGTTAAGTAACACAGAGATCAAATAAGATAAGGACTAAAAAGTTAGTCATGTTTGCCAATTAGAATATCACTGGGCAAACTGAAAGTCAAGATGCTATCTGAGCTTGCAAAGAGTTCTGCCCTTGAACTTCAAGTTCCTCAGAATTTCACGAACACAGCAAGACATTTGCCTGGAATTCTGCTTCTCCCAGAGCTCCAGGCCATAAGGTAGTACATCCAGAGAGTTAATCATACCCTTTCCCACCCCCAGCATTTTTGTGTGACCACCAACACAGTAACCTATGTTAACTGGTGCTGTCAATGGTTTTATTTTTATTTTTCTCTTCTCTATTTCTAAGATAAGTAGGAAAAATCCTAGATATCAGAAATTTAAATAAATATATTTTGGAAAAATCATGGACATGAATCTTCTTTGTCCAAAGTAATAAAAATAATAACAAAAGAATGGTCAATGAATCAGTAGAACAAAAATTTCCAGGATGCCCCCCAAATGCTGGAAGATTACTTTTTTAGGATTCACTAGATATATTCACTAGACTATAGTCAGCAAGAAAAATGTAAATATATATATGCTTAATACCATGAGTCAAAATATGAAGAGTTCTTGCTCAATCATTAATTAAATGCAAATGTTATTAAAAATATAATATTAAAGAAATGCTTGACTTAATAAAAACTGTGTGAAGAAGGAAAGCATGATCTTTCCAAGGACATTTTTTAAAAGTGTTTTTAGAGCCCTATTGTAGGGCTTGATTTTCAATGCATAAATCTAAAAATCCCATTTAATTAGAAAATCTAATTCACCTCAAAATTATCTTTTTTACTAAAGATTTTATTTACTTATTTGAGAGAGAGAGAGAAAGGAGAACACAAACCATGGGAAGGGACAGAAGGAGAGGGAGAAGCAGAATCCCAATTGAGAAGGGAGCCTGACTTGGGGCTTGATATATCCCAGTACCCTGGGATCCTGACCTGAGCCAAAGGCAGACATGTAAGTCATTGAGCCGACCAGACATCCCATCACAAAATTCACTTAATAAAATTTATTTTTAAGACTTCTCATTAATTGAAAACAAATTGGTAGCTTCTAAGAAGTTTCTAGAGTGCTATGCCAGTCAGAGTAAGGAAGTTAAAACAGAAGATTAATATATATTTTTAAATTAGTATGAGCATGATTTACTCCAGGGGTTTCCACACTTCACAACATGTTAGAATTATCTGAGCAGACCTTTTAAAAATCTTAGTATCCGGATGCCTGGGTGACTCAGTGGTTGAGCGTCTGCCTTTGGCTCAGGGTGTGATCCTCAGGTCCTGGGATCTAGTCCCACTTTGGGCTCCCTGCAAGGAGCTTGCTTCTCCCTCTGCTGTGTCTCTGCCTCTCTCTGTGTCTTTCATGAATGAATAAATAAAATCTTCTAAAAAAATAAATAAATAAAAAATAAAAATCTTAGTATCTAAGCTGACTCCATACGCATTAAACCAGAATCCCTGGAGGTGAGATCCGGGCATTAGTATTTCTTAAATCTCCTCAAGGGATTCTCATGGGCAGTCATGGATGTAAGAACTCATGTAACTTATGCCACCTTCATTTCATTAAATGAATATTTTTGTGGTAATGAATAAGAGATTTGCATTCAGAGCTGGGTTTGAATTCTGGTGGCTGTGTAAACTTGGACAACAAGGACCTTAACCTTTCTGAGCCTCAGTTTACTCAACTATTACTCAGTAATTATTGCTCCTTCTTCATAAGACTAATTTTTAAAAATATTTATTTATTTGAGAGAGAGAGAGCATGCGTGTGTGAGCACAAGCACAGAGAGGGGCAGGAGAAGGCGAGAATCTCAAACTGACTCCACACTGAGTGCAGAACCCAGCTCAGGGCTCGATCTCACAGCCCATGAGATCGAGACCTGAGCCAAAACCAAGAGTCATACATTTAACCAACTGAGCTATCCAGGTGCCCCCGTAAGGCTAGTTTGAATATTAAAGGAGGTAAAATATAAAAATTTAGAATATGTGGTATGTAATACACAATAAGTGTTGCTAATATATACAAATATAACAATTCATTATTAAGGATAATTATCAATTAATTACAAACCAAATACTATGTCTGGTTTATAATACATAGTTGGCAAATACAACTGTACATAAATATGAATTAATGTATGTAATCGAGTGTCAGATCTATGCTGATCCAATGAATTCAGACATCTAGTTTGGATCATAAAGGCACTCTCTCATTTAAATTACACAAAGGAGGGTTCAAAGATCCTCAAATTCACTTCCTTCTCACACCTGTCACCATACAGATTTATGATACATCAAAAGCAGCCATGTAATTTGAGTCTGACTTTCAGGAGAAAGCTACTAATAAATTTCCTTCAGTCTTATTAGAGTGAACTTTTAAATCTTCATTGACATAGTAGGAAATAACTAAAAAAAAAAAAAAAAAAAAAAAAAAAAAATTCCAGTCACATTTTTCTTATTTACTCCGTTACTCTGGAGTGCATGATGACTTGTTTTCCTTTAGTTGTATCTGAACAGTTTGACAGATTACTGTGACAAGGTTACTTTTAAATTGATAAAAGGTTTGATTGTGTCGGTGCATTTGTCAAAACTGTCTGACACCATGTATAATGGACTCTGCACTCAGAGCCTGGATGACACTTGAGTCTGTTCTAACTATTCAGTGTTCTGCACACACTGTAACAAGACATCCAAGAGGGTTGGGTAAAAGTCGGGGAGATTAGCTTGGGCGGACACTCAGCTCTTGAGCTCAAACACTCCTACTTTGTTCTGCTGGCTTTTCATTTGGGGCATTTCTCCTCCCCTGTTAAATGCTAAAGTGACATTTACAGCTTCATTTTAAAGGGAGCAATGCTAGGGTGTCAGAGTTTAGCAAAGAGAACAGAAAATGTACAGAGAAGAATGAAGGGCAGGACAGCAGACTTTCTGGTCTTCCGGTGATGATTAGAAATGTGTGTGCACCTACCCAAGAGTTTCTCTCCTTTCCCTTCATTCTGTTTCAAGAAGTGGCCTTAGCAGTAGCGTGCCCACTTTGAAACAGAAGAACAATTCACTCTATACATGCATCATGTGGTCATTAAGGCCAGATTAGATAACCATGTGGAAGTAGAGGCCAGAGCTTTCTCAGAGCAACATGTTAGTTAAAATTAGTTAAAAGTCTTGAGGTTGGTTAGATAAAATATATTGTAGATGTGGAAAATATAAATACATTATGATTTTTTTCAATTTAAAATTATATTATGTTAAATATGTGGTTTTATTTTTTAAAGAGCAATTTCAATGTGTTTCAAGGGCATGTTTACAATTGTATCACAGAAGTTACCAATTTTTTTGAGAGAGGAAATATAGCTTAATATGTAAAAAATGATTACACTACCAAAATTTTATTTGGTTGAAATGTTGCAATACTCTCTCTCTCTCTCTCTCCTCAAGCTAAGTCTATCTTTCCCCAGTTCCATCTCCTCTTCTTTAGATAAGCATAAAGGGTATATAATCCAACTATTCCACCTATGATTTCCAACAAATAACCCATCCCATGAATATAATTCTATAATTAATTATATAATTACATTATATTATATAATGTCTTAATATAAAACACATTTCCTAACATGATCCACAAAGAAATCACCTTATCCCATATTTCCAGTTCATTTTGTCCCACAACTCTATCTCTCTCCCCCTCTCTGCTATAACCACACTGGCTTTCTTTCAGCCCTTTGTTCTTGCCACATTCCATCCAGCCATTGGTTCTACACACATGAGGCTCTTTCTCTCTGGAATGCTCTTATCTTCCTTCCTCATTTAGTAAAACCTATTCTTCCTTCTAATGCTTACCTCAATTGTCACTTTCTCAGAGATTCCTTTGCTCATTGCCCTAACTAGGACAGATCCCATGTGAAAAACACTTTTGGTTCCATGTTCCTCTTTTTTTTTAAATTTACAGTTGTTTTGTCTTTGTCTTTGCTTTTGTTTTGTTTTGTTTTGTTTTTTAGAGTGGGAGGGGCCAAGGGAGAGGGAGGGAAGCAGACTCTGCTGATCCTGGACCCCAATGCTGGGCTCTATCTCACAACCCTGAGATCATGACCTGAGCTGAAATCAGGAGTCAGATACTTAACCCACTAAGCCACCCGGGCACTCCTAGTTGCAATTTTAGATCAAATTATATGATTGTTTCAGTGATGTCTATTTTCCCTAGTAAAATATAAACTCTGCTAAAGCAAGGCCTTTGTCTAAATTTACTCATCACTGAATCTTCAGCACAGTATCTGGCATGCAGCATAGGTGCTCTGTAAATATTTCTTGATTGAGAAGACAATAAAGGTCCTTGAGATTTCTTAAGATAGATATTACAAAGTCTTTAACTATAGCATCTCCTATAAGACACACAATACGATGTACTCATTGAAACATAACTAGAGAAGTTTCCCATAGAGTGAAATCATTTTTTTCAGTTTTGTCTTCTTCTTTTATTTTACTTGTGATCTTAACATAGAAGCTTTGATAATGAATGTGAATGGAATCCCTTAATAAGAATTTGCTCTCAGATTATACATTGAGAAGTAATGTAATTTTTTTCCTTTAATATCATTGTCTTGCTGTTCATTAGTGTTAATGTGGATTACTGTACTCTAATACCAGATAATTTGATATATCTATCCTTATTTTTGGTATAACTCTGCTCTTTCTATTTTATTACTATGGATATTAGCAAATACTGCATTTCCTATAATTTAAGGAAATACTAGTTCTAAAATACTTACAATCTCATAGAAATAAACATGAAAAATCAATCTTGATGGCAAGTTCATTTAAACTTACAAATACTCTCTGTTTATAGGTAAAGGTATTTTAAGGTATTGTATAAATAATTGGAATATAAAATAACCTGAATCTTTAGAAGACTACTAATGTAAAATACTAATGACCAATGCAAAAGACCAACTCCACAAGAGAGGAAACATGATTTTACAAGTGACCTGCATCAGTCCCTTACCACAAGCATCCCCATACATCAGGTCTTACCAACACAGCTGAACCAACTCAGGCTGTGGCTCTACCAACACTGCAAAAGGAGATTGGGGGAAGATAAAAAAGTATTCAAGAGTAGGCTTTAGCACTAAATAATAATGAGGGCCTCAATGAAATATTAGAATTTTAGAGTAAAAGAAGCTTAAAGGATTATCAAGTTTAAACCCATTATTTTTTACGTGGGGGAAACCAAAGTTAGCGTGAAAACAAGTCACTGGTCGAAGGCCACCCACCCAGTTGATGGCAGAGCCAGGACCCAAAATCAGATCTCTTAGTGCACAGCTATTCCCACTGCATTATGTGGCTTGATCACATCAGTTTTCCAAAAGTCTCTAGGAAAAATAGTCTAAGCAATAAACCCCAGCTCCAGACCACTTCAGTAACTGGAGAACCCACAAACATTTTCATAATAACGATAGCATGGGCCCAAACTTATTACCCAGAAAAAACTAATATGAACAAGTAACCAGTACAGAGGTACTCTTAGCATTCTCTAGATTTCTCAGATGCCCATAAAAGAACATTAACAGAACTTCTTTCATCAAAAATAATGTCTCTGTGTCACTAAATCTCTTTCCTGAGTTAAAAATACCAGTACAGGCTTTTCGGTGACATTTTCCATTTACGCATTTCTGGCAACATTCTATCAAAAAGTGGACACAGACACACAGTGGTGTGTCCAGAAACCAGCTCTCCAAAAACATAAGATAAAATTTAAAATGCCCTTACTTGTCGGGATTGCTGGCTCCTGTGATATAAATACCTCATCATGGCTGATTTTAAGCCAGAGTCTATAACACATCACACGTGGAATTCCTGAATATTCAACGACTGATTCTAACACACCAGTCAGAGGCAGCTCCAGCACCCTGCTGGTAATACAGGGACACCTAGAAATAATCTGAGGCCACCCACACTTTTATAAGAGGTAACAGACTCAAGGAAAGTGATTGACTTGCCGCAAAATCATACAGTGGCTCGGTGGGTTCTAATGCACAGGATTCCACGTCAACTACTTTCATAAACTAAGTGAAATTTTATGTATTAGAAATAGTCAGTGGTCTCCATATTACTGAAGAGAGAAGTGCTCCTTCTCAAAAACCAGCAGCATCAACACCAGAGAGTCTGTTAGAAAGGGATATCCTTGGTCTCCACCCATTATCTTTCGGGCCTAGAAATCTATGCTTCAACAAACTCTCAGACACTGAGTGATATAGAGCAAAGAGAAAAAAATCTTCCTTAAGCCCATCAATATTTAGTTTTATAAATGAGATTCCAACATGAGTCAAAGATGATAGCTACCCTTTTTCCTATCAGCATCTGTTAAGAGATATTTCTTCTGAAGCTTTCAACAAATTCCACAATCTTTTCCATTTTCAGAAGTCCCTACTTTTCAAAATAGTTTAGGTTTTTCTAATGACGACAAGAAAAAGTTATTTACCTTTCCATTCTCAACCCCAACCTTTTACAGACCAAAATCTAGCATGTATTTATATGTCTTAGCCCTGGCATATTCTTTTTTGCTTAAACAACTGCTTTTAAATAAGTATTTACTTTTCAAAGTTTTGCCCTACCTCCTTTACAAATCAAGGTAATCAATAACAACAGCGCCCTCCACCCTGCCCACTGTAATCTGCATATATTGCTTTGTCAATTGATTATATATAGTTATGTACTTGTGTTTTGGTTAATCAGTCACTTCCTGGTGTTTTGATATTTGTTCCCAATCTTAAAATCCAGAACAAAGATAAATAAATAGTGTCCACTTTGTTATCCTCTTCTAATATTTTAGAGGTTGGAAAATTTACAAAATAAATATCCTCTCAACCTTCTTGTGAAAGCATTGCAAAAGAGAAGAAGAAAAATTGAGTAATAGTTTCCCCAAATTTAAAAATACCCAGCTAAGGCATATTCAAATGACAAATAGTGGTACTGATATTGCTTTAAAAATAATCAGACAACAATGTAAAAACACAGGTCCTTGAGTCTTAACTCATTATCCATTACTAATTTTAGTTGGAGGGCAAACTTAAATATTTTTATTTGCATAGAAATAAGAGAGTTAATAACCTAAGTGTTGGTAGATAAGAGATTAACAAAAACATTTGGGAAGGGTGTTTAATCACTACCACATTTCCTAGCAAATCCAAAACTACTTGCTGAGTATGGTTCTTGGCCTTGGTGGGAAATAGCTTCACTGGATGTGGAAGGAGATGTTTTCCAGGAAATCCAGAGTATTAGTTTTATAATTCCCCAATTACCTGGTCCTGGCTGAACTTCTGTTTATCAAAACCTGGCCAGAAAAGCTTTGCAACACAGGAGGTCACCATCCTGAAATCTACCACTTCTAAGTTTTTGAGATTCCCTTTGCTAACACTTCTCCAAAAAAAAGCAGCTGTCTTTATGAGATTTGTCACTGATTGCACCAGCCACTTAGGTATGAAGGTCCAACTAATGTTTGCTCATCATCTTTTTGGTCAATACATGCATCTCTGCCCACGCTCCCATATATGCCTGCTCAGGAACCTCCCTTCCCCGAACCAAAAGATTCCATTCACTAACATAAGCTGGGCTTAGATCTTCAATTTAAGTTCCATTTGGATAGCAGACTCTTCCTCACTGAGGCACCAATAAAGGGGTCCACACCAAGACCTGTGTAGACTGAATGCACGGGAGCCACTGTGGGGGTGAGAAATGGGCGCAGGGAGCAGAGGGCACTTACGGTTGGCACAGCTTGATTAGGTCCTGGTCAGTGGTGCCTGGTGGAAGGCCTCGAATGTACAGGTTGGTTTTACTCAACTGTTCCCCGCTGCTGTTGCTGCTGCTGTTGTTGCTGCTGCTGTTTGTGCTGGGGCTGGGAGGAGCCATGGGGTGGGGAGCTGGTGCATAGGACTGCTGGAAACAGAAAAGGCTGTTACTGGAAAACAAAGCCAGCACCTATTCACAGGCCAGCAGCGCAACTTGAAAGCAATGCAAGCTTCTCGGCCTTTCTGATCCACACATGCACATACATATTTCTATCACCACCCAGTGCACTTCTGAGAACATCCCCCGCTGCCCCCCACCCCGGACCTGCACTTGGGTCAGTCTGAGTTAGCTCTAAATGGGACAAAAAGAAATTCCCAGGTTCTTCTGACAGTGCCATATGGTTTCTGAGCTAGTCTGCTGTGATATTCCTTAGACCTATAAAGTAGCATGTTACTTCCCTCCCTGTTAGAAGAACATAGTTCGTTCACTCTTGGAAACAAAGTCCCACTCCTAGCTTGCTTTAGCTGCCACACATCTTTGCTTTGTCTCTACTCCTTGTTCCTTCCTTCTCTCCAAAAAAAACCACACACACACACACACACACACACACAAAGAGACACTTCCTCCTATTGCTGTGCTCACCATCGCTCTCCAACATGATTCCTGATACACAGGAAATACTCCATAAATAGCGAATCTATGAATAAATGAACAGATGGAAGGATGAATCTACCTCACCTCTTTCTCCCGCTCCCAAATCTGCTTCTTCAAGGTGAAAGCCCTTTGTTTGTAATACTGAGCCACCAATATCTCACTACAGTCCAGATTCCCTTTACAGTATGGTCTCAATCTAGGTAGCACTGCCAACTTGGAGGGGATAATTCTTTTTTGTGGGGCCCTTCATGTTCATTACACTGTACATGCTCTGTTGTTCATTGCAGGATCATAGTAGCATTCTTGTCCTTTACACACCAGATTTCAGCAGCACCCATCCTTCAGTTGTGACAACCAAAAATGCCTCGGCACAAGCCAAGTGTCCCCACCAGAGGGACTGGGGACTCTCCCCCAGTAGAGAAATACTGCTCCAATCTGTCAAACTACTTCTGACAAAAATAAAATGATAAAATGACTCCTACCAACTTAGAGTATACAATGTGAGGGTCTTTATAACTACGCATGCAAGAATTAGTAGATACATTACTCATGATACTTTATTTTTAGTCCAACAAGGGAAATCTTCAAAAGTTCTAAAATTACACTGACTAACTGGGTTTGCCTCCTGCTGTGTCTCTTACTGGCTGTGTGACCTCTGGATGGTGCCTTAACCTCATATTAACTCAAGAATGAGAACTCAACATTATCATTAATATGAGGAGGATAAAAATAGTACTCTCAATAATATGTATGTCATGAGGTCTCTATGAAAACTCAATGAGCTAATGTAAACAAAATGATTCCTAGAAACTAGTGAGTGCAATAATGCTAAATGTTAGTAATAACAAAAATGAAAAAAATAATAATGATAATATTTGTAGTTGTTACTTGTCTTGCCAGTGATACTCGTCTATATAACTATACCAGAAATTCTCAGTCATAATCTATAGTGTTACCTAAAGGCACAATGAACACATTTATCAAGATTCCAGTGGGGAAATTTTTAGACAAATTTTAACCTGAAGACATATTAGCTGTTTTATCAGGGGTGGGAGGTACTTACCTAAGAGTAAGTAGCTGCTTAATAAATACTGAGGCTATAGTATGTATAGTAAATAACTGAATGAACACAACATTTAGCCCACAGGAACAAGAAACCAAGTTTTAGCAGTATCCAGTCTTGTTTTTTTGTTTTTGTTTTTGTCTTGTTTTTTTTTTTTTTTTTTTTTTGCTATAATAGTCTGTTTTACACCTTTCAGAATTATCAGATTTACCCCACTCCGTATTTCCAACTGGCTATGAGGCAATGCCTCTTAGACACAGTATGTCAAATGAAATCCATTATCTCTGCTTTCTCATCTCCCAATTCCCCACCCCAGCCACCCAGCAAAATGACCCCGTTTCTTTTGGTGTTGATGACATTCATCAACCCCCATGCCAGAAGTCTCAATATTAGCTTCATCTGTTTCTCAATTCTAAATCTCAAAATAAAGACAGCTACCAAAATCTTTGAGAGGTGGCTAGAAGCATCCTTTTCTCTGAATTCCCACTGCTTCCTGGGCCAGGGTCTGGTCCACCTCGTAAATCCACCGGATCCAATATCTGACCCTCTTCCCTCATACTTTCCTCTTAGGGACAGGAGCAAAAAACGGAGCCTCTTTCTTTGAAATAAACATTTCCTTAATCATCTCTTAGCTATTACCTAATCTGTTATGAACATTTTTAATGTGGAATTTTACAACAAATTACATAGGAGAATACTCTGTGTCCCCAAATGTTTGAATAAAATGAAATACATTCATTGTCTTTTGGAATTTAAGATCTGCACAAAGCTCCATGAAGTTTCCTGGCTGGCATGAAAAACGATTCCTCCTTGATCTAAGAATTCTGTTTAGGGGCGCCTGGGTGGCTCAGTCGGTTAAGCGTCTGACTCTTGATTTCTGCTCAGGTCATGATCTCAGGGTCATGAGACAGAGCTCCAGGTTGGGCTCCATGCTCAGCACAGGGTCTCATTGTTTTTCCCCTCGGCTTCTCCCCTTCCCCACTCTGAGCGCAAGCACACACTCTCTCTCTAACTAATAAATAAAATTAAAAAAAAGAATTTCGTTTTGCACCTTGGACACCCCAGAGATAGTTAAGTTCTATCTCTTTATAAGTCCTGTACTTAGTAGGTATTCAACACATCCTTGCTAAAGTAGTGTTCTGGTCTCTGCATCTTCCAATGGGACAGACAGGATTTATCTTTTACTTCCATTATGTGCCTTATTTTCTTAAATTTCCCAGGGCTTTTTAAAAGCTGTTTGCTACCACTTTCACCTCTCCTCTTTCCAAATTCTTTGCATTCCACTCTGTACTCAGGCTTCTTTAAAAATGAGGCTTTGTTTAAAGCAGTTTTTCCCATTGCATAGCTTTTAAAACTACCAGGGAGCCAAAAAAAAAAAAAAAAGTATTCGGTTTTATGTATCATAAATCTGATGGACCAGCACAGACTAAGCCCTAGATTAACCAAATAAGAAAGCATCATCTAAAGGATGGTCAATATGTGTTTACTTAATTCTCTACCACCACCCTCCAGGGGTCTTTGCAAGCATTTCCACAGCCAGAATGCCATTTAGTAAATTGCATGGTGCCTAAAACAATAAATATGCCCTCCCAAGTGTCCAATGTGTTCACTGGGAAAAAAAATAAATTAATAAACAAAACAGTCAAAAGCAAATCAAAATTGGGCTGACTAGAGGGGACTAGATGGAAATGAGGTACGTAACTTACAGAGATAGTAGCACCAGGCTATTGTGGACAAATTATGTATTTCAAAAGCTCTTTAAAAAAAAATACACAATCAAAAGGAGTTTTCTATGTCCCTATTTATGTTTGTGAGTTCCAGAAGTTCTGCTGAAAGATGTAGACTTTTCCATATTATTGAGCCAATTAATCCACAGATTTTAAGACCCAGTGCCTATCTCTCGCTAATCCTTAATATTTCATTTATCCTTCGATGATATACTGATTGATTCAGGTAACAGTCTGCATTGTAAATCATTCTTTGACTTTAAGAATTATAAATTCCCTCTTCTCCACCCACTTTCCAAACACACATCCTTTAATCAACAAAGCATTGGCAGAGGTTTCCCAGAACGTCTGACAAATGTAAAGGCCTAAATGAATTAATTTGTGAAAAGCAAAAGCAATGTTGTATGTTCTGATGCCAAAGACAAATGACCAAACTACAGTGTCTCAAAAAAAAAAAATCTTTAGAGGTTAATGGGTCACAGCAACCACTTTCCTAATTAAAAGTGGCTCTGATTCCTTTCTCAATTCTTTGTCTTCAGATGGATTTGGGATTGTATCATTGATTAGCTTTTAAATCATTTTGAGACACTAAAGAAGAAATTTTAAATTGTTAGTAAAAAAAAAAATATTTTCCCTCAAATAAAATTGTCTTTTGCTATACTGCTTAAAGTCACACTTTATAAATCCTATTTAGGAGCAGTGAAGACTTACAGTCGGGGTTACTGAACACTAAAATACTGTCCTGTAGCAGGGCAGGGAGTTGCTATGAATTTGCAGTGTCAGCTTGGTTAGAACCAGTAAAAATGCCAGATTGTTCAGAAGAGGGCCTTCAGATGGCACTCTGATTGAAGGAGAGAGAGAGGATTTCTCTTGAACCTTCACATGCTTGGCAAGTATGCTGATTTTCCTTAGATGTTTATTCACAGTGGCATGGCTGGGAGGGTCTGTTAGGCATGGGATGGGGGTTAAAGCCCTCTTAATCACATGTTGGAGCTGCCACATTGGTGGACCAGTGCCAGTGTCCTCTTTGGGAAATTAAATAAAATGTCTTGACATCCCTTTTGGAAGATAATGATTCTAATAATTACAGGTAGCATTGGTGGTGTGCTTCCTAAGCATTTTATGCAACCGCCCAATGAGACAAATAATACTCTTCTCATTCACAAATGAGAAAACTGAAGTACAAAACTGGCAGAGGATCTTCTCAAGGTTACACAGCTGGAGACCCAATTTGAAATTAGGAAGTTTGATTCCAGAAGCTATTCAGTCCCCCTCATCACTAGAGAACTTCAGGTATTAATGACTTGGGCACCCATGAACACAAAGAGCTTTCTTGCAGTGAACTTTGGAGGATGACACCGACAGAAGCTCGGGCACATCCAAATATAAGGGGGAGAAAAAGAAGGATGAGGATGAAGAGCATGCAGTCAAAATGGAGGCTAATAAGCCTTTTTCTCTATCAGAATGGAAATGAAGTCCATCTTAAAATTCAATTTTGAAGGGGATGTGACTATCAGAAGCAACCATGTTATGAGTATTTCAAATAATGTCAAACAAGTGGGTTCATTTGTCAAGATTCATGGTGTGTTATTTGATAACAGGAAAATGAACTGGCTTGTAGATCATCCTAAACAGCTGATTCATTTAGTGTGCTTTGTTAATATGCCTCATTTTTCAAGTTTGAAAAGTGAATCAACCGGGTCCTCCTACATTCTTAAAAAATGTGTAATTTTGTGTATGTAGGCTTGGAAGGAGGTTTGTTGTGTTTTTAACCCCTACATGTTTTGGAGGTACATTGGATATGATGGATATGAGTTAGAGTTTTGTTTGTTTCCCCTTTTTTGTGTGTTTTAACAAAGCATTTGATATATCCAATAAATGCTGTTCACATATCAATAGGGTATAGCAAATCATTAAAAACATCTTTCATAGAGTTAAACATATTATATGAACACGTCTGAAAGCAGGACTGTCATATACACACACTAGCTAGATAATTTTAAAATGGGGTCCTCAAACTTGTCATATTGCCATTTTGAAGAAGATAATTATTTGCTGTGGGGGCCTTCCCTGTGCATTGTGGGATATTTAACAGCACCTTTATGACTAGATGGCAGGCACACTACCCTGCCTACAAGATGTGGATACTAAAAATGTTTCTAGATATTGTAAAATGCTCCCTATGGGGTAAAAGTGCTCCTGGTTGATAATCACTGCCTTAAACAGATCCAGGCTCTCTCCTTGAAGAACTAGTATCAATACAGTGCTCCTCTTGGAATAATAATAGTAACTCAATGGCCTACAACCCACTTCATTGAAGAACCCCCTCACCTATGAAGTTCTTACCCCCAAGAATATATAACATTCACCTTCCCATACCTCTACTATCCATAACTAAGATGTTGGTATGCCACATATTATCTGCAGCAGACTAGGTCTGAAACATACTTCTTCCTCTTATTGAAAACATAACTCTTTCACAAAGAGAATTTTAAATATTTTTTGCATGCAATTCCCCTTGGCTGGGAATCACAGGGCCTTGATGCCAAACTGCAGTCAATTCTATTCCCGGCATCTGGTTGCTGGCAGGATCCTGAAGCAGTTGGTCTGGTGGTTTTTTGGAGTAGCCTTGGACTCCATCACACAGCACTCTGTTCTGCTGATGGTCTCCCCAATTTGTTTTTATTCATCTCCAGTGCAATAGAATTTGTAGTCTTTTATCCACTCAAGGGTAATGCCCTGAATAAAGTCTCCCGTGGGACTGACATGCCAAGTCTTTTACTATCCAAAAATGAATACAAACCACATTCCTGTCCTAAATCATACATTATTTAGCCTGCACGTACACATGCAATCCATCGCTCAGTGGATCACACTGCTGCGAGCTATTGAATTCCTCTCCCAGACGGTATAATTTCCACATAACCTTGCTTCTGCAGACCTGTCCTCTATTGTGAACACAACACAATCAGGTAGCCATGGCAAGCACTGTAGCTGTCACTGGAGTAGCTGTAATAGCCTCAAATAAGGGTGTGCATAAATATTGTCCATGTGAGCAATAATAAATGCAGCTAAATGAATATCTAAGGCAAGATGTACGATTTTAGCCATGGTCTCATGAATCACATATATTATAGCTTTGCAATTTTATGCTAGGCAATTGCTCTTCCATTATCTAGAATATGACTATAGAAAACAATTGTTTCAATTACACCTTTTATAATAGAATTTGGTCAAAACATGCCCCACTTCTCTTTTCCTACCCATAGATCAGATATGGAAATAAGCATTAAAGGACAAGACTCCTCACAAAAGGCAATCACTTGCACATTCTCTATCAACTGGTCTTGGTAATAGCCACTGTCAACAGTGGTAACATGGTGCTGAAGAATCCCACATTGCCTTCTGGGAATCCTGCTTGACCACTAACTAGGCACTTAAACCTCTAGTCACGAGAAAAATAGGAATTGTGATTATCTCACCTCATAAGACTGGTTTAGTATATAAATTACATATAAAATATTTAGCAACTGGCTAATAAATATCTGTTGATCTTATTATTTTCATCAGCAGCATCATGATGCAGATCCTTAAAAGAAACACTATTCTCTCAATCTTAGTTGGAGCAATTTACCTTCAAGCAGGTGCTATAAGAATCAATCGTTTATTTTCTTAAGGATGGAAGCCACTATCCTTGAGATGAAACTATGTCACTAGAACTATGGTTTGTCATTTTCATCAAGAATCAAAAAGTAATAACTTAGCACTGATGAAACAATCACTGTGGATTGAATGACTAATTAGTTTCAAAGGTATTTACAAACCACTACTGAGGTTTTATTAAAATTCTGTTAGGATGAGATTCACTTTTGTAGTAAATATTAGTTTTTAAAAACCTCAGCAGATTGCATAATCACACCTCGCTCTCTGCTATTTACAAATAGGATTAATCTAAAGTCATTGAATTCCATTCAGAGGTTTGGATATTAAATGACATTTTAAAATTCATGGTACTTGGAAACACAAGTAAACTAGTTATTGTTCATTTTAAGCACCTATATACCAATTTCATTAAAATTTACAAGCTAGAGAAGAGCGGCTGCTATAAATGATGCCAGCGGCCCTTTATAAAGACTGCTCAGTTCTCCAAATGCCGATGACATCTGGTCTTTGCTCCCATCCATCTTTTAATTTGGCCAACTCTTGATCTCTTTAAGGAAAAATAAACAAAATTAAAATACATTTCAAAATTTGAGGTACATATGGCATTTGTTTAAAGTCTACACTTAGAAAATAAGTCCAACAGCTTATGATTCCAATATTAATAAGGATTGATTCTTCATGCAAAGAAAAAAAATGAGCCATGATTGGTACCCTAGGTAGACATTGCAAAGTCACCTCTGTTATAAACAGTAATTGTTAGAATTCCTGAGAAATATCAAAAGTGACTATAATCCCTGAGATAAGACCTCTGTTCCATTTGTCCCGGGTATGTCTCAGAAATCAGTTCAAATATTTGCTTTTGTAGTGGGCTAGAATCACTAGGAAAATACTGAAAATCCAGAACAAGTGACCATAACCTCTTGTGAGATCTCTGGGTTAGCCAATGGTCAGCAACTCAACTCCAAATGCAATCAGAGATAAAGAGGAGATTTTACAAAGAGTCAAACAATTATACTTGAGTCACATTCTTATACCTTATAAGATATGTTTACTTAATTTTTTCAGTTTAGTTTTTTCCCCTGTCATGTCCACTGTGACTGTTTTCCTATTTTTAAATAATATTCTATGTTTCCTAGTCTAATAATCTATTTCCCTAACACTACAATCAGTAGTATTGTCAACAGTTAGTTGCACCATCTTCATTAAGTATGCTATCCTAAAAAAATGAAGACCAATAAATGTAGCTTACAGGGTACCACTATAAGATATGTGGTCCTAGTACTTTATTGTGACTAAATGAACACTTTCAAAGTTTTCTTCTTCAGCCATGAAAACAGATATAATGAGCCATTTCCACTCAATTGACTAATTTACATATTAACAAATCATATTACTAACTTGATTACTAATAGTTATGCATGATAGTAATGAAGTATTTTGTTTCAAACCATGTATAACAAAAATTATTACCAATAATGGAAGGACAATCAGAACACCAAATGGTATTAAGACTTTTTTTGATACACTAAATGATTCTGTCCAATTAAATCAGAATTTACTTTTTCTGAACGTAAATCTATGTTGACTTAGGAGCAATGCAACAAAAGCATAAAGAACAAATGCAGCAAAATCTGATTTCTTTATTGAGGCTTTCATTCCACATCCATAATGTCACTTTCTCTAGCCCCAATATAACCCTGTTTTGCTATTTCCCAGTGCTCATTCACCTCTTTTACCATACCACAATCGCATCTGAATCTATATTTTGTCTTCCTCTCTTCATTTGTAATGCCTGAGCTGCAATCGTATGCCTTTTCCTAGAGTGACACTAAAATGTATCTCACAAACTAGGGTATTTTGAGAGTAAAAGTGGGAGATATTGATAATTATATCAAGACACAAGGTATAAATTGAGACTGTCCAAAGAACCTTGGAATATATGGCCATCCTATGATTATTTTCTATTTAACTAAATCTACACATTCCTCTAGAATCACCTAAAGTTCCACCCCTTATCATAGCATTTTCCTTCTATTACTTTAGACCTATTTCACTTACCCCTCTTTTTAGTTTCTAGTAATTAAATATCCACAAAAGGTTATAAAATAATTTCAGTACATCATACCTGCATATCAATAAAAGGTTACAAAATAATTAACAAGCACAACAATGACTAATATTCACTGAACATACCCTATATTCCAGGCATTGTTTTAGGAATTTTATATTGGTTTATTTAGATGACCTCAGAACTTATGGAGGTAGGTGTTATTATTATTACCCCCTTATTGAAGATGAGAATACAGAGATTTGAGGAGTTTAAATGACTCTTTGAGGTTGTTCAGCTACTCTGTGACAAATTCAGAGCCTGAAATGAGGCAGTCTTCACTCCAGTTAACTTCAGATTTAACTCTAAATATGGACAGTCCAATGTGATAGACACTAGTTACATGTAGCTATCTAAATTTAAATAAAATTGATGTATATTAGTTAAAATTTAAAAATTCAGTTCCCCGGTCACACTAGCCATGTTTCAAATGCTCAAAAATATGTAGCTACTAACTGTTATATTGGACAGGAAAACATAGAACATTTGCACCACCACATAAAGTTCTACCACACAGAACTCATGTAGATCATTCTTACAGATACAAGGCCTCAACTCCCCAGACTACACTGCACAAGTACAATACCTAAATGTGGTGAGCAAAATAATGGTCATGATTTCTATGCCGTTATCCATAGGGCTTTTTTTTTTTAAGATTTTATTTCTTTATTCATGAGAGACACAGAAAGAGGCAAAGACACAGGCAGAGGGAGAAGCAGGCTCTCTGTGGGGAGAGTCTCATGCAGGACTTAATCCCAAGACCCCAGGATCACACCCCGAGCCAAAGGCAGATGCTCAACTACTGAGCCATCCAAGTGTTCCCATAGGGCCTTTTTTTTTTTTTTTTTTTTTAAGTGCAATTACTCTTCTTTCAGTAGAGACCATATTTCAGTTTTTCTCCGTCAGGAGTGGGTCTAGATTTTGGCATATAAAAACTCTCTTTCAACTGATACCTCCGTTGGCCAAAAGTGGAAATTATTAAAAGATATTTCTGGAAAGTAAAATATAATCTGTGAGAAGAACAAGATGTATTTTATTTGCTTTTAATCAAAACCAAGGTTTCATCTGTATTTTAAAATCTCTTCATACCAAGAAAGAGGAGCAATAGAGATAAACTGCTGGTACAGAATAAATGTCTCTGTCTTTGGCAGGCAAGCTTCTGGCCTGGGAGGAAGCTCCACATTTTCAGTACATCTTACCTGCATATCACAAGAGAAAGGCACCCTTACTCCCCATGTATTATATACTATTCTACCAATCTTATTTCTCTTTAAACTGAACCAAGGAAAATAAGGAGAATGCTTTTGTATAGTGAACTACAGAAGCAATTCAGCAAATTTAAAAACAAAAACCTATATTCCATGACATAAAATAGTTATGTTGTTTTATTAGCCAATTCATTCATATTTTATTGATGTAACAAAATTAAATGTAAACAGAACCTACGCTTCAAAAGTCCTAAATCTTAGAAATTTGGACTATAAAACACAATAATTTCCTCAAGAAGACAATGTTGGAACACAGATCAAAAATGCAACAGCAATTAATACATGCAAAATAATTGCTTCATTATAAAACCTGGAAGAAGCACTTGCACAAATAATTTTCTCTGAATATATTTTCAACATTTATTGTGTTTTGGTCCAAGAGATGATAACCATGAGAATAAATTAATGTTCAAGTTCAACAAAAAGTGATCTGATAATAAAATGAATATTAGGGGGCAGCCCGAGTGGCTCAGCAGTTTAGTGTTGCCTTCGGCCCAGGGCCTGATCTTGGGGACCTGGGACTGAGTCCCACGTCAGGCTCCCTGCATGGAGCTTGCTTCTCCCTCTGCCTGTCTCTCTCTCTCTCTTTCTCTCTCTCTCTCTGTCTCTCATGAATAAATAAAATCTTTTAAAAAATGAATATTAGGCATTTATATTGTTAACTTAGTTATTAAAATTTTAAAATCAGAAACTTATATTTATACATTCAAACTTTTATTTCTCTGCAAACCTGTATGGAGATTCCCGTTTTCTGTATATTTTAAGACAGTATGCCTTGTACCTTAGAAAAGTTCAAAATAGTATAGGCACATCCAATTCCTAGTGCATCTTCTTTGTTGTACAATTACTGGAGATTTTTTTTTGACCAGTGATATTCTCTATAACCAAGGCAATGACCTATCTCTAAAAAGAAAGTACTGCTTTTCCTTCTCCAAACTACTCTTGTTCTTTTTAAATAAGTGACTGATGCTTCAGAGACTGGCAAATAAAGGGCATTTGCCCCTAATTGGTAGACTCTTCAAAGGCTTAAGAAGAAGGAAATATTATTATTATTATTGTACAATGACTAAGAGCATAAGTGCTGAAGCCACATGACCCACGTTCAAGTCCTGCCTTACCACTTACTGTCTGCATGGCCTTGGGCAAATTACCTAAATTTTTCTGCCTCAGTCTCCTCATCTGTGAAACCGAGGATAATAACTACCTCTGAAAACTGTTAGACATTTCATATGAATTATTATGTGTAAAGCACGGAGAATAAAGCCAGGAACACAATAAAGCCCCCTATGGGTGCTTGCTATTATCATTACATATATCTGAGAGCAGTTTACAATATTCATTGCTATCATGAACAATAATGTTGTTTTAAGTAAGAGGAATATTGGTTGGGCTATTAACTGATCTAGCAAACTCTGATTTGCCTAGTGTTAAAATCTTAAAATCCAAAGTCCATTGAAGCTTGTTAAACTGAAATTCTCTAGATTAGAAATCAAGAAATGTTAATCTTCAATGAGACTTTAGGGTCAGTTAGTACTATTTTAGCTATTGATACTGATTGCCTTCAGACATACTGATGAGAAGACAGAATAATTTTTTAAAGACAAATATAAACTTTCACAAGGGAAGTCATTTTCAGAATACACAAACTCTAGGAAAATATCTATAAATTGTGAAAGTGTTCATTAAAGAAGATATATCTTATTGCCAGTGGAAAAAGCTTCTATCAGTTAAATAACACACTTACTACTAAATGTCCATGCACTTAACTGAAAGGACTTTTATATGCAAAAAATAAACTGTACTAATTTCATAGTTTCTAACTCTAAAAATAATTAGGTTTCTAAAAATTGTTGCCCTGCAAGGATATTTTGTAGGTAAACAATTACTTAAACTGTTTATTTCAGTTTAATTATATCCCTAATTTCTAGCAAGTTGCCTGATATGTGCCCTAGGGTAACTGTAACAGATAGTCTATAGTATAAAAAGGGGATAGTCATACATTTATACACTCCAAAGTACTTAAGACATCTTCAATATTCCAGAAAATTTTGTTTTGTTTTGTGTCAGTTTAGAGAACTCTATGTATCTTTGAGCAAACTTAGATAAAAGCCATTTATAAAGTATAATTACTAAGAGTTTTCCAAGAGTGACCCCCTTCCTTTGCCTCCTCAAGAGAAGCCTCAGAGTTTGCTCTATTCAGTAGAAAGCAAATTGGTTGAAGTGGGGGAACAAATCAGAAAACGAACTCAGAATTACTGCTGATATTCCAGTTCTGTGAGGAAAAAACAAAAACAAAGGTTCTGATGTATAACTTTGCTGATTTCTGAAATGTAAATACTCCTACATGGTGGATTTTAACCTACTAAGAGTTCAACACCTGGCTCACAAAACTTAGACTTTAGTAACCAGCTCTCACATGCAGTATCAGCCACCTCCCGCACCCCATCACATCAAAAAATGAATGTGACCCTAGTTGAAATGTTATTTAATGGCCCAACTTCCTGGAAGACATAAACAAAGGAAAGAGTTTATATGCCTGAGTAGTAAAGAAGCTAGAAACACCCTGGGAAAACAGAATACAAATTTCTTGGTATATCTGTCTCAGTTGCTAGGACCAGATGACACCATGAGAGAGTACGTGACTGGAATGTGCAGACTGATTTAGGAAATCTCCATGATCTAATGGAGTAATAGGACAGGAAGCAAAAGAATTTCTTGAAAAAAGATGGGACTCAAAGAGAACCTTTGCATTCATTGGCCAACAGAGGACTTCTTTAAAAGAAAGTAACTTTATGTTGTCATTCCTTGAGGTACAGAACACTCAAAGTCTACTTTAAACTCTTTGAGGGCAGAACATTAACACCATGGATTTGATATATCTTAACACAGACAACCAAACATAAGCAACTAAACTATGACAACATCTATTACCAAACAAACAAAAAGTAATAGCATTAAACTACTAGAGTAATAATAAAAGTTGCTTCCTTGAAATCATAATATCAATAGTTCTGTAAGTGTTGTTTAATTCAGGAAATGGGTTAATTAACAGCTTGTGTAATTAAACATTTTAATAAGATAGCTTTACATATTAATATATTCACAGATATATCCCATCACCCTTTCTACTTAGAACCAACATCATACAGAACCCAAAATTTTGGCTGATAATGGGTAAACAACTTGTTTACAGTTTACAAAATATGTACAGTGTAGCAAAGGCTAGAATTATAGCTCCTTTTAGTTTTGCAAATGCAACAAATGATTTTTTTGTTTCTATACAAAGATCTCTTAAAGCTGTTGGCTTTAAAAATTTCCATCCAGAATCTGGACTTGAGGGAGGTATCTAATTAGAGAAAAGTTATATTATACCAAAGAAAGACCAAAACCTGTTATCAGACAACCAATACAAATTTAATCCATACTATAACATGTATAAAACAGAACTTAGAATTCATCTTGTAAATTCAACAGTAACATAAAACTAAATATTATTATGAGAAAATATTTTAAAAGATAAAATATCCAAGGACAATTATTCCTTAACGTCGTAAAGAAACAAAATTAGAGGAACAGTAGAGGCAGTTGACAGTAGCATAGTGTTCTCAATACATATAATTGCAGGATAAAAAGCAAAAGAAAGATACATAGAGAAATTTAATATGCACCCAAGTGTGGTCTATATTAACATCTATTAAAGTATAAGAGAACAGGGGTGCCTGGGTGGCTCAGTCAATTAAGCATGTGACTCTTGATTTCAGCTCAGATAATGATCGCAGGGTCATAATCTTAGGGCCGTGAGATCAAGCCCCACGTCAGGCTTTGTGCTGGGTGTGGAGCTTGCTTAAGATTCTGTCTCTTGGGGCACCTGGGTGGTTCAGTGGGTGAGCATCTGCCTTTGGCTCAGGGTATAATCCCAGGGTCCTGAGATCGAGTGCCGCAAAGGCTCCCTACAGCGAGCCTGCTTCTGCTTCTGCCTATGTCTCTCTGCCTCTGTGTGTGTGTCTCTCATGAATAAATAAATACAAATCTTTTTTAAGAAATTATCTTTCTCTCTCTTGCTCTCTTTCTGCCCCTTCCCATGCTCACTCTTTCTCTCTCAAAAAAAAAAAAAAACCAAAAACCAAAAAAACACAGAAAACAAACAATGAAGTACAAGAGAACAGAATGCCTCTGTTCAGTGCAAATTTTTAAGAGAATGTCTGTTTCTTTTATTGCAACCTATACTCTTCATAATAAGTAAAGAACAACATATTTTACTATTCAGAGTGATTATTTTAAGTTATCAGAATAAGGAGAGCTGTGCATTGGTCAGATTTTATAACCAGTGTCCTCAAAAGTAATAAATGGAATTAATCTGATTGCTTTCTCCTGTGGTTTCAGAAATCAGTAATGACAGAGATAAAAATAAAATGAGAAAAGAGACTAACAACATAGAACTTTCTCTACCAGAGTGGTGACTTCTACTCAAATGAATTATGGTCTATCAGTAAACTCACATTTGAGACTTTTTTTTTTTTTTTTTTTTTGGCACGGGGATATCATTTAATCCAGTGAAAATAGAATAGGCATCCACTGTGCTATGTTCTGATTGCATTGGAGGAAGGTAAAGATTCTCGAAACATAGAGTACATACACCACAGTGGCAGAACTGCTTCTTAATAGCCAATACCTTCCCATATAGGCATAAAGCAGCATAAGATCCTAGCACACCTACCTCTGGCAAGAAGCATTGTTTGGAGTATTATAATATTCTAAAATGTTGACTGTCCACACATTCTAAGGTTGGCTAAGCTATGTGCAAAGGCAGTTTTCCTTTTATTTATTGGATTTCACTAGTCATTAATTTCAGTCAGCACCAAGCCTTCTGGCAAAGCCAGTTAGTGTCCTATGTTAGCAATTTGAGATAGACAGACATATCTCTAATCTTGGTCACTGTTCTATTGTGGACACAATCTTCCGTCCTGCATAAAGGCAGAGATGATGACAGAAAAACAACAACAACACAACACATACATTTTGCACTTGCTTTCTCTTGATTAGAAGGATGAAAATGACATGAGTCAATGTGTTCCATTTACTTTGAGCTACTTATCTCACCCTGGCAGGTCAAATAAAGATACAACTTGTTTATGAATGGAGTGAAAATAAAGATTATTTTTGTAGCTTATACACCAATTTTTGTGACCAATCAATATCCCTATATCTTATCCCTACCTAATCTTAAGATTATTTGTTATTGAAGACAGAGAAATTGGGAAAATTAGGAAATTATCAGTGATATTCCAAATTTGTTCATTATATACACTTAAATTTCAGGGAGTTGCCTTCCTGTGAACTAGAACACATCTTATATGTGAATAAAAATAATTATTCAACATTTGTTTTGCTGGCAGTGGAGTATTGATAACTGACAGTCAATTCCTCTCCATTGGCAGGAATTCGAGATCCTTTGTGTACTTCTGAAAATACTTTTCTGGATGAAATTAGTTATAATTCCTGAAACTCTCCAAACAGAATTAATGTTACACATCAACATGTTTCCGGCTTTGGTATATAGTCTACTATGATTTGGATTTGAGTTACACATCTCTGATTTAAACCAGTTTTCAAGTTCTACTTAAACATATTACTCAAGTTCTATGCTATTCAGAAAATGTAACATTCTTTGTATTTTTTAATTAATTAATTAACATTTATTTTTAGAGGGGGTTAGGGGCAGAGGGAAAGAGAATCTTAAGCAGGCTCCATGCCCAGAGCACAGCCTGATTCAGGGCTCAATCTCACAACCTTGAGACCATGACCTGGGTTGAAATCAAGCATTGGACACTTAACATCCTAAGCCACCAGCCACCCCATATTTTTCAATTGAAGTACAATTGATATACCATGTCACATTAGTTTTATGTATAAGAATCATTCTTTTTGGCTAGAATTTGTGTGCAGGATATTAAGGAATACTAATATATTCCGCTAATATATAAGGTACTAATAAATATTCCCTGATTACAATAATTAGAAAATTGTAATAATATAGATTAGAGCTACACAATTGAAGATTATAAGTCTGAACATGGTGAAAGTTGAAAAGCAACAGATGCTTTCTTAGTCTGCTGCGGCTGCTGTAACAAAGTATACCACTGACTGGGTGGCTTAGAAACAGTAGAGCTTTATTTTGCAGTTTTGAAGGCTGGAAGTCCAAGACCTGCTGAGTACAGATAAGGGTACTCTCCAACTCCCAGATTTCTCATCATATCTTCACCTGATAGAAGGGAAAAGGGGGCATATGGGTCTCTTTTATAACAACACTGATCTCTTCTTTAAGAGCTCCACTCTCATGATCTGAGCATCTCCCAAAGCATGCTTTCTCAATACTGTCACATAGGACATTAGGATTTCAGTACATGTTCATGGATACAAACATTCAGACTACATCAGATGCTTAGGTCCAAAACAATCAGCATGGGGGCATACATGGCCAAAGATTAAGAATATGTACTTTGTGAAAATTAACATCGGCCCCCCAACAAAAGGACAGATTCAGGTTTTGCAGTGTCTAAAACTTATACAATATGAGAGACCCATTTAAAAAAAGAATCAAATTTATAAATATAAAGTTAGTTACGAAGCGAATATTGACTTAGAATGAAAAAAGACGTTGCGAGAAGTCACCAATTTTAAAAGCTGATAACACAAACATCAAAAAAATACTAGAAATAACAATATTAACTCCCTAACATACTTCAAAATAATTTTCCCTCATTTTTTGTTTTCTGCATACTTTGATTGCCTCATCATATAGCGGTATTTTCATAACATTTTCAATAAAAAGAATAAAAAGATAATTCTGTGTGTCCTCTAGTGCTTGATAGAAATGTATTTTTTTATTGGTAGCTTAGAACAGTTTTCTTTTCAGCTCTACAACTCACTAATGGTAATGGTTTCTAAATTGTTAGAATGGTAAATTTTAGGACTAAAAATCAGGAAGAATTTTGCATAGACCTATCTTTTGGCTTTAGGTTTTACAAATCTTTTTTTTTTCCTTCTACTTCCCATATACTTCCAGTGTTGGGCACCAGAGGCCACACACCTATTACAATAGGACCTTGTGGCAGCATATCCCTGCCACAATGACCAGGATATCAATATAGTGCACAGTTTGGAAACCATTCTTACCACAGAACAGCTAGTGATAATACAAATATATATATCATTAAATCCAGATTAAATGCATCTCCCATCACCACCTGACAAAAGGGAAAGTGCAATGGGGAAGCTGAAGTAGAGAAAGACAAGGGTCTTAAAATATCTTTCTTCTACAAATTTTTCAAACCCATATCACCAGGTAAACATGTTACTAGGCAATGGAGGAATGTGGCTTTTGTCAGGGGGTAAAGTTATATAATTCGGATGGTGCACCACTGGCCATTTTTAAGGAGAAGGATACAAAATTAAGATATAAGATTAGATAGACAATCACTAAAAGGCTGGAGAGAAGGAGGGGCCCTAAAGCTTGAATTTCATCAGCTTCTAGGCAAACCTGCTGCCATTGACTCCTCAGGCCACCTTCCCAGTCATCCCTCCATCTCTAACGCATTCCAATAGGTGATCTCCCATTTTCACAGGTAAGTACCTTGTGTGACCATCTGTCCCTATGCTTTTCTACTTACTCTTCTTTCTGCCTACCTAGACCTATATCCTCCGGTGTCCTTTTCTGGGCACTTTCCCTAATGGCTCACTGGGCTGAAGAGCACCATCAATTGTTACCCCAGATAATGGCATCAACATTCCACAGTACATTATGCCTTGAATATCAAACTTGAATTTAGCAGTCATCATTCACAGATCAACTGCGTCTTGGGGACTTAACATCTGGATACATCTGTTTTCTATTTTCATGGCTCTGTCTCATTCAGGCATTCAGTCCTGCTTACACTTCCTTCTCAGTGTCTCGCACATCTGTCTTTCCCATTCATTTCACTCTTCCTATTCTTGTCTGGGAGCACTTTACTTCACATATGGATTAATATAACTGTCTCCAAATTGTGTTTCCTGTTCCCAAGCTCCAAATACTCTAATCTATCCTGCATGCAGCCTTAGCTTTATCTTCCTAAAACAAAACTTAATTTTCATACTTTATCCTCATGTTGAAAAAAAAGGAAAACCCGGAAATGCTCTTCATTGTCTAAAGATCAGTTCCTTAGACTGACATTCAAAGGCTCTGGACCATATTCACGAAGCCTCCTTGACCATTAACACACAAAAATATAAATTCTTATTTCCAAATGTTCATAAATTTTACTATTTTATGTTTGCAAGTTATTCCAATTTATTTTTATAAATTTAAAATAACATGATGCTTTTTTGCTGAAAAGGAAAACTATTGCTCTGTGCACATCTGAGTACTTATTACTCAATAAAGAATTTCATTTCCAAATTGACAATTTCTACAGTTCACTTGCTTTTCACCAGAAATTCCAGCACAACTGGGCACTTATGAGGGCCCTGTTGAGTAATACCAACCCTAAGAGCAGAAATATATTTGCATGATTTACATTTACAAAAGATGCAAGTTATACACATCTTCATTAAGCAGGAGAAAGCTCCAGTGTGCCTGCTTACATCTAAATGGCCTGGGAATTGTCCTTCTCAGCATTCATCAGCCATCCTCTCATTTTATTCTATTAGGAGGGAGGGAAGAGCAATGGAGACTGATCAATGTGCCAGTGAGTTTTATGGCTGTGTTTTAGAATGACCTATATTAAAGGAGTTACACAAATGTAAGAGAAATTTACTACTCACAGGATAATGGCTCTCTGTAGTGGGAGGGTGTCCCAAACATGGCACATCCTTGCTTTATTTACACCCCAATGCTTGACTGATCATCTTTCTCATATTTTGCCTTACTTTTGAAAGCACGGATTCTCTTTTCTTATTGATCTCTTTATACCCTTATCATTTTTCCCTTGAGTTATTTGGCATGATGACAGTGGTGCGTCGCCAAGGCTGATTTAACATCATCTCCCAAGTATGCAGCACTGAACTCAGAGTTGAATATTTTAAAGCTGAAACATGTAACACATCTGTCAGGCAATGGTACAAATACAGTCACTTGTCAGAACTAATGAATGAGGTAATCCAGAGTATGGATAAATAGCAGGAAGATGGAAGATGCTAGAAACTTTGTTTAGCCAAAAAGCATTTCTGAGTAATTAAATTTGAGGAAGAATGATGTTTCTTTGTTTTTAGTTCTAGCTCATTTTTTTTCTCCCACATAAAGACCTTGGTGGTAATACCTAGAGAATAAAAAGTGCAGGGAGAAGCAGATTCAGCTATTCAATGGAAAAGAGTGGGTGGTCCTCTGACTGTGGTCTACTCATGGGAAGGATAAATTTTTTCTGTAATATTTTGTAAAATTTGGTTAACCAGGTAGTTCCTCTTTACTTGATTACAGTCCAAACTTTGCTTATTTTTGCAAAAACCCCATTATTGGATATGACCAGTCACAAGATAGATGCAGAAAGTGCAGTGATGGTACAATGATTAGGAATGGACACAGGTTGCCAGTCAAAAGTATCTCATTGCAAAATTTTAAAATAATTCTCTGCAAAGAGAAAAGAATATCTCAAAGTTGGTTCTTTATATGGAGTATATATAAGTACATTCCCAAAGGGGAAAAAGCATGGACTTATGGATGTGTTGAGGTGTGCATAATTACAGAAGAGAGGACACAACAACACCTAAGCAGAAAAGTTAGGTGGAGAGAAGGAAGGGAAAAAGATCAAGTCCCTGACGTAGACATTAATTATTCCCAATGGGAAGAACGTGCCTAACTTTACACAGGATCTCCTTAGTTATTTACAGCTTGGATGCAGCATGTTAAACAGTGATTAAGTTCTGCAAATGGCTCTTGCACACAAATTCCCTTCATCTGGAAGCAGAGATGAAAATCCAATGCTGAGGATCCAAGATAAAGAAAACCTAGAAGTCCTACTAAGTACCATCTCAATAAAAGTTACCACTAATGTCATTGAACTCTGCAATTACCTAGAACCCCATTGTACTGCTATTCCTATTACCACTTTTGATAGCTCAAGTGACACGAGTATGACTACATACAATTAAAACTCTACTTATAAATATTTGAATTTGTAAATCTTTATTAATAGATGAACACAGGGGCAGTGCCAGGGCAGCTCAGTCCGTTAAGTGTTTGCATTCAGCTCAGGTCATGATCCCAGGATCCTGGGATTGAGCCCCATGTGGGGCGCTGTGCTCAGCGGGGAGTCTGCTTCTCCCTTTGCCCCTCCTTACCACGCCCCCCCCCCCCCCCCCCGGCTCGCGCTCTGTCTCTCTCTCTCTCAAATAAATCAATAAAAAGTTTAGAAAGATATGAACACATTTCATAGTCTGGTATTCTGTTCAAGGCTCTCCTGGATTTCTCCTGATTTTTCAGCTGCAACCCATTCTCCAACAAGAGGATAGAAATGATGTCAACGTTCCAACAGGGCCACTGATTTTTTTTTCGTCCAGCCTAACCTAATAGTGGTATTTGAGAATGTTCTGATAAAGGCATTTGGCAAAAGAGGAATCTATTGTGATGTCCTGATGTATGCTGTTGCATATATGGTATGCCCTCCTCCTGGTTCCCCAGTAGTAAAACCTATTTATTCTGACTCAAGTTTCACCTCCTCTAAGAAACTTTTGTCACAGGCAGATTTATCCCCTCCCTGCTCAAGGCTCTAGGGGACATTTTCCTCATGACTCTGCTGATGATAAATATTTTGTGCAATATTTCATCCTTCAGTAGCTATTTCACCCCTGGCATGCTGGAGAGCTAAGGACACGGTGTGCAAAGAGGCACACCTTCTGATCCTCAGCACTTACATACATACTTAGGATAAATCTTTCAGTTGGTACTTAATCATTTGCTGGATGTTGAGTTTTGCCATAAACATCTTGTCAACCATGATTACTCTTGGGAGATCCAGGGATAATCCAGAAATATAACCCCTAATTATATTCTTAGTTTTATTAGGTAAATGTATGTTGCATTATGTGGTTGTGAAAACATGGTAACTTGGGAAGAGATTATACTTGCCTTTCTACTTATGAGATCCTGTAGTAAGAACAGAAAAAGGGAGCTATGGAAAATACATCTCCTCCTTTCTCCTTCTTCTGTAGCTCTCTGCCAAATAACCTGCTAGCCTGCTGTTTATAGACACAACCATAGCAGTGGGGCTATCCCAAAGAAATAAGCATAATAGCTTATGGAAATATATTTGTTCATCACTGGCTAAGGAATATATACTCAATTTTTTCAAACATAGGACAGTCGTATATGTCAATCAAAACTAAGGCCAATAAACTTCATATCTTAGGTCTCTGATATATGTATAAACTTTGCCTGTTACAGAAATACACAAGTAAAGGGTGATTATAGGATTTATGCGAATGCATGTAAACAAAGGTCTTTTTTTAACATAAATTCAATTTATATACTTTTGAATTAAAGTTTGATTTGCCTATCAACTTGGAGACTTAATTTTTTTAACCTTTATTTTGATAATGGTATTGAATATTTGTTACAAAGTAGTTTTCCAACTATTCTGGTACATCATTTATTTCTCAGCATCACTTTCTTTGATGGATATGGAGTATGCATATGCATTTCTCTTTGCTTTGGGTCAGATTTGTGTGTGTGTTTGAAACAATAAAAATTCCAATCAATTCAGTTGCTATCTGGGAATGGTGGTGGAAAAGATCCATTCTTTGCTGGAAAAGAAATATATTTGTAGCAAATAGCCACCAACTTTAGTAGAGAAAATTATTTGCACACTGAACAGGGAAACTGCCAAAGCGAAGAACAGAGCATCTGCTGCAGACAAGGGTATAATTATCTTGCTCATCCAAACACCGTTGGGCATAAAAGTTTTACTCTCTCTCTCTCTGGCAAGATGCTCTGCTCAGACTTTAAACATAACACTATTAGCAAATAATAACTAGTTTGGAAGTCCTGTCAATAACAACAGTATGTCTTCTGGACCTTCTCCTTAAAAATGGAAAACAGGTTCTAATCTGATGAAATGATGAACCATTTAAGTGCCAAAATGATCAAAAGCATCAGTCTCATCTTGTTGTAAACCTTTCACATACCTGCATGCATTGTTCGTCACAGACTTGAGAATTTTCCAAAAAGAAGAAATGCTCTATCCTTTTGATTCTAGATTATAATTTATTGTACATTTCTATGAACTACTTTCTGATTCTTAGTGATTTCTTTCGGGTATGTTGAGGTAATTACTTTTATGCCACTTATCTTTTATTTAGAAAGAAATACGAGTGGATGTTTCTAGTAGACCACAGGGATGAAAGAAGTATTTTTGATGAACAGATATCATTATCAAAGGACAGCTGCTCTTCAGATTCTGTTGTTGCCACATCTAACAACTTTCCCCTGGGGATTTCAACCTGAGATGGGCAAGAGACTTGAATCTACTCCTAAAACCATCAAAGAAATGGAGGTTGGACTTCCACTTCCAATTGCTTACATGCACTTGTCATGTTGTCTTCTTTTAAAAAGAAGGAGGGGATAAGAATCATGAAGCTATTTCCAATAAATGCCCTTAATAGGCAGGCCTGCTAAAATAACACCATGCCACTGTTTTTTCCAAAACCTTCCAGCAGCCATCAGCAACAGCTGACAAGCTTCAGCTAATTTGAAATCGTGGGTTCTCTCCTGAGAAGACCAGACCACACACACAGTATGGAAAAACACCCAGTGAATGCCATGATTTCCCAAAGAGTAGGCTCGTCATGTTCCGTCTTCCGTGCTTAAAAAATAATGTATCCTTTTATTGAAAATAAGAGTTTTACCATCTATTTGAATTTTAGTCTTAACATTTTATTCTTTGGGAGCAGCGGGAAGTAGAGATCAAATATTAAAGTCAACAGAAGAAGAAGTGACAACTTCCTCCAAGGTTGGTGGTATCAGACACTGGCACAAATTCATCCATCTGGGTGTCTCAAGGACATATTCCCACATGAGAATCCAAGAGGGAAAGTGTCACAGAACTGACAGATGGGCTTCCCTTGCCTAGATCAGCCTAATGGAGCTTTTAGGCAATTTGCATACTAGCTGTCAGTGACACAGGTGTGTGTCAAGGACTTAAGAGAGGCCAGGAGAAACCTTATAGAGGATATAGCCTCATGACCAATCCATGCTTGCATTTGTTTGTTCAAGCTGATAGGTGATATTTGTCAGGAAGCCTGCAGTTTAATGGCAGCAGTGTTTTTGTTATTTTCCTTCTGAGTTATAGTCTGCAGCAGTTCAGTGTAGGGTCAAGCTAAAACCATTTTCATCCCAATAAAAGATTAATACTGCAGCCTTACTTTTTGTTGGTGAATCCCACCCAAAATAGCTTTCACATGCATTCAATTTGTATTATATATAAATTAAAAATATGAGCTTGTTTCCAGTCGTATGGTTAATGATTTAAATGTTGAAATGTTGAAAGCTGCCTTGCTCTATCATAATCTCACTATCTGAAATAAAGAAACAGAGGCTCCCAAAGCCAATGGAAACATTCCTGCTGCTCATCAAATCATAGAAAGTTTCACCTGCCCCCTAATCCTACAACCCATCTCTGTGTACTGAATACTGAAGCTAATTAATTAAAGTGGCATTGAATTATATGTCAAATATATAATACTCTTGCAACTTGCTCTTTTGACCTTGACCACATAAATGATCTGACACTTTGAGAGGCAGGCACATTGGTAGCTCCAAATGAACCATAGCTTCTATGATCTATACTCTATTGCAGTGTCTTCCCACATTAGGCTAACTAAGCTTGTCCTTAAGACTTGCTCTGACTGATAGATATACACAAGTATGCAATAAGTATGTTGATGAGCATTTGCACACTGAGACTTATTCTCTTAAGACGTTCCTTTTTGGAACCCAGCCATCATGCTATAAGGAAATAATTCCAACAACATCATTTCTTGATTTATCCAAATAAGCTTTAAGACAATCATTTCTACCCAATGTAAGTAAGACTGTGCTAAGGATTAAGACTGAAACATATGCTACTTCAGTCACAGAGTATCTATAGGACAAAGAGGCTACATAGAGTGACTCTAGTGGATGAGACACCATAGGGCAAAAGAGGCCATGTAGTGAGCTGCCTCTGCAGAGTTCTCAGATAAGTGAAGCTGGAAAAGTGACCCCAGCTGGTACCATGCAGAGCAGAAGGTATGCTAAATCTCTGCTAAATCAATGCAAAGAACCATTACATCATTTAATAAGCCAATAGTTTAATAAATAAACAATAAATTGTGACTATTTTTGCCACTGTATTATCTATCGCTACTTGTTATGCAGAAATAGGTAAGTAAAAAAAAAAAAGTTACTTTAAATTCCAATTGTTTGGGGTGCCTAGGTGGCTCAGTTGGTTAAATGTCCAACTCTTGATTTCAGCTCAGGTTATGATCTCAGGGTTGTGAGATCCACCCTTTCCTCAGGTTCCATGCTGGGCATAGGGCCTGCCTGAGATTCTCTCTCCCTCTCACTCTGCTCCTCCTCCCACCCCTGCACTCTGTCTCTCTCCCTCTCTCTCCAAAAGCAAATAAATAATAAAAAAAATAAATGCAACTGTTTTCTGAGATACTGATGGACAGCTAACTAACTTTCTGTGTGACGTTTAGTCTGCCCAAGACTGCTTTCTCATTTATAATATGAGCAAGTTGAACCAGATGACCTCAAGGTTCTTTCCAATTCCACGACTCTGTTTCATCCTATACTGGGATTAGAACAAAGGTCGGTAGTGACCTGACTGCAACAATAACCTAATTATGTGACATTACAACAGTAAAAGAAAAGGATTTTAGTTGGCAGCCATGGTATACTATAAACCTACTGGATTAAAAAAAACAAAAAAAATCACTTTCTTTGTAGAAAAGGCTTCTAGCTCAGCCTCATCATGGCTGAGCGTTTTGATGGCGGTTTTTCAACTTGGTATTGTGTATATTCTGAAGAAGAATAGGAAAAAAATGACAATTATTTAGTATAGGGATTATACAATATAATGAGAAGGATGCTTTTCAATAGAGATAGGCTCTACTGCTCTAAGTTCAGTCTCTGATTCAGGAAGAAAAGAAATAAAAATATATATTATGATGACATCAGAGAGCCAAAGATCTGTACCTATTTATCCATATAAGACTGTTAAGGTTATAGTGTAATTTAAATAACATTACCAAATGTTTATTCTGTACCAATTAAGTACCAATAATAAGGTTATGATTGCTTCTTATGCCTGAGAGGTATTTTTGTTTTCTAAACCATCACTTTTAATACTTATGGTGTGTCACACACTGTCCTAAGCATTTTACAGATGAGAAAACAGAGAGATAGAAAGATAAATGCATAATTGGCGTGTGGCAGAGCTGGCCTTACAGTACAGGGAGGCTGGCTGCAGACTCTATATTCTTTATCATACACACACCATTTTGACCTGATATGGGAAATAAACCCAGGATCTTCTTGTTATTGGACCAAAATCTGATCAGGTGCGCAAATTACTATGATAGTTACATTAAAAGAGTTAAGGGGCACCTGGGTGGCTCAGTCAGTTAAAGCATCCAACTCTTAGTTTTGGCTCCGGTGATGATCTCAGAGTTGTGGGAACAAACTCCAAGTTAGGCTCCACATTCAGCATGGACTCTGCTTGTCTCTCTCCCTCTGTTCCTCCCCCTGTTATTTCTATCTCTCTCTCAAATAAAAAATAGAATTTAAAAATTACATCAGAAACTCTGTAGGGATGTGAAGATAATCACTAAGAGAAAAATCAAAGACCATCTTAAGTTAAAACAAATCTTTAATGGCAATACACACTAAACAGAAACATTTTGTTTACTCTGCTTTCAAAAAGTCACCTAGAAGGACTTCTTTCCTCTAAGTTCTGCAATATCTCTCATTTCCACTAATAATGTGAATTATCCTATTAATACTCAAGTTAGAATATTCACACACACACAATCCCAACCACCTAACTTTATGATGTTGATTGGTTCAGATTGACTTTGGGGACACTGATCTGTATTCACTGTAAGGACAGCTATGCTAAGAGTTGGGACTGGAATGAGTCATTTCAACCACAGAAGCCAATGAGATGCTCAAGTCTAACTCAAGCATCTCTTAGGGTGAAAAATGAGAAGTTGTAGGAATATTTATGTGCCTGGCTAAATGGTTGGATCCTAAAAACATCTTAGATTCTTTGACTCTGCACAACTTAATCATATTCAGATAAGTATACTCCATTCACCTACATTAAAATTCTTCCACTCTGCATATTTCAATCAAATTATGATATTATATCTGCATATACTAAGACTATTTGACTATGTATATTTTAATCTAATTAGGATAAGTATATCAATGAGTAAAATTGCCCCTAATGTTCAGCCACAGAGTACAGTGACAAATATCCTGAAAACTGCTGAGATCTGCATGTATTCTTCCTCAAGGTCATGTGAGGAACTTGGGTGAAAGTCCTTTAACATCTCTGAATCTCCGTTTCTAAGTCTGAAAACTGAGAGTAACTACTGTGCCAACCTGCCTAGGGTTGTAGTGATGATTAAGTCAGTTGGTTGAGTGGATGCAAACCACTTATAAAGGTGCCTCATATCAAGCAAGCAAACAGTAATTATTAGTCATTGTTGTCATTTGTATTGTCTTCGTTTATAAATTTATTATTGAACTGCATTAAAATCTATATTAGTTCTACAAAGTGTACCAGACAGCTTCTGGATGTGAGAGCTCCCAAACACTGTGCATAAGATCAGCACGTGTCTATGTTTCATAAACATGATTTTTAAATGGTGATCAAACTCAGAATGCTAAGTCCTTTCTTCCTTGGCAATAGAAACCTGGCTACAGATAAAGGACTGTAATACTGACAACAAATCTGATTTTTATATTTAAAAATTCTGCCCATTTTAGTTATAGCTCCACTATTTAAATGAAAAGAAGTGGAGTTTCAAAAGACTAGAGTGGCATTTTGCTATTCCTACTGAAAAGTAGATAGTCAACAAAACATTATAATATTGTTGAATAAAACAAAATTATTAAACTATAAAAGCGCATGTGGGTGTGTATGTGTACACACAGATAGGATTTTCTCAACACAGTTAAGGATCCAGTTAAGTGCTTAAAAATAATAGTTTCTAATGCCAAGCCCAGTTTTGGCTCGTGATATGTGTACTATAAATATTTGCTGAAATACTGAATGACAAGGCAAAGGGGTAGAATTTAACAAATCATGTGTAAGGAATGTTTGGCTTGACTATTCTGGGGGAATTGTGATGTGACTTAATGAGCCAGACCACCTTTCATTAGGACACAGGAAGGGGCTTGGGTGGTCACTTAAGGAGTAGAGCTGTTTAGAAGGAATACATTGCTCTGTGTCAGTTTTAAAGATTACAATCACAGCTTTTAGTACAGATTTCATTTTTAATAATCTCCTTAAAAATCACTAAAAATATCACCCCATCATGTAATTTGTTTCTTTCACACTGATGGCACTCCTACTGTTTAAAACTAATTGCTTTTTTACATTATCTTAAGGTCAGGCTCAACAGAATGAATTTGAAGATAGCATAACTGTGAGCCATAACTGTTTAATACACCAAGAGCAGATCACAATGCTGAATGAATATCTCCTTCAGAAAGGCACCAAAGATATCTGCTTTAATTTGCCTTGAGGCAAACAACGGAATGACTGACAGTGTAACATTAAGGTTTGTTAAACATAGTCTGGGTGTTTATTTGCATCTCTCTTGGAAGATAGTCTAGAAATTACTTTTTTTTTTTTTTTCTCAACAACTAGGATATGCAGCAGGGGAAAATTTGCGTTTTTTTCAGTGAGAATTTTTACGGTGATATTCAAGGACTATTTTAATCTATCTAATGCATCTCTTTCAAGATGGCAAATAAGTTCAAAAATTGTGCAACAGTGTCTTCCCAATAGAGGCAAGTCAGAAAGTCAAAACAACAGTCTATTATCCAAATCAGTCACTAGGTCACCAGGTGCACCTGGAACAATTGCAAATATAGCCAAAATGGCTGAATTTTCCCCACTGTTGTAGGTGACAAATGAAGCAAACACTTGAACAAGAGTCATACAAATTACAGATTGAGTTAAACAAGATGTTTTTCAGCAAGTGTGTGTGTGTGTGTAACTGATTCTTCAAATTAGTACACACTTCATCTGTTCCCAACTTACCCAAGAAGCATTATGACCACATATGTGGCAAAAGATGCCTACAATATATCATAGAACAATGATGCTTACTATGAAAATAATGGATCCTGCCTGATTTGCCATAAAATTGATTTTAAAAAGTGGACAAGAATATTTACAGATCCAGAAGTGTGAGTTGGAAATTGTTTTTTCTTTTCTTAAAGTCATTTAAGAATGACGAATTCTTAAAAGCATGACCTGCCAAATAAATTTTCTGTGACTTTTTTTTTTAACATGGGCTCAGGACCACGCACAAAGTCTGGAAGTTAACATCCAAAAGCATAAACAATGGTTTGGCTATCTGCAGTATCTGTCTTTTCAGAGAAAGTTTTATTTTTTTTTATTTTTTTTAAAGATTTTATTTATTTACTCATAGAGACAGAGAGAGAGAGGCAGAGACACAGGCAGAGGGAGAAGCAGGAATCATACAGAGAGCCTGACATGGGACTCGATCTAGGGTCTCCAGGATCACGCCTGGGCTGCAGGCGGCGTTAAACCGCTGCGCCACCGGGGCTGCCCTCAGAGAAAGTTTTAACAACCTTTAATTCTTAGAAACAGCATGGAAGCTTCCAAATAACTTATTCAAGAAGAACACTGACTTTCCCATACGATCTTTCTTTTGAGAATAACTTTCTAAAATCCATGAAAACATACATTTTGGTCCTAGAATTTAATACACACCCTCAAAACAAACCCCAGGCACAAAATGACTAAGCACAATCATTTACTCATGGTTATTATGACTTGTAACTCTAGATAAATGTTTTTTCCATTTCTACTTTTATTATCATTCATTAACGTTCAGAGAGGGTAAGGGGACTGTCTAGCATTATAATCATCCCACAGTCAAACACCTTATCCAAGACCCAATATTTAACAACTTTTATGGTTATATTTTTGTTGCCATCTTTTGGGCATATATTTCTTTTCACTTCAGGTACTGGGACAGAAGAGGAAGCTAACGTATCCAGTTTGCAGGTACTTTGTCATCTTCAGAACAGGCCTATTTGTAACTCAATACACATACTCTGTTAGTGAAGCAAATTGCAGATTTATCACTCAGGGTTGGTCTGACAACTCATCATTACTATACCACCCAGAGCACTTGGGACCACAAGGGGCACAAGGGTAGAGGGATCACTAGCAAGTCCAGAGCTACCCACACAGTGATGATTTTAAAAATGTCATTACTCTGAAAATGGTGCTGCAATTAAGTGACAGCTCTGCAAAAATATAGCCTGTAAACCCTTAGCTAAAATATATTCTTCTCTCATTTATATAAGTGCGGCCTAATGGAGACCATTTTCTTTTAAAGATTTATATACTTATTTATTTTTAGAGAGAGAAAGTATGCACAAGTGGGGAGGGGCAGAAGGAGAGGGAGAGAGAGAATCCTCAAGCAGACTCCCTGCTGAGCTCGGAGGTCCTCGAGCCCTATGCAGGGCTTGATACCAAGACTCTGAAATCATGAGCCAAAACCAAGAGCTAGATGCCCAACAGGCTGAGCCACTGGGAGCCTCTCACAGAGACCGCTTTAGAAGGTAAGCTGTACATGTGACAAATGTTTCCTAGTAAAAATAAAATACTATCGAAATGATGACAGAAGCACAGAATTTCAGCAAATACCTAATATGTTCCCACTTCATTTATAAATGGGGAAAGGAATGTCCAAAAGGTAAAATCACTATCCCCAAAACAAATAACAGAGCACTCCAAATTAGTGTTACTCAAAGTATAGTCTGTGAGCTGGTGTGAAATTGTGATAAGCCTGCAACAAGGTCAATTGGAGAAATTGGGAATAAGAATTTAAACATGTTCAGGCCAGTGTGACATTGTCACCACACCCAACTGTCTGGTTTTATACTCTCCAAAGTCATCAGTCTGAGAGGGTTTAGAAATAAACAAAAACTTGATCTTCATCTTGGATTGGGTGAGAAGCACTGCTGGAAATTGGCCCTCTTAACCCCAGGGTATTGGTCTCCCAACTACTCCTTAATGTTGTTTACCCTGATCTCAACTATGGTGCTGTTACATTATCCAGTTAGGGACACAGATTTTTGTCAGTAACAAAGGAACATCAAATTAATTCAAATTTCTATTACCAAGAAGTTTCATATGGAAGGGAGAAATCAATGAGCCATTTGAGAACTATATAGCACTCTCTCTGGGACATATTCGTAGACCTTAACGTTTTTTGATTGTTTATTATTTTCCCAGATTAAAAGCAGGAGTAAGATTTTGTTTCTCTACTAATAAAGGTCTCTAATTTCATATCTGCCATCAGATTTTTAATACTCATAGAAAAGGAGAAAACTGATTGTGTTTCCTCAACTTCAATGGCAATTCCTTGCCGCATCTACTTCATTGGCTTTACCAAAAATTTACACGGACCCTCCTACTCCCTTAAAACAGAGTTTTCAACAACCATGAAATCTCCTTCTAGAAATCCCATTGCTTCTTCAAGTCTGCCCTTTCCTGTGAGTCCCACCATGACTTGGGCCTAAGGCAGGAGGTGCAGTCCTTACACATCCTAGCTCAGGTAACCAGGGCAATAGGAAGATGGTAAAGTCGGCATGGCCACACATTTTCCTGCCAAGATGAGGAAATACATCCAAATAGAGTTGTAATTTTTAGAACTATAGGAAAGTAGGAAATATATGAATGTTTCCTTTAATCTCTGACTTTGCAATATCTTACTCAACTTGAGAAGAGGTCATATCTGATTGACTCATGACCAACAGCTCAACCCCCTCTCCCATTTATCCCCTTAGCTTAAAACATTAAAGAATCCTCTTACGCTTTTCTTCATTGCTCCAGGGTACAAATTAAATGCTCAGTAAGTAAATAAAAAGCATTTGGCTATTGTATGATTGATCCTATAGTGTCTTTTGTCTCCCTGTGTTTAGGCCCGCTAAGCTACTTTGTGCCAATAAACTGGTTCATCACCATAGCCCTCCATCTGAATTCTTTATGGACTCAGCTTAAATATTCTCTGGTGTAAAGATCTGGGCCATATCTGAAAACTGCAGACAGAGGTCTGTCCTCCTCTTGAAAATCGAAGTCTAATACCAGGCCCAATTAGTAAAGAAGCTACATTGTAGAGTCAGCACAAGGTATATAGGAGGTCTCTCCAAAATCTTCTGCTTTTTGACCAATTATAATTCTATGCAAGAATATCTTGAAATCAAAGCGGAAAACATTTACAAGATTTCTCTGAGAAAATCAATATCACTAACTCACTGCCATCACTATTAGAAAACAAAACAAAACGAAAAAGATAGCGCATCTCAAAACTATTATATAATGTTACTCACATTTTTGGTTGTGTTGTAAAAACCTACATCACTGCTTAATGTGTTCATTCAAGGAACATTTATTGAACAGAAACTCTCTGCAGGGAATATAAAAAACAAGTAAGACACAATCTCTTGAAATACTCTGATTTCAAGGATGGGTGATTGAGCAGTTTTGTATTTGGCTTAATACATGATTCTCTGGATTCTTCAGTATGACCTTGAATTCTCCCTTAACTATCTCGGATAAACTTTCTCTTTATTCATTAGAGTAATTTTTCTTACACTCTTGTGTCTTATGTCCTGATGGCCATTGTGTTTACTGTTCTTTTCACATATGTATCTATATATATCAATATATTACTAAGGGCTTTTATTATTATAATTATTATTATTATTGTCATTGTTGGTATAAAAGTCAACACTGTGGCATAAAGTAAATACTAGTGAAAGTAGCAATCATCCACATGTCTCAACAACTAACACACTACAGCATGATGTCTATGTTGTTCTCTAAATTACAGTATTGGTAGCTCTGCAAACATTCTTAACATTTAAAATGCTTTACTTTGGGGCAACTTGTTCAAAGATGTTTTTCTTTAATTTGAGGCAATTTCCCATTTCCAGTTATAAAAAAAAAATTAACCATCATAGCAGGACCATGAGATAGCAAAGAGGTGTAGCAGCCTATGTGAACACTGACACAGATATATCCCTGGCACTGAAATTTTTCGCTAAAGTAAGCTTCTCCATTAAACAAGCCTTAAGGAAAATTAAATTAAAGTTCATTTGATGTATAAGCAGTATTTAAAAGGAAGGTAGACTTCTATCCCTAATCTTCATGCAGAACTTCCCACTGATGTCATTCTACACACCTATACACTATCTATGACACTAAAGTCATTAACACTATTTAAATTAAAAGCCATGCAATCTTGCCATATCTTTCTTCTTAAAACATGCTCACGGTTTAAACAGGCAGTAGTAAACAAAAGCAATATTCCTTCCTGTAGCTTTCCACCAATGAAAGCATCAAATATCTCCTCATGGATGAAAAGGTACATTGTTCTGAAACCATCTACTCTTCTGACCATTTTAAACTGAAAATGCAAAAACTATCAACATAAGAGGCCCTGGTTAGATTGCATGTTTCTTTCAGAGAGTTTCACATAACAGTTTATAACTTCATTTTATCAATAATCTGATGGAATCTTACCAAAGTATATTTGTATCATGTTAAATGATGGAACGTAACATTCTTAATAATCATAATTAATATGGGTTGTTTTTGACAAGTGATAGCTGTTTCTGGAAATTTTTATTTATTTATCTCTCCAATGGAGTCTACTATTTATAATAGATTTTATTTTTAGAGTATTTTAGGCTCACAGCAAAATTGAGCAGAAACTACAGATAATTCCCACATACCTCCTATCCTTGCACACCCATAATCTCCACCACTATCAGTACCCTGCACCACAGTGGTACATTTGTTACAATCAATGAAGCTACACTAATGTGTCATTATGTCCTTAACTCCATAGTCTATACTTGTGTTCACTGCTGGTGTTCTACATATGGATTTTGACAAATTTATAATGATGTAAATCCCCTAGTGTAGTACCATACAGAATAGCTTCATTGCCCTAAAACTCATCTGTATTCCACCTATGTTCCTGTGTTTCATCTGTGTTCATTCCTTCCTCCCTACTGAAAACCACTGATTTTTTTTGCTGGCTTCTTAGTTTTCCTTTTCTAAAATATCGTACTATTGGAATCCTATAGTATAACTGGCTTTTCAGCTTGACTTCTTTTGCTTGTTAATATGCACTTAAGTTTCTTCCATGTGTTTTCATGGCTTGATATCTAATTTCTTCATAACACTGAATAATATTCCATTGTCTGGATGCATCATTCACCTACCAAAAGACAACTTAATTGCTTCCAAGTTTTGGAAATTATGAATAAAGCTGCTACAAACATTTGTTTATTTCATTTATTCACTTACTCGTTTGTTTAGCTTTAATTTTTTAATTAGCCTTCCATTATAAATCCTGTCATTTTTCTTGGCAGTGCCTTATTGAGATTTCAGTGTCCTTAACTGTAATTCATAAAGTACTTAAAACACTGGGAACATTTACCTTCCACTTCATTTAAAGAAATGGCAAACCATTAGAACTAATGAACAAATTCAGTAGAGTGGCAAGATACAAATTAACATACAGAAAGTAGTTATGATTTTATATACCTACAAGGAAATACTTGAAAGAGAAATAAAGAAAACAATTTCATTTGCAGTCACCTTGAAAACAATAAAATACTTAGGGATGAATTTAACCAAGGATGTGAAAGATCTGTACACTGAAAACTATGACATTGATGAAAAAAACTGAAGACAAAGTAATGGAAAGATGTCCATGTGGTTAGAAGAACCAATATTCTTAAAATGTCTATGGTACCCCAAAAAATCGAAAGATTTATTGATATCCCTATCAAAATTACAAAAGTGTGTTTCTCAGGATTAAAAAAGAAAAAATTTCTATAATTTGTATGTAATCATGAAAGAATCTGAATAGCCAAGGTAATCTTGAGAAAGAAGAATGTTGAAGGCATCACTTTTCCTGATTTCAAACTATCCTTTAAGCTATCGTAATCAAAACAGTAAAGTACTAAAATAAAAACAGAGATATACAATGAAACAAAATAGAATCAAGATCCCAAAAATAAACCCATTCATGTATAGTCAAATACTATTTGATAGGGGAGCCAAGATAACTCAATGGGGAAAAGATAGTCTTTTTAAGAAATGGTACAGGGAAACTAGATAGTCACATGAAAAGGAATGATATTAGACCTGTAATTTATACCACTCACAAAAGATTAACTCAAAATATAAGACCTAAAACCCTAAAAATCCTAGAAGAAAACATGGAGGAAAAGTTCCTTGATATTGTCCTTGGAACAATTTTTTGGATAAGACAACCAGAAGAACAAGCAACGAAAGGAAAAATAAACAAGTGGACTACATCAAATTAAAAAACTTCTATGTAAAAAAAAGAAATTTAAAAAGTCAACAAAATGAAGAGACAAGCTAACAAATGGGAGCAAATATTTTTTTTTTTTAATTTATTTATGATAGTCACACAGAGAGAGAGAGAGAGGCAGAGACACAGGCAGAGGGAGAAGCAGGCTCCATGCACCGGGAGCCCGACGTGGGATTCGATCCTGGGTCTCCAAGATCGCGCCCTGGGCCAAAGACAGGCGCTAAACCGCTGCGCCACCCAGGGATCCCAGGAGCAAATATTTTTAAACCACGTATCGGATAGTAGTTAATATCCAAAATATATAAGGAATTCATATAACTCAATAGGAAGAAAAATAACCTGATTAAAAATGGGTAAAGGACCTGACTGTACATTTTTTCCAAAGAAGACATGCAAATGGCCCCCAAGAACATGAAAAGATGCCCAACATCACTAATTATCAAAAGATTACAAATCAAAACTACAGTGAAATATCACCTCATACCTGTTAGAATAATTATTATCAGAAAAATAAGAAAGTTGGATTGCCTGGGTGGCTCAATTGGTTAAGCATCTGCTCTTGATTTTGGCTCAGGTCAGCCCCATGTAGTCTAGGACTCTGCACTCAGCAAGGAGTCTGCTTCTCCTTCCTCTCCCTCTGCCTCTCCCCCTGCTCATGTTCTCTCTCTCCTTAATAAATAAATAAATCCTTAAAAAAAAAGAACAAGTGTTGGTGAAGATGTGGAGAAAAGGGAACACTTGTGCACTGCTTGTGAGAATGTAAATTGGTATAACCACTATGGAAAACAGTATGGAGATTCCTCACAAAATTGAAAACAAAACTACCATATATCCAGTAATTCCACTTCTGAGTATGTATTAGAAGGAAATTAAATCAAATATATCACAAATCACTATATCAAAGAGATACCTACATTCTCATAATCATTGCAGCATTATCCACAATAAAAAGTCATGAAAACAACCTGAGTGTTCATCAGCAAATGAATAAAGAAAATAGATGTATGTGTATGTATATACATATATACATACATATACACACATATATATGATGGAATATTCTTAAGCTATAAAAATAAAAGGAAATCCTATCATTTGCAACAAAATGGATGAATCTTGAAGGCATCATGTTAAATAAAATAAGTCAGACAGAGAAAGACAAATACTATATATCATTTATCTGAGGAATCTTTAAAAAGCCAAAAACCTTAAAAAGCACAGAAAACTTTTACACAAGTATTAGAAGGAGAGTAATGAAATTTATCCTTCCTTGTATTAGCCTCTATTTCTTGTAGGATCCCTCTTGTTTGTTTTTACTCTGGTGTCTTCACCCAGGTTCCATAACAACCTCTATTCAGCTCTTCTGGCATTTACCCTTACACCTAGAATTGATTTCCTTCTAACTCTTCCTCTGATTTTTCCTGGTCTCTTCCAGTATTGGTTAGTGTAGGGCTATAGAAGCTCCTCCTTCCTCCTCCACATCTATCCCTACCCATTTGACTACCCTCTCTCTCCTATTTTTAAATCTCTCCCTTTTCTGTCATTAGCTCTTGGCAACATGCTTGTTGTGTGTAACATCCTACACTGGTCCTTGCTTTCCTCCCAAAGTTTGGCTCTTATCTTCTCTTTCCTTGATTATTGAGCTTTGTTAAAGAGTCAACCACATGTTTATTCCACTCCCTCAACTTCTCTTGCCCTTCTCAAGATCCTCTCATCTGGGATCCCTGGGTGGCTCAGCAGTTTGGTGCCTGCCTTAGGCCCGAGGTGTGATATTGGAGTCCCGGGATGGAATCCCACATCGGGCTCCCTGCATCGAGCCTGCTTCTCCCTCTGCCTGTGTCTCTGCCTCTCTCTCTCTCTCTCTCTCTCTCATAAATAAATAAATAAAATCTTAAAAAAAAAAAAGATCCCCTCATCTGAGTTGTGCCATAACCACTCTAGAAACACTTACAGGTCCTTGGAGGACTCTAATCACCCACTGCAATGGATTGCCATTTTCCCTAAAATGTGGAGGGAGTTGCATGCTATCATTTGACATTCTTGAACTACATTCCAGGCTTTGAGTTCTCCTTTCTTCTGTCTTCTTTACACAATGTGTTTGACTGCCCAATCCTGCCACTTTGGGATGCCAGCTCCTCTGCTCTCCCACCCTCCATGAAATCCAGAAGGCATATCTCAAAGGCTCCAAACTCAGTTTTCTTTTATAGTTCTCTCTCTCCCTCTGGTAAAGTTTTGGCCATTGTGTTTAAGAGAATGATTCCCAAAACTGTATCCAGAGCACAGCTATATGTCCTATTACTTGTTAGTTGTGCTACTGAAATAAACAGAAGTTAACTCATTATCTTCCTCAGGGATGCCTATCGGAGGAAATGAAACCACTCACTTCCAGTCAACTGGACTCAAATCTGAGTTTGCTCTGCTCTACCCTGCATTACATCAGCAGTTAAGATTAAGAGTTGTAACCGTATCTTGCTCTCATTCCCTCTTTTTATTTGCACTGCTTCTTCTCTGAGTTGAGTAATACTGGTTAAATCAAGATCTCATCTGAAGCCTTCCATGGTCTCTGACAACACAATAAAATGCATAGATCTTCTTTACCTTAGTATTTACTTAATCTCTGAACTTTCTAGTACATTACTCTTCTATTTATACTCCATACTCTATGCAAGGAATCTTACTCTACCTTAGAAATGACATGATCATCCTCACATTTCCCACCATCATCCTCCCCATGTCCACCCTGGAAAACTCTCAAATATTCACCAAGATCCATCTTAATTAGTAAATGCCATAAAAATAAAGAAAAATGTCCCTGTTTGCCTGAGCAAATATGGCCTCTCAACCTATTGAGCCCTACAGATATTGTTCCACTTGAGGCTGTTCATCATGTTCCACCTTGTCTAAAATTAAGCAGTGTACTTCTCCCACTTGCCATTCTATTAAAAGCTCTTTTCTGGCAGGGATTTTGCTTTTGGTTGTTTTTTTTTTTTTTAAGTGTTCTCAATTTTTTCTGGCTAAATATGCATAACATAAAATTTGCCATTTAACCACTTTTTAAATGTACAACTTATTAGTCTAAAGTACACTCATGTTACAATGCAACCATCAGCAAACACCTCTCAACCCAGAACTTTTTCATCATTCCAGGTAGGCGCTCCATACCCATTACACAATAAATCCTCATTCTACTTCCTGGCAGCCCTTGATAACCAGTATTCTACTTTTTGTCTCTATAAATTTGAGTACTGTAGTTATCTTATATAAATAGAATCATATGATATTTGTCTGTTTATGTCTGTTTTATTTCACTAAGCATTATATCTTCAAGATTCATCCATGTTGTAGCTTGTGTCAGAATTCCTGTGGCATTAAACACAGTGCTTTGAACTTAGTTGATAGCACATAAGTATTCCTTGAATTGAATTCAACTATTTGTCTCAGAATTAAATAAATACATTATTTGATTGCCTTAGTAGGCTTATCAAGCTCTTCTCCCTAGCAGAGAGAAAATAGACATGAAAAAATTTTATTTATTGCTCTAGCTTAATATCCTGGTTGGTGTAACATCCTTTTTGCTTTTGTATTCACAAAAACTTTTTTTAAATTTTATTTATTTGTGAGAGACACACAGAGAGAGAGGCAGAGATACAGGCAGAGGGAGAAGCAGGTTCCTCGTGGAGAGCCGATGTGAGAATCAATCTCAGGACCCTGGGATCATGACCTGAGTCAAAGGCTCAACCACTAAGCCACCCAGGTGGCTTAGTTCACATAATTTTTGCTATACTTTTGCTCAACTTCTTTGAAACCTGAATATAACATATTCACAAAATTTTTGCTATACTTTTGCTCAACTTCTTTGAAACCTGAATATAACAATGTACACAGGGTTCAACCTCACAGACTCTTTCCCCCTTTATAACCTACCCTACCTAACATATATAAATATATATATGTATGTATATGTATACATATGTACATATGTACGTATACATATACATACATATATACATATTTCTTCAGTCTTCTCTTGGGTCATGTGGCAAACACAAAAACACAATTGGTTAGCTGACTCAGCCACCATCCTTCATTCTACTTCTCTCCCTGTCTAGCAGTTTTGTGGCCAGGAGTGACTTTGGGGCAGTTCTGGCTAACATGGCATAATTGGAAATTGGCTCTCTGAGCATCTGGGAAAAGTATAACTTTTCTAATCAAGGTAACAGGCTTAGCTGGCACACATATTTGGATTTTGTTCCTTTCCCTCTGGCTTTAGTGAGGCCTTGATCATGGGCCGAAGGCAGGATACTGATGTAATCAGGGCACGATGCCTGGAGTTTCTGCAACTATTTTGAGATCATGTGGCTCAGGCCAACATGCTATGGGTGTCTGAAACTTTTGAGCAACTAGTCACTCCTGGAGTGCTTCTCTTCTTTTTCTAAAAGATAAGTAAATCTCAATATGTGAAGCCTCTGATAGATTTTCTTTTACTTGCATCTAAGAGCATTTATTTCTTAGTTGAGATGCTCAGTTAAATTGTACCCAAGCACACAAACGTAAGAAATTGATTTTCGTTAAAACCACCATCAAAATCAAGTGCTTTACCACCAAACTACTACTGATCTGAGCCTGTGCCTGCGAGAAGGAAATATATGTAGATTTTGTGTGCATATTTATATGTATAGCTAAATGTATATCTAATATGTGTGTATGTGTGTGTATATATATACATACATATATATGTGTGCGTAGATATATATACATATCTTTCTCTATATATATATAGATAGATATATCTATATCTATATCTATATCTATATCTATATCTATATCTATATCTATATCTATATCTATATATATAGAGAGAGAGAGAGAGAAAGAATGTAGGACTACAGCTGTTTGAGATTTGGGCTTTGTCTCTTTATCTGTTCCAAGTGATTATGGCCCTGTAATTTAAGAAAGGAAGTTAATATTTTTGAGGACAAGGAAACGGGATGAGGCCGGACTAGAAGGAGAGAGGAGGCTTGATATAGGAAGAAATGATTTTGCAAAGCTGGCATTCCGCCAAGGAACACTGCCTAGCACCGGCAGCCTGGGAGCATGGGGAACGGAAACGCTTTTCTGAGGAGAGCTACAAAGTGATTCACACTCTCAACAAACATTTCCCAGATGTACAGCAGAAAATCGTAACAAAAACACTGAGACCCTGCTCTTCAAAGCTGAGCTCCAAGAGCCTAAATCACATTCTCTCCTTTATAAGTGTCTTCCTGCATGTCAACACACCATAAAAAATAGACTGGTTGAGGTTCACAGTTCTTGGTTTTATTCATGCCATGTAAACATTTCTCAGGTCACTTGACACTTGCAGCACATGGCATTCTTGGAAGACAGGGGTCTTTTAAGCACTCAGAACACTATTTTACTGCTTACCCATCTTGACAGCATTTCCAGAAGTCCTAGTCACAAATTGTCATGATGGCAATGGCCATGTGTTCTGGCTGGAATTTTGCCAGTGGGGAAGATCTGAGAAAGATCTTTTCATCTCTAAATCAGAAGAATTTTCAAATTAATAATAATAATAATAATAATAGGGCAGCCCTGGTGGCCCAGCGGTTTAGCGCCGCCTTCAGCCCAGGGTGTGATCCTGAAGACCTGGAATCTAGTCCCACATCGGGCTCCCTGCATGGGGCCTGCTTCTCCCTCTCTCTCTCTCCTCTCTCTTTCTCTCTGTCATGAATGAATAAATGAATGAATGAATAAATAAATAAATAAATAATCTTTAAAAAATAATAATTCTGGCTTTTGACAACCCAAGATCTGGTTATTATCAGTTAAAAGATTATTTTACTGACTCGAATAGCTGGCACACAGTTCTAGGCAGTGCACTGATGAGACAGTGCTCACTGGACCTCACTGGGCTACTTCTTGAGGACTACGGAAGTGAAGGAGAGTCATATGGCTCACCCATCCTGCACACAAATTGTGTCCATCCTGCTTCCTAACCAAAAAGAGCTCACAGAAGACTGCCTTGGGGTTGAAGCATGAACCCCAAAAAAACTGAAATTAAGGAAATAACATTTCTGAATAAAATAACAACGCTAATAGCATGTTGGACAGCATGCCAGTCACTGTAGTGGTTATTTTTCATGTGTAATCTCATTCCATCCCAAGAATCCTCTGATTTGGTATTGTCATTACCTCCATTTGATGAATGAGGAGTCTTTGATTCAAAGAGGCTGGATTATGATGTTTACCCTGCTAGTAAGTGGTAGAGAAGGGATTTAAACTCAGGTCCATTTATGTATAAAGACTTTCCACCCTCAGCAATGGCCCACAGAGTAGCTATGTATATAATTCCTCCAAGGCCAAGGGGAGATTTAAAAGCAGTCTCTCCCACATCCTTCCTTCTTCACCACAGTTTGAGCACTTGGTCATCATGGAAGCATTTGGACTATTTATTCTGTCACTGATCCCACAGCAAGACCCTGTGGCTATGTCCAGTTCTCTTGAGACAAAAGTGGATAAAAGCCTGGAAGTAAAGAACTGTAAGAGGTGGGTGAGGGCAGGAGGAGGGTAGTGAGTATGGAGGAAGGAGAGGAAAAGGAGGACAAATGATGGAGAATTTGGAACATGGCTGTCTTAGGTGATCTCTTGCTTCTCTTGAGGTCTAAAGTTAGCATTACTAATCCTCATTCCAAACTAGCCAAGGGCAACTCTTGCACTGCACACAGAGAGGATAAATGGGAAAAGTTGAGAAGAATCATTCAACACAGTTACCATTTAAGATCAAGACCGATTTTTTGGTAGCATCTCCACAAATTGAGATTTACTCTAATTTACTAAATTTACTGGCAATTTAGAAAAATATATATATAATCAGTCTTTTAAAATGAATAAATTCAAGTGTAGACCATGGGAGATGTTACTAAAGAGTGCTAGATGAACACATAAGTAGATGTCCAGGACCATATAACCAAAAGCTCAGTGAATGGGCACTGTGCATACAACACATAAACTCATAACATGCCTAGTCATTCCGTCATTGTATATATAAACATGCAGTTAAAAAGCATCAGTTGGTTAACTCAGTGGTCCAACCCTTATAAAGTGATTTGAAGTGCATATTGAATTTGTCTTCTTAACACATATGGGGCGCAGACATTTGAAAATGAACTTTGCACAATTTCATTATTAAACACTCAGCAGGCTTCAAAGACAACTGCATTTCATTAATAAATAATAAAAAATGAAAACGCAGTAAAATATTAACATATCAAACACCTCTGTAATGCTATTTTTATGCACAAAACATCTTACCTTCCCAAGAGACTAAATCCCTACCTGATTGTAAGTTAGGCATTTAGTAAAGAAAATAAACTCCCTGTCAGAAGAGTCAAGAAGTCTCAACTGTTGCACTAAATGATAACCTAGAGCTCTCTTATTTTTTTAATGACTTATTTGGAAGTATAGTAACTCCATACACAGAAAAGTTGCAAAAATAGCACAAAGAATATATACAAATACCCCTGCCTTTTCCTCAGATTTATCTGTTACATTTTTTTCCCAATTTGATTTAAATGTGTTGTTCTCTTTCTCTCACTGTCCACTCATTTATCTATCTCAAAACATTTTTTGGGGGGTGGCATTAATAGCATTTTCCCCACGGTATAGGTGTTCGTAACAGTGCATTTCATTGTCCTCTTTGGTATCCTTTAACAAAAACATTTCTTTGGTCTTTTTCTTTCTTTCTTTCTTTCTTCCTTTCATAACATTGACAATTTTGAAAGAGTTGTTTTGTTTTAAAAATGATCTTAGGGATGCCTAGGTGTCTCAGTCAATTAAGCATATTATTTCAACCAGTCATGATACCAGGGTCCTGGGATTGAGCCCCCTGTCAGGTTTCCTGCTCAGTGGGGAGTCTGCTTCTCCTCTGCCTGCCACTCCCCCTGCTTGTGCTCTCTCTCTTTCCCTTTGTCAAGTAAATAAATAAAATACATTTTTAAAAATTATCTTTATCTTAGATTCATTTGATGTTTCCTTGTGCTTAAATTCAGGTTATACATCACTCCTGGCTGGAACAGATGTAAATGGTATTAGTGTCCTTTTCAAGACACAATATCCACAGGTACTTGGTGTCCATTTCTTCCTCGTTGGTGATGGAGGTCATCCAATCAAAGTACTGGTTGATTTTCTTATTGTATAGTTTCTATTTTTGTTAGTTTCCAACTAATCTATGGAAAGTCATAATCACTCATCAAAATTTCCTCCCTAGATTTAGCGTCAATTGATGCTTTTTCACTTTGATCTCTTATGATGATTTTCTCATTCCAGTTTCCCTCCATATTGACCCCATTACTTGTCTCATTATTTATGTAGGGAAAAAAAACACAATCAAACAGTGGAGGAGTCATTTAGCAGGAATTTGATCATAGATGAGTCACTGATCTCTGAATCTAAGTTTTAACATTAAAGCAATTTCAATGATTTTTTTTAGAAAATGAGAATAATGACACCTGAATGTACATTTGAAAGTAGCATGTTTTAGAAAAATATAAGCTGTTATTAAATATAAGCATGCACTTAAATGTTCATAGTTGTCACAATAATGGAAAACCATAGTTTCCAGTTATAAGAGCACTTTAACATAAATTAACTTATTTTTACATAATGAGAAATGCTGATAATTAAGTAAAACAGGTATTACTTCATTTTACAGAGAGAGAATTTGACCCAAGTATTTCTTGTTCCTTCTGACTCAATGTTTTTCTAATATCCTATCTGCCTTTATATAAATGCATATCACACACATACTTACACTCCATTTAGGTGAACATTCATGTGTTTATTGCCAATATGTAAGCTAATAACTAATTCCAGAAGGTTGGCATGGCCCAGTTCCAATTGTGGTTAGGGAAAATTATGGAAGAATGTGACAGCAATAGAGAGGAATGGGGTCCCATGATAACTGGTTCCTGATGCTTTTCATATTTGAATTAGAAATTGACATTCAGGATCAGAAAGTATTGTACATTCTTCTTTACAGATGGACTCTACAGCCCAACATACAACTGAACAGACTAATATTGGAGGATGGAATGTGGGACTCAGGGAAGGGGCAGGAGGTGCAGTTTGTAAATTTGAAAAGGGTCATCTAAGTAGACTTGATTAAAAAGGTAATATCTGAACAAAGCCTTTAAAGTACGGTTCTCTAAGGGAAGAGTCTTTCAGACAGAAAGAATAGATAGTGAAAAAGTACTGAAGCAAGGCCATGTCTGAGGATCAGCAAGGAGGCCTCTGTAGCTGGAGTAAGATGGACCAGCCAGAAAAGGAAAAGGAGATGCAGTCAAAGAGACAAGGGCTGGGGACAATGATCATGGAGGGCCATGGAGGCCAATACAAGGACTGTAGGAAATCATACTTTAATAGAATCAGTATCATTGATGTTTTTGTTCTATATGGTAAGCCTAGTTTTGTGAACTATGATAATATTAATTGATATGAGATATGATACAATATACGATAATATTAGCTAAGTAGTCATCATCCATCAACCCTTCTTATTTTTTCCTTATCCTGATGTTTTTCCATTCATAATGAATTTAATTGCTTTTGTGTGTCTGTGTGTGCATATGTAATATTTGAAATATATACTTCCTAAGCCATCTCTACCTGAATTCTTCATTTTTTTAATTTTCTCTGCTGTTTCACCCATAATAATTTCAAAAAGCCCATTCCTTTTCCTTGCTATTGTATTTATTTACATATTGGTGTCATATGGATCATGAGTTCCTTGAGGGTAGTCCCATGCACCTTTTAATTCTCAGAATCCAAAAGTTTCTGAGTAACAAACGAGGTCTCTAAAATGTTGAGTGAATGACTACACATAGACATAGGATATGTCTATGTGCACATATGTTCACACACTATACCATATTACAAGCCATGGAAAAGATTCTGTTCTTCCAAGAGTTCAATAAAAATGTATCAACATTACAAAAAAAAATACAAGCAGATTGTGTTGAGAATTGTCACAGAAAATGCTAAATTTTAAAGCAAGTTTCAGGTTTTATAAAGAGGAAGGAAATTTCTCAAATGAAATAGTTTGAAAAGTTCACCTCTTCTGAGGCAGCATTAGGATGCAAAATGACAGAGCTTAATGTAGCCTCTTGTACATATTCTCATGTAAATATATATTGGAAGTTTATAATTCAATGTATCATGATAAAAAAAAATATGGCTCATATCCTTGGGGTGCTGGGGACATCATTTTATGCCCCCAGACTGAGACTGACTTTCAAATATGTAGCTTTACCCTTGTGGTGTCATGTTCACACATAAACCAGCAAAAGTTTACTCATTGGTAAAGAAATCTGTAGAAATAATGGCTCCTTCAAGAAAAGGGGGGAGGGGCTTGTCAGCAGGGTGAATTAGGCACTTTGCTTTGGAACAACAATTATATAATATGGAAAAAAGAAAGCTCCTATGGTTTCTCTGCAGACGTGCCATTTTTGCAATGGTGTGATAGTCAACTGCAGTCAAATGATGCCTGGCATGACCTCTTTCCACTCAAGTACGGGCAAGGTAGATTCTCTTCTGTTGCCTTTGCCATCACAGATGAGCAGTAGTGATTGATCAATCTCACTGAGGCAACTCACACCTATCTGCATGTAACCTTACCCCCACTGCAGTGTCATGGATTGTTGTTTACAAAATTTTGTTATCTGTAATTTTAACAAATAACTCAGAAGAATATTATCAACTAGGCAAGATTTAAAAGCTTTCAGGAGGATATATTATTAAATTATCACGAACAATAAATGTGATTAAATTACATTTAACATTCATAAATTTTACTTTGCACATATTTTGTAAATGTTTATTGACTGACTCCTATAATCCAGGCACTAACACAATGTCTCATGATGAATAAGACAAAAATCTACTTTCATGATTGATACTTTGCAAGTACATGAAATATAGAATTAACCAAAAACTAGGTAATTTCAGATGTGGTTATACACATTTCCATTTGATTATGTTTTATAGTCCACCTAGTCTTTTATTTTTTCTGTATTTTCTTTTTTTTTTAAATTTTTTTTTTTAAATTTATGATAGTTACAGAGAGAGAGAGAGAGGCAGAGACACAGGCAGAGGGAGAAGCAGGCTCCATGCACCGGGAGCCCGACGTGGGATTCGATCCCGGGTCTCCAGGATCGCGCCCTGGGCCAAAGACAGGCGCTAAACCGCTGCGCCACCCAGGGATCCCTTTTTCTGTATTTTCTTAATTGAATCCCATTTATCACAATTGTAACTCACTTATTATGCTGAAATCAGTCTCATAGCTACTCTTCTCATTTAATTGTGAGTTGCACCATGCCATTACTTCACAATTCTGTAATAGTTTTACAAAAAAAAAAAAATCTTCAATGCATATGTATTATACCTATATATCCTATATTATATATAGGATATACTATATTCTTGATATATATTTCTCCTCCTTTCTTAATATTCCCTTATTTCAAATAGGTCTTCCACAAAACATAATTTCAGTAAGGAGATAACTTCATGGAGGGTCTCTCTTCCACAGTTACAGAAATGACAGGCACTGACAGTCTGAGACTTATTAGTTACTGAATATTATCTGCTTTCAGGGGGCCCTCAAGCACCCAATTTTGTCCATCCTGCTTTATAGCTAAGGAGACAGTGACTGCAAAGTCAAAGTGAACTTCTTTTTCCAAGGACCTGAACCATATCTTTCATTCCCACAACCTTTCCCATAGAACACTCACAAATACAATTTGACTGCCCACTGACATCAGATCCAGAGAAGTCCTGTAGTTGTAGCTAAGACGGTATCACTGGAAACAGTAGCTTTTGTGTTTGTGTCTCTCCCCATAAAATCTCATCAGTCATAACCTCAGACCAACATTCTCTCCACCCTTTTTCGACTTTGACTTCTTTTAGTAAAGTCACAGACAGGTTTTGCCCAAATTTTGTTTGCTCAGAATATTTTCTTTGACTTTTTTCTATATATATATTCTTTACAGTTGCCCTAGCTGAGAAGTTGTATCTCTTTTCTTTCAAGGTCTTTTTTCATTTGTTCACTTGTTTTTCTCAGGATTTCTTCCAATCTTACAATAGATCACCTGTCTTTGCCATGCTTGTATTAGATAATAATATTCCATTGGTGACCTCCAAAGAAGTTTTAATAAATATTATGAGGTTGAGTGCTGTGATCAAAACTTAGATGGTTAATCAGGTGATTTAGGAGATTCTGATTTGAAGGAATTTCAAAAGAGATTTTTACTGTAGTATCTTTCAGAACCTATGACATACTAATGTACTCTATGACTCTCCAAAAGGTTGCATACATTGTATTTTATATATTCAAATGCATGCCTTTTTATTCCTATGAAAATACTTTTAATACAGATGCTTCCATTAATTGAATCATAGTTTACCTGGCAGTAATTTTTTTCTTGACAATTAAAAAATGGTCTATATTATAATCAATAGTATCTTAGGTTTAATAAAATACATTACCGGACAGTGTCTGCCAAGCTTATTTGACTATAAGATATTTTTAATCACAAAATATCTCTTTAAATATGTAGCAATAGAACATATTTTGGGAAATATTGTGTAAAAACCATATTTCCCAAATCTATTTATTTTAGAAGGGTGACATTCCATCCTGAATTTGGAAATCCCCAAGCTATCCACCAACACAGGGGAGGTGGGGGCAAATGGATTTTTGCAATCTTCAATTTTCAAAAGAATTTTTTAACTCTCCATTGCTTTATTATTCATTCAGAAGAGAATGTGATATAAAGCCATGCAAAAGTCAATCTCAGCTTGAGTTTTCAGCAGGGGTGGTACCGACATACCTACTGTTTTTGTCGGGGTCCTTCAAATCTTTCAATCTCGAAGAATATTCCCAGTACCCAGTAAGACCTACCAAAGCCATCACAAACACACAGCTTCAGTAAAGAGAGTATGCAGGGCATTTTCCATACCAATTCTACACCCACTGTTTCCACCACTAGTAGCCTCCAACTCCTAACTCCCCATGGGGCAGTTCCCCAACCTCCATGGAGCAGTTCTGGAACCCTTAATAATAAGGATTCAACCTCCCCATGGTATGGCCCCAAAACAGCAGGAAACCAAACCAATCCCCAACCTTCACTTAGTGGACAGGACAATAGCTACAACTATCCCAAAAGGCTGGGGATTACTGTTCCTGTTTTATTTGAAACCCACTTTTGTAGTCTTAGCCAGTGTCTGTCACTGCAGAGGATTTTAGAACCAAGAAAGACTCTTCTGCTAAGCTTCTCTATCACCACCCAATCAATGTTAAATTCAGATATTACGTAGGCTAAAGATGCTGAATCAGATAGTGAGGGGAACCTGCAATGCCTGGGAATCTGACCACAGAGGCAGGATGTACTTACAAGTATCCAGTCCATAAATAAATTATGCCAGAGGATGTTTGGAGGGTGGTGCACATCTCTTAGCAGCTCAGTCAATAGGACAGAACACTCATTTGGGTGCTTAAACACAGGGCACAGGCAGCAAATGCAGAGCAAAGAGCAGCTCTGTAGCTGAAGAGTCACCTTTACCCTCATTATTTGTTTCTTATTAAATCTGTAAACTTATCAGAGATTGGAATCACTGACAGCAATCTCCAAAGTAGGCTGGTTTTAACACAAAAATTAAAAAGCCAAGCTAAGAGCAAGGGAGGGAAATGAGAACTCATGGCTAGGAACATACCCGGGAAATCAGAGGGGAATGACAGACAGTGAGAGCTGGAGCTTTCTGCACTTTATAATTTTTTTTCTAGTCTAGAGGGAGAGTCAAGGTGATTCTGCTGTTATCACTTCACCAGTTTTCCTGAGGTGAGAGAATTATCCAAAAAGATTCAATTAAATGACACTTTTAAATTAATAATAGTAATCATCATCATCATCATCATCATCATCATCATCATCAAGGTTTTTTTTTTTTTAATTTTTTTTTCATCATCAAGGGTTTTTAGTTAAGTGCTATCCCCTCTACCCAAACCCTCTCAAATGCTCAGACCAGCACTGCTGGAAACTGCCTCATGACAAGTCTGCATTAAAGAGAGGGAGACATCCAGTCTGCATGCTCTTTCTGTACAAAGTGATATCTTGTTGCAGCAGAAAATTTTTGCCATCCCACAGGTTGGGGAGGGGCAGGGGACACAAAGTGGTATTTACTCAATGCTGAATTCTCTAGTTACAGTATCTCTAATTGTCCTTCCTGGAAAGCAAACCAGAATTAAATCTTTCAGTAATGAAAAAGACAAACAATCAAATCTAATCTCAGATACTTATTATTCATTCAACAAATATTTATTGTGCACCTGCTATGTGCCATGCACTCTTCTAGGTGCTAGAAATCCAGGAATGAACAAAGCACCTAAGTTTGTTCCTTCTCAAAGCTTACGTTCTACTGCCAAGAGTCAGATGATAAACTATTTATCTGTCCACTTAACAGAACAGGGCATATGTAAAGCTAGGAGAAAGGTGATACATAAATATATATTTCACGCATATATATGTACATGTATTTGAAATATACACACACATATATATACACATATAAATGCATATGCATATATGTATGTGTATAGTGTATATTTGGTTGTAGAAGATCTCTTGGATGGGGTGACATTCCTTTAGAGACCTGAAGAAATAAACAAACAAATACCTGGGGGTGTGGTGGCAGGAAAGTGGAGTTGGGGTCCTTTTAGCACAAGAAGTAAGTAAAAAGATGGTGTGGCTAGACTATATTAATTAAGAAAGGAGAAGGCAAGGCAAAAAAGTAGTAGGGTCTCACAAATGTTTATAAAAACTTCTCCTTTTACTTTGAAAGAGATGAGAAACTTTCAGAAGGTTTGAAGTGGGAAAATGTCGTGAACCGATACATATTTTTAAAAGTTTACTCTGGTTGCAGGTTACAGCACAGGCCATAGGGAGGCAGGGATAGAAACAGGGTCATTAGTTTTAAAGGTACTGTAATAACATAGACAAGGGATTATGTTGGTTTGAACTGGGGTTACAGAGGTGGAAGTAGTGAGGTGAGAAATGGTTAAGGAGAGCCTTTGATATTTGCCGATTGATTCTATATGATTTGGGGGGGGGGTGGTTAGGAATCAAAGTTCTACTGGAGCCAACTACTAGGACGGGGTTTCCTTTATTGAGATTGTAAAGACTAAAGGCAAAGCAAGTTAGCAGGGGAAATAATGACTTGGTCTGGACATTTTAACTTTGGAATTCCTATTTAGTGGCTAAAATGAAAATGCTGGTTTTTAGTTTCCTTACAAAGCCTAGAGTTTAGTTGAGAGGTCAAGCTTAAGAGTATAAATTTGGGAATGAGCAAGATACAGATGATTTTTAAAGATGTGAATTTTGATGAGTTCAGTAAGGAAGTAAGTAGGGAAAAGACACCCAAAGATTCCAGGAATGAGCTCTCGAGTCCGCCAAGATTGAAATAAGGGAAACCAGCCAGGGCAACTGAGAAGAGGCAGCTAAAGAGCTAATGGGGATACAGAAAGAACTGCTCCTCACAATCCTCATTTTAAGAAAAAAAGTTGAGAGCACCTGGGTGGCTCAGTGGTTGGGCATCTGCCTTTGGCTCAGGACGTGATTCCGAGTCCTGGGATCAAGTCCCACATCAGGCTCCCCATGGGGAGCCTGCTTCTCCTTCTGCCTATGTCTCTGCCTCTGCCTGTGTCTCCCAAGAATAAATAAATTAATTTTTAAAAATTAACCAAGTATGTCACATGTTGCCAAGAATCAAAAATAAAATGAGAAATGGGAATGGTCCTTTGGTCCAGGCAATACTTGTAGGTTTCTTGATGCCTACAAGAAGCATTTTGTTGGAGTGTTAGAAATGGAAACATTGATTGGGGTATTCAAGAGCACAGGAGGAGGCAAAGTGGGAAGAGTGAGCAGAAGCTTATCTGGTAGCCAGTGTTGTGTTCAAATGGCACAGAGATTAGGTAGGCAGCCACTGAAAAGAAAATGGAGTCCAGAGCTTTCCCTCTTTTTTTCCCTCTCAGGATGAAAAACAGCATGGCATGTCATACACTAACACTAACTCCATTGGAAGATATGTGATGGCAGCATTTTTAAAGTTTTCTTTTGTTTGCTTCTGTTTTCAGGGAAAGAGTCAGCAAAGTTATCAGCTGGGTAGATTTTGCAGAGGAGAGAAGAGAGACAATGTGCAAACTGGTCAACCAGGGGAGCGGGAGATGAATATATCGAATATATCAATATATATGAATCGATATATGAATATATCATGGAAATCTAATAGGTTGCATGGTAGCACTAAAGGCTCACTTGAGGAGAGTGGTCATGAATGTAAAAGTGAGACCAGTCAGCACAGTAGAGTACCTTCCACTCCAGCGAGGTTCACATGTGTATGTGCAGGTTGAGAGAGAGAGAGAGAGATGGATAAAGCCAAGACTAGTATTTTACTAGAGTAGTTCAAAGGAGGGAAAGTGGGACAAGGAAGTTTATATAATTATGTAGAAGAGTAAGAATAGTTCCCCATGAAAGCTAAGCAGAGCATAGACAGATGTGGGGACATGAGGAGAATGAGCAACAAAGAAAAGATAAAAAATGTCAATGACTCATAGTTCTTAATGAGATTAAAAAAAAAAAGTATTGGAATCAGAATACCCAAATTTGTGAGTGGGAAAATAGGAAACAGGGATCTAAGAGAAGGACCCCTAAAATTGGGATTATGGAGTTTTTTAGTACCTGGTAATGACAAGGTCCAGGATAAGGCCACTAGATGGGTGGCTGAGGTAAAATAAAGATGGAAATTGTTGGACAAGAGTGCAAGGGATTGAGAGGCCAGGTACTAAAATCATCAAGACAATGGCAGGGCCTGTAGGGCATATAGTGAATGACCTGGAAATGAGGTGCAGGGACTGAAGTATAGAGAGATAGTGGAGGATAATAGTCAAGACCTGTGATACTCAAAAACACGTTTTCCACAGAAGAAGTGAGAGTGATCCAAAAATGGCAGTGAGGAAGGCCCCCCCAGCACCAGTGGGGCATGCTCCCCAATTCAATGAGGCTTTAGGGGAAGTAGGGTCTTCTGGGATATTCAAGTTTGAATTTGAGTGAGAAATTCAAGAAAAGTTTGAAGATAAAAGCAATATTGTATATGACTCTGAGTTCCAGAGGACACAGCTAGAGTGAATGTTAACCAGACTGTTCTTGGGAGGCGGCTTATGGTAATGGGATTAGCCCTGAAGTTCTGTGGGGCATTAAAAACAACTGTGGTCATTTCAACATGTGTTCAGGGACAGCACACCACAAAAAATCTGGTTTATTTTTCCCCATAAGGAGCAAGTCTTCTGATTACTCTCTTTCTGGATGGCAAACACTATATAACATCAGCCAGCTCTGATCTAACCACTCACTTAAGAGTATTTATTATTTAGACTTTACCTCTTTCCCTTCCTGTCACACACAGGAGGTAAGAAGCAGAGTGCCAGAGCTGGGAGGTTTGTTCTGTAACACCTTCCTTTCTTTCTCTCTCTCTTTCTTTCTCTCTTTTAACCTCAGGAGTTATAAGATCATTTTTCTCTGCTTCAAGAGCACTGATTTGGACAGCTGGAATTGTGGTGACAAGGAGCGTACGCTAATACTTTTTCATTTAACCAGAACAAGGTAATGTGAGCCAACTAAAAAGCATTTCTCTCTTCCCTGCACACAACGCGGAGGAATGTCAGAGGCCCCTGGGAGTAAGGATGCTTTCTGCCGAGTGGCCGAGGGAGGAAGGAAACTGCCTATTGGTTTTCCAGCTCTAAACCTCTGGAATGTTCAAGTCTCTTTTCAGACTTTCTCATTTAGACTCCAGACACCAACACAGACTTGCACTTGTTATATTCATAGGATGAAAGTATCAAATTATCATCACTGGTAGCAAAAGTTCTCTCCCCATTTCATGACACGTTTAATAAAAAGTTCTGGACCAGAAAGCAGTAGCTATGGACTTCCTTCTATTCCCTACCCTCCTTGAAACCCTGTCAGATCTTATTTCATATGTCTGGAGTCCTTCTGGCTTATCTGTTTGGGTCGATGTGTTTTTACTTTTCAAACAAAGTTAGAATTCCACCTTCACTTGTAGTTTCTTTTCCACTATAGTTTCATAGTCACCAACCACCTCAAGGTAACAGTTCACTTCAAAGTTTGGTGGGTATAATAATACTTATTATGTAGTTAACATGTATTAGTTGTTCACTGTGGGCTAAGTAATGTACATTATCTTATTCAATCTTTACAGTAAATCTAAAAGGCCAGTAATAATATTGTCCACATTTTGCAGTTGAAGACGATGAAAAACTGAAAACTTATGTCTCCAGGATCAAATGGTTAGTCAACAGCACAGCCAAGATTTGAACTTGGGTGGTCTTGATTCCTGATCACACATACACATACTCTTAGCTACTACAATACCCTGCCAGATATTGGGTTATGCACAAGATAGTAAAGTTGATCAGGACAACCAACCTAATGGACCACATAATGCAGTATGGAATTATATATTTTATCCTAACAGTATCATTTTACCCTTGACTCTTAAGTGCATACCTCATAGCACTTTGAATCACAATAAATTTAACTAGTCTTCTGCATTGATTTTTAAAACATGCTTGTAGGCTGAGAGGAATCCTTCTCGGCAATCAATTTACAAGTGTCATAGAAGAAAGATTATGTTACAGAATAACTTCCTACAGCTTTTCGCCATCTTCAAGGTGTAAGTAGCATCAACAAATTTCGATAGCCAGAATCAGAGGCAGAATAGAGCAGGACAGTGTATACATTGGAGCTCTTTCCACACAAAGCCACAAGCTGTGAGAGAAACCTGAGCTGTTCTCAGAGAAGGAATACTTCCATTTACATTTCAATTGCTATTGAGACACACAAAACTAAAACTAAAAGACAAATTTACTTTATTCTGGAACAACAAAAAAAATGGTAACATCTATCTTGGCAGAGGTTACTTTCCCATTATAAGTAGCAGCCTAAAAATAAAACACATTATTATTTTGACAGAATATATAATTCATGACATTTTAGCCCTGTTGACTGCTCCTGAAAGGCATGAGTATAAGTGAAGATATGCTTCGCTAAGCCATTCCGTTTGACAATTACGGCTTATACCCTACATAAGAGGACACATTTTCTCATTTTGTTTTGTTTTCTCATCAGTTGGGTCACACAAATAATGTGTTTGGATAGTGTGTATATATATATATTTTTTTTCCTTAATCAGTCGCAGATTTTTGTTAACTTAATTAAATAGCGTTAGTAAAAGAGGAGAAAAACAACAACAAAATTCAGAATGCTTCCTACCTAGACTCTATATTAAAATTGTAAAAACATATTTTTGTGATAGTTTGTTTAAATGGTGGTAGTATAGAAAGAGAGTATAGACAGAAAAAAATCCTGATTTACCACAAATAGAGCATCTACAGCAAAATTAGAGGTATTTTAGGAGATCACACTATAATTTAAGTATTACCTTCTCAAGTCTAAACAATGCATTGTCTCCAGAACCTCACTGAATACAATAGTCATGCAATAAAAGCGCTCCCAAGAATTAATAGAATTTTTAACACTACAGAGAATTCATTTTCATACAACTTCTCTTCCACCATATGCAGTGAGCAAACTTCTTATGTGAGGTAATTTAGATGAAATGCAAAAGACGACTTGCAACCTTGAAGATTCAAGTAGTGTTGAGGAAGAAATCAATAAAGTACAAATTCACACTTTTACACATATATGACTGTATGTGTGAGACCATTCATGTCATTGTGTGCTACAGAGCAATTGCCTCTGTATTCTCATTTGCTGACCATGACACAAACTACTCAAGGCAAACGTCTGTCTTCTATTGGAATAAGTTGGTGGTTTATTTGAAAAGTGTCATTGTCTTGACTAAGACAACATGAAAACTAAATGTCTTCCAAAAATTCCACATTTTCCTTCGGTATGTAACTTGTTTGAGGAAGCAACTGGACTTTGTATTGTAAGCCTTCAGAATATCCTTATCAGGCTCTGATTTCATTCAAAATTGCAAAGAATTGCTCATGTAGTAGCAATATTCACTTACAATTTTTTATCAGAATATTGTTTACTGATTCTCTAGAAGGAAGGAAGGAAGGAAGGAAGGAAGGAAGGAAGGAAGGAAGGAAGGAAGGAAGGAAGGGAGGGAGGGAGGGAGAAAGAGAGAAAGGTTTTTCTCAGGCTATGGACACTGTTTTGTTTCTTTCAAGAAAGGGAGAAGAATCTCACAGCCAACAAAAAATACCAAACACATGAGGTGACTTAATTATAACGAGACAAAAATGGACACATCACTCCCACTTAGGTACCACATGTCTGATATGTGGCCCAAAGAGTCAACTGCTGAAGAACAAGATACCTTTCTCCAGTTAGAATGGGGTGGGGGTGAGGGGCAGTGGTTAATATAAGTGTTACCATATTAGATGAAAAGATGAAGATTTTAGGCACCTGAGTGTCACAGTTGGTTAAGCATCTGAATCTTGGTTTCGGTTCAGGTCATGATCTCAGGGTCCTGGGACCGAGCCCTGCATTAGGCTCCACACTCAGCATAGAGTCTGCTTGAGATTCTCTCTCCCTCTCCTTCTGCCCCTCCATACCCCCCATTCATGCTCTCTCTCTCTCAAATAAATAAATCAGTCTTTTAAAAAAAATGATGATTTCTGGACAATCTGCCGCTGGCATTGATTCGCTACATAAAGTTAAGAACAACATTACTTTTACACTATTTTCAAAATAGCACATGCCCCTATACCCCACCCCATGGAGGTGACCTTATAGGAATCCATCCAAACCTCATAATCAATCCCATTTCTCCAGGTTGGTAGGGTGTGGTTAGAAGAGTCGGTTATTGTCTTCACAGACAGAAAGGCAGCACATATCACTGGTCTGATTAATAACATGTCCAAATCTTCTAGACTACTTGACCAGAGATAAAGTTGATAAGTATTTACACATATACAAACTTTTTCCTCTTATAGGCTCACAATGTCCAGAGGTGTTGCAGGATGGATGGAGGAAGGTGACAGTTCTACTATGGAGCCCAAACTGCTACTTGGCAGTGTCAAAAGAGAACAGGAGGACATTTGACCTCTTCCCCTTAGGGACTTTTCTTTCACACTTCTTCTTTATAGGCCCAAGAGGCAAGAAAGAAATAAAACAAGCTTCCACAAGGCAAATTACAAATGACACTTTGTACCCATGATGTATCATGTAGAATATCAAGAGACACAGGAGAGGAGATTTACTACCTTATTTCTTCTCTTGCAGCCCAGCATATGGTTCAGAGCTGGGCTTTTTGAACTATCTGAGGTGAAGGACCATCTTTCTCCAATCCGTCATGGCCTGGTGTGTGGTTGGTCTTATAGTTCATGGCTCATACACAGTTCATATCCCATGCAATTCCACACTACTTTCACAATACTCAGGTTGTTCTATAGTTTGTTCAATGAGACATGACCACTGACATGACACACTTATTCTCCATTTCTGTATTTACTGCGGACCACTGAGAAGCAGTTCACAACCTGACACTGCACTGTGTCAAGGCTGGGATTTGGAGTCCCTCAGCCCTGATTTAATCTTAGCTCCACTGCTTACTAATATGTGTGACATGGATGATTTACTTCAACCCTTTATGCCTTAGTTTCCTCATCTCTGAAATGGGGCCAACTCATTAAATGGTGCAAATTCATTAAAATGAGTTAAAGTATGCAAAGCAACTATAACAACTACAACAATACCAACCACTATGTATTAGATTTTATTTTTATTATGCTACTTTAAACCATAACCCAGGGGGCGCCTGGGGGCTCAGTGGTTGAGTATTTGCCTTAGGCTCAGGTCTTGATCTCAGGGTCCTGGGATCGAGTCCTGCATAAGGCTCTCCACAGGGAGCCTATTTTTCCCTCTGCCTATGTCTCTGCCTCTCTCTGTGCCTCTCAGGAATAATAAATAAAATCTTAAAAAATAAACTAAATAAACTATAAGCCAGCTGGCTTTGCAACCTATATACCACAAAATATGTAGGGCAACCTGTTACAGATAGAAAATATCAGTATCCCTTGCCACTTGTCAGAATAAACCACATTTATGATGAGCTAGCATGTTTTCTAAGTGTAAGTACAAGATATTGTTAAAAAATCAGTTGTACACACACACACACACACACACACACACAGGGTTTCTTTTCCCTATGAAAAACCCAGTTGATTCCCACTATCCCTCATTCTGTAACCTGGCTGAAAGGCCCTACTCATCTGGGGCCTTTTATCCAGTACATACAGTCCCAACCCTTGGTTCATCTTTCAGATCCTCTCTAAGGATCTTTGCTTTTTCTCTCTAAGAGAACTATCCTCTTCTGGGTCTCTGTAAAACTAATTCTTTCTATTTCTCCCAGTGTCAGATGAAAGCTCATGTCTTCAAAGTATCCTCCCTTGCCTACACTATGGTAAGTTTCTCTCATTTTGAAATCATTTATTTATGTGTTGTTTGTCTGCCTCAATACAGATCAAACAATGCCAGTGGTCTTTACCACTAAATCCCATATCCTGATACCTGGTATGTAGTAAATATTCAGGAAATACTTGTTGAATCAATTTGTTTTTAGTAAATATTTGTTGAATGAAGTATATTTCTCTATAAACCAAAATAAAATCTAATAATGCTCTTTTGACCATTTTTCCTTGCTACTCTTTTCTCCACCTTCAAAAACATCATTCTCTGATGCAGTCATTCATTGAGCATTTACTGGATTATAGGTGCCTGTCAGTACACTTAGATGCAAGGAGATAGAATGAGACATTGTGTCACAGCTTTTAAGACCTGGAAAAAGAAATGATGAACCCATATCCTTATAAAATATGCCACGTGTTATCATGAAAGCCTGTGCCTGTGCAGGTGTGTGTATGTGACGTTCAGCAAACACACAGAATAATGTAAGGAATTTTCAGTATGGTAGATTCAAAGAGGCCTAAAAATTTGAGAATGACCTTGAAGGGAAGTCTCTAGGCACACAAGATAGAGGTGATACTCTGGAGGTAAGAAAAAGCTGAGCCACCAGAACCTGTTTTAAAGAAATTATAAAATCAAAGAAGAGATCTCATCCTAAATCCCAACTGAGCTAATTTGGAAAATAAATTTTACATATTCCTACATGAATGCATTTTGATTTTGCACATTTTCTCTTTTTGTTTTAATTTTAATGTCATACTTAACAGTTAAAAATGAGATTAGAAAAAATCATTTTAAGAGTTTCAGTTAAATTCTGTCTTTATAAAGACAATCTGCAACCAAATCAGATCTGCAAGTAAACAGAATACATATTGGGAGAAAACTTATTTATGTTCAAACTAATCATCTGAGCATATGCATTTGCATGTTTATTGTCTTTACTTGTAACAGTGAGCACCTCTTGCCTAACCAGCGAAGTATAAATAATACTTTACAGCTGAAGGTTGATACATTTTTCAAAATTATCTCATCAACATTATCTCATTTAATCCTCACAATACCCCTGTGAGACAAACAGACAGGTATTTTAATCTCTATTTCATAGACATGTCAGCTAAGAGAAAAATGTTAAGGGGCTTGTCCAAGGCTGCAAAGCTAGTTAGAGGCAGATTAGAGTTGAAATCTCAGTGGTCTTTCCACTATAATTTTGGGCTTTCCCTGGCAGCCAATGCCCCAAAAGGAGAATCAGGACTTCTGTGTACTGAGGTTATAATATGTGAAATGGGATCAATCTATAAAACAGTAATCAAAAATGCATACAACAAGAGTCACTTTTTATGTAAGTTACTTACTGAAAGACCAGACTTTAAATAACCTAGGACTATCTTCACTCTTTCGCTGATGATTAGAGTGAAGCCTTTAAATACAAGATTCTGAAAATGAATACCTAACCCAGTGTAGTGGACATACATCAGCTTGCCCAGTATCTGTCTGGTGGAGTTGACTCGTATGGGACAGGGGGACAGCTGCCCCATCTACAGTGATGGGTTGTGAGATGAACACATCTGCTCTAAGCCAGGTCAGTTAAATTTCTCCCTGGGACCTTTACTGGAACTAATGGGGAAGAGTCCCTCTCCGGTTGGGCCATGAGCACCTCTGATGATTACACAATCCTGAGGCTGTGTAGTCAAGACAGAGGAGAGGGAAAGAACCGCTAAGAAACTAAATACAGGTGAGTCATGTATGTAGAGGGTAACAGGAGGAAGAGAATACTGACCAAGAGGTGGAAAGCAAAAATAAATCTTAGTTTTGCCTAGTCACATAGTTTTCAACCTTACATCCATATTAGTATCACTGGGGATTCTGAAAAACTTCCAATGTCCAGGCTTCACCCCAGACCCACTAAATCAGAAACTTTGGTTCTACTCATGTTCACGTTCACATCCATAGTCAGCACATCTGACCAGCAGTGGTGCCCTGAGATCCTTTGGCGTTGGCAGAGGTCTGTTGCTATAGCAGGAGCTGTTCATTAATCACCAAGAAATGAAGGCATGAAGAAAGAAGCCAATGGAGAATTGGTAAACAGACTGACCTTAGCAAATAGGGTGTAGTGTGTAGCAATATGGCGTAAATCTGCATTTAACACATTGTGCCTTTTTAACTGCTCCTGTGAAACCTTCAGAATTATCATACTGGTGCTGTTTTACCTGTGGGTGGGAGTAAGGGCCAATTGAAGCAGTGAATGGAAGCTTCCAATATCGTATCACAGAATGCAGAGTCAGGAAGAAATGTACAGGAGCATATGACTGTATAGTATTTTTGTCATATAGATATAATACATATGAGTAACTTCAAGAGCATAGATAATAGCAAAACAATATAATGTGGTAAATTTTGAGTTTTGCCTTTTTTACATAATTCTTTTAATTACAGGTTTCTACGATGCAACATTTAATAATGACTGTGTTTAAAAACCACTTGCAAAATTCCTAGAAAATTTTAAAATTGGCTCTCACAAGCCTGTTGGAGTTATCTGTAGGATATCACCTTCTACAACTTAACAGATGTATTCTCATTAGAAAACAACTCACATTTACCAAAGGGCTATTTTTGTAGACTGTGAATGACTCACCTTCACAACTAGGTATCTTGTTCTTGCTAACCCCTGCCATTTTGGATTGGTTGTTACTCAGAGGGAGGGAAGTCAAAGCAGTTAGAGTTCTGGGACTCATACATTCTTCTGTCCCTGCAAACCCCTGGTGTCCCACCCCGCCACCCCAGTTGACCCCATTTCCCAGAAAATGCACACAGCATTCTGGGTTTCTCTGCCTCAGTACCTTGTGTCCAATGTTCTAATGCTGACCACCTACCCATAAGCAGAATTTTTAAGGCTTCCACATTCACTAGGCAAGAAACTAATATACCATTTGATTTGCATCATTGTGCCTCCAGCTCAAACATTCCACAGTCATTTTTAATGCTAAAAAGGCTTTGATTACTTCTGAGAACACTACCCACCCTATTCTACCCTTTTCAAACAGCAAAGCCTAAAATTTCATTTCCTGCAAACAGGCACTCAGAAACCAGCTAGATGAATATCAAAAGTGCATTCCCCTAAATGACGAGCCGGCTTTCCAAAAGGATCCCTCAAGGCTCAATTACTTGCCACTTCTTTGCTTGGTTTCATATGTTAGCATTCCTTCCTAGTCTCTAGCGCAAATCATAAGGACTTTAACCACTGATAACAGTCTGCAAACAGAGAAAGTGATCATTACCATTTCTTTAACCAACACGAGGGTTTCCTTCCCACAAGGTCTGGGGGCCAAGTCTGACTCTTGTTTCTCTTTTACATCTTTTAGTTAATTGCTTCAATTTGTTCCATTTCCATTCACTTTCTTTTAGTAAATCTCAATTATTCATCACATATGTGCAGCCAGGAGGTTAGGGAGAACACCCAGCTGGTATTATTGGGAAGCCAGAATTTCTTTTAGGGGGAGGATTATTCTTGGCATGACCCAACATTATCCCCGCTGTATTCCCCCCCGCCCCCCCCAGTTTCAGAAGCTGCTGTACCCAGAGTAATGGTGCTGAGAACTCACTGGATTGCATATTATCAGTGGGTTCTAGAAGCAAACTGTCAGAAGGAATTTAAGATTAACACACAAGGGGGCCATGACATTACCACCACATGCATGTGGCTTCCAGATAGGAGCTCTAATATGAGAAACCCCACACACCGATCCGGAAACTAATTCCAAGCATCCTGCTCTATGAAATTAAAAATTCAGAGACAGTTATGTATGCCAATGCCCTGGTCTTGTTCTCACTGATTTTTAAAATTTACATTAGGTTTACTAATGTATAAACATAAAATAGAAAGACCTAACACTTATTATATTCCAGAGACTGTTCTAATGGCTTCAAGTGCATTTTTTTTTTTCTCATTGAAACATCACAATAAAGCTGTGAGGTAGGTCCTATAATCATTTCTATTTTATAGATGGTTACACTCGAAGACAAATCTTTTTTTTGTCTTTGTTTTTGTTTTTGTTTTTTTGCAATGGTAATTCTAAGCAGAGTAAACATCTTATTTAATTGTTTCTCTTTTCCATTCCAGAAGAAAGATGTGCTTGGTCTCTCAGAAACATTTAGTATTAGAGGAACAACAGTGAACTTGAGAGTGAGACAGAGAAATCCAATACTTGAAAAACACTGCAATTAAAAAAAAAAAGCAAAGAGAATTATTTCAATTGTTTATCAGTTCATGGAGACATCAGGAATTTGGGCTCCCAACCAAGACATTTTCAACTTAAATTTCTGAACTGTTCTTATTTGATTATCCACTAGATATTGTCTTCTTTATCAGAAGGAGGATAAAGAAGCTAACTTACTTATTACAAACAAATACAACCAAGAATTAGTAAAGTTTTTTCAAAAATAAATATATTTTTTAAAAAAACAAAAAGAGATATATTTAATCTTTTCTCTCCAAATGAAAGTGATGTTTTGATAAACTTTCACAATTACCTGTTTAATACATTTGCTTTGCATACTAGTGGTAATCACTGAAAGGTTCTGTGTGCTTCTATGGTCCCCTCCATCTCCTTACTGTATGCTCTTTGGTTGTGTTTTTAATTTTATGAACTAGAATCATGATCTTTGAATCCCTCACACATAAAAGAACATGGACATATGTTTGTTACTTACAAATTCAAAGGATTAACAAATAAGGAAGAAGGAATCTTTTAAAGATGATAAAGCTATAAAAAGTAATTCAAAATGACCTTTTTGTACTTAGAACTGATCAACTCATTGCCTCATTCTGCAAGCTCTTGATTAGTTAAATTAGCTGGTCTGACTGCCTCTCCCCTTCAAAGTATTATCTCCATCTTCATTCTATACCTTTCCTGCAAGATCTAGATTAAATGTAAAACCTACCTTGAATCCATCATGACAAAATTATTTCTGCCATCCTCTTTCACACTTACACACATGCACACACACATACTCTCAGATGCATTCATACACACTTGCGTGCACACTCACATTAACAGCTAATAATATCACTATCGTGTTTCAATGTGGTTATTTGAGCATGGTATCACTCAGTTCCCTGAAAGCAGGGACCATGTATTTGCTTACTCAATCAAATATGTGTGTGTTGACAGTGTAATTTTACAGATAGAGTTTTAAATCCCATCTTGGTGAATAAACTTGCCTGGCCCATCATGTACACATTTCTGCTCTCTCGACATCAGAAATTGTCCCAACCCATCAGAAAAATCAAGTCCAATGTCTCTGTTTCCATTTCAAAGATGAACTATTTAAACTCACACCTGTACCTGCCTTTCCTCCCCACCCACACACCATGTGCCATTCAAGTAAAGCCTCCCAATCCTAAAATACTAAGTATGTTGAAAAGATTCTTAGGTTGGTTGACAGGAACACAGGTGTAGGTGAACCATTATATCAGAGAAGAGCATTCCCACTCCACATACAAAACATTGGCATTTTCTCAAACAACTGTAAGGACACAGCATCTGGGGAATGCCGACCTAGCTCATTGCTAGAGCTTTGAGCAAACAAAGGTAGTGGAAAAACAAAAACACAAAAATGGTATCAGCAATCATGGCATTCAGACATTTTTATACCTCTCTTTTAAAATGTCAGCTTCTCCTGACAGCTGGATCCAGCCACTGGAGGTAAGAAATGTTTCTGTTTGTGAATCTCTCCAGCCTCTGCCATGTAGGACGACTTCAAACAGCCATCAGTAAACAGCATTCTCATCACTCTAGCCCAGACTGAATTCTAATCAAGGTCTTTTAAATGCCATTGAACAAATCTATATACTATGGATTGTTTCTTGTATGCCTCTGGCCAAATGCTATTCACTGGGTCATTTATTATTTTTAGAAAACCAAACAATCCACACTAATAGTATAAATTATAGCACATCTAGAAACAGGGTCCAGGCATCCTTGGTGATTTAATAATAGAACTGAAAGAAGCTTTTAATTATTCCTCCTCTAGTGATTTATTAGACAGTCTGAATCTAGGACTCACACGAATGGAAGAGCCAGGTTTATATCACCGTTAACCAATAGGAAGGATCTGGTCTGAATATGCTTAAAAGTCAAGTACTAAAATTCAAGGAGCATGCATAGTTGAGTCCAAAGAGAATGGAAATATGGAAAATAAAAGTCTAACAGATTATCAAAAGCAATGTATCTACCAAAAGACAGGACTTGTAAAACAGGTTATCAAACCTGAAAATGAATGACCAACCTGAACAGCAGTTTTGATAAATTTTCATGTAAATTGTAACTTAGGACATGAGATGAAGAATCAATGATGGCTGTACACAAAACAGGTTCATGTGTTCAACAAAGCCCAGTTGAAATCCACAAATGATGTCATAATCTACTTGCCCTCTCTCGAGAAAAGTCCATCAGGAAGGCAATAGAGGAAATAGCAGACAACTTGGCTTCTCAAGTTCTTTACGTCTGTAGACAAGTCAATTTTTAAAAGACTTCCCAGAACCACATGTCATGAGGCTTGTCTATCCGTCATCCCTGAATGTATGAAAGGAAAACCACAAAGTCATTTCTCTGGGCTATTTGTTAGAGAGACATCATTTTTAGGCTTCAAGAAAATGACATCTGAAAGAAAAGCTTGTGCCTGCATTGCATCTTCAGATTAATTAAGCCAGAGCCTTGGAGGTTTGGAATTGAAATTTCAGACAGAGCCGCATTTTTACTGAGGAAAGTCATCTCTATAAATCAGGGTTGAAATTGAAAAGTGTGATAAGAAGGACTGCCTTACGATCCTCACTGTCACCATTTGGGGATCGTTTTACTGGACAGAAGGAAAAATTTCAACTACATTTGTTCCGAGGTCCAACAATTCGTTCCATATGAGTTACCCATATTTGTCTCCCTTTCTTGCCACTAAGCTCTGGACTTGGGGGCTCTCTTCCGCCAACTGTCCCTAGATTCTCTTTCCCTAATGCTACCCACCACCACCAAAGGTATGTCAACAGTCCTCTTGATGAATCCAACTTTATTTTCTTTATCGTTCCCTCTCTCCTCCTCGCCTTCAACTGGTATGAAGGTCTGTGCACATGCATGTCCATGTGCGTGTGTGTGTATTTATTAAGGGACAATATGTGTTAGGGACAGTGGCTTAGAACATTTGTGAGATTGAAAAACAAAACAAAACCAACTAATCCAAATTGGAAGTGTCACAGATTCAAGAAATTTAAAACAGTTTTTGCACTTTTCCCAACTATATTTAAACTTCATATTAAGTTTTTGCTTTTACTAACAGTATTTCCTAAACTTCCATTTTTCAGTAGTGACGTGGAAGGATAACTTCGACTGAAACTATTCCAATTCAGGAATTCACTCCACACACATTTATCAAGTGCCTATGAAGTGCCAGGCAATGTACTAGCCATTGAGGATGAAGTGATAACAAATTTGTTTCCTAGTTGTAACTCCAAAGAAGATAAGTCAACATACTCTACTGTGCTTTCTGCATTTCAATACTGATAGTTCTAGCCTTCTGGGTGATCAGGCCAAGTACCAATAATACGATTTACTAGTCCACAGGGCTGAACCAGTGTCACTACATCCACCCATGCATGGACCTTGGTGGTCTTTTTCACCAAATGATACAATGCTAGATTCCTTTCCAACTTGTGATGGCAAGGTAGTTCAATCTGAAACTTCTCTCTCTCAATAAAAAATTAACTACATTGGGGGCTCCTGAGTGGCTCCGTAGTTGAACATCTTCCTTTGGCTCAGATTGTAATACCAGGGTCCTGGGATAGAGTTCCACATCAGGCCCCCCATGGGGAGCCTGCTTCTACCTCTGCTTTTCTCTCTGCCTCTCTCTCTGTGTCTCTCATGAATAAACAAATAAAATCTTAAAAAAAAAAAAAAGGTTAACTACATTGAGGGCAAATGAAATATCCTCAATCTAAGTATCAGGAGACATTTTGGAGTGAAACGGGTGAAGAGGATTAGGAGAGCACTTGTCTTGATGAGCACTGAATAATGTATGGACTTGTTGGATCAGTATATTGTATACCTGAAATGAATATAGTACTGGATGTTAACTACACTGGAATTAAACTTAAAAAAATAATTTTAAAAAGAGACATTTTGGGTTCTCTAATGCAAGTTTAAGGAGCTAGTTATAGTTTCAGTGAATTCCATGCACAAAGTAGCATCTGTGTCCAAAAGAAAGATGTAGCACTGAGCCTCTTATTTTCATCAAACTTGACATCTGGATCATTATTTTATGGATTTTCAAACATATCAACCTCAATATTTCCTTTCACTTATTGACTTAGAACAGAGGAAGAAAGCATAATAAAATAAAGTACACTATTATCCTTCCTGATTAGTAATAATCTAGTTGTAGAGAAAGTGCATGACTTTGATTTTTCTCATTTCACCAAAATATTTGATTAAAAATGGAGGATTATTGTTTGTCTTTTAAAAGAACAACCATCTGTTCTTCTAAGAGCAATATACGCTCTTTATAGGTGAAAAAATGGAAAACATAGAAAGTCAGAAAGAAACAAAAGGCAATTATATTCCTATCAAGCAAATACAACCACAATTTTTTTAATTGTATATACTTTAAGTTTTCTCATGCTTTGTTTGTTGGTAAATTAAATAACATTTTTCCTGAGTACAAAGATAATACATGTTAATAACAGCAAATTTGCAATATAGGAAATGCTATTGAAAATAAATTAATTGGGGTGCCTGAGTGGCTCAGTTGTTTGAGTGTTTGACTCTTGGTTTCAACTCAGGTCATGATCTCAGGGTCAAGAGATTGAACCTTGCTTTGGGCTCCATGCTCAGAGTGGAGTCTGCCTGAGATTCTCTCCCTCTGTCCCTCCACCTACTCGAGCTTACTCTCTCTCATAAATAAATAAATAAATAAATAAATAAATAAATAAATAAATGCTTTTTTAAATTATTTTTTTAAAGATTTTATTTATTTATTCATAGACACACAGAGAGAGAGGCAGAGACACAGACAGAGGGAGAAGCAGGCTCCGCGCAGGGAGCCCAATATGGGACTCCATCCCGGGTCTCCAGGGTCACACCCCAGGCTGCAGGCAGTGCCAAACCGCTGCACCACTGGGGCTGACCCTTAAAATTATTTAATTATCCTATTCTAGAAGCATTAATATTTTAATGCACTGCCTTCCTATGCCCCTTTAAATGTTGCTTTCTTGTCTGTCTCTCTCTTTCTCTCTGTCACACATACATACACATTGTTTTTGCTTTCTTAGCATATCACAATTTTTTCTCAGGTTATTAAATGGTTTTCTTGAACCTAAATTTTAGTGAAAATATAATATTTCATCATATAGATAGAGAATAATAGAATGTTTACATATTATTAAAATATTTTTCTATTATAATTATTGATCAGATGAATATTGTTTTCCTTTACATTTTCATTCTAAGTTTGTAAAATGAAATACCACATCAGATTTGTTAAGCATGTTGAAGACTCTCCATAAGCTTCATTCAATTCACAAATAATTTTTTCCTTTTTTTTAAATTTTTATTTATTTATGATAGTCACACACAGAGAGAGAGAGAGAGAGAGAGAGAGGCAGAGACACAGGCAGAGGGAGAAGCAGGCTCCATGCACCGGGAGCCTGATGTGGGATTAGATCCCGGTTCTCCAGGATCACACCCTGGGCCAAAGGCAGGCGCCAAACCGCTGCACCACCCAGGGATCCCACACAAATAATTTTTACACAATTTTAACCACAGGATATATGCAAGTTTACAGTCTTTCTCTCTTGTAGATTTTTCATGTGCTCCCAAGAACCATTTTCTTTTCTATCTAATATTTCCTCCACTGTTAAATATCTGGGTTGTCAGTTGACCTTTATAATTGTTTTGATTACTTGATCAAGGATCAAAATGCTTTTCTGGTAAAGACTGACTTTCATTTTTATTTTTAAAGTTCTATGTAAAGAAACAATGGTAAAGATATCAAAAAGTGATGCAGGTCAGGTACATAAAAGATAAAAGAACTCAGAGAGATAAGTCTAATTTTAATTGTGTTAAAATACTTGGTTTGCTATGGGGTGTTTAGAGAATTTTTGTCTCCCAAAATACCAAATTTCCTCTAGTTGGGCTCAGAAACAAAATTTGGAGTTATCTTTCATTAGAACCCTAAGGGTTTGTTGTTGGGTTTTTTTTAATATTTCTCAAATAGATCAATATAGATCTATGTGGCCGGGTAATGTCTTCATAGCACTGATAATAAAATTGTCATCTAAGTAACCTTATTTTTAAATGATTTTTTTATATTAAAAGAAATAAGTCTAACTTCACCTACATTTTTAAAGTGTGGTGAGTTCTTTATCTGTCTCAAATTTAGATGCAGACTACAGTGTAGAATATTCTTAAGGTTAAACCAATTGGTTCAACTCTTATTTCACATCCTCTTTCCTAAAATTATAATCTGGTAAGAACTCATCTACAGCCTGCAAAAGAAGAAGACAACTTTCAAGAACTGGAGAAAAGTCTATGGAAATGATGGATTCAAGAAGTTTTGAAATAAAATACAGGAAACTAGTGAGTAGGAAATTTAACAGTTAACTTGTTGGGGTTGATTTTTGTTTGTTTTGCCCTGCCCCCCCCCATTCAGGAACAGAGAAAATATAGTATATATAGTTCATATACTTAAAGACAGAAATGAAGGAGCAAGTTTCCAAAGGAAGTCCATGGCAATAGACATGGCATCCTATGGAGAAATGAAGGAATGGCAGAGAGAGGTAGGAAGACACACAATATCTTTTGTAAGAATATAAGCTAGAAGAAAAGAGCAAATAAAGAGACTTAACACAAAGAAATACTATGACTTTTGCTTAGTATTTATTGCCTTTAGGTATAATATTCTTTAATTTTTTTGAATATGTAGATGTTTATCATCATTTGTAAATATTATGTTTTGTTTTGTTTTTTCTCCATACAGGGAGGGGATTAACCCATTCTAATATTATTTGTATGATGGGAAAATGCTCTATTATGTTAAATTTCTAAAAGAAATGCCAATTGCTCAAAATTTTAAAGCAATATATATAACAATATACCTTTCCTAATCTTTTTGATGTCCTTATTTAAAAAAATTGCTCTATTATGTTAAATTTCTAAAAGAAATGCCAATTGCTCAAAATTTTAAAGCAATATATATAACAATATACCTTTCCTAATCTTTTTGATGTCCTTATTAAAAAAAAAAAAACAAAAAACCTATTAATATGTAATAGGTTTACATATTACTGTTTTCTGAGGCCTTCCCTACAAATATTGTTCTATTTGGTGTGGCCAAGGCCTTTTCCAAAGTCTCTCTGCGCAAAAATTGTAATTTAATGCAATTATCTCCATACATATAAATAGGTTCCATTAGATGATCTTGATATTGATATTAATGGAAGCTGGAGTCAGATTCTAATACAAAATATCAAGAAGTATTTTATGTGATCTTCCATTTTAGCCCTCGTGAAGCCTATTTTCATTAATTAGGTCTTATCTTTTCACTGAGCTCTTAGAAATTGAGAATAAGTAAGACTGTATATAGCTATTCCAATCCAAACTCCACAAATTATTTTAGGCATCAGTGACTCCATGAACTCATTATGCTGGCAAAACTTTGGAGGAAGGAATAGGTCGACAATCCCAATACTTCATGCTACAGGAAAATGGAAAAAGCATAAAAGGAATATGCACCTGAAGCTTAGAAAGCCTTCGTACAGAGAAGTGTAATTTATTATTCTAATGACTTTCACAGCATGAGACTCTCACCAGGAGATACACGTCTGTGCATCTAATAAGGCTGCAGAGATTGGGCTATTCCTGAAGGACTCTCATGGCTGCTTCCAAAGCATCCTTTTATAGATGGAAAATATAAAGTATATGAAAAAAGCTCAAGACAGATACTATCCATGCTGTTTTGCTGCTAGCTACCTTCATATATATTCCCCAGAAATGAAGCCAATTTTGGTCAGTAAGTTCCACTTAAAATATTCAGGTGATTTTCACTAAATGTTTTTTTCAAATTTTGCTCTTGGAGCATAAGAAATCCTAGGACTGACCAAGAGGGCTGCTTAGTTACAATATATAACTAAGTCTGCAACAATAGGTCCCTCAAAATTTGTCCTTGTCTATTTCATCATGCTTTCCCAAATTCCACTTCTCCAGATTATTGCTAATGTTTCTATGAGACTGCAGATGTTTATGGACATATATCCATCAATCTATTTTTTTAATAATAACGTGATTATTGTATATGCATTGTTTTTTCAGTTTTTTTTTTTTTCACTCAATGATATATCTGAGATTTTTCAATGTCATATATGGAGGTGCATCACATTTAACCAATCCCCTCCACTTTGGACATTCAGTGGTTTCTAACATGTCTACAATTCTTGTATATACATCATTTTGTACATGTGTACATAAATCCTAGAAGAAATACTGGACTTAAGGTATGTAAATTTAAAATTGTGATGGATATTTCCAAATGATAATCCAAAAAAGCTTTTCCGATTTCAATTTAATAGTATATGAGAGTAACCATGTCTGCTCATCATTGCCCACATTAGATGATATAGATCTTAATCTTTTTTATCCATTTGATTAACAACACAAAGAGAGATTTCTCACTGCCATTTTTAACAGCAACTTAAATTAACTTTGTAGTAGTATGTAAATAGTTTCATTAAATAGTAGTCTCCATCATTCTTCTTATGTTTTGATGTTTTATAATCCCTGGATTAGAGAACTTCTATAGAGATTATACTACATAGTTATCAGGCCTTATTAATGGCTTGTGATTATTTGGAATAAAGATACTGGTCTACAAAGTAGGCATACCCAAATAAAGAAGTCTATTTCTAATTCTCCCCAGGTTTATATCTGAACCAATGCATTATAAATTAAATGTACTGTATCTCACTCTTTTTGAATTAAGTAGTAAATTTTCTCAGGGAATATAATGAAGCACTCCCCCAATTAAGGCCAGACCATGAAGACAGGTCAAGTTCCGTCAAAAAGCCTAGGGGGTAAGGACATAAATCAGAATTGGATGCAGAAGCCATTATCAGATGTCGGAACAGACTTGAATCCAGGCCAGAACAGTTTTAAGAGCAGATGAGAGAGAGGGCAATCTTCTATGTGATTCAAAATGTAAAAGCAAAGAAACTATTTACTTATGCCTTTGCACATAGTAGAATCTCAAAAAATATTGAGGACTGGACTGACATCACAAATGGTGATCAATCCAAAGGGCTAAAGAACTGAAGTATGGAACAGTTGCTCCTTATCTGGGAGTCGATTCTCAACTCAGTATTATAGCTCAAGTAGAGTCAAAATTACATTATAATATACCTTAGCTCATTTGGTGAGAACAGTACACACGGCTTAACAAAGAAAGTAAGCTGCAGCATTTGAAAGTAATCATATAGGTTAAAATTATGACTATACCTACTGTTTTTTTCTCCTTTTGAAACTGGGCATTTATATGTAATCACTCATGTATTAGATCTTGCAAAGCTTGTACCCAATGTAAAACCAGATTTTTAATAAATTTTCAATCAAATAACACTCAACATTTCTTAAATATATTCTCATATGGTCTTCCCTGCAGCTTGATGCAGTAAGTGCTATGATTAACTACCTATTTACAGGAGATAAAAATGTAGTCTTTTATCTCATTGGAGGCCTTAAGTATCTAAACATATGTACATACCCACTGACACACACACATACATCTTTCCTAATAAATATTATTCATTATGTAAACTTCAGACAGATCACATGAATATATGCAAATTACCAAGTTTTTAAAGAGCTGCCAGCCTTGAGAAAAGTTGATCCACTTCATGATTACAGTGGTCATGTTATTTTCATATACATATGCAGCAACAATAGTCAGGACAATCACACATACTTATTTAATAGAATGAAACTCACAGCAGTCACATTTTGGCTAGTATTGACAAGTGGAAGAAGGTTAACCAAGCTTTCTGAATGTAAAGATATTATTTCATCAGAGGGTTCACTGGCCCAATATACCACCTTAAGAAGATATTCTCTTGAAGGATTATTATGATATAATTGCCTGACAGTTGGGTGCCACAAAATTTGCCACAAGGACAACAAAACTTAGAATAAAAGTATTTTCCCAAGTTTCTGAAAGTTTAGAACTATTCCATGTCTTGATTAGAGTGGTAGTTATGGGTCTCTCTGGGGAGTTATTTATTAAAAGTCACTGAACTATAGACTTAAGATTTGTGCCTTCTGTTTAATGTAAATTATTCTTCAACATAATTTCCATCAAGTATTTTTTTCCCTTCGGGAAAAGAAAAGGAACTGCTATTTATCCAAAGCACTTTCTTTGATTTCGGAAATAAGAGCAAATGTTGCTATAATGAGTAATGCTTTTTTTCTGGGAATGACAAATATGCAACCAAATTTCCTAATTAGACAAGTGTCATCAGTGATGGCCAGAGCATTTTTTTCTTTTTCCCCTGTGCAGATTTTCCCATAAGAGTTATCTCGTTTGGCTAAGAGTGAGTGGGGTATTAGGAAGCTCCAAGTTATTAAGAAATTATAAAATGTGTTGATGACAAACATGAACTAAGCAGTAGGCCAGATGAAATTTGTGTTAGAAAAACAGGGTTATTTTTCTGTATGGCCTTTCCTAAACCAAACTCCATCTTTCAAAGTTTATTATGAAAGCTGTGTATTAGGGAGGCATTAGAAAAGAGGTATTATAGAGGCAAAATTTTACTTAAATTCAATTTAAAAAATAATAATGGTATGTATCCCTTGTTACATGCCAGGCATTGTTATGTCATTGGAAATAGAAAGGTAGGCAAAGGGATGCCTGGGTGGCTCCGCAGTTGAGTGTGTGCCTTTGGCTCAGCGCATGATCCCCGAATCCCAGGATCGAGTCCCACATCGGGCTTCCTGCATGGAGCCTGCTTCTCTCTCTGCCTGTGTCTCTTTCTCTCTGTATGTGTTGTCTCTGTCTCTGCATCTCATGAATAAATAAAATAAAATCTTTAAAAAAAATGTAGGCAAGATCAGTGTGGCTCTTTATTCAGAAAACATGTAGTCTGTCAGGAGCCGATGTCATAAAGTGAAAAATTATAATACAGTTCAAGAATGACATAGAGCCCTTGTGGATGGCAGTATAGGCTCTGGACCAAACTGCCTGGTTCAAATCCTAGCACTCACCAACTGCATAGCCTTATACAAGTTGCTTAAATGCCTTGTACCTCCAGTTTTCATCTGAAACTGGAATGGATAAAAAGTGTCTATTCCATAGTTTTGTAAGTTAAGTAAGGTAATATATTTAAAGTTCTTAGAACAGTCTGACAGAGAGCGAGTGCTATGTGAGTAAAAGGGAGACATGTGGCTGCCAAAGGAAAGTGTAATTGGCCAACACTGGCATTGCCCAAATAAGCACCATCCAGGTAACAGTACTTTCCTTAGTCAGTGGTCCACTCTGACAGGTATCCTGATGTTGGCAATGACTGTATCATGATTGCATGAACCACACACTGTCAAGAGTAGCCTTATCCATCTATCTGCTCTTGTGTTAACTCTATAGAAGTCCCTGACAACTTGACTTTCTGTGTAGTAGATATATGTATCAACTAGGTAGACAGATAGATACATACATACATACATATATACATACACACATACAGAGAGAAAGAGGCGGAGACAGAGCAGAGATAGACACACAGAGAGAAATAAAGACAGAATGAGAGACAGATTGTGTGATCATGAAAAACATGGATATGGTCTGCTTGAGAGTCAAATATCATACCATAAATGAACAAAATTTTATTATGCATGAATATTTGTGGGCATAAAATACTTGTGGAAATTAATACACATGCACATGTAAATATATATATATTTACACACACTTATGTAGAATGAAAGAGAACAGGCAACTGTTCAAATGTATGGGTATTTCCTAATTCTTTTTTTTCCCTAATTCTATACTCTGCCTAATAACATCAAGAAAGGTAGAAAATGAAAATGAGGGGAGCCTGGGTAGCTCAGCAGTTTAGCGCTGCCTTCAGCCCAGGGTATGATCCTGGAGACCTGGGATCGAGTCCCACGTGAGGCTCCCTGCATAGAGCCTGTTTCTCCTTTTGCTGTGTCTCTGCCTCTCTCTCTCTGTGTCTTGCATGAATAAATAAATAAATCCTTAAAAAAGAAAATGACAATGATTAATCAATATATTTTAAGAATAATTTTAAGGAAAATTGCATAAGAAAACTTGCCATTAAGTAAAAATTAGTAACAAACAAAACAAAGAAACAAACAAAAGGCAAAAGAAACCCCCTCTCACTTTTACTGGAGACTAGAATTGCTGGCAATGCATCTGGATGTAATACTAATAAGTGTCAAGTTATGTGATTTCAAATACCACAGAATCCAGGTGAAGAAATTATCTATTTCTTTTTTAAATATTTATTTATTCATGAGAGACACAATAAGAGAGGCTGATACATAGGCAGAGGGAGAAGCAGGCTCCCTGAGGGGAACCTGCTGTGGGACTTGATCCCAAGACCACAGGATCATGCCCTGAGCCAAAGACAGATGCTCAACCACTGAGCCATCCAGGCATCACAGAAATGATCTATTTCTAGGATTTTTGGTTCACACCTAAAATAATACTGCATGTATCTATGAGATTTTGCTAATAAGAAACTGCATGTATTAAATTGTATGTGTTGATTTCTCTTTTTCCTGGTTTATAATTTTATCTCATAGAAGTCTATATGCCCTTTGGTAGAAACTTCCAAGCAATAATTAATCATGTTGTCTTAAAACACTATTGGCTGCTTTGGGTTTCTTAAGTTGTGATATATTAGACTCCTATTAGCAAAATCATCAAGAGAAAAATACATAACTCTATTTGATTTGCTATATAGAAATTCCATAATGAATAATTAAAACATTCCCACCAGGACTTCTGGTTTCAGATGGCAGAATGAAGCATGATTTCAAAAACCTTCCTCGCCACAAACCTAATTACAGTAAGCGAAGGAAGAACAGAAATGCCCAGCTGCATTCAAGCAAAGAAAGAAGCTGATAGCCATTTAAGAAATAAATGCTTCTATGTATCTATACTCTTTAATATATAAAAAAGCACATAGTTCAATTCCAATATTGATGATATTAAAATAACCTCAATATTAGAAATATCTACTTCCTTTATACCAATACACACACACACACACACACACACACATACACAGACAAATGTCATTATGATTCTTAATAAGGAAACAAGAATTAGTCACATTTTAATCAAGAATTTAGTAATAATTGCTATAATTTTTACTGCTCTGCAGGTATTTGATCATTTAATCAGATAAGAGAAAGATAAAGTTATAAAAACAGAGTATCAGGAAATGCATTTATCATTAATCTTAGGTAATGTGATTATTCCTCAAGCAAACCTAATACTATCAATTTTAAAATATATTAGGAACACTAAGATAATTCTTCAATTAAGTGATAAATAAAATTTTCATTTAAATGCAGAAAATAGGGACACTTGGGTGGCTCAGCGGTTGAGCGTCTGCCTTCAGATCAGGGTGTGATCCTGGAGTCCCAGGATCGAGTCCCACATAGGGCTCCCTGCATGGAGCCTGCTTCTCCCTCTGCCTATGTCTCTGCCTCTTTGTGTCTCTCATGAATAAATAAATAAAACTCTTAAATAAATAAATAAATACATGTAGAAAATATATTAAGAAAACAATTTCCAAATTAAGCAAAAATATAAAATATTTGCTATAAACCTAAAAAAATCAAATCACTTATGTGCAAAAAATTTAAAATTCTATTACATACCATAGTATATTTAGGTGAATGAATAGATATGCCATATACTATAAAAGGAAGACATGAGAGCATTAAAAGATCAAATTGTACAAAGTTAATCTATAAGTTCAATGTAGTCCTAATTAAAATACCCATAGAATAATTTGTATGTATCTGTGAAAATGAATAAAATGTACATCTAAATAAAGGACTCAGAGAAACTTTTTGAAAATAAAGATTAAAGACAGGAGAATAGCCTTTAAAGGTACATGACTCATTATAAAATTATAATTATTAAAATTATTTTTGAGCAAGAAGAAATGGATTTATAGTATATGGAAGAAAATTAGAAAAATTTAGAAATATAACCAACACATATGGAAATTAAATCCATGATACAGCTAACATTTCAAATCACTACAGAAACAAGAATTATGCAGTCATTAGTGTTGGGACTACAGACCCAGCTGACTAGATTTTTTATACTATATATACCTGTTTAAATTACATATTTGCATGACTATATGTATGCATATTATATATGTGGGTTGTGTGTATGTATATGTGTGTGTATTTTACTTCTTACCCTTAAATATAAAAGTAAATGCAAAAAGCTTAGAAGAAAGTCAAGCTAAATTTATTCACAATCTTTTAGTGGGAGAGCCCTTTTAAGTAGGTCTAAAAATCTAGACAGCTCAAAAGAAAAAAATGTTAGATTTTACTACACAAATATTTTATTTTTTTACACAAATATTTTAAACTTCTGTTTGTCAAAAATGTCATAAAGTCAGAGCATATAAAATGAATTGGAAGAGTATATACAATGGTATTCAGATACCGATGCCATTTCCTTAATTTACAAGGAACTCAAGAAGGTCAGTAAAAAGACATAGAATCCAGAATTTTTTAAAAAAATTCAAAGAACAGTAAGTTTCTAGAAAAAAATACATGCATGATGGATAACTGTAATTTGACTTATTTCATAATTAAAGAAATATATAACAAAAACAAAACAATGAGATCACATATTTCACAGCACAGATTTGGAACTTCAGCAAAATATCTAGAACTTTAGCAATCAAAGTGCTTAGAGAGGTTATGAGAAAACACAAACTCAGGTACTTGTTAAAGTATAAATGTGTGGATCATTTTGGGCAAGTTGGCTATCCAAATATCACAGAAAACTCAGGATTATTTCGATCTTGGATTAAAACTCTTAGATATTTATCCTTAGGTTCATAAAGATATATGCATAATAATGTTCATCAATCATTGTTTGTATTAGCAATGAAAGTATCCAGCAAGAATGCACTGATCAGTGACATTATCATGTCATAACTTAATCAAGATACAAAATAATCTTGTATTTCAATAATAAAAAATACACTATTGCTATTAAAAGGAATGAGGCAGAGCTATAAGAGAAATAGAAAGGTAGAGAACTATGGGAATGAGGAAGGAATCCAAGGAAGCAAGTTGGTAGCTGCGTATCTATAATGATATCTATCTATCTATCTATCTATCTATCTATCTATTTATCTATCTGCAAAGATAAAGACGTATATGTAATATTCCCTAGGACAACCGGCCAGAAATATTAGAAGTAGAAAGATTTGGAAAGAGGCAACAGGACACAAGATAAAAGATGTTCACTTTTCTTTTCTAGCTTTCCAACCTATTAAAATTATCTTAACATGCACACATATTTTGATTTTATTTTATTGTTTGTTGTTTGTTAAAGACATTATGTTCACTGTGAATTATGGACCATTTTTGTTCCTCTTTATATTTCATAATATTAAGTAGAAACACATTAGTTAATATGATGTTTGAAGTTATTTTTCCAAATAATCAATTATCATCCTAAAGGAACTAAACTGTCCCACATCTGTAATACTAAGTTTCATCTTAGACAACCTTGTCCTAGAGCAGACCATAAGCTTTGTCCCAGGATGGAAGGGTTTTAGTTCTACCCAACTTTATGGTCCCTGTACCATCTACTACAGTAGATGCTCAGGGCAATTTTGTCAAATGAAGACATTTTAAGATTGAGTTAACTTCTCATTTATTTTATATGGTGTAAATTAATTGAAATTTGCCTACAGAATTTTCTGTTGCATATACAGAAATCCATCCCTAGAAACATTTGTAAATAAATTGGTTATCTCTAAAATGAACCAATCCTAACTCAACTGATGGTTCAATCTACAAAAGTAAAACAAATAATCAACTGTGTTAACTAATAAGAATACTCATCCCTAATTCTTAGCCACAGTTTTATAATGACAATTGTTTTTAAATCCCCTTACTTTTAAAAATGTTTAAAATGAACAGCTAGACTCATAGAAATAAACACGAATTCACTGGGTAGATTAACAAAAAGAAAATGGAAATTAAGAAGTTCTGAAGGCTATTAGAATTTAAGTCACTCATAACAATAAGTTAAATTTGATTCTTTTAACTGAAGTACGAAGATAAAATGGATAACACAGAGCTAAGTAGATTGTAAGGCACAACATGCAATAGCACTTGCAAAATGTCAGAGTAGGATAAGAGAAAGCTGGCCAGCTGGCCTTAATTATACATTAAGGGTTAAAAAATGGTGCAGGCTAAAGAAACAGGCATGAAATAAGGAGCTGTGTAAAAGATGGAGTTGGAGAAAGTCATTCTCTGCTTCCCCCTCAACACAAGTGAAGAGAGAGGAGCTTTGGAAGTACCCCTCAAGAGCTTAGTGTCCTCTCCCTGAGATAGTAGGGCCAAATGGACTGTTTGGTTCCTACTCAGGAAATGCAGAAGATCAAGTGTGCAGCTGATGAGATGCTTTGGGCACAAAGTGTGGATGCATTGAGATTGAACTGTACACTGACTTTGGAGCCAAGAATGCATATCTTCCATGGACAAGATGTGGAACAGAAGAGATGGAACAGGAGCCTGGCTGAAGCCTCCTTGACTAGGAGAACCCCTGGGAGGCTACTGAGACGCCTACAAAGAGAATTTACAGACTGCACCTCCTAGGGGCAAAGGAGGGAGAAGACAGCTGCAGAAAGACACATCATCAATGTCATAGTCCTGCTCGCAAGTATTCCCAGTAGAGGTCTCTGAAGGCATTGAGAAAGTTCTCAGGCAAGAAAGAGAGTTGGTACTTGACCTCATTTCAAGACAAAGGTCAAATAAGAACTCCCTTGCCTTTCTCACCTCTCCTCTTCTCCATCCCTCACTTTGACAGGAGAAAGGGGTCAGAAATGAGAGTCCACAGGCTGAGGAAGGAGGTGGACTGCTGGAGGGCAAAGACAGAAAGGACCATCATGTTTCCCTCCCTACTGTCAATAGTGTATTCTTCTGTAGACTTGAGCTGGAGGAAGGGACACGATTTAATGTTAATCTACATTTTTATTAAAGATTCATTTTTGGATAGGAACTGCGCATTCTCATTTCTAAAACCAGCCTCAATTTACTACTTAAAGTCAACCCTGAATCCCTGTAACCTCAATTAGGAGGAAATTGGAGCTCAGAGAGTTTAAGATTTTTGTTTTTTGCCAACTGCTACTTAACTCATTAACAGAAAGCTAAGACTATCAACTGTATGTCCATTATGGTATTGTACCCCTTTTTAAAAATAAAGAGTGATTTGATTGACATTTTTTTCTAGAGTAGTGGAGTTAAGAGTGAAAAGTTCCCATGGCCTTAGGTCTACCGCAAATATGTGTGGCTATAATAAAGCCTGTTGATGAACTGCATAAATTAACTTTCATTTTCTGGAGACAGTAAATGCAGTGTTTTATCTGACTATATGCACCAGGAACAAAGTTGTATTTTATAGCATTCCTTTTATGCATAACCCCACTTGCATATTATTAATATTTCTTTACTGGATTCAAAGTCTTGGAAGTGATTTTGCCTGAAATGTTTTAGTTCAATATTCCCTTTGGGGAATTAGTTTCAGCCTTAATTAGCTTAATTGACAAGGCAACCAAAAGACTTCAAATGAGAGGAAAACAAGAATAGTGAGGGAAAAAAGTATCTTTATAAAGAGACTCAGTGTATTGCAAGTATGAACAAATCCAGAACACACATACTACTGTTTACTTCACTACAATGCATGCATATAGTCAATCTTACCCCATGCAGTTATGTTTTTCCCTGAAATGTTTTGAATAAGTTATTATTATGATTCCTAACCTAAACTTTTGAAAGACCAGCATCATCTTAAATAAATGCTTCTGCGCTTCACATGGCGAGAATGTATCATAAAAGTTTACATTCTCTCCTTCTTGAGGGCGGCTATTACAACAGGTTTTGTTTGGAGAAATAAACTGAAAATTTAATTCTGTTCCCACTCTGTACTCCTCCCAAAGTAAACCATTTGAGTCGTAATTCCATCCATGCTCCCTTCGGACGTGGTTCATGAATTTCAGAGGTAAAATCTTTGTCATAGCCTTGGGAACTGTGTGGAATCCACATAATTTACTATTTCCTGTGATTCGTCAAAATGCCATTCTTCTCAAGAGGCTACTTTTTCCCTATCATGAACACACACACACACACACACATCCTATTGATAATAACTTTAATTATCATGAATATACAAAATAGACTATAATTTAAAAGAATTATAAGTGTGCTTAGTTTTATTAAATTAAAAAAAACTAAAGGGTAGTTCCTAAACTACCCTTTCTCCTATCAATTTTCGTTTGCATGCTGCATGCAACAAATGGAACCTATTTATTATGAGTATCTAAAAACTACAGGCCTAGAATGACACTTACATACCCATATCTGTCACTTGAGGGATATTAACTTGCATTAAATTTGAAAGTGCTACAAAGTTAACACTTTTTTTCATAAAAAAAGAAAAAAATCTCAAAGAATTTCAGATCTCATTTTTAAAAGAAAATGAAGCAAACTGCAGGAATTGCCGTGATGTTTATGGCTTCCCCACTTTCCATCTCTCTTATCAGCCTCCAAAGTCCTCATATTTCCTTTTGGGCACCAAAGGAATTCCCAACATTCTTGGTGAAACTCCTTTTTCATGTAGCTGAAGGCATTAACTGAAAATCTACCACTAGGCTTTCTTTTTTTTTTTATTTTTTATTTTTTATTTTTTTAATTTTTTTTTACCACTAGGCTTTCTAGAACACAAAGAGAAGGAAAACCTGAAATATGGCAAGAACTTATTTCTCATATACTCTTAGTTAGAAAGTTATAGCCAACAGCTTTTGAGGTGTTATGTTTGCAGGCCAAAGGAATGCTTTTATGTAATATCTTTTTTATGCACTAAGAGCATCAACTCTACAATATCAAACATTAGCTGTTCTAGAAGCCAAGGAAAATTTTAACTAAGTTGTCTATAAAGAAAGACCTGAAAATATGCCTCTGCCAATGCTCATTAATAATCTTCAAATTGACCAATCCAAAGATAATTCTGATGTTCTACAAGATTTAATTGCCTTCACTAGAATTCACAGGACATCAGAAACGATCAACAAAATCAAAGCATAAACTGGAAACAAAATGTCATGGTCTTATCATTTTGCCATATTCAAAAGCATCATTTGGCTGCTTCAGCACACACACAAATACTATGTGCTAGGTCTTCTGCTGGTGTTTTTATGTTGTGTTCCCCTAAAGTAGCAGCAAGCAAGTAATGGTCTTTAGGATTGAGAGTTCATTTATATTAATATGGGCAAATCCAGGTATGCCTAAGTTTCTGTTTCTTAAACACGGCTGCACCCATAATCCCAGTCAGCAAATTTGCAAAATGGACTTAGATAAGAGGTCTAATGACACATAGAAAAACAATCAACATAAAGGTAACTTTTAGTTTTTAACTGTGTCCTATTCTTTTGATAAAAGAAGAATGACACAAATTTAACATATCTTCATTTTTCCATTCTCTGTTTCAAAAAGCTGTCTTCCTCCAGCTCCGTGTACAGTCTGGAGGTATGATCAACCCATTTTTCTAATTACTTTGAAACATTCTCTTTCTCCAAATAAATCATTTTAACTATGCCATCAACATCTGTGTCAGGACTTCAATCAAACCTCTTTTTTTAATGGTTTCCTCTGGCCACGGACTGTCAGCCTGTCCCTTAAAACGTCAGACCCACACACAAGTCTGGTACCATGCATTTTCAAGGAGACCCTAGTAAGTTCCATTAGAGCATGATGAGCTTTACATTTGGATGAGAAAACCACATGCAAGTCAAGTAAAACACACAGATGAAAAGAGCTGTGTCCTGTGAAAGGGCTTCCCAAGGAGGGAAGCATTTGATGTCTTTTAGAGGAATCCTCATAAAAGCAATAGGAGAAATCAAGGTTTTAGGTAACACATAACCGAAAGCAAAAATGGTGAGAAAGAAAGAGTGGAAGAAAAAAATACCCCTCTTCCTTCAAAAATGTTAGAATATAAGACGTCCTGTTACCAGACGTTCCTCACTCAAGAAAATTTAAATCTGTAGCGTTTCTGTGATGGAAGTAGATAAAATCATGAGTTTTCAAGAGACAGTTTATTCATTCTCCATCTTTCTGCTCCTCTCACAAGGAAAAGCACAGACAGGTCTGTCAGGTAGAATTCATTGAACAAAGCATGCAAATTGCAGCCCCTTCGTTCATGAGATCATTTAAAATAATAAAGGAAGTCCAGATGAATGAGGAAACCCCAGGCAATAGCTCACTTCCACCATAACTAACAAGTTGGCCTTGAAGGAAAATAGTACAGCAGTAATTTAACTTGAGGGTTTTTAACAAGACAAATATTGCTGCCATCACAGTTGGCTAAGTGGTGTTTGCAGGATAGTTGAAATTCGACATTTGATAATTAACAATCATACCGCCCTTTGAGAGAAGACTTGCAGAGTTGAAGCTCCTGCAGACAACTCCACAGGTACTGAGCCCGGAGATAAGAGACAATAGCCATGGTGGGAGGGGTGGGGAGGTTGTTTCTGGAGAAGTCCTTTAAGGAGAATAAGATTGCAGTAACTTATTTTATTTATTTCCTCTGTGATTAAGAGTTGACAAATTTAAATTATCCTTTTGGGGAATAAAGAAAGGGAAATACATACACGAAAATCCTTTGCTTGAGCTACTTCCAGAAAAGCAACAATCACCATCTCAATTCCATACCCTGTGGTTTAAGTGCCAAATACTGGCAGCAAATACAAAAGAGAAATGTTACCTTTCTAATGGGTAGCCTGGTTGCACATAATAGCTAATTGATTTTGGACTGCATTTAAGACATTAGCCTCAACAAAGGGAATACCATTTATAGACACAATAGTCCTTATGAAACTAAAAATAGCAGCCATGATTGGGAACTTGCTCTCTACCAGCAATTCCCAAAAGGAGATTCAGAACTGCTGAACTGAAACAGAACCAAGGACAATCTTAATTTGCCCTTGTTTAGTTAAGGGAAATGTAAGTTTTTAGGAGACAGTGTCTTATATTTTCTAGGAATCAAACAATTGCTCTTGTGTGATAAAGCTCTATAAACCACAGTGTACTGTGATAGTATTCAAAACTCTTTAGCACTCCATGGGGTCTAGGACAGTACCTGGTTTCCAGCATGCCTTCAAAAATAATGAATGGATAAAAATGATAAGAAAAGGTTTCATTGTATAAACACAAGGGCGTTTGGTTTCTTTGCTTTAGTGAAATGACTGAAGAAAGGAAGAAGAAAGACAGGGAAAGGGAAAGAAAGGAAAAGGAAGGACAGAAGGAAGATGCACAGGAAGGGAGGAAGGAAGAGAGAAAATGAGATTTCTTCCATCTGAGATCAGCGTTGGCAATAGTAGACATGGGAAAAAGATCTGGGTTCAAATCCCAACTTTGCCAGCCATCACTGCATGACACACCCCCTCCTGCCCATATCTGTGAAATGGGGACACAGCTTATGTATGGTTGCAACACTATTGTAAGTGCATCATTGTAATAAAGAACAAGAACAATGGAGACAAAAGGACTTGCCTGCTGCCCATTCCACTAGGTATTATAGCAAAGTAGGCAATGGGAAGGATGGTCCCATCTCAAATCTAAGCTCTGGCACTTACCAGCTGTGTCTTTAGCATCCAAGTGGAAGAAAAGTTAAATTTATACCATTATAACTGATTCTTTGTTTTGTGAAGGAACAACTAAAAATTGAGGTGTTTTTGAGGAACAAAGAGTGAGAACCAACTTTCCCCGGTGCTTTCAATTCACCAATATCACGACCAAGACATAAGTGATGATCCACTAGGGAAAATAGCATCTACCTTTGAAGTTAAGAAAAGCTTTTCCCTGGATTGATATTATATACAAAAGAAAAACTCTTTCCTAAAAGGATACATACATTAGAATTTTACAGTCAAAGGGGGCTTAAAGGAGACCTTCTCCAACTCTTCCTAAAAGCACAAATTATTTCTACAATGTGTGAAAACTCCCTGATTAAATCACAATTTGTAAATTTTAACATGTACTTACCTATGCAACTTGTCAAAATAGGAGTAAGACATAAGGTTCAAGACTATCATATCTTAGACAACTATGGAAATAAATTACTCACACACTTGATAATATCCCAGGCATACAGCTAATCAATACATTGTTTTTGTTACATAAACCTTAAGTTAGCCAATTATCTTACTGTGATCTTTGAAGATATACTTTAAAAGACCTTGTTTTTCCCCCAGTGATTCCTAACTTTCAAATAGAAATGACACAAGAACACAGATTAGCATACAACAATGGGTAGAGCAAAAGGAATTTTTTTTTACATATTCCAAATCCCAAAATTAATCATCTAAAAACATACTAACTCCCACCAATAAAAGATTCACCACTTTCCATCCATTGGTAATGGCTTACAAAGTTGATTTTATAATGGTCAGCTTCTCACTATACCTACGAGTGATAGAACTAAGTTTCAAATCCCCACGAATAAGTGATTAAGTCTATGGCAAAGAAACAAGTATCTACTTTCTGTTCACATTTGAAGCCTCCATTCTTGGAAATGACTCAGAATTCAGTACAGTCTCTTCTCAATTATTACCATGAAAATGCATTTTCCTATCACACCAGAAATTGTTATTACTTTCAGATGTCTTAAGGGTCACCAGCTACCCCAATTATAATCCCCAAAATGCTATTTTACCAAACGCATGATGTTTTATGAAGATTTAATAAGAATTATGAAGTTACATAGACCAAGAGGGAAAAAAAAACCTCTTTGCTTTTAATCCAATTAAATGAAATCCAATTAGCACTGTTTAACATGGTCCCTAAAATGATGAGCTAAATTTTTCATTCCCAGAATGAAAATAGCTGTAGTTTACTTCCTTGTTTGAGGGTAATAATTATTTTAGGTGGTAGGAGCTGGAAAACAATAATTCTATATACATTAAATAGGCAGAGATCCATACAGAATTATAAACTACTTAAGATGAATATATTCTACTACTTAGTTAAAGAGAGTAACAAAATGGGAAGCCAAGGAGAGCTGGCATGGTCTAGGGCCATAACAGAGCAGGGGTCATTGTGCAACATTCTAGTCTCTGATGGATTCCTGAAGAGCAGAGCAAGCTCAGGCAAATCACCTCACTTCCCTGAACTTGGCCAAACTGGGTGTTTGTTACATGGCTTACTAAATATAAATGAGTGGGGCTAGAGAGGGATAATAGAAGAGAAATACTTAGAAAGGTAAAAATGTTTTACCTGAGACTGTCGGTATGGAAAAGAGTATGGATTTTACAATTAATATAGACCTGCACTCAAAAACACTCTAATGAGTAAAAGTGGGCAACATGACTTAATTTCCTCGAATCTCTTTCTAAATACAAAGGGTAATAATATATACTTCAAAGAACTAGTTGAAAACAAATGAGAGAACATATGAAACATTTTGATTGATTCTTTAGTATTTCTTAACGTCACTTTTATGAACTTCCTAGTTATAAACTTACATATATCATAATGAAATATCTTACCACTTACTTTATACACGCCTATGTATGAAAGCACTGTTTGTTTGTTTGTTTGTTTCCCTCTAATGAGCCAAAAGGATTATTGCCAGTGGTTAGCTCTTCCCATTCTCTACAAGGGTAGCATGGCACTTAGGACAATGATATCTCACAGATGACAAACTAAGACATAGAAGAATACGATTAAATTAAAAATATGATTAGAAAGCATCAAATAAAGATAGTTTTTAATCTATTCAAAAAGGATTCATCTTATTCTATTTCTTAAAAAGATATATATAGTAAGAAATGATAAAAAAAAACACAAAATATACTTTATTTGCTATTATTTCTGTTATACCGCTAAAACATAGATACAATTATCTTGGTAAACAAACAAAACAAAACAAAGCACATAGAGGAAATGGAGATACTTGACATCTAAAACATAGACTTAGTTTTAGGAGACGTGACAAGAGCAGCTTTGTGTTTGATATGATGGATTTGGGCAAAAGGTATTCCTCTCTTTTAAGGACATTTGACTTTTGAACAGAAGGAAAGAATTGGCATTTTGCCAAATCTCACTAGTACAGACTTGGAGTTAACACTCTAAAGAATATGAAGAAGAGGCAGATTTTGAGACACATTCAACTTCCAATTGACCTGGCCATGAAAGAAGGTATTCCCTCCATTCTCAAAATTGCCCTTTAAGTCAAGAGAGCATTTTAATACACGATGGTGAAAAAAGACTTAACAAATCTCATTCTGTCATAGGGGGGGATAGCACCCCAGTGGTGATGCAGAGCAGTCAAAAAGGGGAAAATATTTTGGAAAAATTAGTGAGGGGAAGACAGTCTTCATGGGGTTGAGGCTTGTGCATTAGGCTCCTTAGCTAGAATGACACCACCTTTGGTTTCATTTTCTGCTTCTGCCATCTAGAAATTCTTAGCAATTTTTGAATAAGAGGCCTCACATTATCATTTTGCACCCCACTCTTCAAATATGTAACCAGTCCTGGGGGAAGACAGACAAATTCCATGACATTTGTCCCTACATGTGGTTGACATCTCTCTGAGGATTGAGCCTATCGCTTGGAGACTGTTGCTCTGACAGAAGCAGTCGGTCAGTAGACCTGTCTTCAGCAAAAATGCAAGATAATGTTTATGTCCAGCTCTATCTCTTCTTGCACCATTTCTTGCCTTGGTGGTCATCTTCTTAGGTACTTATTTTTCTCTTGCAAGCAACAAAATATGCTCCCCCACCTCCCCCAGAACATCATCTGAAATCAGAGCTCTGTATTATTTTGTGATTCTAAGTCAACATTTCATCTCTTCTCAAGGCATTTCTACTTCAGGCCTTCCTCTAATGTATTCATTTTCCCCTCCTCTCTGTAAAAGGAATTTCTGGCATCTCTGATTTGTCAAGAATATATGATTTTAGATAGAGGCTCTTGCTCAAAATCTTAGAACTGTGGTTGGGAGGCAACAGTTTATTTAATACCACTGCCTCCCTGCCCTCCACTAGAAAGATGTGACTTTTCTGACAACATTATCCTGTTCTTAAAAAAAAAAAAAAGAAAAGAAAGAAAGAAGAAAAGAAAAGAAAAAGAAAAAAAGAAAAGAAAAGAGAAAAGAAAAGATAAGGTTTACTTGAGGCCTATCTATTTCATAGGGCTACTAGGAGTTAAATAACAGCCATGAAGCTCTCTCTTCTCCCATTGCTTAATAATCATGATTAATGACTGCAACACAGTGCTCTTCAGCCATCTTTGGACAACCAGAGATCAGAAACTCAGATCAGAAATTTTGTATCCGTGAAGACCTGCAGCCACTTCCAGGCACTCACATCACACAGGAAATACTGACAGAGAGAAAAAGTGATCTCTTATTGGGCACACTCCAAAGCCCTTGCCTCCAAGATTTTTCCATTTGCAAATGCCATTTGTCTTAGTCTTTCCTCAGCCAGACAAGGATAATGATGTGAATTCAGTGTTGGTGAAAAGGAACTTTAGGTCTAGAGCTTGAGGAACGAGGCCTCCCTACTCATCTCCAGAAGAATTATGGCAGGAGGTATAGAGAAAGCAAGCTTCCCCCACTAACCTATCCCTTTACACCCTCTTGCCTGGGAGGAATCATAGGCAAGGAGAGAACAGCAAGAGGGAAAGGATGGCAAGGAGCCTCCCAGCCTGCAATGGCTGACCTTTCAGCGGGGTTGGCCAACAAAGATGCCAATTAGTCGTAAGTGTAGCAGGGACAAACAGGGGAGGCACTCAGTTGAAATTAGCAAGGAAAACACCCCCAAGAGTCATATCAAAATTGATGATGCTGGTCTACTGATCCACAGAGGGGTGACAAAGTTGGCTCTGAACTACACTGGGAGTATTGACTCATGGTTGATATAGTGGTTATTTAATAATTATATATTTAAAAGGCATCAACCATGCAAAAACAAAAATCTCATGTGCATATGTAATAAGAAGTAAGAAAGGAAGGAGGGCAGGCAGGGCAGCCAGCTGGCACGGGGGCTGTATACTGGACCAGTATAATCTACATAAATAGACCAGCAACTTTTAAATATTAGAGTGCATCAGAATTAACTGGAGAGCTTCAAAAACACAAGTTGCTAGGGCCCACCCACAGAGTTTCTGATTCTGTAGGTCCAAGGAGGAGTCTGAGAATTTGCTTTTCTAACAAGTTCCCAGATAATGCTGAAGCTACTGGTCCAGGCATCACACTCTAAGGACCACTACTCTAAATCTTCCTAGGAGAGAAACTATTCTATAGTGTACTGAGGACATAGTGTTGTGCTGATGGCAAGCCAATTAGTCTTTTTTGTGTCTCAGTTGACATCAATCCATAATGTATGAAACATTTTACTTGCTTTTATATAATTTGCAGGTGAGGTATAAAATACATCCTAAGACTCATTTACGATATTTAAGATGCTGGATTGATATTCCATATTTTAGCTGGCACATATAAAGGAATGCAAATCAAAGACAAAACAGATGTGAAGCTTGTTCAAAAAAGCTTGAAGAAGGCCAAAAAAGCTTGAAGAAGGCCAAAAAAGCTTGAAGAAGGCAGAGGTAAGAGCACAGACCAAGGGAGGTAGGTTTTGTTCCCAGCTCCTTCCATCTTTAACTGGCCTTAGATCTTGGGCCTATTATTGAATAGAGGAAGAACTCTGTTTTCTCATCTCAAAAATGGGAAGGCCAAAATAAAAGACTTAAGTCCCTTCCACATGTACCATTCTAACCTAGGTTATCAGGTAGTCAGTGGACTTGTTTTTCAAATAGTTAGTTCTTTCCTAAAACTAGAGTGATCAGATACTATTTTGTACCATAAATGTAATTTAGAAAAGATTGACCTTGCGAAATATGTCCCTTAACTATGATCCTAGAAACACTGAACATTGGTAGAGATGAGCAGTACTGTGAAGTTGCTTTGCATCTATGCTTTAGGTTTATAAAGTGACTCTACCATTACATCAGCCCTTGGTTGTGTGCAGCTACATCTAACATCAGAACACACAGAAAAATATACAACATAATTTTCCTGGCATATTCCTAAGACTGTGGATCACTCAAGCTATGCAGTGGCCGTTTCTCTAATAGGAAAAACAGTTTTGATTGACTGGGAGAACTTTCCCACATTTTTTTATCAGCTAATTCTAGGACGATATGCTGGATTGCTAGAAGTTAATACTGTGATCACAATGTTTTCATTAAGTTATAAACATCTCTGTAAATGTCCCTCAATTTTAGAATTGTAAGCATGTCACAATAAAATTACAGTGATCGCACTTTCAAAAACACAGTTTCTGATTTTCTAAAGCTATGCTTTAACACATCAAATAGTGTTAGAAGGCTAGGGAAAGGAAGAAGGTACATGGAATCTGATCTTAATTTCTTTCTAATTATTTAAATCTGGATTTGGCCAAAAGGATCATGATCATACCACTTTTTCTTCTCTTAAGACTGAACAACCCAAAGGCAAAGTAGACAGCATCAAGTCTGGGTTTGAATATCTTTATTAGTAGTTATCAGCCTGTTAGTGTTCATCTGAGTTTACCTTTGGCAATTTGCTAAACTTTCTGAGCTTCAGTTTCCTCCTCATAGAGGGACTAATAACTTCCTTGTAGAATTACATGAGGAGATGCATATAAAGTCACTCCCATGATACCCAACACATGGCAGCTGATTAATAAATTATAGAAGTGGTTATGCTTCTTAGAAGGGCTCAGCCTTCCTAGAAGGCAGTCCTCTAGTCTAGTACTAAAATCCCTGCCATCCAGGATGGTCAGGCCCTCAAACTGTGAACACAACTTCACAAGCTGGCTGTGCCTTTCTTCATGTAGAACTACATATGAAAAATCAGTATTGGCATGTCAGCAGACCTCAATATTCTGTTTCATTTTGATACCTGCATTACAGTTTTATGTGAAGGATGACTTTTGGTAAGTGTGATGCCTTGCTAACAAACATAAGTGCTATATTTTATTTTGGATCAGAAAGCATCTTTGAGCAAAATAGGTTATACATGCCCACAAAAGTATATCGACTCTTAAGCCTGAGAAAATTAACAGAAAGCCTGTTTCAAACTGTGCTTACCACACAAAACATGAAGAAAATGTCAAAATATTTTTTCTTACTTGTTTGAGCACTATTTTTAGATGATTTTTGAATAGAGAACACATATTTGTTAAAGACACCGAATTCATACCAGATGGAGGCTTCACTATGAAGTTATGGGATGCAAAAAGATCTGGTTTTCCTTTGTTAAGAAAAACCAGAAAGCCTGGTCAGCTGAAAAATCAAGGTTATCCAAGCCCAGGCTTAAGAACCTCCATGAATATTTTATAATAATTTTTAATACATTTAGAACACAGCTCCCTTCAAAAATAAAGCAGAATAAAAAAACAAAATCAAAGAGGAGGCAGGAGGAGGCAGGGAGGAAGGAAGGGAGGAGTTGAGAGGAAGGAGAGGAGGGCCTGTAGGGAGAAGAGAGGAGGAGGGAGAGAAGGGGTGAGGAAGAGGGGAGAAGGAAGGTTAGGAAGGACTGGAGGGAGGGGGAGGAGGGCTAAAGAGGGAGGAGGAAGGAGAGAAGGGAAGGAGGGAGAGGGAGAGGTCTTCGCATAGTTCACAAATGTACTTTTTTGGTCTCTTTTTACTCCATTTAAACTCTTCCCCGTGAAAATGCATCTCCCCCGTGGAGCAGAGTTGGGTGGCTGCACGGCTTTGGCTTTGGAATGCTCACACTTCAGACGTGACAGACGTTGTACAATGAATGGGCAGTCCCAGAGTTACGAGTTTCTCCCACATACCAAATACATTAAGTAGCAGTGGAGTGCTTGGAAGAGCCTTGGCACTGGGCCACTCTGTAACAGGAACTTGCTTGGCAAAGAGCAGCTTTAAGCACATTTGCTATGTGCATATTTGTAGCAATTTCTTTCCCTTTTAGCCTCTTGAAACTGACATGGGTGGCCAGTTTTTTGAGGATGTCCACCACTGAACAACATGCAAAAGCCAGACCTTCTAGAATTTCTACAGAGGCTCTGTCCACAATATCTACAGATTCTTTCCCTGATCATGCCAACATGCATTATATGGATACCTACCACATGAGATCCTCCTCTGTGGTGAACTGAGACTTAAAATACTGTATTAACATTTACCACTGGAGATTAAATCAAAACCAAGAAGGAGGTAACTATTGTCTGCTCTATCACAAAACTGGCAAAATCAGATATGTTAGGCTTTTGTGGGAAGCACCTATAGCACTGATCAAGCAGTCTAATTGTAGCAGTTAACCATTAAAAAAATGTCAAACATAACTAAGAAGCAGATTTATTTTCCAGTTTGTTAACAGCAAAAAAGGCAGACCTGCAGTCAGGAGGATAATGCTTGCTATTAAAACGTAACTGATGAATGCTACAAAAAGAGTATTTGTCATCAAACAATACTTCCATTGTAAAACAATTCCAACCTATGCATGAAAGATTCCAAACGCTAGTACAGCATTCAATTTGATACTGGAGTTTTATCATATTATTTCATGCGAAGAAGAATTATATACTCAATCTGTCTGACAGCTTTGCATATAAAGAACAGTTTCTGCATGACAAATGTGGTGAGCTTATTAAGTTACCAATATACTGCCAAGCCATATTGTCTCAGCGACAGCAGACCCAAAATATTTTCAAATGATTTTTTAAAAGGGCAATGCAGAGAAAGCTTGAACAGCCACATGTTCTGACTTTAATAAAAGTCACAACTGCAGGAACATTACCTTATATCTAATTAGAACAAATCATCCATAAGCCTCATTTAGCCCACATTTAGTCTGTCACAGACTTTTATTTTTTGAGATAGTTGGAAATATTAGTTTTTGATTTATTATCTGCTACCTCACAGCTGCAAAAACAACAACAAAAGCAAACCACTATTAAAGTATATGTAAAAACAGACTGCTTTTTCTTTCTTAAAAATATAGAGACAGGAGCGTCTTTACAAACTTTCTTGTATGATGGGTAGAAACAAACTGCTAAGTAATGCAAAAGATGACTTTAAGAAAATATTTCATCAAAATTAGAAATAGAAAGTAATTCCAAGCAGACTAGCCTCCTCATTTTCTCATGAGCTTGAAGACATCATTACTTTCAATCATGGAGTGAATGAAAACCACTAAATTATATTTGCATTGCAAACAGGAATTATGAAAAGCTTGGATCATAATCATGTTAATAAAAACAAAAGGATATGAAACAACTGGGACTCTAGTATTAGTGTCATTAACAAGGACACTGTGAAGGACCACTTGCTAGATTTCTGGTACTATGTTCCACATTTTTGACCTAATTGTTCTTATTCTCATTTTCATAGTAACTCCTAATATAGTCCCATTGCACAGATGAGGAAGATAAGACACAGAAGTATACAACTTGCTCAAGGTCATGGGGCTAGATATAAATCAGGTCTGTTTGATTAAGCACTAAGCTCTTGACTGCCCTTTTATCATATTTCCTTGCTCCACTAGATTGGGGGTAGTTTCCTCACATAAATAAAAACTAAGTAGAGTTGTCAGATGATCCTCTGACAAGCTGTCAGTTATGTCAAAAATCATAGCCTAGTCACACTGAAACAACAAAGGCAACTTTGTCTTTCTGTACTTATTTGATAACTATGTGATGGAGACATGACTTGGTCACCTGCATCACTCTTTGTGGAATATTTCAAGACAAACTCACACCATTTACAGGGGAAACTGAAAACAGAAAACAGAAACTATTGCAAAATTGCCTTAAGTGTAGCTTCATTACAAATTTAAGAGTTAAGATTTCCAATAAATTGAAAGTAGTTTTGTTTGGTTTGATTGCTCTCTCTCCAGTACAGTCTAGAGTTAAAGAAGAATGAATGCATGAAGCACAATTTTTTTATGTATATTTTCTATGTAGCCCCATGACTTCTTTAAGTCACTTACCCTGTGCTAAATGTTACGTGTGATGATTCTGTATTCTATTGCCACTGCTTCCTAAATGGTCAGAAAACCTTAAAAGTGTCCTGGATGCCAATAGCCACTGCCTACCTCACCTTCAATCACAAGAATAAAGAAAATAATCTACCAAGTAGTGTCATTCCATGACAGGCACAGACAACTGATTTAAAGATAGACTAAGTAGCAGTTTTGGAGTTCACCAAGACTGTTTTCCTTCTTTTTTCTTGGATACAAAAGTAGTACGTGCAAATATTACTATACACATAGATTATAACCTCATACATATATAATTTTTCAAAGATTTTATTTTGATAGAGTGTGCACGCACACATGCACTCATGCGTGTGCGTGGGGGAGGGGCAGAGGGAGAGGAAGAGAGAAAATCTTAAGCAGATTCTGAACTGAATGTGGAGCCCAACATGGGGCTCACCCCCATCTCACAACCCTGAGATCATGGCTTGACCTGAAATCAAGAGCTGGACTCTTAACCAACTGAGCCACCCAGGCACCCTCACATATACTAATTTAAGAGGATAAAAACCAATAGGAAAAAACAAAACAAACAGTACACAGTCATTGAGTAAAAGGTTAGGTTCTCCAGTTACTAAAATGTTTCAATATTTATTTCTTGTTACTGAAAATTTTCTATATTTTAGAGAATAGTTGAGAAAATAATAACAAACAAAATCATATGCTAGTCTATAAGGGTATGAAGTCATCCTAGAACAATGTCATTATTTAATTATACTTTGAATTCTCATTTCAAAGTCAGCCTGCTAATAATGATTGCAGGAACATGCAACATAAATACAACGTCCTTATTTATTTTTCAGTGTTATCAATTATGTATTTGGAAAATAGATTTTTGTACTCCTAAGAAATAGGGTATCAGATTCATCTCATCTTTGTTTTATTTATTCAGTATTAATTGGAAAAAACATATATGGAGCACCAATTATGTGCAGGGCATACATACAAAGAGGGTATATAACTGGCTGTTTTAGATATTCATTTAAAACATTTAGAACTGAAGAAGACAACACCACCGCAATGAGTATGCTCTTCTCATTTCAGTCATAGCTTCTGGAACATTCATGACAAGTCAAGTTGTCATTGCTGTCCCTAAGCTAATTAGACATTGCATTCAGGTCAGCTTTCATTCTTGGAAAGATATTAACTTCCCAAATAAAGTATGTTTCTTGGTTAATATCCCTAAAGTATTTAAGACACACACAGAGAGTAGACTAGAACACATGTTCTATTTCTGGATAAAGATGCAAGGGAAAGAGCAAAGGTAGTTGAGAGGATGATCATGACTAGTTCTTGTTTTGTCCCCAGATGTAACATTCTCTTCCTACCTTGCCATTGGTCCTTGGTTATTCTGATATTTACTGGTAGGAGATAAAAAATTTTTTATTGAACTTAAAAGATATAAATCAGACCATGTTTCTAGAGCTGAGTTGAATAAACTAAAATAAAAGTGGTTAATCAAAGTGAACTGACCATAAGTACTTTACTACAAACATAGATATATGTAAGTCCTTTTAGCAGTTAGAAGGCAGGGAGCAACCACTGGAGAGCTCTGGAGAAGAAGACACCACTCAAGCTGCTTGTCAGGGGTTCTGATAACCAAGTATTCACCCAAGGAACTCATAGTTCAGTTTGAGAGACAAATTCTGTAATTAGAGGCAAGAGGCAATATATGCCAGATGCTCATGAACAAGCTGCTTTCAGAAGGAACATAAGAGAGATGTAGCACTTGAGGAAAACACCAAAAAAAAAAAAAAAAAAAAAGGAGGGGGAGCCATTCGGGGTTTGACTACCAAGTAAGCTCTGCAATTTCAAAAGACTCAAAGCAATATTATGGAAAAGCTCCTTTCAATCTTGGAACAACTGTTGTGATTTCCAAGGGCAGATCAGATGTTTATCATGAGAAAAGCATCTTTGGAAATCGGGTCAGTTAACCACATGAGGCTGAGGACTCTGCCTGCTAAATTTGAGGTAGATCACAGAACAAGGACTGGTATCTCGAGTTTGATTCCCTGCAAGCGAAGTCCAAGATGAAGATGGGCAAAATTTATTAAAGAATTGTTCCCAGGATAAATTGGTAAGGACTTCAGTTGGGGGAGTGGGAGTGGGAAAGAAGAACATAACAGAAATGGGGAAAAAGCTATGCAAGAGTACTTTTTCTAGTGAAGTGCTATAGAGAGTAGGTTCAGTTTGATCCCACTGGGGAACTACAGACTGCAAGTTACATGTTAGAGTTTGTCCCAACTGAAGGCAAAGGAGCTGGACTTTCATATACACCAGAAAAGACATGAACTCTTAGGCACCTCAGCACTCCACCAGCCCAAGGGCAACCCTCTGAAGAAAGTCCCAAGTTCTTGCCAGCACACACAAAGCATCCGAAGGCTGGATAATGGGAGCTCAGAAATGGTGAAAGGAAGTCAAGGAGGTTAGAGTGCCAACAATGGTAGTGCCCAGACTAATGAAAAATGGATGAGGATGTTCCTCATCTAATCCTCATACCTCATTTTTTTCTGAGTCAATTCCTGGACCACACCCTCCTAGGACAGGTCCAGCCAATGCTCTTGTCCCCACACTAGCAAAAACATGCCAAGATAGCCCCCAAATCTGTGCATTAATCTAATGTTACAATTAGAGCACGTATGAAGGGAAGAACACTACTGGCTGTGAAATTCATATGTCTGCAAAGCAATTTCATCCCAGTGGCACAAGCAATTCAATCACCACCCTGGTGCTGCAGATTTAATAGCTTAATTTTCTATGGACTGACAACGTCCATCCTAACAAGCCCCTTGCGGAATGCCTCAGGACAAGGCTGCGCAACACATCATTTGGTGCTGTGTGCTTACATAATTATTCCTCCTCTAGAAGCATTTCACAGGGTGGGCAGCGAAGAATGAGTTAGCAGGGGGAACTTAGGCACTGCTTCAATATTTAGAGAACATAAGGTATTATTATAGGATTAATAAGCAAGGCTAGTTCAGCAATAGGGAAGGCTGCCAAGGGAGGCTGTGGAATTGCTATCACTGGAGATAATGAAGGCTGAGAATAGATACCCACCCAGAATGGATTTTATAGACAATAAAAATCTATCCCACTATTCTAGAAAAAGGGATGCACTATGTGTTTCACTGTAGGTCTCTTCCAGCCCAAATGATTTCATAAATTAGATAAAGCAGTTTAGTTTAAAATATTACTTATTAAGCATTACTTATTCCAAAGTGTATTCAGTACAGGGGTGGTTGAATGCAGAAGCTATTGAGTGACAAACATAACTGGAATTATAAACCATACTGGCACCTATAAACAGACGCCCACTCTGAAAACAGGACAATGAGAATCCAGGAAGGCAGATTTTTACAGTGGAGAAATAGAGACCAAAATACCACATAGCAGTATACTTGAATGTCAGGTATTTGGGGCCCAAATAAGCAACAGTCCTAAGTGTTAAGTCCATGCTTTGTTCAAATACTGCTTGATGTCTATGGCATGGAGACATTGAGCTCTGAATGCCTAGTCTATTCCGATGATAATGTCTAGAGATGTCATCAAGGATAATATGAATTTCACAAAAATTAGAATACTTGCAAAGGTGAATATTTCTAGAAGTTGGAGGAATGAATGCATTTTTCAAGTATCCTGTGAATATGACAAGGGGTTCAAATTTTCCAGGTCCAATCATGGTTTCTTTACATCAGGAATAAAATTTTAAAATTTCCATGATATAGTAGAGGACCAGTTCATCAATCAGATGCTGGGCCTGTGGTTAATTAGGCATGATGCCTGCTCAAGGAATGGCACACTGACACTTAATTTTCTTGGAATTAGTGAATTGAGACAATGATAAATCTGCCTAGGCAATACTATGCAGTGGCCTTTGGACAAAGATACGGCAGAGGATAAGAATCTTCTCTAAACCTTGTCCAGTTTTCTACAATACTATTCAGTGAATCAACCGTTAATACATTATTTCTTTTGGTTTCTTTTTTTTCTTTTCCCCCCTTTCTGTTTGATTCTAAGTCTTTTCATAAATATTATTGGTGGGGAGCTAGTTCTGTGGCTTTCACTGTATATACATTGGACACACACTGACTATAGAATCTGCTGTGATTTTTAAATTTTACATTCTGACATTAGAGAAACATTGTAAATTACTGGGACCTCTTAACCACCTGCCCTTCCAAATTTTAATTATACTAGGAGCTCTAGAGAATTGTATATACATTTTAAAGCCCATATGCTTACACTTGTATATGGTTCATGAAGAGTGGTTATTTATGGCTATGTCCTGAAACCAGAAAGAGTTCTCTTCAAAAACCTAGAGAAATTTTAATTGAACTATAAATGGAAAATACATAATATGTTGTGGAATTAGAAACCAAAAACACCTATGTTACCTATATACTGGCAGTGAATAATTTGCTTTTCAGAATAATATAATAATATTGGTTTGAATTTTAGAAAATTGATAAAATCATGACCTACTATACATTTAATAAAGATATCTAGAATGCTAAACTCTAGCTGAAAATGAGTATTTCAGGATCTGAAAGTTCTTGCATTTTTAAAAAAGCATTTATTCAGTATCTTTTATATGCAAAACACTGTATTGGGAACTGATGATTTAGTAGTAAGTTGAAAACTATCCTCAGCTTGATGGGGCTTTTGTATTAGTGAGGAATGAAGAAGAATCAAATTATCATGTAAAGAAATGTGAACTTGAAATTGTGACGAGGAAGCAGTTCTCTAAGCACCTAAAAAGGAGGATCTGATGCAGCCAAGGAGGTCAGGGAAGGCTAGTATGAAGAAGGGAAGGCTAAAATGAGATAAGAAAGACAAACAGAAGCTAACATTGTGGAGAAGGGAGAGAATACTTTTTAGACCATGGAGCATTAGCTGCCAACAAACTTACCTAGAGGTTTGGGGAAATAAGGACATTTTCCAGAGTTCTTAAGTCATTAACTATTGCGTGGGGTCTATGGAAAATAACAGATCAACACTAATTCTGGCATGAAGAATTGAGTGCTGGGAACAGTGTAATTTAAAAGGAATTGTATAATACTAAATATATTTTTGTTGTCGTTTAACTTTATAAGCTTTAAATTTTCATTTCAGCTTATATACATCTGTGATAAACAGAGATCTAGCACATCTAATAAAATAATTACCACTTCATCATTTTTAAAGACTTTTCATTTCAACCTTCAGTTATGCACACTGTCACATACTCCTGGCTTCAATGGGAAATTTGCTCATTTTCTAAATCTAATGGACAACAGCCCAAGGTTTTATAGTATGACTAAACCATCCAAATGTGCTACATCATTTGAATGGGGGGGCACTTTTTGAAAAGAGTTGAAGGGCATTGCACTGTATGGGGCCATTAGCAATACGTACTGATGTTATAATAGACTAAAGCAGAGTAGGTCCCACTAAGTTAGCGCACTGCTAAATGATGCCATTTTCTTCTTTTCTTTGGTCATGAATAATCATTTATTGATAAAAGAAGAAGGAAAACACCCAACAACTAAGGTGCAAGGACTGATATTGTGTTCTCTCATCCTCTAAAAAGCACTCCAAAGTGATGAATAACAGTTCTTTGGTGCTAATTGGTTCTGCTTCTCTGGAGAATGCTGGCTAATACAGGATGAATTCACTCAGGAGTAACGTGATCCAAACTGCCTTGTAGAAAGATAAATCTGGTGTCAGTGAGGATGTTAGACCCAAAAGGAAAGCCTAGAACTCAGAGTGACTTCTCAGAAGAATATTATCATCCCAGTAGTAAATTATGAAGGCTTAATCCACAGCTACGTGCAAAGTTAATAAAGCTTGGATGGAAAGGTAATTCAAGAATAGAATTGTCACACCTCATGGTACCACCCAGGTGGCCTAGGTAAATGAATGAAAGCAGACTCCAAGGGTTTCAACAGCACAGAAGACAAATGTAATAATACATTAAAGGCATAATAGCTCAGGCAAACTGGTAATGGAATTTTGATGCCTTAATTAAGGTAAACATTCTATTAAGATATATGAAATTGACAATATTTGAGGGTTTTTAATTGCTGTTGTTCATGAAAATGATAATTTTACATGGTGTAAACCATAAACAAATAATTTATGAGGATACCCATGAGTTTGGACCAATGGACTCAGTTGTTTCAATTCTTTGTCCTTTTTTTTTAACACTCAGTACATCAGTAGTTTTATTTCACTTGAATCTTTTTTTTTAAGATTTCATTTATTTACTCATAAGAGATAGAGACAGAGGCAGAGACATAGGCAAAGGGAGAAGCAGGGTTCTCACAGGGAGCTCGATGCAGGACTTGATCCCAGAACCCCAAGATCATACCCTCAGCTGAAGGCAGACACTCAACCACTGAACCACCCAGGCATCCCCATCTGAATCTTACTTTGACTTTTGAGGATGATATTATTATATGTAATTATTTATTTTTTTAAGATTTTATTTATTTATCCACAAGAGAAACACAGAGAGAGAGAGAGAAGAGAGAGAGAGGCAGAGACACAGGCAGAGGGAGAAGCAGGCTCTATGCAGGGAGCCTGACGTGGGACTCGATCCCGGATCTCCAGGATCATGCCCTGGGCCGAAGGCAGTGCTAAACCACTGAGCCACCCGGGCTGCCCCTATTTAATTTTTTGAATAGATAATATATTAACATTTTTTTTAATTTCATATATGAAGAACTATGACCATGAATCTTTTCTCACTATTTCTCAGCCCACTCATCCCCTGAAACCCATGAGCAACTTCCTGTGTTTCCTATACACATTGGTGTTTACTAGTTACAATAAAAAGAAAAAAAGACTCTTATTCCCTCCCTATGCACACGCCACTTTTTTTCCCCACAAATTGGGGGGAAAAGTACACTATAAAGTACAAGTTGTTCAGCACTTTGTTCTTTTCCACCTAACAAAATGTCTTGGAGATATTTCCAAAATAATACATAGAGTGCTTCCCAATTATTGTCTGTAGCTGCATAACATTCCATTATATGAACATGCCATAGTTTATTCAACATGTCTCTACTAATAGATATTTGAGTTGTTCACAAATTGCTGCTATTACAAGCAATGCTGCAATTCATAATTATTGGCATGTACCCTTTCACCTGTGTGCAGAGGATCTAGATGTGTAGGATAAATTCTCATAAGTTGGGATGCAGCTTTCATAACAGAAAAGAATGAAAGTAAAAGAAAAATAATAACAGAGATTAAAAAAAAGAAGGAGGAGGAAATAATGGAAACACGGCAAGCAGGCAGACTAGGACAGGAAAAGAAGGAAGGAATGAGAAATGAGGAAAAGCAGAGAATAAAAGAATGAAGAGAGGGAAAAGCTCTTGACCTCTGCAAGATCATGTGAGGGAAGTGATTAAACTGTAGTCAGGGGTGGGGGGCGTCATGAGAGGCACGTGGGGAAGTGCAGGGAGCACTACAATGCTGGCCGAACATAACAAGGAAGTGACTCTTCCTGTCCAAACAATCCTACCTACTACAGTGACACAGGAGAGATAAGTTCCGAGGCTAAAAATACAGCACACAGAGGCAGACATCTCTGCACAGAGCCCAGGACGTGGCCATCCCAGGTGATCTAGCAAGTGAGCCACAGAGGGAAGCCACGTGTCTTGAAAAAGAACCAACTATGTATAAAGAGCTGGTCCTTGAAGCAAATGTAAACCGTATCAGTCAAAACCATGCATCATCTATAAATAGTCAGAAGGCCTTAACGATGAGAAGCTCACAAGAGTGCTGAAAAATGAAAAGGGGCAAATAAGGAATTCAAGAAGGAAAGAAGAATCTGGACGAGACCAAAATGCTCTGCTACAGGGATAGATGGTCACACCTGGGTCCCTGCTGAGGAAAAGGAAAGGTTAAAAAAATAAAAATAAAAAAGAGAAGGAAAAGGAAAGGTTGAAATCAGTGTTCATGACTTACTTTTTAGAATTGCATTTAAGTACACCACATAGCAAAATCTGTTATTCCCACTCCAACGAGTTTTTTTGCCCCCCTCCCTTTTTTTGATTTTACTTATTTATTCATGAGAGACGCAGAGAGAGGCAGAGATATAGGTAGAGGGAGAAACAGGCTCCCGTGGGGAGGCTGATGTGGAAACTTGATCCCAGGACCCCGGGATCACGACCTGAGCCTTAGATAGGTGCTCAGCTCTGAGCTACCCAGGCATCCCTATTTTTGTCCTCTTAATGAAGTCCAGAGTTAAAAATAAAAACAAAAATTTTAAAATAGAAAAACAAAAAGTAAAAAATAAATTTAAAAAAATAAAAATTTAAAAGCTAAATTGTGAAATATAGTGATCTATCTTGCAGTGAATTTATTTCCACACAGAGTGGACAAATCCAAGGAAAGAGACCCCATTTCAGAACCCTGTTTGAACAACGGTAATATATGACTGGTTGTGCTTTTTTTTTTTAAGATTTTATTTATTTATTCATGAGAGACACAGAGAGAGAGAGAGGCAGAGACACAGGCAGAAGGAGAAGCAGGCTCCATGCACGGAGCCCGACGCGGGAATCAATCCCGGGTCTCCAGGATTATGCCCCGGGCTGAAGGCAGCGCTAAACCGCTGAGCCACCCAGGGATCCCCTAGTTGCACTATCTTACTGGCTTCATTAATATTTTCCAAAAATGCCTGCAATTGCATAATGCCCGAAAGAGCTTATTTTACGCCTGAAATTATTGCTAGACTTAAATGCAAGTCATGGGGGGAAATGATTTTTTTTTTAAAAAAAAGGGGGTATGTGAATGATATTAAGAGATATTAAATAGGTGATTTTTAAAATTTCAGCTAGAACTCATCCACCTAAGACAAGGCACACATTTCAGAACAGAAGGGAGGAAGAAAGGAGCCAAGAATACAACAGATATGTTACATAGGGCCTATGACTTTTGTTTCTTTCTATTGCTAATTTTACATGGTATACTGGAGCTAAACATGCTTTTCAGGTCATGTAAAGATCAGATACTACACTTGATCTTAACCAAGAGGCCAAGAAGTGATTAGGTCATGTAAAGATCAGGATATTGTAAGTCATACAGGAGACTCAAATCTCAGCATTTTCCAACTTACACCTACCTAGTCACAAGTCGAAAATTATCAACACTGCTTTGTCCCAAAATTCAAAAGATTAAAGGAAAAATATGAGTTTGTGTACAGCTTTGGTTTCTGATTTAGGTTTTGTGTTGTTGTTTCTTTTTACTATGATAATAATAGATAATTCTTCAGCTACTATAAATTCTATCATGTTATGTGCTCCTGTTACAAAAATCAACTTTGTATGGTATATTTCTATTTTTATTTAGGAAAAATAACTTAGATATAAACTAGACTTCTCTCATAGTGATAATCACTGATGTGTGTAAGACATTTGATATTAACACAGCAGCCTCACAAATGGAGATTTTACAAGGGACATTCTCATTCTATCTGAGCCTCCTTCTTTCTCGAATTGCTCTTAACATTACAAACACCGACTTCTGCTCAGTTCTAAAGGATGAGACTAGAATTTGATGTTCTCCATGGTGATGCCAAGTCCAGCTCTTGGCACGTTGTGTGCTCTCAACGAACACCCATTAGGCAAATAAATGACTTCTAGCAAGAAGCGTCAAAAGCATAATCTTCAAACAATGGGCTGCTCCAGAGTTCTAAGCATCCCCATGAATTCTCTACCCTATTCATTTAATGGCAAAGGGGTGCTACTGTATTTAATGTAAGTAGCTAAAGAGCTTATGGCAATCATTTATAAACCCTATCTGTGGTTTGGCATTTAAGTACCTTCTAATGTTCACAGAAATTAAGTCCAAGGAGCTATCTACAAATCCTTTGCAAATAGTGGGGGTTCCTTACATGACATATTTTCTAAGATGGAAAACCACTAGCTGTAGCTGGAGTATGGCCATTGTTTCTTTCACATGTGAGAAAATTATTGGCATGGCAACTGACTTGATGTAAACTAGGTAGTTCAAGAGAATTGTAGTCAAGAATACCAAGACTAAGATTTTCTATTCATAAAGTGAACTCCTTATATATACCAGATCTATCTGAATGTTAAAGAATGAACTTCGTGATCGTCTCCGACAAGTAAGACTTTCATTAGATAATAATGGTTCCAGAATATTACTGCTTTTTAAGTCATCCGAAGTTATTATAGCTTTGTTAGAATTCATATATTTTTATGTAAATAAGGGATATTTCTGAGTAAATAAAAGCAAATAAATAGAAAACATTTTCACTAGATTAGAAACCTTTTAACTTCTTGTATCAGTGATTTGTTTTGTTTTAAAGATTTTATTTATTTATTCATGAGAGACACAGAGAGAGAGGCAGAGGCACAGGCAGAGAGAAAAGCAGGCTCCATGCAGGGAGCCCAATGTAGGATTCGATCCCAGGACTTCAGCATCATGCCCTGGGCTGAAGGCAGACAATCAACCGCTGAGCCACCCAGGCATCCTTCGTATCAGTGATTTGTATGATGTCTGCTTCTCTATGTACAGATACAGTAAATGTTGGTTGACCCATAAAAGGAAGGAGGTAAGAAAAAAGGAAATGAAGATAATAGAAAAGAGAAAAGAACTCTTCACAGAGGGAGTATCCTATAGAAAATTCTATAAAACTCTAACCATAGTGCCTGAAGATATCACTGTTAATTATTTTTCCACTTTTTAATCATGTGTTCCTGGGCACTCTTGTCATTATAGCCACTACTGTAATCTTTTATAGTGTCTAATTTCTAAAAATCAATAAAATGAAAATAAAACAATGTATTAAGCAGCTTTTCTTTTTAAAAGGAAAACACTTAGAACCACTAAATGTTACTAAGTAAAGAAGCATAGCAGTCAGAAGGGACAGACACATGACAGGCTTCAGTGGCTATAGCCCTAAGCTGAACACTTCTAGCTGGCTTGGTGGCTTTGACCTTCATAAATGTATAAATTGCTTTCATTTTGAGTCATGTAACTGATTATTTGTATCCACGATGGAATGCTAGTTGAAAGGCAGGAAGCATATGGAACACTGATGTTGAAATAACAATTTGTGTTCATCTTATATAACACATCAAGATGACTCTAGCATTTCATAGACAAACGTAAGAAGAAAAAAATGCATGTTGACATATTTCCAATTTGGGTCTTCACTTAAAAGGGATAAAAAGCTATGTACATCAGCAACACATAACAAGTAGAGAAAGCTCATAATCTGAAATTCATACCTTATCTTATCACTTAGAAATAACTTACGAAAATTATAAAGTTTAGCCACACAAAAGACATTGTAATCTGAAATTTTCTTGTGGTCAAATTATTATTATTTTTATATTTTTCCATATACATTCCTTAAAAATTTAACTTTGAGGTAAATGACGGATATATCATTTGTTAAATGGGAAACAGTAAAAATCTCTCATTATTATATTTCATTATACACCAGATAATAATATAAAAATAATTATTTTCAATTCCTAAGGAAGTTCTTAGGATCATCTATCTCAATGAAAAGGGCAACTATATCATAAAAGTTTGGGGAACATTTGTCTGATACAAAATAAAAAATACTGAATGCAAAGGGACTACTTGGAGGCTCTTAAGGTTGTAAATGAAGGAAGAATTCTAGGGAGTTCTGTCTTCAGATTCCTTCCCCATGACATGAATAGATCCTTTAGTATCAGAGATGGCTAAGTCTCTTAAATACTAACTCAATCTATACCTCAAAACTTCCTGGTACTGCAGCTCAGGAGACAAAGCTCAAAGACTTTCCCAAGATCTTGGAAATAAAGAGCACCAAGACAAGATCCATATTCTATCCTCTCTGACTTCAAAATCTATTCTTTTCAATATGCCATATTCTATGTATCTCATCTTTCTGTGAAAGGGTATCTTAATCTGGCATTTCAGTATCTCTTAGTAGCTACCCATTAAAAAAATACTGCACTTATTCAAACTCGTAATTCATAAATAAAAACAATATCCTTTCTCCAATGCATTTCTGATAACTCCAAGTTGCCTGAATAGCTAATCATAGCATTACTAATAAGTAGCTAACATAACATAGGAAATCAACCTAGTAGTAAATGTTTCTTTTAAAAGCATTTCTCTGTAAGTGAATAAAATTCTCCCTGATTATTATTTCCAGGAATTAAGCATCTTCAAGTGATGCATGGTCTATCTGCAAATTTTTCTCTGTGACAACATAAATGCTTCCATTTATACACCTTAGAATGTTTCTAAGAAGGAAGATTATCCAGTTTATTAAACAATGAATGGCTCCTTTCACCTTTGGAGAGAACTTTTTTTTTTTTTTAATGAAATTCCCTGAGACCATTTATATGCAAGGAGTTTGATTTTTAAGAGTTAAAATAAAACCAGGCATTCTGAATCTTTCAGAGGATTCGATTTATAAAACCCTCCCATTTTGTAGAACCTCTGCCCCTTCCCAACCAGGCAACTGTGGCCTCACCTAAAAGTTACCCAGCATACTGTGCAAAGGTGATCTAGATAGAGATGAGAAAGCATAACCCATGGACTTACAGGAAAGGTCCGGATGAAATAAGCCTGTTGCCTCCTTTTACATAGTAGAGACAGAAAGTTCAGAAAGGCTGAGTAACTTAAGTACAATCTCAAAGACTGTCCTGGTCAATACCAGGTTTGAAAACTGAAATCTTAAAAAAAAAAAAAAAAAAAAAAAACTGAAATCTGAGGCTCCAGTATCTCAAAAGAGATTTTATTTTTAATTTTTATTTTTACCATGTGCTTGCCAGAATATGAATGCAGAGGACAGGGTTTTATGGGGAGAGGGAGTCAACTGACTGAGTCATCACCTCCTCTACCTCCCTGACAGCATCTCTACCTCTTTCCACACATAGTGGAACTATTATAAGTCAAAGGAAAAGTGGTCATAAGAACTAAACAGGACTGAGCAGGCTCCCAAACTCAAGACAGAAAATGCAACTGAAATGAGATAAAGAAGATAACCTCTTAGCAGTTGGTATATGAATTCTATTCAAGGAGAGAGGCCTGCCTTGTACTTTGAGGGCATTCCCCAAGCCCCATGGAATCCCTTGAAAGAAGCAAGGGAAGAGTTGTGTGGCTGTGCGTCATGGAGTCAGCATGATGTCAGAATGCAATGGACAGGCTGGGTGAGTCCCCCCTTAACCTCCACCACTTTGTTCCGAATTATGGTGCCACATTCTCAGCTTAGCTTCTCAATCTTTTGGGATCTGGCCTCTGGCTTTACCCTTTACTTCCACACCTACCACTTACCCCTCAGCTCCCTTCAAGCCATGTTGAAATATTTGTCCTTACTCAAATACCTGGTGCTGGTCCACATCTCCTTGGCTTTTTACAGGTTACAATGCTGTCTCATTGCTTCTTTAACTAGCAATCCCACTTGTTCTTCAAAATTCAGTCTAAATATGGGCTCCTCCAGGGGATTTTCCCTGAATCTGATTTTGATGCCCTTATGCTCTCCCAGCATTCTGTTCATGCTTCTATTATAGCACTGATAAAAAGGTAATGTAATCATTGATTTGCATATTTATTACTTACTATAAGCCTCTGGAGGTTTGGGATCTTGTCTCACTCAACTTTGTATCCCTGGCACGTAGCACAATACCTGGCCCACAGTTCACACTCAATAAATGATAAATGTGTGAATGAATTAATGAAATGCCAAAAGACAGAAGTTATCCCATGATTGCCTACATTGGTTGTGACTTTGGGCAAATCACAAACTCTATCTGATCATCCAAAGGTAATCACTCAGAACTGATTGTTAATCAGTGTCAGGGGACAACATTTTCATGCAAAGGAGCTCTGCTTTTGATGAGTTAAAACAAGGAGGACCTTGCAGTTTGAGGGCTTTAAAAAAAGTGAGATATCAGCTGGCTGATACATAAGGCCATTCATTTTTCTGATGTGGTATGTTTCTCTCTCTATTACTAATGCTTACAGTACCTACGGTAGGTAGGACCTTTGGCACCTTTGCGTGACATCATTTCAACTTGCAACTGATTCCCAACTGAGCTCAGCTCCTATATTCTCCGCTCACAAGATTCTTATCCACCTATTTTATAAACCCAAGAAAAAGTTAGCTAAATTAAGCCATGAGTGATCATTTTAAGCTGAGTACTGCATAAAATGCAAACTTTTCTTTGAAACATAGTAAAGATACCCAATTGTTATGATTGTCACAAACGCCTGGTTTTTTTGAGTTGAATCAACAGGAACAGAAGAAAAAACAGGAAATTAATACCAAAGACTTGTGGGACAATAGAAAAGTGTTTAACAGGATCCCAAATGGGGTAATTTGATCTCTCCCATTATTATCTTGTATGAACCTACAAATCAGAACAGGAAAAGGAATTCTTGAAAAAAAATTAACTAAGATGAAATTAGATATTGCATTCATCACTGAAATTCAACTATAAAGAGGTTAAAGCTGCTCTGTAAATTCCAGATAAAAGGCTCATAACTCATTTTCACTGGAGGGTAATAAGACAAGCTGTTCTTTCCATGAGTGGATGGAACAAGTATGGTCTTGTAAGAAAAAACTAAAGGTGAGTAAAACATTCTTCTGCTACCTCTGGAAGATGAACTATGTAGTTTAAGTGATGTGACACCACTGTATTTGACCTTTTATAGTCAGTAAGAAGAAATATTCCTTCTCAAATCTTTAGATTGTAAATATATAATCCCTTTCAAATTGTATAATTTTGTTATTTCTTAATTATTATATCTAGTTACCTTTATTTTCATGTATCTCTGTGTGTATTTTAATTATTTATTGATTCTTGTCTTTTCTTTGCAAATAATAATAGCTTATATATGTTTTGCCTCTGTGGCTTCTGAATGGTTACAAATTCATTGTACATTCCTTAGCCTGTCACACTAAGGATAGATTGAGTAAGACTTTCTTCACTGTCAATGATTTAAAGTTCTTAGGTTCAGATGCAGACTAAAACCAGAGAAAGACCAAACAAAACTCATCATGCTACTATAGATCTCCTAAAGAATATCTCATTGAGGGCATATAATGAAATATAATAAAATATTTAAAAATTTCTTACATCAGATTATGCTTGCTTTCTGAATATATCATTGTTCAGATCTATCATAGCTTAGTTTTGTTAAGCCAAAAACAAATTAGCAACTCCCATAAACTTCTTAGACAAAAATAAATGTCACAGTATTCAAGTTTAATAGGCTTTCTTTTAGACCTACCATATTTTGATTTAAGATGTTTTCATACTGGACTAAATTTTTTTCTAAACTCTTTTTACCTATAAGAAACATTTTGGTGAAAAAAAGAGTGAATTTCAAAGAATAAACTAAATCTGGTGCATAAGTAAGGGACTGCTACAAGTATAAAACTGTACACAAAATTAGTCTTAGACAAATTTTATTTTGGTATGTCAATATATCCAGTATTTATTATTCATACTAGGATCACTAAAATGTCTCCAGGTGAGTAATAATGGTATTAGTATTTTTCACTCATTCAACATATGTCTCTTGAGTGCATAGGAATTAAAGTTTAAGCCACATAGTCACTTATGCAAGCCTCATTTCTAAGAAGCAGATAGTTCAGAACAGAAGTTTAAAGTTAACAATTAAAGAGTATAGCTCAAAACATAGTAATCAGTAAAATACAACCCAGAGGCTGGCTACCTATTTTTATAAATGTAATTTTAGCAGGACACAACTGTAGCCATTTGTTTAGGTATTATCTATGGCTGCTTTTACATTAAAAGAGCAGAGTTGAGTTCAGTGGGAAGTCTATGTCCATCGAATCCAAAATTTTATCTTGTCCTTTACAGAAATGTTGACCCCTAGTAAAGGTGATTGTAACTACCACAATAAGTTCAGACAAAATGGCAAGACAGTGCATAAAAAGATTACTTCCTTCCTTACCAGGGAGGTATCATTTGAGATGAGACATCAAATAGGGGTGAGAATTTTGACCAACAGAATCACTGCAAGTAGCAATCTTAATAAAAAAGAATCAGTTGAAAGACATACACACAAGATATATTTACTACAGTTAAAATATCAACTTATACAGTTTGGTTAGATGATGAGCTACAGGTAGTAAATTCTAATGGAAGTCATATTTCTGTATCCAACTCATTCACACCAGCATGTCTAGACATACCAGTCATTTATGGCTGAAGTCAGTGGTCATGGCACTGCGGGGTGGTCACCAGTTCTCAAATAGTGTAACTATCTCTCCTAGTTGTACCTATCAAAACCTCTAAGACACAGTGAACAGAGTATTCAAAGGGAAATTTATAGCTTAAAACACTTTAGGAAAGAACAACTCTAGTTCAGAAAAATTCATGTTTGATACATGAAGTTAGGTCTAAAATAATTCATCTAGTCCATAAAACTCATTTTGAGATAAAGCCTGAGATGTGAATTCAAAGTTGAGTTCCTTGATAAGCAGCTCCCCAGCAGGCTTTGAAGATATGAAGTCTAGTTCCCCTCCATATACCCTATATACCTAGAGGAAAAAGCAGAATGTAGTGCTGAAACAAAGGGTGGCTATAACTAAACCGAGGTCTAGGCTCTGCTCTCCTGACTCTTAAACAACTTTATCCTCTAGGTATCTTTCACAAACCTCATCCTCTACTGTAGTGCTAGAAATCATGGACTCTGGAGCCACATTAACTCCATAAGTCTCCTGCCTTCTGGCTCTGTGATCTTAGAAAAGCTACTTAAACACTCTGTACTTCTATCTCCTCATTTGTAAAATTAGGATTCTAATAGGATAGTAAACCCTTGTCATATCTTTTTAAATAGGATCCAAATACTCAATCCCATAAAATATGAGAATGGATTATTGTGAGATTAACGAAATGACCAGAGTCAGCTGGCTGGCTGAGAATTCCAAAGATCTCGGAGACAACTGCCAACTGTACTATATTCGAATCCGTAGGGTACAGTGTCATGGGATTTTGCCACAAAGTTACTATGAAGACTGAGTTAATATTTAAAATGTCTAGAACAGAGTCTGGCATAAAGTTGGCAAATATATATAATGGTGACTATTATCACTCTGACTGCTCCTGTCTCTACCATAACCACCATACGCCACTGTTGCACCACCACAAAACAGACAAAACCAAAGAAAGAGAATTTGCCAATGACCAAGCAGCAAGAGCAAGGCGATTTCCACATATTTGTTCAAGGGTAATCCCTTTAGGTTGTACTGACTACTCTTCACCCATTCTGAATTTTCCCTTTGCCAAAAGCTGTCAACAAATAAACTCTGGGAGGGAACAGGGCCAAAATGTGAGGCTGGCATTCAAAAGAGATTGGACTTCTATTAAGCATGCTGTCCATCTATAAACCCATCACCTGCTTGGGACACACTGCTCGCTCTAAAGGCGAAAGCTATTTTTCCAGTGGGCGTCACGCTGTTATAACAAAATATCGTCAACCTGAAGTTTATGTACCATAAGCGGTAGAATATTATTCCTATGAAAGAGCTTTAGGATTCCTGAGGGGAGAAAAGTATTGCATGTGGCTAGCAAATTTGAGAGGTGGCAGTGGTTCACATCATCCTTATTAATGCCATGACATTTAACGTGACACTGTTGAAAGTAAATCATGTCATCACAGACACCAGTGACCTGTTCCTCAACCTTTCTTGTTCAAGGCAGGAGTCCCAGACTGGAATTTGGAAAAGCTGGCCACCCAGAGCTTTCATGCCCACGGACATGAAAATGAGTCTTGGCAAATCTAGCTGTTGTGGAATTAACTTCATTTCTCTACTGGAGGTGGTAGTTTCATAACACCATGGCAGAAAGAGAAAGATACAAGGCTGAGGGCAGTGAGGGTTTTTACATGTTTCCTACCTCTGTTTTGTTGTGCACTAAATAAGACCAGATGTTTCAACAAAGAAATGAAACCAAAGTCACACTGTGTTTGATTTGTGGGACCACCCTTACTTGAAATGCCAGCTCATCATTCCAAGGTTTGAAAAATGATGTGCATGACAAGCAAGATAAGAAATGTTGAACATTCCTTCAAAAAAGTAATTAATTATATGATCCACAGATGGTAAGAAAATGCCTTCCAGGTCGGCATTGAGAAATGCAGAAATTGTTTGCCAAAGGGTTAGAAGCAGGGCATATTCTCTCATCCCTCCCATGCCTCTATCCTGAAACCACGGGGTGGGGGGAGAATGGCACTGTAGGAATAGTGAGGTTAAGCGGAAAAGCAGAACTTAACCCATAAGAGCTGAGAGAATGAGGGGGTCAGGGGAGAGGGAGAGAGAAAGCAGATCAAAAGCAAGGGATTTGGGGATTATATAGAGTGCCCATGGTTTCCAGGGAATAGCATTTTGGCAAAAGGTCAATATAGGGAGTCACAGCAAATGCACGTTTAGTTGACGGGAACTCAGTTCTATGTGTGTAGATGTGCTGGTTTGGGGGAAAGATGAAGGAGACGAAAGGAAAAAGGGAGGAGAGAGAGACGAAGGTGTAAAGAGAGGGACGAAGGGACAGAAATAGAGACATACAGACACACAAGAAGAGAGAGAGAAAAGACAGAACACATAAATGTAGACAGAGAGTTAGAGACAAAGAGAGAAAAGAATGAGAAAAACTAGTGATTTAAATTTGTAGACACTTACCATGGTCATCACCATTCCACTAATGAATTTATAACAGAGAGTGAGCTCTAGTCAATTCTAGATTTTCAAATTGTTGAAATCTGAATTTGCCTTCCCCTGTTCATTCCTGGTTATTTTAGGCCTCTTTATCACTGAACTTGCTGAGAGCAGTTCAAATATTTAAAAATAGAGCACATATTCTTTAAAAAAAATTAAAAAGGGGGGAGTTTGACCCCTAAATACAAGTTAATTACTTTATCTTATGTTCAACTAAAAAAATAGATTATTGTAGAGAAAAAAATAATAATAACTGGCTGTTTTGGATTTTAAATTCCTGATAATTGCTTTATAACTAAGAATGTAACAGTGGAGGTATTATTTTGCAGAAGACTATGTGGTTTCAAAGTTTGGGAAATGGTGGGTTCATCGATTTTAAACAGGCCTTCCACCTTTAGATTTTCTTAAAGCCCTAAATACTTAACAAGGGGCACTGGGTTCTCTACAATGTAGATAAACAATGCAGCTTTTCCCAAAGTGACTTGATCAGAGAGTCCTTTCTTTCTCCAAATACACCTCACAGCACAAATGCATCCTGGAACTTTAGAAATCTCGTATCCAGTTCAAGCTCTTCAATTTCATGCTTTCTGCTAGCCAAGGGTATATGCCATCATGAAGCAAATCTCCCCAAATGTAGGTTTTATTGCGATATTTCCATGCTTATTACTCTACAGTGGTTTCCAATTGTCTATAACTGTGAATCTCAAACTTTCCCCAAACATTTGGATGAAATGGCCACCCCAGGCACGCATGCCATATTTATTCTCTGGCTTCACAAATCTCCTGGCACCATACCAACTTCCTTTGGTTGTTTCTCTATCATGATAGTAGACACACATCTGGAAGATCAAGTACCTATTCCCCAATCAGTCTGGCAGTCCATGCCTATTACAATCAATCCTCAGCCCACTTTTTCTGTGTCCTTTCCTACATTCTTCAAGCCCAGACTGATTGGAGATCTCCATTTCAATTAAGAGAAGAGACATATTAGAGAACCAGAACCGGAGAATGATATTCTCCTGACACAGATCTCTAGAGATAATGAGAGAACCTTACAAACACACCTCAAATCTGTTTGCACATAAAAGATAATGTCTAGCTTTGCATATTAGCTCTGTTTATCAACCAGCACCTTGCCCGGACCCCATTAACCTACAAATCAGGGATATGATGTGAAGACATAATGACTATGTCTTGGACCACAGAAAAGGCAGGGCTCAAGAGTGATAACATAGTGGCAAGGTTGGATATATAACATTAGACACAGATTTGGACTCATTGGGAGTTGCCTAGTGCAAACTAAGAGGTATTGTGTTTTGTTTTGGTTTGCTTTACTTTGCCTTACTCTTATCTAAAAACAAAAACTCAGTGGAGATAAAACACTAGTTAATCTATATAAGAAAAACATAATAACACATGACTCCCAGAGCCAAAAGCATGAATAAATATGGCAGATGCGGCTCCTCAAAGAGCCACAGGACCGTAAGTTTTCATTCCATCAATTTACCCCATGGAGTCCATCTTGAGTGATTTTTCCCTCCAGCTTTAGCCTTGATAACAGTGAGGGAAGGTGGGGCTGGAGGGAATGACTTCTGTGCTTTCCTTTCTTTCATGTTCCCAGGAAGAGAAAATCTTCCCATAAAACAAACAAATAAATCTTTCTGTGAAAATGTGCACACACAAATATGGTTTATAGGCCTCTCATTCTTCACCGTGGTCTTTAGAATGTCACTAAAAATCAAAGCTTTTGATAAAAATACAGAAGCTTAAAATCTTAGAGTCAAGGGCATTTGAGAATTTCAGTGGAAAGCATCCAACTCCATTGCATGCGTTTCCTGTGCATTTAGTAATAGTTTCCCCCGTTTCAAAATTCCTTAATTATTGGAACTATAAAGCATGAAGTTCTACTAGGAAGAAAAATCTGCCTTTGCCTCTCCAGATTTGACCTCTCCCAGGCCCCCCTGGCTCGCTCACAGAAGATGACCTATTTTATGGAGATTAAAGTTTTCAGACATGATCCATTTCTACTTCGTCCAATGCAAAATTTAACTTTGTCCTCATCTGCCCTTTTTTTCCTCCTTTTTTGTAGGAAGAAGTGGTTATGGATTAGGTTTTTTAAGGCCACCTGTACCCTGGATCTGGTCAATATCTGCCACATGCATCCAGGATCTATGTTTTATGGCTACCATACTATGGGAAGGTGTTTTTGAAGTAGGGAGGGTTGTGTGTGTTTGTGGTCTCAGTCCAAAGATGAGGTGGTGGTGGAGGATGGTAGCCCACATTAGTATCTGCCCATCTCTTAATTTTTGTTCTCAAACTTCTGGAAAAAGTGGGCTATGCTAATGCCTCCAGTTCCTCCCATCCCACTATATTTTCAAACCTACCTTACCTGTCCTCCAGCTGAAACTATTTTCCTGAAGGTCAATACTAGGTTGACTTACTAAAAGCAATGCATTTTTTTCTCAGTCTTCAAATACCTAAACTCTTTCCAATGCATGAAATCACTACATACTTTTCTTGTTATGATATTTCATATTCCCTTTGCTATCATAATTCTCATTTCTGTTTCTTCCATATCTCTGACCAATTCTTGATCCTTCACTGGCTGCCTCCTTAATATTCCCTAGGATTCTGTCCTTGATTTTTTTTCCTATTTCTACAGTTTCCATTTTAATCCAGTTTCTTCTAAAAGCTGTGGATCACTCCCAAATATCAGCAAAATAATGATAACCATAGTGCCTACCTCATAGGTTGTTGTACGGATTTAATGAGGCATTAGCTGTTACTGCTTTTATGGTTTTTTAAATCATTAAATCTGAATCTTTATTCCATATCTTGGTTATGACTCCCCCATACAAAGTTCTAACAGACTTCTAGGCCGCTACAGATCACCAAACCCTTCCAAATTCACATGTCCAAAACATAACTCACTGTCAGGTTCCCACAACTTGTGCTTCCTCTCTCAGTTGAAGATGTCCTATCTTCAGGGTCAATCCAGCATGAAGCATTTGACTCATCTTTGAAACCTCTCCATCCCTTAGCCCCATTCACCAAACTACCACTCAATTACTGCTAAAGCTCTCTCTACAATGCCTCTTCACTTTTAATACAACTTCCTGAAGCCAGAAGTTCATGATCTCTTACCTGGGGTTACTTCTAACCTGACTTCCTGCCTCCACGCTCTGCCTTTAGAGTCTCCCTCCTAATCAATACTAGAGTTAACTGTTCAAAACCCTTGTCTAATTATATCACCTACACTGAAAAAAAAAAAAAGATTACTGCTCATGTTCTTAATGAAAATATATCAGTATCCTTCCCAAGGCATTCAAGGTGTTCTAGATTCCTGAACAAACCTTTCCCATTTTTTTTCCTCCCTATTTTCCACCACTATGCTGTATTTCTCTATAGGGCATACTTTCCAACTCAGACTTCTGGCCAAACCATGCCTTCAGACACTGCTATGCAATTCCACACATTCTTTAAAATACACCTCAAACAACATATCCCCCATGAAGTTTTCACCAATATTTCCAGACTGACAGAATCACTAAACTCTGGCCCTGGTGTGTTTCTATACCTACTAGATGATTAAATAGATCCTGTATCGCAGAGTAGGCATGCATGTTTCTGTCCTAAATTCCTTCCTAAATTGTATACTGTTGTCTAATTTAGTAATTCATCTCCTTTATTCATTCAGTGTTGACCAAGTGCTTTCTATGCACCAGCTATTATGATAAACTCTGGAAATAAATGTGAAAATAACTCTGTCTCCTCCAATAAACAAGCCTTTTCAACTTAGCAGAGTGCCTGGTACATGGCAAGTACTAAATACATACGTGTAAAATGGAATTGTACCTAACACTACAGGTGAGATAAAGGCACCATGTATTCAAACCCTTCTCCAATTCTCTATGACAAGCTAAAACTCTGTAAGAGTTCAAACCAACATTTTTCAATTTTAAACATTCATTCGAATTGCTACAACATACCATCCCACAAATGTTAAAACACACACACACACATATACACACACACAATTTGATATGACTTTACAGGTTTACAAAAGTGCTTTCACATATACCTTTAGTCTATAAGAGTAAATATATTACGTGAATAACAAAGATGTTCATCAACCAATAATGATTCATACTCTTTTTCTGTACCCCCCAAAATTACAAAGAAGCAATTAACTTATAAAAGTTTTTATTTTCCACACTGGTAGAATGAAACTACTCTATGATTATAATACTCTTTTACCCTATAGACAGCATGCTCCTCTGTTCTCTTGAAATCCCAAACCAAAGACAACCACTGTCTACTTGTTTAGCACGTTATATGGGTTTCTGATCTGTTCTGCTCAGGCTTCAACTTTGCACAGAACAATATCACAGTCCCAAGGAATCACAAATAATGCACTGTGAGGAGTAACCTAAATCCTCTTGGATTTCCCTGCTCATTCCCAGCACTATCCTGACCTCCAGAAAATCCCTCTCCCCATATAAACCACCACCACCCTAGCATGGGAAGCATGTAGGATCTCCTTTACAAATAGAGAATCACATGCCTACTCATTGCCATATCAGCTATAAATGAATTACTCAAAATATGATTAACACGCATATTAATAATTGCTTATACACAATGCAAAATTGTTTACACTGAAAGAGAGCTTGACCTTCCTCCAATCTCTCCCTTCTGATTTCCTCAGATAAAGCATAATGCATTGATTAGTTCTCTGACCAGTTGTGTAGAGGAGACTAATGCAGCTGGGGGCATCTGGTAAGGGGGAGAGAGTAAAAATAGAAAGAAGCAGAAGTTTCAAGGCCACCTGTCTGATGAATGAAATAGAAAAAATGACAGCAAACCTAGCAGGCATTTTGAACAAGGTTTACAAATGCAACTGTGAATATGTTGTTGTGTTGGGTATTTTTGTTTGTTTACTCATAGTTCTGTATAATTTTTTCACTTTAATTTAACAAATTAAATTAAAATGTGGCTTTTTGCCTTTACCTTTGGCTACCCAGTGTACAGGCAACAAGATGGATAAGATTCAGTGAAGGACAGGAGAAGGAGATTAATGTAATCGCTGAAACTATAGTTCTTGGACATAGGACGTGAGTAGGGTGTGGAAGATAAAGATGGGGCAGGAAGACCCAAGAGAGTCCAAACCAAGGAGGCAGCACAAGCAAAGTCAAGCACATAGAACCTCAAGTGGATCAGCTAAATGGAGACTCCACATTCTCTAGAAGCAACAAATGCTTCCTTCTTCTGTATACATGCCTACCATGTATCTCCAATTATGGCAGAAATTCAGAAGGAAGGGAGCGAAAAATCTAACCTTCTACAATAGGTCCTCTAATACTAAATATCAATTATTTGTCTTATTATTACTCAACATTTTAAGAAGCGTAGTCTATATGAGTTAAGGTCCCATGGTCACAAGTAACAGTAGTTGAATCTCATTAACCAAAGCAAAAACATCTGACCACTCAAGCAAAGGCAAATGAGGAAACATGCACTTGAGCAGGTAGGAACAAGAGAAGTTCTAGGGAATCTAAGCTGAAGGAGGTAATAGATATTATCTTTTTTTAAAGATTTTATTTATTTATACATAAGAGACAGAGAGAGAGAGAGAGAGAGAGAGAGAGAGAGAGAGAGAGAGTCAGGGACAGAAGGAGAAGCATCAGTAGGGAGCCCGATGAAGGACTCAATCCCAGACCCCAGAATCACACTCTGAGCCAAAGGCAGTTGCTCAACTGCTGAGCCAGCCAGGCATCCCTAGACAGTCTCTTTTAAATGCTAAATGGATAAATCAAGACACATCTTCTTGGGAAAGACCATATACTTTTCTCACAGTGTGTTAAGAATCTACCTGGTGTTCAGATGCCTTGCCCCTTGATAAGCAATTGAACCAAAATCGTACCTAATAGGAGAATAGTTTTACAATAAGAACACTGGAGTGCAATTATGAATGCAGAGGAGAATGGATGCTGGACTGGCAACATCAGATACTCACACCATGCAAACTTCCACACAGCTTTCTAAAGGTGTGTGTGTCATCGCTTCTTTGTTTGTCTTTAGAACAACTGATGAATGCTCCCTGGCTGGCTGAATTTCATGCTTCCTTCTGACCACTCTTGACTACTGAGTTCTAGTGGGACCCAAACTCTCGATCTCTACATGTTACTATTTTGATGAATTCCTTCAGATGTTTTGTTTTGTTTTGTTTTAAATGAAGAGCAAAACTTCCCAAACCAAACAATTTCTTTTGAAAAACCACTTTCCTTAAAGAAAATATAGGTAGCTTATTGCAGGTACCATCAATCTAGTTTTGGTAGAACAGAAACTCAGAAACAACTTTAAGGATCAATGATAAACACACTGTTTGGTCTCATGCTCAGCTAAACCGGTGGTGCCTCCTGTAAAACTATGAGGGTTCCAAAGCTGTGGCAGGCACAGCCAGCAATTTCCAAAGTCTTCCTGGCCAAGAAAAGTGGGTGAAGCTGGCCAATGTACGTGAGGTAATGATACATTATTGTTATCAGAGACAAAAGAACCATGATCCTGGCATATTATCTGCCACAGGGACTGGGAGAACAGAGCCAAAGAGAGAAATAATGCTGAGAGGCAGCTTGGTACTCACTCAACAAATATTTATTGAGCACCTACTACATGCCAGCCATTGTTCTAGCTCTGAAGATATAGCAGAGAACAGATAGACCAGATCACTGTTCTTATACAGTTACATTTTAATAGGGAAGGCAGTTAGTAAACAGATAAGAAAGTAAACAAGAAAAATATCCAGTAATGATAAGAGCTGTGTGCATTGCAGGGAGTTAAAATATGGTAAAGCAATGGAGCTTCTTCACTGGAGGCTGCTTATAAACTTAGTAGTCAGCAAAAAAAATTTAAGCTGGGATATAAAAAATGAGAAGAAACTATTCATGTTAAGATTGGGCAGGATGAGGGAGGGGGTATCGAGGCAAAGGGAGCAGCTCTTGCCAAGGTCTTGGCATGTTGGAACAATAGAAAGAAGGCCATCGTGGCTGGAATATGAGAGGGTGAGAGTGAGAGTGGTATGAGATGAGGTCATAGCATTGGGCAGGGGCCAGGTGGGTGGTATGTAGTAAGGGCAGTTTGTAAAGGGTGAGCTCAGATGATATTTCAAGAAGCAGCCACTAAGGATGTGCATTAGGATGGTGGAGAAACCAAAAAGACAAGTCAGTAAGGCAGATGTGGGAATTTGAGGAATAAGGTAAGGGAGGGTTCACATCAGTGAGCTGTAGCAAAAGATTAGATTTCAGTTAAGAGAAAGAGGATGGATATGAACATTGCTGGGGAGCCAGGACCTTATCATGAAACAGCAGAAAGCACCTGAGGACAGTAATACCAGGCAGGGTAAGTGACTAGTTAGTAAGCAGGGGTACCGCATAAGTTCTACAAAGACTCAGGAGCAACGTGACTGCGTAGAGGTGGTCTTGTGGGGAGCACCAGGGCATTGCCAGTACCCATGATCAGATTTCTACAACTCGTACTTGGGTGGGTACTTTGTCTCTGGGATCTTCCAAGTAGTGAGGCTAGAGCTATCATGGCCCTCTTTCATTATTCAAAATTGGGGTAGGCCTTTGTCTTTGGGATTGTGATCTCAGAGGCTCCAACTGCAAAAGCTAAAGGCAGCAGAGGCAGAGCTAAAAAGTGGGCGAGTCCAGTTATAGTCTCCCAGGGCTTTTTTTTTTTTTTTTAGTTTTTTAATTCCAGCATATTTAACATACAGTGTTATATTAGTGTACAATATAGCAATTCAATGATTCTACACATTAAAGTGTACTCTTTAATCCCCATCACCCATTTCACCCAACCCCTCGCCTGCCTCCCCTCTGGTAATGATTGGTTTGTTTTAAATCCACCTTTGCTTAGAGCCTTTCCAGTCATTCTAAATATCAGTTTCATTTACAATATACTCCTTCAGAGTAACTACCAAAACTCAAGAGATAGCAAGTACCATAATCGGGCAAATTGCATACACATTCCCTAATCAATTGCAACCAGCTCTTTACAAGAAGAAAAAACTGAAACCCAAAAATGATAGCAAATTGTCAGAGTCAAGTTTTTACAATCACTCTTTCCCATTACTTCAGACAATACATAAAAGCAAACAAACATTAAGAGTTCTCTATGAAAAGAAATGTTAAAAGTTTCTCAATTCCCTTTTGTTAATTAATGAATATTTGAGTGTATATTTTCAAATGTACAGACCCTGCGCAATAGGTCCACAATCCATTCAACCTTATTTGGTGCTCTGATACATATTTCCCTCTGATACATTCTTAAGAATATATTCATGTCAACAGGATTTATTCTTTGAGGTTTTTATCACCAGGTGTCATCCTGTGCTAGAAAGGTTAAAAAGAGAAATTCAATGAAAGAGAAGTTCACTTTTAAAGTTAAGCAAAACAGACAGGTTTTGTAATGCAGATATACATTTCTTAAATTGAACTAAGAAAGGGTTGTAGAGGTTAAGGTTTGATGGATTCTCACTCTAACACTAGCACCTGAACCCAGTGCCAAGCACCATGCTTCAGACTAAGATCACAAAGGAGAAATACCCCACCAGGCTGTGAAATATTTCTGAACAGTGAACCTAGCCTTTTGAATCATGTCAATTGCCAGGTTCAAGAGACAGTCTGATTCCAATGTAAGGTTGTGGCCTCAACTTCACAATGAAAGGTCTGGACCTGATGACTTCAAAGTTCCTGTCAGTTTCATAAAATTCTCTACCTCTGTTTCCTAGTGAATGAACAAACCAACAGCAGGTAATGTGCTCAGAAAAGCCAATAAGTCTCCATTTAGGCAGGACTGTCGGCTGTTTAGAGGACCCACCATTTGGCAGTGGCAGTGGTGCCAGATTTATCGTGGCCCATGGTTGCTCCCCCTTCCTCCCCAGAGTCAAGAACTGGGCTTTCCCAACATCCAATGAGATGATTAGAATCCTGGAGAGAGATTCAACCTAAATCAATTCACATGAGGCTGATGTATCAATAAGAAGGCTAGTTTATCAATAGACAACAGATATTCTTATGATTAGCATATTCACCATTTGCAGAAATAAAAACACAAGCAGTTGTCTAATAAAATGCAATTTAAAAATAGGGAAATGGAGAGACAAAAAGATTCCCCAGATCAGTATGAGGCATGATGAAGCACCCCAATCACATAGCAGAAACCCCTTTTCTATTGACAACAATGTTTGGTTTTCAGGATTCAAAGTTCCTCTTCCTTGGATGGGGCAGACCATATCTGCCTCCTTTCTTTCCTTGCCTTGCCTTTTCTTTTTTTTTTCTTGTTTTCTTTTCTTTTCTTTCTTTTTAAACACTCTTTCCTAATATCACTTGAAAAGTCACTGCTTAAACTGATGTTCATATACTCAGGAATATATTGTTTTTCAGCATGTACTGTTAAAATAAGTTAATTTTCAGTCTGCTAAGGAAAACTAATTTTTCTTTTTGCCAAGATCCTGGGACATCTCACTCTGCCCCCCTTGAAGTCTCTTTCTAACATTATCATGAGAGTCTCACTCTAGTGTCAAGAGGGGTAAGCCACAAAAACAATCTTAATATCTTAATTATTTAGATTATAGGCAAATCAAAATCCCGATAAATAGCTATGTAGTAGATAGCAATAGTTGAAAAAAGCCACCATCACTAAATTCCAACAGTACTTGGTGATGTAGTCAGATGCATCTTTGTGAAGGGAGGTTAATGGTAAATGAAAATGGCCTTTAAAGTCATGTTTCCTAGAACAATATTATTCAACCTGTGGTCTATAGACCAGTAGCATTAGCATCCCTTTGGAGATCATAAGATATATTTCTTGGGCCCCACCCCAAACCTATTCAGTTAGAACCTCAAGAAAAAAAAAATACCCACCATTTGCTTCAACGTGAATAGAACTGGAGGGTATTATGCTGAATGAAGTAAGTCAATTGGAGAAGGACAAATATTATATGGTTTCAATCATATGGGGAATATAAGAAAAAGTAAAAGGGAACAAAGGGGAAAGGAGAGAAAATGAGTGGGAAATTATCAGTGAGGGTGACAGAGCATGAGAGACTCCTAACTCTGGAAAACGAACAAGAGTAGTGGAAGAGGAGGTGGGTGGGGGGTTGGGGTGACTGGGTGACAGGCACTGAGGGGGGCACTTGAAGGGATGAGCACTGGGTGTTATGCTATACGTTGGCAAATTGAACTCCAATAAAAAATATACAAAAAGATTAAAAAATAAACAAAAACCAAAACATAAATCTGTGTCTTAACAAGTCCTCCTAAGGATTCCATGCCAACATTTGAGAACCAGTACCCTAAAATACAACTCAAGAAAGAAATTTCATATAAAATAATCCATTGAATATGTACTTTATGTTGGCTAATTGAATTTAAATAAAAAATAAAATAACCAATTGGTAAAATTTTAAAAAATAAATTAATTAAAATAAAGCATAGAAACACAGAAAAAAATGAAACATATCCACTTGTCTCACTCTAAACAAAACTTTTCAAAGATTTTTTAAAATTTATTTATTCATGAGAGACACACAGAGAGAGAGAGGCAGAGACGCAGGCAGAGGGAGAAGCAGGCTCCCTGCAGGGAGTCCCACTCGGGACTTGATCCCGGGACTCCAGGATCACGCCCTGGGCCAAAGGCAGTGCTAAACCACTGAGCTACTCAGGCTGCCCTAAATAAAACTTCAAAAATGGGTCCACACAAAAGGATCCCTAGGACAAAACAGGAAATGAACAGCATGGGACAATTGCATGCAAAGATAAAATTGCACTGGAAAAGAAAAGTTCAGGTTAAACTTTCTTCAAGCCAAGTTCTCTAAATTCTCTGAGGTTCGTCACTCAAATACTCTTGCTAGTGACTAATTCTTTTCTTGACATTTGAAAGAGCCCCATCATGTTGAGGACGATCTTAAACCCTAAGTAAAGAAACACAGGGCGCAGATAGGATGGGTGAATGTAGCATTCTCTGTCATCTGCTCCACAGTGGACACTTTGTCCTTACTCTAGGTGACCTCATCCACACTTTGCACTTCAAATATCACCTGCATGTATTTGATACTTAAAGCTCTCTTTTTGCCATTGGATTCAGATTTTTAGTTCCTTCTCCTCACTGAAAGCACATCTTAATGTGGGTGTCCTACTACATCTCAAAATCATCATATCTGAAACAAGATCATTATCTTTATCATCAGATGATTCTCAGGCACCTTTCTCCAGTCTTACTGGCCTTTCTCCGGGTCCCTGATGTTCTGTGCCTTCCTATCTATGCCCACTATGGTTTAGATCAACTTCCCAAATGCAACCTTTCTGCTCTAGGGCATCTTGCAGAATACTGGTAATCAATTCAAAGCATTTCTTTCTCTTGTATGTTACTTCTCTCGCAATTAAACAGCTTTCAAAGGCTTTCTTCTACTAACTACATCAAAATCCTTACTTATTTGCTTGAGTCCCTCTTAATTTGTTATTATTTTTTGAAACAACTTAATTCCCAATGTTAATTACTTGTAATGATCATCACTTAATATTCAAAAGCATTTTAAAAAGCCTATAACTCCAAAAACCCAGATAAAAATCTTTCCTTTTTTTTATTTTTTAGGAAATAAACACAGACATAAGCATACACATGCACATACATGCATATACAGATTTTAAAGATAGGTTTGGAGCCACATTATAACAGTGTTTTTTTTTTAACACTGTTTTATATAGCTTGTTTTAAAACCTAACAATATGTCATTTCCTTTAGTCAATATATCCATATTCATTGATTCCATGGCTGCAGAGTGGTTCTTTTGAAAGAGATATAACATTGTTTACTGAATGTAGTCATTATTGATGGACATTTAGATTGCTGACAATCTTCTCTGTTAAAAGCAGTGCTGCAATAAGCACCTTTGTGCATATATACTTTAACCTTAGCTGATATTTCTGGAACAGGACCTGCTACAATATAGGACATGTACATATTTAAAGTCTTTGATACATTATTTCAAATTGAGGCTTAAAATCTCTAACTGTTAATACTCCCCTGATTATGACCAGCGTGTGGGAGTGGCTATCTCCTAATACCTCAGCCTACTCTAGTTATTAGAAAATATTTAAACTTTAAAAAATCTAGCTGGTGATAATATCTTATTTTAGTCTCATTTCTTTGATCATTAGTGAATGTTTAATAGCTATTTCAATTTCTTCATTTCTGATTTTTTGTCCCTTTTATTATTGAAGTACTTTTTTTTCCTATTGAGTGTTAGGAACATATTTTATACCTAGAGTATTAATCATTTTGTGGATTATGTTAGGAACATATTTTATACCTAGAGTATTAATCCTTTTATGCTGCAAACCTTTTTTTTTTTTTTTTTACAAGACTGTTTATTTGCTTGTTATTGTATTTTATGGTAGGGTCTTGCTGGTTGAAGACTTAAAAATATTTCTCTGGTCAAAATGCAGGAATTTTCTAAAAACAATAAAGAATTTGAAATCTATCATTATTTTGACTTTTGGTTTATGCCTTTGGAATGAAGCTTATTCCCTGTACAAAGATTAAATAATTATTCACTTTTTTTTTCTTTTCTTTCCTGACTTCTTAAAGCTTTTCAGTAATTGCTACACTCTTGCTGTCCAAACTGTTTGCTCTCTTTCTGTTCCAGCTAAGTCTCTTTTCTCTTCTCCTGTCCACCCCCCTCCACTTCCAACAGCATGTCTATGTTAGGTTCCTATCTTATTCTAGCAGGAATACTCTCCCATCCTTCCCCAGCTTTAACCAATATGTCCATTGTCCAATTCTTTTTTCTACCTCAAGACTGACCCAAGACTCTCTTCCTTCATGGCTGTTCTTGCCTAAACATCTCTTCTCTTCACTTCAAGTCAATATGACACAATTTGGCATTTAATTACTCCCTCTGTGGCATGCATATCCTCTGTTTCCTCAAATAAATTATCAACTTTTACAGAGCAAGAATAATACCATAATCTCCTTCTTTCTTGTCCAAACCACCCTATCCAGTGCCTACCTAAGAGAGAGCTCCATGAACATGCACTGATTGATATCTTTTATTTCACATTCTGAAATTCCAAGTTCCAAATCCCTTCTTAATAACTATCCGATATGAAATAAATGGACACAATGCTGGACTGCAAGATATTGTAATTCAACACAGTGCACAAACACTGAAAAATCTCATTTCCCTCTTTTCCAAAACTCCTTCAGATGAAAAATATACAAAAGTATAGGAGAGAGCAGATGTGCTCAGTCACCTTTGTTTGGTTTGGTTTTGGGTTTTTTTTAGTTGAGTCAACGTTGACATGAAAGTAAACATGTGAATAAGTAAGAAGCAAGCAGATACTTTACAGGAAGAAAAAAAAAAAAACGCCGAGAACCTTGAGGCAAATTTTCAGCTTTATATTTTTTCCTAGTTTTATGTCAGTATCTTTAGAATCAAAAGTGAAATATTGGGGCACCTGGGTGGCTCTGGCCTTTGGCTCAGGTCATGATCCCAGGATCCTGGGATGGAGCCCACATAGGGGTTCCCTGCTCTGTGGGGAACCTGCTTCTCCCTCTCTCTCTGCCTCTCCCCCTGCTTGCACTCATGCTATCTCTCTCTCTCTCTTCCTTCCCCCGCCGTCAAATAAATAAGTAAAATCTTACCAAAAAGTGAAATACCATTTTGAAAGTAAAAAGTAAAAAAAGAAAACTATAAGAGAAACACAGATAAGTATGGAGTAGGTTTCATTATATTTTCCTGAAAATATGAAAATTATTTTTAAAGATTCTATTTACTTATTCATGACAGACACAGAGAGAGGCAGAGACATAGGCAATCTTGCATCCCAAGATGCAAGGACCTCAGGATCACGACCTGAGCCAAAAGCAGACATTTAGCCACTAAGCCATCGAGGTGCCCTGAAAATCTGAAAATTATAAAATCAATTAAAGGATGTTTAGAGAGTGAGGCCATCCATTCTTTACTCAGTAAATGTTGACTAGCACTTACTATGTACAAGTCCATGTTGTAGGACCAGAAGGCAACATAAAAAAGAAACAGACAAGATTCTTTACTCTGGCAGTTAGTGGGATACACCAAAGGAAAGGAAAAAGTAGTTAAGTGTCCGAAGAGTGTCTGTAAGTGAAAAGAGTTCAGGACACGGAACAGTAACTCCCATGTAGTTAACTAATTGAACACCTACTATATGCCAGACAAGGATTAACAGTAACATAGCTTGAAGATCCTTGAGATGGCCTTTGTTTTTTGAGCATGCAATGCTTCGAAAGAGTAGCCATGATAGCTGGAAGAAGATTAACAGAGGGGACAAATCAAAGTCTAGTTAATGCTACATGTGAATAAGTTTGAAAGATTTTTGAAAACTCAATGTCAGCTGGAGAAACTAAAACAAACTCAACCCTTTCATTCCCCAATGAATAACCTCGAAATTATCTAGTTAGAACCCGATACCACACCCAGAGCCCGTGCTGGCCTCACTGAAAGCATTTTTAAGCATGAGGTTTAGCTCTAGGGAAGGAAGGGCTGACACTCTATAAGCTGGCTGTAAGAAAATAACACCCCATTCCCTCCTCTAATTTAGTTACTTCAGGGAACAAAAGGCATCCTGGGAACTTAAATGAGGAAAGTGCAAGTATTGTGAAATGCAGCAATGTAAAAACCAGACAATTTCCCAATAGATTCATCTCGGACTGCAGGGTGAGTTTTCTATGGAGCACTGAGACAGACTTGCATTGCTTTCCAAAATAAAACAACAATAAAAAAGAAAAATTCATGTAAGAAGTATGAGAAATATTGAAAGTGGATCTCTCTACATGATTTCAATCCAGCTGATTGCAGAGATGGATGCCAGAGAAGCATAATGGAAGTGCAAAGAAATGTTTCAATGAATAGCATTGATCTGAGCTATCAAAAGGATTCGTTCTCCATTATACTCATGTATGGAGTCAATTTTGAGTCTTTCAGTCACCCTCTCCTTACCATTATCACTAATAACAATCTCTTGGAGTTAATAGTTCTTATTTATATTTTATCATCTTCATAATATGTTAATATATTGGCATTCTTTACAGAACACTGAAACACGTTACTACCAGTCTAATATCGATCATCAAGACATCTGATCAAATAACTAAATATTCCTGTGGTGGAAAGCACTGGCAGGAAACTGAAATATGAAAAGGTAAGGAAACCCTGGGGAAATGACATTAAAGCAACTTCTAGAACAAAAGCCAGGCCTTCCAGAACCATGCTTAACACACTGAGTCTTTTCACCTAACCAAAGTGCTACTGTCATTTCTGATTATTAAATTCCTTTCCCAGACTTTGTTAAAATGCTTCTGCTTGTACTAAATCTATATGAAGTATGGTACACTGTTGGTTTTTAAACATGGGTGAAAAATGGTGAGATTTCTAGTTGTAAAATGGGAAAATGCTGAATTGGCTCTAGTATATTGAACTAAGCTCTGTATCCCACCTCACATATATCAAAGTAAGAGAAAAAAAATCATCTTGGCAGGTTCATGTTTAGAAAAAGTCCTCAAATTGCCAAAGTGGTACATGAAGCTTGGCCATCAGACTTTGAAATGTGTGCTTAGTTCTGTGAAATGTGACTATGTGAGAAAATTAAGCATTATTGGAAATATGTGTCTAATTTTTTGTATACGAAGAAGAAACTCTTGAAGCTTTATGGTCTACTATCTTCTACACAGATTTTAGTTAGTAAATATTTCTAGATAAAGCCAGTAGAGCATTTTCTACAGGTAAACTTTTGGTTTATTCTTTATTTTGCCATATTTTGACTTGATCAATTGGAAGTAAGAAACAGGACAAGTCAAAGGAAAATGAAATAAAATCAGATTTCACATAGGTTCATTAGATTTTTCCAAAGATACCTTTTCCAGCTCAATTAATATACCGTGACATTTCCCCTATGGTCAAGTAGCACCAAACACATCTGACAAATAAGGGTATCACAAAATATAGTTAGCAGTATTCCCAAGATAATAATGTACAAAGAAAAATCCTGATGCCCAAACCCTTGAGACACAAAATATTTGTTCTAGGATAAAAAACCCTCAGTGATATTCTAATCAGTTGGGAAGATCTAGGCTGCTGGAAGCTGTCCTTGCCTGCTGTTGTTCCTTCAACTTGGTATATGAGGTGGCAGACAAAGAAAGTCAGCCTGAAACAGTGATGTCCACATAAAATGTCTGATCAACTCTGAAACAGTAGCACCTCTGACCCCAAGCACCTGTTGGGATCCTAATAAAGGTGTCACAAAGAAAATAAGACATTTCTGTTTCTGCCAAATGTGAGATGTTTCCTCTCAGCTCAAACCTCAATTAGAAAGCTCACCTTTTCACCAAAAGGAGCACACCACAGCCCTTATCACCAAAACACAAAGGGAAAGATGGATCCTGCAGGATGCAGAGTCAGGTGTAGGAATCCAGGTATAAAGGACAATCCTCGTGTAAGAGGAAACTTGTCAAGGCCTTTCTCAGTGTTTAAAGAAACTATTTAGGGATCCCTGGGTGGCGCAGCGGTTTGGCGCCTGCCTTTGGCCCAGGGCGCGATCCTGGAGACCTGGGATCGAATCCCACATCGGGCTCCCGGTGCATGGAGCCTGCTTCTCCCTCTGCCTGTGTCTCTGACTCTCTCTCTCTCTCTCTGTGACTATCATAAATAAATAAATAGAAAAAAAATTAAAAAAAAATAAAGAAACTATTTAGAGGGAATAACACCTCCTTAGAAAAATCATTGACTCTATCTTATATTTAAATGAGTACCTTGTACATATACTGCAGCATGATTCATAATGGCAAAATAGCGGCAAAAAGAAATAAATGCCTATCAATGGGTATCACCTGCATAGTACTGGTACAAATGCACTAAGAACAGTTATCCTGAAAATAAACAAGATATATGTCTAATGACTTGGTGAAGATGTCACAAAGTATTTTTATTGAGAAAAGGAGTAAAATAATCTGTTCAGTATGATCCCATATATCATAGATTGATTTTATGTTTGTGCAGACATAAAGAATACTGTAGAAGGACACATATGATTTTATTTAATTTTTTAAAGATTTTATTTATTTATTTAAGACAGAATAAGAGAGAGGGCACAAGCAGGGAGGAAAATCAGAGGGAGAGGGAGAAGCAGACTCCTCACTGAGCAGGGAGACCAATGCAGGGCTCAATCCCAGGATCCTGGGATCATGACCTGAGCAGAAGGCAGACGCTTAACCAACTGAGCCACCCAGGTGCCCCAATCCACAAGATTTTATTATTAATATTGGTTCTTTCTTAGAGTTCTGACAGAACAGTGTGTTGTCCTGAAGGAGATTACTAATATTCTTTATACATCTTGAATTGTTTCACTAGATGCAATGAGTAGGATTACCTTACAATAGAAAAATTTACTAAGTATTGAGGAATTACATATATAGAAACTATATGTTGTGAAAATGGTAATAAGAACCTTGATGCAAAAAAAGAACATGATAGAGGAAAAAAATGCAGAACAAACATACAAGAATCAGTACAACTTGGAAAAATCAAGAGGTATCCAAACCAAAAACACAGTCTGTTCCCTTAGCCACAACTAGGTTACTGTTTTCATACATTCCTTGGTGAGAAAGGCTTTGAAATTTCCATCAGAATCATATCTTGTATCATCTGTCATTACTTTAGATGTGTGTTTATACCTGCTTAGTTAATTGTATAGGGAAGGTATATAGACTTCTCTTTTCAAAATAGGAATCCCATCATTCTTGCCTCACATTCAAAGTGGTCTTTCCAAGTTTTTGAGTTAAAAAAATCCATGTCAGTATTGTTGTAGACCATTATGTGGCATGGGTAGATGATATACAGGTAATAGACTCAAGAACCCCTGGGGAGCAAAGCAGACAAAGGGATGGGCCTAATGCTCAACCTGTCTCCCAGCTCCTTAGCTAAGTTCAACTCCTGATATGTCCCATTCTCTGCCAACCCAAGAAAGGAAGCCACATATACAAGCTGATATTTTTGGCAATTGCTCAGGAATGGCCTCTGTCATTCCCTCCAAACCACCATCACTACCATTTAGTCCTGACCTACTTGCTTACTCTCATCCCCAAGTTCCAAATACTGGCTACTTAGATGTCTTTGAAATCCACTCTGCCCCTCCCTGAGTTGGCATATGTTCTGATGCTCTTGCCAGCATCTTGGAATGCAATGCTGTGGCAGTAGTTCTTTGCTTTGCCTTTTTTTTTCTTTTTTTTTCTTGCCCCTCCCCACTCTTTTCCTTTTTTTCTTCTTTTCTTTTTCAATTACAGTTTCTGACTTAGTTCACCTCTGCTATCATAGTGTGTTCCATTAGCTAGTGACATAAACCAACAGCAGCCAACAGTCCTAGGGTACCTTGGCCCACATGTTTCAGGAAGGAAAGGTGAGACGGAGAGATTGTCTCAACCTGTATATATAAAGAAAAGTACTTTAACAAGACTTACTTCTGGTATACAAGATGCCCTTTGACATAAAGCACCATAGAGATAAAGATGGCGTTAAGCAAGTCTGGTTTGAAAAATCACTGCTTTCCAAAATTAATTAATTAATTGATTTAAAAAAATAATATATAAAACTTAAAAATCACTGCTTTCAGCAATGCTCAAATGTGCAAGACACTGAACAAAACAAATTAATACATTCTGAAAACCTTTCATTATGTACTCAGTCTGCATCAGGCACTCAATTGGATACTGCAGGACACTCATAGATGAAGACCTCATGGTCCTAGACCACAAGGGATTCACAGACCAACTCTGACACAAATATGATCCTGAGGAATAAAAGTATGTTCAAAAAGCCAAAAATAAATTTATGTGACAAAGCACAAAAGGAAGAAAGTTAAAACCCAATCCTACTCTACTTTAGAAAGAAGTAGGGGAGCAGGATTATAACTACAAAGATAAGAGGGGACTGGAAATTAAGAGAATAAGAAGGAGGATATAGAAGTTTAGGAACTAAAAGCAAGGATGCAGGTGCACATGGATGGCTCAGAGGTTGGGTGCCTGCCTTCTTGGTTCAGGGCATGATCCTAGATCCCGGGGTCCTGGGATGGAGTCCCCCATTAGGCTCCCTGCAGGGAGCTTGCTTCTCCCTCTGCCTATGTCTCTGCCTCTCTCTCTGTGTCTCTCATAAATAAATAAATAAAATCTTTAAAGAATAATAAAGGCAAGCAGGCAAAGTAATGCAAATCCATAGCTGAAAACTGAGGAGAGGAGCAGGCAGGTAAGCAGGAAAGAGCAAATGGAGTAGAAGCTGTGGTATAGAAAGAAAAGAATTTGTTCCCCCAGGAAGAGTGATGTGGGTAAGGCAGGGAGATGCAGGCACTTCGGACAGCCATCCAAAATGGAATAAAGATGGGGAAGTGAGGAAAATGAACATGGCAGGAACGAGGGACCATGACTAAGAATAATAGCTAACCTTGGGCCTCTATTAACACACATTCTTCAATGACCATGTTGAAATCCAGACCCTCTGTGCACCAGGACACACCCTCTAACACACACATGTGCCAGGAGTCCAGAGCATTGAGATGCATTTGCACACACATCCTCAGTGCAGCTACTCCGTGGATCCTTTCATCACGCCGGATGGCCTGCGAACAGTATGGCTCTATGGTGAGCACTTTGCATTTGCTCGACCCTCACGCCAATACAGTTTCGCCGGTTTTATCATTTATGCTGTGATATTGCCCTCTCAAAGCCAGATCCTTTCTCCCCTGAACAACATAGCTTCACTCATTAGTATATTTTTAAGCATGTATGGATTTTATATGAATATTTTACATAGAGAAATTCCAAAATACGTGTTAAAATTTGATTCCAGAGACTTTCTGAAAACCACTCCTCTTTCCAATCAAAAGCATCAAGAAAGCTTTTATCCAGATTCTCTCTGAGAACTACTGATAGGAAGTCAGAACAAATAAAGCAAGTGCTGGAGGTTACCAAGTGCCTCAACGTATGAAAAACTCCAACAAAGCACTAAGTTTGTCTTCACAAGCATTGATTTTTTTTCCACAAGATACCAAAAGCCTCAACTATATGACTCCTCCATATAAAGTTCTATATTCACGTTAAAATTTTCCCCAAAGACGGTTGTTCAATTTGTAAATTATATTTCCTTTGCCACGTAGCTCTTATTGTTTGCCTCTGTAAAGGAAAACAAACAGCCAAATTCCAGAAATTTGAAAAGTGGAATAAGATGCTGGCCTTTCTATTTTCTGTTTCTTCTTCTCTTTGTTTTACCTTTCTTGGTACTTCTCATAAGTCACCTCTTAAATTAAAATTGTAGAACTGCCGTTTTTTTCTACCATGCTATTGACAGTCTCATCACTAAAAGCTTTGAAGATCATTAGAATTTCTGCTGTATAAATATTATTATATTATTTGAGAAAAATAATTAGAGTCAATGATCAAAATTTCTAAAAAATGTTATCAAAAAGGGGGAAAGAGAATAGATGCCTAAACTTGTATAATATCAGTATATATTGGGTCATGGGAAGATACTATGTTTTTAAAAGAAAGGGAAATTATCAGTTATCCTATTTTAGTGAGGCTTGTCTTTTTTTGCTATCAACATAGAAAGAAAGAAAGAAAGAAAGAAAGAAAGAAAGAAAGAAAGAAAGAAAGAAAGAAAAAGAAAAAACCTGGAAAGAACAGGTGTATGTCACTTTGCCCCTTCAAATTCCCCTTGGTCATTTAGACTCAGAGAAAAATCAGAACCACTGAAATAATCCTTAAAGTTTCCAGAAGTGTGTGAGTGTGTTATGTGTGAGAGAGATAAATCAAAACTGATTCATTGAATTTGCTGATGAAATTCAGTGAGATCTGGCTAGAGAGCTGGGAAGAAAAATTGAGTAATTAGGTAGAGAATCAAAACATTGGGTGATTATGAGACTTCTCCCTGGAAGACTGGGGGAGCGAGTGGATTTTTAGGTACAAGTGTATGGGTGAATATAGAGAAAGAAAACAAAAACAAAAACACCTCCTTTTTAAGATTAAGTTGGGAGAATATGATCATGCCGTGAGCCTGGGATGCTGACTGTCTTGTATCACTGGGACAAGAATGAGTATGAAGGAAGCCCTCACATGAGGCTCAGGACTGGAGAAACAATATCTTCAGGGTGCCCCACACTTCTGCAAGTAATGGTAGGTCTGGTTGGAGTGTACATACTTATAGTTACATGTATTTTTTAAGAGACACATGTATTCAAGAGAAGTGATTCTGGGTAAATAACCATGGACACTGAGGAACACAAGGAGGTAGCAGTTTTAATACATGCAACAAACCCATGACCCAATTTACAAACAGAAGAATTTAGAAAGATTATGCCATAAAGTACATATCATGCCATTGACTTGCCTCCTGTCTCTACCCCTAAGCTGGAAGTCCAGGGAAACACCTGTTACATTCGAGTTCTTTTTTTTTTTTTTTTTTTTTTTCCAATTGGTAAACAATTCCACCAATTGCACAATGAAAAAATTCTGTGAGCCTGGCACCCAGATCTGGATCTCTCAGTTGCTCTTGCTGCCAAAGGTCAATCCAATGTGTCTGCTTTTGACATATTTTAGCCAAAGAATGTTAATGACATTTTCCGAAACGCTGTGCTGTTCCACCATGTGTCCCGCCCCGGAAATTTGGGATTTCTAAAATACAGAGATATCTTAAATGCCAAAAAGCCACAATAGGTAGAGATATGGCCAGCTTTTCAAGCTTTCTGACCATTTTAGGAACCCACAAAAACACTGACAAGATGAAAAAAATGCACTGCCTCCAAACCAAAGAGAAAACAGTGAAACTAAAAGCGATAAACATTTGTTTGCATATCAACAAAACAACTCACTGTCAACTTTACTCATCGTTCTATTTAGTCCCTTGATAATCTTTGTACCTCAAGAAATTCTGTGCATTAGATTTTTTTTTCACATAGCAAGAACATCCTCATATGCAAGATGATGGCCCAAAATTCACAGGCACAGGTAAATGAATTTACTTGCACTCAAAAAAGAGTTTTGGTGGCAAAATTATAAAAGCTCTTTAGATATTTTGTTGCAAGAAAAAAATTCTAATTCGATGTGCAAGATGAATGCATATTAATAAATTTGTTAGTTTGTGGGATGGGAGCTACTAAGACAAAAATATGAAGGTTCTAAAATGACCCATCACTACTCCCATCGCTAAAAGAAGTCACTAAACTTGTAGAGAAATTCTTCCATGTTCATTGACCTATCTCTTCTGATTTTTTTCCTTATCTTTTTCCAGCTTATTAACAAAGTTAAACACAAGAACAAGAACAAGCCAGGAAGGGAAAATCTGCCATTGTTAACACGAAGTCTAGTTGTCCTAATAATAATAATGTTTAAAAGCAGTGGTTAATTTTTTGGAATAACTTTTAAAAAGGACATCAAAATTTTATGCTTTTTCAGAATTCCCTGCCTTACACTGAAACACAACATCCTTATTTCAAATGGTTCAGTTTGAATTGGTATGCACAACTATGGACAAGAGACCTAGGGGCCGAAAGCCAAGACCAAGGGTAATTCGGGAGCTGTCACAACCCTTCCAGGGACGAGCACCAAGTCAAAAAAAAAATGTTTTTCTCATCTTTTGAGAAGAGGTGAAGAAATGAAACATTGTAAGTATGTCAGATGGGTTTTTTGTATGATACACTAGAAAACAATCTCTGAAATTTTATTCCAAGCTTTGTACACACTCCTTCAAATACTTCATCCGCTCGAAACTAGCTAGGAGCTTAAAAGTATATTTGCTTGAATGTTAAGTTACCTCAACATGAGCTATAGTCAAGGTGCCACCACCCAATTTGTGTGAGTGATAAGTTTTAAAAGGGGCAATATGAGAGTTTACAGACATTGATAATAGCTTCAAATATGACTCACATATGTAAGGAAAGCTTTTAAGGTATCTTAACCGGTTCCAGAAACCCAGATAGTTAGCATTCTGTTTTCCATTTTCGTTTTCATTAAATCGTCATCAATCAGCAATGTGACTAAGATAAATAGACAGCAGTACACGAGATAAAAATAGGAAGACTTCTCAAAAACTCTCCTTAAATTCTATGCATGATTCATATTCAGCTTGAAGACCATTAGTTAAGAATGAAATAGCCAAAGATTCTAGCATATGAAGTGTGATGTATATCAATTTCTTAACCCTACAATATAATGGTAGGAAAGCTAACTCTGAAACAAAGTAAAAATCAGTACCTAAAATAATTAGTACCAATACTTAGAATATAGCAAGATTTATTTTTCTTCCATTGTCTCTTACTTTCCACACAATAAGACAGGACATTATCAGGGTTGCCTTAACTATGTATGTAGTCAAGTCTATTTTTTCTATCTGGCTATCATTCATAAAAACAAAATTCAAGGTTCTATTTACTTTCTTTAAAAAAAAATATTTTATTTATTTATTCATGAGAGACACTGAGAGAGAGAGGCAGAGACATAGGCAGAGAGAGAAGCAGACTTTGTGCAGGGAGCCTGACAGGACTCCAGGATAATGCCCTGCTGAAGGCAGACACTCAACTGCTGAGCCACCCAAGTGTCCCTCTATTTACTTTCATTAATTTGGCTAATAGGAGCTTTTGGGGGAATAAGAAGGGTATTTAGTGAGAAAAAGAGAGAAAGATAACGGTTGTGCTCATGTGTCCTGGAGAAGTAATTCTCTTCCTCCTATTACTCCATATAGTACAGTTATTATAGTATTCTTTTCTCATGTTTTAAAGGCTACTATTCAGCAATTCAGGGATTTTAAGGATTTGTAACCTCCAGTCAAAATAGTATTTCATCTATCAATTATCATTTCCATATTGGCACTAGCTCCTAGTTTCATTCACAAAACTAGGGTTGTCAGGGCCTTAATGAGGCAATCCTTCTGCCTTCATCACCCCACTGGTTAGGCCAAACATATGCCTACCCATTCAGTTCTGAAACCACCTGCAGAGAGGAAGTTAAATGAAGAAAAGTAAAGCATCACACTGTCACCATCTTTGGATAAGCTCTAATTTTACCCAAAGGAGAAAACTTTAACCACAATAACAAAGCTGGCAATGACCATGATTAAATGATGCCTGTCATTTTGTCCCACCCCTGGGAGCTGCTCTCCACCCACTCCCAGGTGATGGATGTGTTTCTCTTGGTACACTGGGTTTAGATTGGCAAAGGAAGCAGACAGTTAAATTCATCAAATCACCAGAGTCGGCAAAGCAGTATTTGATCCGCTCTGGAGAAAGGATGGGGACCTGAACAAAACTCAACGACGGCACAAAACCAAGGTCATCTCCCAGTACCACGAATACATCAAAGCAGGCTCATTTATCTCAAAGTGCGAGTCACAAATGCTAAGCCTGGAAGAGATCTTAGAGAATCTGACCTAGAAACCAATCCATTGACACACAAATCAGAGAACAATAATAAAACAACACAACAATAAAACAAAACCAGAATCCATGTCTCAGCATTTATTATCCATACTCTTGAAATTTGTTATCTATTAGATGTCAATGGTCTGAATTCCAAAGCTATATCCAGTTACTGATTCCACATGGTATATACTTCCTGACCAGTAAATCTACATGAAAAAAATTTAAATGTGAAAAAATTTGCTGCTTATATCAACATGAAAAACAAAACAAACAGAATCCAATTTACCTCTGTCAACCCCCTCTTTTTTTTTCCTTTTCCAAATTGCTTTTTAATGTCTGAAATTTGAAAACCAACAGCTACTTCTATAGGCTTTTTCAAGGCCCTGAAAACAATGACTTACTAATAAATCTCTTATTAGTATCCTATAGATTCACAAGCTCAAGAAAACTCAAGATGACAGGTTTCATGAATATTTTCTTTCAAAAACTTTATAGTTTAACCATCCCATGAAAAACAAATCTCTTTATTATGATATCCTGCTAAAGAGATAGACCCAAAAGTGTGTCCCTTTGTACAAGTATATACTTCTTAACAGTGGCCACAAAGGAGCAATAGGCATACAAAACCAAATACCATATTTTCAAAAATCTGAAAAAAGAATCATACCACAGCTTATTTTGTTCTCCTCATTACCTATCACTCTTTTTTAGGGATAAATGGCCTGATGATTTTCTTACAATAGTTTCACAGATTAAAGTAGCAAAAACATTTTAAATTTTTTTAAAAAGCAAAAAAAGTTATGATTTCAAAACAGAAATGAGAAATTCACTTTTGTTATTTGAATGTGTGCTGCATGGAAAATCATTATGATCTTTCCACTTGCAATGGTTTCGGACCCTTTGGTAAATATGTGTTTTCTAAATAAACAGTAACTCTCTGTTTAAAATAAAAATTGGTATGATAGGTCCATGTCCATTTTCAAAAAGTGTATTTTTCAATGACATCCAAGATAGTTCAGCATTTTCCCACTACTGCAAAAAATAGCAATGTGTATCCTCAACACAGGTATTACAACACATAAATACACTGTTGCCCTGGCTCTCCCTCTAGTTCCATCTGCTCTCTTGCTGTGCAACAGCTATAGCATAAAAAAGCCTATTCTCACATGCTTTTGATATTACACTATTTAATCACATACAGCTGTGGCTTATGAGACTGTTACAAAACACAATTTTAATGTAGTACTCGAAGCCAATTTTGGATAAACATCAACCATTTACTCCGAATAAGAAGTCCGACACTAAAAAGATTTTCTTTTAAAGGAAAAGACTGGTTTTCTTAGAATTTGGCATGGACATAATTGTGACTGAGCCCTCTCTCTGCCAAAAAGACTGATAATGTCAAAAAGGATTGTGTAAAATCATATTAGTGCAAAAATGAAGCTTTCCAGAATTCCTGGAGCCAGAAAGACCTGAAATGAACTTACATCCTACTTCTCTTCTTTTGCCTCCCTCCCTGCAAATCACCCCTACCTCCAACCCTCTAAGAGATTTAATTACTTCAGATAAATAATTTTGATTTATAATTCTATTGTTCTTTTCCCAAACTGAGAGAAAGCGAAAGGAAACTGTTAGGAAGATACTGTTAGAACAAATTTACGTGAGGTTTCTTTTGAGTTAAGAATGATTCTGGAGAGAAAGACAACAACATGAACTTTTTACATATCTCCTCCTTTTAGCTAGGCACTAAACTTAGTACTGTGAAAACAATGACTGTATTATAGAAAAGACAATTCCAAAGATAATTTAATATTGGGGGGGAGTAAAGAAAACAGGACAACTAGAAAGGGAGAGTGGCCCCTTGTTACTATTTTTCTCTTATTCAAAACCAATTAAAATTGTATACATTCTAAAATGAGACAAACAAGATTTATCATAGTTTCATGCTATCATATTACCCCCTGAAGCGAAATAAATATTTGGAGTTGTACCTCAAAGTTCTATTGCTGGACGATTTTTAGAAAACCAGTTTTGTATGTTTCAGCCTTTCAAAGGAAAACAGAACTTGGGAGTTTTCAAGGCTGTTTTAAAACTGGCAAGTTACCAACTCCGGCTATCAATGCAAATCTGAGGCAGGAAGTACTAAGGAAATTCTAAACTCTTTCCCTCCCTCTGCAAGATTTTCTACATTTTCATGCGCAAGAAGTATGTTAAGGGGTTGTTCTGTTTTGCTTTTGAAGGATCTGTACATTCACATATTTGAGAATATCCCTTGCCCTATAGGAGCCTCTCTCTTCCTTTCCCTACTCCTTAGTGTTTCAAGTGTTTGCTCTTTCTATGGCACAATCAGTTGGGCTCTAGCTAGACTTTGAGAGATGGGCAGCTGTCCAGGCTGCAGATGGTTGAAAACTCAGCCTGAAGTCAGTGTGCAGTTGATGAATTACTCCCTATACCTGACCCCAACTTCACACCAGGTTCTGAATACAGTCTGAGTACCACCAGCCAGAAAAACTCTGTTGGGTCCCACAGGCTGAAGCCCTTTCTGCAAGATCTTCAGGGGAAGTGGATTGTCAAAGAAGGGAAAGCAGTAGGCTTATGGAAAAGCAGCATGAGTAGAAACCATGCCCTGGATCAGTAGAAACATCATGACCTGGTCAGGGTAAGGAAATGGAAGGAAGGACTAGCTTGCTGTGTGCGTTTGGATGCATTTTAAACTTCTGGGAAGATCACTAAAGTTTTCGAGATACCATGCATGAGGGAAATATCTTTCTCAGCAACAAAGTATCAATTCACCAAGCTGTGACCATGTTTTACTCTTTTTAGCCTTCCTAGTTATGATTAAGTTGCTTTTCCAAGAAACCCTCCACAAAATAACTCAAATTCAGATTGCAATTCACCCTGGGTCTCACAATGCAATAGCAACAGGTTGCTTGCTTTGAATGGGCTATAACAAAATTACTGAGAAATATTAGGTTACAACTCAATCAAACGTGATTATGGATATTATCATTAAGCTAATGAGCTATTTTTTTTGGTACCCTTTCTCTAAAATTTGCTGATTATTCTGGGTGGCCTTCAAACAGCAAATTCGTTTTGATGAAGATTTTTTTTAATCCGGCTATGGCTCTTATGTAAATATTAAAACATGTCATCAAGATTGCTTCTTTTCTGCTCAATAACAAACAATGTTTCTTTTTTAAATTGCTTCTTTTAATAGGGGAAAAATTGGCCAAAAGAAAATTGACAAATGACAGCTTTTAATGTAAGGTCTTGGAAAGCATGCATACTAGAACAATACTGCTACAATATAGCTATCAACTAGTCATTGGGTTTTCATTTTACTTATATGTACGTTTATCTAATATAATATTTAAGCATTTGGAAAATGATTCAAAGGGAGAGAAGCATAAGTAACTTATTTCTAATTTACTTTTCTTTTTAAGCAACAAAGGTAGTGAATTAGTTCAATGTAATGGGAAAATAAGAGGAGCAGAGAAAGCAGGGAAGTGCCCCAAGTTTTTCTAAAACTTTAATTGCATTTGAGGAAAGGGAAACCTTTCCATTTATTTAGACATCCTACTCTCATTTTGTTTTATCATAAGAAAAGAGCAGCTGTATCTAACACACACATTTAAGTAGAGAGAAAAGGTTCAGTATATTGTACTGTCTGAATAAATGAAATAATACACCTTTGAGTTCTTTAAGAACCCCATAAAGATTTTTCACCCCAAACTAATGTCAGTAAATGGCTTTTGTATATTAGTTAAAAACACCTGGTTTTACAGGACAGCTTAAGTTATAATGTCACCAGAATATGACTTTTATAGTCAACCACAGAACTCTATTTTTATCAACAATAAGTATTCTTTATATATCAATATCAATATAGCTCTGCTTTTTAAAATAGATTATAACTATAAGCCAAGGCTAGGACTGTAGATTTTGTGAATTCCACCAAGGCTTACCAAAAACATGAGCAGCATGTATTCCCCTCAGAATTATTATAGGTAATATTTTAAGATAAAAATATAAAAGGAGCAAAAAGACAACACTGAAATAACCCAGTTGTTTTCATGCTATACTGGGTCATGATAGTACTTTCTTACATAGTATTCATGCTGCCAGAAAGTCCCCACATTTTAAAGTATGATTGACCCTTTTTCTCATTCCCTGTGTGCCCAAGTTTCAAAGCAGGGCACGTTTTCACATCTTCAGCTTCCAGGAATGTTATTAATGTCTATCATTGCAGAGCCACCGTAACAGTATTCGACAACTTCACAGCTCTGTCGAAATTTTACAACATAATAATCAATATGAACTACCATGATAGCCAAAGTAGCTGATCTTATATTCCCTACCACCCTGATCTGATTACCCGAATATCATCTTAGGTCACCTAATGGATCTAGCTTCTTTAAAAATGTTCCAGAAGTTGATGGCTTTGACTAGCTTGAAAGTAACAAGATCCAGATGCCGCCTGTCTACACAACACTAAACTACACAGGACCCCAAAACAGATTTTTTTTAAATTCCCTCTATATTTTTCAGGCTCTCCTCTTTTCCCTCACCACTGCACTTTCTCTCTTTACCTCAATCTCTCTCTCTCCCTCTCCCGGTCTCTCTCTTACACACACACACACACACACACACACACACACACACACACACTTCCCATCAGTGTAGCTCATCCAACATCCTGTCCTTAATATAATGTGCACGACATTATTTCCTGCTAGCAATAAGTTAAAAGAAATCTCAGGCAGGAAAGCAATTATTCCATTCATTTTTATCTAAAGTTTCCTTTCTGAATACACTTCATAGTCAAAAACAAGAACCAAAAAGAAAGCATGAATTTTGAAACATTTGGAAAAATTTAGCCAAATGAGTAAAAGGGATGGAATGTCCGATATTTTTCATGGAACCCTTGGGTTTGTTGTTTTTATTTCTTGGGGGGGGGGATGAGGAATGACTATAAATTTCCTCTTTTAAACTTGTCCTTGCTTTGCCATTTCCTTGAGGAAGGCAGACAGCATTCTCCACCCAATCCCCCAAAGAGTTAAAACTCACGGCACGGGAGCAGGAGGGCTGGTCTACTAAAGCAGCAGCCCCACAAACTAAATGCTCACAAAGGCAAAAAGCAATGTGAGTCGACCTTGCAGGGGCAGGGCGAGTCATGGAGCGATTGAAAAAGAAAGAAAAAAAGCAACAATTTTTAATAGAATTCTGAAAGTCTGCTGCCTCGTCTGGTTTACAAATAGGCATTGTTTGAGGAGACAGAATAAATAAGAGGTAACTACAGCATGAATTACCAAACACTAATCACATCAACGAGTCCTGGTGACAGCACAGATCACTCAGGCACGCCTTGTTCACTCTCGGCATATTTATTTATTAAGACGACAGTGGAGTCTGGCTAATGCGAGACAAAATAATATCATCTGTACAGAAACATAACCCATACATTCGAAGCGGTAACTCTACCGACACCCTTCCCCCCCAACTCAATCAAGTCCAATTTAACTGACAAATTGGAGCAGTGATTTCACACCTGAGAGTCTTTCATGTCTGAACTGCAGGATAAAGTTCATGGTTGGCACTGCCCACTGCTTAGTTACGTGGGCTTTCCACTGGCCCCGTAATGATCATTTGCGCACACACATAAAGACTAAAGTATTTAACCAATTCATGTCCAATTATCATCAGTTATATTTCATCCCGTTTCAAGACCCAGGCCTCCTGATGGCAGCCAGCACAGAAAAACAGAGCTTTGAAAAGTAAAGAACATCTATTGTAAAGCTCCAAAATTCAGTCTCTAGGTCTTGATCACCCTCCATATAAAATAAAATATGTAAGGCAAATAAACAAAAACAAAAGCACACCCAAACAAACTCTAAGGGACTTTAGTTAGTTGTACTACACCTTCCCACACCCTTCTTTCATTCTATACTCAGTGATTAAAAGTTTGAGTTGCCCCCACCCTGGTGCGTCCTATCCAGTGAGAAAAACCCTTTTAGAGCCACAAACAAAGAACAGCTCACCAGAAAAGCCTCTGAAATTGTATTCTTGTTCCTGATAATCACTGTTACAATCTCCTTTCTAACAACCCTGTCCATCTGCAAAGCACTTTACTACGGATATCAGGAACATTTTTATGTTGCCAAATAACAACAAAGGAACACGAGCGAAACTATTATCTCTGCTAAAAGAGAAAAACCACAATCCCAGGGCTTGCTTTCTTCTCATATTCTCCTCTGCCTCATTAACTCCATTGGTATTTTACTAATTTCAAAGAAGCAGGAAGAGGTGATGGGGAAGGGGAGGTAAATAATAATTCACATGCCTGTTTCCCATCCCAAGTGCAGGATACCACACTGCTTGCCAGACTGTGAGTCGAGCCATACCTTGGTTTGGAGATAGTGAGGATAGTAGTAAGTGTACTGGGGGTACATTTGTGGCTGATCCAGGCGTTTGCCCATGTAGCTGGAATCTTTATCTCCGAGGCAGGGAACTGGATGACAGGGTATAGTGCCCCAGGCCGAGCGTCCTCTTAAACCACTATTCCTGACAGTCCCGATGACTGATGAGGCTTCAGAGATCCCTCGTCTTCCACCACTCGCTAGTTCCAACACGGCAGGAATTTAAAAAAGAAACACACCAAAAAAAAAAAAAAAAAGAAAGAAAGGAAGGAAGGAAGGAAGGAAGGAAGGAAGGAAGGAAGAAAAGAAAAGAAAAAGAAAAGAAAGAAAAAAAGAAAAAAGGAAGGGTATTGGTAGAACAACAACAACGACAAAAGCACACACACACACATACACACACACACACACACACACACACAGCTTTCCCAGATCGTGCCTTCCTTCCCCCAGCTGCCAGGGTCCACTTGGGATGAGGCAGTTTGTTCTCTACCCAGGCTGTCTGTAGTGATGTCAATTGCCAGCGTTTGTAAAGAGAGAGAGAAGAAAAAAAAAATCAAAGTCCTTTTAGCACAACTCCGAATCCTTGCAGATCAGCTTCCTGTCTCCTGTTTGTCTCTTTCCCCACCTTAAAGAAAAAGGAAAAAAGAAGAAAGAAAGAAAGAAAGAAAGAAAGAAAGAAAGAAAGAAAGAAAGAGAAAGGAAGAAGAAACAGAAAAAAAAAAGAAAAAAAGAAAGAAAAAGAAAGGGGAAAAGAAAAAAAAAAAAAAAAAAACCTTGCACAGCCTAGTTGCTGCTGTCTCCCTCCCAGAGTGACATGGTGTTCGGGGCTCGTCCTGTCCTTTCATTCACTTCCTCTCCTTCCAGCCGGTGGGTGGAACCGAGAGAGCCTCTCCAGGGAGCAGCGTACGCAGTCCAGAAGGCTGCAGTATTTCCTCCAAGAAAAAAAAAAAAGCCTGCTTCAACCCCTGCTGCAAGCAAAGTTCCGATTCCCTCTGCTGGCTATCTCGAATAGCAAAGCAATTTTTGCAGCAAAGCTGCTGCCGCTGGAACTGAACCCAGGGAACTCAAATGCGGGCAGTGGATTATTTCTTATCCTTCCCTCCATCTACCCCACACAAGAGCTGCCTTTTTTTTTTTTTCTTTCTTGCCAAGTTGCAAGGTAAGCCACACTGCTAAACAAAACACAGAAGACCACGGGAGGGAAGAGACAACGAAGGGAGGAAGGAAGAGAAAGACAAAAATAAAAGCAGACGGACGACCCTTGCTGGTTAAAATGGAAAAAGTGTGTCCCGGATGCTTTCAAAACCTGTTAACATACGAAAGCCAGATGAATCCAAGACCTGGTTCAGAGACTAACCTTTTACTTCTCGGAGGACATGGAGGATGCTAAGTATTGAAGAAATTTGAGAGTCTATGCCAGGACTACTATTAGCAAGCCCTGCATCATCAGCTCACAATGACCAACTTAGCAAAGCCGAAATGATCATTCTTATCCTTACATCCATTTTGTAAGCATCAAAAGAGGTATCCTGTTAGGTTTACAGGCGTCTTTATAAATAAAATCACTGGTTCTCTCACTGTCTATCTGTGATTATTTTGATTCAGGGATGCTTTAATCACTTTACTGATATCATCACAAAAAAAAAAAATCACAATTACTTGACAGAGTTTTTCCCCACCAATAATAAGTAATATTCTGACATGTCTATCAGCTATTACATTATAATACAAATGGTTTCAGAGAAGATATATTTCCTTTAAGGGTCCCTTTTCAAGGCAGTCAAGGCTAAAATTAGACATGCCAGCTGTGTTTTGCTGTGAGTGCTCACGCATGCCCAAAGCGTGGGCAGACCAATATTGAGCGCCTCTCCACTTCGTCAAACCAGCTCTGTTCTCCCCAGCCTAGAGTTGCCTTTTCAGATAAGAGGTTCCTGGTACAAATCCAGCTTCCTAGTGAAGAAGAACAGAGAATTCCAGCCCAGTGCACAATATGGTATCCATCCACATACAAGCCCTGCCACCCATGAGGTCACTGGCTTCCACTCAGGGGTCTGGTTATTAGAAGCTGTGTGAGTGCATGGATATTCCTCGGAAAAAGTTAAGGATGGTGGATAAATAGTTTTATGCTTGAAAAGAATAACAACCAGAAAGAAGGAAGGAGAGAGGGTGGGAAGGTCTGAGTTAGAAGCCCTGATATCGCTGTCATTAAAAGAATTAAATCAACTCCACCAACATTGAAATGTGTTCTTCTGGGCCTTATTCGTCCCATCTAGAAAGGGAAAATGCTGCCAACTTATCTGGCTGAAGGCAGTAAACTGAATCAGATACTAAATCAAAACTACATTGATTTAAAAATCATTCAGTGACATCTCAATGCTCAGACAATAAAGTCTTGACTCCTTGGAATAGTTTTCAAGACCCTTGAAAACCCAACTTTATTCTCCAGCCTCAGACAGTAAACTCTGGCCCTCGTAGTCTATATCTGAGTCACAGTGAACTGTTTTTAAACTGGAATGTGCAGGGGATCCCTGGGTGGCTCAGCAGTTTAGCACCTGCCTTCGGCCCAGGGCCTGATTCTGGAGTTCCGGGGTTGAGTCCCACGTTGGGCTCCCTGCATGGAGCCTGCTTCTCCCTCTGCCTGTGTCTCTCTGCCTCTCTGTCTCTATGTCTTTCATGAATAAATAAATAAAATCTTTAAAAAAAATAATAAACTGGAATGTGCTCTCTCAGGGACTTCTGTCATCTGCTCTGCCCCAGAATGGTCTTGCATCCCCATTCAGCCCATCCTTCAGCTCTCAACATGGATATCACCCCTCGGAATAGCTTTCCCTGAACCCTTACTTCCCTGCTGCACCTTATATTTGCCCTAAAAGGATACTTATCCTGGGCAACTGTCTGTTAATTGCATGTTTGTATCTTCTAGGATGTCCTAAAAGCATCAGGAAAAGCAGAAAAGTAGGAGTCCCCATTATTCTCATTCACGTTCCTATTTCCACAATCTGTCATGGAATCTGACACAAAATGGATGCTCTGCAAATATCTGAAGAGTAAGATACCTTAAATCCGATAAAAATTCTAACTCAATTCATATCCTCTCTCAGTACATTTCTGGATGCAGGGGATAGAGTGGTGACACGGATCAGAACAACGTCCATCCCTCATAGAATATATATTCTAGTGAGGGAGATAAACAAGTAAACAGGCATTATAAATCAGGTAATATGTAGTACTGTTCAGAAATATAAAGCTAAGTAAACAGAAAGAGTCACAGGAATTCCACTTTAAATAAGATAGTCAGGAAATGCTCACCAAGAAAGAGCTCTGAGGTTAAAGGAAGGGTGGGAACCACACCCTGGGTGTTGTGTACTATGAGAGCACTTCTTGTGAGAGCCTTGGCTCTCACCCAATCTGCCTTCGTTCCAATCCTGCCTTTGCCAGATCACTCTGCCTCCGTTCTCATCCATTCAATGTCACTACACACTTCATACGGCTATCATGAAAATTCACCATAACAAACATGCAAAGCATTTATAACGCCTTGGAACATACTGGATCTGCCCAATAAATGTCAGCTTGTATCTGGGGGAAGATCATCCCAGGCAAAAAGAACAGGAAGTACAGAAGGCCTGGCAGCAAGAACACTTCTTCTGAAATGTGCAAGAAATGGCATAGGGACTGAAATGGAGCAAGTAAGAAGTAAAGACTATCAAACAAGACTAGAGAGGTACCCTAGACCAGATCATATAAGCCTTAGTGGGAACTTGACGAGGAGAGCTAAATTAATGACAGTTAATAGTATAGCCTGGACTCTACCCAAATATTTTGATTATAGATCTAGCCGTCTTCAACTATAGAATGCTGTTTTCCTAAATGACTTATTAAGGCTCCTCCAAATACTAAGACTTATAAGATCAGGATCCTCAATTTTGCCATGATGAACAAAGGCTATCAGTATTCTTTTATTAATAACTGGCCTAGCTACTCCTTGGAAGGAAAAGAATAGTGTCTTATTTACAAATGAAAGGCCAAATAAATAACTCCTTCACCCAAGCTATAACTCACTTATATGTAAAGTTCCCAGCATGTGTTGATGCTTTCTGCAATTTCTACACAAATTGCCACTTTACAAAATGCTATTCTATTTCATTGGATTATTGCTATATTCTTGGCATCAACTGTCATTAGTCTAAGAACATTCATTGAACACTTAAAGCTTTTCTTAAATAATGCAAAGGCAGTTTACCACTTGTGAGAATTGCAGAACCTGTGTTTTATTTATTTATTTATTTATTTATTTATTTATTTATTTATTTTCCTTCAGAGATACCAATAGCCATCACAACTGAGGAGGCAAGATACTCACGTCAGAAATGGTTTTTTATATCATGTCTACTCTGTTGGAGCCATAGTGCTTTCCATTTAAATGATCATGTTAAGGTAGGAGGTAACTAATTTAAAACACTCTCTAAATCGGAAGCCAGCTGTGTCCCATTTGCCAACTAACAAACAAATTTTGTACAAATCCAAGAGCAGCAAACTCATCAAAGGGCATGGACTCTTACAGATTCACGTGATTCACAGCACAAACTGGAGAGGCACTGATTTAAGACAAGTTCTTGGTTTCTAGGATAGAGACAACATCTCAGACATACCATCCAGAAACAGAGAAGTGATGGTACTGAAACAAGCTTCAGTTGGGTAGAGACAGAGATTCTCTTCCAGTTTGCTCTTGATCTATCCAGTCAAAGAATAACTGGGTCCTCTCTTTGGCTGATTTATTTTTTAAATGACAAAGACTTAGTCAAAAGCAAAAGGAAAGAACAGTAGAGAGAGAGGCATCATCATCATCATCATCATCATAATATGCTATCTTTGAAAGCAAGTATACTATTCTATCTTACATTCATGATCTTGAATAAGTTAAAACAAACAAAACCGCCACTCAGTATTTGTTGCCCTCTTTATTCAAATTTGTGAAATCTCTTCAACACAGCAGTTGCCAAACAGACATTAAAGGTAAATTTTTTTTTTCTTTTTAAGAAGACAAAATGGTAGATCACAAACTCCAACAGTAAAGTAGTAGTCTTTTGTCCTACTGGACATACCCATGGTTTAGGAACATATCTGAGACAAACTAGGAGAAAGAGACCACTAGTGATTCAAGCATTTGTGATCCAAATTTAAACTATAATTAAATGTAAAATTTTAATGTAGATAAAAACAGTAAAATTTGGCCTTGGAAGAAATTCCAAGCTTCAGAGCAAAATTATAATGGACTATATTTTAAGACAGTCAACCAAATAGAGAAGTAAGAATAATTTAAAACAATGAACATATTAACTTCAACGAAGTTTTACTGAGCATCCTGTTTGTGCCTAAATAACCAAGAATAGCAATGTAAAAACCATCACCCTTGTCCTCGAGTAGACTTAACATCTCAATATCTATCAAACTTCAGTCATTCATAAATGACCTAAATGCCTTTCCTCTTATCTAAATACTAAATTTTAATAATTGCTATTAAATAACTTTAAGTTGACCCAATTTTTTAAATACATATTTTATTATAAATTTAAGCAATGATACACTTGAAAACTTATGTTTATTTTGTTTTATTATCTTTTTAAAAGATACTTATTTATTCTCTTGTTTTTTATATACTTCATACTGTGGTAGTCACATATGTTTCTCCTTTACCACTAGGATTACCAAGAGTCACATTTCTCCTCTTCATTGAAATTAGGCATGACCATATGTCTTGCTATGGCCAATAAAAATATGAAGCAAAAGTGATACATGTAGAAGCTTTTAACTGTTACTGTTTGATTCACTGGTGCACTCTTCCCTGATGGAAGCATGTGCTTATATGTAGGAAGCATATTGGAAGGCTTAGAATAGCTGCCTCAAATAGTCACCTGAACTAGCCACTGACTTGTCATGAGCAAGAAATAAACTTTTGTTGTAATTATGCTAATGAGATTTAGTGACTTACCACAGCATCACTTAGCCTATCCTGACTAATATGATATTACTTGTAGTGTGATTTTATACTTACTAATTTCTTTCTTCAAGAGTCTCTCCCACTAATATCCAAGCTAAAAGGACAAGGAATTTATCTATCGTCTTCACTGTTATATCTCCAGCACCCAGAACAATCCTTGGGATTTAATATACATTTAATAAATATTTGTTAGATGAATGAGTAAAATATTAATTTAAAATCATCTCATTTATCTATCAGTGGTTAAAATGCAATACTTCATGAAGTAGAAGGGAAATGAGGCTTATATTTAAAATGGAAAAATGTTTAAGTCTTCTAGGAGGAAAATTGCTACAAGTGTAACTACTAAATGTTCAGATAAGAGGAAGGTTTTTCTGTACTGATCATATAGATGGCCCTTCATATACTAGATGCTGTATTAGAATTTCATAAATGAAAAAAAAAAAAAAAGAATTTCATAAATGTTTCCCCAGTTAGAACTTAACAAGTTACTGGAAAATGGGTATGAAGGAAAGGGTTTAGCTATCCAATCCAAATTAATACAGTGTAACTCACATCTGCATAAAGCCCAAACCCAGATTTTTTTCCCAGCATCACTTGATGGAGATCTTAAATGTTTTATTCCAAAAGTGGATTAAGATAATCTTTGTGTTTACAACAGAAAACTCACAGTATACATAAAAATCCTAAATAAGTCAGTGTGTTTTCATAGAAACAGATGGTACTGAACAGAGAAAAAACTGGAAAGAAAGAACATGGCCTTCTATCAAATAGTATAAACTCTATTTGGACCACAGATGTGATGGTTAATTGTATGTGTCAACTTGGCTAGGCTATAGTGCCCAGTCATTGGGTCAAATACCAGTCTAGATGTTGCTGTGAGGTATTTTTGATGTGGTTAACATTTACATCAGTAGACTCTGAGTAAAGCACCTAATTCTTCACAATGGGACTGCACTTCATCCAAAAAGGTAAAGGCTTTAAGAATGAAGACTGAGATCCTTTTAGAAGGAAGAAATTCTGTCTCCAGACTGCCTTTGGCTTCTAGATTCAACATCAACTCTTCCTGAGTCTTCAGCCTGACAACCTGACCTGAAGTTTGGGGATCCACTCCCACCCCCCACAATCACGAGTCAATTCCTTTAAAATTCTCTTTGCATACAAACACATCTTACAGGTTATGTTTTTCTGGAGAACCCAGACAAATACATTAGGTTAATAAAATGAAATAAATGACAGCAATGAAGGTCAGTGATATGGACACTCTTACACATTCCTAGTAAATATCTATAATGCTTTTAATAGAGCTTAGCAAAATGTATAGCCTTAAAACTTTTCATCCTTGTCAGTCCCAGTAATTTTGGTTCTAGGAATCTAAACAGATCATCACTAGACATTTAGGAATAAGTAATTGGAGAACTCTGAGTATCCAACTCTAGTTTGGTTAAGTAAATCACAGTACAGAGTATGATTCAACCATTAAAATGATACTTAGGAAATATTTTAACATATGGGAAATGCTTAAGTTAAATAGCTAATGGAAAAATCAGAATACAACCTTGTATATAGAGTAGGTTTTCAACTATGAAATAAAAACACATAGACAAGAGAATAGAAGAACTACATCGAAGTAACAATAGTGGAAATGTTTCCTCTGTGATAGTGTTACTGGTGACTTTCTTTTTCTTATCCCTCCAGAAATCTCAGCATTTTTCAAATTTGTCTTAAAATGAGCATATATTTCATTATTTAAAATAAATATTATTTTTAAAGAATTCTCTTAGGTAAGTATATTCCTAAGATTTTTGTTGTTGTTGTTATTACCTGACAGGACATTTTTAAACACCCAGATATGACATTAAAATAAATTATGTGTGCACTTGAAATAGCCATTTCCTTCTTACCTGAGTCAGACATCACTTTAAGAAAAGTTTATCTTTCTTTAAAGACCCGGAGCATAAATTCTATAATTTAACAATGACAAAACTCTGATTTAAGGCCTATAACCAAATATCCTCATTTAAAGAAAGAAAAACAGCTACCAACGGCAATGGACATATCTTCGCAGACACTACAGTAAACCTACATAAGTATCTAAAACATTAATTTTTAATATCCACGAATTCTGCCTTTGCATTTCTTTCTCATAAGTTTATTTGTAAACATCCGTTTGCTTACAATATGCTGTAGAAACAGGGAATTTCTTTCTTTCTTTCTTTCTTTCTTTCTTTCTTTCTTTCTTTCTTTCTTTTTTTTCTTTCTGTCTTTCTTTCTTTCTTTCTTTCTTTCTTTCTTTCTTTCTTTCCTTCTTTCTTTCTTTCTTCTTTTTCGGGGGTGGGGGGTGGTCTATCACTGTCTTCTTGTATATTTCCATGCAAAGAATTCCACTATTTGCAGACCACTGAGCCAACTTTGTCTTCATGTAGCTGGCAGTTTCTTGTGGCCTTCTTACAAACACACCTTCTGCCATGATTTTTGCCAGCAGTGAACCAGAGCTTAGTGAACCAACTAACAGCCACAAAGTCAGGACAGATGAGTAGCTGCTTTGTCACAAGAGAAACACATTTTCCTAAAAGGAATATCATTACTTTGTATTGACTATTCAGCTTCCAGCTGCCAATAGCTAAGCAAGGCAGGTCAATATGACCAGATTTGATTGGCTGCGCTGAGCCTTCTCTCTAGAAACATCTGCAGAAGCCCAGGCCAAAAGTTTACTACTAATTAGAATCACTATGCTGTACACCTAAAACTAACATAATATTGTATGTCAACTATATTTCAATTAAAAAGAAATTTAAAAAGAAGAATTACTGGATAAAATGCAAGACATCCAGTTAAACTTGAATTTCAGACAAATGATGAATACATTTTAAAAAAAATATTTTTATTTATTTATTCATGAGAGACACAGAGAGAGAGAGAGAGAGGCAGAGACACAGGCAGAAGGAGCCCGATGTGGGACTCGATCGCAGGTCTCCAGGATCATGCCCTGGGCCGAAGGCAGGTGAGCCACCCAGGGATCCCAATTAATACATTTTTAATACAAATTATGTCCCACCCAAATATTGTACATGGCACTTCTCGTGAAATATCTAGGCCATACTTATAAAAAGCACTCAAAGCTTATCTGAGACTTAAATTTACCTGGGTGTTACGTACTTTTTATTTTCTAAAGCTAACAAACTTAATCCTAATTGATGCACTTAGAAGGTCTAGAGGTCTTTCAGAGGATACAAGAATTGGTAGAAAGTTCAAATTTAATGACAACTGGAAATGCTTAATATTCTCAATCCTCTTTATACTCAAACCATGTAAACCAAAAATGTCCCCATTTTAAGTCTCTTCTTAAGAGAGTTATACCACAATGTGTCCCTGACATGAATCCATACACTGATCTCTGGGTTGTTTTGTTTTTTGTTTTTTTTTATAATTGTAAACTTGTTTTTTTTTTCTTTTTACATGAGGAAACATTTAAATTTTTTTGTTATTCAACACAATAAAGTACCTGTCAAGAATAACAGATGCTTAGATCCCATCTTTGATATCAGAAAGTTGCAACCTAAAGAACCAGACAAAAGCACAAAATAAAAGAGAAAAGGAGACCAAGGTAGTTCTCCTGTGTCCATGACCAGTGTGTACAGGGATCAAGAATAAGTGTCTAGCAACTATATAGTAATTTGTCAGCAGAATTTTATGTCTCTTGTCTCTAAGAAATAAAAGTTTAGACTTGTATTTTGAAAGTTTGCACTTCATTTTTCTAGTAATTTCTATTGCACATTACAGAAATATCAGCTGAGGTCAATTAGAAATAAACAAAAACCTGTCTTTCATGACAGATAGTTTGAAAAGTGCTGATCTAGAAAATATACAATTGTCTTATTTCCTTTCATTTCCATTTGCACATTTCTAGTGGTGGAGAAGTTGCATCAATGTGTTTTCTGATTGAGATACAAGGAATAATGAAACTCATATGAACTACAAAGGAAAAATGCAATTCCCTCAAATTTACTTTTCTTGTCTTCCTAACTCACTCTCTTTTTTAATCTATTCCTTACCCTCTAACCTATGTCACCTTCCTGACCCCAAGGACAATATTTAAGAGTACCAAACCCAAAGACAGGAGATATGAAACTTGTTGGTTGGAGACTGACCCTGGACAGAATGACTCCCCAGCCAAAGCCTCTTGGGTAAAATGCAGGTTGTAACGAGGTCATCTAAGGTCACTTCCTGACTCCTATAGTCCATGATGCCGGGATGCACTTGTTAAACTAGGATGACACTGCATCATTTTAGCTCCAGGGATACACTGGCTGGCCCCTGGGGTACATGGCAAGCTTCAGGCCAATAGCACAAGCTTGACACACTTCAGCCAGGGGCTTTGTGTGACACCCAGCCATTCCCAACAGCTGTAAGCTGGGAGGCCCCAAGTCCAAAAATAGCCCCACAAATTATGATTTCCCTTCTAGAGATGACATCTCTGTGAATGGCACTAAATCAAGGCCATACGGTTAGCTTGACACTTTAGCCAATGCCTCGAAAACAGCTCAATCCCTGGAAGTCTAGATGTACCATCCATCCCACCCAGGGGCTTTCAGTATTTGAATGTTGATGCTCATTTCACAGTCAGGAAACATAATTATTCGTTTTTCTTTAAGGAAGTTTATGACCGAAAGTAATGGGGGGAACATAAATGTACTGACTGTTTACTGAGACTCATAAATGCTACGAACACAGACATATAATTGTCTCTTGGAGATTTGTTCTTGTAGTGTAGAATCTTCATTTTTAGCAATTTAACTACTGAAAGTTTACCCACCTTGAGGAGAATTATTTAGTGGAAAATAAAACTTTGCACCTATTTCATTCTCTGCTCCAACAACTTTCATCCTTTCAGAAAACTGGCTTTCACATAAAATTTGCAGAAGGTAGCTTTTTATATAGGGCTAGTAAAACTAAGAGGTAATTAGTACAAACCAAACCTCTAAATAATAATGTCAAGTTTTAACATCTGCAGAGCTCTGGATCAACAGTAACTAATAATTTCTCTCTGTTTTCCTCTGTGAGAAATAAACTTTGTTATTCACAAATTATCAAGAAAGAAAACAAAACAAAACAAAACAAAAAAAAGAAGTAAAGCAATTGGTTCTGGCCAATTAGAAGAAGAAGAAGAAGAAGGGGAAGGAGAAAAAGAAAAGAAAAGAAAAGAAAAGAAAAGAAAAGAAAAGAAAGAAAAGAAAAAAGAAAAAAGAAAAGAAAAGAAAAAAGAAAAGAAAAGAAAAGAAAAGAAAAGAAAAGAAAAGAAAAGAAAAGAAAAGAAAAGAAAAGAAAAGAAAAGAAAAAATGGTAAAGCTCAGGTCAAAATTCAGCAAGTACAAGCAAATGTTTACACCTGTTCAGAGTTAAGAACAATGGTCACTTATGACTAGGATGGACCATTAGGTCACACTGAGCTCATTTAGGAGACCTTCCAGGAAGGCTTGGCATTGCAGGATGGGAGAAACCAGTGTGAAATCCCTAGACTTTTGGATTACTGCTCTCCTACCTTAACTGCTGCAATGACAGGTCCATATGTGTGTGCAGGGGAGGAGGGACAGAGATGCTGCAAGTAACTCAGTGTGTACATGGCCTGCCTGTAGCTTTCCCCCCAACCCCACAATGGGCAACTGTGCTAAATTTGTCAGTTACCCCTTCCAGGAGTGGCCATACTGTCAGGGTCCCCAGGATGTCACCTCTTGGCTAGCAAAGATAGTTAAAAGTGAACCACTCCAACAAAGGGGAAAAAAAATAACAATGCTGAATAAGACCCCTTACCAGCTCATCTCTTTTCCTTCCTCTCCAAATTCAGTAGGAAAAAGAATTGAGAGCTTGTCAGGATTAGCTGCATGGCATTAAACAGTCCCTCCCAGGGAAGGTACAGAGAAGAGACTCCCTGGTACCTAGCTTTGGAGAGTGGCCCATAGGAACCCACTGTCAGCAAGTCTCCAAAAAAGCAGCATCTGGAAAAGGAGACATCTGGCCCAGAGATGCCTCTTTCTTCCTCCCCTCCCAGACCTTAGGCTGAAAACATTGAATTCTCTTGTTCTATAAAGGAGGACAAATTATTAAAAGGAACATAGGGAAGCCCGTCTATTTCTCAACATCCTAGATTCCCACCCAACCATCTGGGGTCAGATGCTCATTCTTCATCTCTCTCTGACAAGGGGGTGGGAGGCTCATGCCAATGCTTGGGTTCATTCTGATTTTAAGATTAAGACAGAGTCTTCTCTCCCCTCTTGAGAGAAAGGTACACAGGTGTCCAGAGAGGGGGAAACAGGGACCACTGTGCTAATGTGGACCTGTGGATCAGGTGGTTCTGACAATGGGAAAGGCTGCTGTCCAGATCGAGCTCATTTATTTTTGTTGAAAACTTTAAAAATTAGTTTCTTGGTAAAGAAACAATGTTGTGTCAAGGTCCCTAGAAAAATCAAACAGTGTTATTCTATAAGGTCTTAATGGGAGGATCTATCCATTTTGACCAGGGATAAATGTATTAGATTCAATATGTTTGGTTTGGGAAATCTCTTTTTGTCAAACCCAGGATAACCAATTGTCCATTATACCATGTCCTTGCTAAGAGAAGCTGATGTAGAAATATTTAACCACCCCATCCATAAACATTCTTTCCTCCCAGAGCAGAAAAAGGCTTATCTTCTCAAGGCCTAATGTTATTTATTTTCCAGTGAAGGGATATGATTTTTATGCCAGGTACAGTTTTCCTTTAGCATTTTTAAGTGCCTGCCTTTTAAATGACTCCTAGAACTGAGATCCTGACCACTTGCCCTTGTTAAATATCTGGTGATCCTTTTCCCCAACAGATGGGAAGGGCCTCCTGATATGCCCCTGGCCTAATTTCAATTTGGGTAATTGCATTCTGTCGACTTGAAATTTCCCCACCAGTTTAATCTGCCTGGGATATGGTGCCTCCTTCTCGGTCCTGAACTGCCTGGCGTGCCGATGGAGGCTGGGGAACAGCTGGTGCATTCCACCCCAGAAGTGGATACATTTTAGCGGCAGGTGCAAAGGTTTTCTTCAGCCGAATACAAATTCTAACATAGGAATAAGCCTCTTGGATGCTTTTTATTTTTATTTTTCTCAATGAACATAACTTTCGCAGAACCAAAAATATAAAAGCATCCAAAGCACAAATATGAATGGAAAAGAAAATACATGTTCACTAAAACCAATCCATTGTGTGATCATTTTGCACTCCATGAATCTTACAATGCTTCTAGATTTGAATGTTGACAATAAGGATAAATAATTCACATAAAGCAGACAACCATTCCTTTTCTCAAATAATTTTACACACAAATACATGTACACACCACGCAAAAAGATGTACACACGGGGGCACATGGGTATGTGCATACATCCTTACATGCATGTATAGGGGTGTGTGTGTGTGTGTGTGTGTGTGTGTGTGTGTGTGTGTTTAGGTATACCAACTCTTACCTCCCTCTGGAGGGTCCTTTTTAGTTGGGAATAAAAACAGCTTTCCCCACAAAAACACCATGTTAGGCATTCTATGCATATCTTATTTGAGTAGGTAATACATTTAACTGTAAAGAGCTTATCTCCTGTAACAAACTGGAATCTTAGAAGGTATCCTATCCATTTCTGTTTCCCTGGCACCTAGAACATAGTAGGTACTTAACTAATGGATTAAAATATAAACTACGTAGACAAACCTATTTAGTCTTTAGCTCTAAGACCCAAAATGCAATTTAAGGACTGCAGGTCAAGGTATACTTTTTTAAGGTACACCTTAAAACTCCAGGAACATTGGTGGCCCCAAACTCACATCCCTTGGCCACCTGAGCTCTAGGAACAGTTAAATGCAAGCATAGGCTCACCTTGCAAATGACCAATACCATCTCTCAGAGGTGACTGTCAGAGATGCTGGTCTGCAGGTTCAAGGTGAGTGCACAAAACCAACAACAAACCAGTGGAGAATAGGAGCTAGTAGAGAAATGCTCCTGCCTCCCAGACTTCAGGCAGACAATTCTGGAAGTCCTTCCATACCTTCTCTGGATATCTCCATAAAACTGAATCCTACTGACCAACCTCAGCTTTTTTTTTCTGTAATCTTTTTCTCAGTGACCTTGATAACACACCATTGTATTGGATGTTTCTCCTTCCCATCTTCTCACTCCCTTGCTCCTGCTTCAGGGAATTACATCTCAAATGGACTATCTGCCCCCTTGCCTCAGGCTCTGAATTTAGGGGAACCCAAACTCTAATGACTTAGGACATCACCATGCTGACAGTCACACCAGCAGACTATCCACATATGAACATATAGAGTATCTATTCCCCCAACATTCATTTTCTTTCCCTATCATAGGACAGATAAGCCATACACCAAGACCACTCTGATATATATAGGCTGACAGATTATATGCTATATTTATGCCAGGAAAAAGGAGGAGAACTAAGATTGTGTCTTGATGTATTCTAACCATATTAATTTAGCTCTAAATATCTTACCTTACCAATGGCTCAAGAGGCATTCCCAGAGTCTCATAATTAGTAGGACAGTTCAGATTCTGCCTCATTTTAGCCTCTGTGGGTCACCATAAATTAGCTTAGAGGCCCCAAGCCTCTGTATGACTCAAGCTGACTTGAATCCTAATTTGTACTATGCAGCAATCTTGGCAATGCCACTTGCATGCTTAAGTCTTTTGCTCTCTTGGCCCTTGGAAAAAAAATATTTGCAGTAGCACCTGTCTCTGCCATCCCTGTTTAGTGTAGATCATCAATGGGTAGTGTCCTAACCTAAGAATACAGCCTGATGAAGACTTGGGTCCACCATGTAATGACTATGCATGTCATGAAGCCAAGGGCAGGCTGCCACAGAAGAGGGCCAAGCCATCTTTGAGTTGACTGTCTCATACTCACTGGAGGGCTACCCTGTTGGCCACACTAGATAGAGAAATGCAGGGAATTCTCAGCAGTTTTGAAGACACCAGTGTTTAGACCTCTGGCTTCTTTAAGGCCAAATTGCGGTCAGTGCCTAACATAGTAGCCAGAGTGGGCCCAAGGTGAGCTCAGGGACCAAAGTCTTTCAGTTCATGGAAAGAACTCCAGTACCTTAAAAGTAGTATTAGAGAAGACCCATGAGGGACATGGATCATCCTTTGATTTTCATAAAATTAATGATTTTTTATAAGACTGTAAAAGCTCTACTTTCTCACTATAAAATGCTGAAATGCAAAATTGCATTAAAACAATTGTATAAAAATTACATAAAAATATACATCTCTGATCCTATCTGATCCTATCACACAGAGGTAACAGCTATTAATATTTGCTCTATTTGTTTCTAGTTTTTCTTATGAATAATGAATATATATTTCTCTCTTTCTCTGTGTTGTCCCTCTGTCCATATATGTGAGATCTAGAAAAAAATATTGTATTTCTGTGCTCTTCCTTCTTATGACAACATACTGTGAACATTTTCTTTGAACACACCACTTAATGGGGACATAATATATAATCACAATATTTTGTAATTCCTGTTATATTTTGTAATTCTCTGTTTTGTATTCTCTGTATTCTATGTTATATATTTTGTAATTCTCTGTTATAGGGTTTTTTAATGTTTGTTATGTATAATCTTATATTTATATATATTTCATATACATGTTTTGAGGTTTTTCCCCCCCTTTCAATGTGGATTCTGGGATTCCTTTCTGCAACAAGGGGCAGATACCCATCAGTGGGTAGTGTCTGGGTCATTCACATAACCATGACAAGCCATCTTCTGTGTGTTGATATCTATTGTCATGGTCACAAGATGACCACAGCAGTGTTGGCCATGTTATAATCGCTCACCTCAAGTAGTTTCTTCTTCCTCTGGTATCTTCTAAAAATGTAAGAAATCTTACTAAAGGCTCCTGCCCTCAACAGTCTGCTCCTCATAGTTCATTGGACAAAATGGGTCACATGCAATTTCCTAACTCATTCACTAATGGAGATGGAAGGGTAATGATTGGTTTAGACTACGTAAGACACACCTCCCTCTGAGCCTAGGCAAAAGATCATTGGCTCCAAGCAAACAGCGGCATATGGCTGGAGAATGGAACATGTGCTGTGGACCAGAATGGAGTCTTCCTGAAAAGAAGGGAAGACTTAAAGAGGAATTATATTTAGGGAGGCAAGACGCAATTGTCTCCAATATAAATTAAACTTGTTTCATTATCTTCTCACCTACATTATCATGCTCTCTTCCCCGATAACATTGTCCTTCCTTAATTTACCACCTAGACACTCCTTTTTAATCAAATGTGTGCTGGTTATCCATGAATCTCTAAAAAGTTAACTGAAAAATTAACATCATAATGATAATGAGTTTAAGGTCTTGCTCTCCTTGGAGGCATTTCTGTTCTAAAAGGGAGTTCTGAAAGATATAATCATCTTCAAGATCTATAAGACCAAAGTAATAATGGTAGTATGGCAGGCAAGAAAGGATTCAAGACCCACTGGGGCCCTCCAACCACCTTGCTCACTCTGTTACACTCACACTGGCCTCCCTGCTGTCTCTCCAGGAAGCCAGCAGACTTACACCTGGGAGCCTTTGCACTTGACTTCCCTCTGCCTGAAACAAGCTTTCACTAGATAGCCTCAGGGCTTAAGTCCTTGCTTCTTATAGTTTTCTTACCCATAAGCCACCTTATTACAGAGGTTTTCCTTGATCCTCTTACATAACATAGTACCTTCACTTCACTCTGTAGCCTATTACCCTATTTTCTACATATTTGGCACTTATAACCGCCTGACATGGTATGTAGGTGTTTACTGTCTTTCTCCTAAGTAGACAGTAAATCCTATGAGACTGGAGTTTATGTTTTATTCATTGTTGGTTTCTCTGAGCCTAGACACAGTGCCTAAAAAGCAGGCATTCCAGTGCTAAACATTGAGCTGCATCAGAGTAGAAGTCAATGGGACCTAATCCTGTGTAGGCCTCTTTCTCTGTTATAACTCTGATGCCCACAGTAAGTCTAAGTAGGTCATATTTTCTTTTTCACCTATTTCCCTCTAGGCAAGACCTTCATTTTCCAGGATGTGCTATGTAGCTGTGTATGTCTTGAAATCTGAACAGTATCTATCTCTCTAATATGAAATAAAAGGCAAGCCCCAACTTAAGACACATCCTATAACTTGTAATACTATCTAATTAATAAAATGTGTTTCAATTTTGATTAAAATTTATCTTGAGTGCCAGAAATACTCATAAAAATATATCTAAAAGCTACAAGGAAATAAATAATGTAATTATTCAACAATAACTTTAGAAGTACATTACAATGTGACTTGGAGCTCCATCTAATACTCTGGTTGAGACAGATACACACACACACACACACACACACACACACACACTGTTTTAGAAGCTTTCAGGCAAAATGGTGATATGAATATGTGGTCATAATCACCCACATGAAACTATGAAAAAGTCTATATTTGAGTTGGGAAAAGGACACACTAGGAACCATATAGATGTACCAGAGAGCAGGCATGATTTCTGGTCATTGTGGTGTAAATATGCCAGATTAAAAGAAAGGCAACCACACTGCAGTGTCAGAGAAGTGAGAGAAAAAAAAAAAAACCTGTCTAAGATAAATAAGAATGAGATTCCAGCAGAACCTAGATAGCACTCACTGCCTGTGTGGAGACAGAGATGGTAGTGTATGTTTGGACTCTAGCAGCATCTTTGGGAAGACTAAGGTAGCAGACATCTTCATGAGCAGCCTTCCTAGGCTTGTGTTATGCTAGCATAGCCCAGTCAGTTCTGAAGGGAGATCAGGGTACTCTGACCTCAGACTTTGATCTCAGAACAAGGGTACCCTTGCCTGTCAAAGAACAGAGCTCTGATCAGCTAACTCTTGGCTTCCTCACAAACTTGAGGAGTACACTTCTCAGCAAATCTCCAGGCAAAGGGGCTCTAGAGTGGCAAGATAGAAGCAAAGCACGCATAAGCTGGTCCCTTCTCTGAAAGACTTCTGTAGGTCACCCCTCAATCTCTGATGGCACCCAACCCAGTTCTCAGTTCCATGTATTGGGTAATATGTTCTATTTGTGGAATGCTACATAACTTTCATTTTAAATACCATATTCTCAACTAAATATTCAAGGATGCAGAATATGATGCAGAATATCCTCATGTCATGATATATGTTGTATTAAGTGAAAAAGTGCACATACATGAGTCAGGGGTATTGGATTACAACTTCACAATATTTTATACATACAGCACACACAGAAATCCATACAAAAGTAGTAGAAAGATATACTCCATTATGGTAATAATAACCAAAAAATCCTGAAATTACTTTTATTTTTTCTTTCTAATTTACATGTTATGAGAAAAGAAATTTAATTGGCCCTTCATTCCAAATATTTCCAGAACCTATACACTATGCACCGCTGCTAATACCCTGGTCAGAAGCACCATCATTTTTCACCTGGATTAGTGCATTAGCCTCCTAATAGGCCTCCTGGCTTCCATTCTCATAGTCTATCCACAACACAGCAGCTAGAGTAAGCTTTTAAAAATGTGAGTCAGATTCCTCTGCTCAAAACTCTCCAGTGGCTGCATATCATGCTCATTTCATAAGCCTCTCTATTACTTTACATATTTCTCCTGCTATCATCCTTGTACAGAATCTAGTAAGATAAGACTGGTCTTCTTTCCAATCTTCAGACTTGCCAAACATCCCCTTCTCTTTGCACAGGTTGTTCCTGCTGCCTAGAACACTCTTCCTTTCAATAGCACCATCTTCAAGTCTTTAATGCCTCCTTTCCAAGCAGCCCAGCCATCACCCCAAAACCCTCTTCCTCCCTCCTGTTAGCAAGATTCCCCAACTTACCTTCTTGGAGCCATGTTGCAAAGTTACAGGGAATAAGATTCTCACAAAGTAGAATGTGAACCGTGCCCTCTGACATTGTGAGCAATGTAAAGACCCCACTTTATCTTACTCTTTCCCTCCTCCTGTGAGGCTGTCAGCTGCATGAGGGTAGAAATGTCTTTAGCAGTTATGGCTTTCACCTCAGTTTCTAGAATAATGCTGCATGTAGCACCTGCTACTGGATGAATGAATCACAGAATAATAGAAATAAAAGTGATTTTTATTTTCTTCTGTAAATGTTCTCTGTTTTCCCTATTATTTATAAAAACTAGAAAATAATTAGTAAAAGGAAAAATGTATAATACTACTCATTCCATTTCTCTTGCTTTTAGCCTGGAAAGTAAATTTCTTCTGGACTCACACTAACGAACAACTAAAGAAGATTATCTGTTTAAACTATCATTGAATCAAATACCCAGTAAAGCATCTCTAAGCTCTTCAGTCATTTCCATGGGTTTTCCCCACTCCCACTGATTTTGGTGTAGTTTCTGATCAGTCACGATGGTAGGAGATGACCCAATTTCATAACATCTGAAGCTATTCAATTTTTCTATGATATGATTCCATCATGGGCCAAGTCGAATGGTCCAGCAGAGAGATGCTCTCACATTCTCTTAAAAGGTTATCCTTTGGGCTTTCTTTTAAGATATTGTTTCTTAGGAGAAAAATTGAAGCTTATATCTAAGGACAAACTATACGATGAAACTTTTTCTCTGTTATCAGTCCTCCTACCCTTACACATGGCAGAAAACATTCTGAAGACTCAGACTTTCAGCTCTAAAAATGTTAATGACTAAGTGCATTTGAACCTATCTTTAAATCTGCTTTTAACTATTTTTAAAATCAGTTAAGGTATTAACCCACTGAAAATTTTGGTAATTTGTAAAATATCTCCGAGCTGACTCTCTGACAATGGTAAATAAAACCAAGCCAACACACAAAAACCATATATGAGATTCATCCTTTGCCACTCTTTGCTTTATTTAATATTGCAGCAATTTCCTCTGTAATAAACAACTCAAAATCGAGCAAAGACATACCAACCATAGAGGAGAAAATAAGTCTGGTCAGCAGAAATTTGGGACCTACCTTTAATCCTTTAATAATGGTCCAGAAAATAATTTATCTCTTGCTGTTATTTTGTATCTGGCAGTTCAACCAAAGATATCATTCTGTCCTTAGCAGGGAGAATCACTTTTACTCTAGCCTTGGTGGATAGCTTTATATAATTTATATATTTTTTAATTTTGGTAATAGCAACTAGCTGGCTAAGGCAATAAGCCCTTTTTAACACAGACTAAATAAAGAAATCTCTCATATTTCAATTAACTAACTGAACCAAATCATAACGAGCATGACTGTTTCATTTCATTTGGCTGTTGCTCAAAGAATGTTCACTCAAAAAATGTTTCATTGTTAATATTTATAATGTTCACACTAACATTATAAACATTATAACTAATACTATAATGTTCATACTAATATTGGAAAATTAGAAAAACACCAATCTGTGATAGAAGGGCCATTACACCAACTAAAACTCTTGTTTTTATTGAATTAATGGTGTTGTCCTTGGCTTTTTACCTCTAGAAATGTGGCAGGTGCCAGGCAAGCAATGGGTAGGAATGAAAGATAGTGTGTCATACAAAGGTACATATGAGTGGTCCCATTTATTTAAAAATCTTGAAATTATCAATAGTCTCACTGGTTGTATGCTTTATGCTGCAGATTTTTTAAGTATGTAGGTGATAAACTATTTCCAATACCATATATACCATTCTTGCAAATCATAGTAGTCATTGAGTAACAATTGATAAATGTAATTAATCTTTTCTTAGGACACATAAAGATTGTGTATGAAAACATCATATAGTTGTCCTCAATTAGATATGTTTCAAAAATTATATGTAAATTCTATCAAAAGTCCATCCCTCTGATCAACTCACAAGTACATATAATTCTTACAAACACTTGTATGTACTATATTATTTTAAAATTAGTAATATTTGGGATGCTAGGGTGGCTAAACAGTTGAGCACCTGCCTTCGACCCTGGGAGTGATCCTGGAGTTCCAGGATCAAGTCCCACATCGGGCTCCCTGTGTGGAGTCTGCTTCTCTCTCTGCCTGTGTCTCTGCGTCTCTCATGAATAAATAAATAAAATATTTAAAAAAATAAAATAAAATAAAGTTAGTAATAATCATTTTAAATAACCCATTATAGAATTTGTTTCTAAGTGATTAAACTTATTAATAATCTAATATTGTGAAATTCTAAATATAAACATCTTTCTATTTGTCATTTGGTCATCAATATTCATAAATTTCCAAATTTCATGCACACTTTTTTTTTTTTTAATTTTCATTTCCGCATCTCTGAGAGCAGGTTGTGTCACATAATGGATGATATGAAAGTACTGCATTCTAGCTTAATAGGACACCTTTTGTTCTCCTTCCCAGTTAGAGCGATAGAACATAAAATGATGATGTTTCTTGTAATCATTGCTTCTTGAATTCAATGAAATATAGGAAGAGACATTGTTTCCCTGGTTCACTAACTAGATTTGTTGTATGATATTATACCTGGCCGAAAGTTGGTTAACTATATTCCAGGACAGATAGGTCCAGGGTCCCACACATGAGGGTACTTAGCACTACGCTTGACAAAAAGCAAGCTTTCAACAAATGAGAACAACTGCCTTCTCTGACATGAAATATCTGAGTATGTATAGAAGATGCTGATCCTGACCCTGCTAATTTCCTTTATTAAATTCCTGTTCCCATGCCCTTCTCTTTTCTGGAGGCATGCCTTTGTCTAAAAAACCCCCTTTACCCAGAGTAGCCTGGGAGGTTACAACTATCTGCCTGCCTGGGGTGGGAGGGGAAGGGGGGGACACATGACCAGAGGTAGAAAATCCCAGCTCTTTTGCCTAAAGGCAGGCAATGCAACTGCTTCAGAGCTTCTTCCCCAGGGATAAAGCTAAACTGGACTTCTGAAACCACGCCCTTGCCTAACTCCTCCCTTGTCCTACTCAGCTTCCCTGACTCAAAGTTTTTTCATGAGAGCACTCCTTCAATAAATCACTTACACAAGATTTACAAGTGCTTCTCCTAGACAACCCTACCTAAGAGTATGTTTCCTCAGGTTTCGGCTGGGTGTGGTATTTCTACTGGTTTCTACAAGATGTTTGGCCAGCATCATCATCTGAAAACAACCAGTTGAGCCTTAGGGAACCAGACGTAGGGATTTACACATCTGCCCTCACGGTGTCAGGGGGAAACAGATATGTAAATAAACAATCACAAATTAGTAAAATGCACATAGATGAAAGGTGCTATAGAAATACCGGAGAAAAGAGTGAATAATGCTGCTGGTAATTCACTGAAAGCTATGTTGAGAGAGTTAAATTTGGGTTCAATCATGAAGACATGAAAGTGGCTGAGATTTGCTCAGGTAGACAAGGGGTAAGGCTGAACCAGAGAGAAAATGCCACATTTAGTTAAAAGAGGTTTGAGAAACCATGTTGTGTTCACAAATCTGCATGTAATGTGGTAAGAGGGAATAAGCTACAAACTGGCACAAGATGAATGTGTGTCTGTGCATATACACATACATAGAATTACATAGAATTTTTGATCAATTACATGATGAAGAACCGGAGAAAGATAAGTAGGAAAATGACATAGATTTCTTTAAGTTTTTTAAAGTAATTATTTAAGTTTAGGTGAAATATGGATGAGAAAAAATTCAAAATGTATAACATGATATAAACATTTAGTTTATTAAAGAAGATTCTAACAGCAATATAGAGAATGTAAGGGAATGGAGTGGATCTGCAGGAAGAAAGACCATTTGAAAGATGGGAATAAAGATGCCAGAAACTCTGCAGGCTGGGAGGATACAGGCTCTAGAGGAACTGGTCAAAAAAAAAAAAAGGAACTGGTCTGCAATTAATCTACTTATACACTCAGATGTGTTGGGGTCATTCTATTTCTTGCACTTAGTAGGTAAGTAGGCACAAAGCCAGACCCCCTACATCTTTCCGGATAGGTCAGAGAGTATGGGACTCCACGTGAGAAGGGCAAAGAAAATCTCAGTCATCCGTCAGGCCCTATTATCAGCAACAGGATCCCTCTGTGAAAAAAAGACATTTGTCTCTCCATTGGGGTGAATGTTTCAGAACCTCCAGCTCTGTAAAACCATTCCCATGCAGTTGATATCTTCCATCTTTTCCTTATATTAAAGGGACTTGTATTCTTTGATTTCTCTGTAAATCACCATTATGCTTTTGACAAGCACACAGCAACCCATTACAATATCCCAGGGAAGAAGAGATAAGGGTTAAACTAAGACAATGATCTAGGGAAGGAGAAAGGGATGGGAGGATCGGGATGCGGCACTGAAGGATTTATTTGGTAAAAATAAAATAAATGCAAACTGGAAGTAAGATAGGCTAAAGTAGAAAATACCTACTTATGCCACCTTAAAAATCTTTATGCTCAGAAATGCCACAGTGCTGGCACACTAAAATAATGCTAAATAGCTCCTTGTTTGTTAAACCACAAAAGTGTATCAGTTCACAAAACTCAATTCAAGAGAGGCAGATAAGGAAAAGGGAAATAGAGACATAAACAAAAGCTATCTTCCTAAATCATAAAAGTAAGATATGAACGTTTAGCTAGGTCTGAAAGCTAGGAAAACAAACAAAAAAGGTGTCATTTTTCCCTTATAAAATTTCATCATTAAACTCTGGGTGTGCTAACTATGGCCATGAATCATAGCTACATGGCACTGATGCTACGCTACTCTACTCTCCTCTGGGAGAGGCCACTATGCCATTGTGTTATGAAAGCAGGTCTGAGCCCAGCCAATGGCTAAACATTGTCTTAGGTATCCAATGACCCATGCCTTCGCCAAATATTCACAGGCTCAGCTGTGAGTTGTATCCTCCTGTTAGAAAGTTTTGTTAGTGACTTATCTTACAAGGAGAGAGGGAAAAGGAAGCAAAGATACTCTCCCTTTGACCACAGGGAAGTGCCTGGCAATGCTTCTACTCCTGAATGCACATGAGTGTAGACAGATCCCCTTTATATGGGATGCCTGGGTGGCTCAGTGGTTGAGTGCCTGCCTTTGGCTCAGGGCATGATCCCAGTATTCTGGGATGGAGTCCCACTTGGGTTCCTTGCAGGGAACCTGCTTCTCCCTCTGCCTGTGTCTCTGCCTCTCTCTCTAGGTCTCTCATATTCATGAGACATACATAAAATCTTTAAAAAAAAAAAACAGATCCCCTTTATAGAGCTGGTCCACCCATCCCCCAGCTCCTGTGCATAAGAGCTCACAGCTGCCCCACCTCCGGATAATTACCCAGAGTCCCCACTTTCAAGAGAGAAATACTTTCTAATGTGACTTAGGCTCCAGAATCCCCAAAGATGAGGACAGGGCTGATTGTTTTCCCCTGAGAGCACATCCTTGCTTGACTCTTTTCCCTTTCCTATTCTGCTTCCCTCACTTCCCTGATTTATTTATTTTTTCCCATTTGCTTCCTGAAAAGCACTCTTACAGTAAATCACTGAGACCCAAATGTCTCCCCCAAGGCCTGCTTTTAGGAAACCTGACCTAAAATAAAAGGGTTAACAACAATATGGCTGGCCTAAAATAAAAAAACTGGCAACTGAGGTTTTTAGCAAAATAAGAGAGGGAGAACATTATTTGGTGGTAATATTCGTAATCCTAACAATACTGGCAAAAGAGAAGAGATGCTTATATTTTATTAAGTCTCAAGATAACATGATGGTCCAACAGAGAGGAGTTATGTAGTAATTATCCGTGACAACAGCAACATCACATCAGCAAGGCAGACTAACAATTACATGTTGTTTTCCTTTGGAATTGTATTGACAGTAATACAACACTTGTACCACATAGTTCTATTTGTATGCCATTAAGTATGTGACCTTGAAAAGAAGTTGCTTAATCTTTCTGATCCTCAGTTTCCCTATCAGCAAGATAAGTATAAAATGCCTTCTTCCTGTAATCATCATGAATATTAAATGAGAGGCTCCTGCAAAGCAATTAGCATAACACTTGGCTCTCTCCAAATATTAATTTCCTTCCACTTTCCTACCATGTCACCATCAATTAATATTTCTTTTTAACGCACTGGCTGTATTGTACCGTAATCAACACTAAGATTTAATCTAAGTTTATTCTTTTATCATTGTTCAAGGTGATGTGATCAGTATGAGAGATTATTTCCCATGCTTCTGAGAACAAATTATGGGAAACTGACAGGACTCATATGAGAGAGAGAGAGAGAAAGAGAAAGAAGAGAGAGAGAGAGAGAGAGAGAGAGAGAGAGAGAGAGAGAGCTGGGCAAGCAAAAACACAAATATCCACTAATTTTTCCCTGGGAAGTCCCTCTGTATTTCTAAATTTTTGTTAAAGATGGTCTCCCACCCATAGGAGGGCTGGGCATCTGACTCAGCTGAACCAATTAGACTTATTTCCCAAAACTGTTTGTCTTGAGTGACCACAGGATGCAAAATGGTTGACATTTCTTCCTCATCACAGTGATGCCCTGAACAGAATCCTCATTAGTTCCTGCTCCTTGATCTCTCAAATTCAGCTCTTCTTTGAGAGGCTTTTGATTTCACAATCTACTTATCATTTCAATAAATTGCTCTTATTGCTGCTAGCCAAAGATAGTCTCTGTTACTTGCCACCAAAAGAGCCCTATAAACAGTGATGCTTAAATTTTAAAAAATTCAGTAATTTCAAATAAATCTTTAAAGATGGACTTAGGACCTTACATTCTAAAGTGGAATGCTGGGGGATCCCTGGGTGGCTCAGCAGTTTTGCACCTGCCTTTGGCCCGGGGCACGATCCTGGAGACCCAGGATCGAATCCCACGTCGGGCTTCCGGTGCATGGAGCCTGCTTCTCCCTCTGCCTGTGTCTCTGCCTCTCTCTCTCTCTCTCTCTCTCTGTGTGACTATCATAAATAAATAAAAATTTAAAAAAATAAAATAAGTAAATAAATAAATAAAGTGGAATGCTTTAAAGCAAAAAAAAAAAGAGAAGAACATTCTCAATTTTATTTGAAGGGATCAATATCATGGTTATTCACAAATATTTATGTTTTATATATATAGGATTATTTGCCAGTTCTGACACCAATGCATGATATATCTTAATTAAATATGTTTTACATTAGAAATATATTACACATGATGATAAATTTCAGATAACCTGATGCCACTTTCATGTTTCACTTATGTGTTTTAAAACATATGCCCCTTCTCAAACTAAAGATTAATACATTAAAAAATAATAAAAAATAAAAATGAATACATTAGCAGATTATAGTATCCCTGCTAATATATTAGCAGATTCAGTATTCCATAAATACTGATATTATCAAATCACAACTAAATTATGGTAGAATAGGAGAATATCCCAGAACTTCTGATTACAGATGAATCACTATAAAATTAACAATGTACTATCCCATAGAGTATGTTCTGGTATCTATTATTTATCTGTCAAATTAATAGGGTATACCAGATCCTAAGTCACACCAGGACGATTCTTACAGCTCAGGGGAGTATCCCTTCTAGACATACCTTCTATCCATCCCACACATATTATTACTATATTGCTGTCCCACTGCTAGACTACATCCAAGTATGCTTAGACTCGGTAGGCAAAGAGACCAGAGTCTCTATGGAACTCTCAGCAGGGCAGCTCCTTGTCTAGGGAAATGTAAGCCCATGGTATTCTGGAGATCAAGTGCAGGTTCCCGAGGTGCTGTGACATTTTCAGGACAGCTCACTTTGGTGTTTAGCCACTTGAAGCTCCAAGTTCTCCTCCCCAGTCCCTATGTTACTCTATCTCCCTCAGAGAAGCTACTTCAGGTCAAGTTTGTGCCATTGCAAACTCATGCATCTATTGAACAGACATTTACTGCTTGGTGGTAATGTGTAAGGCTCCCAGCTGGACTCAAAAAAACAGTGGTAACAGAACTGATGAAATCCTCACTTTCACATTTGGATGTGAGTGACCAGGATGGGCAAGAAGCAGGTAAATAAGTAGACTAACTAGACAATTCCAGATAGCCATAAGCACTATAGAGAAAATAAGGAAGGTGAGTTGATTGAGAGGGAACCATTTGGTAGTGACAGGATGGCTAAATTTAGTTTTGGTGATTAGGAAGGGTCTTTCAGGGGAGGTAACCTTCTTGTCCTATGACTGTGCCAAAGAACTATATAAACAGATTTAAATTTTGTGAGAAGAGCAGAGGACATCAAAACACACCCGCAATGCACTGGTTATTATAGGGTATGTGTCCCACCGGCCTGTACCACACAACACTCAGGATATCTTAGTTTTTTAAAAAAAAGAAAGAGCTCAAATCTTCCTGAATGCCACACATTTTATCTCACTTGTGGTGTGCTTTGTAAACACAAAAGATAATATGACTTGGCTACCTAAGTGCTTTGTTCCTTGAGAAGAAATCATTCTCTTTTTCCCCCCTTTGGCATATTGATTACTCATTAATCCAGCAAAACAAAGGATTAATTAATCTCCATGGTTCAATGAAGAATAAATTAGCACTGTTTAAAGTGGGCCTGATTCAATATTACAAATTGGAGGAAATGTTCCACACACTCTCTCTCCATTCACTTCTCCAAACCTAATCTCCAGAGAATGTATTGGAAGACTGAATTTAGTTTGCATGATATTTTGTATTCTGGCTCCTTCTTTAAAATTCAGTCCCTTGAAATACTCATTGCTTTCCCCAAACCCCACTTTAAGTATTTCCAAACACGGTAACAGCACCATTTTTTAAAAGTGTTTTAGACATATCACTTATCTGAAACAACCTTTTCCTTTGTAGAAAACAATTTGAATAGCCAGTTTTTCAAAACTGAAAATAATACAGCAGCCACATACATTCAGGCATTTACATAATTGTCCGATTATTTCTCCCGGCACATGAAAAAGATTCATACATATCATCATATTCAGTCAGAATGCTTCTGTAAACTACAAAACATGTGTAGGTGCAGTCTCTCTGAGCATCCTCAGGAAGAAAAAAAAAAGGATGGTGTGTTTTCTAAAGTCATTTTTTTTGGTTCTAAATTGAGTTTTTTCAGAGCTATAAAAGAAATCCAATGTTGGATTCTCAGAATGCATTAAGGGGTAGGATCTACACTTGTAAAGAAAATACTGCTATTTGAAATGTCAATATCTAGGATATGATATCCTCCTCTGTGCCCACTCCTCATTTTTTTGTTGTTGCACTTATATTAGCTTAAAGGAACTGTGTATTGAGATTTAGCCTCCAGATTCTTAGCCAAAATTCCTACAAAGTAGTAATATTTGAATGAGTAGAGAAAAAAAAAAAACCTTAAGAGTTGTCTTGGTCTCCTGTGAGCTTATTTTTATTGTTAGATATTCTAAGACAACAATTTCATTTTCTGTTTCTCTTTTTGATGAGGAATGATCAATGATTTTTCAAGTAAGGATTTTAAAATAAATGAAAAACCAGCTCTTTTCTGTAAAAATTAAAAAACAAAATCTTGAGCAGCCCAGCAGGGCTTAGTGCCACCTAGAGACCTGGGATCAAGGATCCTGGAGACCTGGGATCAAGTCCCATGTCAGGCTCCCTGCCTGGAGCCTGCTTCTCCCTCTGCCTGTCTCTCTCTGTCTCTCTCTGTCTCTCTCTCTCTCTCTCATGAATAAATAAATAAAATCTTTTACAAAATAAAAATAAAATCTTATTCAATATGTATTTCTTTAATGGCGTATCAACATAGTATACTATAATGTCAAGAGGAAAATATCTATTGCCAAGGTAAACTACATGGCGTGTACTAATACCTTATGGTTGTAAGAGTGAATATATGTGGTTTCTCATTCAGACTGCCCCCACCCCACTAGTTTGACTTAGGCAAATTCTTCCATTCCCTAGAGCCCAGCCTGATCACCTGGAGAAGGAGAGGTTACATCAGATGGTCTATAAGGTCATGTCCAACCCTACAATTGTATGACTCAATAACTCAGCTGACTATTCTTGATGACATAGTTAAAATGACTTTGACTTTAGAGTCTATATTTAGAGACTGGGTACCTTTGGCAAGGTAAAGCATTCAAGGAGCCAAGCTGGCAACGAGACTTGAGAAAGGCAAGTGGAAGTAATGCTGTTGCTGGCAAAGACCCAGGGTTGGTTCTCCATCCAACCTCAAATCATTCCAGACCAAGCTTATAGTCACAGAGACCCAGAGACCAATACTCACTTGGGAGAATTCTTTAAAAAGAAGGAAAGCACTTCACTAAAATACTACCCTACCTGCAGCTTTGTTCTCAGATGGACCTGGGGTCAGAACCTGTGCTAAAGGCTAGCCCAGACCTTAGAAGACATCTAAAAGCCTCAATCTCCACATCTATAAAACGGACAATAAAAACCGTATTTCCCTCTTTGAGTTTTGTGAAGATTAAATAAAATAGTGATTGCAAAGCACTTAGTATAGTATCTCTTATTATTCTTAAGAATTTTTATAAACCTCTCTGACCTTCGGACAGAAAAGAATCTGCACTCAGGCTCACCTACACCATGCTTTGGAAACATTAAATCATTCCAACAGCAAGTCAAAAGAATTTCTCAGTAGGTAACAATTTACTTTCTTGAAGTTAAATTCAAGTGTTTTGTTTTATTAAAACAAGCAAAACAAAGGTAACAAGGTCCTATTTCTGCTTTTAGCTGAACATGTGTATGAATGTAATTATAGTTGTGCTCCATAAATCTGACAGCCATTTTCAAATTTGATTGGTAGATTTTATGCAAGTGTATGTAATGCACATTATGCTGTACTCTTACAGTTACAAATGATACATAAATATAGGAGAATGAAAATTTAGAGAACCACTTGGAGACCCATAGAACACCAAAAACAACTTCAATATACAGACTACAAGCCTGGAATACCCACAACCTTGATGTTTATCATTGGTCATGCTGGGCAGGCAAGCCTTTGCTTTCTGATCTAATCAACTTCAGAATGATTGTGAAGCCAACAGCTGTGTCAGAGCAATTGGAAAAATAGATTCAGAACAAAGGGGAAGACCCATCTCTCTAGGACATCTCCCTCTGGAACACATGCTAAGCTTCAATGGAATGTATAAATATTTCATTCACTATTTTGTACTACATTACTCCTATGATTTATACGTCCAACCCATTACTTTTAAAAGTACATTAATGTACCCTTTGAACAGTGCCTCGTCTAACCTCCCTCTTCCCTTACTTAATGAGCTTAGGGGGATTAGAACCCTAAGTAGAATCTCTGCCTGTTCCATATAACATCACAGGGTACCAAAATATAAACTCATTTACTTTCATTTTGTAGAAGTGTAGCTTCCCTTAGGACAGCTGCTATCTGGGATATTTTCTGTTTTGTGTTTTCTTTCATGATATTTTGAGGACAGAGTGGCTTCTAAACAAATGGCATGAGGAGGTACTGAGATATTGTACTTTCTATCCCTATTGCATCTGAAGGGAACAGGAAGAGAAATAAAACGACAGGTACGCAGAGGAGGAGTGGGAAGAGGAGAACTGGTATGACACTGCTAGAAGGAGCTGCAGGTCCACAAACGGGCTCACTTTCACAACATCACAGTTAGGCAAGTGGCTTCAAGGACACAATTGACAAGATCAGCATGGCTTCCTTCAATTGCTGATTCCTGTCTTTGCAAATTTTAAGGAATTCTAGAGTTCAAGTGGATTGGGATCAATGCAATTTATGATTAAGCATGATTTGGTGATTTTTACTTTCTAATAATGTCTATACTAAAAAATTCAGAAAGATGTGGGCCAGAAACACTACTCAGTATCTTTCAAGTCAGGAAACACAGGATTTAGAATATATTATTTATGTTTTAATAGTAAGGTAACACAATTTTTGCTAACCTCCAGACAGTTGAAATAGCTAAAAAATTAAAACAGGGGGTCAACAGTTCACCTGGAAAAAAACCACAATAAATAGTCTATTTTTTTTCCTGTTACCAGGTGTTTTGGATATTCTTAAGTAATCCCGATCCCCTAACTATAACTAGACCTTCACTGATAAAGAATAAATGCTTTGGGATAGGTTTTTATTTTTATCATTCAATGACAGATTTCTTTTCTTTTTTTTTTTTTTTTAAGATTTTATTTATTTATTCATGAGAGACACAGGCAGAGAGAGAAGCAGGCTCTCTGAGGGGAGCCAGATTCAGGACTTGATCCCGGGACCCCAGGATCACGACTTGAGCCAAAGGCTGACACTCAACCTCTGAGCCACCCAGGCGTCCCAATGACAGGTTCCTGCTCCGGGAGGGATCTGTTCAGTCTGCCCTCATTCCAACCTTGCCCCCCATCCTGCCGGCTGTTAGGGAAGGGACTTGGTACAGATTATGTTTCCCAAGTTCTTGGGTCTGCTAGGTTCTGCCTGGGCTCCAACTGACCAGAGACTAGATAGCAAAGAGAAGGAAAACATAGGTTATCCCCTCCTTCTTCCCTGTCTTCAGAGGCTTCTCTATCAGTAAGTTGCTTCTCTGTAGTTTCAGCTTCTACAAGTCGACACCTTTCTGGGGCTCCAGCCGCATAACTTTTTCCATTTGCCCCCAGTCTAGGGGTGATGGTGGCTAATAATCTCACAGAGCCCTGCTTGGCTTCTCAGTTCTTTTGTCACCCCTGGACACGATTCCCTGAAACACATTCCTTTTTGTTTTAATAACTATCATGGATTCTGTGTTTCTGGCTAGCCTCTCCCTGATTTATCTCCACAGTAATTTATAGACTGTTACCTTTTTCTTTAGTTCATTCAACATTTCTAGGGCATCTATATGTAGCAGGTACTGCTTGAGTTGCTAAAAGTACAGCAGCAAACAAAGCCAACAGTATGCCTGTTCTCGTGAGGCTCCCTAAGTTTCATGAAGACGGACAATAAACAACAATGTAAAATGACAGATAATAATAAGTAAAATTCAGAGAAAGAAGGCTAGGCAATGTGCGGATGAGAGACTGAGCACTACTTTAGTTTGGAGACTTACAGGAAGCCTCACAGAGGAGGTGTCATTTGAACCGAGCTATGAAGGACAAGAAGGGACCAGGTATGTCACAAAAAAGAGATGGAGCACTTCAGGTAGAGACAGAGAAACTTGGGCAGGAAGAAGTTTAGAATAGTGGAGGGACACCGAGGCCAGAAAGGAAAAGCTCCTCCTAAGCAGAGGTCAGGGATGGAGGTAGAAGACTGGTCATGGAGATAGGAATTTGAATTTTATTTTTCTAAGTGGATTAAGCCATCAGAGAGTTATAAGCAGAGGTAGGGAGCATGATTTAATTTATAGTTTTAGAAATTTACTCTAACTGCTTTTGGGAGAGTGGATCGTGGGAGGGCAGGAGGGGAAGCTTTGAGATGAGTCACCTCTATTACCAGGATACCTATGATGGTGGAGCTTGGGCTAAGGTGGTAGCAATAGAGACTGAGGCAATGTAACTGTGTCAAGGGAGAGCAGATGGGATTGCTGATAAATAGAATGTCAGAGTAAGATCAGGAAAGAATAATGAAGGATAATTGTGATTTTTTTGGTTGACCAACTAGATGGATACTTGAACCAAAAATCATTCTCGATCATATTTCCGTTATCTTACTAGAGTTAACATTCTTCTCTTGAGAAGTACTCATACATAAATGTAAACCTGGTATTTGTTTCATTCTCCAGCATTTTATTTTGAAAACTTTCAAGCCTTTGAAAATATTACAAGGACATTACTGTAAACACCCACAGGTTCCTTTTCATATATTCACCAGTGTCAATATTTTGCTACATCTGCTAATATCACTTTCTCTCTATATATCCCACCACACACACACACAGTTTCGCTAAAACATTTAAAAGGAAGTGGCAGACATGACACTTCCCCTCTTGATTATTCAGCACATACCTTCAAAGAACAAGGACATACTCCCATAAAGCTGTTCTATTTTCACTCCCAAGAATTTTTACCTTAATGTGAAATTATTATCTATCATATAAGCCCTCTTCATATTTCCCCAACTGTTCCCCACAAAATTGTTTCTTACAGCCCTTATAGCACCTCCTTTCCCCTCAAAATCTGCTATCCAATAAAGAATCATTCATTTTTCATATCATTGTTGTCTCCTTAATATGAAATAGACCAGTCTTTTTTTTTTTTTTGGTCATTTCATGATCTTGACTTTTTTTTGAAGAGTCTAAGCCAGCTACAATGTTCCTCAATGGAAATTTTTCTGCTTGTTTCTTCAAGATTAAATTAAAGACAAACTTTATTTGGTGGATTACTACAGAGATGATATTGTGCCCTTAGTGATCATTCAGGAGGTGCATGCTATTACTTGGATCCAATTATGGGTCAGATAAGTTTGATCACTTGGTTAAGATGGTGGCTTTTCAGTTTTAACCAACAGAATCTTAATAGCCTTCAACCAACTCATGAAATTAGAGAAATATCTCTTTGCTATTTAAAAACATAAGAACAGTCACTGTACAAAATGTGCATAAAAATGTCCACTCCCTTGAAGGTGGATAGCTCTCTCTAGAAATACAGGGAAACTGGTAACAACAATAGTGAAAGAAGACCATATGTGTGTCACCTGTCTTAAACAAGCAGCCATAGTTAGTTTCTATTATAAGTAACTCTTTGGAGAAGAGTTAGAACATAGCATGGCATGAATGGAAAATAATATGCAGATCTAAATTTAAATGACCACAGAGGGATGCCTGGGCAACTCAGTAGTTGAGCTTCTGCCTTTGCCTCAGAGTGTGATCCCGGAATTTCGGGATCAAGTCCCACATCCGTGGGGAGCCCGCTTCTCTCTCTCTGCCTGTGTCTCTGCCTCTCTCTGTGTCTCTCATGAATAAATGAATTAAATCTTTAAAAATAAATAAATAAAAATAAATGATCACAGAAAGTGGGTTCCTCCATGCATAATGCCAATCCTTTGCTTGAAATAAGTACCACAGGCTAATTCTGTAAAAGAAAAGTCATATGCAAATATTTACGCAAAACGGTACCCTGGATATTCTTGCACCTGTTCTCACAATTAATCCTCAGGTTGTTTCTTCTTACATGTAATTAAGATTCAGAAAGGCTCCTTAAATTTCAATAGTTCAAATTCTCTAATTCAAGTCTCAATATTAATTCTCAATTCTCAACGTTAATATGTTCCAATTTACCACTGGAATCTATAATAAAGTTACTCAAAAATACATGTACTATCCAGCCAGAATTTGAAGCTTCCTACTTCATACTTTTAGAGTCATCATACATTTCCTTGATCATAATCATGAAAGGGAATGGGAACAAATTAAGAAATAAATTAGAAGAGACATTTTGTTTTCCATATCATCCTTTAAGGAAAAATGGAAAGTGACGTAGATATTTCTTCCTTTATTCTTTCAACTATAATACCTTATGGAAAAATAATAAAATAATAATAAAAATAAATAATAAATGCCTTATGGCGAATAAATAAATAAATAATTTTAGAAAAAAATAATAAGCTATAACATGTTATGGGGAAAAAGTAAATTCCAGTGAGAATTAGGAATACAACACTGTGGTGAAAAAAATCTCAATATAAGTTAAACTGAAGTTATATAATGAATGCAAGCACTATTTTTTTTAAAGATTTTATTTATTCATTTGAGAGAAAACCTATGCACAAGCAAGGGGGAGGGGCACAGGGAGAGGAAGGAGGAGATTCCTGCTGAGAAGGGAGCAGGAAGCAGGAAGTGGGTCTTGATCCCAGGACCCCGAGATCATGACCCAAGCAAAAGGCAGACGCTTAACTGACTGAGCCACCGATGTGTCCCAGTGCAAGAGTTACTTTTAAAGAATTTCTCATAGTACTCTCTGAAATTCTTTCCTATAATTTTTAACTTATGGAAGCAATCTTTGATGGCTGGTTAGTATTATTAAGCTTATTTAAAGGCTCAGTACTGTATACTTAAATCCAAAGCTACAGATTGATTTACAGCGAATATGGTCTATAGAAAATTGGTCCATACAATTGAAGGCAATGGAAAAATTGGCAGGAATAGTAGATACACATTCTTTGCAATTACTACAATAGAACTTTAGGTCATTTACAGTGGAAGGTAACAGTAACTGTTGAGGGGTCAATATAAAAATCCTGAGAGGAAGCAAGATTGAGTAAGATATGGCTCCTATCCTTAAATGGCCTTAATCTATTTAGTCTTTCTTTTTTGATCTGAGCATAATAGCAGGAAATATTTAACCAAGTTTCTTTCGGTACATTATGTTGAGCCTGAAACTTCCTCAATCTGCAATGGCACTTCATTTCTTTAATCATCCTCCAGTTTTGTAGAAACTATGCCTTTTAAACAAATTTTTAAGCAAGTAGTAAAAGCAAAAGTCTTGGAATAAATAAACGAGATGAATAAATATCTGATGCAGTTTGTTTGTTTGTTTTTAGATCACTTTATTTATAACACACTGAGAATATTACGACCTCATGATTAATGCAACAATAACCAGCTTTAGGCAAAGAAAAAAAAATTGACCCTCATACTTCAAGCCTCCTCACCTTTCAATTTTAGGAATTTATCTGCTTGACAGTCCTTTGATTTTGCTTATTTTGACTGTATATCTTCCTTAAAGCAGTAAGATCAGTGAATAGATTAAACGTTTATAAAATATTAAGTATTTAATATTAAAACACAGGAATTTTTCCCTCAAGGATCTCTAATTCTTTAAAATATTGGCTCTCCAGTTATCATAATATCTCATTTGATAAGCAAAAGGCCAAGGGTTTTGATATTCAAGAGGCTAAAATTCAGGTATGCAGAACATTTGAATAAAACTCCCCAGAGTGACATAATAGAATGACAGCAGGAGAGAGTAAGAGACAAAGACAGAGAGAAAAAGGAATGCATTCCTGAATTTCCCCTCATTCTGAACTTTAAGTTACTGAAATTCCACTCCTCCTATCCCCTATAAAAATTCATACCAATTGAAAAAATAAATAAATACAAGAACATTGAGTGGGCATCTTTCAAGAAAAGATATTTGGATTCTAATTTGGCTCTGAATATTATCTAGCTCTATGAATTTGGAAAAATCTCAGGTACCCTATATGCTCTATAAATGAGGGAATTGAACTAACCCCTTTTCAGCTCACGATTTCACAATCCCCATGATTGGAAGTTCACAGAATTGTTTTTCTAATAGCCCATTGCACAAGGGCCTAGGTATAGAATATCTCTATGACCTAAGAGAGAGGTAAGATTTTTCTGACACAGCTTTAATTTTCAAAAAAATCATTAGATTGCTTTTCTGCATGTTTATTTCTTAACCTGTGTGTGTGTGTGTGTGTGTGTGTGTATCTTTATATGGAAAACAGTAAAACCCTTTTCCATCTCATATTCTGCAATAAAGTTAATTTGGGCATAAGACTATGGGCAATATACTCTTAGATCCCAAAATTCTCAGTCAACTGGCTGAGCTAGTTCACCTCAAGTATCTCATTAAGCTGTCAATAATATGAAGAAACATTTTGGGCATTTGGATTTTTGGTCCCCATTTACAGTGCTGTGGTGGTATTTTACTGATACGTCTGAGTCTGTGTGTATATTTATCTCAGCAAATATAAAGTCAAAGGTGGTTGTTTTGTATCTTGCGGTTTACAATGTGTTCTATGCTAAGTGCAATAAGATTTTGAACTGTCAGTGGAGGGAACTGGAGACAGGTTGCTATTTCAAGATTCCATTGGACTTTCTGAATGTCTCCACATCCTTTCCACTGCAGGAATATTTCCTGATCAATGGTTTCACACCTACAGGATGCTGGCACCAGAGTCCCAAGAGAGCCATCCCTGAAAAGCCATTAAAGAAAGAAGCATATTCAGATGGCAGGAGTCAATTCTAACACCTATCCATCAGAAATTCTCACAGACACAATGCAAATGGGCCCTCGAAAACAATTCTCCATCCTACTTTCTTTCTCAGCATTTTTACAGACAGGATTTTTTCTCTCCCCAGTTGAACAAGAAAGAACAAAAGTAGTTTCCCCAAAGGAGGAATCATTCCTACTAAGTTTCTTTATGTAGGTCACCTCTGATGTGTTCTTGGGTTGCATTTCAACTGCTAAATTTCACATGTCAGATTTTCAGTTCTGATGGTTCTTCACATAAATTCTATTGCTTTCAAAAAAGAATAATTGTTTAAATTCCTCATTTTAATAATGAAGGAGATAGATTATGTTCGACAGTTGTTCCATACATTATCAGTAATGTTAGTAGCATGGTACAAAATGCTAGAATGTTTTGTTCTGAGGTGTCTCTGTGTATGAGCTATTTAATATGTAAAGAGGGAGAAAATATTTCCCATTAAACAAGTGTCTAATTTAATAAGAGTAACTGTACCTTTATTCAAGTAGATAATAAATGTATATCTTTGTGGTTACCAGCCTCTCCTATGTGAGGTCAGCTTTCCTAACTTTTTTCCCTTCCCCAGATTTCAGTCTTATAAATATTGCTTGATGAGAGCTCTTGCCCTCCTCCCTATTCCAACTGTCACGGTTTGGGTTCAAGCCTTTGTCAAGCCATTCTTCACCTCCAACCCTGGGAGCCATCCTCTACTCTCAGGTGTTTCTAAAAAATAGATCTTGCCAATATGCCTCTGCTTAAGAACCTTTTCTATTTCTTCATTACCTATGGGGGGTAAAAATCAGACACCTTAACATGGACTTCAAAATCTCTGATAATCTGTTGCCAATTCATTTACTCAGTGTCACTAATTTGTATGTTAATTTAATCATCTGGCAGTAGAATGGAAGTGCCCTGCTAAAATACTAGATGCCCCATTAAAATGTAAGTTCCACAAGGGTATGAGTTTTGTTGTTGTATTAACTAATTAATTAATTAGTTAATTGTATTAACTAATTAAACATCTAGAACGGCATTAGGTAAATGCTTAACAATTTTTTTTAAGTGATAAATTCAGCAATACTTGCTGAGTACTTTTTATGTGCCACATAGAGACCTGGCACTGGGAATCCAGCAATGAAAATCAGTATGTCTGTCTACTTTTAAGGAACTGGCCAGGTAAATTGACATTTATAATGAATTCAGTGCATGTTGGTGAAAATGAATCTGATTTCTGTAGTGATTAGTACTTAGGCAGCAGAGTTATAGTTCACTATCTTTACGTCTTTCTTTTGCAAACTAAGGGCTTATTTAATGTTTACTAAATAACTTCATCTAAGAATGAAATTAGGGCAGATTGTCTGAAGGTTGCAGTAGGCAAATAATGACCCCCCAAAGCTGTCCAGATCCTAACTCTAGGAACCTGTGAATGTTACATAACATGATAAAGGCAAAATATGTACAGATGTGATTCAGGCTAAGCTCTTGGAGATGGGGAGAGTATACTAAATTATCCAGGTGAGCCCAATCTTATCACATGAACATTTAAAATGTGGAAGAAGAAGAAAAAAGAGACAGAGTCAAATACATTGAGAACAGTTCAACTGGGCATTGCTGGCTTTGAAGATGGAGCAAGAGAAACAAGACCCAAGGAATGTGAAGGTGTCTAGAAACAGGAACAGCTCCCAGCTAATGGTCAACAAGACACAGAAACATCAGTCCTACAACTGCAAGGAACTAAATTCTGCCAATCACTTAGGTGATGAAATGGAGCCTCCAGGAGAAAATGCAGACCTGACATTCCTTAATTTTAACCAGGTCAGATGCTTGTCAGACTTCTGACTTCACAGAACTATAAGATACTAATACATTTGTGTTATTTTAAGCCATTAAGTTTGTGACAATTTGCAAATAAAAACTTATACAGTACTTACCATATTCTTGAAAGCTTGGCCTAAGTGAACCTCTGCCATGGGCTCCCATGACCAAAAGAAATCAATTATCCTAGAAATCACGACAGGACAATCTCAACATATTCTTACAAAGAACATGTACAGATAAGGCTATACTTCCAGATAAAAGGAAAGGGTTTTTCAGAAGTGGAATTTAGGTAAAATCATTTTCCAAAATGATGTTGGCGAATTGGATCATCAGAATTAGTCTTAGGTCTTCACGCTATACTATGAAAAAGCTACGCACAGATAGTCTTTGGAATGTGTTTTCAGATGCTATGCCCTTGACAACTAAATTTGACATCAGTGAAGAATTTTGAGTTAACAGTGTTCCTCTCAGTTTAGGAAAGCCCCAAGGGGGAAAAAAACCCCACAAACAAGGGTCCAAAATGCCCTGTGAAAGTAAGGAAGAATAGAATACAAATTGAAAAGGAAATTTCCTTAGCCACGAAAGAACAAGTAGGTACAAGGCTCTCATTTACATCCATGGAGATCATCCACCACACAGCGGGCAGGTTGACAAACTCCACTTACAAAGCCATGTGCTCTGGCATTTGGCAGTGACCTCTCAGAGCAAGGGCTGCTTGATGGCAACACCTCAATGCTAAACAGATGATGTCCGGCACAACTCTGGAAAGTATCCTTCACAAAGCGTACTGTGAGAACAGCATTCCCTGAACATTGTTTTGTAGTCTGCCTACCAGGAATTCCACTAAGCAGGCTGCTTCCCCCAAGAAGGGTGGTGTTTTCTAATTCTCACAATGCTGTCACATGTGTGAACAGTGGCTCTGGCTCAACCCAAAACTGGAAATACGTGTTCGCTTTTTATGTTATTGTAGCCAGATTTAAAAAAATTAAATTCAAAAGAGCCTAATTTCTGGGTTTGCAAGCATTACAGAAGCAACTGAAAGTGGTATCTGTGTCCCACTCTCACAAAAACCTCGGGATGTTATAATTCTCTATCCCAAAAAAGAAACAAAAGATAATTAGGAAAAAATTAATTAATTAATTAATTTTAAAAAAAAGATAATTCGGGGAGTTTTAGGTACCCACCATGGTGCATACTATAGCTTATGCTCAAACTAGAAGGCGTGAAAATAAAAAATTCACCCAGAGCCATTCCCATCCTCAAACTGTGGACTCCCCTCCAGAATCTCCCTGCTTTGGTCTCTGTTCATGGCTTTCAGTTAAGTGTTCTTTATATTTTATCCAGAGTTTATATTTGTTATCTCTAGAAAGCTTGATCAAATAGGAGTGTTACTCTGTTGTACTGGAAACAAAATTCTGCACTAGCTTTACCTTTGTCAAATGCATCCAAATGTCACTGGTCTGCCCCAGAAATGCTGATCATAAATAGCACCACCATATACTCCAGTTTTCCTCATGGGGTCCAGATTTAAGACCTTATCCTGGGATACCACCTAGATTAGACTTCGCACTGAACTAAAGTATTCTGGCTTCAACAACATAAAAATGTAGTTACCCTCCACAAAAAGCATATTAGCAAGAACCCTGTATCTTCTAGAAGACAAATCAAGACTAAGAAGGACTCCTGAGATAGCAGGAAAAGTTTGCTTCCATACTTATCTACCTTTTACCCAAAGAGAGAACATTCTGTTTGAAGACACCCTGGGGACAGTAACCTATTTCTATGTTAATTATGATAATACTCTGCCTAAGCACTCTTTTGTTGAAATTTAATCCCATTTTCTCCCATCTTGTACTTTGTATAAATTGATAGTGTGTTCCTTTCTTCCTTTAAAATTACCCTTTATATACTTCAGGAGAATTAGGAAATCACCTCTTAGCCAAATCTTCCAGGCTGAGCTCCCCCAATTCCTAGTTCTCCAAACAGAAGTACTATTTACCTTCATTTTAATCATTTGATTTGCCGTCCTTCACTCTGAATGGCATTCCAAATTGCTTTTTGAAAATAGAAGCCTGGCCCCGTGACCCAACAGTCCCATTCACAGGTACATACTCAAGAAAAATAAACGCCTTTGTCCATACAAAAATTGTGAAAAGAATGCTCTTAGAAGCCCCAATCCCAGAATCTGTCAACAGAAGAAAACAGATAGACAGTTTGGAAAATATCCAGGCAATGACTATGACTGCAAAGTTATGAAAATGAAAAACAACTACTAAATGAAAAAGAACGTAGATGAACCTTGGAAACGTGTTGAGTAAAAGAAGTGAGACTCCAAAAGAATGTGTTACATGTGACTCCACTTCCATGATGTTTAAGAACAGAGAAAACTAATCTGTGGATAGAAGGAAGACATGTGTTTACCCCTAAGTGTACAAATGTGTATGTCAGGGGGTCTGTTTTGGGCTGGAAAAGGGATGGGGAAACTTCTCTGGGAAGATGGAAATATTCAACATCTTGGTACAAGGTTGTGGTAACATGGGTACACATTTAAAAATTCATCAAGTCATGTATATATACCTAAAGTTGTGCTTATATATGTACATAAAATGAAAAACATATGAAAGGGAGCAAAATATGTAACCCCAAAATTTGCTACTTTGGCATATGGGTTATTTTGAGCTGAAGGCATTCAGGGCCCAGCCAACACTGAGAAACAACTTTCTGACCTCTCCTTTAAACATCTAAAATAAATTAGAGAGGAGGCCTGGACCAGAAAAAGAGCCATTACCAGAGATAACTTTTTTTTTTTTTTTTTTAATCTGAAGGACCAATCTGCAAGACAGGGCAAACTTCTAATTACCAAATAGCTGCTCTTATTGTCCTATGAATTATCCTCCTCGCCTTTGAAGTTCCTGGCCCTTCCCCCAGCCTTAGCTCAAGGTACATAAGTCCTGACTGCCTGACTTGCCCTGGGTTCTCATATCAATGGGGCCCCCATATATGTAAAATTAAATTTGCTTTTCTGCTATGAATCTGCCTTAGGTCAACTCAATTAGCAGAACATCCAAAGAACCCAGAAGAAAAGGGAAGTTTTTTAGCTCTTATACATACATGCACAAGAACAAATACACACTTGTATATAGGTACAGGTGCACGTGTGGGTGCATCTGTGTGTTGTAAGAATCAGAGCCAAATACTGTTTCACAAAGAAAGTCCTCTGTGATGAAAGACACCAAAACTTAAATCTGCAGAATAGACCTAAGAGACTGACTTCCTAACCGAAGGGACATAGGAAGAAAAAGCCTCAGAGGATTCTAGTAAAAATAAGGATTTTACACAGCAGAAACAGGAAAATAGCAGCAAGACACCTCCAGGTGGGGAAGTCCATCTGATGGAAGAATGTTGTCCACAGATGCTTCATGTTCTATCGGTGAGTAACTTAAGAGTCATTAAAAAACAGTAATTAGATGTTCTGGGACACCTGGGTGGCTCAGTGGTTGAGCATCTGCCTTTGGCTCAGGTCTTGATCCCAGGATCCTAGGATTGAGTCCCACATCAGGCTCACCACGGGGAGCCTGCTTCTCCCTCTATGTCTCTGCCTCTCTCTGTGTGTCTCTCATGAATAAATAAATAAAACCTTAAAAAAAATTTTTGATGGAGTTAAATATCTCTGTGTGCCTGACTTGAAATAACAGATTGTAGAAGTTGTTAAAAACACTATAAAAAGAGCAGGGGTTCTAAGATAGGACAGCCATGGAAGTATGTCAATCCCATATCTCTGCCCAGCTATGACCCTATGAAATGCTGTTAACCTCTGAGGTGTCCAATTACCTCATCAGGAAAATGGGATCATAAGCAAAATGTCATAGCATTCTCTGAGACGTAGATGAAATAATATGTAGGAAAGCTGTGGTAAAATGTAGAGAAGAAAGGTTAGAAATACCTTAATTTTTCATCTGTATAGATTCTATGAAAGGATTGCAATGTTCATGATCTCTTAACCAATTTGATAAGCACTCTTATGGAAAATCCTGGATTCCACAAAAATCATTGCTATCCCAGCTCTGCATGACATTGGTTAGAACATCATTCTGACAGGAATATGGTGGCTTGATGGAGCCTCACAGGAGTCAGTCAATTTCAATTTGGGCCATGGTCAGTGGCCAAATCTTTAGCTCATGCCAACCCTCCATTAATTCTAGTATCTGGACACAAGTAAGAACAGATGTGAGCACATGAAAAGACCACTACAAATCTATCAATCAAGACCAGAGAAATGATTCAAGCTATGACCTATTCACCATGGGTCAATTATATTGCCATTCATAAAGAACAGAATTTCTGGTACCCAGGGAAAACGCGGGAGACCCTGAAGGGCTGGTAAGAAGAGTTTGACAAGCAAAGAAATAGCTCAGGATGGTATCTGGATGGCACAACAGAGCTGCTGCTTTTCATTCTCTCCCACTGCCCCCTACCTCTCAAAAATGGAGGCATCTAGCCAGTAACCAATAAGAAGAGAACTGCTTCTAATTGCTGATAATACAAAACTCATTTGCATAGTTTCCCATCTGTTGGAGACAGTATTACTATGGCTTTTTATTCTGCATGCATTTGTGACAGACAGGAATAATGAGAAAATTGGTGTATCTACTTAGCAACTATGTATATCCTCTACTGTGAGTCCATGATTTCTGTCTACTTCCGTCACTCTCTGACACAGAGACTTCCGGTCTTTTTTTCCAAGAGACATTTAACTAAATTTCTTAGGAAAAATTACAATATTTTTTCCCAACATTTTTGAGGTAATATTTTTTAATCCTAGAATTTTCAGTAAGCATCCACTCAGGGTCTTTCAATACATTCTTCCATAAAAGACTCAATGGGAAAAATACTTAAAGAGAAAACACCCTGTCAAGGAAGTTGAGAAAATGAAGCATATGCTCCTTTTAATACCTATATCCACATGTGACAGGATTCAGTTCTGTGGTTTTAAATAACATAAGTTATGACTTCTAAATTTTTCATCTACAGCCCAGACCACTCCCAGATTTCATACTTAAATGATAATGGTGACAACAACTAAAAGTATGTAGTGATTAATATATTTAGTTTTATGTGTGTATGAGATATGTCTGTATGTATTCATCTAATAATTTTAACAGCCCTATGAATTAGGAACTTTTATCATCATTTTAAGGACTGGAATTTGAGGCACAAAGAGAATAGCATTTTCAAAGTAAAACCTCCAGCCAGTATGTTGAACCAGACAGTCTGGTTCAGGATCTTACAGTCTTAGCACACTTCCTCTCATATCCACCTGTGTTTTTGGTAACTCCACTCAAATGTCTAATAGGCATCTCCAACTTAACATGTCTAACGCTGAAATCCTAATCTTCCCCCCAAAACTTGCTCCATGCCCAGTATTCCCCACTGCATAAATGATGACTCCATCTTTCCAGTTGTTTAGGTCATGGACTTTGGAGTCATCTTCAACAAATTTCTTCCACTTACCACATCCAATCCAGCAAGTAATCTTGTCACCTCTATCATCAAAAATATCCAATACCTGATCCCCCGCCACCACCTGTACCATGCCTGCTTTTGATCGAGTCAACTTCCTCTCCACCCAGATTGCTACATGAACCTCAAATAGTATCCATATTTCTACCCTTGCTCCCTAAAATCCATTCTCCCAAAGAGTAGCCACAATGGCCTTTCTAAAATAGAGTCGCATTATATACCTTTTTGTTTAAAATCTCTACTGTTTTCTTATTACATTTAGAGTAAAGACAGAGTCCTCCCCATGGCATATAATGCCCCACCCAGTGACTTCTTTGACCATGCCACCTTTCTGCCTCACTCCCTCTTCATATCACCTTCACATTCCCTTCAGCCACAATGTCCTCTTGTTTTTTAAATACTCCTCATACTCCTAGCTCAGTGCCTCTGCACTGGCTGTTTCTGCCCAGGGTGTTCTTCCCCTCTGTTCTCATGGTCCAGACCTCCCCTAAACCCTCATCAGTTGTCACATTCCTAATGAGTCCCATACTCACTGAGGGTATATAAGTTGATATCTACTCTCCTTCATCCCCCATCCTTGCCAAGTTCCTTTCCCTACTCTACTTTTCTTTTTCCTAAGCACCTACAACTTCCTGAGTCAACATATATTTTACTACTTACTTTATTTTTTGAAGTCTGTTTCCCCAAACCAGAGCATAAGCACCATGATGCCAGAAACCACTCTGTTACTATCATAGCCCAAGTTCCTATGCATGCAGCCTGCTAGACCTTTAGAAAAATGAAAGGCTCTGAGAAGCCCTCTGTAAAGATTCTCTGTGTTTTCCACTTAATCTAATATTTTTTTTTCAAATTTAATTGATCAGATCCATGTTTTCCATACAAATCCTATTAAAATCTTATGACATCAGTGCTTCAAGGGAACGAGTTTGGTGATAGCTGTTGAGGAGGATACAGGAAGAGCATATATAAGATTTGTAGGCAACTTTCCAGGAAGAATAAAAACCACTCAGGATATAAATCAATAGAATTTGAATTGTTGCATATATAACCACAAAATAACTATCTCTGACGTTATGATAATGTTTGCAGGAGGCTACAGAAGGGAAATATAACAAATAAGATTTTTCACACATATTTATTGTCATGTTGGTAAAGTCTTTTTGAATGATTCCAATGGTATACTCCTATATGAACTGTGTTTTATATCTAAATTCTACAGTAATCCCCAAAAGAATCAGTTAAACTGAGGTATCATTGACAAGTAGTAGCAGGCAAGGAAAAATCAAAAGATTGCTGATATATGTGATTACACAATGCATTTAATTCATTCTTAAACAGGAAACTAGGTTTATTTCTCAAATATAATGTATTTACATTCAAGGACTATCTAAGGGAGAGAAATTTGGACCAAGAGATTGAGTTGTTGTTTTCTTTTGTTTTTAAAGATTTTATTTATTTATTTTAGAGAGAGAGAAAGAAAACACACACATGAGCAGTGGGGAAAGGGAGAAGCAGACTCTCCGCTGAGCAGGGAGCCTAACCAGGCTGCATCCCAGGACCCTGAGATCATGACCTGAGTGGGGAGGAGGCAGCCGTTGAATCAACTGAGCCACCCAGGCACTAGAGACTTTAGTTGTGAGTCTTTGGGCAAGTTATTCCACCCAGGCTTGGAGTTCTTCCTCTGTGAAATGAGAAAGCCGTAATAAGTCTCAGATTGGTTTTAGGTCTAAGTCCCTAAAAAAATGACTTTCTTTCTTTTTTTTAAATTTAATATTCACCAATAATATTTGTAAAAGAGGATTACAATGATTATTTGAAATGTCTTCTCACTCCATTCTTTTCATAAGTATTTGTTATAATTTCAGTTAAGATGTAACAGTGTGAGAATGTCTGAGCTTTAATCTGCATAGGAGCAGTGATAAGGCATGTCAAGCCTTATGTGTTTTTAGCCACGAAAAGTGTTGGCTTGTTGCTGCAGCATGATATGGGTAAGTTAAGGTACTAGGTAACTATCTCTATTGAGATGGAAGAAAGATGTAAACTGTATAATGAGTCACTGAGCATGCTTCAGAATTTTTGAAATAAAGTATATCAGATTCATTTTTAATGAAATATATAATTTTCAGGTAACTCTTCAAACTTGTTCTTAATTAGGTATTTGAGATGAATTTATTGACAACAACCCGAAATATAAATTCTCTGGTTTTGAATACACTACTAAATGAAATGGGGAAAAATAAGTACAGAACAGTGGATTTAAAAATTAATTTTTGGAAAGCAAATAGGTTTACTTATTTGACCTCAAGGGCACTCCTGTAATATATCCACATGTCAACTACTAAATCATGACTCTGGAACACATGAAAGGCTATTAAAGAAGATATAAATATATACTTATGAATATATACTTACATATTCTTATCCTCCTTGAAAATAAAATGGAATCTTCTCTTCTTTCATTAAATGAGTAATTGTGATTCTTTCCAATGAAATGTCTGAGAGGAAGAATCCATTGGATTTCACACTACAACTCTTCCCAGACCTTACTTCCTTTATACTTGGAATATATGAGATTCCCTCAGATTGCTTTCTATATCGGAGCATACTATCAATTAGTGAATTTTCTGGAAACTAAGCCATTTTATGTATTAAGCACTAGAAAAGAGTAAGAGGGTGAAAGCACCATCAGTAACCTCAAACAGCTCAATATCTACTGGATTCTCAAAAAACTGATCCACATTATCCATTGTTATTTTATCTTAAAAAATCATATATGTATTTTGTGATGTTGGTATTCCAAAAATTTAACACAGAAACAAGAACAATGAGGCCATAATAAGTGATAAGTTACAAAACACTAATAAAAAAATCAAAGATGGGCTAAATGAATGGAATGACATACCATGTTTGTAGATTATCAGACTCAGTATTATAAAGATGACATTTTATTCCATACTGACCTATAATTCAATATACATTTAATTGAAATTCCACCCAAATTTTAAAGTAAGAATCAACAAGCTGAATCTAAAATGTACATGGAAATGCAAAGGAACTGAAAAAAAAAAAAAAAAGATTTTGAAAAAGAGGAACAAAGTTGGATGATTACTCATGCTACCAGATTTTTAAGATTTACTATATAGTTACAACAATCAAGACAATGTAATATTAGATAAAGGAAAAACATATAGATAAATAGAGCATAATAAAGAGTCCAGAAATAAACCCACATATATATGGTCAATTGATTTTTTGACTGAGGTAAAAAGGCAAATAAATGGAGAAAAAAATACTCTTTTCAATAAATGGTGCATACTCAAGCAGAAAATGGACCTTGACCTTTATCTTGGACTCTGTACAAAAATTAACCGCAAGTGTAAAACCTAAATCTACAAAGCTATTATGTGTATAATAAATCATCAAATTGTATACCTTAAAGATTTGCAAGTTTTAATTGTCAAATATACCTCAGTAAAACAATAAAAACAAAAACAAATTCATGGGAGAAAATTCCTGCAACGAAATTTCTGAGATACAACACCAAAAGCATGACACTCTAAGAGAAAAAAAAAACAAAATACACACACACACAATTAGTCTTCACCAAAATTAAGAACTACTTTTTTTTTTTTTAAGAACTACTTTCTGAAATGGTTAAAGAATGAAAAGACAAGTAATCATTTGAAAGAAGATATTCTTAAATCACATATCTGCTAAAGGACATATTCAGAATGCATAAAATATTCTAAAAATTTTATAATATATAAATAATAGGAAAACAATTTGGACAATTGATCATCAAAGAAGATATACAGATGGCAAATAAGCACATAAATAGCCTTTCAACATCATTAGCCATTAGGAAAATATTAAGTTGAAAAACCTCACAATAATCCCATTACACATCTATCAGTGATATTAAGGAATATAGGAAGGAAGGGGAAGGAAGGAAGGAAGGAAGGAAGGAAGGAAGGAAGGAAGGACGGACAATATCAATTATTGGCGAGGATGCAGAGTGTATTGCTGGTGACAGTGCAGAATGGCACAGTTACTATGGAAAACTAGCAGTTTCTTATAAAGCCAAATAAACTCTTAACCATATAATCTAGCAACCCTATTCCTAAATCACTTACACAAGGAAATAAAACATTAGGTTTACATGTAAAAACTGTAGAAACATGTTTATAGCAGCCTTATTCATAATTCTAAGAATATGGCAACAAGCCAAATGTCTATCTGCTTAAAACAGTGGTGTTTTCACATCGTAGAATATTACTCAGGAATGAAATGAACTCCTGATATATGCAATAACATAGATAAATGTGAAATACATTATAGTAAATGAAAAAAGCCAGACTTAGAATGCTATGTATTGTATGATTTCACTTATATGATATTCTGTAAAAGACAAAACCATTGGAGACAAAAGAAATAATCAGTTGTTGCCAGGGACTAGAATTGGGAAGAATGTTGGAGCACAAAGAAACATGGAGAATTTGGAGGTGGTGATGATCATATGACTGTGTGTATTTGTCAAAATTCACAGAACTATATAATAAAAAGATGATTCTTATTCTTACTGTGTAGATTACCTTAATAAAAAATGATTATTCATCTTTAAGACTTAACTTTTCCACGAATGTGTTTGACAAAGGAACATGACAAATCTACTAGGAAAATAAATTATTTTCCTAAAAACAAAAGTATTGTTTTTAAAATAATTGAGCAGTTCTAGGAGTAAAATTTATGAAGCAAATGCTATAGAGTTTGGAAAAATGAAAAAAAAGGCTATAAATGCAAAGTGTAGGAAGAGCTGTTTTGAATATCAACTAAACTGAGAAAATGAAGGCGAGTGTCCCTAAAAATCAATTTATTCTAAATCTTGGAAATTTATTTAAATAACTCAATGAAAACTATTCTTCTCTTTAATGCATGGATTACACATGAACAGATAATAAACTAAAGTCTGTGAATCCTGCCGCTAAAATACATTATTGCTGAGTAAGAGCTACATAGTTACATACTGGTTTTGAAAACCACAGAAAGTATCCTAAGAGAGGTACAGTATAGAAGACAAGGGTAATGGAGAGAAATACTGTGTGTTAGACAAGAACTATCTGATTCTGCTCTTTCCCTTATCTGGACCCTTCTCTGACATTGTGCATGCCATACCTCATTATATACAGGATCACTGCAAACAGAAGATGAGGCACAAGGATAAAGGACAAAGTATTCTTAAATAGAGAAAGGCAACACTGTGTAATCAAAAAGCTTCATCTCTGCTCAAAAGATAACCATTATCCTGCAATCCTCTCCTATTTTTATTGGATTTTCCAAGTCATTTACAAGTATGGATTATTCAGAGTTTTCAAAGTAATAACAGAAAAAAACTATGCTCTATGTATTATATAAATGCTATATTCATAAACAAGCAAAAACTAAGATCCAGAAATATATTTGCTTCTCATACAGGAAATCAGGATGTAATATTTAGCATATTAAGAACTCAGTGGAAAAAAGAAAAGAAACCATGAGGAAAAATATCAAGAGACTCTTCTTTCTAAGCCACACTGTTTATAATGCTCTTGGAGAGTCTTGCATATTGTGTAACCATGATGACTAAAATCACAATTTGCCATGAGTTCTATATTTAAAGAAAAACTTCTAGTGTTTTCTCAGTTCATATTTAATTAATGGAAAAATTATCTATACAGCTGTTGGAGTCTTTTTCTTCCAAATTCTTTTTCTTGAAGACACTTCAAACAAAGTGTCACCTATACTCTGATCAAGCGAAACATAACATCCTTTACAATATGCCACTGTGTTACTTGGCACTGGCTCATAAAATAGACATTTTATATAACCAAAAGCAGTTCATGTCCTCTGCACCTCGCTAGATCTCCTTAAAGAGCTCCTCTGGGCAGGTAACTTAAAAATATTAAGTTCTCACACACAGTTTCAATCAAGTGTTTTCCTGAAAAAATAGAACTTATCTACATGGTAAAAGTGCAATTTAGACATTAATTCATCATTCATTCATTCATTCATTCATTCATTCATTTATTCATTTGACTAATGTTTATTGAGCATCTAACAATATAGTCCAGGGATTATTCTAGAAACTGGAGCAAAACAAACATAGGCCATGCCCTCTAAATGGGTAAATGGACAATAAGGAACACAAACAAACAAAGTATCAAAAGGGAAGAGAAATCTTGCCACTGTCAAGCCTGGTGCATCTAACAGCAGTCCAGTTTAAGCTCTGTACCTCTGCACAGTAAAAGAGTTTTATTTTCATATCGCCAGTAAAACGCATGCAGAGCTAACCAAAGATATTCTGCTTACACCTCTTGTTATGATCGTTGTTGAATTCAAATGAGATTCAAATGTGCTGACCTGTCGCCGAGTTTGCAACAAATCACTCTGAATTATTTTAATCTTTCATCCAGGACTACTAAAAATTCTGTTCTCTTCCATGCCTTCACATTCATATAGATAATAAATTATTATTGTGTTATTTTCATTGTTTGAATTCAGCTGTGTATATTTGCTCTCCCACTCCCTCCAACTCCTCTTCAGTAAACAAGAGAACCCCTAGCTAAACAGCTTGCTCTTGGAGACTCACAGTCTCATTGTATTAGAATAACAGAATTACAAGAGGATTAAGTAACCAAAACTGATCAATATATATCCTGGTTCTGGCAACATCAAATGACCTAGATATGCTCACCCTCTTCCACCTTTGCTGTGTCCAATTCCATACCCCAACCTCATCAAAGATGAGGAGGTGAGAGGAAGGGAATCATGCCTTCCTTAAATCAGACATCCAATTTGTGGCAGCTTCTGAAAGCTATCACAGAAATGCTCGATTTGACCAGGTCAAATTTCATTTGTCATGTACTTTTATCACTCTCAAAGCTGGTGCAACGTGTTTGCAATAGAAATAAGGAAAACAAAAATGAACTGCCCCTTTGGCTTGTCAGATTAAAAAAGTGGATTGATTTTACACCTTTGAAATAAGCCGCTGGCTTGAAGGCTCTCTCTTCTACTTTCTCTGTTTAAAGGTGTGTGTACTCTTTGGACTCAAAGAGCAGCATTAGGTTGGATAAACGTAGAACAAAATTCTATTCACAAGGATGACAGCAGCTAACATTTACTGAGCACTAATTGTGTGCTATGGGTGGTGCTAAATGATGTTTGTTATCTTATTTAATACTAAAAACAACTACTATTACCATTTGTCCTTTTTATTTGCTTCTTAAACTACTGTCATCCTGCTGAACCCTATACTTTTCCCCAATCCATTGCTTTCTTTAGTTTTCATTCAGCTCTATTTCATGGTTCATTATTTTAAAAATGCACATGGTGAGCCTTAACCCTGGAACCCCCAAACTTGCTTGCTGCTTACCTAGAAAACCAAGCAATATACATATATATGTATAGATATACAGCTGTGTTCCACTATAAATTTATGATGAGGGAACTCAAATGGGAGCCCAGAATTGACTGGCAGTCATATTCCATTTTTTTGGTCAACTCAGTTTCCCATTATATGCAACCACAACTTCAACCTTTTCTACTCTTTTCAATGTTTCGGCTTCTAACCCCCTTACTCCTCCATTTCTCCCTTAACCTGAGAAGTTGACTTTGCCTTCCACTTTAGTGGAAAAATCAAGTTATAAAGGAAAAGGCCCTCAGCTGCCTTCTACCAAAACTATAAATACTACAGCTTCCATTTTCTTTGACGTTCAAGATCCCTCATGTTACTGTAGAGGGGTGCCCTTCCTATCATTTAAGCCCAGTGAGCCCATTTATTTCTTTTAACATTCCCGTCTTCACCTTTCTTCCCAGTAACTTCTGTTTCCTCTCTTGCATGTTCTAGTTTTTCTCAACAGATCATGCCAACAAAATTTAAATCTGTTCATGTCTCTCCCACTTCAAGAGTCCCTTCATTCATTACCCCCAAACTCTTCACATTCTCTTTCATTTAATAGACAGACTTCCTGAAACAGTTGGCTTCATATTCAATAATCATATCTTCATTCCACTCGATATTGGATTTTAATCCCATGTGAATGGAAACAGCTCTAGCTAGGGCACTATGAGATAGATGGACTGCTCCTTTTACATAGGAAACAATGGTGAAGCTGGGATGTGAACTCATATCAGTACTCATTACAGTTTTATTCTAGAACCCGGGATCCCTGGGTGGCGCAGCAGTTTAGCGCCTGCCTTTGGCCCAGGGCGCGATCCTGGAGACCTGGGATCGAATCCCACGTCGGGCTCCCGGTGCATGGAGCCTGCTTCTCCCTCTGCCTGTGTCTTTGCCTCTCTCTCTCTGTGACTATCATAAATAAATAAAAATTAATAATTAATAATAAAATAAAATTATTCTAGAACCCAAGGTCTTACTTAATAAATTAGATCACATTTTTAAAAATTAATCTACATCCATTCAAATTATAAAAGCATAAACCATTTGACCTAACAATTTCATTCTTGGACAGTTACCTTATAGGTATACTCACATACCTCAAAAGGGCATATGTATGAGGTTATTCCTTATTCATAGCAAACATTTGGAAATAAATATGATGTCCATAAACAGAGGACTGGGCAAATAGATTATGCTATTTAGATAAAATGGAATACTATGTTGTGTAAAAGAAGGAAGAAGTTCTCTAATTGATACCATATAAAGATTTTATTTTAGTTTTTAAAATGCTTTTAAAGATTTAGGTTTTTAAAGAGTTTATTTATTTGTGTATTTATTTATTAGAGAGAGAGAGAGAACAAGCAGGAAGAAAAGCAGATAGAGAGGGATAAGCAGACTCCAGCCTGAGCATGGAGCCTGACATAGGCTCCATCTCCCGACCTTGAAATCATGACCTGAGCTGAAATTGAAAGTTGAACACTCAACCAACTGAGCCACCTGGGCATCCCAAGATTTAAGTATTTATTAGAGAGAGCAAGAGCAAAGGTGTGAGTAGGGGGAGGGGCCGAAGGAGAGGGACAGAATCCTTAAGCATACTGTGTAGAGCATGGAGCCCACACAGGGTTCAATTCCATAGCCCTGAGATCATGACCTGAACTGAAATCAAGAGTTGGATGCTTAACTGATTGAGTAACCCAAGTACCTCTAAAGATTTTAAAGATAAGTTTTTAAACATAAGGTGAAATTTTATACATAGTTCACATAAAAATGAGGAAAAATGAGAATACTTATTCTTATTTGTTTATTTTTGTAGATAAGACATAAGCACATACAAATAACAAAAAATGATCACCTCATGTTGGATGTCGGAAAATGGGCAATAAGAGAAAAGGATAGGAGTATGATATCACAATATACTTTTATGTAGTTTTTTTTTTTTAATTTTTGAACCATGACATTGTAATAGCTATTTAAAAATTAAACCTTAGTTGTTGTTCTATGGATTTAGCTATGAAGAATTGATGAATAAAAATATACAAAAAACATTCAGACATGCTGTAAAACATGACTAATATAATTGGTTTGATTTAGGTACTTGCTCCATCACATCACTCCCTATGGCTTTTCTGATAGCTTCCTTCTGCAACCAAAATAAAATCAAATTCTTTATTAGGGCCTACAAGCCTCTACCTAGAGAGAAATTTATCAAAATATATTCAAAATTTTCACAGAATAAAAATATGATTTTCTCAATTAAAAAAAAAAAGCTTACTCAGTTCCTAGATAAGTGGAGGAAAAACACCCATACCAAGTCACATCATTGTAGAATTTCAGATGTGTATGCAGCATTGGAAACGAGATGTCCTCTGATTCCTGAACACCAACATTCAAAGTTAGGAGACAATGGAGAAATGCACTCAACATTCTAAGATAAATAATCCCCAACTTGGAATTCTATATCCAACAAAACTGTCAATCAAACAAGAGCCAAAAATGAAGTAAAATTAACCTCCTACATAGCCCTTTATGGGAAACTGTTGGAAAATAGATACCACCAAAAGGAGGGATTAAACAAACAGAAAGGAAAACTGGACCCAGAACGTTGTGTGTCCAATGTAGGAAGTGTGCCAGGAGGTCAGAGGAAACCAGCTTTCTATTGGTCTAGGGAGCAACCATCAAATCAGAACAAACAGCAACAGAAGCTATATTATTAACTTCAGTGTGCATAAAAAATCATACAAAAGAGAAGGTATGATTTTAGTACAAAAAATTGCCCAGATGAGCTCTAATAATATGAACATGGAATGATCATCTAACTAAATGTTCACATATTGCTATTTGGAGGAGTATGATGTGGACATGAATGGGAATGTGAGAAAAACAGTTGAAGCATAAATGTCTATAATGGAAAAATCATAGACAATATCCAAAATCAAAAACATCAAGAAACAGAAGGACAGACATATTATTCAGATCTGTTAAGATAAATAATCAAGAAAACCACAGGAATGTTGCCAAGTAGTTGTCTCTGAAAGCAGAAAGCTAGGACAGAGCAGACAACTGCTGTTTCCCTCATTTCCCTTTTAGAAATATTGGATTAACTAAGAACATGAATAACTATAATAAAAATTGAAAATTAAAGAAGGGAAAGAAGAAAAATATCCTCAACATCTAAACTTGAAGTTAAAAATATTAGTCAACAGTTAAGTTTGTTATAGTCAAAGAGAGAGAGAGATAGAAGAAATTCAAAGACTTATGTCTTTGGCATTCTAAGAATGATATAAAATTAATAAACTATCTGCTCAGATGTACAATTAATATTCTTAAGGGGGAAAGATCAAGAATTTATTCATTCCTCACAGCAGTTTTCCCCTTCATTTTCCATTCTTAGCAGAAACTCTCACTAAAATTAATGGTAGTTATTTGAGTGTAAGTAAAGGATAATGTATTCTTCCACAAGCCAGGAAGTACTTAGTGAAAATAATGTGGGAAGGGATTACTGCTGAATTAAAAACAATTCTTAATGGCCACAAAGCATTATTAAAAATGAAATAGCATTCAAGATCTCATTATTTTGCATCATTTTACTACCTTTGATAAGTAAAATGACACTTTCAAAAATGTCTTAAGTTCACAAGCGTTATGTGTTTTAAATTTTAATTTTACCAACAATATACACTACCATTATTTCATCTATTTATATATTCTCAGTGATCTGGGAAAACTTATCACCTCTAGGTTTATTTAAATCATCAATAAACTCAACATTTTAGCTACAATATTATAGAACTATATGGTTTTTAAAAATTGCTACTAAATTTCTTGACTTTCTTAGGAATTGATGAAATAAAATGACTACAGTTATTGTAAAGGAGAAAGAATTTTTCTTCTAAATTAGCACATGTTAAATAACTTCCTTTTTTCCTTAGATGTTATGAGGATTTTTGGTTTTGTTTTTTTTGGTTTGGTTTGGCTTGGTTTGGGTCACAGTTTACTATAGTTGAGGCTTATTTCTTTTTAAAATAAGATTTTATTTTTGCCTATAAACATTTTCTAAAATGTTTAACTTTGGAAAATAGGGAAATATTGAAAGAGAAAAAATCACCAGAGCTCTCTCTCCTGTTGCTTTGAACACTGAAGCCACATGTTCCAATGGTAGAACTTCTATTAGCTGAATTCCATGAGATACATTTAGAACAGAGTTCACTGCCAATTAAGGAAAGTAGGATCAGCAATAAATAAATCTTTTTTTGCTTTAAGCCACTGAGATTTCAGGAATATTCGTTAGTATAGTAAAAAATCTAGCCTATACAAATATTCCCCCCCAACCCCAGACCCATTAAACTCTCCAAAAGGGGGAAAAAAAAAAAAAGAGGAAGAAAGGAAGGAGCCAGGAAGGGAAGGAGTCATCTGCACCCATTTGCTTGGTAAGGTAAGATCTCGATGTTGACCTAACAAAGCCACATAGGCTAAAGCCTGAGAAACCTTAAGGACTATTCCAGTTGTGGAGCTACAAAAATAACCAAAAACCTAAAACCTCTGAGAGAATGTGGCCAACTCTACTAAAGTTTTCAGTGATTATAATAAAAATAGCCAACACTGGCTGGAAGAGTATTTTCTGCCAAATTCTGTTCTAAGTATTTTGCACAAGTGAACAGATTTAATTTGCGCAACTAAGAGGCACTAATATTATCCTTTTTTTTTTTTTTTAACAGATGAAAAAACTGAGGCAGAGAACGGCACATAGTTTTGTCAAGGTCACATAGTTAGTAAATAATGGAGCTGAGATTTAAGTCTAAGAAGCCCGACAGACTTAACCTGAGAAATGTGTTTTTATCTACTCTGCTGCCTCACCAGTGATGGAAGGAATTCATTTCTTCATATGAGAACATGGCCCATTAATGTGGTCAACTTTAAAGTAGATACAGATACAGGATATAATAATCTAGAGGTTGCCCAATTCCTTTATTTACATTTGCTTTCCGTCTTGGTATTCTAGAACTTGCCAGAGAATAGTTTGGTTTCAAAAGCAAAGCAGTCAGTGGCAGAGGCTGAACAAGATGGAGGAAAAGGACCTTTGTCCATCCTGCCATTCCACCTTTCCTTTGGGAGAGAGGTGGATGGATGTTTAGAGTTTTAAAGGCTTAATAACCTAAATATGAATCCTGGATGCTGCTGGGCAACTTGTTTAATTTATGAAGAATCAGAGGCTCTACGGTATTATTTCACCTTGGTTTCTTCATTTGTAAAATAGTAATTGTAAAGCTCTCCTCAGAGATTTACTGCAGCATGAAACCAAGGTATTAGAGCTTATTACAATGACCAGCCCAAATAGTGGTAAACAAATTGCTAGTAAAAGACCATGTACCTGAAACTGGCTGGACCCTTAGGATTGCCACATTCAACAGGAAGGGAAACATAGTCATCATGATCTCTTATGATCTTTTGGTTCTCCTTCCTTTTTTTAAAAATATTTTATTATTTATTCATGATAGAGAGAGAGGCAGAGACGTAGGCAGAGGGAAAAGCAGAGGGAGAAGCAGACTCCCTTTGGGGAGACTTGAACCCAGGACCCCAGGATCACAACTGTAGCCAAAGGCAGATAGATGCTCAACCACTGAGTCACCCAGGCACCCTAGGCTCTGCTTCCTTTGGAAGCACCTCCCTCCAAGACAGGTTCAGCCTTCACAGAGGCAAGATGTCTGACAAAGGCTCTTGGACCACATTCTTATTTCACCAGCCCCTCAGAGCAAAAGGAAAGGTCTCTGTCAAGGGCTCAAGGAAAAATGCTGAAAAGCCTATGCTTAAGAACGCCTGGTTCAGTTTGTGGTATGTACCTACTTCTGCAGTGTGCTGTGCTCTGATTGGCCCAACTTGGATGATCTGTCAACCTTGAGAACAAGGGCAAAGATCAATTCTACCTGAAATACTCACGTGAAAGTAAAGAAGGGATGGTTGTCCAAAGTGTGCAGGGAAGTAGGGGGAGAAAAAGGATGCTGCAGGAAAAGAACAGCTAACATCCACTGAAAGTGGACATTTCTCCTACATCATAACTCATAAATAAACAAGGGAGACATTTTGGAATTAATTAGGTTTGTCCTGTCAAGACGAATTGATGCTCATTGTTTAGACCTTAGAATACTGCCAAGATAATGCTGAGACGTATTTCTCAAAAGTATGAATGTTAGCAACAGTATTATTTACAGGAATGTAATTTTATAATATGAAAATACTTAAGTTTGACTAGGTTTAAACAAACTAAATATTTTAGGAATATTAATTTCCACTTTTAAAAAGATAAATAAATAAAAATCCTTGGCAATATTGTATATGTACAGCATGGGACATTTTATCCCAGCTAAATACCATAGCTCCCCGTTAATCTGGGAGTAATCCTCCTCCTTCTTTATAATGTGGTATCTTTTTAAAGGAACTGCCTCCTTCCTAACCATATTTTGATGAGCCAAGCAACTTAAGTATACACAGAAAAGCCAATGATTCACAAGGCTGCATTGAGTTCTTTGGATGGTCAAACAAGACATGCCAAACCATGTCAGGAAACTATGTTCTGCAGCTATTTTTTGTTCAATATTGGAATGGTTTGAATTTAAGAACCATTGACACATAAATATGTTTTTATTTTTCAAATTTATGTAAAACAGTGATTGGCAAACTATAGCCTGCAGGTCAAATATGGCCTTCCACCTGTTTCTGCAAATGAAGTTTTACTGGAACACACATCCATGGCTGTTTCAGCACTGCAAAACAGAATGGAGTCATTGTGGTACAGACCACACTGCCCACAAGCCTAAAATATTTACTATATGTCTTTTTACAAAAAAAGTTTGCCCCCATCCTTTAAGTCAAGAACATAGTTTTTTGTATGTATGTATGTATCTATCTATCTCCAGGTCAAAACTGTCTGACCACATAATACAGAAAAGTAAGAAATTCTTTCTCCTGTTTCCTGACTTGATAATGTTACAGCAGTTGTCCCTACCAGCCATCCATGGCATCTGTGCTTTTAAATGATTTTGTGTTTGTTTTGCTAAATCAGGAACTGTACATTGTTATTTTAAAATTGCAAAGAGGCTTCTCTGGGTCCTAAGATAATTTGTAATCTAACAGCAAAAATATTTGGTTCTAAAACAACAGTGATATTTGAGGACAGAATGCCAGGAAACACCAATATGATGTTCTGATGAATATTTATGAGCACTTCCACCTGGCCTTCAAGTTTTCCATGCTTCAGTGCTAATGTATTTGTGTCTGCATGGTGTGTGTGTGTGTGTGTGTGCGTGTGTGTGTGTGTGTGAAGGCTAAGAAAACGGAGAACCATTTTCAGTCCACTTCTCAAAAAATAACCAAATACACTAAGTCTGAACTCTTACCTCCCTCCCCCCCTTTTATGAGCCCTGACTGCAGATCATCTTTGGATCCTAACTATAGAACCCTCTTTGAATTCTTTCATAGGACTCACTGTCTTTATTCACATAATTTTTCCCCTCTTTCCTGAAACATATGTCTTGTTCCCATTTCTCTTAGATCATTTCCATTAGCACACAAGCATGCTGTATTAACTACCTCCGGTTTATACTAATTTCTTTCATTATCTTTACAATAACACCCATTGAAAGAACCTTTCTATATTTACCCTCTTCAATTCCTCTCTTCCATTCTCTCTTGAATCCATTCCAATTAGGCTTTATGGCTCCTGCTTCCCACTCCACTGAAACTGTTCTTTTCAAGTCACTAAAGACCCTCATATTACTAGAATGAATTCTACATTCATTCTCAGGCCTTATTTTCTCCAACCTTTCAGAAAAATTTATGGATATCTATCAATACCTTTCTTTATAACACTTTTTCACCTGAATTCTGGGTTACCATTCTCTCCTGGTTTTCTTCCTAGCTCCTTGGACATTTCAGTTGCTCTTACAGATCCAACCTCATGTCTCTGACCTCTAAACATCAGAGTGACCATAGGTTCATTCAGCAGACCACCCCTCTTTTTCTGCACTCACTTGCTCAGTGACCTTATCCAGTCCCATGATTTTAAATACTACTATTATCCTGATTAATTGCTTAACCCCTACACTAGTTTTAAGTTTTCAGTTGGCAGGGACCACAGCATGCCTTCACTGCCCTGCATTGGAGCTCTGCAAGCTCTTCCTCCCTCTGTCACAATCTAGTCCATTGGGACAGACCTAGTTTGTCCAGACAAGCTACAAACAGTCCACTGGTCCACTATACTGATGGCAGGGTACAGATTGGACCTGGAGAACAGAAAATAGAATGAAGCTTAGAAGCCTTACTAAGACACATGAATAAATGCCAGAAAAAAAAAAAAAAACAACACAAATGTCAGAGGACCACTACCTCTGTGAGCTTTCTGTGACTTCAATGGTCTGAGACACTTCCTCATGGAGGTGGAGACATATATTGAAGACAATATATGGCAATTAGCACTACCTGGAATTAAGAAAGAAGCATAATGCTACTTTGGTATCTGCATTTTCTAGGCAAAATATATCACATTTTAGTGTATAGCTCCAAACCATCTAAATGGTAACTTTAAGGTTTCTGATTTTGAGTGGGGCCCAGAAGAAGGGAAGTTCTGCTGCAGGTCCAAGCTGGAGTGAAAGCTTCTCTGCCATTTAGGACTTAAGTCCCAGCAGGTCCAGTGGGGTTTAAAGTGTTTGTCACAGGTATGTGTGTTTCATAGATCTGCTAGTAGCCTTCAATAGGACAATTACGGAATAGACTTGTACTTTAAGGTTTCAGAGCAAAGGCTTATCCTATTCTACAGATAACTATTCTCTTTTTTAGAAACAACTCCCAGATTGCCATTGGGCTCTCTTAGACACTGTACACTAGACTGTGAGACATCAAGAGACCATGCATCCAGAGTTGTGCCCTATATTATCTAACCTGTTAAATCAGAAGGTTGTGCATCAGAAGGTCTTGTTAATGAGCTGCAAGACATGGATCTGGAACAGATCCTGAAGGAAGAAACAAGCCGGGTGATCAAGTAATTCACAGAGTACTTACTCCTGTTGCATTGCTTCCTGCCCCTCAATCTAGATTTAAGGCTTCAAGGAAAGTTCTTATGAACAGTTAACTGAGGATAAAAACTTGGGTTTGGTTTATAGTATGACAGACCGAACGCAGCTGGAAATAGATTGCTGTAGCCTCACTGCCATGACCTCGCTTAATTCTCAAAGACATAAGTTACCGAGGAAGTTACAGAAATCAACAACAGTCCTGCCCCAAATAAAACGCAAAGTCTTTACCTTGGCTTGTTGGTTTCTATAATATCTGCTCCCCAGAAACATAGCAGACCTCATCTCTTACCCCTCTCCATCATGGTGTCTCTGCTGCCATCAGACCATGTTCAATATTCCCAGAATATCTAAGCACTATCCCAGTGCAGAGCCACTGCCTGTGCTGTGATCTCTGCTTGACTTACTCTTCCATTTCAGAGTTGTCTCTACTTAAAAATCCCCTCCAAGAGGGCCTTTCCTGACCACTCACTCTAAGCATGCCATGTCATTTCTCTGTAACCCTAGCCTTACTGTATTTTTCTTCTTAGCACACACTGCCAAGTTACAGATCTTTATTACCTATACCTTTATTTTAAATATTATTTAATATTTATTAAATATATTATTATAATATTTAATTTTACTGATTTATTATGTATGTATATATGTATGTATGCATTTACATAGTTTTCTCCTCCCCTCTCCAGAAGGTAAGATCCACAAGGACAGAGATGTTATTTCTGTTCGTGACTATATGCCAACTGCCCAATATAAAGTCTGGAATATAGTACCACAATAAGATGCTTTCTTATCTACCACCACCTGCCTACCCACTATCTACTGTTGTCATATGTTCAGCTCCTCAATATATTTGACCTGGGTAAATAAACACAGTATCAATATAGCTCTGGATTCATCATTTAATTAGTGACACACTTATAACTGTGCCAAGGCAATGCCTTTCCAACTATGCCAAATTTAACCCTTGATGATTTTTTAATCCTTTTTAGAGTATTTATTTACTTACTAACTCTTGGATCAGAACTCAGTGGAGAGATGAACTATTAGTGCCACATCAGTATTGAAAGGCCAGTGATTTCCTGTCAGTTTTATTGGGTTGTCAAGCCTCTGGTCTATGTTTTTACCTCCCTCAGAAAACATGCCATCCTGCACTTCTATTTCTGACTTGACAAAATCATGGGCTAGTCCTTGTCACAGAATGAGGTTATAACATGTAAACATTATGAGTACGTCTGACCTCTTGTGATATTGTTTTCAATAAAGAAGATGTTCACACGTTATTAAAGATTCTACCCTAATGATTCCACATGTGCATGTTCTGCAGAGGCATAATAAGGGTGCACCTGTTATATCTGATGACTGTCAAAGTTCTGTTGCAGCTCCAGTTTAATGTAAGACAATTTAAAGAAGGAATGGACCTTGAAAGAATTGGAAGATAAATATGAGGAGTTAATACACTCAGCACTGGTTGCTAATCACCCCTATTATCTTCTCTTTTTACATAGGGTTGGAATTTTGTTGGTGCATGGTCATCAGTATAAAAGCTTGATTTTTCAGCCTCTCTTTTGCAGGAAAGTGTTGCCATGTGACTGAATTCTAGCCAATGGATGTGGGATGTGATGTGTCAACTTCTGAGTTATTCTTAGACTTCTTTCATGATGGAATATATTTATAATTGCTTAAGTTGCCATCATTTTGGGCATCTCTTACAACTTTCCAACCTATATCCCATGTGCTTGGAGTGCTCTGCCAGACTCAACATGTCATTCAATGATCACTTCTGTGTAATACAATAGAATCTTTAAGAGCACAGGCTTGAGTCAATCTCTGGGCTTAAGTCCCAGTTTATCATTTAATGGCTGTGGAACTTTGGTCAAGTGACTTTACCTCTCTGCACTTTATCTCTTCATGCTTTCAGTGAAATCAGAAAAGTACTCATGCTATGACTCAGATTTGCAGCTAACAGCAACGAGCTATTATCCTTAACACGTTTAAAACAGAACCTGACCTTCCATAAGCAGCTTCAATCTTATGTATTTAGAAATGGCTCAAAGTCAGCATTCATTCAGCCAAGTTCTCATTATCCCAGTGAAGCTTTATTTGTGTCCCACATGTTCCAGTCCCTTAGCATGTGGTATGTCAATTCCTGCTTGAGGGAGAACTGCCTTTGCTAAGAAAATTTTCTGACAAGCCCAGTTGGGCTAAGTGAGTCTGTTGAGGTGGAATGAATGGAGGCTGCTGCCAGATTTAAAATATAAATATATAAATATATAATATATATATTTTAAACATCTATATATTTATATATAAATATACTTATATATTTATATATAAGTATATTTATATACTTATACACTTATATTTATATAATATATAAATAATATATATTTTTATATTTTATATATTTATATTAATATATATTATATAGATTATTCTGAAGAGAGTCTGGAGAGACATTTCTCTGATGCCAGGAGTTGTAGAAAGAAAGAATGAGAGATGGTGCAAGCTAGGAAGATGGTGGGAGACTGCAAAACCTGTTATCCCCTCTCTAGGGTCACGAAATACTCAGTGAACTTACTCACTGTCAGAGAAACAGTGCAATTAAAGATTTTTTTAAGGAAATTAATGATGGTGCTGAGGTTCTCCTATGAGGTAAAACAGATGGTGAAATATGATATGGAGTAAACTAAAAACATGGCATGGGATGAAACAGAATCTGAAAGAACAGAGTTATGTGTAAGGATGCAGGATATTAGAAATTTGTTAAAAAATAATCTAGGGTAACTCTTTAGGTCCTCTCAATTCTTGGACTTGGACAACCAAGTCAAGTTAAAGTAGATCTTTGCTTGCAGATGTCCTTCTCCTTCCCACCATCTCAATCCCAAAAATACTGACCATATTCTCCCTGGAGTTTCCATTGTACCATGTACATACCTCTTTCCTATTAGCTATTATAGTATACTGTATGTTGCTATTTTTTCTTAATATACTTTGCTCCAATATTAGAATGTGAATATTGTACTTATATTGTGTAATATAAGTAGTGGAGATTGTGTTTTATTTATAAACCTGATATCTTACAAAGAATGCAAGTATTTACTGAATGAATGAAATAAAATAATAGCTTGTTATTCACTTTTCTACTCATGAATAAAGAGGAAAGGATGGTAGATACAGCCAACTATGAAGTGATGATATCTGGAAGATAGAAAAACTCCAACTATTCCATCCTGTGTCTATTGTGATGACCATAAGAGCTTGCCTACATTTAGTCAATCAAAATTGCCAATGGCTAATCACTTATTAAAAGGTAGGCTTAGTTTAATGAGAAGCACATAGAATGTAAGCAAAATATCTACTATTTATGTAGTTACCAGTAGCATTTTTTATTGCACAGATCAATAAGAACAGGTTAAATATCTTAGAATCCCAAATAGGAGAAATCTTTAATTTTGGTATTATATCATCTCCTACATAGATCATGACCTTTGTAGTTCCATGAGCTTTCCAGGGTCTCTTTACTTATTCAGTATTTTAAGATCAATGGAAATCTTGCTTCAAAAAAATATGTAGGAACATATACTAGTCATCTGAGAATGGGGAAGATGAGAAATTTATGGGAAACATTTAAAGGATAAGTAGATGGGGCACCTGGATGGCTCAGTGGTTGAGCCTTTGGCTCAGGGTATGATCCCAAGGTCCTGGGATCAAGTCCTGAATAGGGTTCCACGTGGGGAGCCTGCTTCCCTCTCTGCCTGTGTCTCTGCCTCTCTCTCTGTGTCTCTCATGAATAAATAAATAAAATCTTTTAAAAAAATACAGGATGAGTAGATGATGAGAACAACCATCGCTTGGCAATACTGACACTGTACCCTTTCTCAAGGATTCAAAATATTTGGACAAATTGGCATTTGGTTAATATTTTGTGTTTCCAACTTTATAACCATTATGTATAATTACACACAGATTAATCCATTACTTTACATGTGGGTAGTGGGATGTTCATAAGGGAGAAAACAATTGGAAGAGTAAAACAGATTTTCAGGGCGGTAAGATTTCCGTGAATGAAACTGGATTTTTTCTGACTTGGTGTGCCCCTGTCCCTGTCAACTCCAAATAAAACCAATGGAGACTGTTAATTCAATAATTATCAAATGCATTAAACATGATTTTTTTCATTATTCTCATTTGAAGTATTGCATTTTATTTTCTGAGTTTTAATATACTTTACACAGGGAGTCCATTTGGGGCCTTTGATTTTAAAATCTGATAGAGTTCATCTGTGGCAGAGTAAATGCAAATAAAATTCAACTCAACTTGGAAAGGACAGTATGTGTGGCTTATGAACAACTTATGGTGGAAAAAGAAAGCCCCAGTGTATTATGCACAGAAAAATCTCATTAGTTTCTATCGATGGATGGCATTTCTTTGCAAAGCTGTTTTGCTCCTTAATAAAATGAAAGAGGTATTGCAAATCCAAAATTTTAAGGTGGCAGAGAGTCTTAAATATGTGCCCAGCAAATGTATGGAAGATGTAAGCAGGCACAAAGGACAAAGGAGGCTGACAAAGCTGTGTGAAGAATACAGACATCTGATCATTTAGCATATATTGATTTAGTTTTAACCTTTTCATTTATAACACCTCACTCACCACTGCCACTGAATTACAGCATTTCTAAAGATGGTTTTAAAATTCCTACTGACTCCATAGACTCTGCCCCAATTGTGTATCAGTTGTATTTGGAATAATTAAAGATGTGCAAGTATTTTTAGGGACAATAAGCAGATGGAAAAGGAAAAAACAGAATCTAGTGGTTAAGTAGGGCAGGAGGGATTGATAGGAACAAGACGGAGGAAACATGGAGGAAAATTAGTCCATGACATGGTAAGTGTACATCAGCAAACCCATTGTCACTGGGAAGCAATGAGGTTGGCCATGGTCCATATATAAAAGTCAGATTTCTTTGTTGTTTGCTTAGCTTACTTTGGTAGATATATGAGTACTAAATCAGAACTACTAATCTGCTTGACTTGTGAAGCCCCAATTTTTTTTAACAGCACTGTGCTTATAGCAATACCCAAACCCAAAAGGATTAAATTATAATGTAGGATCTTATTCTGATGAGTTACTTTTGAAGCTTAATTATATTTGTCCAACATTAATTTAAAGAATTAGAACAGGGCTTTAACAATATCCTGATTAATGATGGTGTTTGCTCTGGTTTTTCCTGTTTAGCCAAATTATTCTCATGAAAAGCATAACATTTTATCTTGCCTGTAATATCTATCAGAATTCCTGACATTGGCTCAGTTTTTGGCCTTTTAATATAAGTCTCCTCATCTATAGAATGTTAACAACAACCTCTGTTTCATAGGTTATTAATAGAATTAAATGAAGTAATGTTGAAAGAGTTTTGTGCACTGCCAAACATAATTAGCATTCAATAAATGTTAGCTGTCCTCCTGCTTTTTATCGTAAGGTTCACCTCAGACAGCATGTGAGGAGAGAATGCTCCCATTTGGAAATAAACAATTAAGAATGAGGAGATCTGCTCAAGTGCATACCTCAGAAGACAAAACTTTTCCCACAAACCACCACCACCACCACCACCACCACCACCACTACAACAACAACAAAACAAAAATACTAGGCACTAATATTTACTTAATTCCTTTCCCCCAAATCCTGGGTCATCTCAGGCCAGGCACTTCAGCCTCCTGTATCTTTGTATCTGTCACATTAAAGAACATAACACTGTGTACTTCATGGTATTGTTTTGATAACTATGAAGTCATGACTTTAAATGGTTTAGGAAATACCAAGTATTTATGCCAGACTAAATGATGTTGACCTAGAAACATATTTAGCAATATGTTTAGCAATATTGAATAGCTTAGATAAAATAGAGAAATTACTTAAATCTTTACCATATTGCTAAAGATCTTCAGATTATAGCCTACTTATTTTGATTAATTTTATTATCTCTATCTAAACATGATAAACAGATAAAATAATATGCTTGTGAAGCTTATATGGACACTAACAAAATATGTGAAATAAACAGTACAATAAACGCCAAGCACCTGTTTTAATATAATAGGTTTTCATGTGATTTTTCTTAAAATCACCTGGCTTTCTGTGGCTCTTTGGGAATTGTTCTTATCATGAGAACATAAATTCTAATGTGTGCTAACAACAGATACAACTATAGTGCAGTTCTTTTTGAAATATATACAAATAAAAAAAAATTTAAAGGCATAGCATAGTTTTCTGTAAGTGTGATATTCAGGAAAAGCTAACACCTACTCTCTAACCATCAAAGAGAAAGAACTCCAGGGAAGCCAAAAGGAAATCCATTTTTCAGCCTCAAACAAGGGAGAAACCATCTGTGCTAAATCATAAAACAAATGCACTGAGAGTTTATATCAATATACACATGGGAAGGACGTTATTTACTCTGTGGAGGAAAAAAATCCTCGTTATATTTAATCATGTGAATTTCATGGGCAAGTAGACACCTAGATCATATTAACACTTTCAAAAATGCTTAAAATTCTTATCTTAAAGAAATATAATTTATTCACTATCGGTTAAACTCCTCAAATAGAGCCAAGCTCAGGAACCTCTTATTGGCATCCCAAAATGTTGACAATAAATTCTGGAAAGAAATATTAGAAAATGAGTTATTCAGTTATTCACATCTTTTCTTGTTAATTCTTTCTCTCTAGCAAGCTTTCCCATTACAGATGATCCCTGCCTTATGTTCAACTTATGAGTTTTTTTATTTCATGTTGTGCAAGCATGATACCAGTAGGTAGAAACCATACATCAAATTTTGAATTTGGATTCTTCCTAGGCTGGAGCCATGTAGTGGATCCTCCCTTGTGCTGCTGGGAATAACATTAGCCACAGGTCCCAGTCATGTCATCATCAGGGTAAGCAACTGATACATCAACAACCCTTCTGTTGGTTGACCCATACGATCATTCTGTTTTTCCTCTTTCTGTATATTATCAATTACATGAGATATTTAACAAAATTTAAAAATAGGCTTTGTGTTAGATTATTTTGCCCAACTGTAGGCTAATGGAAGTGTTTTGAGCATGCTTAAGATAGGCTGGGCTAAGGTATGGTGTTCAGGAGGTTAGATGTATTAAATGCATTTTTTACTTAAAATATTTTCAACTTACTATGGGTTAATTGAGATGTAATCTCAGCATAAGTCGAGGATGATCTGTACTCTTTTTGTAAATTAACAAATTCTGCCTTGAACTCTCAAAAATCAAAAACACCAGATTAGCTAAAGAAAAATATGCAAAACATTGAAGAAGGTATTCTGGAAGATGTAAACATTCTTGTTTTTAAACAGGTTACTGATTAAATTTTGTTCTAATAGATAGGTTTGGGCATCTCAGTAATACTCAAATAACAAAAACCATTTCTATGTTTGAGTTCAGAATGAGGCCAGCCTTGAACTCAGCCAAAGGTGTTCATGCCTAGAAGTGATAAAGGGCCCTCATTATAACTCCATCATATAGGGAAACATCCAAGGAGAGCTTCCTTACAAAGTCACAAATTGTGTTTCTCTGAAATGCTGGACTTGTGATAGTGGAAAAAAAAGAGAGATAATCTTCTGAAAAGCAATTGCAATAGGATTCAAACTAATTTGCTATAGCTTGTAGATGAAGAGACTAACTTTATAATTAATAAGCACTCAAATTGAAGATTGCACATTCACAGAAATTTTTATAATCAATATCTTAATCTATAGTGCTAGCTTAAATAGGAGTTTTGTTGCATTCACGAAGGCAGAAATGGTTCTCTAACTTTAAAAGATTATGAGGTTTAGCTGGAAGGAAGTACTTCCTAGAATTGAAATATTTCTCTAAACAATTTAATGAATAATGAAATTTCTGTCAAAGTTACACCCAACACTAGGAGTAGCCTGTCTTGTATAAATAGACTAAGAGAAAAATGGAAAGACAGACACACAAAGGAAAATTATAAATTTTTAGAGATTTTATTAAACATGAGCTAAATGTATTTCAAGAATTCTAAATGGGCTGTGTCCTAAGACTCTACATAAATGAATTCTATACCCCTGGTCTACATTGTATTCATCAAACTCTGTTACATGCTGAGATAAGTCTATAAAATATATTCATTCCTTGCATTTAAAATTTCACTCCATCAGAATAACTTTATATTTCTCTACTGGTCTTTATGAACACTTTAATATTCATTTCCATTGTGTAAATGAAAAGCCAGCTTGTCATTTGGTTATATGCAAGATTCATAAAGTTTTATTTCTGAAATAACATCACTTCTAAATTCCCTTCCTCAATGCGCTGTTGGCTTTTGTTGAATATCTGACATTCTCTCACATCTTGTTTATGATCTGCAGATGTGAACTTTCTTTACCCACCTCGACAGATGAAAAGTTACACAAACTATCCCAGGAAACTTTTCATTTTTCAATCAACACTCAGGCAGCAGCTATATATTGAATATCTCCTGTGTAGCTGCTGAGGATACAGGGCTCAACACGCTGACCTTGTAGTTCCTGTCCATACAGTAGATACTCAAAAGAGGAAGACCCATCAGAGAGGTGCTGTAATAGACACTTAGGAAAACATGTGGAGTCAAATTTGTTCAGGGCAGTTTAAACTGAGCTTCCCCTTTGCATCCTCCAAATGAAAAGTCACTTCTATTGTCTATAGGCATTAAACTATCTGTTAAAAGAACCAACCATTAAAGTTGAGGCTTTTGTCCTTAATGACATGAATATCTGTTAGGTGGCACTCTGATTAGATTTGGGGGGTATTTTCTTTTTAAAACATATTTCCTCAACTTTTTATTTTAATAAAGTTTTGGGTAATTTGCTAAATTTAACTTCTAAGACTAAAACAAAGGGATGCACATACCTCTCCTCCATTCTCTTCTTCAGAACAGACCTCAGTAACTGATCTCAGCTCTTGCTATAAAGAACCTAAATGCAAAGTAAGAATGCATTGCCTGGAAGAAGAGAACAGAGCGGATAAACAGGACTGGGAAGAATGTAAAAGTAATGGTTGAGATGGAGGAATAAGGGACGAGAACAGCTGCACAATGCAAGAATGCATGAATGAATCTATCTATGATTCTGTCTACACTATGAGATGCTCCTTTGATTCTAGAAGAATTACAGGGAAAACTTCAAATAAAGTAAAATGAGAGACGGCTTAGAAGCTAGGATGTTCCAGGTATGATGGAGAGCTCAGAACAGAAAGGGATTTTACAAAGAGAATGAGAGAAACTTTATAGTCAGGATACTAGATTGAATCATAAAAATTTAAATCTAATGATATTAACATTTTCCCACTAATCTAATATTAAATATTCACTAAGTGATTTTACCTACATTATCATTCTTTGCAGACAAGGATAGTAAGTCAAAATTTACTAATGATTTTCCCAGAGTCAGCAAACAAATAAGTGACAAGGTATAGACACACATTTAGGTCTCCTGACACTATATTCTCTGCTCATTATATAGTGTCAACCTTACAAGAGATAATAAGAAAGGAGGATGATACAGAGGGGATAGTGGTGTGTCAGTAGAGATTATTTGGTCCTAATACCCTTAGTTTTCTTCTTAATATTACTTAATTTCTTTCAGCTATATGGAGTATGGACAGCTGTTTAATCTCCCATGAAAATAATTACAGTTTTTCCTGTAAAGAAAAAATAAACATTTTTCTTGATCTTTTGAATTGTCCATGCATTAGCAGAATAAGGAGGAATAAAGGAATTCATTCTATCCTGAGATGCACATGTCATATGACAATTTCAAAATTTTACCAGCTAAGTTTCCAAAGTAAAAAATTTCCACACACAGCAACACACTACAGGGTTTCTGGTTCTCTGGTAATCCCACATCACTCATGGAAAATAAATCAGTGCACAACTCTTTCCCATCGTACATGCCCCATGTGGAATTACTCTTATACTGCAGGGTTCAAGCATGAGCTTATCTCTGTCCTTTAGACAGACAAAAGATACCATGAATAAAAAAAGGAAATGAAAGGGAAAGGAAGGCACTGAAAGAAAATTGAATGATAGGGTTAGAATAGGTTTCTATGCTATCTTTCATCCTTAATTGGTTGAGGATTTCCAGTGATCTAGGTTTTCAGGGAAACATAGACTGACAGTGATTTCACCTACTAATCTATGCTTCAGAATAAGTTTCAAATGACATAGCTAAACTTAAGGAAAGTTAGATACCGAAAAAGAAAGCTGAGATGGGAATGAAGGTAGGGTCACTTTGAACAAATATAAACTTTAAAAATAACAGTCTAGATGGGAGGAGAAAAAAAAGGCATTGGTTACCAATAGGTGTATTGAATAATCCTATGCCTTAAATTTGGAATAAGGTTGCTATACATGTCAGGAGAGTGGAGTATTAGCAGTATTTCTATAGAAAATGATGTGCATTAATTTTCACAAGTTTCCTTACATCACAATAATTTCACAATTGACAATGATAACTATGACAAATTTTTAATATAAAAGCAAAGCCTGTTTATTGTGGAAAATGTAAAAAATGAAAAATATTTAAGTGTCTCTGTGAGACACACATCGGCTTTGGGACAGTCTCAATGGTTTCAAGTGGTCAGAAATTTTAAGATGGCATAACTCATCTTTTTACATCATTTCACGCATGTAGTAGGAGGTAAGCTCTTGGTATCAACTAAAAGCTTTGGTTAAAGCATGGATTTGGAGTCAGACTCAGGTGTAAATCTGAGTCTTCTTCAACAGCTATGGGATCCTGCAGAACTTAAACTTCTTGGGATGTCATTTCCTCATGTCTTTTAGGGAGAACAAAGATATCCATTTCCCAGATTTGGTTCAATGAGATATTGTACCCAAATGCTTAACTAAAACCTCTGTACACTGAATCAGGGAAGACCTCCAGGTTCTACCTGAAGTGTTCCCCTGTTTCCTCTCTCTTTACCCATGCCACTTCCAATCCAGCCAACAAGCTTCAGCCAGGCTCCCCTTCTTTCTGAACTTATTTTCTGACTCTGGCTTTTTGCGCTTCCTTCCAAAAATCTTGTTTTCTAGATCTTTGCATAGACTTTTTTCCTTCATTCAGGTCTCATATGGAATTTCATCTCCAAAGAAATTCTTTCTCGTGTCATGCTCCTTAGAGGAGCTCCTTTCCCGCTGCTGTTCATCCTGAATCCCATTTCCTTTGCTCTTTTCCTTACTGCATCCATCACTATCTCTAATTCTTATTTATATATCTGTTTTCATGCTTACTGTCTATCATTCTATAGCAGAATGGATGCCCCATACAAGTAGCAACTTCATCTGTCTTGTCTAATATTATAACACACTTGGTAGAGATGGGCTGTATGCTCACCAAACACGTTTTCTCTTTCCCAAGAAACATGGCAATGTTTCCCAGTATTCCTTGAAGCCAGCAGGACCACATGGCTGAATCCCAAAGAATGGAATGTGGTGGCAGTGATGTGTGTCAATTCAAGGCTGGATCTGCAAAGACCTCCCAATTGCAATTCTCTATTCTCTCTCCTGCTTTTGCATATTGGATGAAGGGGGTCTTGGAGATGACTCCAAGACTCTAGAGGATTGCAAAAGTTGGGAGGTATAATGAAACTAGAACCCTAATTAGCATGGAAAACCTTCACATGAATAAGAAATAGGCTTTTCTGTCATTTAGCCTCTGAGATTTGAGCCTTTCTTTGTTACAGTAACCAGCCATATGAATACTGGGGAAACATACTACAGGACCTGGAAAACTGCCTGACACATAGTAGGTGTTGTGAGCTGAATGTCTGTATCTCCTCAAGAATTCTTATGTTAAATCCCTAGCCCCCAATGTGATGGTATTCAGAGATGGGGAGTTAGGGAAATAGCTACATAATGAAGTCCTGAGGGTAGGGCTCTCATGATGAGATTCATGTCCTTACAAAAAGAGGAAGAGAGGTGTCTACCCCCTACTCCCACTCTCTCTCTTCCTCTCTGAGCAGGCACTGAGGCAAGCTCCAAATGGCACACAGAAGTTGGTCTCTGCAAGCCAGGAAGAGGGCTCTCACTAAAACCCAACCATGATGGCACCCCAAGTCTCAGGCTTCCAGCCTCCAGAACAGGGAGAAATAAAATTCTGTTGTTTAAATCATCTATGGTATTTTACTATAGCTGCCTAAAGTGGAATAAATACTCAATAAATATATAACAAGTACTGGTTAAATAAGCAAAATAATTAAATTGGTGGCATTATGTTGCATCCTATGTCAAGTCTCTGTCCCTAAACTATATTCATTCAAAGTGGGCCAAAGAAGAAATCACTCTCTGCGGGAAGCAATTCTATTCAGATAATGCTAGAAGATCTCCAAGGTGTACGCATTTATTAGAGGTTGGGGAAATAACACCTCCTAGGCTTAGGGGTTTAGTGAATATTAAAAAAAGAAAATAAAGTGATTTTGGTGTCCAGTGTTACTTGTTCCCTGCACTGACATTTCCTGTTGGGGTTCATAAAGTAAATATGTAGAACCCATAAAACTGTAAATGAATTGTGCCATAAATGTTAACCGCCATTGAATAGCACATTGATCACTATTCCAATGCAGAGCTGCTAAGGGCACCCCCTCTGCTCTGATACCTGAGAGTGAAAGCAAAGCCAATGTCACATTGCAGTGTGTGCTGTTAAATATGAACCCCTCCCTCACAAGGTTACACTTTTACACGTTTCTGTCAGGATGAAGCTTTGCCAACAAAAAGTTCTATTTGTTGAAACAAGACAGTGCTCCCCATCCTGAAGAGAATGCTTCACAAAATATTCCTGTGCATCTAATTATTATTAATTATTAATTATTAAATCCCTAAATCGGCAATTATTAGCCTTCAATAATTAGTCATTTACATCGAGCCTGATGTCCAAATGCATAACCACACGGAGTTCATCACAGTTACCTTTTGGTCTTAATAACAACACCTTTTGGGAGATTTAAGGGACTCAACATCTCAATTTAAGAAGTAGAAGATCGTGAGCTTCAGGTCTATATTATAATACAAACTAATAATCAAGGAGAACAGTTGGTTATATTAGATAAAACAGCGGGGCTTTTACAAGAGTGGTTTTGAGTAGATTTGTTGACCCATGTACCATCTCTATTTTTTATCCTTTTGTGCAGATGCCTTTAAGAACTCTTATTATTTGTAGTACCAAATAACTAAAAGAATTCTAGTAATTGTTATCAGTGGAGTGTTTGCCTCTGCAGATTGAGCATAGGCATCCAGGCCATTCAGAGTTGGCAAATTGGCTTCGCAATCCCTATACTAAATATCTTGGCATTTGAACCCCTCAGATATGATCATTAAGCTTTAGAGTAGTAATTCTTTTTTTTTTTTTATGTGCCACTATAGAATTGGAAAAAGGAAAGTCTGAGGTTTTAGTTTTTAAGGAATATTTTATCAAGAGAAAGTATAAAAGCATATATGCCAATGCCTGTGTCCACATCACCCATGTTCAGAAATGGAATACCACCAGGAGAAGTGAAGTACCCATGTACCATCCCAAGTGTCCCCTCTTATTCTGAACTTTATAACTTGCCTGGGTTTCACTTACGTGTTTGTCACATTCTGTCACTAACATTTAAAAATATTTTTACTAAAAACTTGCTCTATGGAATCAAGATTAGAATTCTGAATAGGGGCAGCCCAGGTGGCTCAGCGATTTAGTGCCGCCTTCAGCCCAGGGTGTGATCCTGGAGTCCCGGGATCGAGTCCCACATCAGGCTCCCTGCATGGAGCCTGCTTCTCTCTCTGCCTGTGTCTGTGCCTCTCTCCCTCTCCCTCTCTCTCTCTCTCTCTCTCTCTCTCTCTCTCTGTGTGTGTGTGTGTGTGTGTCTCTCTCATGAATAAATAAATAAAAAAAACTTTAAAAAAAATCTTTAAAAAAAATCCTAAAAAAAGAATTCTGAATAGATGATACCTGTTAAAAGAACTTTTGCAGTAATAAACTAATAAGCATCTTCCTGTGTTTTATTTTGTTTAGTTTAAATCTGTTGATTTACAAGTGTTTAAATGTAAGGGATCAGAAAATATAACACTGGGGAAAGTGTTTTGAAAATCTCTTCTTACTTTGAAACACCAAAACTAAAAGATTTCAGGCAACAAACCCAGACAAATCCATTCATGTGCAGTGCAGTAAAATGGCAAACCTTTCTTCAGGTACACTGCTTTATATTTTCATTCTACTTTTATTCAAGGAAGGTGCTAAATTCTTTTTAAAATTATAAATGGTTGATAAACCCTTGGAAAGATTGTTGGCTTCTGCAGTGACCAGAGAAATACAAATTAAAACAACAGCATACCATTTTCATACAGCTTAACAAAAGTCTAATTGATTGATAGTAACCAGTACAGACTAGACTGTGGCAAAACATATCTTTATCAACATTGGTGGGAAGGTAACCTTGCAACTACCATAAAAATTTTTAATGAAAATATCATCAGAGCAATTGTGTTTCTCTGAAACTTTACTACAAAAACAATCTCACAAATATGTAAGAATATACATTATATACACACATATACACACGTTATACACATATTTACTCTATCATTGTGATAATAAACAACAATTGGAGACCATCTAAATGGGCCCCAATAAGGCAAGATTTATATTCTTCATTACAAAGCCACATTACTATATTTTACGCAACACTAAAAGGATGCTTGGAATACATTGCTAAGTGGAAAAAAAGTAAGTTCCAGAATAGTGAGCATAATGGGCTTCCATTTCTTTTAGGCCCTATTTTGGCCTTGACTGAATTCTTTCAGGGTTACATTGTATTTACTCCAAAGAAATTCCTTGACACGCTTGTCTGGGGTGGACCTTGATAAATGGGACATTATGCTTTTTCAGAGAACTTCTTGGTGGTTCCATAGGTCACAGAGACAAACAATAGAGGAACAAGGAGCTAGAGTAGGATACACAATAATACCTGCACTGAATGTTAGTCTCTCTTAATCATCCCTCAAATTTTAAAATGATTATAGAGTAAATTTCTTATAAAAGGAAAAAAAAATGTTTTCTTTGTTCTGGCTGTCCAAGAGAGGGAGAGAGAGGAGACACAGCCATCATCATTCTGGTAAAACCACAGCCTTATGGTAAAAAAATAATAATAATAATTTCTCAACACAGAGAAAGGATTACCCATTTAAAAAAAAGACTAATTATGCTACATTCCAATTAAGATATTGTTCATCCAGACATGCCTCCAAAGAAGACAAACAGATGGCTAACAGACATACAAAGATGCAAAGATGCTCAACATCACTAGTCATCAGGGAAATGGAAATCAAAACCACAACAATATATCATCTTGTACCTCTCAGAATGGCTAAAATAATACAAGAAATAACAAGTGTTGGCGAGGATATAGAGATAAAGGAACCCTCATGCACTGCTGGTGGGAATAATAACTGGTACAGCCCTTTAGAAAACGGTATTGAGGTTCCTCAAAAAATTAAAAATAGAGTTAACATATAATTCAGTATTTCTACTACTGGCTATTTACCAAAAGTATGAGAACACTAATTTGAAAAGATATATGCACCTCTGTGTTTATTGCAGTATTATTTACCATAGCCAAATTATGGGAAAAACCAAGGAACACATCAATAAATGAATGGAGAAAGAAGATATGATATGTATACACACACACACACACACTCAGCTATAAAAAAGAATGAAATCTTGCCTATTCAGCAACATGAATACAACTAGAGGTATTATGCTAAGTGAAATAAGTCAGTCAGAGAAAGACAAGTACTGTGTGATTTCACTTGTATGTGGAATTTAAGAAACAAAACAAACAAAGAGACAAAAAAAAAAAAAAAAAAACCAGACTATAAAGAAGAAACCAATGGTTACCAGAGGGAAGGTAGGGGGATGGGTTAAATAAGTGAAGAGGATTAGGAGAACATTTTTACTGTGATGAGCACTGAGTTATGTCTAGAATAGTTGAATCACTTTATTGTACATGCACGACTAACATAATACTGTATATTAATTTTACTTGAATTTTTTAAAATTAAAAAATATTCATCAAAAGAAATAAAACATGAAATATAAGAAACAAACTGGGAGAAGATATATGCTATATGCAGAGCTGTCAAAGACTAGCATCCAGCTGTATAAAGCAATTCTACAAATAAGAGGGAAAAAGACAATATCTTAACAAAAAAATGAAGGAATAAGAGAGGCTTATGCTCAACCATAAGTTTTGGTATAGCCACAATCTGGCATTGCCTAGGCAATATACCACAACCTACCAGCCAGCAATTCACTCCTGGCATAAGCAACATGTGTCCCAGGTGTCAGGAACTCAGCAGCATTGCTCATTGTAGTAAAAGGTACATTCAAATGGATAAATCAACTGTGGTACATTCACACAACTTCATAATACAACAGTAAAACAATGAACTATAGCTAATCATATAATAATGGATGCATCTCAGAAACATAATGTTGAACAAAAACAATTTGCAAAATACATATAGTCTGTTTTTCATTTTGAAGATGTTTAAGTACTTATCTATGGTAAAGCTATGAAGAAAGACAAGAAAATGCCTAAAATGAAGTGCTAGACTATGGTTTCTCAGGGAGTTAAGAAGGAGATGTATTCAAAGGACATGTGGGAGCTGCAAAATTATCTGCAAAGTTCTGTTTCTGAAGCTGCCTGTTGGATTTAAAGGTGTATATTTTGTCATATCTTCGTTATTATTTTTCTATTATTTGTATTTAAATAGACATTTGAGTTTGAAGAACAATTGAAGGAGAATAGACATGCAACCAAAAACTACCTAGAATGATAAACGACTATCCTCTGAAGCTAGGAAAGGAGGAAATCTGGAATTTTCACATTAATGTATATTTGAAATTTTGAATGTTTATCGTAAAAGAAGGTGCACTAATTTTCTAACTGAAAAGAAAAGACCCAGCCTTAAAGGGTCTATGTGCACAGATAATTATGGAGCCCCTCCAGTGAACCTAGCAGGTACACTGATGTCATTCAAGTTCTCTGTCTGCAGTTGCTGCAAAGCTTGGCCTTAAGAGGCAGCATCAAAAGCTCCTTTGTAAAAGTGATTGATAAAACCCACCTTCCCAGGGTACCTGGTGGCTCAGTCCATTAAGCTTTGGCTCCTAGTTTCAGCTCAGATCATGATCTCAGGGTTGTGGGATCAAGCCCGATGTTTGTTCGTCTCTGGGCCCAGCTCCTAGTCTGCTTGAAATTCTTTCCCTCTTCCTTTGCCCTTCCACAGTGCCACCTCCCTCACTCCCACGCTCTCTCTCTTTCTCAAACAAACAAACAAACAAACAAAATTTTTTTTAAAAATCCACCTTCCATAACAGGGTGAGGGGAGCTCATCAGAATCATTTTTGTTTTTCAGCTTAAAATTATTTATTTTTTTCTTTTCAAAAGGAATTCATTACAATGGAAGCATATTTTGTTTTTGTTTTTTTTTCTCCCAGAGACTCAACAAGTTTATGTTTAGGAGGCTTCACTCACATAGATAACAGAAAACAGAGAAATCCAGTAATTTATGTCAGCCTTAGCATTTAGAAGAGCACCAATAATAAAACAAAACCTTTCTTTCTTGTGTACCTTTTGTAACAATAGTGTGACTTTTCCCCCCTTATCATCCTTAAATTCTTCTCATGTATCAGATTCCTTATTTAAAAAGAGGTTTTTTTTTTTTTTTCCTTTTTTAAAAAGAATTTATTTATCCATTTGAGAGAGAGCACAAGCAGTGCGGAGAGGCAGAGGGAGAAGCAGACTCCCCACTGAGCAGGGTGCTGGACACAGGGCGGGGAGATCATGACCTGAGCAGAAGGCAGACACTTAACCCACTGAGCCACCCAGGTGCCTCTTTAAAGAGAGTTTAATCTCACCCCAGTGGTCATAACCAAATTGTGCAAGATGCCATGTTACCCACTAAAGTCTTTGAAAATAGTTTATTTCTATAAGGTAATATTTTAGTGATGATTTTAAAACTAAATGTTACAGTGTATTTAATCAATTTTAATGTTAATTCTAAAAAAATTATCAAAGGAGGGACACCTGGGTGGCTCAACAGTTGAGCATCTGCCTTTGGCTCAGGGCATGATCCCGGTCCTGGGATGAGTCCTACACTGGGCTCCCTGAGAGGAGGCTGCTTCTCCCTCTGCCTATGTCTCTGCTTCTCTCTGTGTCTCTCATGAATAAATAAATAAAATCCTAAAAAAAAATTATCAAGGAAGCAGCACCTCGGTGGCTCAGCTGATTAAGCGTCTGACTTCAGCTCAGGTCATCATCTCAGAATCCTGGGATCAAGCCCCATGTCCAGTTCCCTCCTCAGTGGAGAGCCTGCTTCTCCCTCCCCCCCACCCCCTGCCCCTGTTCATGCTCTCCCTTGCTATCTCTTTATCTCAAATAAATAAATAAAATCTTTAAAAATAATATATCAAGGGATTTTTTAAAAATCGCAACATACAAAACCAAGAGCCATCAGAGTTAGGAGTGAGCAGCAGGAATCTGGGACTAGAGCTCAAAGGATGTCTTAGAAATCCAAGGTTCAGCACAGGAGATGTGGACTAAGCTAGGATGGATGGCTGAATCTATTTCCCAAAACATCTATTTTGGATACTCAGAATTAAGTAGTGTCAAGCCATGCATTATTGAGATGAGACAAGGAAACTACCAGAAGACAGGAAAGGAGACCTCTGTGGCTAGGAACCAAGCAAAGGGCTTGAAATGTGCCAGGGGAAACTCCAGCTCTTCAAACCCTGGTGGGAAAAACAAAGATAAGGAGGGAGAAGCAGCATAGTATTCTCATTTTTATATGGAAAACATTGTCTTTTAGAGAGAAAACCACATGAAACAAACATAGGAGATATTAGGCCTCACTGGAAATGACCAACCCTGGACAAAGTTATAGGGCTGTAATGCCTTCCTGCTGTTGGTCTACCAAAGTACGGATGTTCAAAGTACAGAGAAAAGTTGAAATTTCCAGGCAGACACAGATAAGTCTTCATGTACCTGAGGGACTCTCAATAATTTGAAAATTGAGTCCCAAGGTCTTAAAAAAAAGGTGTCATCCAAATAGTGCAAATTGGAAGTCTGTAAGCCTTCTCTAACAGTCCAAATTAAAATTGATTTCTTTCCTAATATAGCTTCTATCTATTAAGTGTTTTATAAAGGATAAACTTGTGTTAAACAGCTTTATGTGTATTATCTCATTAACTTTTCACAATGACCTCAGGAAGTAGCTTATCATTTTCCTACTTTATAGAGAGGAAAGATAGAGCCTATCTCCTTGAGAATGCTGATTCACAGCAGCACCAAACTTGGACATACCTGTCATTCTCATTCCCCCAACTGAGTCAGAAGCTATCCCAGAAGCTATCCCAGGTTTAGTGGCTTAACACCACAACCATTTTTTATGCTCATGTTTCTGAGGGTCAGGCACTTAGAGCACAGCAGGAATAGTTTGTTTCTGCTCTCTTGTGTCCCAGGCTTTCGCTGGGAAGACACGGATACCTTGAAGTAACTCAAGCAGCTACAGAGTGGAGTCATTCGGAGGCCTCTTCACTCACTAAACTGACAGGTGGGCTGAGAAGACTCAAAAGCTGGGTTCATCTAAAATTATTGACCAGAGCACCCACACACAGCCTCTCCACGTGGTTGGCTTTCCTCATCACATGGTTGGCTGGGTTCAGAAAGGGAGTGACCAGACAGCAATCAGAAATTAAGCTTTTCAAGAGAGCCAGATAGAAGCTACATGACTTTTTCTGACCTTGATCCGGGAGTCATGCAGCACCACTTTCACCAGATATTATGGGGTTAAAGTAAGTCACAAAGGCTAGGCAGGATGAAGAGGAGAGTGGAAGAATGGTAATGTCACACTACAGAAAAACATGCAGTGAATGGGTGGTATGAATGTGGCCATATTGGCAAATATAAATGTGCATCTCTACACTTGGACTTTTTATTAAGGTGGTTAATATTCATCTCTTTTTGAAAACACTGTTAGTAGTCAGATATGTTTTCTGCAGCAAAAGAAACCCAAGCGTTCCTTACCCTAACTTTAACAGTGGTTGTGTGATTATCTGCTTTGCATATTTAATCTTATAGGAGAGACTGTGGGGGGGGGGGCAGTAGGAGATGGAGGGGGGTGATAGCCTTAGAATTGATGTAATGTGAAAGAGATACCTAATCTCTTGGCCTTTGGAGAATCTCAGCAAGAACTGGGCCATCCAGAGTTCTGAGCTGTGAGCAGCTTCTTTCACTGTAAGCAACTCCACAGTTTGAAAAAAAAAAAAAAAACAGTTTAGGAAAAAATTAGCATCGCATAGTGGCCTTCAAACTCTGTTCACATGTGCCTAGAACAATTCTGAAAAATTACATACCCTCTTTCCCATTTTTTAAGTTATCTAAAAATTTTGTAAGGAGTTTAAATAATTGCAAAGGATGTAAGTTCCAGACCATGATACACTATTCCTCTGCCTTAGCACACAGATATATGTATAGCTGGGAAAGACCGGAAGCCCCATGGTTTATAGTGCCTGATTAATCATTACTTGAGGTGTCTCCTTTATTGGTGCCCCCCTGGGAAGTTTTTACACCCTGAGACAATAAACCAAAGTAAGATTTATGTGCAAGAGATACGGTTTCTTTTGTAAGGGGCTGTGGTAGGGAGACCATATATTTTCTAATCCTGAACATTTTTGACAATAAAAAGGGACACTATTAACTAAGAAATAAGCATAAACCAGGAAAACCAGGATATATGGTGACCCAAGCTATTAGAATCCTAGTAAGCTATCAGGCAAATCAGTTGACAAAAGAGAATTCATGGAAGCTGAAGATCCAGTCTTTATTACCCTGAAAACTTTCCATTTTCAGTACTCTGAAAAGTTTTGGGGGGGATCCCTGAGTGGCTCAATGGTTTAGTGCCTGCCTTTGGCCCGAGGTGTGATCCTGGAGTCCCAGGATCGAGTCCTACATTGGGCTCCCTGCGTGGAGCCTGCTTCTCCCTCTGCCTGTGTCTCTGCTTCTCTCTCTCTCTCTGTCTCTCTCTCTCTCTCTGTGTCTCATGAATACATAAATAAAATCTTAAAAAAAAAGAAAAGTTTTCCATAGCCCCAAAAGTTTGTACAGATGTATTATTAAGCTAGTGTCCAGCCATACCAATTGCCAAAGTATTGAAACATCACCATACATCTGAGTAAATAGAGTAACCATAATTGGAATAACCAATAAAAATTATCAATAATCTAAATCCCAGCATTTGTGTTTCATTTCAGAAGTCACAAGCAAGCAAAGTGTGACTCTAAGACATCCTCATGGAATGAGTATTGGACATAGATCTTGGGAATCTGTTACAGAGGACTTGCTATTCATTTCCAAAGTTGGTGGGTAGCGTTGAAGCACAAATACCCTTATATAGCTGAAATGAAACTTGTAACTTCTTCAAATGTCTTCTTCAAGCTTCCAAAAGAAATGCCTGTTCTTCCTGGTGGGGAGAAGTAGAGTCTGAATTCAGGAAGCAGATAGTAAGGCTACTGGGTGCCGTGATGCACAGTTGTCGTGAATATAGACAGCAAATACCTTCATTGTGGGATAATGTCCCCTCTGATAAGTTTTTGAGAACTTTGTTTTATTTGACAACGTAATGCCTGAAGAAAGGTAGTTGGTCCTGTGCTTTGTAATCAAGTTTCCAGAGAGGGAATCTCCCAGAAACCTATTCAATGAATAATACAGAGTCCTCTAGGAAGATGGTGCTGTGTCCCTCTATACCCTCTATCTTGAACCAGGCTACACACTCTTCCTCCTCTACCTGACTGCTCTTTTCTTGAAAGAGACAGGCTCTAGATACTTCTACTACCTCCAGACAGTGTCAGCCTCTGAGAACACTCCTATTCCTTTTTAAGGCTCCTTATCTCTTCTTTTCTTCAGTCCTTTCTGCTTTGTCTCCACTAGTACCTGGACCCTATCTGATCACTGCCTTGTGGTTGGCACAAGCTGTCTCCTGATTAGCCTCAATGGGACCACAGAGGCATACTGTGCTTCCTCATCAGAGAAAAAGAAAACAATATGCAGGCTCCTCGCCTCAGAACTGAAGATCAGATCACTGCCATCTTCTCTTCATCTTTTCCCACTTCCTCCCTACCCTCTCTGCATCTCCCTGATATTACCGAGATGATAACATCATTTCAGGTGAGAAGAAATAGGTGCAAGTGAGGAGCAGATGCAGGGAGAGAAGTGAGCTAGTGCAAAGGGTAGCCTGATGAATCCCTTTCTTTTATGATTAACATGATTGCTAAATGGTTATCAATTAACAGGAAGTTGTGGGCAATGTGATGTCACTCCCCACATCAAGTCAGGAAGTAAACAGAATTATCATTTAATAAGAATGCTGACAAAGGTATCAAATGAAAGATCAAAACCAGCATACCAGTCAATATACTATTTGGAAATAATTAGAATGATTTTATGAATGAAATGTACTACAAATAATATGACTAGGTAAGAAATTTACATGATGTATCATTAGCTCCGTCAGACAATAAAAACGTATGGCATATTCAATATTTGACTTATGTTATCAGTTATACGACCGTACTGCTTGAACATTTTGAACATTATATTTTACCATTTTATATCTCATGTTGAAGAGACCATCCTAGATGCCTGGACATAGTTTCTTCATTTACTAGTATAGTGGATTAAGCATTATATTCATATATTTATGTAAATATTTACATATATTGTTATTTACAACAATATATTATACATAACCTTATATTCACATTTTCTTTTAACATATGAATTGGAGTGATTATCAAGGGCATAGTTATCACCTCATTTTCGAAGGAAAGAAACAGTGGGTTTCAGAAAAATCAAACATGTTAGTGAATGTGAATAATTCTGAATTGCCAGAGGGTACACATTTCATTCCTCTACCACTCAAAGAACCCCTCTCACATTATCTCCCTTAGAGAGATCTATTTCAGGAAGCTCTAAATAATTACCTAATGGCTCAGAAGGTAGCCATTAGTCATTGGATATTATGATTGTGGTAGACTGAATAATAATCTACCCAGATGTCCACAATCTAATCCCAGGAACTTGTGAGTGTTACTTTATGTGGCAAAAGGAACTTTGCAGATGTCATCAAGTTAAGAATCCTTAGATGTGGAAATCATCCTGGATTATGTGGGAGGACCCTTAAATGTAACCACAAGTATCCTTATCAGAGAGAGGCAGAGAGGTGACTACAGGCAGACAAGACGGTGTGAAGACAGAGAGCAGAAATAGATTTGAAGGTGCTTTGCTGGTGGCCTTGAAGATGAAAAAAGGGTCCATAAGCCAAAATATGCAAGAAGGGTAGCTCTAGAAGCTGGAAAAGGCAAGAAACAGATTCTCTACTAGATGCTCCTTTGATATTTTGATTTCAGCTCAGTAAAACCCATTTCAGACTTCCAACCTCTGGAACTGCAAAAGAGTAAATGTGTATTGTTTTAACCCTCCAACTTTGTGGTCATTTGTTTACAGCAACCATAGGAAACTAATACGGTGATGGACAACAGGACTCTTGAGAAAATTCTTACTTGTTCAGGGAGAAGCCAAACTGTATTCTGAAATTCTATAGGCTGCTAATTTCAAGTTAACTAGCCAAACACTCATGAGGTATCAGGATTCTCCGGTAGCAAGGCAATGGAAGAGAAGGGAAGTGACTTGAGTCACATCTACTAACTATACAAACACTACATTGGCTGACACCCATTAGCCCCAGGAAAGGGCTAAAGAGAGACCTGGAAATATTCAATGAAACTAGTAACTCAGAGAAAAGGGCCAGAATCTCACCAGGCAGACAGAGCATTTATAGCTTCATTAAAGGCTCCTAAATTATATGACTCAAGAAACCCCCTGGCAATCTATTCAGACAAGAAATGTTTCTGTGGTTTTTACCACAAAACCTCAGTGGATCTTACACTGCTTGACTACGGAATCTACTCTCACTTTTCAGAGCCCAAATTATTTCTCTAGTTCTTTGGCTTGCAAGAGGGACCTAAGTAAAAATGATGAGGTAGTCAACATTTCTGAATATTGTCAATATAACCCAGCTCTCAGGGATCCTGCTACAGAATCTCTGGTTCATTTTCAGATGATATCATTCCTTTTTCAAGATGGTAGAAGAGCTAGATGGTCCCTGGTCTTAGAGTCAAGAGTTTAATGCCATCTGATCAGGCATAGGAGGAGAATTTGAAACAAAAGTTCAAATGTTGGAATAATGGAAGAGCATCAAGTAGGCCTTGACATTAGAGTAGCTTTCAAATCAGAAGTACAACACATAGGATGATTTTTTTCAGAAGTTTCTAGTCTGTTGCTTCTACTTACCATATTTGACTCACTTTACTCACAGTGGTATGACAAAAGAAAGTATCAGTTTCTGGATTTTAAAGCACAAAAAGTAGCTACACACCCTGCAATGATCCTAGTGGTTTTCAAGATAGGGTCGACCAATTCTTCACTCATTCCCCCAGAACTAAAATGGAGTGTTTTATACAAATACATACTTCTCTGAGGAGTAACATGTACATTTAAATTAAATGATTGCAAAGAGTTCTATCAGGGATATATTCACTGTTCTCAGCATATAGATAAAGACATGGGGACTCAATGGTAAGGAACAATATAATACAGTGGAGGAGAATACTGGTTGGAAGCTAAACAGCCAATGTTTGCCTCTTAGGTCCCACTACTAACTGTAACTCTGGGCAAGATTCTCAATTTTTTTGAGCTTCACTTCACTAATCTTTGAAATGATGATAATAATAGTCCCTACCACCTAGGGCTATTTTGAACATAAATACCTATTTAATACCTATGAAGGTGCTCAGTACAGGCTTAGAAAATATTCACTGCTCAATAAATGTCAGCTACATTTACATGACCTTAAGGCCAATAAGAATATGATTTGAAATATTTCATTAAATTATAATTTGTCACAATCTGGCTTGACAAATAATGACTGAAAGGAAAAGATAATGAGACATTTAAAATATGGAACTGGTTACTGAAAGAAATTTTATTGCCAAACATATGCAACTTGTTTTTTATTCTGAAAACAAGTTGCATATATTTTGAACATCAAATGGATCAAAGGATATACAAGAAAAAGTTAATCTTCCTCTTACTACAAAACTTCAATTGCATTTTAAAGAAGTAACCACATACATATATGCATGCATGTGTGTGTGTGTGTGTGTGTGTGTGTGTGTGTGTGTAGTGTTTGTATGTAAAATACTCTCCTAACTCCCAGATTTTCTTCTTGTTCCCCTTCTACCAGGATTTTTTCACCCAGCAGCCTGAGTGGGTCCTAAAACAATGAAATTAAATAATTTCCTTGCTTAAAATACTCCAATGGCCCATTATATTTAAATTAAATACAAACCCTGTACTCTGGATTACACAATGCTATATATTCTGGTCCTTGCCTTTCTTTCTAACCTTATCTCCCTCTGTTCTCTTCCAAATAAGCTCCAGAAACCTGGCTTTCCCTCTGTGTATGTGATAAATATTCAGGTTCATTTCCACCTCCGGACCTTCACACTGTCTCCTCTACCTGGAATGCTCTTCATCCTGAATATACATAGTTATGTCTCTTTTTTATTCACATCTCAGATAATAACCTGTCCTCCCAATTCAGGACATGGCTGACTATTCAACTCAAGTAGCCACTTGTTTATTCTTTATCATTTCAACCTATTTTGAGTTTATGTGCAGCATCTAATACTGCTGTATATTTGTCTTATTTGTTTGTTTATTTTTATTTATTCATAACTTTAGTTAGGTAATTGCTTGCTTCTCTGTTTCCTCAACTGGAAGCTCCTTGACAGCAAGACTTGGTCCTGATCACTCCTGGGCCCCTGTCACCTAGAAGGATGCTGAAAAATAATACATGTCTAATAATCTCTCATACATTTCTGTTGAAAGTTAATAAGGGATATTTAGGTTCCCTTTCCAAGTAATTTTAAAAATGTGGCTACATTGTCCTTGTGCATACATCCTTGCACATGTCCAATCAAGTGCCAAAAGTTTAATTACTGAGTCAAAGGTATATGCAATTTAAATTTTGACCATGATTTACAAATCACCTTGTAACAAAGTTATGCCAATTTACATTTTGAGTGGATTCTTTGAATCTTCTTTTAAGTGACTTTATGACATGATATTTGAGATATGTTCTCTCAATTTAGAAGCTCAGAACACTTTATAATTCCATAACCTTGAAATGCAAACAGGATAGCCTGACTCTAGACGTTCACAGTGGGCCTTTGGAATGACTAGAGAACCTGTATCTACAGTTACTGACAACTGGAGTTACTACAAGAAGCATGTACCTTTCATAGGTCTCTTGTTACCCAAGAGTCTTATGTTTGAATATTTAGCAATAAACAGAAGTTTACTAATCAACATGCATCATAATCTTTTCTAAGTGTACAAATATAATTTATGATAACAAAAATCTTAGTTTATGAGGATTGGATAGAGACATAGAAAAACATAATGGCAGAAACAGGTATCTTATTCAAAAAGGTTCTAAAATTCCATGACTTTATTTCTCCCCACCAAGGCTTGTGTATCTTGCCCTTTGAGTCATCTATGCCAACAACCTCAGATTCTGTGTAGTAGCAACTGGAAAATACCCTACTGATGAATTTATATCTGTATGTTCATATCTGTTTAAACTATATCAACAAGGCCATTGACAGAAGTGGGAGGTACAGACTCCATTGACTCCTCCAATGCCACTTTGAAAGACAACATTCTCCAGTACGAAATCAACCAACTAACGTCATAAGCAACAAGAAGGGAGCCAGAAAACAAAACACACAGACATTCAGCCTCCACACAAACGCCTTTCCAAAACTTCGGTCAACCTATTTCACCTAGAAATATCTTTAAATTAAATATCAATCCTCAGCAAAGATTATCCAAACATATGTCATTTAAGCACATAGGATGCTCTCTATTGCTCATCTCTTTAACTGAACAGCAGCATATTCTCACCTTAGAAGAATTACAGCATTGGAAGAATTGCCCAATTAATAGTGAGATACCAACTCTGGGTGCAGAATGTACCTGCATAAAGTATCCAATTTACTAAATACAGAAAAACTGGGTACTTACAGCAGGATGTCCAGTACAGTAGGTGTAGCTGGCATGGGACTGGTAGTGCAAGCTTGCTCTTGGAAAGGAGTATGTGTTCCAGGCTGGTTGGCTGCTGTTCCACTGAGAGCTGAAGCCAGGGCTCATGGTCACTCGTGACTTACTAGTTTGATAGGCTCTCACTGTGGAGCTAGACTATCAAGAAGAAAGAAATGCAATGTAAAGGCAGCTCTGCATAAAACCCAGGTCAGCTATATATAGCAGCACATACTTTCTTGTATGACTGTGACACAGGCCTCAGCTGGTTAAGGGAAATGGCCGATTTCTTAAGAAGAGGCATTAAATATTGTTCTGACTAGGATAAAAGTATTTTCTCACTGTTAGAATTTTAACTGGATCACAAAGCACAAAGGCTTATTGAAATAGATCTTACTGAAAACAGTTTTTTTTTTCCAGTTGCAACATGCAACTCCATCCTTCAGAAATGAGATATATTTTAGTGGTGACAGCAGTGGTGATGCTGTCGATTATATAAATGTTTTTTCATCACAGCACTCACCTTAGAAATTCACCATCAGTCTCATCTGAATGCGGCAAACAAAAATCTTAGTTTATGAGAATTGGACTGAGGCACAGATTAGTCTCTGACTCTAAATTGTCTTCAATTTCTATGAATCCATTGCTCTCCTGTGGGAGGCATCAGCAGAAATCTGGACTTATTCCAAAATGTCACCATTCCACTACCTCAAGGCAGCAAAATGATGAAGGATTTGAAATCATCATTTACCCCCAACCAGCCATACCAATGTAATTAAAAACAGAGAAATAGGAAAATATCTATCAACTTGCCAAATGTTAAATATACGTGGTTGTTCATAATTGTGGACAGAGTAGAATGAACTGGAAACAGAACTCACTTGTATCTTCTGTCTTGCTTTGTCCTCAGATGGCCATGGCATAGAAGGCATATAATAGTTTCTTTTCAGCAAATGCTTTCTATCATCAAATTGCGATAGCTACTTACCCAAGTAGTACAGTAACTTCCACAATAAATGCTATTTATAAATCCATGAGTACATGCCAACTCAATCACTGGGAAAATGTGCTAATCTCATTGCCATTATATTCAGGAAACCTAGTGGGAAGAAACTTCTATCTGAGATTGTGTTTCCCATTAGGCTGGATTTTGATACCATTAGATACTTAGAGGAATGACTTTTCTGAAGACAAGTTGGACGTCTTAGAGTAACTGAAAGAAAGCAAGGACCTCAGCAATTGGAAGGTACCAGCTGGGCTATTTCTCTTGCAACAGTCTCGAAATATTTGGAAAGGGGAAAAGAAAATTCAAACAAGTGACTAACTGGGAAGCAATTTTAAATATTTAAACCTAAACCTAGAGAACACAGCCTTGTTGAGGTAGACAAGTTTTTTTGCTTATCTGTCTCTACTCATCCTCACCCGAACTAATCATGTGTTAGCTTCCCTGCTCAGTTAGAGGAGTCAGCTTCTCCCTTTCCCTCTCCCTTGTTCATGCTTGCTCTCTCTCTTAAATAAACAAACAAAATCTTTTTTAAAAATCAGGAATTTTGTGCATAGTCCTAGGTGTAGAAGCTCCGTATTTATATTAAAAAAATAGGGCAGCCCCGGTGGCCCAGCGGTTTAGCGCCGCCTTCAGCCCAGGGCATGATCCTGGAGACCCGGATAGAGTCCCAAGTCGGGCTCCCTGCCCAGAGCCTGCTTCTCCCTCTGCCTGTGTCTCTGCCTCTCTCTTTCTGTGTCTCTCATGAATAAATAAATAAAATCTTAAAAAATACGCTATTTGTATGATATATACTATTACTTCAAAGACTAAATGAGCCCACCCACAAAACTATCGTTGGCTGAAAGTATCTTGGTCTCTGCTCTGCATCTATGGTGACTAAAGAATCACTTTCACTAACTCCGTTGATTCTATGGGTAGCTCCTTCAAAACTAAACGTGGTTAGTTTCTTTATCTCTTTTCATATTTAGATCAGCTCAGGGGCCTTAAAATTCTTGGAAATTGTGTATGCACAAATAAGTTTGTAAATACTCTCATCTCTTAGTTTAATTATGTCCCTCTTAGTATCAGTCTCTCATCAATGATTTTATTCACAGTGGTCTTCTTCCTGCAAACTCTTTTCTGTCCCTCCTTTACAAAACTCACACTCAAGTTGTATCTTGTACTTGGTCCCATTCCCAAGGCCTCTAGCTTGCCTTCCTTCTCTCACATAGCCCTCCCAGTGTAGCTCAAACACTTTAGCATAGGTTTCATTGTTTTGTATTGTTCTCTCTATATGTAAATTTTAGTTCTCTAACCTGGCTGAGTCTAATGAGGTCAAGATCACATATCGCCTTTTTCCGCCACTCAAGATGTCTTTATCTTCCTTGCCCTTGAAGGCTCTGAAAGTGTTTATCTCCTTATCACTGCAATCATCTTTCCCTTTGACTCCTTGACCCTTCGACTGTACCTTTCTGTCTCACCTGCTTCCTTATCTTTCTATTTGCTCTCCCCCAATGAGGTCTTTTGCCAGGGCTTAATTTTCAGTTCTGTGCTATTCATTCTTTTAACTTTTCTCCTTTGTGATCTTATTCATGGTCAAAGCTTTAAGTATTACTTCTAAGAAGATGACTCTCAGATGTAATTTAGCATTATGTACTCTCTCCTAAAGTTCAGTCCCAAATCTTAAAGTATCTGCTGGATATGGGTATATAACTATCAATCACCACAAATAGAACCAAAGTTTAAATTACTGTGTATTAAATTAAATGACTATATTGTTTTACTGTAAAGTTTTACCTCCATGGGGTAAAATTATTTCTGTTAATATTATGGTATTATTTTGAAATCAACTGCTCTGACCCTTTAGAATGTCTATGACTCATTTCGCTGTCCTCCAACATTTATCTACTGCCACCAAATTCTACTGACTCTCTTCAGTAGATCTTGAACTGATGTTGCCCTTTCCATTTCCATTATGAGTACCCAGCTCCAGTATTTTATCAGTTTCTCTCCAAGTCACTAAAACTACATCAACAATCCTCTACTGTAAGCCTTAATTCATCCTCCATCATGATATTATATTAGTTTTCCTAGAAACCTGCTCTTATGGTATTACTCCCTAACAAAAAGGTCCACCAGTTCTCCATTCCCTCTGAGACAAAAATCCAAAATTCTAGTCTCCTTGAACATTCTTTCTAGTTTGACCCTAACCAACAATGCAAGTCTTATTTTTTATTCCTTTCTATACAATCTCAAGCTCCAGATAGATTCTTACTCCAAACAAGATGTGTCTGTCACACCTATTTACCACCTAGAATGTCCTCCCCTCCTCTCAGTTCCCCTGACCCTACCAGAATATCTTTTCTAGAAAATATATTTCAACCCTTAGCCACCAACCCAAAGGGACACTTTCACTTCTACTAGGCACAAACATAATTTTTTTTGTCATATTCATCTGGCTGTTTCATTTGTGTAGTACCCAGAAAATCAATGTCATGAATTCATCAGTAGAACTCACCAAATCCCCTAATTAGTCTGTCTGTCACACAACAATTCAAAGTCTCAACACACATCTTTGGGGATGGTTGTCTCAACTGTGTTTCTTCAGAAGGAGATCAAAATGCAAGAACTTGAGTACAAGTAGTTCATTTTGGAAATGATTCTAGAGAAAGTCAGTAGGAGACTAAGAAATGGGACAGAGAGAGGATGAGACAATCCATTTGCATCACTGAATAAGTTATATTTTCTAGAGCAATGCCATCAATTCTACTGGGAGGCTTTGGGAGACTGCGTAGAACACGTTTCAGTTATCTTATCAGAAGTGCAAGGAAACTGGGGTATTTAACCTCTGATTCCCATTCATCATTGGCTAAGGACTGCTCCTGGGAACTTTATTCCCCAGCACAGGCATAGCTGGCCTGGCCTACACATAGGCCAAAAGACAGTTCTCATGAAGAGAGTCCCATGAGATTGTTGAAATGCTCTGAGAAAGTAAGTGCCAAGCATTGATAGCATCAATGTTAGGTGGATGATTTCCTGAATTTTTTTTTTTTTAGATTTTATTTATTTGTTTGAGAGAGAAAGACAGAGAGCAAGTCAAAAAGTCAGAGCATGAGTGGGGAGAAGGCCAGAAGCATAAGGAAAGAGACAAGCAGACTCCCTGCCAAGCAGGGAGCCAAGTCTGATGTGGGGCTCAATCCCAGGATCCCAGGATCACGACCTGAGCCAAAGGCAGAAGCTTAACTGACTGAACCACCCAGGTGCCCTTCCCGAACTTCCTTATACCTGTCATAGGACCCCAGACACTTGAATTTTCCTTTTGCATGATTGAGAGCAAGGGGCTCAAAAATATTGGTCAAACTGGCTTGACTACACTACTGTTAAGAACTTGAAAGGACAAGGCACAAAAGAAAACATTGGGATGGCCAGTAAGCACACTGAGGAGGTGCTCAAAATCAATAGTCATCAGGAAAATATAAAATAAAGATACAATAAGATACCAGTTTATTTCCAGGGCAGTGGTTAAAACCAAAACCACTGACGACACTAAATGTCGGGGAGGTTATTGAGGACTTGGAACCCCCATACGTTGTCAGGGAAAAAGAGTATGGCCTCTGCTTGGTGGTTTCTTACAAATTTAAGCCTATTTCCACTTATGGCCCTGTAATTCTATTGCTAGGTATTTACCCAGAAGAAAATATATTTACACAAAAATACTGTACAAGAATGCACATAGCAGCGTTGTTCATAATAGTCCCATTCTGGAATCTATTCAATTGTCTATCAAGAGGAGAATAGTTAAAAAAAAAAGTACTTTCATATAATGGGATACTACTCAGCAATGAAATATAACAAACCTCTGATACAACTACATGAATAAGTCTCAAGATTGTGCCAAATAAAAAAAAGCCACTAATAGAAGAATAGATATGTGTGAGTTCATTTATATTAAGTTCAAGGTGAGGAAAACGTAGAACAATAGAAATCAGAAAGTAGTTGCTGGGAGTAGGGGTGAAGGAGAATTGATTAGAAAGGGGAATGAGGTAATTTTCTAGGGTAATGGAAATGTTAGCCATCTTATTTTGGGTGGTCATTACATGAATGCATACATTTGCCAGAACTCATCAAAGTGAATAGTCAAGATCTGTGCATTTTATGTCTTACTTATATTTCAATCAAAGTGAAATACACTGTGGCTGCAAAAGGCTGAATCTGAATTTTCCATGGATACTGAGGATAGAAATGTCTCATAAAACTGAAGTCCAATGATCTAAAAGTCCTAATTTTCTAGACCCCATAATTGGCTAGTCTGAGTTCTGCTATCTTTTTCCTTCTTGGTACACCCTCTGAGAGCAATGCCAGGGAGCATCTAACAGCCAAGAGGCAGGCAGCCAGAGAGAAGAGTAAAGAGTCTGGATAAAGAGCCTCTGAATAACCAAGAGCTGGCAGCATCATCTGGTGTCTGCCAACAGATCAGGGGTCAGGGCTGTTGGAGCAAGAAAAAATGGAGCACAGCACAAAGGAAGGGCCCTCTTACATGCTTCCAGAAATTACAAAGCTCCAGGGAACACTTGCTGTTCTCTCTACTCAGTCCGCGCTAGCAAACAAAAGAAAGATAAAGGGAGGGGCAGAAGGAAGCTGCACAAGGAAAAAAATGTAGTAAGGAAGAAGGTATAACACTAAGATTTCTAGACACAATTGAATGTGTTCTACAAGAGGATACAAAGATATAGCATTTATACGCAACTTACTACTTATCAGACACTTCTAAATGGTATATTTATACCACCATTATACTACAGGAGTACTGTGATAACTCATGTACTCCTCATAACAATACTGTAAAGTGGATACTATTACTATCTGCATTTATAGGCAAGGAAACTGATGCACCAAAGAAAAAAAACTGAGATAATTTACTATGTAAGGATACAGAACTACTTACCAGTTAAGTGGATTCAAATCTAGACAGGGTAATCCATAGTCCATGTTCTCAGTGATGCTACTCTTACACTGTCTTAATTTGGATTCTCTCTAAAATAGATTCTAGGGATGTCTGGGTGGCTCAGTTGGTTGAGCATCTGCCTTTGGCTCAGGGCATGATCCTCGTCTGGGGATCAAGTCCCACATCAGGCTCCCTGTGAGGAGTCTGGTTCTCTCTCTTGTCTATGTTTCTGCCTTTTTCTCTGTGTTTCTCAGGAATAAATAAATAAAATCTTTAAAATAAATAAATAATTTTTTTAAAAAAATAAAAAATAGTTTCTAAGCCAAGGACTGGTTTTGTTTTGTTTTGCTTTGAGGGAATTAATGACAAAAGTCAGGAGGAAAGGAACAGTGAGACTGGCTCAGAAAATGAGGATAAACTATCAGTGTATGCTCTTGGGATCAACGCTATAAAGCAAAAGCAGTGGAGTCTGCTGAGACATCTGAGAAGTGTTCAAAATGCCACCTAGAATTGTTCATGGAAAGAGGAGAGGTTAAAGCACTTATGAACTCGCTTCTGTCCCCCACTGGGTAACAGTTGCCCTCAAGGAAATGATCACCTCCAATGCTTTCCAAGCTGTATTTGGACATGGGATAATAAACTCTCTTGGCATCAAAGGAGAGCCTGGGACAGAGAGTTGAAAAATACACTGGTAGGATGCCATTAATGCTCGGTGGATTAGAATCCTCCGACACAGTTGGGTTGGAGTTGAAATCAAAGATGAGACGGGGATGGGACTGGGAAAATGTGATGTGGTTACCAGAGACAGCTACTGCCACCACCTCTCCACTTCTCTGAGAGTAAACACAATAGCAATGTTTATAGAACACTTGCACCCATGTGTGTTTTATACATTGTTTCTATGAATCCTTGGAACATTCCATGACCTAGCTGTTATTACCCACATTCTCCTGAAGAAAGAGGAGCATGCAGAGTTTAGTCAACTAGCCTGAAGACACACAGCTAGTAAGGATACAGACCCAAGGATTGAAGATTCAAAGGATGCAGAACTATGGCTGATCACACCATTAACGACTTGTCATCTTTAAAAAATAAGGCTTAGGAATAAACCACCTACTCCACTCAAAAATGGAGATTAAGAGAGAAAGCATAAAAGTAAAACCATAATGCATAATATCCCCTTTCCCTGTTGGTAATACCCATTATCACATGACCATGCTCTAAAGTTAACTCAAGTTCAACTATCAGTGATGACACAATAGCCAACTCAAACTGGCCACATATGCCTCCTTTAAAAGTTTCTTAGTCTCCATAAACAAATGCCTTCCTCAGCAGGAAGAAATTACAAGGTAACTCTAGAAATAGAGTCAATAAATTTAAACTGTAATTTCTTTAAGTATATTCCAATGGTAACCTAAATATCCTGGTAGAGTTTATATTCTTTTGAAATATATAGAATGTACTTGTATGTACTAATAGAGCAGAGCCATATAATAATTATTGTAGTAGATGTGTCTCACTAGTTTACCAGCCCAGCCAGTCTTCCCATTGCTCCTGCTAAACACAGCATATGCCTATATAAATATGATTGTTTCTGGTGACACCACCCCCTATCCTCAACCTGAGTCTGGTGGAACTGGGTGATCATCTGACCCAACCTGGGCCAATCAGATGATGTCTCCTGGAAATATGGAATTATCATTCGTTGACTCATAAATTTCCACTAGGTACTTGAAATTGGAAGTGATATAAAGGTAGAAATGGGGTTTGGTTGTATGAATGTAGAAACAAAGCCTTTCTGAGGGCTTGTGAGGGGGAAGGGGGGCAAACAATCCATAGATAATAACAGAGACAAGAGGTAAGAGACACTCTTGCTTAAAGGAGATGAAAGGAACATTTCAGTTCTGGAGGACTTTTATAGTTTTTGGCTCCAGTCTCTTGCAACACTTGGCTGTACTCCTGATCCTGAGTTCCATAAGATATTACTGTATCCAGATATTAAATCCTTCTTTCCTGCTTAGGAGATCTCGGGTAGAAATTGCAATTAAATGACCACTGACTGCAAAGAGAAAGGAACAGATGTGCAGAAAGAAGCAGGGCTGAGACCAGGACATCCAGATGGAGAGAGAAACCAAGGGCTTTCTTGGTTCTCATTAGGCCTGTAACATGTTTCATGGGAGTCCTGTGAACCATTCTGGTGACTACCTCCATGCCTTCATTCATTTGAATGGATTTCCCTTCCTAACAACCAAGTTGTTGCTTTTTGGACATTGGTATTCTTTCTTTTTGTCCGTGTACCTTCATTTTTCACCTGTAAAATGTATTTACCGTTCTTCTCTTTGGCATTTTAAATCAGGATTTCCAGCTGACATTAGGGACTTGGTGATCCTTCACTGAAGATTTTAAAGTTGTTTGTGTTCTGAAGCCAGCAACATATAAGGAAAGATAAAACTTGTGAACCAAACGTTACACATAAAAAGGCACTTTGGGTCTACCAGTTAGCAGAAAACATGACAAAGTGCACATGAGAGATGGCAATCAGCAGATGGTGAAAAATTCAGAACCATAACGTATATCTAGCTTCGAATCCTAAGACATAATGTTGTAAAAGGGATCCACATTGATATTTTTCTGTTATGCTTTTTTCCCAATTGTTTTTTTTTGTTTTAATATCATATTACTAACACTGTAAAAAGGGAAAAGTAGTCAATATTTACATACACACATACATATATGTGCCTACAGCCACACATATGCACATATGTACCCACACACAGACATAAATTTCTTAAGGACCCACAATGAACTTTTTTAGTAAGCAAATGTCAACATGAAGTTCACAGAGAGGCTAAATGACTTCCTGTGTGTGTTTATTTCCCTGTACTGCCCCTGAGGAAGTCTAAAAAGAACAGTTTCTACCCAACTGCTCTCAGGGTTTCAATAGGTTTTCCAAAGCTCCCTCCCCACCCCGCGCCCCAAGCAAAGGATTCCTGCTGTGAAGTTTCTAAAGATTTCACTTACAACCAGCCCCAAACAGAGGCTGAATGGACAGTAAAACCCACACCAAGCCTCTCTTTGCACCCTGTGTGGGACAAGTGGTTACTTTGTTCATTTACAAAGGCTGGGAGAAAGAGGGAGAGAGAGGCAAACTGCCCCTATGGTATAAGAAGCTTCTTTCAAATAAATCCTTTTAAAAATGGATCTAAATCATGACACTCAGAAGGAAGGAGGCTGCACAAGGAAATGGGGAGCGACTTCTAAGGTCTTCTCACACCCCATTGCCCCAGAGGAACAGAGAAAAGTTTTCTCTTCTCTGACGCATTATCTTTTGTAACATTCCTCAAAGATGAGTCTCTTGCTTGGTCTCCACAGATTCCCTTCTCTGAGGAAAACGAGGCCGTTCTGTTATTGTTATTGTTGCTTCCCTGACAGGGGGACTGTCTTTATTTTTCCAACATCGCTTCTTTCATGACTTGTAAATATAAAGCATCTGAGTGATTTGCTTGGCTTATCAGAGGCCCTTTTTATAAAACGATCATAAAACATGGTGCTTTCTGGCACTTCATTCTATTGTTATCGTCTAGTTCAAAACTTCAAAGGGTGGAATGTGATAGAACATTCTGTATGCTCTGCAGACACATTTGGGGGAGGGCTCTTGCCAGGCACTCTGGTGGGATCCCAGCCCCAACTGAAGACTATTCCTAGACCAGGGATAGGTCATCCCGGGCGACTCTTCCACTCATCACTCATATCTGATGGGACCAGGTAGTCACCAGCCCATTGTGACTCATCAGATGCTCTCTTAGACACTGGGAACTGCCACTTAGTAATGAGTAAACCTCTGTCAGGGTAAAGTAAGAAAAAGCTCTGACCACTATGAGTACAAATTATTAGAATGGCTGAGAGTACTTTGGAGACTGGAAAGAGGGTTTCTGGCATGAATGTCAATGGAGAGGAAATTTCACATTCTCTCAGCTACTCTCACATACTTATCCAAGAAAGAAATCAGGTAAGTCAAAGTTAGGCTCTGTTCTCTCCTAGCTGTTTAACTTTGGTAAATCCCCATACCCTGAGGATACTGGGCATGGCTATGTAGTCATGTGTTACAGACAGGACTGGCTCCCAAGCATGCAATTGTTACTAGGTTTTTAAATATTTATGTCAGAATTTCTAAGGGCCTGATGGAGCAGGATGTGCCTTTTCCCCGACCTGGCAAAAGTGGGGGGCTAACAGTAGATGTAGCCATATTGGCTGGTGGTGAAAAATAGCCCTCTAGTTCTGCATCTTTGTTACCTTACCCTCTCTGAACGGGAGTGGACAGCTGCTAGATGAGCTGCCGGACTGGCATCACTGCCTGTAACCTAGACCAGCACAGTGGCCAAACTCAATGTGCCTTCCAAAGTGGAAGAGTTTTGGTAAAAATGCAGAGTGAAAGGAATTGCAGATGAGGGCAAAAGAATGAATAAACGGTTATGCAAAGAGGGAAATCTGATGTTACATTAACACTGTGAAAGAGGCTGAGAGCAAGAGATGGTATTGTCTCAGCTCAATTATAACAGATGCCTGAACTGGCAGAGACAGGTATTTGCTGAGACCACTCCTGCTTTCTTGGAACCTGACAAGATCAAATGGAAGCCTGCAATCCTGAGTGCCTTGCCCAGGGAGACATTCTTCATATAATGTGATGATGAACTGGACTAATTATTAATTGCTAAATGTGATTCTAACCACAGGCCAGTATCTTTTGAGCTGTATGGCATTTGCTGTGAGGGGTCTGTGGCCAGAAACCGGGGATATGAAACAATGGAAAACATATTCATTGGTTTCTGTCTCTGGTTTCAAGCACAGAGCTCATAAAGTCCTTGTAATTTCATAAATGAAAAGAGTACTAGGAGCATCTTTTGTTCTAATATTTGGTCTTGGATCCTAGTTCCTGAGACAGAACTCCTAAATCCCTTGGGAAATCCTGGGTGGTGACTGGATTTTATGTTCTAAGGAAGCAACTCTTGGAAGGCCCCTGGATGGGTATTGGTCACCAGAAAGACCATGCATGATTAGAAGTTTGGAACTTTCAGCCCCAACCCCATTCTCCAGAGAAAGGAATTGGTAGAAATGGAGTTAATGAGTTTCAGGCCACTGTGGCGAAGTGTCCGTAAAATCCTGAAAGTGAGGAGTTTGAGTGGTGGAGCTTCAGGTTGGTGAACACATAGAGGTACTGGCAGAGTGCACGGAAGCTCTGCAAGCCCTCCCCCATACTCTGCCCTACATGTTTCTGCCATCTGGATGTTAATCTGTAATTGCTTATCATATCATTTTATTTTTAAAAAATTGGTAATGTAGTAAGTACACTGTTTTTCTGAGTTCTGTGGGCTTCTCTAGCAAATTAATCAAACTTGAGGAGGGGGTCATGAGAAGCTTTAATTTACAGCCAATTGCTCAGAAGCACAGGTGGTAGCCTAAACTTGTGACTGGCATCTCAAGAGAGTGTGTGTGTTTGTGTGTGTGTGTGTGTGTGTGTGGTGTGGGGTCAGGGGCAGCCGTGGGGGTGCAGTGGCAGGCTTGGGGGATCTGATGCTATCTTCAGGTGACAGTGTCAGAATTGAGTTACATTGTGGGACACCCAGCTCATGTCACAGAATTGCTTTCTTTGTGAAAAACCTTTGAACATTTGGTGACCAGAAGTATCAGAAGTAATGTGCTTTGTGTGAGTAGTTAAGGACACTCACAGGACAAATATGTTTTTCCTACTCACTCTTCCTATGCCTCAGTTTCCCCTTCTTTAACACTGGATGGATAACAGAACCTACCTCATAAGACGGACATTGGGATTAAATAAATTAATTAAATATTCAGTGCAGTATCATATATTCATCATATATTACTACTGATTATTATTGAATTAAAATGTTACTACTTATTTTTTATTTTTAAATAATACAAACATACAATTTTAAGGACTAGAGTTTATGAAAGCCTTCTTTCTTCCCTCCCTCCCTTCCTTTTTGCCTTCCTCTCTTTCTTCCTAAATGGAAAAAAAAATCAACCTAGCAAAGGCTAATTTCTTTATATCTGAGTAATTGATTCTAATACTTATTTTTCTTTTCCACACTAAAAGTCACTTTACAGCTAATTCCTGGCTCAGTGCACATTCAATGAGCCCAACCACACTATTGCTTCTGTGTGAGCGTGTTGGAAGTTAAAGTCACATAGAACATCCCTGGGGGACAGTCCCACAGCCCCAGAGTGACTGAGACGGGAATGGGCTGATTCCCCAAAATGAAATTAGCCTATAAAAATGACAATAAGATAAATGGAAAACGATTCTTACAAGTCTTTTAATAGCTTAACGTCAAGAGGTAAGCTAGTTCATCTGTTTTAAGAGGAATTTCAATGCTAGACCATGAGTGATGCTAGGGCAGGAGTTAATAATCTTCTTATCTCTATCATGTCTAGCACCCTGCAGATGTTCCACATGAATCATCCATCCACTCACTCATTAGACACTTATTTAATGAAGGCCTACAGTGGGCCAAGTATTGTGTAAAGGCTGGGACTACAACCATCAGAAAGAAATTAATAGAGATGAATAATTAGCAAGGGAGACAAACATTTGCATAAACACATAAATAGTGATCCAATTGTTTTAATGGGGAAGTAGGTAGTAAAATGGGAATTTTCACACAGCAAAGGGCCCTACTGTGTGGCAGTAGAGGAGGAAGTTGCAAGGACTGTGTATACTGCTGGGTATAAACTGGAAGAAGTGATATTTACAATAGGATCTGGAAGAGGGGCACCTGGGTGGCTCAGTTGGTTGAGCATCTGACTCCATCTCAGCAGGGAGTCTGCTTGAGATCCTCTCTCCCTCTGCCCCTTCCCACACTTATGCATGCCCACACTTTCTCTCTCTCTCCCTCTCTTTCTCAAATAAATATATCTTTCAAATAGTATCTGAAAGACAGAGAAGTGTTCCAAAATGAAGAAAAGACGAAGGTACTGAAAGAATGGCCCCAACTATGTGAAGTTTCGGGGACAAGAGATAGTAGGGTTAATATGGGAAATTCAGTGGGTCCAGAGTTAAAAGAAAGTGCAGTGTGTCCTAAGGCTGTTCTGGGGAAAGGCTCCAGGAACTGGAAAAGGAAAAAATTAATTAATTAATTGATTGATTAATTTTTAAAAATTGATTAATTTTTGAAAAGTTCTGGAAAGATAGGGAGGGCACAAGTACAGAAGGATTTTAGGAGTTTTTATCCAAGGGCAAAGGGTAACTAAGATGGGTCAATGATGGGATTTGCATCTAAGAGCAAATTGCCTAGAAGTCCCTAGAAAATAGATAGGGGCAGGGTCAGATCAAAGGTGGGGTTTGATTAGGAAGGGCATTCAGCAGGTGCAGAATAGAGGTGATAGTACCCTGAATCATGGTATAGATTTGGGATATATTTAGTATAGGCTGTCATTAGGACTTTTGGAAATGAGGAATGGGCAGAAAGGTGTGAACAATCACAAGTGATTCCCAGGAGATAGATGACACAGTCATCAGTTCATTTAAGGAGCAAACAAAGGTGATCATCGTCAGGAAGTAGGGTGGTGTCCCAGCTAATCCTCAAAGATAATAAGCTCGATTTTGAACCTATTGATGTTGAGATATCTATGTGTCTACAATGTTGAGAACCGTGGGTCTAGGGTTCATCAGAAAGCTCTGGGCTAGAGAATTGGAAACCTATCAGTAACTACAACTATGCAAATGAACTGAGTTGAGAAGGCAGAAAGCTTAAGGCTATCACCAAAGTTATTAGTATAAGCTTCTGATCATGAGCTAATTCAATTAGGCCCAGTATCTAAAAAATTAACTCCCATCGGCCAAAGATGTAAGGAGTGGCTTATTAGTGGAAAGTTCTATAAGATTACTGCTTCCATGCTGCAAAGTATGGCAAAGTACCAGGAGTGGTTTGCCCTTGGCATCAAGCTCATTCTATTAGTACCACTTACTGAGTTTTTCATTTTAAAGCAAACAATGCACTCCATGAAAATCATCCCAGACTGAAAAAACAAAACAAATTTGGACTAGGTGTCAGAGTATTAAGGCTAGAGTCACAAATGAATCTTAGTTTTTGTTTTGTTTTGTTTTTGGTTATTTATTTTTTGAGAGAGAGAGAGCATGTGCATGTGCCCATAAGGTGGTTTAGGGAGAGGCAAAGAGAGAATCTCAAGTAGGCTCCAGGCCTAGTTCTGAGCCCAAGGCAGGGCTCGATCTCACAACCCTGAGATCCTGACCTGAACTGAAATCAAGAGTTTGATGCTTAACTGACTGAGCTACCCAGGTGCCCCTGTTTTTGTTATTTTAAATGGTAATCATTACTCAAGTACTGTCCTACCCATCACATAACTTTGGTTATACTACCCCTTCAATGCAGCCTCACCAAGATAGACTGCCAGAACTTATGCATCCTTAATATTGCTACAGTTTATACTGTAGGATGTTATCATGTATTTGCTACAAACTATTTCATCAGTTAATTAAATAATAGGTATTTGTGGTTAACATGTGCAAGACACTGTGCCAAGTCCTACAGAAGTCATGAAGAAGTGACAGATTGTCATTCCGAGTAAATTTTCCAACATTTGAATGTATCAATAGATACTCAGTAAATGTTTATTGGAAGAACTGGCCCTACTCACCTCTTGTTATCAAAATTATTTTCAAATGTTCCACTGAAATCTGAGCTAGTCTGTTAAGTCTTACCCAATCTGTAGTCCTTTAGTGGATATTAATTGTTCTTTCACCTTTATTATCACATCATTTTGGAATTTATGCCATGTTTGTGTATGTGTGACAGGTATATCTAAATTTAAAAGTGTTAGGGGTGCCTGAGTGGCTTAGTTGGTTAAGCATCCAATTCTTGATTTCATCTCAAGATCTCAGAGTTGTGAGATCAAGCCCCCAGTTGGGTTCCATGCTGTACACGGGAACTACTTGGGATCATCTCTCTCCCTCTCCCAATGCCCTTCTCCTCTCTCTCTCTCTCTCTTTCTCTCTCTCTCTCTCTCTCTCTCTCTCTCTCACACACACACACACACACACACACAAATAAATATTTAAAAGTGTTAGAATATGTGTTTATGCATACATTTATAGCTTTATACTATCTTACACACCCTACATATATATGTGTGTGCACACATCAGGGGCTGGCAAACTTTTTTTCTGTAAAAGGTCAGATAATAAATCTTTTAGTCTTTGTGGGCCATAAAATTTTGGTAGCAATTATTAAACTCTGGCATTGTAAGGTGAAAGCATCCATAGATGGTCTGTAAAAGAATGGGTATGACTGAGTAACAATAAAACTTCATTTTCGAAAATAAGAAGGGAACTAGATTTGGCTTGATATAGTTTGCTGAACCCTGTTCTACACTCTCAACTTTTTTTTTAATCTTTGTACATTCCCCAACAACTAGCATAATGTTATGAAAATAAGCACTGAAAGAAAAGGCTTTGAAAGGAAAAGTTTTGAAAGGCTTTTTGAAAGGAAAAGTTTTGAAAGGCTTTTGAAAGGAAAAGTTCACCAACATAGTGAATGTGTTAAATAGTGGTATTGATGAGATTGATAGGAAGAAGAGATATGTGTTTAGGTAGAAAGATTAATGTAACTACCAGTATTTTCTTCCAAATACCTATGGAATATCAAGTTGGAAATATCTTACAGAAACATAGATGAACAGTGCTAAGTATGAAGTTAGAAAATTGCAGGCTAGAGAAGCATATTTTTGACCATGCACCAAGACAGAAGCAAAATAGCTAAAATTATTTTAAAAGATGGTGTATCTGAAGACCCAAATAAAAAAATAAATAATAAGTAAAGACAATTGGAAGGCTAAGAACAAAAACCTGGGGTCACCTATAGGGAAAAGTCTGTTTACAAGTATGCGACAGCAACGGATTCAATTATTCACCCCCAAAATAAAAATTCAAAATTTTGAAGCCCTAATCCCCAATTTGATCACATATGGATATGAGGCCTTTGGGAGGTAATTAGGTAGATGAGATCATGAGGTGGGCCCTCATGATGGGATTAGCATCTTTATAAGAAGAGACACCAGAGAGCTCACTTCCTCTCTCTCTCTCTCTGGACACAGCAAGGCAACCATCTGAAAGCCAGAAAGAGAGGCCTCCCCAGGGAACTGAACTGACTCATATCTTGATTTTATACTTCCCAAACTCCAAGACTGGAAAATAAACTTCCTGTTTTTTCAAGTCACTCAGTCCATGATACTTTGTCATGGCAGCCTGAGCAGACTAATGCAGAGACAGAGGAAAAAACTGGTTAGTTAATACTAACTAGAAAAGTCCCCTTTAAGGGAATATCATCAACGGAGTATAATTATCATTTACAAAGTTTCTGCAACCATATCTCACTCTACAGTCCTAAACAAAGAATCAGACCTTTCTAAGTTTCTTTGTTTCTTTTTCTCCAGTGCTGCCACTAATCCAGTTAACTCTAAAAGTAACACTGGCAAATATGGGAAATGTGCTTTAAAGGGTTTGGGTATACACATGCAAATTTATATACCTAATACATACATAATATACTGTATATGTGCACACAGATATTTATATTTTTTATTATAAAATAGGCATAATTCACCTAGAGCTGTGCATAATTGGCAGTTTTCTTCATCTCTTCTCTTCCTTTAGATATTATCTAGTGAGAGTGTGCTCAGTAGTCAAAATAGCTTCCAAAGAAGTGAACGGGCTCTTGGAAGAGTATCAGGGAAAGAGTCAAGTAAGCTTGCAGAGAAGCACAGTTTACTTGATGTATATGTGTGTATCACATATACATACCATGTACATACACACAGAGTGAATGAGAGAGAGAGAGAGACCCAGAGAGAACAGCCTTACGATTACCCAGCACTTTGTGCATATTATTTAATTCATCACCACAACAATTATGTGTGAAGTCCTCGCTGAAGACTTTGGGGCTGGAGCAAGTAAATGGCAAAATAAGTTTCAAAAATAAATATCTCCAAAGCACATGTTCTTCATCATCTTTGCTACATTGCCCTCTACTCAATGGATACATCTTAGAAGCAGAAGTAAATCAGAAGGTCCACCCCCAAACAAAATAGTTGAAATAAATGAGAATGAGAGATAAAAGAAAATTTATGGGAAAGGTCCCTGGAGAGTCATGTTTCTCTTTGAGGATTTCCTGTGTGGGAGAACAAGCTGCTGTCCATGATGCAACAGGGATGACACTGAACAGCCTGTTGAGGGGCCATTGTTTTCTAAGAATTCTTTCAGCCTCTCAGTGATCCATTTTTCTTCCTGATCTCCATGATTTCTACTGACATAATGAGGAAAGGAATCTGGCCCGAAGGTCATTCTCTCTGCAAGCACACTAATGGCCAGAGGAAGGCAAGTCAATGAAAGGCTGCTTCTAGAATATCTGCCTCAAGGTTGCAGATATTAACACTATTAACAGGAGGGAAGCTTGGAGCTTAAATGAGGAGCTTTAGCAGTAGTAAACTGATTCAGAAATAAATTAGCTATTGTTTGGATGTTGGAATAAGACCAAGAGAGGAGTTTCAGTGATGCCTTCGTCACTGCACATGTAGCAGATGGTGTCTCCATCAGCAAAGAGGGGATTTAGCAGAAAAGAAGCTCAAAGAGAGAGAAGAACTGTTAGGTCTTGGAGCCGCTCTGAGACATCCAAGTAAGTGTCCGAGAAATGTCTGGAAATTCAGCACATTACTTCCAAAATTGCTGTGGTGAGTCGGAAAGATGGATGGGGATTATCTGTATCTCCATAGTCAGAAACTGCCAGCATTGCAAAATGGCTTGCACATTACACCTCAGTAACCCTTTCAGGCAGAAGCCTTGATTTGCTGAGTTGATTTTGAAGATTTTTGTTTTTTTCTTTGTCTCTGGGATATCTAAGTAGATACAGCAGATTGGGTTTGGCAGTCATAAAAGGAAACATATGTGGCCCGATTAAAGAAGCTAATCTCACATTTCCTGTCACATCGGAAGTCTCAACTTTGTAGGATCAAATCCATAAATGAATATTATACATATATATATATATATATATATATTCTGTAAATCATGGTTAAAATTAGGCAAGGCATTCACATTGTTTGTGTAAGTTGCAACTCAAAGTCATCTTTTCTTTTTTAAAAGATTTTATTTATTCATGAGAGACACACAGAGAGAGGCAGAGGATGTAGGCAGAGGGAGAAGCAAGCTCCCTGCAAGGAAGCCAGATACAGGACTCCATCTCAGGACCCTGGGATCATGACCTGAGCTGAAGACAGACGGTCAACTACTGAGCCACTCAGGCATCCTTAAAAGTCCTCTTTACATTAAGTGGTATATTTCTAGTCTAACTGAAACTATCACTATGTGAGTATTGCAGTGTGTGTGTGTGTGTGTGTGTGTGTGTGTGTGTGAGTGTGTATCCAGATAATTTTATTCCCTCTAGATGCTTCACACAGAAAAAGATACAATTTTTGTTAATACTTTTTAAATGTTGAACTTCTATACTTGTTTATTCCTTACCCTCCCCCCCCCCATCTCTATTCCCACCAGCAACTGTAAACTCAGCCATTCCAATCCATCAACTAGTATTCAGGTTTAGTGTTCACATGTTTTTCTAAATGTGTTTCAAATTCATATTATTTTTTTTTCAAAATCAGAATTTTAAGTTATGATTTTACACAAAGAAACAACACTTTGGAGTAATTACCACAGTTGTTATGATGGCTTTTAAGGTCCTACCTAGACCTGAACCTCCTCCACTGATCTCTCCTCCCACTCTTCCCTGCTAATCACCCTGTTCCTTACTGGTCTCCCTGGTGTCTCCTAACACACACTCAGCATATGCTCCCCAGAGACTTGGCACTTGCTAGTCCTTCATTCTGGAAAATACCTCTGCCCCTCCCTCCCTGCAAATCTCATAGCTGTGTTTAAATGCCATTTTCCAGAGAGACTACCTCATGAATGAGGATGAATTAGGTGAATCCTAATAAAATGGCACCGTGTTCACTTCACTCCTGAACTATATATATCCCCTTATTCTGTGTGGTAAGCAGAATTCTAAGATGGTCTTCAAGATCCTCACCTCTTAGTTTACTTGCCTTGCAAAATCCCCAGAACTTTGAGAATGGATTTTATTTCCCTGATCAGGCTACGTTCTATGGCACAGTCGTTTTTACCAAAGGAAGTTTATCTGGGTAGGCCTGATCTAATCACATAAGTCTTTTAAATCTGGGTCTACAGATCCTAGATAGAGGAAGTCAGAGCTTCATAGCAGCAGAGAGGGTCTCCTGCTGAATAAGCAACTGCCATGCTGCGAACAGGACCACTTGGCAGGAAATGGTAGGTGGTTTCTAGGAGCTGAGGACAGCTTAGATTAAAACAGGGATCTTAGTCCTATAGATGGAAGGAGCTGAATTCATTCAAAAATCCGAATGGGTTTGGAAGAAGACCCCACAGCTTAAATGTAATAGCACCCCTGGAAGACATCTTGATTTCAGCCATGTGAGATGCTGAGCAGAGAAGCCAGGTATGCCATGTTAGACTTCTGACCAATGGAAACTATGATATAAATTTGTCTTATTTCAAGATGCTAGGTTAGTGGTGATCTGCTACATAGAAATAGAGAACAAATACTACCATTTTATCTTCTCCAAAGCATTGATCTCTAACACATATTTTATATTTACTTTTTTTCCTTTATCTATTCTCTGTCTTCCCTCACTAGAATAGAAGCCCCATGAAGCCAGGGACTTTTATCAGTTTTGTTCACTATGGCATCACTACCTCCTAAAATAGTGTCCACAACATAATGGGCTCTTTCTGAATTTGTTGACTGAATGAAGTAAACTTTGTATTAAAGAGGGTGTATGCTTGCTTCCAAAAAAAGGCAAAGCAGAACCTGCTGTTTGATGACACTCAGAAAAAGTGGAAGGGCCCTTTCCCAGGAGATTGGCTATTGTCTCATTGTACACTTCAGCATCCTCCCACCTCCTCACCTCCCACTGTCCTAGGAAATAAGCTGAAGTGAACCCTTCTCCCCAGTGAGGCTTGCCTATATTTCTTTTTTTTTTTATTTTAATTTATTTATTTATTATTTATGATAGTCACACAGAGAGAGAGAGAGAGAGGCAGAGACACAGGCAGAGGGAGAAGCAGGCTCCATGCACCGGGAGCCCGACGTGGGATTCGATCCTGGGTCTCCAGGATCGGGCCCTGGGCCAAAGGCAGGCGCCACACCACTGTGCCACCCAGGGATCCCCTTGCCTATATTTCTAAAGCACGTACCAGGAAGTAAATGCAGCATCCACTGAAGGACTCATAGGAAATCTCAAGAACAAAAACAAACTCCCAACTGAAATGCAAATCAAAACTTGAGAGGGTACTACTTCATACCCATTAGGATAATTCCTATAAAAAAAAAAAGAGAAAAAAACAAGTGTTGATGAGGATATAAAGAGACTGAAAGCCTTTTACATTGTTGGTAGGAGTGGAATATGGTACAGTACTGTGAAAAATAGTATGGTGGTGACTAAAAATATTAAAAATAGAATCACCATATGATCCAGCAATTCCACATTTGGGTACATACTCAAAATAACTGAAATCAGGATCTTAAAGAAATATGTGCACATCCATGTTCATAGCTGCATTATTCATAATAGCTAAAATGTAGAAGCAGCCCAAGCATCTACCAACAGATGAGCAAATAGGCAACACTTGGTTTATACATAAATGAAATATTAGGGCACCTGGGTGGCTCAGTGACTGAATGTCTGCCTTGGGCTCAGGTCATGACCCCAGGGTTCTGGGATTGAGTACCGTATCAGGCTCCCCACAGGGAGCCTGCTTCTGTCTCTGTCTATGTCTCTGCCTCTCTCTGTGTCTCTCATGCATAAATAAATAAACTATATTTTTTAAAAATAAATGAAATAATATTCAGCCTTAAAAAGTAAGAGAAGTCTGACACATGCAACATGTATGTACAATGATGACATGATGGCAAAAGAAATAAGCTAATCACAATAATGAATATACTTAATACCACTGAACTATACACTTAAAGATGGTTAAAATGGTAAATGTTACATGTTTTTTTGCCACAATTATAAAGGAAAGAAAAAAAGCTCCATAAAGCACTAAATGTTTTTGAAAAACCAGCAGCTAGAATGATGCTTAAAAAAAAAAAAAAAAAAGAACAACAAAAAGAACCCAGAAGAATATATACCCAGGGAACCAGTGTAGATAAGGATTTCAAGACTAAAACCAATGAAAGAAGATGGATATTTCATATATATCAGGGAATAATCCACTCCAAAAATGAAACCTTAAAACCCTTAAGCATACAATATAACTAATTGATTTTTTAAAAGCAAAAAGAAGATGCAAGGAAACGTAGTCAAAAGTACAGCTAGCACAAAAATTTAATTTGCCCCTCTCTCTTACAGATCAAACAGGTAAAAAACAAATTGCAATGCTCTAGAGGATTTAAATATAATAAGAAACTAGACTAACAAACATATATATATACACACATCTATAATACTTTGTGCTCCCAAACTAGAATATACATTTTCTCATAAGTCATAAAATTGACTAAAACGGACTATGTCTTAACACAACAAAAAGAAGAGATCTTATAAATCATTCCCAGGGACCACAAGGCAAAGAAAGTGGAAAACACAAAAAGATCTTATCCCTCTCCTCCAAAAATCAAGGAAATGATTTTTTTTTAAAAGAAAGAATTAATGAAATAAAAACTATGGATCACATACCCGATAAAAGGCAGAATTTAATGAAATTGAAAATCGGTAAAATTAAGAAGGAAAAACAAATTTTTGAAATCAACATCTTTCAAAAAGAGAAGGCAGAAAGAAATCAACTTGACAAAAACAAAACAAAACAAAACAATCCGAGGCATATAGAAGTTAACTTTAGGCAGGAAAAGGGGACAAATAACTATAGATACAGAGGATTATTTGAATAGGAAATAAAAGGAAGGTAAGAAAAGCAAGAAAAGAAAAAAAAGGAACATGTTTCACTTTAAGCCAATATATTAAACAGACAATATCTTTGAGAAATATATAATTATGTATACTATTATTGATTCACAAAGGAAAATGAAAGGAAGATAATCTTTACTTTTAACTGTGTCACTAGATCCAAAGAGACTTAAGTGTGAGTTCTGTCAACCATTAGTAAATGTATCATTGATCTCACACACATATAATTATATTATAGGTACATATAATCCTACAAAAGATAGAAGAAAAAAGAAAACTACCTAGAACATTATACAGGTTGGTTGGATAGGTAGCCGAAATTTAACTCACTTACAAACATAAGTTCAAAATTACTAAATTAAATATTATTAACAAATCAATCCTGCTATGTTCTTTATGTTCTATCTTGAACACATTAAGACAAAATAGGGGTTTCAGAATAACTGATCTACCTCTCACAATCTATCTACTGCTATTTACCATCTGTGTGACCCTAGGGAAGTCATATGACCAATTTGTACAACAGTTTCTCTAAGAGTAAAATGGTTGTTTGAGAAATGAATGGGATAACAGAAAGGACCTAGACCACTACTGGCATAAAGAACTCAATGAATTATTGAGTTTCTGTTATTGCTGTTGTTTGTTATTAGCATTTCATCAAGAGCTGAATGAGAAAAAGATGTAGCATTTCTAGCAGTGAGACACTCTCAGCAAATTACATAGGAAACATACTTGACTTAACACTGATATTTGCTAGAAAACTAAAGGAAATGCCATATAATATAACTATTAGAAATTATCTCTTTTCATTCAGAAACTAGATAAGGATTCTGCTACTTGTTCATTATTGAATTGGATATGCTAACCAATCCACTGTCATATCCTATTGAAATCCTATTGAAATCCTATTGAATCCTATTGAAATCTATTTTGAATCTATTTTGAAAATAATTTAGTATTGAAAAACTAGTATAAAGACAATTTATCTTTTTTGTGGAGAATATTAAAATAGGATTATACTTGACCACTGAAACATACACATACATATCCAAAACATGATGGATTAAAGAACTAAATTTTGCATGTGAACACAAAAATTTAAAAAAAAAAAAGTTGAAGAATTGGTCTCTCCTTCCAAGGTAAGAACAATCCTTGGTGTGGCCTGTTAGCACTCAGCCTCCATGACTCTAAAAATTCTTTTTGCGTTCTGGTCCAAAATAGTGATAAAGAAGCCTCCTGAATTTACTTCCTGCCATGGAAACACCAAATCTGCAGCTACCCACAGAGCAATTCTCTCTGAGAGAAACTAGTGAGTGACTCCTACACATTGGAACAAGGACAAAATACCTACAATTAGAGTCTCAGCCCATCCTCAACTACTGGGAGCTATTAAGAACAAAGAAGGGGACTTGAACAATCACTTAGTCTAGTTTGGTATGTGAAACAGATATTGCCATATGCCACTGGGAAGAGTATAAAATGTTACATCCATTTCAGAGAGCAGTTTGGCAGTTTAAATTAAAATTAAAATATTTTATATTCTATGGCATTAATTCGTTTTCACTATATTTCCACAAGAGAAACAAATCCACAAATGAACAGGAAGCATGTACAATAATTCTGACTGTAGAACTATTTTTAATGGCAAAGATTAGATATCATCTAAATGTTAATGAACATGGAAAATTAAATAATTACATTCTACAGCAGACTGTGTTAGCTGCCCATCCATCAGCCAACCCTTTCTTTTTCCTTATAACCAGAACAGTTTTATTTGCAGTGATATGTGAAGTCTGAATGACAGATCATTACAAATCTAAGCTGTGATAACCATCCAGCTCCCCTGTGCTGGATCCTCATGTTCCCATCCTCTCTTGCAGCTGGTCCAAAGTGACCCAGCACTAGTGAGTAAGGTGGTGATCTGAAGTGACCCAGCACTAGTAAGTAAGATGTAGTGGGACATATGCTGAGGTTACAGGGCTTCCTGATCAAAGGAAAGCTATTTTCCCCTAGTCCTCTACTCTTACTCTTTTAATTGCAATATGAACAGATGCCTAGACAGAGGTAGACAAAAAGCATAAGGAAAAAGTCTATGTGTGGGGATGGTCAAGAAAGATAAAAGGAACGTGGGTCCCTGGATAATATTCCTGAACTATCAATCCATTCCTAGAAATACCTACCTTCAGTTTTCTTATAAGTGAAGAAACAGATGTCTAAGATTGTCAAAGCTGCAGATGGAGGAGGTCTGGTCATTCTCAGTCAGTTAATAAGTCCATTAAACTTATTATGGAATACTATGCAATACTTTCAAAAGGGGATCATATAAATCTGTATTTATTTATATATGAATTGTTAACAGCACGCTATAAATGTATTATATATATAATACGTATAATTATATATATTATATATATACACACACATACATCTAATTGTACATGTTATGAAAAAACTTACGAGTGTATGTATACCTACATATCTGTATCTACGTAAATGCTTAGAAGAAATCTTTTTTTAAAATTTACTTAAAGATTTTATTTATTTATTCATGAGAGACACAGAGAGACAGACGGGGACACAGACAGAGGGAGAAGCAGGGTCCCGGAGGAGAGCCGGATGGGGGACTTGATCCCAGGAGTCCGGGATAACAACCTGAGCCAAAGGCAGATGCTCAACCACTGAGCAACCCAGACATTCCTTAGAAAAAGATCTTGAAAGCATACACACCAAAGTGATAACTTCTACGAGTGGTATCTGGGGAGGTAGACCAAGCTGGAGATGAAGGTAAATGGGAGGATCTAGTTGCTATAATTCTTGTACAACTAAAAGTAAATAAAGAGGAAAATGAAATAAAGTACTTTAAAATAAAAATAGTAAAGAGGTTAAATAGGCATTTTATTGATTTCAAACTCCTATCAAAGTGCAGCAAATGGTCATAAACTTGAAATGTCATGGATGCAAAGTGTTTCTAGTATCTATTCATATTTAAAGCCTATGGGAAGTGTTGGATATATATGGTATATTCATATATCTTCAAATGTCCTATAAATAATAGATTTATTTGTGGTAAACAAAGATACTGAAATGCATATCCTAACCATTTAGAGATATATGTGAAACAGATGCTTCCACAACACTAAAGGATTTCTTTCTCTACAGATGTTGCCGTGGAAGATCTTCTGTTGTCCTCTTGTGTGGCGAGTACATTGTGAAAGAGAATTACAGCTTTGCTTTAATCCATAAAAACTCTCCCACAAATGGTAATCCACAATATTTTCCAGAATCTACCACCACAGGATAGCAGATGGTGATGATACAAATTGCAGAAAATTGTTAAGACATCATATGTTGAATACATTACAACATTTATTCATAAGATTAATAATGGAGCTAGACAGACATTAGTAGATAGATAAGAGAAAATACACGCTCAAAATGAGGTTGAAATGAGATAGAAAGCCAACCAGCATGATACATCAGCAAAACCAGGCCATGGCTTTGTGAAAATACAGGAAACTTTAATTTATAAAGAATGTAGGTAGGTTCTTTCTCAAAATGTGTACCTCAGTGTGGAAGGCTGGATATTAACGTAACATTCACCGTATATTTCTTGCGTGCCAGAGACTGTACTGGGCACTTGGAATTAAAAAAATGAAAAGATCCACCCTTCTCTCTTACAGAATTACCATCTAGTTGTTGCAACTAATAACACCAGGGTGTGATGAACAGAATTTAAACAAATAAGCAAGGTAGACAAAGTGGCCTAGGTTGGGAACAACTGACTCTGTTGGGGAAAGGAGGGGACAAAGTAAGAGATGCTATAGGCTTAGGTGAATGCATGGGGAGCAATCAGGGGTATGTAGAAAACAGAGAAACCAGGCTTTCCAAATTCACAAAGAAAAGGGAGCCATAAGGATCTGAGGCTGGAGTGGCTGGAGCCAAACTTGAAGAGCTGGTAACGCTAATGAAAAGTGCCCAGCCTGTGTCCTCAGACACAGGGAAGCAACTTGTGTGGCACAGTTGGGTGTACATTTTGGAAAACATTCTTTGGCTTGGGTGGAGTAGAAAGATGGAAGAGGGGCAAGCTGAGAGAGCCCAGTCAAGAAGCTGCTGCAATAGTCAAAGAAGCAATAGATGAAGGCCTTATGCACCCATTAGGTCTCAAAAATATGTGATGAATACAATAGTCAGAAGGATATGTCTACCATATGCATTTCAAAATAAGGAAAGGAGAGAAGAGAGATCAGGAAGGAGAAAAGAGGCAGAAAAAGGAGAAAAGAGCCCAGCTGTAGTATAGCAATGCCAATGTCAACAAAGGGTTGAATTTAGGATTGCCAAAAATCCCATTTTTTTTTCCTCAGTACACACCATCTTTTTGTCCTGGTTTCCATATGTTCTTTTCAGAATTCTTTTCCTTAGTGACTCTCCTGGAAACATCTCCTCTCTCCTTGCTTAGCAGCCTGGTTTCTAAATGCATGGCCCACTTCAGATTCTCAGTGACCCATTTCTTCTAAAAACAAAATTAGTCATTCTTGATTATATGATGCACTTTATTTTTCCCAAATATTTTATGTGTTCCTGTTGCCTTCCTAATTAATGACATGCTTCCTAGAAGTTAGGGAGCTCTAATAATTTGTAGGAATTTCAGTACCAAGCAAAGCGTTGACCCCAAAGAAGCATCTTTGGGCAAATTTAAGAGCCATAAGGAACCTAAAATCATCTTATAAAAAATCTCTTGGGCCATAAATGAGGAAACACTCAGAAAGATTAAGAGTTACTTACTAAACAAAGGACTAGGATTAAAAACCTTGGGAGTTGATTTGATTAAGCAGTTTTTGAGAGCCTATTACCTACTAGGGCATTTTTCTAGTATTTCTATATCAAAGGACAAAAGGAAATCATCTGGATTTTCAAGCCAGATCATTCTTCTAATAAGCTGCTCATTTGGTTGGAAAGGTAAGCAGGTAAACAGGTAAAATCTGTAGCAGAGACTCCTAGTTGAGCAAGCCTGACCCCTTGGGTTATGCTGAGATCCACAGAGAAGACTGCTAATGGAAGATGTAAGAGATATTGTACCTGAAAACTCCATCTCTTTCCTAAAGACTGAGAGAAGACATGCTAGATGTACCCAATAAAGGAATGGATTCTGAACATCTTATAAAAGTGGTCACGCCCCAGCTCATGGAAAGTTCCAAACTAAAGAAAACAAAGAGGGCACTGTGAATCCTAAAACACTCAAAGGATATACTCTCTCTCTCTCTCTCTTGAAAGCAACAGTTAAACTAATTGCAAAGAACTTCGAGTCTTGCACTCAAATTAAATATTCATAGAACTCCATTTATGTGCTGCATTTAGAAGTTAAGAGACTTTAAAAACCCTTCTGCATTCCCAGTAGTCAGCTAATCCATTAGAAATGTGATACCCACTCTAACCCAGAGTAACAGAGTGCCAGCCCAGGGGGCCAGCTGAGCTTGGACGCTTTCTCAAGAGCTGCAGGCAGGGGCTTGAGGATGCTAAGTCATTCTGGCAGTAAATCTCTGGCCCGTCTCACCAGTGAGGTTTATCACCAGGCAGTTAAGTAAAAGAGAGGGCTATGCTAAGGGGAATAATGTGAAGGGAGGAGGGAAGTGTTTCATGGTGACAAAGACATTATTTTCTTATTGGGTAATGACAACTGATTCATATGTGGCCTGGGGGAATAAAAAAGATCTAGTGCTCAAGGAATTTAAATATTTCTTTAAGCTGAACTTGCTTATAAATGTGTTTACACTAAGATGGCTGGCTGCTGTAGAGACAGGTGGCTTCTTTCCCATATTATCTACTATGCATTTTGTTGGACTAGGCATTAGTAAAGTGCCGGGCTGTGGGCCACATTTAGCCTGCCATCTGTTTTTGTAAATAAAGGTTTATTGGAACACGTCATGTCTGTTTACAGATTATTGAGTATATTAGGGAGTAGCTGCAGCAGAGATGGTATGGCCCACACAGCCAAAAAGAGTCCCCATTTGACCCTTTATAGACAAAATTGTTGACCCTTGCTTTAGAAAGATAACATTGTTAAAAACAAAGTTATTTTTTTACTTGAATTAAGCTACATGTGGCTTCACTCTACTTGAATATATTAATTAAACACACACACACACACATACTTATATAGCGTAAAGGAGCTGAAATGGATAATTTGAAATGGAAGAAAATTCGGGACTCAGTGAAGTGAAATTTTTTACAGTCTACTTCATCTGAAAAGGCACAAATGGAAGAAAGTTTTTAAGCATTACAATGCAACCATTACTGAGCAATAGTGTTTTTGATACCGTCTCCTTGAATTTCCTGCCATTTGTTAGGTTTTCTGAACCTACTGGTAGAAATCACATTTTACTCTCATGATTCTTCCCACCCACAGGGGGTGGGGAAGAACAATTCTTGGTGACAAAAGAAATTGCTTGGGTGAAATCTGTTATAGACCAGATGGGCTGGAAAGCTTGATGGAAACAATCCTTCATAACCTCTCTCTATCCTCTGAATGCTTTCTTATTTACTCAGAGTAAGCCGTCCATGGCACATAAGAAATGCATATGTTGCCTCATTTATTATTTACCTGACATGTTGTTAGCAACTAAAGTTGGAAACCAGCTCAGAATATGATTTCTAAAGAAAAGATCAGGCAAGGGGACCAGCATGGTGACTAGGTACATAATTTTTCCTGGAGTTTTTCCAACTCCTATCCCTTTGGAGATAAGATCAGGTAGAAATAAATAAATAAATAGGAACACTGAGGTTCTCTGTATATATGGCTATTTTCTTGCATGCCAGAATGAAAGATGACTGGGCAAGCCAAACACATTCTTTCCTGGCACCAAAAAAGGAAAAAAAAAACTGTTCAAGGGAATAAAATGGCATTTGTTCCTTTGCACTTCTGGAAGACTAACTTTTTAGATAATCTGACAAGAGCCACCTTGGTCACCTCTTGGGCAGTAGGGATGTGACTTTTTATAAATAGTAATCTTATTTAACCTGACCCCACTTTCTTAAATCACAAACAGATATCATGCATTCCATTGATCTTAGGATCGTGCATCACATTTCTAAGGCTGGTTCAATTTGCCCTTTGCTGGGTTCCTAACATATGTGAGGACACAATGGTTCCAAAAATGAATAAGACATCTACCCTACCCTTAATAAGTTAATAGTTTAGTAGAGAAAAAGACATTCCAATATGCTAAATATATTCAACAGATCATTTCAATATATTGAACATAATTTTCTCCGATCATTTCAGAATGATATATTAAGATCTAAGGAAAGGTTTATAAATTGTAATTCTGTCTTTAATAATTTCCTCCCTCACTAGGAAGCAAGTGCACAAAATACATGATTTAAAGGTATGCATCAAAATAATGCTTTTGCGCTATTCTTTGTTCTCTCCCTGAACAAGACCAAAAGCTCTAATGCAAAGAGGAATAAATATGCACTGGTGCCTCCTAAACACAACTCTCAAAAAAAAGACAACCCTTCATTGACTTCTTATACCTAAAGGACAGGGATTATGAGTTGAGCATCCTTATGCTACTTCCCATAGCATTTTACATGGCATTAAGTCAACAAAAAGAGATGCCCAAGGTCTCAGAATGGATGAAGGATAAAATATGGGTGTGCTTCTCAAAACCTGTGACTTTTCACCGTATCATCCTCAGGGCCAGTCCTGATGATTTAGAAGAAGAATCAAATTCCAAGTGATGAGTGCTGTACTCCCTCACATTGGATCACTCCTACCCAGAGAACCAGCTATGCTTGGTTCTGTCCAGCTTTCTCTGCAAGAGGAGAAACTTTCCACACTGCTGCCATCCAAACCTGCAAAGAAGCAAGAGCTTCTCACCACCCACCATTCCAATGTCTGGCATCATCAGGGGCAGTAGACCCTGGTTTCTTGTGACTTTACTCATTAAAGCTTCATGTTCTCTCTTCTTTTGTTTTGTTTTGTTTTGTTTTGTGTTGTTTTACTAGATTGCACTGTAAAACATATTTGAAGTTGCAAATACTTTCAGCAATTCTTTAAAGGATGTTTTTTTCTCTCCCTTCCCTTCTTTCTCTTCTTCCCTATCTTGTGTGTGCACAAGCACATGTTTGTGTGAAAAAACAATCAATGCCTGCCCAGTACAGTTATTTGTGAATAGTTCCATTCTCTTAGTGTGTTGACCTGAATAACCAGAGGTAAAGTTGCAAGGTAGAAGTAACCAGGAGAGGAAAAGAGTAAAATGTCCAAATAGGAACAAAACCAATTTCGATACTACATATGTTGTTATTAATATAACAGGAACTTGAGAAACTTTTTAAAATCACATTGAAGGAGCGCCTTGCCAGCAATTTGGGCATAAATACGTGATCCCTCCAAGTTCAGAGATTCACAACATTAATTTTATAACTTGTTCCTGCTAGTCCACATTTTTAATTTTTTTTTCCAAATTATCTGAATCCCTTTCAGTAAAAATAAAGATGTGGACCCAAGAATCTGGGGTGAAAAGTTCAGTGTTAAAAATATCTTATTTGTCACTGCTCTCTGTGTGCCTGGAGACCAGTTTTCTTTAGTCTGACCAAGAATTCGCTTTATGAAAAAAGTGAATCTTAAATGTTTCCACATAAATATTCACTTAGAAAAATCACATATTGAAACAAAGAATTTAGAAACTTCTTAAAAATGCTTTTCATATTTCATCCCATTGGTCTTATCTATCTAAAATTCTAGAAGACATTTTCCTATTATTGAATTACTATATTAGAAGTGATGGAATCTAAATTGTTCTTATTTCAAGATCTATCCCAGGAATAGCAGAAACTGAGGACTTATCCATAAGTTGGATTTTATAAGAATGAAAAAGATGTCTACTAAATATGAATTTATTTTTAGAAGAATGTAGTGATAACATGAGCAGGGAGCTCATAACTAAAAAGTCATCTTTAGAGTTCATTTTCAGATGAATCAATCAGGTGCTCTGAGAGGATCTTTAGGGCCCAGCTTATAAAGCCTATAGAAATAAAAGAGCAGCCAGGTAACACCCTGACAGAGGAGCCCACAGCAGAGCTGCCAGCCAGTAGTTTAAAACTGGAGATGGCTCTGCCTCCAAGAGGACATTCGACAATGCCTAAAGACATTTGTGGCTGTCACTACTGGAGGGGGGACATGCTCCTGGCATTTAGTAGACTGAAGTCAGGTATGCTGCTCAACACCCTACTATGCCCAGGACAGCCCTCCACAACAAAAGACTGTCCTCCTGAAATGTCAACAGTGCTGAGGCTGAGAAACCCGATGCTAGTCCCATGATCCATAATCTTTTGAGAGTTGCCATATCCTATAATTTCAAAACACACTTCGTGCCGTGTGGCATGCATTCATCCCATAAATGGAAGCAAACAAAAATTAATTTTCTTTTTACTATTTCTGCAACACCCTTTAATATAACTGGAGTTCCCACTGGGTGTTGCATAACTGAGACCGTGGATTAATGATCCTGACTCAGAGCTGACCCAGTTAAATGGAGACATTTTGGGACTTCTCAAAAAAATGTGGAGGGAAAGTATTTTATTTCTCACTGCACTGCCAGTTCCTCAAAAGCCTTCAAAAAAAAGTTCAAGTTTAGAATATACAAGATCATTTTCACTTAAATCATAAATAATACAATCTTTCATCTTGAAGGAGAGAAAGAGTATTTTATAAAGATAAAACATTCTTTAACTTTGATCTTATCTCCTCAGGAATTTTCTGCATCTGAAAATCAGGAGGTTAAATAACATATTAGGTCAACAAAGTATAGTTCTTTTTACACCTTATAAAGTGTAGCATAGAGGACAGCAAATGACCAGCAAATATATTTCCAATGTCATCTATCTCCTGCAGGACTGCTGGAGCCCTTAATATGTTAATGGGCCCTATGAATCTCCAGTGGTACACTATTTTCCATAGGGTTTCCTAAACTACTTCCATCATAAAATCCTTTATTTGGTTACATTTTATGTATTTCCAAAGAGCATATTTTAAAAGTGCTGGAATTTTAAACCTGGCTTCTTCCCAATGAAATCTCCCTCAATGTGGAATAAAAGCAGTGGGTTTAACTGACTTATCTGATGAGTAGCTACCTTATCTCTCATTTAACCGGACCAAGTCAAGCCCTTGGAAATGCAGTTCATTAGGTTGTACTAATAGATATGGATTTGATCTTTCTTTCACTCCTTAAGAGCCAACTGGTCACATTCTATAGAATACAAAACACCTAGGCATCACTGAACCGGTGGATTTTCTATTTTCTCTCTTGTCTAAGGAAATACTTCCAAAGTATTGCTTAATATATACTTAAGAAGGTGAAACCAGAGAAGGCACAAAGATACGTACATGTCATCATGGCTTTCAAAACAGCATTTTTCTTCCAAAGTAAAAAAAAAAAAAAAAAACAGAGAAGTTCATATAAATATCTATACACATAGTGAAGTATACATTCAGGCACAATGATACAGATTTGCAGTGTTCAAAAAATATTAATTCATAAAAAAGGGGATTTTTATTGACTAGGATAGATTTTATATCCCATATTAGACTGAATAAATCATGAGCATTTTTTTCTAAATGGGCTGCCCTTCACTTATATGATAGTAACACTTATCCATGAACAAGGATATATGCCATGAGGCAGGTTTTCAGTTATAGGGAAAGCTTTATTTTGATTCACCCACATTATCATCCCTACATCTTATCAAGAGTAAGCATTTGTAAGGCTGCTGTTTACATTTTGATATTAGGTCTATTGCTGTTGAAGCAATTGGCCCATGGTAAATTTGAACCAATAACTTCATTTTATTTAACATAAGATTTTTATTGGTTGAGTGAATCAGCCATATACATGAATATAATCTCACTACACACACACACATACATACACACACACATTTCTATACATATAAATAGATTTTTTAATAGCATGGGTATATTTGTATTCTAATATGGCCACAAATTTAAAACTTGCCCACAAATCTGAGACAGAATCAAAGGAAAAAGAGGGGTACAATAGATTTATATTCAAGTCAATATATTTTTTTCTTTCTTCAAAATATAAAAGTACTGAGATGGGGGCAAATAGATGATTCCTTCTTTCAAAGAGCTTACTTGTATTTCTTTTTCCACTTCACCAATTATAAAATTGTCTCTGTTTTAGGCAGTTTCTTTCTTTCTTACCTTCTCCCCACCTTGCTTCCCATTCATTCATTCATTCACTTCTCAATATTGTTTGAACACCTTTCAGGTACTGTACCCAGAGGAATGTACTGTAGTGATATTAACCTCAGGCCAGAAAAAAAAATTAGAAAACAGTGGAAATTAATCTGATTCAGAAAAGATTACAGCAGCCAGTATAAGTGAGAGGACCCAAACAACTACTCTAGGACAAAGAGATACGTTGAAGTTTAATAAATGTTTTCAGTATTCCACTAAAACTTCTTAAAATGTAACTCCTATAACTCAGCAAACTACCTACATCTTGAGAACCAAATCTAGGCTGCTTTTTTTTTTTTGCACTGACAAGCTAAAAAAATGTTTTGTAAAAAAAAAAAAAAAAATGTTTACAAAACATTTTTTTTTTAAATGTTGGGGAAAAATTAAAAGAATGATAATATTTTGTGACACGAAAATGATATGAATTCAAATACCACCATCACTGATACTAAAGTTTTATTGGAATGCCACCATGTCCATTCACTTACATACTGTCTATGGCTACTTTCATGCTCTAACAGCAGAGTTGAGTAGTGGTTAGCAGAGACCTGATGGCCCACAAAGACTAAAATTTTTACTATCGGGCCCTTTAAAGAAAAGATTTATCAACCTCAGGTATAACTGACCCCGAGAAAAGCATTATGTGTTAACACTGTAACTTCAAATTCTGTACTGTTAAAAACAACCAATAAGAGTTTTCCATTTATCTACCACCATAATAAATAGGTCAGAAAAAGAGAGGCTGTACCTAAGTCTCCATGCAAGTATATGTGAAGAAGGAATAAAGGCAGCATAGTCATCTATGATTTTGTAGTATGACTCCAGGGTATAAGAATAAAAATATATCCAAGAATCATTAGATAATCCATCTATCCACTCAGGTCAACATTACTTTGATCCCACTAAAATACTAAGTGTGGGATACATGACCAAGTTTGGAAAGAACAAAGAGAGAAATAAAAGAAATGTAGAAAGCTAGAAACAAAATGGAAAAAGACAAAATAAATCAGGGTATTCAGTGACAAGAAAAGAAAGCCAAGGGGCGATTTACTACTGGACTTTCAACTATAGTTGAAGGCATTAAGCTTATGTATTAGGTAGACTTTTCTGATGAAGTGTATTGTTCACCATGGATTCCAGTTAACTAGAAAGACAATTGGTTCTTCAAGTCTGCAGGTCCTGGAAAAAACAAAAAAGACATTTATCCTTTAGAAAAAAAATTGACTTGGAGCACCTGGCTGGTTCAGTTGGAGGAGTAAGAAACTCTTGATCTCGAGGCTATGAATTTGAGCCCCACAATGGGTGTAGAGATTACTTAGATGAATAAATAAAAACTTGTAAAAAATTCACTTACGTAAATAAGCTATATTAAGTGACCTCTTGAATGCTTGGACTTCTGATTATTCTAAGACTATTTCTGCAAATCTAAAAACATTAATAATTTGCATTAGCAGTTGGGAGAAGGCAGAGTGATGAGCACACACATGAAGATAACTGTGTGGGACAGTCATTTCTACAAAATGGGGGTGGGATGGGGTAAAAGCTTCCCTAAGTAACTTTGCTGCATGAGCTCTAAACAACTTAGATCAAGATTCTTCTTGCCAGAAGCAGTGCTTTCCAAGCAGTACTGATATTTTTGGCCTTGATTTATACCAATCAACAAGCATATGTCTGTAGGGATTAAATTAATTAGAGGAGATTTGCTGGATAATGTTCAAAGACAATAAAATTCCTCAAGGTTTATAGGCCATACAAGTTGGAGCACAAAATGGTACACCTTGGGCGAGGATTAAGAGAAACTAATTTTGCACCCAAAGAATTGTCATTTTCTATCCTCACGCAAAAGGGAGACTTTGCTTCAACACGTTTCTAATTGGAGAAATAGGTTAATGTCTATAGAGCTATATGTGTTGGGAAATAAATCCTGAAAGAATAAACTGAGGAAAATGGATTACATGAAGAAGCATGAAATGTAAAAGGCAAGTAGCCTCTTTAAAAAACAGTTTTCAAATGTCCAAAGGAAAGGAAGAGAAGATTAAGCTTGTTATTTATTATTTTTTTACATTCTAAAAATAGGAGAATGGTTTCACTTAATTATGCCATAGGATAAATTTCCAGATGAAGAGGGCTATTAAGTCTTGAGTAAATTATTTCAAAAGCTGTAGACTCTTTGAAAATAGGGTTATCTATAACTAGATGGCTACATGGGAATTGAGCCCTTCCATATCAGGCAAGAGACAGAGAGACTAAGATTTCTTCTAATCCCAGACAAACTTCTAGCAGATGAAACCGATGGCTACCTGTGCTTTACTACTTACAGGCTACTCAAGTCCAATCAACATGAAGACTCTTCAAGCTCCTGTTCCTCTCCCATTAGAATCAATCAGGGAAGGGTCTCTGAATTTGAATTTCTACCAAGTTCCTAGGTGATGCTCCTTCTGTTGGTCCAGGGACCACACTAAAAGAATCACTGGTCTATAGCCATCTCTGTTGCCTTTTCACACAACATAGAGGGAAGGCACCAAAGACTCAATTCACTAACCTAACTACTTAGTCTGCCATCTCTAAACATGAACATTTTTACATTATGCTTAATCAGCACCTTCTATAAGACATATCTAATTAGCTAGAGCCCCCAATTTGTCCAAATTCTGAGAAACAAAATTACAGGGAGAAAAATATTTATTTGGCCAAGGACTAAAAGCTAAGATTCTATGTAGGTCCCCCAACTCTTGGTGCCACAAATTCAATGAAAAAACAAACAAATAAAGCTATTTCAGATTGCAGCTGCATTTCAGAGCCTTCCACAGGCAATGCAAAGAAAGGCAGAGATATAATGACACAATTTAGGAAGCTTGATTCTGAGATTATAATTTTGAGAATGTGAAATGCAACAAGCTCATCAAGACCCTGAACGTACCAAAACATTATGCCAACATGTAGCTATTTCAAATACTATTTTCCCTAGAGTTCAGATATACCCAGCGAGAAATATCCCTAATTTTATTTTATGTTAATAATTATTTACAACATTGTTAAACCTGTACAAAATATCATCTCTAAGAATGATTCCTTTATCCAGTCAATATCTGAGGACTAGTTAAGAAGCATAGTCTTATACCAAAGATACATCTTAAAAGCAGTTTTAGTTAATTGCGTATAGATCAGATGAATCATTTTACATATAGTAAAGGTCTTAGCCAAAGGAAACATATAATAAGCCATTTAATTAAGCTAAATAATTTTAGGCTAAATAATTTAAGCCTTTATTTAACCTTGGTAACTTTAGGTTTGATGTGGCAAACAGCATACAAGAAATTGAGACACAATAATTTTATGCTCTTTGGTGAAATCAACCTTTACTTTCATGAAATTTGATCCCTTCTTGTTTATATAATTTATGTGGAGTGGGGTAAGAAAAGACCCATAACGGGAGGGGGGTAGGAAAGAGATGGGAAATGAAGGGAGGGAGGAAGGGAAAGAAAGAAAGACTAATTTTTCTCTTTAAATAGGAGGTGATTTTAAACTCTATGCTCTGAGATTGCTTTGTGAACATTAGCATAAATAAGTAGACAACCTGAGAAATTCAGAAAAAGCAGCTAAGGCTGGGAAACATGCACAGTATCTACAGTGCTGCACATGTACAACCAACTAGTTCTCATTCCACGAATTTTTGCCAGCTACAGGGGAGAGGGAAATTTTAAAACTTAAATGAATTATGTTATCTTGATATTTTCAAAGTATTTGACTTCAAGTTCTTGTAGACGTATGAATATTAATACCTTGTGACCAAAATGCTGAGCCCATTTGTAAAACATATTTAAATGGTTATATACTTTCCAAGGGTATTAAGAATTACCAAGAACTGTTAAAGAGCATAACTTGGTCTGAGCTTCCCTAAATTCTGTAATTGTACAGCACATCAATTTCAAAAGCTTGGATACCCACAGAAGTGCAATAACTCTGTTAACTAGAGAGTAGACATCTCACATAAAGTGAAAACAGACTGGCAGATAGTAACACATGTCCTGGTTGTGAAATGCAGTTGAGTTTAGAGCTCCATCTGTTCCTAGACTTGAAAAGTCTGGGGTTTTCTCAAAACCACCACAAAAGATTTGTGTGTTGTACCAACAGAATGCAGACATTTTATAAGCACTAGGCCAAATAATCATTTATAAATAAATCCCTATCTTTATAACTCTCAAAATTGAAAACACTCAGTAAGAATGTGCCAACCTTGAACAAAATACCACTGACCCCTCATATATTGTCACTATTTCTCTTTCTAGATGTATCATTCATCTCATGAAAATAGAGTAATAAGCAAATAGCCAGTTTTCCCAGTCTGCAGGGATATTTTCAGGACTTTGCCCTTGAAAAAGGTAGCTTCCTCACCAAAATCATTTCAATCGTTTTCTCACAAGAAAACTACACGGCAAACATCAGTGATCTAACATAAGGCAAGTTTTCCTCCTTGATAATAAATACGTTAGTTTGGAGCAGGCTCACAAAGAATCCAGACAGCTCTGATCTGGCCCTATTCCAGAAGCGAAACGTCTAGTGTCAGAGGAAAACCATCAGATGTCTTTCAGATGTGTACTTCTATCTACCCCTACTGTCTGCAGCTTGAAACAGAAGTGGTGACCATTAAAGACCTGTCTTTTGGGCATTGGTGTAAAACATCTTTGCTAACCACAATGTACAGTCAACTGTGAACATCATGTATTTATTGAGGAAGGATCTTTTGAAAACGTATGGCATATGTCAGGTTAGATACTAGAAAATTAACAAGACTTACAGGCTACTTTTGTCAGGACTCATAGCCAAAATTAGAGCATTAGAGTACAGCTCCAGTTTCTTTTTGGAATTTATATGTATTCCCTAGGATATCTGAAGATGTAAGTCGGGTGCTGGACTAGCAGCTTCTTTTGTACAAGTTGCATGTGTTAGGCCTCATCCAAAGCCCCAGCATGGGGCATTTGGCCAGCTTCCCCTTATATGCAGTAAACTTACTTAAGGAAAAAATAATGGTGCTTCTACTAAAATACCCTAAATGCCACTCCGGAAGTAACAGGATTTAACTTAATGCTTAGATGGAGTGTGCACATGACGTATTCTAAAGCACAAAGAGAGAACAACACTTAGTAAGGGACCTTCGATGGTTTTGCTAGTGTAGATCCTAAAGACAGACTCAATATCACAAAAAGTGGATGAGGCTGAGAAGGAGACACAGTCCCTTGGAAGCTAGAATTATAGAAATTGAGAATAATGAAAATAGGAGGAAAGGCAAGTCAAAAGCAAAGTTAGAAACAAGAGACGGGACATAAGCATAACTGAGACTCAGTTACCTCTGGATATCTAGAAATCAAATGCAGAAATATTCGTCATAAACACAGGTGATTGCAGGGCCAGGGTGGTAGGTATCCTGTAAGAAGAATATGTTGGCAAAGAGTAATGAAAAACGGAGTGCTGGGGCCTCTGGCCAACTCTAGAGAGACAGAGATTCTCATGCCATTTTTCCCAACATATCTGACATATACTCTAGCAGCTAAATTTACCTACCATTTTGTGTTCCATAATGAGCACTGGGGTAACTGAATGAAGTTAGGAAGACTACTACACAGCAGCAGGCAGGGCTGAGTAGAGTTACCAACCTTCAGAATCAAGCCTTGGAACAGTTCACAGTAAATTAGGTCATTTATTTATCAGCTGAGAGTATGGCTGTGGAAAATGGGACATTCATTCATTCATTTTAAAGATTTATTTATTTGAGAGAGAGAGAGAGAGAATATGCCTGTGGGGGGAGGGGTAGGGGTAGAGGGAGAGAAAGTCCCAAGTGGATCCCCTGCTGAGTGTGGAGTCCACAATGGGGCTCAGTCTCATGACCCTAAGATCATGACCTGAGCCAAAACCAAGAGTCAGACACTTTACTGACTGTGCCACCTAGGGTCCCCCAAAACAGGACATTTAAAACAAAACACAAATATGCCTATTTGCTGTGGGACATTGCATGTAAGTTCATGGCGCTTCCCATCTTAACTATTGTGAAATAATTATACTGTCAATGCCTTGGTATTTTTTGTCAGATGTGAGCAACTCCAAGTGATGCATTAGAATATAAGTTGAGAGAGAAAGAGAAAGCAAGCCAAGGAAATGTTTTTGTTTTTCAATGATCATGAGAAACGAAGGTTCAGATTTGCTTGTGTAGGCGAACAGACTGCCCATAGCCTTAATATCACATATGGAAATCCCAAGTTCTGGCATGCATGCATGATGGACTAGACTCTGGAAAAATCTCATGCCAGGGAGAACTGTGGATTGTCAGCCATTCATGCCGAGCTTGGAATGTTAGTGTCCCATTAAAGTTTCCAAGGCTTTTCCCCTAAGAAACTTTACAGGCACCCTGGGTAAGCCTTGACCGGAGCCTCAGGATTCAGAAGACATTCAGAAAATGAAGACTGCTAAAGAGGGAAGCTAGAAGTAAAAACATGGAGAAAGAAAATGGGGGAGGAAAGGGATTATATGAAGCTGTTTGGAAATAATATTGAACAGTCTCCTTAAAAACAAAGAGGACAGAGTGAGAGAAACAGACAAGAGAGGAATATAGAAACTCTAAACACACAGCTGCAGCAGAAGAGCAAATGAGGAAGATCATGAACTGTGGGATGAGATGCCATGCAGTGGAGTCCTTGGTGTACACTTTCTAGAAGTTCTCCACACCTCCTATTCCAAGAAGGAAAGTCCTTTAATTCATGGAGGAAGAATGGGAGGGAGAGACGAAGGGGAAGACCTACAGTAATTCACGGTTAGGGCCTCTGCTTCCCTTTCCTCACCCCACTCCGATGGTTTTGGGTTTCTTCCCAGCACCTAGTGCAGAGGAAATAAACAAAAATGCAGGAATCTTGTTTAAGCACTTTTCCAGAGTTCAAGCAATCCACAAGTCACTCAACATCTGCTCATGCCCCAAAGTCTAAAGTGAGACATAAATGGAAGAGCAAGAACACAAGAGAAGAAAGCCAAAACCAAAACTTCCTCCTTGCTTCTCTATTTCAAGTACCATTTGGTTTGCATGTTCTTCATAACCTAAGGCCACACCAAGGGAATGAACTGATAATCCTAGCACAGGGCAGCACCTCTCCCAGCATCCAGATTCTCCTGGGCTTCACTCCCAGAATACACAGCAACAAGGTTCCCACACACACGTGGGACTAAGAGAAAGAGGAGAGAGATGATCTTACATGTTGCTCATCAGGGGTTACCCATACTGCCTCAAGCAAGAGCTCCCGAGCTGGATCTGACACTGAAACTGGTTTCTGAAGATGTTTTCTGGTTGCTGTACAGTGGAGGAGTAGTGCTGCTCCTGTCCCCTCACTCTGACTTCAAAGCCTGCCTATTTGTGACATTAGCAAGTGCTGAGATGAAAGCAGCGAGGAAATCAGTCTTCAGTGAGTGGACTGGGGCTGGCAGTTATATGTGTCGCTTTTATCCTGAATGAGGAGACTACAGAGAAAGATACAAATGATTTATTGTACACTGAGCCAGACAATCCTGACTTTGAAAGAACGGGGGGAAAAAAGCCCAACAAGTGTACGTTTCTCTCCTCTCAGAAGATTCTATTTTGATGAAATGGAGAGATTCCACCAGATTCCTCACATGTTTGATATATATATATATATATATATATATATATATATATATATATATATAAAACGTATAATAGGAGAACTTTTGGCTACAGTTTCTATTGCATAAAAAGATATAAAATTGTATTTCCCAATGCCAAAGAAGTGCTGTGTTGACCTTCAGCATGTTTTAGCTTATTAGTTCTCAAACCCTGTTGGATAGCATGAAATTTAATTTTTTTGTCCCATCATGGGAACTGGGAAGAATTAAGATCCTAACCATGACCTCACATTCCATGAAAAATAAACTACTGAACCAAGTGTATGTATTAGCCAGCTCTATTTTAGTTGCAAATGACTGAAAATCCCAAATCTAACTGAAGTTGAAAAGAGAAATTATTGTCTCTTGTAAATGTAAAGTTCAAGAGGAGTTCTAATTTCAGGCATAGTTTGATCCAGGGTATCAAGGGAGTGACACAAGCTGGCTTATCTCTCTCCATCTCTCAACTCAGTTCACTAAAGTCCATCACCATATTGGCTTCTCTATTGAGCAACCTCATAATGCCAAGATAGCTACCAGTAGCTTCAGAATTGTATCTTTATAAGCCTAAATCCAAAGGAAAAAAAAAAAGTGAATTCTTAGAAAAAGCTCCAGAAAATTCTAGGTTTCACTCTGATTGGATTGACCTGGGTGACATCACCCCTGAACTAATCACTGAGGTTACGGCAGTCCTCTGAACAGGAAGGCCTGAATTACAAGTCCCCTTCTTTGAGGTCCATGTCAACCTCATACACTGAAAGCTAAAGTTATTCAGGGAGAAATTTTGCTAATTTTACCCCCAAAATAGTATGTGGAATCTGGACAGGCACAATCAAAGATACACATTAAAGCACAGAGAATATTTTAGAGGTTCATTGCTAATATTTGAATGGTATTTCTCTCCTAGTACTCAAAGACAAATAGTTGGTAACAGATTCCAACCTCAGGGTAGAATAAAGTTTAAAATTGGTAAAATTTTACTTTTCTATAGATTTGTATTAGAGAAATACCTATTATTTTATTTTCTTGACTGAATACCCCTATTCAATTTGTTAACATTAAGAATGTTGTTCAATACCTGTAATACTGATCTGTCAATGTGCTGTCCTTCTCCCACCAACTAGGCCAATGTCAAATAAAACGATGTAACCCACAGTCACTATTCTCCTTGACTCATTCTGTAGTAGTCACCAATTACCAAGTTCCTACGATGTATTAGATCTGTGCTAAGTATTTTCAACACAAAGTCTCTAACCTTCAAACCAACAGACTATGTTCCCTGTCCAAAGCAATAACAGATAATAAATGGTGGAACCACATTTTGAACCAAAACTGGTCAAAAGGCCCTCTTGGGTTTTTCTCTTGTACTAAGCTGCTTTGCACTTACTGAACTTGATTCTGTCAAGTATGTCTTCTTTTGTACTTTGAGTTTAACTTGTTCCCACTTTACAAATATCAATCTTTCAGATATCCAGTTTGTTACTGCTGAAGCTCTGCTGTTTGGGGCTGCCTTCTGTAACAGTTCTGGTGCAACTTAATTCTGGTGCTTTCCAACATTATGAGTATGAATGGATAATTACACCCTGTTACTAATTCTATTACAGTCAAGTTAGATTAGTTAACCATTTCTGAATGCAACATGCGCCTTTTCAGTTCCATTCCCTTTTCATAGTGCTCACTGGAAAATCTTTCCAAATATTACATCTATGAAGAGTACATCCATCTACATATATAAAAATCGTACCACTAAAGGTTTACTTTAATACATTGCCATGGTCTTTGGGAAGATAATTTTGCAATATACATCAAGATTCTTGACCACAAACATATCCTTTGACCCAACAAACCCATTTCTTGGGATTAATCTTAAGAAAATAAAGATGAATGCATGGGGCTAAATTAATAAACAAACAAGCACATACACACATATTGTAGCATTATTTTTAACAGTGAAAGAATTAGAAACATCTGAATTTTCAACATCATAGGAGATTGCTTAGTAACATATTAATGTACATGTCATTGACAATCACAATGTACAGGTGACAAAACAGTATGTACAGATTGATTTAATTTTAGAAGATATGGTGATTGGCCCTTCCAGATTTACTCATGATCCTCTCTACCCTGCTCTCTGCCCCAGGAAACTGAGGCACTATTCAGTAGGCACTTCTGATCTCTGCTTTCAGTTGGGTTCAGACAATGGGAAGCCCCAGCACAATATCTGAGACAAGGAGGAGAGAAGGAGATTAGGGTATTTATTCTCTTGATTCTCTCCTTGTGAATTACTTGAGCTGGCTAAGTCTCTTCAATGAAGGACAGTGCTTCTCTCAAGGTAAAAGGTTTTTCTCTACTCACTCCTTCCAGATTCCAATAATCACAGCCTCCCCTTATCCCTTCATCAACAGGCCTGGGGTTAGTAACAGCTCCTTTACTATTACTAGCCCTAGGTTACTGCACCACTCCTGTGCTTCCCCTATGTTTACCCACGCATATAATCTGACTATGCCATCTGTTTCCCACCAGGACCTTGACTAACATAACACAAATATAAACACAGTCACTCATAAAAGGGGAAAGAAATCTTACAATATACCACAAAACACCAACAACGGATATCTCACTAGGTGGTAGTATTAAGAGTAATTTTGATTTTTTCTCCTTATGTGTTTCTGTACTTTCTAAATTTATATAATCAATATATAATATTTCTCAGAGTTCGAAATAACCACAAGTATTATGTTCTTACAAATCTAACTTATGGCAAATGTCAGCTCTTCAGTAAATTTTCCCCTGATCACATATGCACTAAACTTGCCACTCTCTAAACTGAATTTTTCCTCCATTTATTTTCTATGCTATCTACACAACACTCATAATTTCCTGGCAGTGAGGCTCTCTTTAAATGTATATGCATTTATTTATACCAGCCTTACTCAATGAGGGATTTAAGAGAGCACAATTTGTATATAGCACTTCTCTTCTCTGAGATTAAAATCTCAAAATCTTGGGAGGGCAGGGGCCATGCTTTATGCTCTCTCTATTCCCTACTGTACCTATTACACAGTAGACAATCAATAAACATGGATAGAATAAATGAAATCTATAGAAGAGATTTAAAATCTCATTTCTGTCATTTCAACTTCCTTCCTATCAACTCTCCTCTATAAGCAATAAAAATGAATCATTTGAATTCAATTTCTCTACAGATCCATCTTCTAGTGAAAGTGCAAATCAGGATTGAAATAGCTTGAGGCCAGCAGTCTGAGGGACTGGGGAAAAACAGAGGGTTGGGAAAAGCCACTATGAAAGTACAATTATGAGTTCTTGGATAATCAAGAGGTGGCTAAGTTTTATGACTTAAGCTTTCTCACTAATAACAATTCTTGAGATTTTAGTTTCAGACCTCTAAAATATATCATCAGAGGAAAAAATCTGAATAGCAGTATTTGGATTAGTTGGGCCATAATTATTCATTGTGGAAAAAGAACCTGCTAGACTAGGATCAGCCTTACAGAAGATCAAATTGTGACCTGATTCCAAGCACCATTTCTTACTTGCTATTTCTATTTTTTTCAACCTCCTACTATAAACAGAGTCAGTGAGTCTAATTAAGTATTTGAATAGTCACCAAATGCAATGTTCTAAGTTCAATTTCAGCAACTGTTGAGAAATATACTCCTGAGAGAGTAAAATGATACTCTCAGACCCTAAAGGGATGGCTGGCCAAAGTGACAGAAAAAGTTACCATCATTATTCTGGAAGAATCCTTGCTGTGGTCTTTACTTCTGAAAATCCTAACCCTATTGGGTATCTCACCACTTCCATGGTGGTTGCAAGTAAATGAGAAACAGATATTGACACAAGTTGAGATATGCCCCAAACATAAACCTGGTATTCTAAGCCCCTAAGACACCAGGAGAAGGAGCTCTGTGTCTCCCTTTTCAGGGGTTCTGAGTAGTACCTCCAGTAGAGCAAGTAAAGCACAGTGGAGACAGTATGTCTGGCTTATTTTCATGGACATTGACAGTAAAAAGGGGAAGGGGGACAACTGTCTGCAACCTCCCCCAAGAAGTTCTGGATCTTGCTGTCTCATAAAAATTTATTTTATTACAATCTGGATTCACATACTGCTGGTCTCACCCTTTGCCTATAATACGATTGCCTTTCAATGTTTCCCAGACCACATGTTGTTCAGCCACCCAATATGTACTACCATGTGGTTCTTATTATTAAAATAACATTATCAAGAGGGAGTTCCAGGACCAATGACAAGAACTGAACATGTCCAGATGCCACCAATACCTCTGATTCATTATCTTGAGTCTAGTGGTATTCCTACCTCGCCCCAGTTATCTTGTCTGTTTTCACACAATATCTATTCTAAAATCAGTGATTTAAAGAACACATTTCATCCCTATCAACTGAATACACAATGTGCATTTTTCTCTGTAAACCATTTACTAAATACATTCACTGTACTCAGCTTTTAACTGACAAATTCTCTATTCTAATACAATAAATTTCCTTCCTGTTATACATTACTAGCAATGGTTTGTCACTTTTCAGAGTTGGAATACCCCAATATATAATTCTCCACTGCCCCCCTCAGGCATGTAGAATTCTCAAGTTTCTCATTATTAAAATCTGTACTCAGGAATTTGATCGACTAATTCACATTGAAGTATAATAGTTTATACTTTTTTCTAGATTTTTCTATTCTAAAATATAGATGTTTAAATTAAGAGGATGTATCTCTAAAGACAGATTTCAGGTAGTGATGGCAGGTGTTGAGTTTTTGGGGTGGGGGTGTTTTCAGAAGAATTAACTTCATAGAGTTTTCCCGACCCTGATATGTACATTCATAAAGGTCCCATGTCAGGTTGCTCTACATAAGAATAATAGCAGTCATAGTACATCAATAACAGTTTCTGCTATTACTCATACTACTATTTATTAAATGCCTTTTCAGAATTGGGAAATGAATTTTAAAATTTCATTTCATGTTCACTGCAATACTATGAAATTGCCCGTTATTCTCATTTTATGGTAAAGAAACATAATTTGGTCAAAACCACCCAACTAACTAAAAGCAGAGCTGGGATTTCAACTCACAGCTATACTCATGGTCTTACCCATTATGGTCTGCTTTTTGGTGATCTCAAATAAATTGAACTCGTAAGATATTTACTGGAGACTCATTTTTGACTGGAGACTCATTTTTGCCTTTAAAATTTATTTGTTTTTCTCAGTACTATCTGGTCAATATCATGAGGGAAAGGTGATCAACTGCATTTGAACCTCTCAAGGTTTTCAGTAACCTCGTTGTTGATCTGGTCATTTCTATACTTCATGTAAAGCCTACTTGTGATAAATTTTTCTATTAAAGTTATTTATTTTTCCTCCCCAGCCTTCCCAACTAATGAAAAATATATATATTCTGATGGGAAAATTAAAGCTTGCATTTATTCCAACTTGATTACTAATCAAAAAGAAAGAAGGAAAAATGAATTGATAAGATAAAATTTGTCTGTTCTAAGTTGATGATGCTATGAGAAGAGGGGTGCCTTCAAACAATACTGGGAAGGATATAAATTGATAAAGTTTTCTGTAGAACAATTGAATAATATGACCCAGGTATTCCACTTTTTTGAACTTGCTTTTTGTTTTTGTTTTAAGATTGATTAGAGAAAGAGAGAAAGAACTTAAACATGTGAGCTGGGGGAGAGACAGAGGGAGAGAATCTTCAAGCAGACTCCCTGCTGAGTGCTGAGCCTGATCTGGGGCTCAATCTCACAACCCATGAGATCATGACCTAAACCGAAAACATGAGTCTGACACTTTACTGAGACACCCACGGGCCCCTGAACTTGTTTTAATTAAATAATCAGAAACACATCTAATAATTCATGAGGATATCTGTCATTGTATTGGGGGGGAGAAAATAACCTAAATATATAATAATGGGGGATAGCTAAACAAATTTGGTACATTTATATGACAGAGTAATATGCAGTAACTAGAATGTTTTCAAATAATTCTTAAGGAAATGAAAATTTGCTAAAAATAGAATAGTAAGTGGGAAAAACAGATATAAAGCATATGCTTTAAACACATGTAAATTTCTGAAAATATTCTGAAAATAACAGTTATTACACCAACAGATTCATTGTTGTTAGAGCTAAGTAATGGGATTGTGGATCATGTATTGCTGCTTTGTTATGCATTTTTTTAACTTCCCTCCTGTTTTGAACAAATATATATTACTTAGAAGAAAAATAATTTTGGGATTCCTGGATGGGTCAGTAGGTTCAGCAGTTTGCCTTCGGCTCAGGTCATGATCTTAGGATCCTGGGATCGAGCCCCTGCTCAGGATGGAGTCTGCTTTTCACTCTGCCCTTCTCCCCACTCATGATCATGCTATTTCTCTCTCTCTCTCTCTCTCTCTCTCTCTCATAAGTTTTTTTTAATCTTTAAAAACAGAAGAAAAATAATTTCTAAAATAAAACTCAAATAGAACTTTTTGCTTATATAAAATAAGAATGATCTGTCCTCTTTTTATTTTTGGCCAATTTCGATATTTCATTATTTGAGGTTGAGTCCTTTCAACAGATTATTTATGTTTTTTTTTCAACAGATTATTTATGTTTTAAGATATAGTTGCGATATTTCAATTCTGGCCCCCCACAGACTCACACCAAACTTCTCTATGTATTATTAGCTACTGACTAAAAGATATAGAAAAATTAGTACAGTATAATTAAAGCATTCAAGGTCAATTCTATGAGCCTGGAATACATAATGTAAATGAATGCAAGTGTCACTCATCACTTTCTTGTTACAAATTCCCTCTAGCAAAATGCAATGTGATGATTAAATTGTATGGAATGGTGACCAGGGTGTGGTTAGTATTCTTTAAAATTGCTGGCAAAAATACCAGAGAGAAGAAACAATAAGAGGGGGGAATCGTTATTACACAATAAAGGAACTATTTCATATCTGCCTTTCTTCATATAAGGATGTAAAGATGATACAAAGATTTAATATTGCAAAGGAAAGGGAAAGTGGTAAATCTTAGGAATTCAGGTCTAATCAATCAGGAATAACCATGTATGATCTACAGGCCCCACGAATCCAAGCACAGTTTCTTAAAAATAAATAGATATCTACTTCCGTACCTAGAAATAGTAAAAAGGGAACATTTATAACTCATGAATTGATGGTAAAGTATACACTCACCAAAGATGGTATACAGTCACTTGTTCACCAATTATTTGATTCATTTATTCAGTTGAGAATTTACTGAGTCGCTGATATGTGCGGCATCCAAATTAAGGTTCTAATCTAAATTGATCTCTAATTTATAGTAACCAATGTGTGACTGGTGGTGCCCCTCGGATGCTCACTGACAATGAGATTGCTGAACCACACTGCATATCCATGGAATCAGAACTTCTTGGGGTAGGGCCAAAAAATAAAAATTGTTACCAAGCTCCTTAGGTGATTCCTATAATCATTATTTTTTTAAATAATACATTCCTTTTTCTTCTACAGACACAATTTGTTCATGAAACATAGTAAGCAGCAATGGGAAAATGTAGTTTACAATATATCAAAGGAATAGACCCATAGTTGCTAGCAAAAGTGAAGCAATTAAGGATATTTAATACCATGATTTTAGTGCTTTTTGTCAATTTAACTTTATTACAATAGTGTATTTTAGAATAAACAACTACAAAATGTTACCTATGGGCTGTAAGGAAGATCATGAATCATTAACCTTGGTTTAAACTAGAACTAGATTTGCTAGATCAATGGCTGACTCAGAATACAACTAAAATAAAAATGTTTTAGTGTGTTAGTATGAAGGAAATTAGATATTTTGAAGCCTAATTTCTGGAGTTACAATTTGTGAAGCCATGGGAAGAAGTATGACTTCTCCAGAAAATGAAATAGGTAATGCTACATTTAATTTCTGGGTAGATAGCCTGCAGGTTCTGAAAAGCAAGTAATCAATATTTAGTTTGGAAAACTAAGAGGAACTATAATTTATTGAGAATTTACCATGTGAAAATTGGTAAAGTAAGAACCTTATTAAATTATCCCAATCACCTACAAAATCTAAGAGGTAGATAATATCAGTACATTATCCCCACTTAAAAGATGAGTAAATAAAGGCATATGGAGATTAAATTTTTTAAGGCCACAAATCAATAGTCTACAGCTTATATACAAGCTATTGTTTAAAAACAACAAAAAAGAGTTTGTAAGGAAGCAAAAAACAACAACAAAAATGTCATAGCTTAGTAAATTAAAGAACAACAATGAAAATAATTTAAAAATCATACTAAAAGATATAATACCCAAGGCTTTTACTTGTATACCATTGATCAAGGATCACAGAATAGAGGACTAATGAAGAAAGAAAATTTCATTTTGTCCAACTGTGTCTACTGTAAATGAAGCATCTGAGGTCCCAAGAACTAAAGTGACTGGTGACAGGTAAGCTCTGAATGCAGATGCTCAAACACTCATGAAGAGTGGCCCACCTCACCCTCCATCTCATGGGTTCCTAGAGTTCTTCCTTCAAATCAGTGTGTTACTCAGATGAGCTTTACAGTCAGCACATTGGAAAGTAGATACGTTTTTAATCTAATATATAATTTTCCTACTATAAAACCACAGTGGGTAACATTTGAAATGTGAAGTATATAAAAAGGACCCATTTATTTGGTTTGCCATTTTTGGAATCTAAGCTAAACTCATGTTCCCTTCATCCCTTCCTCTCAAGTTCTTACTCCTGTATGTTATCATCATGGCCATCATTATTATCTTTACATTTCTCATTTGATACTTCAACCTCACAAACTTTACCTGTCATCCAACTCTCTTCCGTGTTCTCCGTTTGGAGTAATAGACTTGAACTCCCAGTCCATTAATGCTACCTACAAACTGCAACAGCTTGGATTAGCTACTTAACTATTTGAATCCAAGTTTCTCCACTTTGAAAAATGAACATAGTAATGTCTAGTTCATAAAGTTGTTGTGGGAATTAAACCTAGGTTAAAATATCTTACTTTATTGACTAGTACAACAGGTGTTCAAAATATAAATGACTTCCCTTTCTTTCATCTGAATGCTTAAATTTAGCGGCTGCCATCATTCTGCTATGATGCTATTCTGTTACCATCTTCCCCTCTTCTCCCACTTGCCCTTTTCTCTTGCCTCAGAAAACCTCTTCTTCAGTTTTGACTTTCTAAATTTCACATTTGAGTGTTTTCTGTGTTCTCTGGGCCTTTAAAGATGAAAAAAGACAGAGAAGTAATGAAAGTGAGCAATTTAGCTGTCAATGAGTTTTTCTCATTTTTTCCCTTTTGTTTCAATCCTGTCTCTTTTCCATTGTTGCTTAAGATAAATCCTGTTTATTCTGTTCTCATAATGCATGTTGCTATCTGAGGTATCCATTGAAAAGAGGGAATGCTTTTTCACTGGCAGTAATCTACAGAAACATCTGTTAGGATAACTGACTCTAGTCATGTTATTGACAGGAGATTGCCACCCAGAGATGATTGAAAAGAAGTTAATTTTTTTTAAAGCCTCAACTTTTGTTGTTTTCAGTCATGCTCCACAGAAGTACTTAATTTTCCAAGGCCCTTCTTTCTTAAAATAATCAGCTCCCCAAACCTTTGGAATATAACTCATTTTAAAATTCACACTGTTGAGCTATAGGGATGAAAGAAAGATCTTAGGGCTTGAAAAGAGAGAAAAACATGTGCAAAAGGCAGGGGGTAGGTCATGCAACCACGTATAAAAGAGAAAAAATTATAGAAGTACAAGAGTGCAGAGTCAGGGGCTGAAGTTTTAAAAATAAATTTTACCCTCTATAAAATAACATGCTGCTCCAAGGGAAGAGAGCTGTGTCTCTTCTATCATTGATATCATGAAGATACAATTTATATTCAGCTCTTGAACTCATAATTCTAGGTAGAATTTCAGCTGTATTAACCCATAGACAGAAACATGGTTCTAAATAGCATTTATAAAATGTGTAGTTGGCCTCAAGGATATGAATACCCAACAATAACAAAAAAGTGCTTTTCATTTCATAGTCTTGGAATCCTCACTTCAGAGTGGATTGGTCCAAGAGAAAACATTCTTAAACATTGAATTAGAGTCTTTTTAATGATATGTATATAAATATTCATTTAAGTCAAATGAACTTTCTTGGCAGACTTACTGAAAACCTGATTGTCCCAGGCCTGCAGCTGGCCAGGAATCTGTGGGAGCAGGGTCAGGGAGGCATGCCTTCCTTCCTGTCTGCCAGCTCTTGTCTGCAGCTGAGCAGGACAGGAGGGCTTTGAAGGGAGGGAGGTTTGTGATGAGAAGGGTGACTTGGAGGTTTCGCAAAGATCAGGTGCATGAATGCAGCTAAAATTGTTTCTCTTCTTCACTGTCATTTGCCTCAAAATGGCTCATAGTTTTCAGAGAAAGTTCAATAATCTTTTTCCCTCACTAATTTGTTAAGATATTTACTAGGCACCTACTGGAAAAAAAAAAAAACACAACAAAGCAAAACAAGGCAGATTAGGTCTTTTACCACATATAGCTTATATTCCATTCACTCTATTCAGCACTTCCAATAAGCCATAAGCTAGGCAAGGCCTAGGTACTATGGATTTAAAGATGGAACAAGAGAGCCCTATTGTCAAAAAGTGCATTGTTGGGTTCATTCAGCAGCCTTGCATGCAAATAACTCTGTGGTGAGATAAATGCTAGGAGTTGTCTGTACAAAGTGCTTCCTAATTATCTAGATAATGAAAACATTGCCAGTATCCCTCCCACATTTCTAATATCTTAAAGAAAAACTGCATCTGTTAGGTCTCAGTCAGCTGCTAAATTTATGAGCTAGGGAAAACAGATACTCTGATAAACTAAAACCAGTAATTTTAAACAGAGAAAGCATTAGATGGCATTATATTGGGACTGAATATCTACATTTTCTGTTCTCTATTCTGATGGAATATGTTTTAAAATGCATATAATACATGCTCACCCCAAGGCTTTCATCAAAAAGTATTATTTTCCAATGCTGGTTTAAATAATGAAAAGGTTTATGGGAATGAAATGTTAAGGTAATAAGACTTAGATATTAGATGTCACCTACTGATCTCCATTAAATTGTTTTGTGCAGGATACATGAATCTGCTGTAAAATTGCTAAAGCAGATCACAAGAATATTAGGTCAAATATGGTCAATGGTAGGTCTCTTAGTTTATGAAACAAGTACTTAGCAAAAATAAAGTAATAAAACTGATTAAAATAAAAGTTATATAAATGAAGCTTTTTACATTATTTAGGTTGAGTTTTCCTAAATGCCAGCCCCTTCTCTAAAATAAATGCTAATATCAAGGATGTAAAAAGAAACTTTTTTTGCCTCACTGTTGCTTTATACAGCCCTATGCTCTGTATGTCTTAGACCTCAATATTGCCTATTACACCTCAATAGGCAGTATGCAAAGCCAGAATTGACCTTAATAGAGATGATCCCATTCAAAATTAATAAAAAACCCCGAAGTTTTAATAATATTTGCTATACTTACTATGGAAGAGAAGCCAGTTATAGTTTTCCATCAGTTCTAGGGTGCCATTGATTGTAGCATGCACCACTATTTTATATATTATATGAAAGAATTGAAAAGTTGTCAATTAAAAATAGCACAGGTTTTATTATCACTTAGAATCTTTATTTTATACTTGTTGAAAAAGATCTATTAGATTTACGAATAAATAGAATTTTAACTCTACCACTCTTGTGTAAACATAAAATATATATTAATATTTTATATATCAATCATAACACATATATCAAACATACATATGTGAAATAAAAGTATTCATAACATTCTACCACATTCCGAATCTGAATTTTCTGTATCACTTTTCAACTCAAATGTCACTACCCATGTTTCTGTATAGATTTCATTCTCTAAACTGACAAGACGGTTACTGAGGCAGGTTTTCTTAAGAGGATATTCCATTAGTGTCTCTGAGCTGCCTGTCCAAGCTTCTAATACCAAGTCTGCCAGTCTTGAAGTTGACTTTTTCTAAATCTTTAAAAAAAATTTTTAAATTTATATTCAATTAGCATATAATGTATTATTGGTTTCAAAGGTAGAGGTCAGTGATTCATCAGTCTTATGTAACCCAGCGCTCATTACATCATGTGCCCTCCTTCCCATCCATCACTCAGTAACCCCGCTCCCCCTACTCCTCTCCCCTCCAGCAATCCTAAGTTTGTTTCCTATGACTGAGAATCTCTTATGGTTTATCTCCCTCTCTGATATCATCTTATTTTATTTTTTCCTCTCTTCCCCTATGATCTTCTGTTTGTTTCTTAAATTCGACATATGAATGAGATCTTATGATAACTGTCTTTCTCTGATTGACTTATTTCATTCAGCATAATACCCTTTAGTTCCATCCACATTATTGCAAATGGCAAGATTTCATATTTCTTTTTGATGGCTGAGTAGTAATCCATTGTGTGTGTGTGTATATATATATATATATACACACACACATATATATAAGATATATATATATATATATATATATATTACATCTTCTTAATCTCTTTCTAAATCTTAACAGAATGGGTTATTAGAAGGTTTTAAGGCAATAAGCAGAATTCAGATACTCAATTAGTCTTCCTCAGTGTGTATGGAATCAAATACTGAGAGTTGAAGTAGTATAGATATGCCAGCATAGATCCCAACCAAATCTGCTCATGAGCAGGCAATGACCATTATGCTGAGACATAGCCTGACAAAAAGAGATTGTGAGATGTCATGATTTGTAAGGCTCATTGCAATTTCAGAAAGGTTAGAACGTGAAGACATGCACCCTAGAAATAAAGTGAAATAAAGCAACCCCCAAATTAAGCTATTCAGGATAGCACATTTCTCTGACATTCTTATGATTCATATATTAACATATATACTATATATGTTAGTGTTTACATATTAAACTATATATCAATCATAACACAATAATGTATCACCAGATACTTCATATAATGTTAGCAAAACTGTGATTTCTAGGCTTTATTATGGACAAAAAGAGCAAAAATGGTGTCCTCTCTAAGGGATCAAAAGAGTAATTACCAATAATATAAAGAATATTTAGCTTGAGCAAAGTATACCTATGTAGTATTAAAGGTGCACAAAATAGGGCAGCCTGGGTGGCTCGGAGGCTTAGCGCCGCCTTCAGCCCAGGACGTGATCCCAGGGTGTGATCCTGGAGACCAGGGACCGAGTCCCACCTCAGGCTTCCTGGGTGGAGCCTTCTTCTCCCTCTGCCTGTGTCTCTGCCTCTCTCTCTCTCTGTGTGTCTCTCATGAATAAATACATAGAATCTTTAAAAAATAAATGAATAAAGGTGCACAAAATAGAAGCTAGGAAAAAAGGAAAGACTCTCTTCCCCATCCTTGACCTATAAAAACATTGAAAATGTGCAATTGGGAAAAGCCAATAAAAATAGAATAAGCAAAGGCTTCAGGATGGAGAAAAGGTTTTGCTGCATTTTTTTGCAAAATTCCTATGAAAGAGACATTTCCCTTCTGTTAAACTTTCTACAAAGAAATGCTGGATTCTGAAAAATACCATACAGAATTTTTAAAAGGAAGAATATCCATGTGGAGTAACAGGGCAATTTAAATGATACACAGATTGGTAGTATGTTGTCCACAATGAGCTTACACTAGGGACTTGTCCTGTGTTTAGACTTCAAGGCACATACTAGATATGGACAAGAAGTATTCTAATACGTTTCTCTGCCCATTAGCAATACTATTCTGACATATGTACTAAGTAGATCATAGAATACAGAGGTTTTTCACCTATTTAAAGCCTCTAAACTATCTCAAGGGCAGCATCTTTACCACCTTTAAATTTCTACATCACTGATAATACATGCCACATAATTAACACTTAATGATATAGTCCATCATATTAATTTTGCAGGACCATAATGGGTTAGTGCAAGAATAAATGAAGGATGAGGTCAGAAAGATGAATTTAAATTGGGAGCCCTGTTATCAGTTCTCCTGATAAATGTTAGTGAACGTGCCTAATTAATAACCCAAATCCTCATTAGAAATTCACTCAAGTGTTTTTTGAACTGATAGGGATTTTGTGGATCTTCGATTTTGCTTCAGTAAACAGTGCTGTAGTATTTCATAAGATTTTCAAACGTGTAAATGTAAGGCATCTAACAAGTAAATGTAGTTGATAAATGTGATGGCATGTGGAAATGCAGATATAATTTAATATATGAAAATATATTAAATTTCCTTAAGTCAATATTAGTAATACCATATATGATGTTATTTATGTAATATAGAACATATAGTCATATCTTTTCATCTACATACCGATATCCATCTATTCGTCTCCCTGTCTTTATCAATCTATCTGGTAAATCACAAAGTGGTACAAATGGTTCTACATGGTGTGACTTCATCCCCTCCTACTTCTTCAAGCATATGACTGCTTCTTCTTGTACCCTAGGCTCCAGCCATAGAGCAGTCTAGAACTATCTGCCTACAGATCTCGAAGCCATTATTGGTACTACTGTCTCTTTGAACACCTTCTTGACAGCTGCCAAGCACCTTATCATGCTTCAAACATCATTTATCACATTACCAGTTGTAAAAGGAAGCCACTGTAGTCAGTGCTTTACACTGGGCCATCGGTGATGTGAGAGCTATAATGTGAGGAAAAATTTTCAACTGCATTTGTTCCAGACATTAAAGTGGTTACTGCAGGGATCCCTGGGTGGTGCAGCGGTTTAGCACCTGCCTTTGGCCCAGGGCGCGATCCTGGAGACCCGGGATCGAATCCCACGTCAGGCTCCCGGTGCATGGAGCCTGCTTCTCCCTCTGCCTACGTCTCTGTCTCTCTCTCTCTCTCTCTCTCTCTCTCTGTGACTATCATAAATAAATAAATAAAAATTAAAAAAAACTTTAAAGTGGTTACTGCATTTGAAAACAAAACTGACCATGACTATAATAAAATTTTGAATGTATTTTCTGAAAACTGGGGCTACAGATTTAACATTCTGATATGCATATTTCACTAAACAGATGGAAGTCACAAAATGAACTGATGATTCAAACAATACCAAATCAAGGTGAAGAATAGAGTACATTTATATATGAAAAATATATATACTGAAGGAGTATTTGATTTAATAGAGTTTCCTTCAGCTTTTAGATTTTTAACTCATAAAATTATTTTTATAGAAGCTTTTAGCTTCAGGAAGAACTTTTAAATGAATACATAAAGATATCTTGGGGTATCTGGGTGGCTCAGTTGGTTAAGCATCTGACTCTTTTGCAGCTCAGATCATGATCTCAGGTTCATGATACAGAGCCCTGAGTCTTCTCTTTGCTGAAATGTGGAGGCTGCTTGAGATTCCCTCTCCCTCTCTTCCTCTGCTCCTTGTCCCATTTATGTGGGCATGTGCTCTCTTTCTCTAATGAATAAATAAATCTTTAAAATAAATAAATAAACATGCCAATAGGTATCACAAAATAAATGCTGTTTTATTCAGAAGACTAAATTCATTGAGATAAAGAACATAATAGTGATTAAGCTATCATCTATGAAGATTCCTGAAATTTTTTTAAAAAAAATTTAATATATGAACATTTACTTTCTAAAAATGCTTACATTTCAGAAGGCCATAGATTAACAACAAAATTCCTTTTTTAGTTTGCAGCTCCACCAGTGACATCACAGTCCTCTCTTCAAGTGGTGTTGGTAACCATTTGAATGCATCTTTGCAGAATTATTATTATTATTTTTAAAGATTTTACTTATTTATTCATGAAAGACAGAGAGAGAGAGAAAGAGAGAGAGAGAGTCAGAGACATAGGCAGAGGGAGAAGTAGGCCCCCTGCAAGAAGTCCGATGCAGGACTCGATCCTGGACCCCAGGATCATGCCCTGAGCTGAAAGCAGATGCTCAACTGCCGAGCCACCCAGGTGTCCTATCCTTGCAGAATTATTTAAGGTATTGACATTTTTTATATATCTGTGTTTGTATGTATTATCTCACTCATATTATTCTGCTTTTGTCTCAAAATGTAAAATAATTTTTATATCTCGGCACACAGAGATACTAATACTCTTTGAAAAGCTGTTGAGTATCTTATGTGCCAGAATGGATGTCTTAGAATTTGTCTATTTATTTTTATCATTGTCTATTGGTTGAAATTTGGATTATTTCCTAACTTCAACTGTTATGAACCATTTTATTTTATTATCATGTATACCGTCTCCCAACATTGGGGTACGAAGCACACCCCAGTGAAAACAAATAAATTTGACATGTTGTTAACATGTTCTTGGAAGCACTGATGATCTACCAGTATAGTAAGTAACATCACACTGACGCCAGAAATGCAGTTCAATCTGGTGCCATGCACTTTATATCTGTGTCTCTCTAGAATTCATATATTGAAAATCAATCCTCAGCAAGATGGTATTTGGAGATGGAGTCTTTTGGAGGTAATTAGCTCATTAGAGTGAAGCCCTCATGAATGGGATTACTGTTCTGATAAGAAGTAACCCAAAAGAGATGATCTCTCTTAGCCATGTGGGGTACAGCGAGAAGATACCCAGGTGCAAATCAGAAGAGGGCTCTCACATGGAACTGAACTGGTCAGAACCTTCATCCTGGTCTTCCATGCCTCCAGAACCTTGAGAAATAAATTTCTGTTCTTTTGGCCATTCAATTTATGGTATTTTTGTTGTAGCAGCCCAAACTAAGATAATATCTCCAAACTATGAATTTGAGCATCTATAGAAGATGAAATCAATTTTCCTACAAAAAACTACAACAGCAATAAACAATTAGGATACAAAAGTATATATAAATACATATATATGTATATATACATATATACATGTGCACGCACACACACATACACACACACACACAGATAAACTGGCAATGCAGTGGGTGTGCAGCCTTCCTGCGAAATGACAGAAGAAATGGATTGCACATTTGCAATGGTGGCTTCAGTAGATGACCCAGCCAGCTCTACAGATTCCAAGGAACAGATTTTCCTTTCTCTCTTCCACAAATAAGAGTATTTAGGAGCGGTTTTAGTTATTAAACTCTAAGATACCTCTCCTTCCAATCTCTGCTACTTAGCACTTCTCCCTCTTTTATAACCATTACCTATATTAAATTTTTCTTTTTTTATATTAAATTTCTTTGATTTGAAAATTCCTGAGTAGTTTTTGAGATGCAGACACTTTCCCTATACCTTGGAAAACCAAGATATTTACTGATTCAGTGAGTGCACTGTTTTTCTAGTATATTTAGCAAGCCTCTTTCATGGTTATTCTTGACCTGAAATAGTATAAGAATAAGTTGTTTTAGTGTTAAGCATATTTATTTCATATTTAACACCAATCTGATTTTTTTATGTCAAAAAGATAGGTCTAGACAAAGAGAGATAACTTGAAGGCCAGTGATGTACTGTCTTTGAGATACACAGACTCATCAGATATATTCTAGATTTATTAAAGTCAAATCTATTACAGTGTGGACTTAAGTAATATATGTATATGTTTAACTACATATTTAAATGCATTTATATATATGTAGATCTTTCATATGCATGCATTTACCCATGATATCTGTACATGAGTATATATTTAGCACTTATTCTTTAAGCTTTTTAAGTCATATTCACATAAATTTTCACATAAACTCTCCTTAAAAAGATAATACTATTTGACTCTATGGGAAATGCCTATATTATCTTTCCTCATTTCTTTCTTTCTTGAATAAGCCTAAAAGTCATGATTTTTTTTTATAAAATTGGCAGACTAGATTATTTCAACATTTCTATGTTGAATCATTCAAATATATACATCAAGCCATTTTAGCTTCCTATTCAAACCCCCAATTTTTAATTCTCTATGAAATAGTTTCAGCTCTGAAGCCAAATAAAGATGTAAAACAGTCCTTTGTCAAGAATAAAAAGAAGATTACCTCATCAACTAGCTATGGAATAAGAGAACTAATTTAACTCAGATAATGGGGACAGTTTTTGGAACAAGGTGGTAATGAACTTACAAAACATAGAAAATATAATATTTAAAAAATTGCCACAGAAGTAGAGGTTGATGAAAAGAAATGCATCAATTTTTATTTTTTAATTGCTTTTTATTCTCTGCTGAAGCCTTCAACTCCCAAAGGGGTATAAGTGAGGGTCAGTGATTTTCTTAATTTTTGCTACCGTAGTGACATTTTCAACTAAGTTGATATATTTGGAAACAAAGCACTTAGAAATAGATTTAACAATGTAAAATTAAATTATAAGGATTGAACATAAAGTTACATTTTTATATGACTTAATTTTTAAAGGTTTTATTTATTTCTTTATTTGAGAGAGAGAGAGAGAGAAGGGAGAGAGAGAAAATGCACAAGAAGGGGGATGGAGAGGGAGAGAATCTCAAGCAGATTCCACACGGAGCACAGAGCCTGATGGGGATCGACTTCACGACCCTGGGATCATGACCTGAGCCAAAATCAAGAGTCTGATACTTAACCAATGGAACTACCTAGGTGCCTGATGACTTAATTTTTTTAGACAAGTATTAGGTTCACAGCAAAACTGTGGGGAAGGTAAGAGATCGCCCATGTACCTCCTAGACATGCATAGCCTCCTCCATTATCAACATCTCCCACCAGTATAGTATATTTGTTACAACTGATGAACCTACAGCAATACATTATAATCACCCAAAGTCTATAGTTTACATTAGGGTTCATTCTTGGCATTGTACATTCTATGGGTTTGGACACATTTTTAATAGCATGTATCTGTCATTATAATATCATAAAGAATTATTTTCATTGTCCTAGAAATCCTTTGTGTTCTGCCTATTAATTTCTCTCCTATCCTCAACCCTGGCAACCAATGATCTTTTTACTACTATCTCCATAGTTTTTCCTTTTCCAGAATCTCATATATTTGGAATCATGCAACATGTAGTTTTCTCAGATTGGCTTCTTTCATTTAGTAATATGCATTTCAATTTCTTCCAGGTCTTTCCATGACTTGATAGCTCCTTTCTTTTTAATGATGAATAATACTCTGCTGTCTGGATATAACACAGCTTATTTATCTACTCACCTACTAAAAACATCTTCGTTGCATCCAAGTTTTGACAATTATAAATAAAGCTGCTATAACACCCATATGCAGGTTTTCACATGGACAAAAGATTACAAATCCTTTAGGTAAGTATCAAGGAATGTGATTGCTGAATTGATGGTAAAGGAATTTTTTGTTTTATAAGAAACTGTCTTCCCATAGACATGGCCAACATGCACATGAGAAAATGCTCTGCATCACTTGCCATCAGGGAAATACAAATCAAAACCACAATGAGATACCACCTCACACCAGTGAGAATGGGGAAAATTAACAAGGCAGGAAACCACAAATGTTGGAGAGGATGCGGAGAAAAGGGAACACTCTTACACTGTTGGTGGGAATGTGAACTGGTGCAGCCACTCTGGAAAACTGTGTGGAGGTTCCTCAAAGAGTTAAAAATAGACCTGCCCTACGACCCAGCAATTGCACTGCTTGGGATTTACCCCAAAGATGCAGATGCAATGAAATGCCGGGACACCTGCACCCCGATGTTTCTAGCAGCAATGGCCACAATAGCCAAACTGTGGAAGGAGCCTCGGTGTCCATCGAAAGATGAATGGATAAAGAAGATGTGGTTTATGTATACAATGGAATATTACTCAGCCATTAGAAACGACAAATACCCACCATTTGCTTCAACGTGGATGGAACTGGAGGGTATTATGCTGAGTGAAATAAGTCAATCGGAGAAGGACAAACATTATATGGTCTCATTCATTTGGGGAATATAAATAATAGTGAAAGGGAATAGGAGGGAAGGGAGAAGAAATGGGTAGGAAATATCAGAAAGGGAGACAGAACATAAAGACTCCTAACTCTGGGAAATGAACTAGGGGTGGTGGAAGGGGAGGAGGCCGGGGGGTGGGGGTGAATGGGTGATGGGCACTGAGGGGGCACTTGACAGGATGAGCACTGGGTGCTATTCTGTATGTTGGCAAATTGAACACCAATAAAAAATAAATTTATTTAAAAAAAAAGAAACTGTCTTCCAAAGTGGTCATACCATTTTGAATTCCACCAGCAAAAATGAGAGTTCTTGTTGCTCTGCATCCTCCTTTACCATTTGGTGTTATCAGTATTCAGGATTTTTCCCACTCTAAAAGGTATGCAGTAATAGCTCACTGTCATTTTAATTTTCACTTACCTAATGACATATGATGTAGAACATACTTACATATGCTTATTTGCCATCTGTATATCTTCTATGGTGAGGTGTCTGTTAAGGTCTTTGTCCTAATAGAATTGGTTGTTTTTATTTTTTATTATTATTTAATTTTAAGAGTTCTTTGTATATTTTAGATAATAGTACTTTTAACAGATGTGAATTTGAAAATATTTTCTTCCAGTCTGTGACTTGTTTTGTTCTCTTGACATTATCTTTTGTAAAGCATAAGTTTTTAATTGTAATAAAATACAATTTATCACTTCTTTCTTTCATAGATAGTGTTTTTTGTATGTCAAAAGGCATGGCCACAACCAAGGTCATCCAGGTTTTCTCTTGCTGTTTCTATGAAGTTTATAGTCATACATTTTACATGTAGGCCTATGATTCATTTTGAGCTAATTTTTGTGAAGAGTGTAGAGAGTCTGTGTCCAGTTTTTTTTTTTTTTTTGCATGTTGGTGTCCAGTTGTTCCAACACCAATTATTGAAAATACTATCTTTGTTCCATTGCATTATCTTTCCTCCTTTGTTGAAGATCCACTTGACTATATTTATGCAGGTCCATTTCTGGGCTCTCTGTTCTGTTCCACTGATTTATTTTCTTTTATTTTGACAATACACTATCTTGATTACTGCAGCCCCATAGTAAGTCTTGAAGTCAAGGAGTAACTGTCCTCCAACATAATTTTTTTTCCTTCAATATTGTGCTGGCTATTCTGGGTCTTTTGCCTCTCCACATAAACTTCAGAATCAGTTTGTCAATATCCACAAAAAAAAAAATTGCTGGATTTTGATTGAGATTGTATTGACTACATAGACAAGTTGGTAAGAACTAACATTGTGACAATATTGTGTCTTCCCATCCATGAACCTGGAATATTCTCCACTTACTCAGTTCTTCATTTTCTTTGCTTAGAGTTTTGTAGTTTTCCTCAAATAGATCTTAGGCGTAATGTGTTAAATTTATACCTAAATATTTCATTTTGCGGGATGCTAATGTGTATGGTAATTGATGTTTAATTTCAAATCCCACTTATTAATTGGTGGTATACAGGAAAGCTTTTGGCTTTTGTATATGAACCTTATATTCTGTAACCTTACTATCATTGCTTATTACTTCCAATTCTTGTTTGCTGGTTCTTTCAGATTTTCTATATGGATGATTATGTCATCTGTGAACACAGAATTTTTTTTTTCCCTTCTCAGTCTATATTCTTTTTATTTTCTTTACTTGTCTTATTGAATTAGCTAGAAGTTCCAATACAATGTTGAAAAGAAGAGGTGGGAGAAAAGATTCCTGCCTTATATCTGATCTTAGGGGGAAAATATTGAGTTTCTCAACATTAAGTATGATATTAGATGTTTTTTGGAAACATATTTTATCAAGATCAAAGCTCCATTTTTAATCTCTTTAAAAGTAAGATAATGGTCTACTTTACATGTAAAAGGCTTTTATTTTGTTTGGCTTTTAAAATTTTTCAAAAATTTAAGAGTCCAGAATTCACATCATTTTAATTTTTATTTGTTAATTTAATGACTTCTTTAGTTTAGAAGTCTACTAAACTCACATTATCTTAATTTTAGATCAGCCTTAATGAGATTAAAATTAATAAACTAACAGTCATAATTTAATCTGGAAAGCAATAGAATTATAATGAATATCTTTTGTAGGCCATGTACTCCTATACATTCTTTATCATAAGCCTAACTTCAGGTCAGGAAAAAAATTACTTCTGTTTACTCTTCAGTCAAGGACATTCACTACTGCAGTCAAGATGGACCTGCATTCTCTTAGGAATTAAGGTGGTATTAGAGTGTGATGCTGAAAGGTTGGCTCTGGAGAAAGTGGGCATGGTTCAGACTCTTGCCCTACTAGTTACTAGCTATGTGACTAGGAATGTTATTTAATTCTATAGTGCCTCATTTTGCTATTTGTTAAGTGGAATAGCATCTACTTCAAAAGGTATTTGTGAAAAAAAATAAAAAATAAAAAAGGTATTTGTGAGGATTTAATGAGTTAATATATATAGTTCTCAAAAATAATATCTGCAATTAAGCATATGAGTATTACTATTATTATTAAATGATGGGAAATTCAGACAAGTACCTGCATAAATAACTCAGGTCGACCACCAAATCACATAAATTTTTAGACTTTATGACCTCATATAAATGTTAATATGACCAATATAAAAATTACATCATTCCAAGGTACTACAATGATTGGCTAAAAAAGCCAACTTGTGTGGCTGTGGGAGAGGAGAAAAACTGTACATGAATTTAACCAGCTATGAGCTTACTTATTTCTTCTGCCCTTGGTGGACACAAAGAAATGACAATTTTAAAGGTTAATTGATTTGTCTTAACCTATTACCAGCAGTAAATAAACAAACTAGACCAGGATCATTTCATCTATGTGGATAATCTACAATCTCCCTTCAGGAAAGTTAATGAACTATTTAGGAAAGAGAAAGAAAATAAGAGAAGCATTGACCCCTGTTCCCAAAGCAAAGTGTACATCAAACATATTTTCTCTCGCTTAGCTCCACAGTGTCTCTGCTTCTATAGCTGGACATTTCTTTTATGAGGTACAATAGGAGGTTAATGGATCAAATGAGCAGATGGTAATATTCTGGAAAATAATGATAATACTTACACCACTGCAAGGGTCTCAATCCTGCTGAGTGATATGGTAACTCAGCAGTGGGGAATTGTTCCTGGGGGTACACAGACAATCTGTAGTGTTGCTTCCATTAAGTGGCTGAATGATCATCTGCTAAACACACACACACACACACACACACACACACACACACACCCCTCACACAAGAACACATTGTGTAAAATACACTATTAAAAACTATTAATTCTAAAGAATACCCAGGGACAATTAATTCTTCAAGTCAACAAATGTCTAAGGAGTGTCAACTCCATGCTGAGTAATATTGCATAGTACTTCTCAAAATATATTATGCTTAAAAATTAAAAGTTCATTAAATAATCTTGGGCAATGTGTGGACAATTAAAAACATGTATGCTTATTTGCAGTACATAAGAAGGAAAATGTAACTGCTTAGAAAAACCATAATTTCATAAACATTTCCTAAGATAAAGTAAAAGTAGGAATATAAGTTTAAAAAAAATGCCTCAAGGGAGGATCAGACTAGTTCACTTAGATGCACTCCTTCCTAAAACTCCAGTAAAATGATGGTAAATAGATGTTTTAAAAGAACAAGCCTACAAGGACAAAGGAAGGGAGGAAGGGGCAGTAGCAACATAACTTTGATGGTTTGAACTCAGAAGGACTTGGGAAAGCTTGTGTACTCAGGCCTGGGAAAGCTGAGTCTGGAGGCAGTACAAAGGAAGCTAAGAAAAAACTCATTCTTAACTGCATAACTTACAAAGATCAGGAGTTGGTAGTATGGAAACTTCTAGAAGAGGGAATGATAGTGGAAAAAAAAACCCCGAGGACTGCATTCCAATTTTGCTCAAAAAAAACTTTGATGTCCGGACTCTTTCTTATACTTTGCATACCCAGGCAACTGCTAAGGTCCCACCTTTGCAAAAAACAGGAGGATTCAAGTCCAAAAAGAATAAATATATCTATAAGCAGTGAGGCAGAGCAAAGAGCAGAGATAATTTAGTAAAAATAGGGAAAAAGTAAAAGCTTACATATGAATGATGATATTGCAAAAGCCTGGAAAATTCTTTGGTGATTTCAGCCAACCCGATTAAAGGTAATGGTCTTGGGATTCTTTGATAAAGTAGCTCAGCCAATTCACATTTGAAATTTGTCATCTGCATATAAGAATCTCCAGCTACCTCTGGTACCACCCCCTTAAGTTTGAACAGACAGAAAAATAAATCTTAATCTGAACAGTCAGATTATTTTAGAAAAAAATACTAATATGCAAAACAAAAAGAAAACTATGCAGGAAAAAAATTGGGTGTAAAACAGAGATGTAGGGAGAAGAAAATTGCAAAAAATATTAATATTCTCAGAGAGAGAAGAGGAAATACTTCATTTATGAATCAATAACTGGATGATATAAAAAGAACATTCAGAGAACTAAGAATGACAACAATAATAAAGATGGTACAGGGATATCTCAAGAATCATAAATGACAAAAGTGGGGTAACATGCATGGCCCATTATATAATTAGATGTGGGTCATAAGAAAAGGTACTATCTGCAGTATTCTTGATGCTGGAGAATCTACATCCATTGGGGCATGGTGGAAGGCTCCTTGAGAAAGGTGGGGTGTGGGATGAGCCATAAAGAGTATGTACTGCTGTGACAGGTAGAGATAGACTTCCAACTTTCCTCTGAGAGAAAATGGCAATAACGAAAGAAAGAAAGAAAAACAGGGAAGTACCAAAAAGAGAAATAGAATGCATAGAAGAGTCACAGATTTGGAGAAAAGAGGAATGGAAGGGGAAAATTGGAACCAATACTCAGTAAGTTTTCAAAGAACTGAATCAGAGAAGCCTGAGGCACTTCCTGAGGGAGGGGGGCATCTAGTAGAGTCAGTGGTGTGGCATTGGAATTCTAGAGAGAAGTCAGATCTGGTGATTACCACTGGGTTGTTCACATGGAGTATTGTTCTACCTTTTTTCCTTCCCTACTTTGTTTCCTTTCTTCCAACAAATATTTGCTGGATGCAGAGATATAAGACAAATAAGATCTCTGCACTTAGAAAAGCTTTCATTCTTGTAGGATGAGATTAAAAGACAGAGAGAGAGGAAGAGAGAAAGATAATGTTTCAAAGAGGAATGTGGTGTCGAAGACAATGATGATGATGTCAACATTTGTAGAGTGCCAGACTTGGTTTTAAACACTTCTTCTTACTACCCATGTGTCTCTGCAAACCAGCAACATCTGTATCACCTGACAGTTTCTTAGAAATACAAATCCTTGGGACACCTGGGTGGCTTAGTGGTTGAGCGTCTGCTTTTGGCTCAGGTTGTGCTCTGGGGGTCCTGGGATGTGGGATCAAGTCCTGCATCAGGCTCCCTGCAGGGAGCCTGCTTCTCCCTCTGCCTATGTCTCTGCCTCTCTCTGTGTGTCTCTCATGAATAAATAAATAAAATCTTTAAAAGAAAAAGAAAGAGAAAGAAAAAGAAAGAAGAAAGAAGAAAGAAAGGAAAGAAAAGAAAGAAAGAAAAGAAAGAAAGAGAAAGAAAGAAAGAAAAGAAAGAAAGAAAGAAAGAAAGAAAGAAAGAAAGAAAGAAAGAAAGAAAGAAAGAAAGAGGGATCCCTGGGTGGCGCAGCGGTTTGGCGCCTGCCTTTGGCCCAGGGCGCGATCCTGGAGACCCGGGATCGAATCCCACATCAGGCTCCCGGTGCATGGAGCCTGCTTCTCCCTCTGCCTGTGTCTCTGCCTCTCTCTCTCTCTCTCTGTGACTATCATAAATAAATAAAAAATTAAAAAAAAAATTAAAAAAAAAAGAAAGAAAGAAAGAAAGAAAGAAAGAAAGAAAGAAAGAAAGAAAGAAAGAAAGAAGAAAGAAATACAGATTCTCTGGCCCCATCTGTAATGACTGAATCAGAATCTACATTTTATCAAGGTTCCCTTTAGATTGTATGCATGTCATAGAAACCTCACATTACATAGTTTTACTCAGTAAATAAATCCAGTGAAGTAAATGTTATCACTAACCCCATTCTAATGATGAAAAAACAGAGGCAGAAAAGGGTTAAGAGATTAGCCCAAGTCATTAGCTAATAAGTGCTCAATTTAGGATTTGAAGCCACACCAATATCGCTTAAACAACATTGCTCAGAATCACTATGCAATACTGTCTCTCAGTGGGCACTGAATTTGGAGAAAACCTCTTATATTTAAAGGACATATGCAGAGGAAAAGTATTCTAAATGTTCTAGTAAGGAGAGATTTAGGAAGATAAAAAGAAACAGAAGGGTTTAAAAATCAAAGGTTTAGGTTTATAAAGGAAAATATCACAAGCCACAGGGTCATCAAAAAAAGGCAAAGCCTGGTTCAATGGAGTTGCCAGTTCGGAAGTTAGTGATGTTCAAGAGAGACGTGCAGGTAAAAGGCCCTCTGCAAAGCAAGGGGGTGGCGCTGCTGCGGAAGTGATGAGCGCAGACTTCTCATTCAAAAGAGTGTGTGGACCACGTTAGCACTCCATGGCCTGAGGATTCCACGTAACGATTTTATGTTATACGTGCAAATATGTAAATGCCAACATTTTAAATAATTTGATAAATCTTTGTAGCTGCTCAGCCAAAAGAGCCCCCAAAGAGTGCCACCAGTCTCAACAGCAATAGAGGCAACTGACAAAGCAAGAGAATCAGTTCTGCTGAACATAAACATTTTCTCTCACTTGGAGGATTAACGCCCTACCCCCTAAGGTTCACTGCTCTTTCTAAGGCAACTTGAGAGCTGAATTTTCTCTCTCCGGTTTGCATATACAAATGTCAAGCTGAACATCTGAGTTAAAGGGATTTTTATTGGTGTTGAAGTATTGCATGGATTAAATGAAAGAGGGAAATATAATCTGCTTCCGTCACAAATCCACCTCCGTAACAGTTCAGGGAAAATAGGTTTTCAGCAACTTTCTGATCCATTCAAACTTCAAAACATTTTATATTATAGTTACTTTCCACTTTTCTGTCCTTCTCCTACTTCCAATTTTTAACATGTTTCCCACTGAAGTGAAAACTTAGATGAAAATGATTGTGAGCCTCGTTTTGTTGTTGTGCTCCCTCATATGCTAATTTCCCAGGCACATGTGCAACATTACAGTGCCAGGCTCCCAATGCTTATTTTGGGGAGTCTACCTTTCTTTTCTTTTACATATAAACATGTTAATTTCTGAGAAAACCATCTCTGATATCAGGGTGCTATGCACCAAAAAGATTTTTTTAGATGCTGTTTTTCATATTGCAAAGAGCAAAGTCACAAAAAGCCCACTAGAAATTATTTCATTTACTGGCATAAGAAAACAGTTGAAAAAATACTTTGTGCACAGGATGTTCTTTTTTTCTTTTTTTAAATTTTATTTATTGATTTATTTATTAAAGGTTTTATTTATTTACTCATGAGAGACACACAGAGAGAGGCAGAGACATAGGCCGAAGGAGAAGCAGGCTCCCAGCTGGGATCCTGATGCAGGACTCGATCTCACGACCCTTGGATCATGCCCTGAGCTGAAGGCAGACGTTCAACCACTGAGCTACCCAGATGTCCCATGATTTTATTTATTCGTTGAGAGAGACAGAGAGAGAGAGAGAGAGAGAGAGAGAGAGAATGTGCAGGAGAGGGGGAGGGGCAGAAAGAGAGGAAGAAGCAGACATTCCCCCCTCACCCTGAGCAGGGAGCCCTGCAATCCCAGGACCCCAGACCATGACCTGAGTTGAAGGCAGATGCTTAACCAACTAATCAACTGAGCCACACAGGAGCCCCCAGGATGGTATATTCTTAAACCTACATTGTTTTTTTGTTTTCAAGTTAACATGCTTGTAATATCTATAGATGATGAGAAACTGAGATTTTAAACAATTAATTGGCTTAACTATATTAATCCAATATGCAAGATAGATATATCCTCAAATATTTCATTTCTTGTCAGTATATTCTCCCTCAGGACCTTTCATGTGGAAGAGGGGTGGGGAAACTATAATCTGTTGGCCAAATCTAGCCTGCCATCTGTTTTTGAAAATAGTTTTGTTGGCATACAAAGGTGCCTATTTCTTCTGTTTTATAGTCTGCAGTCTATGGCTGCAGTTATACTATACTGGCAGATCTGAGAAGTTGCAACATAGACCCTAAGGCCAATAATGTCTGAAAAAGTTCACTATTGGCTCCTTATCAGTCCCTGGGTAGGCAATATAGAAGGAAACATGGAGCAGAGGCCTGAGAAGAGGACTGGCTAGGAGATTTTGGTTTTCCTTTTTCTAAAATATGGACTAAATTTTGTAACAAAAGTGTCTCCATCCCCACATTTATCTCCAATCCTTTCCAAAATCCTAGTGAAATGATTGTAGAGATATGCAAAACTAATCCATCTATATAATAGCCAAGAAAAAGGAAGCATGCCATCTGCAAACTCGAAATTTTGACAAATTCCTGGAAGGTAGCAGTTAAATGGGTCTTACTGATGCCTAAGTTAGATTAAGGAAAATAGCTGAAAGAGGTTGAAGTGAAGGTGGGCACAGCGCTTCCTAGCGGAGCCCCACAGAGGCTCAGCAGATGGAGGGAGTGCAGGCAAACTTGGGGCAGAAATTATGATAATTAGTTAAAGGACATACTGTGCACAGCATGGCTACTTAGCCCCTTCAATTTCATATTCTGTTCAGTTGGCTGCTGCAGTGAATCACATCTTAAGCCTCAAGTAGGGCTTTCTAATGAGAAAAATTCATCTGTCAAGGGTCTATTAATATGTACATTAGGATTAAAAGAGATATAAAACAAGTACAATGCTGGGACGCCTGGGTGGCTCCAAAGGTTAAGCATCTGCCTTTGACTCCAGTCATGATCTCAGGGTCCTGGGATTGAACCCTGCATAGAGCTCCCTGCTCAGTGAGGAGTCTGCCCCTCCTGCCCCCTCCTACCCTCTCTGTGCCTGCACGTTCTCTCTCTTTCTCTCTCTGAAATAAATAAATAAAATCTTAAAAAAAAAAAAGTACGATGCCACTGGATCAGTGGGATATAAAAGGAAAGGCAGCTGGACCAAGAGACAGAAATAAACTTGAGTATATATCCCCATGTAGGGGATATTGGACATTTATGACTGCTCTGAATCTGAAAGTACTTTCTGTACTTTTCATGGCCCCCTATATGGTGAATACTGCTTCCTGAGATACAATTTTGAAAGCCTTTATTTTCTAGCCTACATTGCAACTAGAATGCAGAGATATGACTAGGTCTCAAATCAGTTGTGTGCATATAAGACTCTGATTTGGGCATGACCTACGCAAAAAAACAGGTTGGGCATAGGGCATTCACTTGGGTGCAAGTGGCAGCTGTTCCCTAATTAGGCCAGTTCTTCAGTGAGGTTCTCCCACTTGTTTCTTGCTTGTTTGTTTGTTTCTGGTAGTTTCTCCTAGAAACTGATCCTCCAAATCACTCAACAATTAGGTGAGTTACCTAATGTCTCTTAATAAACCCCTTCTTGATTAAACTAACTGGAGTGGATTCTGTGTTCTGCACCTATAAATTCTAGCAAATAAAACCTCAAAGTGAATGTCTTTTAGCTTGGTGACAGTGGTAGCCCTGGGCCTACCTATACACTTTCTGTCCACACACCCTAAAGCAAAATCTGTATGAGAACAGGTCCTTATGCTTACACAGAATCAGCCTTCCAGAGTATGGAGTCTTTGAGGACAACAGCTCACAACTGCTAAATAAATGCAGTTACACAATCAGTGTAGTTCACAATCAGTGAGTTCTTCATTGGTAAAAATGAATAATAGACCAAGGTTCACTTGTTATTTGAGGAAGATTCACAACTTCAAAGAGAAAGATCAAAGTGGACAATAGAAATATGGACCCAGAAGGTACCCAAATAAGGTGCTTTCTAATGCTTTTTTAAAAATGCTATTTATTTTCCTCTTAGAAATTTGAGGAAATAGTCATCCATAATAAGACAAGCAACTGTAAAAAAAGAATCAATTTGCATGAAAGAGATCTTGGAAAGGAATAAAATGATTACAAAATAAAATGTAGACTAAAGAGACTAAATAACATAGTGGGAACAGATACAGGGCATATTTATAATAAGTAATATAAATTCAAGGAAAATCCCTAGAACATGGTCCAAAGAATAAATAAATGGGAAATATTAGAGGAATGTTAAAAGACATGGAGGGTAGATTCAGAATGTCCAAACCTAATCTAAAAATCATTCAAAGATTAAAAACAAGGACAACGAAGGAAGAAGATAATCAAATAGAAAAAAAATTTATCTCAAGTCAGAAATGGTGGAAAAAGTTTCAGGCATACACACTTTTATGATATTTCAACACTACACTGACAGAATATCTTAAATCTTCCCTAAAAGGAAAGCATGTCATCTGCAAAGGAGTGAGAACCTAAATGTCATCATCATTCTTTCTCATCATCAACAGTTCATGTTAGGAAACAAAACAATAACAAGAATCAATTAAGAGTGATATGAAAAAATTCTGAAAATTTACTTTCCACTTCCTCTTTCTAAAAACAAAAACAAAGCAAAACAAAAAAAACAAACTTGAAAATCTAGTCTAGCTAACTGAAAGAGAATCCAAGAGAGAAATCATGGCATGTTAGATACAATGGAAAAATTTTAGAAATAAAATTAAAAATAACAACAACAATAAATAATCTAAGAATGGCAGTCAGGAGGCATGTGGAGACACGTGTAACGAATGTCTCCAAGAAGAGTCTTCATTCCATGGTTGTGACAATAAGTGAAGGTATGTGTTTTCCAACAACTATAATAGCTAGACTACCTGAAACTAGGCAAAAAAAGAAAAAAAAAAAGATATATATGCCTTTGAAGGCAAGTCAGGTTTTAAATATGAAGCAAACAGGATCCACCTGGGTTGCTCTGGTTTAGGTTAAGCATCTGCCTTCAACTCAGGTCATGACCCCAGGGTCCTGGGATGGAGGCCTTCGTTGGGCTCCCTGCTTGGGAAGTCTGCTTCTCCCTCTCCCTCTGCCCCTCCCCACTGCTCATGCTCTCTCTCACTCTCTCAAATAGATAAACAAAATCTTTAAAAAATATATAAAGAAAACATTTAGAGTAACCAATAGAGTATAAAAATAAAGAACATACATTTTAACAAATCCTCTGAAGATCAAGTCTTTTTTTCCATTGTGATTCTAAAATGAATAATAATAATACAAACAGAATGTTATAAATTCTATTCATAAAATTTTCAAAGCTTGATATCATCTTATGGGTAAGGCATTTAACAATCATGATCATGAAGTGAGATATAAAAGATGTAGTTTTGACATGGTTAAGATTGGTAGGAAGAGGAAGAGGAGAAAAGAAGACAGGGATATACATAACTTCCTTGTATTACTTAGTAGGACCATCCAAAATTTAGGATAAAGAAACAGAGGGTTAAGTGTGTTCACTGAAATTGTTAAAACAATATTAGTCAAAAGCAGGAGGTAGAGGGAGTAAAGGAGGATATCAGAATTATAACTGCTAAATTCCTAATATTTCTAATCAGGAAGTCAACAGAAACTATGTCTTCATCAGGTCAAGATGCTATGACAAAATATCATATATTGGGTGGCTTAAACAACAGAAATTTCTTGTGGTTCTGGAGGCTGGGAAATTCATGATCAAAGTACCAGAAAATTCAGTTCTTAGTCCTTATTCCTGGTTCACAGAAGGCTGAAGGATGCCTCTCACATAACAGAGAGTGGATGCTCTAGTTACTTTTCCTCTTCTTACAAGGCACTAATCCCATCATGGAGACTCCACACTTACGATTTCATCTAAACTTAATTATCTCCTAAAGGCCCTGCCTCTATCATCAACATAGAAATTTTAAGAAGACACATTCAGTCCATAACACTATATAAAGATGATACGTCAATGTATATCAATTATACTTCATTGGAAAACAAAAGGTCAATAACATAAATTTATATATATACATATATATATATATACATATATATATGTGTATATATATATATATATATCTTTTAAATGATTGGATTTACCAAGAAGGTTCTGGAAATATTTAAAGACAATTGTCTTGCAGCATTATTTACAATAGCCAAGATATGGAAGCAGTCCTAGTGTCCATCAATAGATGAATGGATAAAGAAGATGTGGTTTACTAAGCCATAAAAAAGAATGAAAGCTTGCCATTTACAATGTGGATGGACCCAGAGGATATAATGCTACGTGAAAAATGTCAGAGAAAGGAAAATATCATATTATCTCACTCATATGTGGAATTTAGGAAACAAATGAACAAAGGAAAAATAAGAAACACAAAAAAATGACTCCTAAATACATAAAACAAAACGATGGTTGCCAGAGGGGAGGTGGTGGTATGGGGGTAAGGGTGGGGAGGGGGAAGTGTGGGTGAAATAGAAAAAAAAGGATTAAGAGTACACTTACTTTGAGAAATGTATACAATTATTTAATGGTTATATACCTGAAACTAATATAACCTTGTATATTAATTATATGGAATTAAAAATAAAATTAAACAAAAGACAATTGTCTTTAAGGAGTGGCATTAGAAGCAGAGAAGTCAAAAAAGGAAAACTTTTTGGTTTTTAGTTTTTTAAACTTTCTGTGTTTTTGAAATATTTTTGAAATATTTTTATACTATGGACATACCTTATTTTATAATTTAAATAAAGAACTGAAGTAAAATAAGACCATATTGTGAGGATAACCAAAACAAGATTTAGATGTTCCAAATTGTAAAGATCAAAAATAACATGATTAGGATATATGCTATAAAAATGTGGATCCCTGGGTGGCTCAGCGGTTTAGCGCCTGCCTTCCGCCCAGGGCGCAATCCTGGAGTCCCACATCGGGATCCCTGCATGGAGCCTGCTTCTCCCTCTGCCTGTGTCTCTGCCTCTCTCTCTCCCTCTGTGTCTCTCATGAATGAACAAATAAAATCTTTAAAAATAAATAAATAAAAATGTAAAACCTTTTTAATTTTGTTATGTTTGGGCAGCTAACAATACAGTTGACCCTTGATCAATGCAGGGGTTAGGAGTGCCAATCTCCTATCCTGAGTCAAAAATTCATCTATAACTTTTGACTTCTCTAAAACTTAACTAGCCTACTGTTGACTGGAAGTCTTACTGATAACATAGTCAATTAACACATATTTTGTATGTTAGATGCATTATATACTGTATTCTTAAATAAGGTCAGCTAGAGAAAAGAAAATGTGATTAATAAGATCATAAGAGAAAATATACTTATAGTACTATACTAAATTTATAAAAAAATTAATGTGCAAGTGGACCAATGCAGTTCAAATCTGTGTTGTTCAAGGGTCAACTGTATTTATTAACACAGATGACAAAAAAATCTCGAAATAATGTTTCATTATACACTTATTTCTCAGAAAAATATTCTGAAAGATACAAGCTCAGGTTGTACTAACATGAAGAAAATAATTACTGGGGTGTCTTGTTAGACAACAGTCATAGCCCATTTCTTCACAACCAAAGCTAAGCTTCCTTATAAAATATGGCAGCTTCCTATTTCCATTTTATTTCCCTATTTATTTTCTAAATTATTTGATATGGTACCCCCATCTCATTAATACCCCCAGTCCATTGATATCACATCATTCTTTCCAACTAGCAGGCCACTCCCACCTTTATTTTCATCCTTACTCAGTTTAGAGTCCATACATGATTATTACATTCACTAACTTATAATTGCTCCCAATCCCCTTATGCCTTTCTACTGTCTTCATGTTTTTTCCTTTATTCCTTAAAGCTTTGGATCCTGAGTTCTCTCTTTTTCTTTATTCCTCAAATTCTGCTATCCATTTAGATATCAGTGTCCATGTGCATGAGCCATCTAATATAGGCTCTTTTGATCCTTGACCTCCTTATCAACAGTGACTTTTTCATCTCACCTCAGCTACTGTATCCCCACACTGAGATCCTGGAAAGCCAACATTTTTTTAAAAGATTTTACTTATTTATTCATGAAACACACACACACACACACACACACAGAGAGGCAGAGACACAGGCAGAGGGAGAAGCAGGCTCCATGCGGGGAGCCCGATGTGGGACTCGATCCTGGGTCTCCAGGATCACACCCTGGGCCAAAGGCAGGTGCCAAATCACTGAGCCACACTGGGATCCCCCAAAAGCCAACATTTAAAACTACTCAGTCTCCAAAGTCATTAGTTCAATCATCCCCTTTGCTATAAACAAATTTAAAGGAGGAATAGATATAGCCTTTTTGTCCCTTCTCCCCTTTCTGTTGTTTGGAATGGAACACCATTTTGCACCAGGAAATGGAAGTCATATGATGGAGAAGATGTCATACCGAACAGAAGGGGGGTCTGTAGAAAAACACTCTATCAGTCTCAACTTAAGACCAAGTAATATGAGAGAAAAAGTTTATGTAAGCTTTTATCATTTTATGTCTAGGCCCACTAAAATTAGATTGTAACTTGCTGGTAACACTATATACTCTTGGCCAACAGTTCAAATGATTACTCGTCACTGCAAGGTATTTTCAACATCCTTTTTCTAAGAACTTGTCTCTTTCGCACTCCACAACTTCCATTCACTGCCTTCAAATACCTGAACTTTCTTCTTCACTGTCTCCATAAATTTCTTGCTTCATACTTCCTAAATATCATTAATATTGCTATCTAATCTAAAAAAAATATTGCTATAAAATCCGTTGACTAAATCCTTACTTCTCTTTTCCTTTTTCCTTCCAATACTTAGAAGGAAGTGAGGCTCAGACTTACAAAGGAGTGCAAAGGAGTCACAGAATCCACCTTTCTGCCATCTCAGTGTTCTCCTAATCGCATTTTCAGCCTCTCCCTCTCCTTCCCCACTGTCCTCTCTCCTAGTTCTCTGAAATCAACATTTTAACTCACCCCGATTAGTGTCAGACTAAATCACCAACTCCCTCCATGCCACCTCCCTTTCTAGCTATTGTTCTCTCTCTTCCTCTATACATGCTGCTTATCAGCATTTTCTGTACACACTATTACTACTTTCTCACCTTATGTTAATTAATCAATGTACTTCAAAGACAGTCCTGTACCTTAAACTTGAGGACATTGCTCTTGATAAGAAAACATGCACTTGAAGTTTTAAAAATCATTTAAAATAACCCATTTTTAATGCTGATATCAAAAAATAGAATTTAACAAAGAGCCTGTAATCAATGGACTTCTCTTGAAATCTTATTCAGTTGACCAGGGACACCTTGGAGGCTCAGTGGTTGAACGTCTGCCTTCGGCTCAGCTCTGGACTTGATCCCGGAGTCTCAGGATGGAGTCCCCCATCGGGCTCCCTGCTCTTCCTCTGCCTATGTCTCCTTCTCTCTGTGTGTCTCTCATGAATAAATAAATAAGATCTTAAAAAAAAAAAAAATCTCTCAGTTGACCTTACATAACCCCATACTTTCTCTTGACTACTTTGACAAAAAAGTCTCTTGGCTTTTCTCCTATCTCTCTGGCCAGTCATTTTCCATTTCCTTTACTGACCCAGCTCCTTTATATGTGAAAGCTCCAAATTCTTTGCCTTCTTAGTAACTGCATTTTGATCCCCTTTCTTCACCCCTCTTCTTCTCTAAAAGGGTAACTTTTATTCACCTATCAGGTGTCATTTAAATATTATGGCCTTACACAGGACTTGTATAAATTCCCAATCAAAAATTACGTGCCACACTCTCTTTTTAAATCTCTGCCTTTAAAACAAGAACAAAAAAAGTCTGCCTTTTGTAATTCTAGACTCACTTTTGTTATTATTTATGTTAGGACTCACACTCTACCTTAAAGACCATAAGGGCAGGGACAATGTCAGTCTATTCATCACTCTATGTGAGCACCACAATATATGGAAGAGGTTCTATAATTATCTCTTGAAAGAATACATGAATAATTTAGGAGTAGGAAATTTTTCAGTTATCTCTACGTAATGCAACTACAAAGAAAGGAGAGGGACATGCATTAGGTTCACTACTGTTTGATTCATTTTCCATTGTTTTCTGCCAAAAATCAACAGTTTTTGGCAGGGGTGGTGGGTATGTTGGAACTCTCTATACTTTTTGCACAGTTTTATCTAAAACCTAAAATTGTTCTAAAAATCAAATCTATTAATTTAATTACATTTTTTTTAGTCTATTAAATTAAAACAAAATAAGAAAGCACTAAAACTTGGTAGTCAATAGCATGGGTTATAAGTCAGATCGCCTAATTCAAATCCCAGCACTCCCTTTCAGGAACTGTGTGACTTCAGGCAAGTTCCTTAAACTCTCCCTCAAGAGAGTTTGTTTTAGAGATGCTTGGGGGCCTCAGTGGGTTAAACGTCCTACTCTTGATTTTGGCTTAGGTCATGGTCTGAGTCATGAGATCGAGTCCCACATCAAGCCCCACATCAGACTCCACACTGGGCATAGGGCCCACTTGGGATTCTTTCTCTTCCTCTGCCCACTGCTCCCCGTGACATTCTCTCTCTCCCCCTCTTACTCTCTCTCTTAAAAATAAAGAGAGTTTGTTTTATTTTGTTTTAATTCTTTGTCAATGCTATATCCACAGCACCTAGAACAATGCCTGGCATACAGTTTGAGCTTAATAAATAAGTATTGAATAAATGAATGAATGCACTTTTTAAAAGGGCCCAAAAAATAAGTCTCATACTTTGCACATAATTTTGTAACCAAACTGAAAGTTCTCTGTTCAGGGCATCTGGGTAGCTCAGTGGTTGAGCATCTGCTTTTGGCTCAGGTCATGATCTTGGGGTCCTGGGGTCAAGTCCCACATTGGGCTCCCTGCAGGGAGCCTGCTTCTCCCTCTGCCTATGTCTCTACCTTGCTCTCTCTGTGTCTCTCATAAATAAATAAATAAAATCTTAAAAAAAAAAAGAAAGAAACTTCTCTTGTTATACAGACCACATCATTTCTTCATTTGCCACATGGATGGCCAGAGACATCGGAACCAAATGCTCATATGGTAAGATTTTCTCTAATTCATGTTTCTTGGTGTTTTAAATATTTTCTCCCTAAAACCAAAAATACAAAATTCCCCATTCACTTAGTTTCAATCAAGAAAGCACATCTTGTGAACAAAAATGGAAAGGCAGGGATCCCCGAGTGGCTCAGCAGTTCAGTGCCTGTCTTTGGCCCAGGGCGTGATCCTGGAGTCCCGGGATCGAGTCCCGGGTCAGGCTCCCAGCATGGAGCCTGCTTCTCCCTCTGCCTGTGTCTCTGTCTCTGTCTCTCTCTATGTCTATCATGAATAAATAAGTAAAATCTTTATTTAAAAATTGGAAAGGCATAGTTCATGTCTTCATGGACAAAATAAGCACTTCAGTCTACTTGTTTTCTGTGATTGGTAAAACCACAAACTTTGGTAGTTTGGGGGCCAGCTGAGTGTTAACCACTTAGATCACTTGCAGAAATACTTGGTACCACCTCAACTTAAAATGTCTCAGCAAAAACAATCTACTTACTGCTGTTATCTAGTAATATCATGTGTATGACTCCCAGGAGTACAGAAAAAAATAGTTAATGTCTCTCTCTGGAACTTAGAAGGAATAGAATAGCTAAAATGCAGGAGATTGCCAAGACCAAAAGCATGTTCCACAAAACTTGGCACAGGAATCTAAGTTGGCAAAGGAATCAAAACATTCTTACTATGCAGGTTGGGATCATGTTGAATTCATGTCAACAAATCATAGTTCTCTAAGGCCCAGCTCAGCAAATTTATGTTGTTTAAGAAAGAAAAGCAATATGCTATGGACAGTACAGTTATATTAAATGCCTTAAAATTCGTGCAGCACATGGTGAACATTTGTTCCGGTATTTCAAAGTTGAACAAAGTTTTTTCAAGATTCTACTTCTAAAATAGGCATAAATCAAACTTCCCGAAGAGGACACAATTCATTCTATTTAAAAACTTAACCCTTATTGTGGAGGGGAAAAAATCAGTCATTTAATACAATCATAGTTATACCATTAACTGTTAGCCTTGTCATCAATCTTAGTGTCGACAAATATTTATTGAGTATACACTATGTGCTGTACATCATGCTAATCTATAAAGACAAATGTTGTTATCTACAGATAGAATATGGTTGAAAGAAATGGAGTCAGCACTTGTCTGTTTATTCCTTCATTTAGTGAGTCAATCATGCAATCTTCCATTCATTCACTCTATAGTTCCTCCTATTTGCCAAACACTCTGCCCAGAGACCAGCATCGAGAACTAAACAAAAGAGATAATGAATGGTCTCAGCCCTAAGGAACCAGATATTCTACTAGGCATTTTCCAAATGTTATCTCACTTAATTTAAACCTCAAAGTTATGACTACCAAGAAACTCTTTCCTCTGTGGCAAAGATAATTTGGTGCTCACAAAAGAGCCATATTTTCCTATATTTTCTGTCCACCTGGCAGGTATCTTAGGCCATGTGAAAATTCTAGACAATAGATGGAGATAAAAAGTAATACATTTTACTTCCAGGCAAAGACCATTAAAATTGATGGGCCTCCACCAGCTCCAATCAACTATTTACATGTGCCAACAAAGGCCACATGCTCAAATAGTTCTGCCACAAAATGGAAGCTGCTTGGAGCACTGGTTACCAAATGGAAGAAAGCTCCTTGGGGGAAACCCTGGATCTGCATAGTAATATATATAAGTGAGAAAACAACAACAACAACAACAACAACATGTATTTGGTTAAGCCACTGAGATTTGTGTTTATTTGTTACTACAGCAAAGCCTAACTCATATACCTTCACCCTTCATAATCATGATTCCTAAGATTCTGAAATACAAATTAAGAGGGAGGCTGTTTGTCTTGTGAATCCTCAGGAATTTTATTGGTAATTAGTCATATCAAAGGCTAAAGAAGCCCAGAAATGTCAGCTGAAGGGCCCCCAAAGTGTGGGCAGTGTCAAAAAAAAAAGTTTACCAGGGAAAATAGCTGCTTATCTGTGGAGTTTCTGATTCTATCATGTCCCACATACTTATTTCATAATTTACCATTTCAAATTGTCCATAACTCACAACTCTAATCTCTTCAAGCCATTTTCTCAAATTCCTAAATTTACATACCAACTGGGATAAAACAACCATTCTTCACTTTATCCATCTCTAAAATATTTTTACAGAAACTCAGAACAAATTCAGGGTCTAGAGTCAAATTTGCCAATCACTGATATTTGACTCTAATTGACAAGGAAGACAAGATGAAATGAAAGCCAATATGTACCTCTTTGGTCATCCAAAGCTATATTGCCTTATGAATCAGAAAAACAGCCAACAAGAAATCTACCTACACCTCAGATCTACTTATAATGAGTATCATACCTCTATATGATTATCCATATTATAATTTAATATTCAAAATACATTTTTGATGTGTACAGCATTGTTTCACATTTTAAAGATAAGGAAACTAAGGCTCAAAGAGGTATTACCTAACTGGTGAATAGATACAAACCAGATTTACCTGGCTCTTTTTCTAGGGTTTTATGTAACACTGAGAAAGATAAAAGCAATGTGAAAGGAAAGGAAATATATCTGACTCTGTTGGCTGGCTAATACAGCAGCCATTCCCAATCCTATTTCCCTGAATCCACTAGTAAGGCTAAAAAAAAGCTAAATATCCACTTCCTCAGACACCCTAGCATCTATCCATGGCCAGATGACACAGTCCCATCTAATGAAACATAGAATACTGGTAAGGATGTTGGAGAAAATTCTGCTTTCCTAATGAATGAGAGCCGTTAGTGAAGCCATTGTCCCTTCTTCCTGCCCTGAGCCTGGATGATGCCTGAAGATAAAGCAGCCTTCTTGCCATGGACAGCAAGTCAAGGGACTAAAGATAGTAAGCCCCTTGATGACATCATCAATCCCCTACCAGCTCTGGACTATCTACTCTCAAACTTACAGCTATGTCAGATTTAATAAAGGAAGAGAGAAAAAAAGAGAAAGAAGGAGGGAAAGAACTTTAAAAAAATCCATGTGCATTTACTAGATAAGTAACCTACTGTTATGCCACAAATCATCCCAAAACTTAGTGTTTTCAAACAGCTATTTATTAATGCATGACTAGCAATCTAGGCTTGGTTCAGATGATAGCTCTGCTAATCTCTTGGTTCATTCATGTCACTATCCTCAACTGGTGGTTCAACTGGTCCTGGATGGTATGAAATGATTTTACTTTATGTGCAGGTTAGTGGTGGCAATAAGCTGGGTCATGTGTCTTCAGGAGTTTAATCCAGGCTTCTTCATGTGGTTGCAGTTTTACAAGAAAGCTGGTCTTAGTGCACCAGTTCTGTTGAGCCTCTGCCTGTATCACATTTGCTAATGTCTAATTGGCCAAAGCAAATCACGTGGCTAAGCTTAGAGTTAGTATATGCAAACTATATGCACATGGGGAGGAGTGGTTCACTGGGAGCCATTCCTCTAATAATCTAGCAATTCTATTTTTTTCTAGCAATTCTATTTATGTTATTTGCATCCTTAGCATTAACAGATTATATAGCCTATGTGACAATCAGTGTACCATCCTAAATGCCTAACCTTATGTAATATGAACTATTATCAGTATTTCAAATTTTATTTTCTCACATATCTCTATGGAATGGATCTTTATCCATCTATTCTAATGTTGGAAAATGTGGCTAAGATACACAAAATCAAGAGCAAACTTTATTGGTTAGTGGACTTACTTATCACCAAGGACCTCTTAACTCTGTAAGCAGTCTTTGTTTAATTTTTCTCTTAGAACTATTTTTCTCCCTCAGCTTTACTGAGGTATGATTAATAAAAAAGTATATAATTAAGGTTAAGAAAGTAATATTTTCATATATATGGATACATTATGAAATAATCATCATAATCAAACTAGGTATCATATCACCCAACATAGTTGTTATTGTTTTATATGTGGTAACAACATTTAAGATCTACTCCTCTGGCAAATGTCAAGTATATCATATAGTATTATTAACTCTAGGCACAATGTTGTGCATTAGACATCTAGAACATTTAACTAATAGAAATTCTATATTTGGGGACAAAAAATTAATAGTAGCAGTGACTTGTTCATTCAGTAAGTACAAGACTCAGAATTAGGTGAGATGAAAGGCATGAATTCTCTGGCTCAGTTCCTGCTTGGTGTATGATTCAAAACATGTAAGTCTTGATGAAATGTACGAATGTGAAATTTTTCTCTTTAATTTTAGTTATTTATTTATTTTTTTGCTTATTCACAGATTTTAGAATATCTATGCAAGATGTAATTCCAATGTGAAAACAAGCTCAGGAATAAACTACTACCAAAGTGTTCTAAAATTCCACTTGCCTTTACTCAGAATAAAACTGTTTTCTGGGGATCCCAGGGTGGCTCAGCAGTTTAGCACCACCTTCAGCCCAGGGCCTGATCCTGGAGACCCGGGATCGAGTCCCACGTCAGGCTTCCTGCATGGAGGCTGCTTCTCCCTCTGCCTGTGTCTCTGCCTCTCTCTCTCTCTCTCTCTCTCTTTCTCTCTCTCTCTGTCTCATGAATAAATAAATAAAATCTTTAAAAAAAAAACTTTTTTTCCCAAAATATGCCACTTGATGCTGTGGAGAATATTTTAGCAGGGAGGATATTGTCAATGCCACCGCTACCACTAACTTTACTTTCCAACCCAAACAGATTTATCTTGGAGAAGGAGTAAAAAGAGGGAAGTATAGATAAAAATGGAAAAAGTATCTTGCTGCTAACCCTCTTCTCATAGTTAGATTTAAAATACTGAAAAGGCAGGGAAAGAGCACATGCAAATCTTTCTTCATGTAAAAAATAGGATATTTCACATTTGTCTAATACAAATGCTAATTTTTAGTCCCTGTGGCAGGGCCTGTGATCGACTCTATGTTTTCAAAATCAGAAACATTGTAAGATGCTTCTAACTCCTTTTGTTTCATACAGCTTGTCTCCCTCCTGATCACTGCTTCCAAACCTCTAAATTTTCTGACATACCAAGGAGTAAAAATAAAAGATTTTCCAAATGCCCTTTCCTTCTTTTTCTCTCTGAAATCAATGCCACTGTCAAGTCTCCAGACATCGTGAGGGTAAGAAAGGACCTTAAATTTGTTCTGAGAGTATTTAAGTTGTCTGAAAAGACATATTTGAACTTGTGGTACCTTTCAGACTGACTTTCTGTAGAACTTCCTTTCATTGTCTGACAAGGGGATATGAATGGCAGCCTCACAGTCTTAAACTTCCAAGCTAATACTTTTTATATTTTGGAATTTATATGGAATCACAATAAACTCAACCAAAAATGTCTAGGAAGCTAACCAATAGAAAATGTTTTTCGAAATGGCTGTAATTTTCATCATAGGGTATGAAACTGGTCAGATGGAAAATCACTTCCCAATACAAGATATTGGCAAATATCATTTTTTCCAGAGCAACCTATTCTCCCAGAATATTTTACTGAAAAACTATGGAAATTCAGGCATGTGCCTACTGAACATTATGGAAAATTCATCTTTTGTTTAATGTTATATGTAAACAGGATACAATTTGAACAATGAAAGAGAAAGCAAAAGACTCAAAAAATCTGTCCTAGGAATAGCCTATTTCATGGTTCTCAATTCTATTTGTGAAGTATTTTAGGAGGGAAGTAGATGTTGCTGGAAGTGCTGCATACTTTTTTAAAAAAGAAGCATTCAAATGATTGTCACAGAGCTGTTCTCAAAGCAAGAAATTATCTTCTCATGAGGAAGAAGAACCCAAATAGTCTTCTCCATTTTTCATCTGATAAGGCATGATTGAACTAACTCGAAATTCAGATTGAGAGTATAGATGCTACTGCTTGAAAAGTGAGTAGTTGGTAAATAAACATAATGGGACTATAGAAAACCTCTGCTAGAAATAAGCTCAACTTATCTAGAACTATGCAGAGACAATTTTTTGGTAAATGCTCAGCAGTCGAAATGACCTGAAGAGATGGGCAAGTTGTCTACTCTACTCTTTGGATGAAACACAAACACAAAGGAGGAAGAATCATTTACTTTCACTCAGTTAGAGAGTACACAACGACTTTCCTCTCAACTCATCCATTTGTTTCTCGTAGAGTGATAAAAAGTGCAAAGTTTTGCTTAGGTTTGGTATGACAGCCAAATCAATGTGAACTATTTCCTGTGTTTAAATTCCATAAAAAAAAAAAAGGTTATAGCTCCTGACCATAAACCTGTGCAGGTACTGGCAGGCTAATTTTTTTCATGAAGATAGAAAATGTTCTTTTACTTTTACAAGAAAAACAATTTTAAGAGCATTTCATGGCTACAAATGATAAATGTGGATAATGGGGAAAATATCACATACTCATTTTCTACAATTCATTACTTCAAGGTATTATGGTTTACAAAAAATATATACATGGTTATTTTTGTATGCCAGTATTAGCCAACAAATCTCTCTCTCCCTCAAATGCATATTAATACACACATACACATATACAAACATAAAATAGACATTTCTTCTTACAACCCTGAAACGATATAAGGCTTCTTGCCTAATTTCCCTTGATTCCTCTATTTTAAGCACGCAAAATGTGGCACTGGCACAAGAGACCAACAGGTTCACCTGCAACTCTCTTTCACTGTTAGTGTCTATTAAGAGCAAGAAATTGATAAGGATATTATAATCGACTCGCCATGAGCTTTCTGGGAAGGGGTTACCTACCCCATTTTAGATGATATCTCCTAAATGTTCATTGCTTTGAGAGACATGGTAATACAGACCTCAGAAGAAAAACTATCAAATAACCCAAACTGGCAGGTGTGGGATCTGTCGATATATTGGGTATTTAATGGTAAGGGAAGAGATGTGGAAAAGCAGGTACAAACCATTAAGACAGTCCAATCTGTAGCTGCACCATCAGTTAAATATTTATTAGTTCAATTCATCACAATTAAACCCTTTAGACAGGGCACATATTTAGCACTTGCAAACCCACTGTGATCACTGGAGGCAAGTGTTTGCTTACTGAGTCAATAGTCACAAAGAAATTACATGTTCCCTTCTACAGGTAACGAATCCAAGAACCATTTCCACGTCTGACAATCATTTTAACATCCCAAAGAAGCAACCCTAGCAAGAGGTCTCTTTATATTCGCTACAGAGCCCACACTCTCATTAGAGGGCACAACTTCACCAGTGTAGCCTTTTTACAATCAAGAAGACTGTGTTGCATAGAAAGGAGGGATGGGGTTCCTCCACTGCCTTGTTTCTTCTCTCTAATGCTCCACAGGGTCCTCCACATACAAGGGTGACAATCTTTTATGACTTCCTCTGGAGGCTGCTCATGTCCAGAAACTTTTAAATAAGGTTAACTGACTACAATGGACCCTGGAAGGGAGTGAAGGACAGCTAGGAGGGGAAGGTATAAAAAAATCTCAAAGTTTGTAACATGATGACCCTATACTTTAAAATCATCAGCTATCAACAAGTTGTAAGTTTGATTGTTGACATTCGGAGAATAACAGACTCAATAATTTTATTTTGAATCATAAAGCCATTGAATATTGTCATATCAAAAAACTAAGTGGTAACAGCAGGGAGGGAATTCCTTAGGTCTGCAACTCTAATCCTCATAATAAAGATAAGCTAGACAGAGTAAAGACAGTTTGGCATTCAAGCTCCATTTATCATTCCTTACATTTTTTACAGGAGGGTTTCTACAGTGGTGGCATGCCTTACTGTACTTATCTTAAAAACCAATAAAAAGTCATATGTTTAAAGCATGGTTATATAGCCACCAACTTCAGCATTTGGCTCTTGGTAGGCATTAAATCAGTGGTAGTTACTATTATTTTATTAACTTTTGTGCAAGGGCAGAAGGTAAGCTGGATATCTATAGAGCTGAGACCTGCCCCAATGAGTTACTTACTTCCTTAACCAGGTTTTATTGTCATACAAATTCATGCCAGAAATTAAGTCCCTTTGGCATAATCTAACTTTTTTAGATTTTTAAAAAGATCCTATCATCCTTCTTGCTTCTGCATTGAGAATAATTCCCTTCATTTGGTGAACTTCTACTTGTCAATCATTCATTATCTCACTACCCTCCTTTCATCACTCAGGATTGGCATTGTTTTTTATTTTTTCTCATATCATCTTGGCCATATTTTTACCATAATACCTGCCACAATTGTGTTATCATCCTTTTTCTTATGGTTTTCTCCCTATATGAAAGGCAGGGACTTCGAATTTATATCGATAGTGCCAGACATGCAATGAGTGTTAAATAAATGTATATTGAGTGAATAAATGTCAATGTATTCTTAAACAATATAACCGCATTCCTATTCAAGTTGGAACTTTCCTGAACATTTGCCTGAACATCTTCATCAAGATATAGAACAAATGATGAAATCTACTGAGCATTTAATACCTGCCAAGCACTGTGCTAAATAATTTATTAATAGGGTCTCATTAATTCCTCTAAAAAAACCTACATAGAAGGTTCTATAATGATGACTATTTTAAAGAAGGAGAAAATGAGCCTTGGAAAGCACAGGTAACTTGTCTAAGAAGGCAAAATGAGTTGGGAGAATCGTAATTTACACCTATGTGTTCTGACCCGATAGTTCTATATTTAACTACTACGTTATATTGCCTTCTATAAAATACCGCAGTTTGTAATTCAAATTCTATTTAAAGTCAACCATAGCATGCATTAAAATACATGCCTACACAGGCACACACACACACACACACACACTCATGCCAACAAAATTCTAGAAAATAAAAGAATGCCTAATGATAGTCCTACAAATTTCAGCATAAAATGGCTTCAGAGGCAATCCTGTTCAGGACCAGTTTCAGGACTCGTGAGTTCTGTAGGCATCTGCGGGGAGGTGGCAGATGGTAACTGGGAAGGTTTCTGATGATGCTAACTTGCCTTAATTTGATGGGAGGGGGAACCCACACATACACAATCTAAAGGAACTCCAGATGGACTCCAGCATTTTGGGTGAGGAGGCAGATTGATGGCAGATGAAAATTAACTCTGAAAAGGGGGAAATAATATGCATCAGCAAAGCATCAAATCAACTTTCAGGTACAGCATTCTGGATTTTTTTGTAGCCTAAGTATAAAAAGTCAGTCCACAGCATTCCACTGTCACAAGAGCATAACACGTGAATGCAAGGGAGTGAGTATCATGGAACGGTAACTTTTCCCTTGTAACTAGCATCTGTCAACAGCTGGGCTTATACTAACCAAATGTTCTATGGAGAAAACAGTTTGGAGATATTTTGGAGTTACTTTGATGATGTTCTCCACCATGAAAAACCAATTTTCAAAAGCAAACAGGATGCTGGGCAGAATGTGAAAAGGGAGAGAACCTAACACCATGCAGAGAATTAGATTTGAGTTTACTCCTTGCACCTTGGACCCAGAAGTGAAACAGTCCTAGACTGGAAGTTAACAACCTTTTTTTTTCATATAAAGAGCACTATTTGCACCAGAATCCAAACATCTTCAAAGAAGTACAGTGAGAGAGGTGGTAATATATTTAAATTGTATGAGGTGACAAAAACAATATTTTTATTTTTGCTAATGGAAGACACTGAGAAGTACTATTTTAATACTACCATGGGTGAGGGGGAGAGGAGGAGTCCTTTTTTCTGTGCAATTTTCTTCTGTCTTCTTATGCAGTTTTACAAAGCAAGAGTTACAGTCACAGGGAGGTAACAGCAAGTAAACAAATATATAAAAGGAAATTTTTCCTCTCCACAGATATAATCAGCTTGTGGCATTCAATGTCACTGAAGGTCAGAGTGACAAATACTGTGGCTGGAGTTAAAAGAAGCTGCATATTTGAAAATCAACAGTAACAATGGCAATGGAGTAGCTAAGTGAGCAGGGATCAAACCCCAAGCCAAAATATGGACAAATAACTTTAGAGGCCTTGAAAGGTTTCATTTAGCCTGATGCACCGTCCCTAAACTGGAAGTCTAACTGGACTGCTGGATAGCAGAGGCCAAGGACTGCTCCCCTGACTTCATTAGCCACTTTGGAGGCAGACTGTCACCTCTAGCATCATAGAAGTGACAGGGCACTGGGCATTTTCATCTTCCTACTAATTCAAAGGTGTTCTTTTTTTTATTGTTGAAAGACCTTCATGAATATGAAGAGTGGTCTTTCTTACTAGTAAAAATGCAATACTAGTTAAAACCATTTAAACTGTGAATTGTTAAGGAATAGCTTAGAATTCAAAGGGATAGCTTTTTTCCATTATTTTTTAAAATTTAAATTCAATTAATTAACATATAATGTATTATTAGCTTCAAAGGTAGAGGACAGTGATTCACCAGTCTTATATAATACCCAGCGCTCATTACATCATGTGTCCTCCTTAATGTAAAAGGGATGCTTTTTAAGGAATTATGTGGGGCTTCTTTTACTTTTCACTATATTTCAATTTCTGTCTGATAAGATAGAGTTTATCTTTCCTTGTTTAGAAAGATAATTTTGATATGTGTATCCCATTTTTAACATTCATGAAAGAATACTATTTGCTATAGACTTGGGTTTTAATATTAATAGAAAACTACCTAGAAAGGTGGTTATTAGAAAGGTGGTTGTGGCAGGTAGATGATCCCCCCACCACCACCTCAAAGATGTCTATGTCCTAATTCTTAAAATTTGTGAATATATTACCTCAAAAAGGCAAGGGGACTTAGCAGATACAATTATGGATCTTGAGACAGGAAGATTATCTCAGATCATTTAGGAGAGCCTATGTAAATCGCAAGTGTCCTTAAAAGAAGGAGGCAGGAGTGTTAGAATCAGAGACAAACATTTGATGCAGAAATGGAGATGAAAGGGGGAGGGCAGAGAGGAAAGGAGGAAGGATAAATGAGATTTGAAGAATCTATGCTGCTAGCTTTGGTGACAGAGGAAAAGGTCACACATCAAGGAATGTAGGTGGCCTCTAGAGCTGGAAAAGGCAAGGAAATGGATTCTCCCCAAGCAGTTCCAGAAGGAATGGAGCCTTGCCAACATATTGACTTTGTAAATTCAATCATCCAGAAATGTAAGATAATATGTTTATGTTGGTTAAAACTACTAAATTTGTGGTAATTTGTTACAGTAGCAATGGGAAACAAAGACTCTGGAACAAAGTGGGCTGCTCTAAAAATAACTAAAAATGTGGAAGTGGCTTGGGAATTCAGCAATGGACAGAGGCTAGAAAAATGTTGATGACCATTACAGAAAGAGCCTAGATTGCCTTAAACAGACAGAAACATGGATATTAATGAATCAGCTGGTGAGAACTCAGATGAAAGGAGGGGAGCACAGTGGAGAAATCCTGTGTTCTTAAAGAATATTTAAATCTTCATAAACAGACCATTGGTAGAGTGTGGTCTTAAATGCATAGTTAGCAATGGCTCAGAAATAAATGAGAAATATTTTATCAGAAACCAGAAGAAAGAGGCTTCACATTATATAGAGGTAGAAAGCTAGCTAAAATATGTCCTGAAAATGGAAAGCAGAACTTCTAAGTGATCATTTCTAAGTGATAATTTAGCTGCAGATATTTCCATGCCAAGTGGTGAAGATATGGCCTGGTTTGTGTTTGCTGTTTATAGTAAAACCTAAGAGGAAAAAAAAATTGAGAAAGAACTAATAGCAACAAAACCAAACCAAACCCCAGAACTTGATGATTTTTAGAAATCGGATTTCTAAAGTTCTGAACTTCAGGACTTCTAAACTTTACGACTACAAAATAATAAATTTGTGTTGTTTTAAGACGCTAAATCTGTGCTATTTTGTTACATCAGCAAAAGGAAACTAATACAGTGGTCAAAATGAGAGGTCTCAGATGAATACAGAATATTTTTATTTGGGGAGGAAAGTCTCTAAGACATAGGATTCAGTTGATAAATCTTGAGACTGACACAAACTATTGCTCCATTCCTTCACTTAGACATGGAAAGTTTAAATATGTCTATGGTACAAATAAACTGCAACATCAACAAACCACCCCAAACTTGATGACTTAAACACCTCCATGTACTATTTATCATAGTCTAAGGGTCATCTTGGCAGAGATTTTTTTAAGATTTTTTTTTTTTTCATGAGAGACACAGAGAGAGAGACAAAGAGAGGCAGAGACACAGGTTTTGGGAGAAGTAGGTTCCCCGTAGAGAGCTGGATGTGGGACTTGATCCCAGGACTCCAGGATCATGATCTGAGCTAAAGGTAGACGCTTAACCATTGAGCCACCCAGGCGTCTCCCACCCACATCTCGGTGGTTCTGATGGGCTCACTCCTAGGTTTGGTCAGCTAAAAGATCATTGAATTATGGCTAGTCTAGAATGGCCTTGGCTCAAATGACTTGGCTGTTCTACACAATATCTCATACCCCAGAAGGCTAGCCTGCTTTGTTCTTATAGTAGTGGCAGGATTCCAGAAGAAAAAAACAGAAGAATGCAAGGCCTCTTGAGGTCAAGGCTCTGAAGTGACATACCATCACTTCTGCTGACCAAAGGAAGTCTCCCAGCCAGCACAGATTAAAGGGGCAGGGATATAGACTCCACCCCTTACAGGAAAGAGCCCTCTTAGGTTGTAGGAAGGGGGTAAGAAAGGGAAATATTTTTGCATCAAAACACCCCAGTGTTCATGATGAAACAATAATAATAATATACACCTGCAAAACATCCATTTTCAAAATCATTCAACTAACAGCATGGTTCAGAGTCTCAAGAGGGAGGAATGGGAGGCAGTGGAAAGAACAAGAGCAAGCACACTTCAGTAGTATGATCAAACTATTAGCTGGTGTCAGGGCCAGAAAAGAAGACTATGAGCCTGACTGTTACCCCTACAGTGGAATGAGTCACTGACACATGTTTTACTACTGCTGAGATGGCTTTTTCCTTGTCATAGATGCAAAGTTGTTTTAATCATCAATAGTATCTACTATTTGAGGAAATAATCTTCTGGCATATCAATTATCATTATTATTGGTTTAGTTCACGTCTTTTTAATAATCTTGTCTTTAAAGAGAGGAGGTAGGTGGAGGATGGGTGAAATAGATGATGGGGATTAAGGAGTGTACTTGTGATGAGCATTGGGGGGGTGATGTATGGAATTGCTGAATCACTCCAATGTACACCTGAAACAAGTGTAACACTGTATGTTAACTAACTGGAATTAAAACAAAAACTAAAAAAAAAAAAAATGTTTTAAAGAGTTAACCTATATAATCAACTCTTAAACAGAAAGTAGATATACGTAATTAGCCTGGAATTCAGCTGAAATTGAGTAGGGATTTGAAATAAGATCCATCATATCACATGTTTAATTTCCTAAAACCTATATTACACAGTAATGTAGAAAAATAAAGACCCGTGTGGCACTGCAAAAGGCTTTGATGGAAATTTATGAAGACTAGAAGCATTTCTTCCCAAAGAAAAAAATTTGATAGCTAATATCATCCCACTCTCACCATGATTTCTTAAGTAATAATTCAAGATGTATTGGCTAAAGCAGCAAAAACAGACAGATGTAAAGATGCTTACGGATCTCTCACAGTTTGATAGTTGAATTCTACCTAAATTAATTCCAATTTTATTTAGACCTTTTTAGATGGTAATAAGATTTTTTTTCAAACTATTACAGTCTACTAGTAAATACTGTCATTGGCCTGCATTTAATAAGCAATATGCACAACATTTTAATAAAAATTACCAGTTCAATCTTCATCAAAACCCATGAGGTGGACATTATTGTTCCATTTCAAAGTGGTTAAATAATTTATGTGTAGTTATACCGCAACTAAGTTGAGGGTTAGGGTTCTATCTGAAATCAAAATAATAATATTTTTGCTTCCCTATACTGCCTCCTATGCCTAAGTAAAAGTGGATGTGACATGCTGAAAAGAACCCAGGATGTTAAAAGCAAAGATGTATGCTTAATAATAATGCCTCAGGATTTTCCAGTGTCATAGCCTTTAATGGGGTTCACCAAATCTCTCTGGGTCCCTACATCTTGGGTATGTTGATTTGTACCTCTTTCTCTTGTGGTTGGATGGGGTCAAGGGCCTAGATCTGGCCATTAAGGGGAGAGAAGTAACACATACAGCACTTCTGAGGTATAGCATTTAATTACCTAATGAAAGAGCAATCAGACTCCCATTGTCTCTGGAGAGGGGTCAGGAATGTTAACCATGGTGGATGCTCCATCAGCCTGGGTTCCTGTGTGACTACAATGAGAGGACCCTGCTACCCATGATAGGCAGGTACTGTGAGCCAGAAATAACCCTTTGCTGAGTTAAGCCTCTGAGATCTGGAGGCTGCTGATTACAGCAGCATAACATAACCTTAATTATATACATGATGTTCATTTCTCTGCAAGAGAAGACCCTTTCTAGGTTACACAAATGCATACACTATTCTGCCTGTGAAGAGTAATCAACTAACCTTAGCACCATAATAAAACACAAGGGTGGCTTAACCAGACATGCCCAGATATAAGCAGACCTAAACTATGCATGAATAAAATAAGAAGGCATTTCCAGGTTTAAAAAAACTGTGAATGTGATGTTGTTTCTTACATTATAAGTGCTTGGCTTTTTTTTTTTAAATTTTTAATTTGTCATAGACCAATGTATGACCTTGCCATGTGAGTTCATGTGATCCCCACTGACTACTTCATAGTTAGTGACCTCCTATGACTCAATATACAAATTCAACAACACCCCACTACTGGACAACATGCAATTTATCAAATCACTATAAAAGCTTCTAAAAGATTGCTTTGAATATCTATAGCTAAATCATTGGGGACCAGTAATTAAATGTTTGTAGTCCTTCGCCAGTTCAAGTAACCACACTTTGAGTAGCACTGCTTAACACAACAAAACTTCTTTGGTTTGTCTTTAAAGTGAACTTCGCCTTTGTACAACTAGAAACTCAGAATTTTCCATAATCAGTTTAAAAAAAAATGATACAGGGGAAACTATGAACAGTACTGGATAGAAACAAGATGAGCACTCTGGAGAGCATCAGCAGAACTTTGGTGATGAAATGAGCAATTTGGATGCTGCAGATCATAAGTATTTTCCTTAGCCATACTTACTAAGCATTTTACTAATTCCTAATGGGAAAGAATTAATAGTTAATGTCAAAACATTTTGCGTATTATTTATAGTTCATTGCATAGAAATCATTCTCAGAGACAAAATAAACTATACATAGTTTTCACTCCCTAGGATACATCTGGTGTGCTCAGGTAAACTTTTGTGGTCTTAAAAAAACAACTGCAGTTCCAAGAGTACCAAACAAACTATACAGATACATCTGAAGAGTGGACCCAAGATTGACATTGTTGTTAGAATTCTAGTTCCCACTTTGAGCAGACAGAGCAAAAACAACTTAGAAAAGTCCCCTAGCATAGTTTACTGCTATCTGATCATGCTACATGTTATGATCATTTTAAAATCAGTATGTGTACACATACACATGCATACAGCACAAAACCTACACTCATTACATCTACGTATATACACACAAGGTTTTCTCAACTTTCGCACTGTTGACATTTTGGGCCAGGAATCCGTTGTTTGGGGAGCTCTTCTGTGCATTATAGAATATTTACAAGTATTCCCAACTCTACCCACTAGATGCCAGTAGTATGGCCCCCATTTCAAACTAAAGTGTTTCCAGATATTGCCAAGTGTCTCAAGGGGGAAAAAATTGTCCCAGGTTGAGAATTAATAATGTAAATATGTATATATCTGTCTCAGCCCATTTGGCCTTCTATAACAAAATACCATACATATAATGTATGGTATATAAATACAAACAACAGAAATTTATCTCTCTCAGTTCTAGAGGTCAGAGGTCCAAGACCAAGGTGCCAAAATGATCATGTTCTGTAATGGGGGCTCTCTTCCTAGTTCTTAGCCAGCACCCTCTCACTGTGTCCTTACATGGAGGAAGGGGCTAGGAAGCTTTCATGGGCCTTTTTTTTTTTTTTTAAAGATAGTCATTTTAAATTTTTTTTTAATTTTTTATTTATTTATGATAGTCACAGAGAGAGAGAGAGAGAGAGGCAGAGACACAGGCGGAGGGAGAAGCAGGCTCCATGCACTGGGAGCCTGATGTGGGATTCGATCCCAGGTCTCCAGGATCGCGCCCTGGGCCAAAGGCAGGCGCCAAACCGCTGCGCCACCCAGGGATCCCTCATGGGCCTTTTTGATAGGAGCATTAATCCTATTTATGAGGGCTCCACCTTGAGGACTTAAGCACATCCCAAAGGTCCCACCTACTAATACCATTACTTTGGGGGAGGTTAGGATTTCAATTTATGAATTTGTGTCTGCAAGGACACAAACATTCAGTCCATAGCAATATATTCTAACAAATAATTGTATTAATTTCTTGGGAAAACTTGCATAGAAGCATTATAATTTATTAAAGAGCAAACAAATACATTATTTTCATAAAAGCAGAATGGGACAAAAATTTTAAGCATTACTTAACTGACATGTTATGCAAGTGATTTAAAGGTACATAAATCGTGTCCTGGTGGGGTTTTCAGCACACCGTATCAGGCAATAGTCTCTGTGAACCAAACTTCTAAATATCACTCAAAAATAGTGCTAGGTATAAAATACTTAGTTATTCAAAGCGACAGGAAGGGGAAAAAATGTTGAGACTTGTGGGTTGTGCATCTACATTCCAATCAATATGTGGGAAGACATTCTTTAACTTTCCTCCCAGAACTAGAGGCGCTGCACCTTTAAATGGAGCCAGCTGCTGTAACCTGTGTGACTCTCACGGAATGTGGAGTGTTCTGGGATTTTGTTTAGTCAGGTCTCTGGCAGGGCTGTGGCAGCTTTGTTTGTGGGCAGGCGGCCTCCTCACATTTCTGTTACTTATCCTTAAGAAAGTTGCCATGGAGACTGGCATGGAGATGGCAGTCAGCCAGTGGAGAGAGTTTTAGTCTAAAAAGTGTGTGTGCACACACACACACACACACACACACACACTCACTCTCTCTTTCTCAAGCTTTTACTCATACATATTCCCAAAATAAACACATCTTTGTGTGTACATAATCAACTTTTCAAAAACACATTTAATGTCATTTACTGTTTGGGTAAATGGCTAAAGCATTGTCCACCAGATAAAGAGCAGTTAATGAAGGAGGAAAATAGCACCTATTAAAAGTAATCCATCACAGCTCATGAACATCCAGCTAGTAGGCATCTGATTGCAAAATCTGTTTGCCTGGGAAAAAGAGTCATGAAGAGAAAAGTAAAATGATATAGTAATTGAAGAATTTATTCTTCATTTGGTGAAAACAAATGTGATTTAGTTAAATACTATGAAAAATGGTCCAATGTTCTATTTTATTTGCACACACAATATGTAAAAATAACATAAGGCTTTGCAGATTTGGTTTTTAATTTTGGAAGGCTGGCTAAATTGGGATTCTCTTTAGCAATCTGAACAGCCTCAGATTTTATCCAATATTTGGCATTTGGAGCACTTTTTACTATAACCTTCAATTCAAGGTATTTTGTTAAAAGCAATGATAAAATCCTGAGGTTTGTCTAAGTTTGTAAGAGAGAAATGAGGGGAAAGTCATAAATCCTTCAGAATTCCCTAAAACAGCATCGAAAGCGTATATTCTATTAGTGCATAAATCACTTAGTGTTTATTTGGAAAGTAAATCTCTGTGTGCAGAGTGCACTTAATAAAATCAAAGTTTCTATATGCTTTTATCCCAGCATAGACAATATGCAGGAAAGCATCTCTGTAATTTAGATTACTGGGGTGAGGAGCATGCAAATAAGTCTTCAAATGGGAAAAGAAAATGAGAGAAAAAGTTTGCATGATGAAACTTTCCTTTCTGCTTCTTATGAAAGTATGTTGACTATCCAAAGACTGTCAGCTTCTGTGCATGACAAACTGACTCAATCAAAGAACACTGAGTATCGAGAACTATCTGGTGTCTTTAATCCTCTCTCCCTAAGAGCAAACTCCCTTGGAGATATTGCTACCTGGGCTTGTGTGTGTCCCTGATAAGCTGACCCAAAGCAGTTCACAAAGCTTTGTCTTCAAGGTTTGGAGAACACTGTACATAGTCACTGCATGGGTAACAATCCTCATGTCTTATAGTCCTCCTGATGACCAACTGGATTTTACATAGTCCTTTTGTTGTTTTATAAACACAACCTGCTGAAATTGCAAAGAAATTACAGGGTTAGTAGAGTTGCTACACATCATGTCAATACTATTCAAATCAGCTTGCCATTGATGTGTTAGCAACATCACAATCGTTCCTCTCCATTTGATTTCCTATTCTCCTTGCCTGATGAATGACACAGCATAAGGTAGGAGTCTGTCTAGACAGAAGTCATTTATCCAAACTGTCTCTTTCTATAACCCACAGAAAGAGATACCATGCATTTTCCCACACATATGTGAGCATCAGATGAAATCTTATCATGTCAATAATGACTCAAAATACTGAAAGAAAAGCAATTAAAAATCAATTTTTTAAAAAATTTCAGGTAAAGGGGGATGTTTTGCAATAGAGTAAAGTTGTGTTTTTATTCTAGGGTTCAGACTAAAAACTCCTCATTCTATAAGAAGACGATTCTGACTGTACTCACCTATAGTACGTTGACATGTGTATCCATCTCAGCTCAATTTTCACAGTCCTCAAAGGCAACTTGGTAAACCTGTCTAAGGCTTAATTAAAATACCCCTACCCCCAGGCACCAATTCTGCTAACATTTGGCATTATTTTCAGCAGAAATGAAGGTAAAAAATTTCAACAAGGGCTGACTTCTAACTTTTCACAGATGAAGTGAGCACAGAGACTGCAAGTCTCCAATGACACATGAGGCTTTGACGTTCCTTCAATTAAAAGACTTGCAAGTATAAAGCTTATGAAGTTCATAAAAAGGTATGCTGGGAAAAATACAGAAAAGCAAAAAAAAAGTAATTTTCTTTCAGTGTTGCAATTGCATAGAGGATAATTTTCCTCCATCGAGGTAAGGCAAAAAGCAAACGGATAGACACTTTATGACAAATCATCTAGTTTATACAAATAAAAGCAATTTCTTGCAGAAGGGCTATTAAAACTGGAGTCATTACCAACATGTATGATTCTGGTGATAACCTTGGAGATCACTGGGATCAGGATTTTGATTTTTGTGCTTCATTATTCTGTTCATTCTTCCATCTGCTCCATTTTTAAACATTTCTCCACATCCTTGGGATCTCCACTACTGTCACTTCCATCCCAATCTCTAGAATCCAGACCGAAGTCCTCTCTCCTATACCACATTCTATCATCAAACACACCTGCCCTAAATTTCAATCCCCAGAGCTTTGCCCTGCGTTATCTAAGATGGTATCCAATTGTGAGATCATATAAACATATTCTAATGGCTGAGAGTGAATGGGTAGCTTGCTGTCTGGCGCTCATCTATTTGGCAGGCATAGCAGGCACACTACCAAGAGTCCATAATACTTTTTAGAGACCTAGGAAAATGCTCTTTTTTAATTAGAAGAAAAACATGAACTTTCAGGTCACAAAAATTTTTTTTTAAGATTTATTTGAGAGAAAGAGAATGCAAGAGACAGAGCATGAATGGAGAAGGAGGGGCAGAGGGAGAGAGAGAAGCAGACTCTGCTGGCAGGGAACCTGATTCTAGGTTTGATCCCAGGACCCTGAGATCATGACCTGAGACAAAGTCAGACGCTTAACCAACTGAGCTATGCAGGCACCCACAAAGAAATTTTTTCATATAATATTATTTGTCTTTTCCCCAACAAAGTCCCAAAGTATAATTTTTAACATGGTTTCATGGATGAATGGGCTTGTAAAAGTCAAAATGTGTAATGGTTGCTATCCAGTGATTTATGCTCTGGATGGATGAGCAATCCCCATTTATTAGTTTCCCTACGTCCTGGCCCCTATTTCTAACTCTTTTTAAACCTTTTATGTGATGTGACTTTCTTACCAAAAGGAAACCAACAAATAAAAACACTGTGAAGCAAAGATCTTATGAGATGATTTGTAATAACAATTTCAGGGGCACCTGGATGGTTCAGGTTAATTGAACATCTCACTCCTGATTTTGGTTCAGGTCATGATCTACTTAAGGATTCTCTCTCTCTCTCCCTCTCCTCCTCCCCATGCTCAAACTCTCTCTCTCTCAAATAAATATATATTTTTAAAATAACTACATAAAAATAAAATAATAACAATCTGATAATAATCAAACTGAAAAGTCTAATCCTCACAGAATCTGAGGGATGATTTCTGGTCTCCAATACACCCCTTACTCATGATGACAATCATGCTGATAAGTCACATTTGTAATATTAAGTACCTTCATAATCATTATCGCACATACTATGAGAAAATGTATCTTTTTCAAGTATCTCCCCAAATAGTAGGTAGTGTGGCTCCCAGCACCTTTACGATCAATTTCCTATAGTTATCCTTATATATTCTAGGATTATTATAATATTTTTATTATTATTTTTAGATGGTGAGTAATGAGACTGCATGAGAGTGATGATCTCATGTTTAAATATTTTTGGAAACCATGTTATATAAGAATGCTAAAGAAATTTTGAAATTCAGCTCATCAATCTTTCCTCTTATGTGACAAAGGATATACAGTTCTGAAATACAAAGCAAAATAATAATAAAAAGGCAAAGGGAAATCAGGGTCAAAGGCAAATATGAATATTTACTTTCATCAGTTAGCATAACTCATGAGTCACTGCAAGCACCAGAAACCCAATTTCCTCTATAAAAGAAGAGAATTATTGGCTCATGGTTTCTAAGGAAGGACTCAATAACCCCAGGAAGGAAGACATACAAATGGCTTTGAAGACTGCTGTAATCAAGGACCAGAATGCCTCCATGATTTATTATCTTTGTTTATTTTCTCTGCTTCCTTTTATGTAAAAGAACTCAAATTCACAAAGAAAATAAATCGTGGGGCTGGGATTTCTAAGGAGTTCTTTTCATCAGTCTGCTACACAAAATGTTTGTTACAGTGGAAATGGTGAGTGAATTCAGGGAATCACATAAAAAATTAGACATTGCAGAAAAAGCATAGCGCATTAACTTTCTGAGACCAAAGGGAAATATATGATTGAAAACAGCCAACAGAGGATTAGGTGTCATGTAGTTTGAGACAAGAGTATATATTCCCTTTTTTGCAGTGCAGCTTTTTTTTTTTCATGTTTATGTGGTCAGGACTTAGTCTTTGCCAATAGGGACTGGCCTATGATTAGAAGATAGGGCCTTGGAAATGACTTATACATCAGATTTGAAAACTACTAGAAATTTTATGTTTATATAAATAGGAAATTAAGGTACAAAGATGTAGACTGGTATATCTTCTTATTATTTTAGTATACATGTTGTCTAGAAATAGTCCTTTTCTGAGTTCCTGGACCTGAGTCTATATTTAATGAGAATATAAAACCTTTAGTAATGAATTGGTTAATTAATGCCCGAACAAATGTCTTCATCCCAGAGTAATAGGGAATCTACTATTAACTTAATTCTCTTAGTATTTTGTGGAGCAATAAAGATATGCCAACCATATGAACAGGTTTCAATTTAAATAAATTTTTTAGGTTGTATTTATTTTTAAACAACCATTTCTTAAATAACCAATTAAGATTTTTTAATTTTTAAAAGTCTCTTGCATCCTGTTAACAAAACACAGTGTAAGTTTCTTGTCAGTCAGTCTCCAAAACATTGGCAAAGTCAGGGGAACGCCTGTTGTATCGTATTAAGCACTGGGAGCAAAGAGAAATCCTCAGTTACTATGCCAAAGAGAACAAAACTACAGCCTCTCAATTACTATGCATCCACTTCTGAGTGTCCTCTTTTGCATGGTCATTTATCTTTTAATATTTTTTTTAGATTTTTATTTATTTATTCATGAGACACAGAGAGGCAGAGACATAGGCAGAGGGAGAAGCAGGGTCCCCATGGGGAACCTGATTCAGTACTCAATCCCAGGACCCCAGTATCACAATCTGAGCTGAGGGAAGACGCTCAACCACTGAGCCACCCAGGTGCCCCCTCATGTTCATTTAGTTGATTGATTGTTTGGTTTAGTTTTTAGAGTAAAATTTAAAATTTTTAATGCCAGGGCAGCCCAGGTGGCTCAGCAGTTTAGCACCTCCTTCAGCCCAGGGCCTGATCCTGGAGACCCAGGATCAAGTCCCACATCGGGCTCCCTGCATGGAACCTGCTTCTCCCTCTGCCTGTGTCTCTGCCTCTCTCTCTTTCTCTCTCTGTGTCTCTCATGAATAAATAAATAAAATCTTAAAAAAAATTAATGCCACAGAGCTCAGTGAGTAATATGGGGAGGATAAGTATTTCTTCCTGGCTAGAAGCAGAGACTCAAATTAAACTGATAAAGACCATTCTAGTCAATGTTGAAGGCAAAATCTGATTATAAGTTTGACAGCCTTAATACCATATAAGTAGGCTTTTATGTTTATCAAAGTAAAACACAATAGCTTCCACATCTGATTTGTTACCATAGTATAGAAGTATTTTTATGCAGAAAGGTGGAAATTTCCTTCTTTAAAAAATGAGTTTCCTCCCATAATAGCAAGGCTATAATTTAGATTATATAAGTAATGATTTTGCTTGATGTTAAATTACTGAGCATAAACCAGGACTGATTTTTTTTTTTTATTGATGTATTTGGGCAAGAAAGCTGCCCTTTTACTTTTTTCTTTTGCCAAGGTAGGAGGGATTAAAAGTAAATGGCTGCAAAAAAGTGAAGATTGTAGCCCAATTTCTACTGGGTAGATATTATTTTAAAAACTACTGTGGATCCTTCTCAAAACATACTCACTATGGGATGAGACCCTTGATGCCAATTCTCCCTTGCTTCAGTGTGGATGGGTGCACAATGAATTGTGTATTCAGAGGCAGTCTGAAGGTAGAACAATCCTGAGCAAATAATAAGGACCACAAATCAAAACAAGAGTTAAGAGAAAAGGAGAATGGTCACTGGAGCACTTTCCTTAGGGCCAGACCTCATTACAGAACATGGTAGGTTTGACTTAAGTCTGCTCAAGAAATACTGTACATTCAACACCTTTACTTACAAAATGGGAACAGAACAGCCATTGTGAGATAGTTAAATGGGGAATGGGTTGATGGCCAGAAAATAAAATCATCAAAATGCCTCTGACAGGGGCGCCAGGGTAGCTCAGTCGATTAAGTATCCAACTCTTGATTTCAGGTCCTGATCTTAGGGCCGTGAGATAGAGCCCCATGTTGGGTTCTGCGCTCAGTGTAGAGTCTGCCTGAGATTCTTCCCCCTTCCCTTTCTCTCTTCCTCTGTTCCTCCCCACATTTGCGTGCAGGTGCTCTTGTACTCTCTCTCTAAAATAAATAAATAAGTAAAATATAAAAATTTTAAAAATTTTGACAAAGCACCTGTAACATAAACTCTGCTGGGATGGGGGACTTCATGGGACCAAAAGCCTAGAGGAAGGCCAAAATGTGAGGAGTTCCTTGCTAAATTCTAAGTACTTTGGTCTAAAACCTTAATAGCAAAGTTTATATTCTGAAGGATAGTCCAGCTCCTAGCCATGAGATCAAAAGACTATCAATTAAATGAACATTTGAAAAGATAATTAATCCACAACATCAGGAAAAGGCAAATTACAACCACAATATATCTAAACACATTAACCAAGTTGCTAAAATTAAAAAGACTGACAATACTAAGCACTGTCAAGGATGCTGAAGAAATGGAATCCTCATATATTGCTGGTGTAAAATGAGCTGGCATATTGTTTGGCAAAACTCATCACATTTTAGTATACACATTCATATAACCGAGCAACACCAGTCCTAGTTATATAGCCAACAGGTATGTATATCAAGGGACTTGTTCAAGAATGTTATGAATAGCCTTAAACTGGAAAAAAAATGTCCATCAAAAGTAAAAACATAAACATGGCCATGGAATATCATATAGTAATGAAAATGAATGAGCTGATGCTTAATGGGAAAACCTCCGTGAATTTTACAAATAAAATGTACAGAAGCCAGACACAAAGGAATACATTCTCTATGATTCTATTTAGCTAACTATCAAAATCAAATCAAACTAATCTATATTTCTAGAAGTCAGGATAGTGATTACCTTTGGGGTTACTTCCAGGAAAGGAGCACGAGGAAGATATGGTGGGCTTCTGGTGCTAATAATGCTCTAGAGCTAGATTTGGGGTGTGGCCTAACATGACTATGTCAACTTGGTGAAAATATATCAAGTTACACAGTTATTTATACACTTTTCTGTATTATCTTCCACTAAATAAAATTTTTAAAGCTATCAATAAGTGTCATAGGCAGATGGAGGAGAGTGGATATTGAAAGATACTGGCAGGGAGATACAAATCCTGGCCTAAGAGCCTGTTTTCCACTAAAGAATTAGCAGCCCTTGATTTTAATTGTGCTCTATTTGTCATTTTCTCTGTGATCTTAGACTATTAATTTGAACTCTCTAATACCTGATTTTCTCATCTACAACAGGAAAATATCTTGTAGCTTTATTAGAAAGGTTAAATGAAAAATGTCCAGTAAAGCACTTAGAACAATTCTTGGTACACACTTGATAATCAACAAATACAGATTCCTTTGTGACTTCCTTCTCTTATCCAGTTAGCGCTCATGAAAGGCTGTTTGAAAATAGAAAATTTTTTTAAATCTAATTTTCTCCGCTTATTAACATCACAGGAAATTATTTTTCATATCCGTATCTGTGAACAAGATTTTTTATTGCAATAGGGGGAGAAACATGGCATGGGCTTGGCCTCAGTATCTTTTTTTAAAAAAAGATTTATTTATTTATTTATTTATTAGAGACACAGAGAGAGAGACAGGCAGAGGGAGAAGCAGGCTCCATGCAGGGAGCCCAACGTGGGACTCGATCCCGGGTCTCCAGGATCACGCCCTGGGCTGAAGGCGGCACTAAACTGTTGAGCCACCCAGGCTGCCCTTGGCCCCAGTATCTTAAACTAACCAGATTATAGAGAAGGATAGCCAGTATTTAAAACATAGTGTCCAAAGACCAGTGTGAAAATAAAGAACTTTATCTCAGGATTGGAAAGGAAGGATCAGATTCAGAGAGAGAAAGGTTATAGCAATGAAGAACAGGTATTAATTTAAATTTATTTTCCTTAACATAATCTTCTTAGCCATCACCAAGGAGAAGATCTGTTGCACAGATGGGAAAAAAGACCCCCCCCCCAAAAAAAAAATAAAATAAAATTGAATTAAAATAAAATTTTTAAAAGACCCACTGTTAATTTTGAAAAGAAACAAAATACAAAGGAAATTCCAAATGTTAAAGTCATTTTCGAAAAGCATATAGTTAATCAACAATTGAATTTATGGATTCCAGGATGGATCTATTCTGAAACTACTTGCTCTAGAAAATGGTATGATATTCTTGGCTCTATTCAAACCTCCACCACCCCTTTTTTTTTACATAACAGCAGAAGTTTTAGAGTAAAAGAAAATGCTAAACTATAGCATTTTGACTTGTGGGAAAGTGGCTAACTAGAAACGAAGGGGGAAAACCAATTCCTTTGAAAGAGAATATGCTGGCCATCTGCATATCTGGGGAGTCAGTAGGCTGTCAAATTTCCCCTACCTAAATGGACTATAAAGGAATACATGAAACTGCCAACATGCTTCCATACAGCCCTGTAGTTCAATACTCTGGGAGACAGTACTTCCATGAAATAAGAAAAGACAATGGAAACATTCTTAGCTTGGGTGATATTAGAAGGTGAGATAATCCCCTGGCTGAAATAAGTTCCCTGCATGTGAGACAATGGTCCTGGAATGTGAAGAACACAAATAAAGATCACAACTATAGCCACCACAATACAGCAGTATGGGTATCGGTAACAGACACCTAGATTTGGTGACAGCCAGGCCCTAAGACCACTTATTATGTCAAAGGTGATAGTTTATAATACTTGTCTTGAGTTTTCAGTAAAAACTGGGACAGACCTAGAATTCTAAGAAGCAAATGCATTGACAACATTCAGCTAAAAAGTAACACCTTATCACCTTGCACCACTCCAATTACACAGTTCTGATTCCTTGCTTTCTGGCTCTCCATCAGAGTCTAAGTTACAAATCAATAATTGCCATAGCTGATTTGACTTGTTTTCCTCAACTTCCTCCTTGGTCTTTAAGTACAGAGAGACATAGCCATGTGACCCTAGCTCATGGGTCAAATACAGTATACTGACTTCTTTCTCTTCATTCACTACTCAGTGATTCAATTGGAAAAGTGTGACCAAACCTGTCTAGCCCAATTTGTGCTTTATAAACCAGGTTGTTTATTGCTAATGTTCTGTTACTCCTTGGATATGTACAGATTTTTCCTCTTAATTTTGTCCCATTACTTTAATAGAGTTTTTTTTTTTTTTAGATTTTATTTATTTATTCATGAGAGACACAGAGAGAGAGAGAGAGAGAGAGAGAGAGAGAGAGGCAGAGACACAGGCAGAGGGGGAAGCAGGCTCCATGCAGGGAGCCTGATGCGGGACTCCATCCTGGGACTCCAGGATCACGACCTGAGCCAAAGGCAGACGCCCAACCCAAGAGCCACCCAGGCATCCCACTTTAATAGAGTTTAAAGCTATATTTAGCGGTTGTAATTGCCAAGATCACAGGTATGGCTTTTTGTTGTTATTGATGTTATTTTTCCCCGTTATTCCTCTGTATAAATAAGGAATAGAGGGGGAATGTTAAAACATTTTCTCAGATAGATTTTCATTACAATTGAATGGTGACAACTATAAGGGCATTTATTTTATCAGTAAAATAGAAACAAAACCATGGATGGCACATGGAAAATTAGATACCTTCCCTCTTAATGAAATGTACCTTTGTCTTGCCTCCATTCATCCTTCTTTCCTTCCCTTCTCTCCCTTTCTCCCTTTTGCCCTCTCTCTCTATTCCTATCCCTAAAATATGGAAAAAGATTCTGCATCGCTATGATGAGATCCCAGAAGTCAGAGGTAGAAAAAAATACGATCCATGGAAGAAGTCCTCCCAAGTCTTTATTTCCATTAGCAAACATTTACTACACTCTGGTATAATGGAGAATATACAGAATTAGAAGCTAAAGAACCTATGTAGTTACCCCAGGCCAAGTTTACTTAATCTCTCTTAATTGCTATACCCTCTGTGGTAATTTTGGACTAAAGTGGCTGTGAAGGAGGACTCTGGAAGTCAGATTACCTGAGTTATAAGTCACTCATGACTTTGTACTTTCAGTTTGACTTAAGGAAGTTACTGGTATCAGTGTCATTCTCTAGAAAATAGGAATGATAACAGTACCTACCTTATGGGGTTATGGAAATTAAATGAGTCAGGTTATGTAATGTACGCAGTGTCTCATATAAAGGAAGAGCCCAGGGAATGATTTTATCAGTAGTAGAGTAGCCATAACAATAATTTAAAAACGGAAAAGTATTATCTAAAATTTTAGTTCTTTTGAAGTTATTTCATGGGAGACATAGAATAATCAAAGTCTGGATATATAAGAAGATAAAGAACATGCTCTATTCATGTTACAGCCCTATAAATAGTGATTAAACTTATGATGAGACAGGATATTTTCATATAAAAATAATTATCAAGATCCAAGTACAGACTACGGGCAAAGCTATCCTTCCGACAAGTCCATGTAGCAAGACATGAGATAAGGGTGAAGTAGGAATACACATATCAAGTTCTAAGTCTCGTATATGGGATTGAGACACAGTGAACATTATTACAATAGAACAGTAAAAACTGAGCATCAGAGAATTAGAAGGGAGAAGATTTTAAGTTCGGAGGCACAACAGTAGCTAAGAGAAAGGATGAATTCAGTGTGCTATGTTAGAACTATCAAATGGGCAGGGGTAGAAAGGTCTCAGGAGCCATAAGAACAAGGGACATTTATGAGACAACCCCAGTGCTCCAATTTGCTTGAGTTCCATGGATTATCCCCCACGAATATGATGTAAATCAATTGATGTGTATATGTGCATGCATGTGTGTATGTACATATGTATGTCTCCATGTATTCTTTGCTTTCTGCACCAAATCTCTCCTAGAAAGTGTACCAAATCTCTCTTAGAAAATGTAAAATTAATATGTAATAGGCTCATATTTCCATGGTTGAAAAAAGATACTATCTTAGCAACTGGCTTAAATACAGGTAAATCAGGTATTTCCAAACCATATGAATTCTAGTGAGTGAAAATACAAATGAAAAAAATCAATTAAGGTTCTCTTTTTTAGCTATTATGATCACTGTGCATTTTAATAAGAATAGCTAATATTTACCAGTTGTTAAGAAAGTGTTAAGCACTACTACATGTACCTTTTATCTATTCATTTATTTATTTAATTTTCAAAACAATCCTCTGAGGTATATTCTATTTTACCCTATTAAGGAAACCAAGGCAACCAGTGAGTAGCAAGACACAACTAAGAAGTGGTAGAGCTGAAATGGGCAATGAGGTTCTGGAACCCAAAGAATTCCTACCCACTGCGACAAAGGTGTACATAATAATCATCTGTTGATCTCAGGAATGGTTAAAATCACAGACTCCTGAATCTCATATCCAGAAATTTTAAATCTATGCTAGGCCCAAGAATTTGCATTTCTAACAAGTTCTCAGGGATGCTGATGTTGTGTTCTACAGATCACACTTTGAGTAGCACCACTTTATATTATTTCAACTGTTGGATAAAAGAAAGTGAAATATCATAATATGGAAAAGGTGATCTCTCATTTTCAAAATGCTTAAAGTTCATTTCAAGGCAATATTCCAAAGCACTGATATGAAAATTATAGATTTAGTCCAAAAGTATAATCTTGTTCATTGAGTATGATGATAGAACTGTTGAACCTATACCAGTATTTAGGATTCAAACTGTTTTATTCTTTCTCAAATTATCCCAAGTATTTCCTCTGTGTGTATTTTCTGCATTGAATAACAACTTATGTGCTTAGCACAGTAATTGAAACATATCAATATTGTAAAGTACTTAATTTAAATTATAGGAGATAATCCACTTGGAAACATTTTAAAAGCCTCTTCTTAGACTTTATTGCAAAAATCCAACATGATAAACAACAACAACAAAATTGACACAAATCATAACCATCTTTAGTGTCTGTGGAAAGGGAAGAAAAGGAGTTACAGTTATCTTATAGAAAAAAAATCTGTTCAGTTCCTTTATGAGAAAAGTTCTAAATGTCGATGAAAAATAAATAATGCAGACTTCTCTTTCTGATAGGATGCAGTAGACATATCTTTCCCTATTCTTCTTACTAAGTACAATCAGAAAACCTTAACATTGTATTCAAAATAAACATAATAAGGTTTTGAAAAACAGAGGGGAAAAAGATAAACCAGCCAGGAACCTCAGAACCTACAGAATGACACAGTGGTAAGTTCTCTAGGTTTGCTTTCTGCTTTATGTCTACCAGACTTAGGACCGAAACAGTCAGCAACTCACAAACATCAATGGGTACAGGAAAAACAAAACAAAACCCCAAAGACTGCTCTATCTATCCAAAGAACCAAGAATGGAACAGTCTAGTAAGACAAAGCCTTCCAGATAACACCACTCTACACCAAACAGGGAGAACGAGCAAAGGCTGAGCAGGAGACCTACACTTCTACCCTCTCCAGGCTGTAATTGGGCACTTTAACAAGGGTAGTATCAGAGAAGACTAAGTAGGAAGCTGAGACTTTCACTCTAGCAAGTGGCAATGAGACCATACCTATAGGATTAGTGGAGATGATATGGATTATGGATTTTTAGCCCAATCAGCAGTAATAAGGTGTCCCAACTCTGCTGAGGCAGGGTCATTGAAGACCAAGTAGAATCAGGATTTTCACCACCACCCCGGGGTAAAGGCCACCCCCTCTTCTTGCTATTGTGTCAGTGGAAGCCACATGGGAACCAGTAACAAAGCAGTCCTATTCCTCACAGCCAAGGTAGTAACCAGGTAATCCTAGAGTAGTTAGAACTCCTATCTCATCCAGCAGTAGTGAGGAGCCTGCCTTTTCCTAGGGTGTAAAAAGAGGCTGAGTGGGAAACCTGGATTTCTACCCCACCTCAAAGTAATGAAGCCATACATCCCTTCTCCTGTTGGAACAGTCATAGAAGAAACCAGTTAAAACAAAAGTCATAAATCAGATCGTAAGTCTTATAACAAACTACATAAAATGACCAGGTGTCAATTGAAAAATCACTGGTCATAACAAGAGTCATTTAAATCTCTTCTTAAATGAAAAAACAACCAGTAAACACCAATGCTAAGGTGATAGGAATGTTAAAATTATCAGACAAAAAATTTAAAGCCACCATCATAAAAATGAGTCTAATAAGAAATTATGAACACACTTGAAATAAATTTTCAAAATCTCACCTAAGAAATAGAGAAATATTAAAAAGAACCAAATGGAAATACTGGAATCAAAACATGCTTAGAAATAGTATAGATCAATTATGTATATCATGTAATATACAGAGTAACCACTGAAAAAGCTATATGAAACAATATACTCAAAAATCACTGCAGATAAATCAAAATTTTATTCCAGAAAATAATCAAGTAGCCCACAGGAAGGTAGGGAAAAGAAACTGAGTAATAAAACAAAAAGAGAACAAACAGAAGACAAAAATAAAATAAAATAAAATGGCATATTTAAGCCCTAACATATCTATAATTACATTTAATGTAAGTACTTTAGGTATACCTAGCAATTATAGAGATTGGCAGAGTAGATTCAAAAACATGACCCAGCTATATGCTACCCATAAGAAATTTATTCCAAATATAACCGTATAGAAAGGTTGAAAGTAAGAGGATAAAAACATATTTATTATGCAAAAATTAATCACAGGGAAGCAAAATGGCTATTTTAGTATCAGATGAATTAGACTTCAGAGCAAAGAAAATTAGAAGAAACACAGAATGACACTATATAATTTATAAAAGGGTGAATCCATCAAGAAGACATAGCAACTCTAAATGTGTATTCACCAAACAACAGAGAAGCATGATATGTAAAGCATGAAGTGATAGAACTGAAAAGTCAGACCCAGATATATGGAGTCTTCAACACCACTCTCTCAGAAATTGATACAACTAGATGCAGATTCAGCAAGAATATAGAAAAACTCAAAAGCAGCATAGGATATAATCACATTTACAGAGAAGCTTTTCAAGTTTCTATGGGATATATACCAAGAAAGACTATATACAAAGACACAAAATAAACCCTTATCATATCTAAAAGAATTGATATTATACAGGATGTATTCGCTAACCACAACTGAGTCAAATTAAAAATCAGTAACAGAAATGTAACAGGAAAATCTCCAAATATTTGGAAGCTAAACAGCACACTTCTAAAGAACCCATCTGTCAAAGAAGCCCAAGGGAAATTTAAGAAAAAAAAATAAACTTAATGAAAATGATAATATGACAACAATATTCATGGTATATAGCTGAAGTAGTGGTAAAAAACTAATCTATACACTAAATTCATATGTTAAAAAAGAAGAAGTGATTCAAATAAATAATCTAGGCTTCCACTTCAAGATCCTGGAAAAAGAAGGCAATATAAATCCAGAGCAAACAAAGTAAGGAGATCATAAAGTTAAGAACAGAAATCAATGAAATTTTTAAAAATGACAGAAAAGTCAATGAAACAAAAAGTTGTTTCTTTGAAATTATAACATAAAACTGACAAATCTCTAGCAAGACTGACAAGGAAAAAAGACAAAAGATACAAATTGCTAACACTAGGAATGGAGTGGGATATCACTACAGATCCTATAGATATCAAAGGATACTAAGACAATACTACAAATAACTGTATACATATACATTTTAGACCTTAAGTGATGTAAAATAAATCCTTAAAAACTCCCCAAACTACCGCAACTTACCAAATATGAAATATAAAATTCAGATAACCCTATACCTATTAAGGAAAATAAATTAATAATTTAAAGACTCATACCTCTCAAAATCTCCAGGCCCAGGTGGTTTCACTGGAAATTCTACCAAGATTTTAAAGAAGAATGAATCAATAATTCTTTACAATATCTTCCAGAAAATGGAAGAGGAGGGAACAATATCCAACTGATTTTATGAAGCTAGTATTACCCTCATACAAAACTAGATAGAAAGTATAAAATTAAAACAAAAAAGAGAAAGGATGTAATAATATCCTTCACTAATATAGTCAAAAATCCTTAACAAAATGTTGGCAAATAGAATTTAGCAACGTGTGAACAGAATTATACAACATTACCAAGTGGGGCTTATTCTAGGGAAATACAGTTGGTTTGATATTTGAAATAAATCAACATAATCCACCATATTAATAGGTTAAAAAAGAAAAATCATATGATCAAATCAATAAATGCAGAAAAAGCTTTTGATAAAATTCAGCATACATTTATGATTAAATCTCAGAAACAGAAGAATAGAAGGAAACTTTCTTAACTGATAAAGTCAAGAAAAAGGAATAATAAGCACATAGGTCAGAAATGAAAATGGTGTGCCTGGATGGCTCAGTCATTTGAGCTTCCAACTCTTGGTTTCAGCTCAGGTCATGATATCATGAGTTGTGAGACTGAGCCCTGTGTCAGGTTCCATGCTCAATGGGGAGTTGCTTGAAGAGTCTTTCCCTCTGCCCTTCCCTCCACTTGCTCACTCTCTCTTTCTCAAATAAATAAATAAATCTTTAGAAACAAAGAAACAAAAAAATAAAATTATCTTCATCTCCATATAACATGACTGTTTACATAGAAAAATCACAATGAATCTGCAAAAATGTCTAAAACTAACAAGTGTATTCAGCAAAATCTCAGGATATAAGAAAAACATACACAAATCAATTGTGTTCCTATATGCTAACAATGAACACATAGACATTGGACTTAAAATATATTATCATTTACAATCACTCAAAAAAAACACTAAGATTCTAACCAAATATGTACAGTGTTTGTATACTAAAAACTACACAATGCTGATGAAGAAATTTTAAACTCTAAATAATTGGAGAGTCATATCATGTTAATGGATGAGAAGATTCAAAAGAGTAAATATATCAACTCTCCTCAAACTGACACACAGACTTAGTGAAATGCTGGAGTTTTTATAGTTAGAATGTTTTAGCTATAAAACTTCAAGGACTATAAACCAGGATTTTGTCTTCATGTCTATACACATCTGGAAATATATACAACATATTCTTCTTTTGATTGAAATATTTATCCATCTTTTCCTCCATACATTTATTCAAATTCAAAACAAAACAAAGCATATTGAAAGCCTATTAATGTATATGCCAGGCAATGTTCTAAGCACAGAGAACACCTATGGGAAAATAGACAAAATCCTCACCATCATAGATTTTTCTCTGCCCTCCCTCTCTTATCTGCTTAAGACTTGCTTCCTTTGGGTACAAGTGAACTCAATGAGATATTTCAGCTTTATTATCTAACCAATGTTGAAAGGCATTGGAGCTCAGTGGAGTTGAGAGAGTAGTAAGGAAATATCTACAGTCCATTTATTTATTAGAAAAAGTAGATTAATAGAGGCACTTTGGAGGGCATCACATCTCTGAATACTAACATACTCCTATGCCTCAGATGTCAACTAGAGAAGAATCCAAAAGCTTTCTTACACTGGCAAATTAAAAATCAAATGTATCTTGGTGGCTATCACAAAGGGAGTATCATAGGTTTGACATCTAGAATCTGCTGGACCTGAAGCTAAATTCATACCTTTTATTCTGATGATATATTAAATTTCTCTCTTTCTTGTTGTTCATATTGGCACTTTGTCTAGAGTCTGAAATGAAGTTCACAAATGGAAACACAATGTTGCCTCAAAACTAGCTGAAAATCCACCTTTCCTCTATTTTATCCTAAAACAGTGTTTTAGGAGCTTATATATCAATTATCTACATACCAGACATTATTCTAAGCACTTTGTAGTCATTAACTCATTTAAACATCATGATAAAAATTATGAAATAATACTTATGATAAATCCAATCTTGCTGTCATCTTACAGCAGGGAAAGTGAAGGTGAGGGAGAGAGAGACCGAGAGACTTGTCCAGTGTCACATGGCAAGTGACTGGTGGAACCAGGACTTATGCCTGGGCAGCATGGCCTCACAGTCCATGCTCTGAATACCATTCTAACTCATGGTCTTATCAGTACATGAACTTCATATTGGCTCCCTTTTAGATCTACCTCTAATGACAAATTTTTCTTCACTCAAATTTTACTTAGATCTCTGTTTGATTTCAGGACATGTATAACCTTATTTAAAATTAGAAAACAGAAACTGATATGGAATATACCAGCCAATTTTTATTTCTCACTTAGTCAATAAAGAACATTTAGTAACTTTTTCTCTAATCAGAAATATGGCAAGTGAGGTATTGGGACTGGAACTGGGTTTATTTGGATGAAAGAGTTTTAGAATATCAATTTGGCCACTATTTCTAAATGGGTAGCAGAAGGTGGGGTCCTTGACATTATCCCCTGAAACTTGCTGATAATGTTTCTTATTTCAATTATTCAATTGAATGTATATTAACATAAGGTCACTATCCCCCTTTGCAGTATATTCATCCTCATTATGGTTCCCTTCATTTGTGCTGTCTTAAATGCCAGTGGAATTTAATTGGGCAATGATAATAAAAAGACAATAATTTCCAACATGTTCATGGCAAAGAAGTCATAATTCCAAGTTTGTATCTTTCTGATTTCATTAAAGAATGCATCACAATGTTAAAAGCAATTTGCTTTGCTACCAGAAAAAAAAAAAAAGACGAACATTTGTTAATAATTTTCTTGAAAAAAATTAAGATTAATTCAAGGCTGTTTCCAGTGTCATTTTCCCTTATTACTTCATAAGTGTAAGAGAAGGATGAAAGTGGAGCTCCTACTTTACCAATAGCCCATTTTATCTATGCTACCACCCATAAGGAGTGCACCGTTAATAGTTATAAAAATTATGAATCATTGCAGTGCTTGTGAGTTGTGATTCTAGAGTTAGTTTTGCTTTCTTTTTAATTTTCCACATGGGTAATTTTTTAATAAGAAAGAAGGCAAAAACAGATGAAGAAAGCTGGAGAAGCGCACCCACATCTACATTTACATCTGAGATGAAAAGGATGGTGTGAAAATTCATCAGTAATGACACAATCACTGTGATCATTAAAGTGAGGGCACACAGAGGTGATGAGATAAACCTGGCATTAGCTGGACTGAGGAGGAAGACCATGTTTTTGTGTGTTGGGTTGTTTTGTTGAATCCATTCAGTTGTTCTCTAGCAGATCTTCAAATGTCAATTGTATTAAGAATTAACCCATTCTGAAAATAATAATGATTCTTTATATTAATAAACTCTTGAATTGATGCCATCCAGTCCTGATGAATCAAAAATGTCCAATTAGGCTTAAAACATCTTTAGAAATATTTAGCCTATTTAGGTATTATTTACCCTATTTCAAAGGAAAAATGTCCATTTCAGAGGAAATGGTTATTCATCCACTCTTTATTCAAAAAATCATTCCATAAATAGCTATTGAGCACCCACTCTATGCATCAGATATTTGATTCAGGATGAGCACCAAGGGGCAGGAGACAGAGGAGGGAAAGGCAAAGTAAAAAAAAAATTGAATTTTGGAAAATGTTCTTCAGGAACTTAAATCCTAGGCATGGAAAGTAAAATAATAAAATTAGGCCAAGTATGACTAAGAGTCAGATGAATGGCATATAGTGAATCAGATAATAATTATCATAGGAGCAGAGGTGAATTTGGCATAAAGGTAACAAACCTCCAACTTTAGGGTCCTTTACTTGGAAGGATATTCACCCTTTTAACTTAACTTGTATATGCAATTTTAAAATGTTTTTTCTGAAAGTGGGACCCTCAAGTGGTATAAGTTTCAGTTCCCACAGAATGTAGATCTGTCTCTGTAAAGGGATCCAGAACAGCAGAACAACAATCATCTCAAGATTTTTCTCAATGAAGATGCCTTCTTTGCATCTCTGTAAATATATTTTGGTCATGACTAGTGGTTATCTGTTTTCTGTCCAGCTGCTAGCCTTTAGGATCCTTAAAGAACTAATTTGATTTGGTTTACTATATATATATATATATATATATATATATATACACACACACACACACACACACACACACACAATTTTTTGCAAGAGATACCTGGGGCTGGCCTTCAAATCTGAACATAAAGAAAAACTTCAAGGCACATCTCTATCATAAAAAATAAAAAATATCTAGAGAAGAACAAGTATTGGTCACCAAATTGAGCCCAACTCTTCCTGGAACCAGCAAAAGAATTCAATACAGAACTAAAAGTCTTGCTTGGAGATAAGGTGTAGAGTCTATGTACACAATTCTTTATATGCCCTCAAATAAGTCAGGAGTAGTCCCAGAGCCAAAGGCAGGACTGAAGAAGGGAGACGGCATTTCACGATGACTATTTCAAAGTTGATAGGAATATAGGGACAAGGAATCCAACTGATCATTACAAGACATTAATGTAAATTTCATGTATAAATATAAATATATATGTATAAACTGAAATTAATTCTAGTCCATTTATTCCTTTGTTTTATGGCTTCCTGACTTTGTCGTTCTTAGAAGGATCTCATATACACTGATATTTTTTTATTCTAGGATTTTATAGTTTATACATAAGATGCTGATCCCAAAATTATTTTAGCACAAGTTTTTAAAAAGATGTTCATCTTCTTTCTTTCTCCAGGTGTCTAATAAATTTTACCAAAATAATTCATTTAAAAATTTGTTTCTCAATGCAACCTTAATGTATACTAAATTCCCAGAAATATTTGGATATATTCTTAGAAATTCTATTCTACTCCATCCATAATGCTGCATCATTTATCCATGCATGAGTATAAATTATTTTAAATATTATAGTTTTAAAGTATGTTTAAATATGCATTAGGATTATTCACTTGCTGCCCTTTATTCACAATATTTCTTTAAATTTCTTTGCTGTTCTTGGCTGCTTCTATCTTATTTGAAGTTCTGATATGTGATGTTTCCTTTGTTTATATAGAATTGAATGTACAGATATGTTAGACATTTCTTTGTTCTTTAATCATTAATTCAAATCAGATATTTGCTTTCAAAACCCCGTTACCCATATTTGAGTTTTTTTCAGGCTTTTAAAAACATCATCTGTCTAAATTGCTTAGAAAATCTTTATGATACACATTGCTAAAATGTAGATTTGGTTATAAAATGCCTGCCAGTCAAATCCATCTTCCATGATGAAGGAAGGCTCTCTCTTACGTACTGTGGAAAGCTTAAAATGAAGGTGTCATCCTTGTCCCTCAAAACCACTTTAATAATGGTTTCCTACTGTTACAGAACTCTACCATCTTATTGAAGTCAGCTGTTTTCCTGAGAGCTCCATTACCTGTGGCTGTTTTCATTCACACACATTATTAAACAACAACAAGCTAAAGCAAAATTCTCTAAATTAAACCAAAGCAAATCCTTCAATAAGTCAAAAAGAAGTATTGTGATTTAAAAATAAAAATAATTGTATCTCATTCTATTTTATAAGGTTTCTAAAAACTAACTTGCTACTAATTATATCTTGTGTTTGCTTAGAATGAATAATTAATATTAATAAACTATTGTCATGTTTTTGCCTGATCTTATAAAACAAATAACATTAGCTTATCTATTAATGTTATGTTTACACCTATTCTTGACCCCAAAAGAATTTGATACATAATGTGTTTTTATTGAAAGTTAACTTAATAAAAAGTAAATTAATGAAATAAAGGAAAAGTTTTGTATTATTATTTGCTGAGCTTTCTTCTTACATTTTGTTCAATTCTGGGCAATATATGAAAATTAAAATTCCTGGCTCACTTGAGCTGTAGCAGAATCAAAAAGCAGTATGCTCAGCATAGGCTTAAAATATGCTATTTGTTTACCCTTCTCATTAATTTCTTAACTAACTCTCCAACAAACATCAAAAAGATTCATTTGAAAACTGTGACTTGACATATAATAAACCCAATTAAAAAACACTCACACACAGAGATACATACACACACATTTACACATTTGTGCAGCTCTTAATGGTGCCAATAAATCAACTCAAAACTATAAAAAAGTAATTAGGAACAAAGAAATGACCTGTCTTGATGTTGCTTTTTTTCTCAATATGATTCTAACTCGATTATACATGCATATCTAATTACTACATCTGATGACCTATGGTCATAGCTTGATTTCTGTATTACAAATGGCCTGACATTTAATTAGTTTGTGTGATTAAATTATGTAAATATCTACATGGTGACCAAATGATTAAAACTTTTTTTTACCTCCAGTTTCTCAGCAATGGAGTTAACTATATCTGCCCACATATACAGTATGTGATCAGACTCATACAAAAATCCTTCCAAGTGAAAGAAAACTACAGTTATTCAAATTAAGATTGAAAGATACATCATTGAGTAGATCTTAAAAGAGGTGCAGTGGAATAGTGTAGGACTTCAATCATTGCAAAAACTTCAAACCTAAATTATAATAACAAGGACAGTTCTGGTAAACCAGTTTTCCATTTCTCATTTATTCTCATTTCATTCTCTTAGGAATGGATGACTATATATATATATATATATATATATGTATATATATATATATACATATATATATAATATAATTCAAATCAGATATTTGCCATATATTATATATATATATTTGAGTATGTGTTTATTATAAGAAATGACTAATTTATATACATTTTAATTAAATTTCAGTGATTGCCGTCATGACATCAAGTTTATTTCTGGCTTTCGTGCATCCCAAGTCAACTATGGATTCTTCACAGCTTGTCGCCTGAATTGCAACAGTTCTACTCTCAAAGCTCTGGTACAAGCATCAGTGAATTCAGGTGTTCTCAAACTGCAAAATGTGAATATGTTGTGAATCCCAATGAGACCTGAAGAATAGTAAGGAGAAAATGACCCCCACCCCCATTTACATAATCAAGTTGAATGAAGCAGGGAACAATGGTTTTCTCTTAAAAGAGGTCTATATTAACATAGGACATCCTCTTGCCATCCTAGAAGCATGTTATATACACCTGTCTCATTCATCTTTACCCCATCCATATGAAGGTAGTGAGTACAGAAGCTCCTAATTATTCAGAGACAGTAATAAAAAACAAAAAAGTTACACTGAAATCTACTACCAATTCTGAAATCTCACTTAGCCAATGCATTCAATGACAGCTCAACCAGAGATTTATTTCCATAATAGATAAGAACAAAGTTAACTGATATTTGAATCTCAAACATATAAAACTACTTGTCTAGAGAAAGAAAACTTCACAAATTTGACTTTGATCCAATAGTAGGTTACTTCTTAAACTGCTAACTATATGACTGTCAGGATTAAATGATTTACCTTAAAAACAGTAAGTTACTTGATGAAACCTCCACATCCTCCAGAAGATAAAAGAAAAGTACATGTAAACCGAATTTCTTTTCTCCTAATTTTATAGCAAAAGTGTTAAAATGCTTCAAATTGTCAGTTATCTGAAAACAATGGATGTAAGCAATCTAGAAACTAATGAATCTATAATCAGGGAAAGTCATGGCTCTAAAGGAGAGAATGATGAAAATAAGGGGGGTATTAGTAAAAGCAGAGAAAAAAGCAAGCCAAAAACTTTGAAGAACAACAAATAAGAAGAGAGAAACAAGATATGATTCAATTAAAGATTATAGAATTAGAAGGTGGAAATGATTAAAAATAATGGACTCAATGTAAACTCAATGAATTTAAAATGAAAGAAGCTTCAAGTCCAAAATGGAAGAATGAAGACCTACATATATCTCATGTCCCTCAGTAAATACATTGAGATAAAAGCATAAACATATAAGAAAAAACAAACTTATAAAAAATGGGAATCATCATCAGGCAAAAGATGTTAACAAACTTCAGAAAATTACAAAATACATGACACAGTGAAGTAGGGATAAGCTGATAACCCTTCTCTAGAAAAAGGTCAGAGAGTAAATATTTCAGTCTTGAAGGACCATACAGTCTGTCATAAATACTCAATTTTGCTGTTGTAGCACAAAACACCCATCAATCATATCTAAAAGGATGAATGCAGTTGTTTTCCAATAAAACTTCACCAAAACAGACAGGTGGCCCATGGCTATAGATTGCCAACCCCTTCAATGAAAAACATTTCTGCAGTCACGGTATTAGCCACTCTGCTGATCAAAGATCCATAATTTCTGAGCTGAAAGATAAAAGAAAAAACAGAGTAAAATGTGAAAATAAAGGGAAGAAGATTTTACAAGGCCTCACTATGGAATAACAGTGCTAGTTACTCCTTCTTTAATCCTCTGTACACATAAAAGTAGACAACTCAACAAAATCCCTAAGGAGAAAAAGGTGAAGTTTCTTCCTAAAGAAACTGTGTGATTTCTATCAGTAGTGTTGATATCTTAAACAAAGCCCTCTTCTTCTGGCATTTGGATCGTGTTTATCCTGAATTCAAGTCTGACCTCTTATATACACTGTGCATCAATTCAGTTAGACTGCCTACACTGGAAAGATGCCCACTGTAAAACAGATGAAACTGTTCAATACTGAACAAAACCCACAACACCTACACTGTGTTGAATATGAAAAAGTAAGCAGCGATCATCAGACGTGCGAAAATCTAATTGAACAAATGAGAAAGACCAAATTGTCCCCAAAGTAAACAAATAATACAAGAAATTAAAATTAACTTTTTAAAAAATATACAGTATGAAAATTTAAGAAGACATTATACATTCAAGAAACAAAACAAAACAAAAAAAAGAAAACAAAACAAATATCAGGGACCATGAAAGAATTCTCCAAGATTAAAAAACAGTTTTAAAAAATTCAATAGAGTGGCTGAATGATAACTTCAAATTACTACACCAGAAAATAATTAAATAGGAGAAATAAGGGGGGAAGCGTCTGCGTGGCTCAGTCAGTTAAGCGTCTGACTCTTGATTTTGGTTCATGTTATGATCTCAGGGATGTGTAATCGAGCCCTATGTTCTCTCTCTTCATCTTCCTCTGCCCTCTGCCCACTTCACCCCTGCTTACACATGAGCACTTTCTCTCTCTCAAAAAAAAAAAAAAAAAAAAAAAAAAAGAGAAATAAGAGCTAACATTGGTAAATGCTACACATGCCAGGCATTATTATAAACAGGCTTCCTGTTATCAATTCACTTAATCCTCTACATTACTAAAAGCTAGCTTCTATTATTTTCAATTTACAGGTAAGAAAACAATTACCTATTGTTTTATGATATATAAAAGGTACATATATAAACCATATCCTCTTCATTCATTCATGAGTCAGTGGACATTTGGGCTATTTCCATAATTTGGTTACTGTTAATAGTGGTACTGTAAACATTGGGGTGCATTTACCCCTTTGAATTTGTATTTTTGTATCCTTTGGGTAAATATCTAGTAGTGCAATTGCTGGATTGTAGGGAAATTCTATTTTTAAATTTTTGAGGAAACTCCATACCATTTTCCAGAGTGGCTGCACTGGTTTGCATTCCCACCAACAGTGCAAGACAGACTCTTAATTACAGAGAACAAACTGGGTTGATGGAGGGAGGTGGGTGGGAGATGGGCTAGATGGGTGATGGGGATTAAGGAGGGCACCTGTTATGAGGAGCACTGGGTATTGTATATAAGTAATGAACCACTGGATTTTACTCCTAAAATCAATATTGACCCCTGCTATTAACTATCATATTCGAAAGGTGAAATACATGAGATATGGACAAAATAATCAGGAGCCTAATATTATACCACCAGGAAGTTATTCAAGAATAGAAAAACAAAACATAAACACGGTGAAATCATCACAAAGAAAATGTCTTTGAAGTGTAAAAGAAAATGTATTTTCAGATTTAAATGATCTAAGAATTGCAAAGAGGATGATTAAAACAATGTCTTACACTTTAAAAAAAACTCAAAATGGATGAAAGATCTAAATGTGAGACAAGATTCCATCAAAATCTTAGAGGAGAACACAGGCAACACCCTTTTTGAACTCGGCCACAGTAACTTCTTGCAAGATACATCCACGAAGGCAAAAGAAACAAAAGCAAAAATGAACTATTGGGACTTCATCAAGATAAGAAGCTTTTGCACAGCAAAGGATACAGTCAACAAAACTAAAAGACAACCTACAGAGAAGATATTTGCAAATGACATATCAGATAAAGGGCTAGTTTCCAAGATCTATAAAGAACTTATTAAACTCAACAGCAAAGAAACAAACAATCCAATCATGAAATGGGCAAAAGACATGAAGAGAAATCTCACAGAGGAAGACATGGACATGGCCAACATGCACATGAGAAAATGCTCTGCATCACTTGCCATCAGGGAAATACAAATCAAAACCACAATGAGATACCACCTCACACCAGTGAGAATGGGGAAAATTAACAAGGCAGGAAACCACAAATGTTGGAGAGGATGTGGGGCAAAGGGAACCCTCTTACACTGTTGGTGGGAATGTGAACTGGTACAGCCACTCTGGAAAACTGTGTGGAGGTTCCTCAAAGAGTTAAAAATAGACCTGCCCTACGACCCAGCAATTGCACTGTTGGGGATTTACCCCAAAGATACAGATGCAATGAAACGCCGGGACACCTGCACCCCGATGTTTCTAGCAGCAATGTCCACAATAGCCAAACTGTGGAATGAGCCTCAGTGTCCATCGAAAGATGAATGGATAAAGAAGATGTGGTTTATGTATACAATGGAATATTACTCAGCAATTAGAAATGACAAATACCCACCATTTGCTTCAATGTGGATGGACCTGGAGAGTATTATGCTGAGTGAAATAAGTCAATCAGAGAAGGACAAACATTATATGGTCTCATTCATTTGGGGAATATAAATAATAGTGAAAGGGAATTGAAGGGAAGGGAGAAGAAATGGGTAGGAAATATCAGAAAGGGAGACAGAACATAAAGACTCCTAACTCTGGGAAACGAACTAGGGGTGGTGGAAGGGGATGAGGGCGGGGGGTGGGAGGTTAATGGGTGACGGGCACTGAGGGGGGCACTTGACGGGATGAGCACTGGGTGTTATTCTGTATGTTGGCAAATTGAACACCAATAAAAAATAAATTTATTATAAAAAAAATCTCATTAACTTGAAACATCAAAGATAACAAGGAAATCCTAAAAATGTCTATTAAAAAAGAAATTCCAAGTTAAAGGCCTAACCCAGTAGGACAATTGAGGAAATTCTCAGGATGACAGCTATGCAAAAGGCTTAGAGAACGTACAGTCCTGGATAAAGGAGGAGGACACAATATTTTTGAAGCAATTATCTGGGGAGAATAGAGAAATTCAGTAATATAAAACATGATTAAGTTTCCAGATTAACTAAAGGCACATTATTTTTTTTTTTTTTATAAACATCAACAAAAACCAAAGACAATTAGAAAATCTGGGGGAAAAAGAATGGAAAGGAAAAGAAAAAAAATGTAAAAGTCATAAAGAAACATGATTTTTTTTTAAAAATTTCAAACATATGGATTTTCCTGTAATTTTTCATGCTATTGACTTCTAGAAAAATGCCATTGTCATTAGAGAATATACTCTGAATGACTGTTGTAATCTGGTATTTGATGAGTCTTGCTGTTTGATCCATTTATGGTCACTTTTCATAAAAGTTCCATGTGTGCAGAGAATCATTACTGTGCACTTGTTGGATACAAATTATTTTTATATTCATTAGGTAAAAACTGATAATCATTACTTAAATCTTTACTGATTTCTGAAAGTAGTTAAAATCCCCCACTATGATTATCAATTTGTCTATATTTACTTTTTTGCCAAACATATTTAATATATTTTGGGGCCCTATAATATAGCTTCATTGCATGAGCATTACTCATTTCTCTGGGACTCCAAATAAAGGTATGACATATCTGATCATTCCTTTAATGCTCTTGTCCATAATTTTCTACCATTTAAGCATAGAAATCTATGCTTTAAAAAACTGCTTTACTTTTTCCGATCTATTTTTTTTCATTCACTACTTTCCAACATCCTATCTAATGTAATGTACACACTGAATTATTTCAGTTATTGTGCTGTTCAGACCTCAAATTTTCATTTGGTACCTATTCAAATCTTCTATTTTATTTTCTACAGCTCCAATTTCCTGTTTTATTTATAACTTTGGCTTTTGTTCTTTGAGCATAGTAAGCAGTCTGAGCCTGACAGTCTCAAATATCTAAAGTCTTTGTGAATCTTTCCATTCTCTGCAGTTTCTGCTGGTTATTATTCATGGTGTCTTATTCCTTTGAGTGTCTCATTACCTTTGACTGTGTCTTGGACATTTTATTGTAAAAATTATTCATAGGAATAATTTGAGGCATGAGATGATGACAAATCCCTCCAAACAGGTTCTGTTTTGTTTTGCTTGGCAAGGTGTTAAGGGTTCCACTAGTCTGGGATGACTTTAATCAACAGAGATTCCCTAGATCACCTAGATAATGTAAAAACCAGGCTGCAAGTTTATTTCCAAAGTCTACCCATATCCTAGGGTATAGCTTTTGGGGTCTCTGCTTGAAGTGAAAGTGGCTTTACCGGTGTCTCTACATTTGCTGGGCCATAGGTATGTACTTTTGATCCCTCCTAACCCCATGAAGTTGCCAAAGTAGTTGAGTTTGACAGGTCATTTTTGGATTTAAACAAAATAAAACAAAACCCATTAGCCAAAGCAGCTTTATGTGCTAAGCTAATCTATCTGAGTTCTTATCCTCTCCAAGATTTTGGTTTAGAACGTCCTCACTGTATCCTTAATTCGTTAATGCTTTTAAGAATTTTTTAAAAGATTTTATTTATTCACGAGAGACATAGAGAGAGAGAGAGACAGAGAGGCAGAGACACAGGCAGAGGGAGAAGCAGGCTCCATGCAGGGAGCCCGACACGGGACTTGATCCTGGGTCTCCAGGATCACGCCCTGGGCCAAAATCGGTGCTAAACAGCTGAGCCACCTGGCTGCCCAAGAATTTTTAAATATATTTTATGTAACATGTTGGTTGTCCTAAGCAGTATGACAGGTCCAAATTGCTCTGACAACCTTTCCGTAGAGCTTAAAATATTGTGTTTCATTGCTTATATTTCTTGTTAACCAGTAGCTCTCCCTGTACACAGACAACTGCTTTAATGTTCTATGTCCATGTCTCAGAGGAAAAATGCACAGCACAGTGCAAAGAATAAAAAGTCAAATTATTTTATTTTGCATTTTAACAGCCTTGATCAGGATAAATATGCATTAGTTTTGGCAGATGACACATTTAAGATCAAAACTATTCACTCACCATCTGGGCATATGTCCCTCAAGTGAGCTGAAGAAGTGAGTCAATGGGAAATCTACAAAGTAAGATCTCAGTCAATGTGCCCCCAAGAAGAGCCTGTTCCCTAAAACCTGAAAAACCTCCTCAGTTGCTTGGTCAAGTACCCAAATTTCAAGAAGAAGAAGGTAGTACAAAGAATCAGGAAAGTCATATAGGTTTATAACCAAGTAGAAACCAAGAAAGCAGTTAGATTATGGAGTCCCACCCCTAAACACAAAGTCTCACTCCTTGTGACAAAACAGTAAGAGTTAAAAGGTCCAGGTAATGAGTCTAGGAAACAGCCTGAAACAGTGTCCCAGGTTTGCCCCTTGGCAGTTAAATGATGCTCATACATCTTCATAATTTAAGGAGGCAGTGAAGGATTTTTGATAGGCCTAATCAAAAGCCCATAACCCCAAGTGGATTGAAAACATATTAATTATTCCTTGCAACCCAGAGAGAAGAGAAAGTTATTGTCAGGGATCTGGACTTGTACAAGTCTTGCTAGAAGAAGAGTATAGAGCTAATGAGTGATCTGCAGGGACTGATGACCAAGTACCAGATAGGATAGTGTTCATCTCTGCCAAGACGAAAATGGACAGATGTCCTCCTAAAATAAGGTTTACTCCTTCCTCTAGGTTTTCAACATATTAAGTGATCCCTTTTCATTGGGAAACATACTCAGTGGTCCTGTTAAGATAATAACCTTTTAAAATTGTAGTGAATTGTACATAATAAAACATATTCTTGGCTTGTACGTTATCTTTGATCTCTCTCTCATTTCCACATTCCTGTGTTGTATTAGTCTCCAAAGGCTGCCATAACAAACAAAGTGCCACAAGTTGAGTGGCTTAACCAACAGAATCGTATTGTCACCCAACTCTGCAGGCTAGAAGCCCTAGATCAAGGTGCTGGCATGTACAGATAGTCCTTCTAAGGGCTGGGAGGTGGAATCCCTGCCACATCTCCTCCTAGCATCTAGGTTTGCCGGCAAATCCCTGGCATTCCTTGGCTTGCAGACTTAGCATCCCAGTCTGATCTCTGTTTTCATCTTCATGTGCCATTCACCCTGAGTCTCTTCACATAGTCTTCCCTCTGTGCAGGTCTATCTCTGTGTCCAAATTTCCCCTTTTCATAAGGGCACCAGTCAAATTGGATTAGGTCCCATCTTAATGACTTCATTTTAAATTATCTCTATAAAGACCCTATTTCCAAATAGGGCCACATTCTGAAGTCCTGGGGGTTAGAACTTCAATGCATTTTTTTATAGGATACAATTCAACCCATAACATATACCATCACTCACTTTCACCCCAACCCTAATTAGCACCTCATCTCTGGTCCTCACATTAGAAGTGGGGGGAGTACATCAATTTGACACATTATGTGATAATGAAAAAAGCAGAAAATTTATGTTTGAAATTTTTATTTATTTAAAGCCATACATGAAGAACCCAAGACAAGTGGCTATAATTCTTCTATGATACCCATTCTCTGACCCCTGACAAATATTTAAAAGTAAAAAAATGGGGATCCCTGGGTGGCGCAGCGGTTTGGCGCCTGCCTTTGGCCCAGAGCGCGATCCTGGAGACCCGGGATCGAGTCCCACGTCGGGCTCCCGGTGCATGGAGCCTGCTTCTCCCTCTGCCTGCTTCTCCCTCTGCCTGTGTCTCTGCCTCTCTCTCTCTCTCTCTCTCTCTCTCTCTCTCTGTGACTATCATAAATAAATAAAAATTTTAAAAAAATTAAAAATTAAAAGTAAAAAAATGGGTAGATTTGGAGTCTCCATACTGTTAAGATTGTCAAATACTCTATCTAATAGAATCAATTAACTATTCTACTTTCCCCACTCCAAAACACTTATTAAGCTATAGAAGATTGATACATTTCTTTTGGTCATGATTCCCACTGCTATCTGTTTTGGTGGGGAAAAATAAAAATATAGCATGAATAAGACTGAGTATATGGCTGCACTGTAGCAGAATGGTGTTAGCTATTAAAAATGGTGGGGAGGGTGTCTGGGTATCTTAGTTGGTTAAGTTTGGTTAAACATCTCCCTCCCGCTCAGGTCATGATCCCTGGACCCACTCCACGGGAAGCCTCTCCCTCTGCCTGCTACTCCCCCTGCTTTTTCTCTCTCTCTGTAAATAAATAAATAAAACCTCTAACAATTAAAAAAATAGGCACCTGGGTGGCTCAGTGGTTGAGCATCTGCCTTTGGCTCAGGGCATGATCCCAGGGTCCTGGGATCGAGTCCCACATCAAGCTCCCCACAGGGAGCCTGCTTCTCCCTCTGCCTATGTCTCTGCCTCTCTCTGTGTGTCTCTCATGAATAAGTAAATAAAAAAATAATTTAAAAATAAATATGATGGAGGAGAAAAATGGGGAGAAAGAGAATTGGGGGAATTTAGTGTAATATTCACCAACAGGTTTCACTGGAATTAGAAAAGATGCTCATCCTTGAATACTTCCAGAAAAAAAGAGGCTTGGCTGAATTATTTTAGGCTAAACTCCCCTAGGTCAACAGCTGAATGCCCAGCATTTATATGAAGAGAAACTAAGTTTCAAAATGTTGCTTTACATCTATCAGTTTCAACTATAATCAATGCAGTTGTTTACCCCCTTCAAAGGAAAGAATCTTGACTTATCTTTATATTTGGTAAGCCCTTTTCAGTGGTTATCACATACTTTTGTACACAGTAGGGCTTTAATAAATCATTAAATAAATGCATACGGGCACATATACATTTTTTCATTTAAAATTATGACTCTTAGGCAGTTCCACACTCTTGTGCTTTGAACTCCTTGATTAATTCTACTTTTGAGACTATTTATTTCCTCTCTTTCCCAATTCAGTTTTCACTGTGTCTTTTAATGAATGTGATTTTTTTATGAAGAGGAAAAATGAATAAAGTACATTTTAGTATTTGAGAGCTGAAAATAACAAGAAACAAGTAAAAGAGGTGTTGTTTTTAAATTTTTTTTAAAAGATTTATTTATTTAATCATGATAGACACAGAGAGAGACAGAGAGGCAGAGACACAGGAGGAGGGAGAAGCAGGCTCCATGCCAGGAGCCCGACACAGGACTCAATCCGGGACTCCAGGATCGCGCCCTGGGCCAAAGGCAGGCGCTAAACCACTGACCCACCCAGGGATCCCCAGAGATGTTGTTTTTAATGTGAAATTAAAACCATACCTGTACACAGTGGGAAAAGTACATACCATTAAGCACTTCAGTTTTTTAAAAGTACAGGCCTAGATAAGGCATTTGCATTATTGAAGAACTGTACTTGTTTAGAAGCATATAGGCATATATGCATAAGCATATAGGCAAAGCATATAGGCAAAACATAATATCTGTTTTTTGTTTACAAATGTGAATTCACCAACAACTTATACTTCCTGAGCTTCTGAACCTATGTCTTTTTCATATAGCATCCCCGGTAACCCTGGTAAACTGCTTCCAAAGCAATAATCATTAGCCAATCTCCCAGGCTCCATGACATTTCAGTTCAGATGTTAGCCTACTACTACTGGTCCATGGGCCAAAACCAGCATTCGCTTGTATGAATGGAAAACAGCCACATGTTTCTCTTTATGGATTTTTCTAGGCTGCTTTTGGCCTAAAATGGCACCGTAGTTGCGACAGAGACCCTGTGGCTGGCAAAACCTGAAGTATTTACTACCTGGCCACTCACAGAAAAGGTTCATCAATAGTAACTTCTGATATAGACAATGGCTGATGTTCTGAACTGATTGGTTTTTTTTTTTTTCTTTTAAAGTATCTTTAATTATTGCAACTCTTACATTTTAGGAGTACATTTTCAAAAACAGTAAAAAGTATGGTGAATCATATAGATAACAATTATAGATAGATAAAATCATTTTGACCAAACTTGCTTTATATTAAGGCAAAGTCAAGCTTCTTTGGGTTCACAGAACAGATGTCTCGGTGAAGTTATCATCAAAGGAGAGGCATATTGTATAGATCTGGAGTATGAGAGCCAAACGCTGGGGCAGCTCCTGGAATCAATATCTTTTTAAATTTAAAATTAAAAAAAAATAAATTTAAAATTCAATTAATTAACAAATAATATATAATTGGTTTCAGAGGTAAAGTTCAGTGATTCATCAGTCTTATGTAACACCGAGTGCTCATCAAATCACCTGCCCTCCTTAATGCCTATCACCCAGTTATCCAATCCCCCCTGCTCTTCCCCTCCAGGGACCCTCAGTTATCTTTCCTATGATTAAGAATCTCTTACAGTTTGTCTCCCTTTCTGATTTCATCTTATTTTTACACCTGAATTGATTCTTTTTTTCTCTTTGTAGACAAGTCCAATCACTAAATTATTTTGCTTAAATGTTTGTTTTCACTTAACTAAATATATGGACATGCAAAAAATCAGTTTTGAGGAAATTGTTCTGTTAGTGTGAAGTTACCCCTTCCTTGGATGAAGATTCTCTTAGCTGCCTTCTGAAACAAAGGAATACTTTCCTACCAAGGCAAAAGTACAACTTTATTAGAAGTCTCCAATTCCATTCAAAAGAATCCTTCTTAGAAACACTTATGCTCTTGATAGTTCTGTCTATGCTCTCCTTGCATTACTTTCCCCACTTCACATGTAAAATCAGAGTTAGAATCTTATGCCTATGTTTTCCTCTTCCCCTTCTTCTTTAGCTTGCTCTTTATCACTTTCTACCTGTCAATACAGAACTTCCTCATTTTTCTTATAAAGTACTCTCATATATCCACTTCAGAATTCAAATTAATTTAGTCTCACAGTTCCTCGTTAACGAGTATGTCTTCCTCCTGCCTGTCGTTCCTCCTACATGTTGACAGGAAAAGATTTGTTTTTACATTTCTTAAAACTATAAAAGTTAAAAAGCAATCCAGTCAACTATCCTTAATAATGCTTCATTTTAGGTTCCACATATAAGTTTGTGATGTGTTTGTCCAAGGATCACTGCAAAACTGGTTGTCTTCTTTTTATGGAACTGTAACCAGTTGCATTAGTGGAGGATTTCAGACAGCTGCAATAAGATAGAGTTTCTTTCCTCTCCTAAATTTTGGTTTGGAAAATGATTGTTGTACGCATACTAAGAGAGAAGAAGTTACTAGAATTTCCTTTCTCCACTCTCATTCCAGCAAAGATAGATAGACTTCCCAAGGCCCATGTGTGAGGATGCCCCTTGCTTGCGGAGGAGGGGGACATGCAGGGAGATGCAGCGAACAGTGCAGGATAACAGCTCAGCCGAAGGCATGAGTCTAAGGAAAGTGGGACAAATGTCTCCTTGAACTTACGGCAGAGAGCGTGGAAATGGCTGCAGACTCAGGGCTCAAGACTGGAGGGTGCAGCGTGAGAGGGACCTCGGGGCTCAACGGAGCAGCAGAGCTCAGGAAACAGGATGGGACTTCCAAGCTCCAAAGGACAAGAATTTTATGATAAATCTGGTAAACACCACTGATGAAACACCTGGCCCCTTCCCAACTCAAGAGGCCAGAAGACTTGTAAAATCGTGTATAGCCTGGAAGGGAACCTCCAAAATGGCTAAGACTGACTTTCCTACCAGATTGTCAGTGGGTGCCTTGGAGCAAAGTAAGTCTGATTTAAGAAAGACAAAAGAGGGAAATATTTGGAGCTAGAACTACTACTTGGTACACTATGAACCCCAAATGAGTTAAATTTCAAGGATAAATTGTATGAACAATGTAGTCATCTAATCTCATTTGGCAACAAAAACTACACAATCTAATAGATTTTTAGCTCAGCCATCTAGAGACTTAGATTCAAATATAGTACTCAATAAAAGTAATTACTTTTTTCAGATTTGTGGTGCTTCTTGTACTTAATCTCTTTGTTTCCATTACACATTTACTTGCTTTTTATCCTGAATTGTACTATTTTGCGGATTGTTTTGTTCAATTTATAATTTGCTTCAAATCCTGCTTAAAAGCTGAATGTGCACACTAAATAAGGGATTGATTCAAGTTCCTTAGTGTCACATTTCTTTAGAATTAATTTTGTTCTAACTAATCTAATCCCATTATAATATAGGAAAATAATGTTATACCCCCAAGGTATTTCATGTAGCTCTAGTTGAAATGCTTTCTCATTGCAATTATTTCATGTAGGAGAAATAAAGTTTGTTTTTAAACTAAAGTCACTTTTAAAAACCCAAATGGTTCCATTATGTACACTATCTAACCAAGATTACAAGAACACTGTAATTTATCAAATTTATTCATTTGTGTTCCTTGAAAGCATTTTTAATTTTGAAATATTTCTGGAAGTATATATAACAGAGCATGTATGAGACCTAACTAATAGCATTTTAGTATTTCTTCTTTCAGCTTTATTTTTTGTAAAGGAAAAAAATCACAAATACAACTAAGGCTTTACCATACCTATCTTTTCCAATTATCCCCTATATATATATAATTTAAATTCCTTAAAGTAGGCATTATACCAAAACTGGTGCATATCTTACTAATATATACATCTTTATCCTCTAATCACTTATGTCTCTATCCACAAAAATGTATAAAATTACCTAAACATGATGACATAAATGGCATCTTAATGGATATGGTGTCCATCAAAACTTGTTTTTCTAACAATTAAAATAATTTCTGAAGACAATCAATACATTATTTTAAGAATTAGATCCTGTATAAAGCATTTTCTCGAGTTATGTGCTTTATATGTGTATATACATATTTTTTAAATCTCAGCTTATACCTTAGAAGTTATTATAAATTCTTATAACAAATAATACACAGAGATCCCTGTTCTATCACCATGAGGATCCTTTGTGTTGCCCTTTCATAACCACACCCCCTCTCTCTACACTGATATTCTAATTTCTAAACCCTGGAACTATTCATCTGCTTTTCATCTCTATAACTTTATCATTTCAGGAATGTTATATAAATGCAATCATATGGTTTGTTACCATTGGGATTGGAGGGGTTTTTTTGCACTCAGCTTGACTTTTTGTGGGTTGCCTGAACATTAATTCATTCATTCATTCATTCATTCATTCATCCATTCATAGTGTTGTTGGATGTATCACTTTGTACAGTTCTTTAGTGGTTTCTCTGGAATATACATACATACATACATGTATGCAAGCATGCATGCATATATGCATACATATATAAAATCATAATCTACTGGTACTGACATGTTTTTTAAAAGATTTATTTACTTATTTATTAGAGGGAGAACACATAAGCAGAGGAAGAGAGAGAAGGAGAGGATCTTCAAGCCAACTTCTTGCTGAGGGCAGAACCCAAGCAGAGCTGAATCTTAGGATGCTGAGATCAGGACCTGAGCCAAAATCAAGAGTCAGACTTAACCAACTGAAACAGCCAGGACCCCCTGTCATTCTTGAAGGGTAGGTCTGCTAGGTTAAAATCCTTTGAATTTTCCTTCATCTTAGACTGTATCCGTCTCCTCTTCTTCCCAAAGGATAGTTTCACTGGCTATAGAATTTGCAGTTGACAGTTCATTACTTTCAGCACTTGAAAAATGCAGTCATGTCCTTCTGGTCTCCATGGTTTCAAATGAGAACCCTGCTGTCATCTGAACTGGTGTATTCTTACAGGTAATATGTTGTTTCTCTCCCACTGCTCTCAAGATTTTCTTTGTATTTAGAAGTTTCATAATTATGTGTCTTGGTATGAATTTCTTCAAGTTCATCTACCCTGCTGGGTTTATACAACTTCTTGAATCTATATGCTTCTGTGCAAATCTGGAAAGGTTTTAGCCCTCATTTCTTCAAATACTCTTTCAGCATCAGCCTCTTTCTCCTCTCCTACTAGAACATCACCATAAAGGTTAAATCTGTTTTTAATTACCCTACAGTTTCCTGAGATTCTGTTCATTTTTTCCCAGTCCATTTCTCTCTATTGTTCAGAGTGAGTAAATTTTATCATTTGTCCTCAAGGTCACTCACTCATTCATCATCTCCTCTCTGTTCATGAGCCCATGTTTTGAGTTTTTAATCTGTTATCCTATTTTTCAGCTCTTATTTTCCAGTCGGTTAATTATTTTTTTAACAACTTCCATTTCTAGATGGGATTTTTCTTTTTTTTTAAGATTTTATTTCTTTATTCATGAGAGACACAGAGAGAGAGAGAGGCAGAGACACAGGCAGAGGGAGAAGCAGGCTCCATGCAGGGAGCCTGACATGGGACTCGATCCCAGGTCTCCAGGATCACACCCCAGGCTGCAGGCATCACTAAACCACTGCACCACCAGGGCTGCCCTAGATGGGATTCTTCTATAGTTGGTTTTTTTCCCCCTGTTTTTCTATTATTTGTTTCCCGGATATTTTTTTTAATAATAAATTTATTTTTTATTGGTGTTCAATTTGCCAACATACAAAATAACACCCAGTGCTCATCCCGTCAAGTGCCCCCCCAGTGCCCGTCACCCATTCACCTCCCACCCCCCGCCCTCCTCCCCTTCCACCACCCTAGTTTGTTGCCCAGTATTAGGAGTCTTCATGTTCTGTCTCCCTTTCTGATATTTCCTACCCATTTCTTCTCCCTTCCCTTCTATTCCCTTTCACTATTATTTATATTCCCCAAATGAATGAGACCATATAATGTTTGTCCTTCTCTGATTGACTTATTTCACTCAGCATAATACCCTCCAGTTCCATCCACATTGAAGCAAATGGTGGGTACTTGTCATTTCTAATGGCTGAGTAATATTCCATTGTATACATAAGCCACATCTTCTTTATCCATTCATCTTTTGATGGACACCGTGTTTCCCGGATATTTGTAATTCCTGGTTGAAGCATTTTTATCATGGCTGCTTTCAAATCCTTGCTAGATAAATCCAACATCTAATTCATATTGGTATTGCATGAATTGATTGTCTTTTCTCATTCATGTTGAAATTACTAGATGCCAGATTATTTTCTATTATACCTTGAATATTTTGGCATTAATGTAGACAGGCTCTTAAGTCCTATTTATTATTATTATTATTTTTTGGTACACTTCGCACAGGTCCAGGACTATTTTTGTGGACTGTGAATCCAATGACAATATCATTTTCTGAGGCTCTTTAATTCTCTTTTAGTCTGATTGGATACTGTTGGGGCTCTCAGTGATCCCTGATGATTCAGCCTGAGGTGCAAAAGGTGCCTCCTCAGGCCAGAAATCCTAGAGGTGGTGAAAGAGAGAAACAAAACCTATCCCAGGCTGCACATCCCTGATGTCAGCTGGCATTAGTGTCAACTGTCTGTCCAATGTCTCTAAGCACAAGGAGGAATTTTCTAGCTTTGACAGGACTAAGAATGATTCCCAAGGTACATACTTGTAACAGGTATCCCCCAGCAGTGAACCTGGCTACCCAGTTACTTTAGGTTGGGAAAGGCACTTTCCAGCTCATGGAGAAGAATAATCCTGGGCTGGGCACTTGTTGTCATGGCTAGCTTGGGGAAGATAAAACATAAAACCTGGGTTGTCTTCTGTTATTGAGTAAATGGCCATAAGATGTCCTACTGCTATATTATTCTTCTAGCCCTATAGTTCCTAACCAGTTTGTTTTCTTTCTACTTTTCAGACTCTCCTTTGGCTGTCTCTTGTATTATTTCCAGAGTTCACAGTTATATTTCATGAGGAATAGGAGCCATATTATCGAAATGAGAAGTCAGGTTTGCTTTTTACACTGTAAAAGCTAATCTCCTAATCATATTCCATCAAGGGAAAAGTTTTGAGAATTTTATTTTTTAAATGGCAACTACTTCATAATGATATGATAAAGGCTGAAATTTATAAATTATTTCTTACTAAAACATTATTTCAAAATAGGTATTATCATAATTTCCTAGATGAAATCAATGAAAAACTTTTTAATATCTGGAGGCCATTGTGTTAACAATGCTTTCTTTTAAAGATTTTATTTATTTATTTATTTATTTATTTATTTATTTATTTATTTATTTTTTATTTATGAATGAGAGACACACAGAGAGGGAGAGAGAGAGAGAGAGAGAGAGAGGCAGAGACACACAGGCAGAGAGAGAAGCAGGCTCCATGCAAGGAGCCCAATGTGGGACTCAATTCTGGGACTCCAGGATCATGACCTAGGCCAAAGGCAGGCACTCAACACCTGAGCCACTCAGGTGTCCCAACAATACCTTTTATGTAATAATTATATGAGCCAACTGGGTTCATTGCAGCCTAAGGTACTAGAGCTTTTCATTGTGTGTACAATCATTTTTCATAACAAATAATTAAAAGGAAAACCTCTACTAAATTTACTGGCATAATATATTGCCAGTATGATATCAACTTCATAAAAAGATTAGCTACTCAGTCTCAGGACTATAGAAAAGCATGGAAAAGCTTTACAACTTTCCTGTATATCTAAAACTATTTTCTTAAAAAGATTTTATTTATTAGAGAGAGAGAGAGCGTACAGCAGGGCAAGCAACAGATAAAGAGGGAGAAACAGGCTCCCTGATGAGCAGGGAGACAGATTTGGGGCTTGATCACAGGACCCCAGGATTATGACCAAGTAGAAGGCAGACACTTAAATGATTGAGCTACACAGGCATCATTAAAACTATTTAAGTAAAATATTTTTTTTAATGTCCCTTTGGCTATAAGAATAAACCTGAATGATTTGGGAGTAGCAGTTACCTATTCCTTTGGTTAGAGCCAACAGAAGGATTCAACCTAATGTAGAACTGTTTTTCAATTAGAATTGAGAACTCAAGTTTGATGCTTTTGTATTGTTGTTAAGGAAACAAAGACCATTTACCTGCATTCATCTTTTGAAGATATGGGTAATGTTAAAAATTGACTTTATTTTTTTAGCACTAAGGCAGAAAAAAAATCATGTGAGGAATCCTGAATTTTAAAAAGTTAATTGTGATTTGAATAGTTTTGTAATAGAGATGACCCCAGCACATCCCCCAAAATGTCACCAGGAAGTAGAGGAAATTGAGGTTTCTACCTTAATGAAAAGAAGAGAGACCTCATAAGAAAGGTCTTTTCTTTATGTAAGCTTAATGATAAAGAAATCTCATCACCACTGCTTCACTCACAGGGAAGAAATAAAGTAAAACTACTATGAAAGCAAAGAAGAGCTTATCTTGGTAAGCTTGGTGACAGATGTTAGGTAGGTTAAGACAAACACAGGAAACTGACTACAAGGACCCAATATTTGCACTCATCCAAGGCACAAAATCAGGCTTCTCTATGGTGAATTGACAAACTGTGCCAGAACCAGCCATCTACACTGATGAACAAATTCTTCTTGCTAGATTATTTGGTAGCCTACGATGCAGGAAGAACCACTTAGCACTTAACACACAAACCACAACCTAGACAGCTTCCCAGGAGTGGATGCTCAAACTATCCTTAGCCATAAATCCCTATTTAGTGTTGTGAATTATCTACCGATTAAGTTCCCTATGGAACAGTCTTGAATGCTGAGGCAAAGTTTTCCTATTTTCATCTGTGTTTATATTTCTTAATATAAACATCACTGTTCTTACAGTGATATTTTTCCCATTAATGTAGCAATGGTGATTCTTGAAACACAAAGTTATTACAGAAGAAGTTGCTGAGCTGGAATTTATCATGAGAACTTTTAGGGATATTCATGGGATAATGATGTCCTACTCTGTGAATGACAATCTGGTTCAGAGCTGGACAATCCTTAGAGATTTCTCTGCAATCAATTGATTTCCCCCGTGTTTCCAGAAACTTTATATACTATCTCTTTTTTTTTCCAGTCTGAAGTGTAAACACGTGATAATTTGGGCATTCTTAATATACAATTTATAATGGTGCCTGACATATGAGACTGATAACTTACTAAATCATAGAGTTAATTTCTGTGAGGTTATCAAGGAAAAGACAATGTTGAATATAACAATAGGATTTAAGAATCCAGATTTCAATGAAAAGCTTTAAAAATTCATTTCATGTTATAGGTAGCCCAGTATACACATTCATTCTTTCATTTTCTCTTACTTCCTTCTTTCTTTCTCCTCCATTATTTGTTTCTTCCCTCCCTCTTTCTATCTCCTGTCTTTCCTTCTTTCTATGTTGTCTTAAGGAATATTTTTATGGTTTCTTTACGTATGCTTTAGAAAGTACATTTTGCTCAGAATTTTCTGATTATACATGGAGGCTAAGACTTTATCCAACCAAGAATAATGTCAAAAAATTACAACATGCTAAATGGTTTTAATATATTATAATGAAAAATAGTAAGATGGGAAGAAGGAAAATTTCAGCCATGAATGAATAAACAGATCACAGAGCTTGGAATGGAGACTTATTTTTCTATAACAGAAGGATACTTGAATTGAGAATCCACCAGAGCCAACCTATTTGCAATGTAAGGTCAAGTTACTTTACAAGAAAATTATTCTTGCACCCATAATCTAGGCTCACTTAACACATCCAGCAGAAAATTAGAATGTTCCTACACTTGGTTCTCTGTGATAGGATAGTGTTAATCTGTGTAGAACATTGTAATATGTGCTTGTATGAAGGAAAAAAGTCCATTCCCTGCCTTCCTAAAGATAGAAATAATAAATCTGGGGATTTTCCAATGCCTGAAGGTGGTAAGATAGTTTCTTTAAATCAGACTTCCAAACACCAGTTGGGTTGTTACAAAAACAATGCTGCATTTCAGTGCTGAAAAACCATCTGCTACTCCTCTGGGTAATATATTCTCTACCATCCAAGCTTGGAAATGATGCTTTTTTCTCATCTCAAGCCTTCTTCCAACCACACAGTTAATTCTGAGGCACTGGATGGAATAGACACAATATCCAGCATTGTTAGTACTGGATACAGTATTGTGCAGAACATGCTCACCATTTGCTTTTCAATATGCTTGAGCTTATGAGGCTCAGGGCAATGGAGAACACTCGGCTTTTGTGACTTTTGTGAAGTGCTGGATGTGCATTTATATGACTACAATGTGATTGTCTTCTTGAAGATTCAATGAGTTTCCTAATGTAGAGAGCAAAAAAGAAAAAAAAAAAACTGCTTGAAAGTCATTCATTAGAAATGACTTCCAAAACAAAATGTCTGGTGGAAAGATACAACCACAATTCATTTGTTCGATGTTGGTTTCCTGTGTCAAAGGAAAATGGAAAAAGTATATAAATCATCTATAAAGCCAGATCAACCCTAGAAAATGAGCTAAGAATTAGATGCCCGGAGCCTACTCCCATTCAATATGACAAACTCCAGAAATGTTCACAATTGCCACACTTTGTTAATTGCTACACAAGAGTTATCACATTAATGCAACTCAGATGCCAAGAAGGGTTTAAATGAAGTTAAATGAGTAAAGCACGCAGAATGCTTTCCATTGTTCAGGCTTATGGGTAGTCAGTGAGTTGTATAATTAGGATCTCTAATGTTTCCAGCTCATTTAGTCTTTTACTGTATTGTGTGAAGTCAACAAACATCTGCCAAAAAAAAAAAAAAAAGTGCCAATAGCCCAAATTCAAAGACCCTCAATTCAAAGATCAAATAATTTTTCCTCCAGTTTACCTTCTTAAAAATAAGACTTTTTAAAAATATATATTTGTTTCTGTCTATTACTTTTATTTGGTTTCCACAACAGCTAAATCTTTGCTAGTCAAAATATGTTCCATAGACCAGCATGATCACCTAAGAGCTTGTTAGAAATGCAAAATAACAGGCTCATCCCACAGTCACAGAATCAGAATCTGCATTTAACAAGATCTCTAGATGATGTGTATGCACAATGAAGTTTGAGAGCATTGAGCTAAACATGAAATCAGTAAAGGAAAAAATATGTAAATATCTTACTTTTGAGTAGGTACTATGAGTCTTTTTCTCTAACAAACATTCATCCTGAGTTTTATACGCTCCTTAAAGCTCTCTTGCTTTGTGTCTTAGAGTTGCTAATTAAATGTGAACAAACTGACTACAAACATATTTGACATTAACATACTTACAAAACTAATAATAAAGAAGAAAATAGATAATTTGTGTAGTAAGGCTCTTTCACCACCTTCTGTCATTATATGTAATCTTTTATTGATAGGATGGATGCCCAAAACTTTATCTATCAGTGTGCTGGTATATGATTAACAACTGACTGTCCAGTTGAGGAGATAGCTCTTATTTGAAGTATTTGGTGATTTCTGGTGTAAAACAGTCCAGCTACAGCCAATTTAAATGCGAGGTCATGGAACCCAGATTTGGGAAGAAATGTGCACGAGCAGCTCTTACTAACAAGTGTGAGGCAGTTCTGGCATTCTGTTACACCTACAGATAGAATTGGCCCCTTAGCACTCTCTAGAACCTCATGCCTTCAGAACCTGGTTGGAAAATCAATTCCAGAAGAGAACTAGAAGAAAATCAAGGCAACCAAGCATAAAACAGCTTTTGTTTCATTCTTGCAATTCCTTTCCTTGGTTCCAACACCTGGTTTGCTTGCCCCATCTGGCTTATCCTTAAGTCCTCTACTTTGATTCCCATCCTGTTACTGGCATCCTTCTGATATGCTCAGTTCTCTACAAGTGACTCTGAACTATGCCAGTGTGACCTACTGCTCATGATCAGAATCTAAAGTGTTATGGCTTGTAAATTTTTAACTAATGTAAAGTGTACAAGCTTGCCAATGATTTCTTTTTTCTGTATGTATTAAAGCAGTCTAAACTTCTATTTAAAATCCATTCCACAAATATTTAGTGAGCCTTTTCTATTGCTACCACACCACTATCATATGTCCTTGAAAAGGAGAAAGGAGATTGAGTAACAGCTGGGATGCTGAAGGCTCTGGTGTGCTTTACTCCTTAAGTGAGGCACAGGGAAGATGATGGGGCTTTCTCTTCCGCATCATGGGTGCCCTGCTCTCCATTCTCCTATCTGAAAGGAAAGAAGCTCCTCATCCCAACGTCTTCTCTCAGGCCCACTCTTCTGTTACTGTCTCTCCTGCAGGGCACAAAATACCTACAGCAGACTCAATCTTAGTTTCTTTAGGAATTCCTCCTTTACAATGATGGAGCTCACCAAAGACAAATGAGCCTTGGGCTTTGTGATGAATTTCTAGGGTAGTCAGTGGAAGGCAGACGTGGCCTGCAGGGATATATCCTCACAAAGGTGCTCACATGAGCTGCCTGAACCGTATTATCACCCTTGCCTCCTGCAAATGCTTTCTAAAAGTGACACAGTCTCATATCAAACAACCTATGGAATTCATCTATGTGCTCTGAAGACATAAACAGTGAACAGCTGTTGGCTACAAGAGAAAGATGAAATTAGATACAGTACAGGAGACCTAGGCACAGCTGATCATGCCACCCCCAATTTTGGAGTTCCACATATCTTAACATGTTAGTCTGTTAGTTCAGTTTTTACTTTGCTTTATACTCCTCAATCTTTTTTCTGAGAATCAGTTTATTCAGCAATCACAATATATTTTCATGTTTTAATTACATATTGATACTGTCTTCTGCTTATAGTTTTTGTCAGTTTAAAAAAATAAGAAAATGTTAATGTCATTTTTTAAAGTTCAACGATTTTGTTTATTTTGTAAAAATAAGATCACATACCTAGCAGATTTGTAATTCATATGAATAAAATATACTTTTGACTCCCAAATGGCAGTCAAATAATCTCATATAGAAAAGTTACCTAAGTAATTTGTGTGAGAGTATAAATTTCAAGACATCCCCACAGATTCAAAGTTCCTGTAAAACTATAATAGTATAATTGTATTTGTGATCTAACATGAAAATATAATTATCTTAATAACATAATCATGTACATAGAGGTAGCTCAAAAATATCCGCTGAATAAACAGTGACCTTGTATTTAAAATAAGAATGCCATGGTTTTGCTGGTGATGACTAATGAACAGTCAGTACAGGTTATTGGCATGGCTCAGTATGCTATTTTGTATTAGTAATTTTAATTTATCTTAATGGAAATAGGGATGGAAAGTACCTACCAACACTTATACCTTGAATCTTACCTCTCAGAATCTTATATATTCTCTTATGCTGTTAGTGTCTCTTCTTAAGTCTTATTTACAATTGAGTCTTTAATTATGCTATGATACAACTGAAATAACCTGTAGATTTGTAAGTATTTAGCTAATTTATTTTGAAGAACACTTGGGCAAGGTCCAGAAAGGCACTTATATTTCAATGCTTAAAAATACCCTTAGAGCTAAGGGATATATTTTTCATTCTAAAATACTGATATTTAATAACATAATTATTTGACAAAAAACAAAACAAACAACTAGAAAAAACATACAACAGCAAATTATATTTTATGTATGGCTAATTTATTTTGAAAGAACTTTTTAAAAACCTCATTAAGTTGTTTTAATTTGAATGTCTAAAATTAACCTTAGGAGAAAAGAATATATTTTATTTATAAATATGAAGAAGAATGAATATTGTAGCTGCTGGAGTAAAAGCAAGTTAGAGGTCTGCAGGAAGTATAAGAAGCCATTAATTATGGTCTTAAAAGAATGTGACTTAATTTAATTTACCTAAACATTATATACTTTACACTTGTGCTCCAGGGAGACTTTTAACATTAAAAGAGTAATTTTAGGGATCCCTGGGTGGCGCAGCGGTTTGGCGCCTGCCTTTGGCCCGGGGCGCGATCCTGGAGACCCGGGATCGAATCCCACGTCGGGCTCCCGGTGCATGGAGCCTGCTTCTCCCTCTGCCTGTGTCTCTGCCTCTCTCTCTCTCTCTGTGACTATCATAAATAAATAAAAATTAAAAAAAAAAAATTAAAAAAAAAAAAAAGAGTAATTTTATAAATAGCAGAAGAAACCGGGGTGGTACTTACAAAAAGCATTAAGGTAGCATTATTTATTTAGTTAGTTAGAATTTATTTATTTATTTATGATAGGCACACAGTGAGAGAGAGAGAGAGGCAGAGACACAGGCAGAGGGAGAAGCAGGCTCCATGCACCGGGAGTCCGACGCGGGACTCGATCCCGGATCTCCAAGATCCCGCCCTGGGCCAAAGGCAGGCGCCAAACCGCTGCGCCACCCAGGGATCCCTAAGGTAGCATTATTTAAAGAATTCATTACCATGATTTGTGTTAGTAGAATTTTGAAATTTACTACTCCCATAGCTTTGTTTTTGTTTTTTTTTTAAGATTTATTTATTTATTTATTCATTCATTCATTCATTCATGAGAGAGAGAGAGAGAGGCAGAGACACAGGAGGAGGGAGAAGCAGGCTCCATGCTGGGAGACCGACGCGAGACTCGATCCCAGGACCCCAGGATCACACCCCAGGCCAAAGGCAGGCACCAAACCGCTGAGCCACCCAGGGATCCCCTGTTTTTTCGGTTTTTTAAAAGATTTTATTTATTTACTCATGAGAGACACAGAGAGAGAGGCAGAGACATAGGCAGAGGGAGAAGCAGACTCCCCGCTGAGCAGGATATGGGACTTAATCCCAGGACCCAGGAATCAAGACCTGAGCCAGCAGATGTTCAATCACTGAGCCACCCAGGCACTGCCCCACACATCCCCCACCCTCACTGCTTTGTAAATCTAAGTCATCTCAGTCTTGTATGAGAAACTTAGGAGAGGAATGTGTCAGAGTCAAAGGCTACCTACCAATGTAGGAATTCCAGGGATCATCCACTAACCATATAACTATATGATACTAAACAAGAGGTGAATTGTTTGAATTATTTATTCTAGAATCCTCTCTTCATGTTAAACCAACTAAGAAGTGACAACTAATGGTATCATCAATAGACACAGAGAAGGGGAAACCACTGCATCCTCTCCAACAATTGTGACTGCTTTTTTATCAACATCTACATTTTCCCAGGGCACTAAGAGCCCAGTAGCCACTGAAGCTCTCAGACACAAAGGAGGCATTAGCACCAAGCCTTAGCTGTTCTCTGTCCCTGCAGTGACATTTTCACACTGGAAGCAACTTAACCAGTGGCAGCTTCTCATAAACTCTGAAAAATGCTCCATTTGACCAGGCACAGTGGAAAGAGGCTGTGGGTTAAATATGACCCCAGGATAAAGCAATGAGACAGCAAATCTAGCACTACAGAAATCAAAATTTGCCAACATCAGAATAAAGGCCAGATCTCTAGGTCCAACAACAGCATGTGAAGATGTGTTTATATTCTCTCCCTTCCCAGTTGAAGAATAAATAATAAACCTTGAACTTTGAAAGTATTCCATTTCAGGGATCCCTGGGTGGCTCAGCAGTTTAGCGCCACCTTCAGCCCAGGGCGTGATCCTGGAGACCTGGGTTGGAGTCCTACATCAGGCTCCCTGCATGGAGCCTGCTTCTCCCTCTGTCTGTGTCTCTGCTTCTCAATCTCTCTGTGTCTCTCATGAATAAATAAATAAAATCTTTAAAAAAAAAGAAAAGGAAAGTATTCCATTTCTTACACGTTAAAGTATTTGCTTCCTTTGTCTTAATGCCTCTACTTCCCCCCCACACACACACACATTTCATTATACCATTTTTCTTCCTTTAATTTTTGTCTAGATTTTAGGTCTCAGAAGCACTTTACATTTTTAAGAATCACTGAGGATCCCAAAGAGCAATTGCGTATGTGGGTCACATGTATCCATATTTACCGTATTCAAAATTAAAACTGAGAATTTTTTTTAAAGCACAAGTATGTACAAGCATACATTCTACTAGCCTGCTAGAGCAATGCCACTAACCATTATGTTGCCTCAGCAAGTTCCACTGCACAAAATTCATCTGGTGTTGCCACAAAAAGAGTGTTGACCTGTGGATCCCTGAGAGGGGACTTCCAGGAGTCTTTGGATAGCAAATTAGAAACTACTGCTCAAAATAAACATAAGGCAATAAAATTGGAATTATTTTTATCTTTTTCATGTCAATTTCTACTCTTACTCTAAATACTGCAAAAAAACAATGAAGTGGAACTTCACCATTTGATTTCATAATGATCATGTCATAGTACTTAAGACCATGTAGTACTGTATACTTATTAGAAGAGGACTAACCATAGCAGCCATTGGTGAAGATGTGGGGAAACTGGAACATCTCACATTGTTGGTAAGAATGTAAAATGATACAATCACCACAGGAAAACCGTTGGCAGTTTCTTAAGAAAAATTAAACATATACCTACCATATGACATAGCTATTCTGCTCATTGGTCTTCATGTAAGAAAGATGAAAGCATATGTCCATACAGAATTTGTACATGAGAATTATAGCACCTTTATCTGTAACAGTAAAAAAAATTGGAAACAACCAAAATGTCCATTAACAAATGATTGATAAGTAATTGATAAGTAAATTATGATAAGTAAATTATGCCATATTCATACAATGGATATACTACTCTATAAGTAGTATAATAAGTAAATTATTATACTTATTGATAAGTAAATTATGCCATATTCATACAATGGATATACTACTCTATAATAAAAAATGAACTACTGATATGTACAACTACAAGATGAGTTTCAGAATAACTTTGCTAAGTGAAAGAAGCCAGTCAAAAATAGTACATTAAAAGAATGAAAAGCCAAATCAGAGACTAGAATGAAATCTTTGCAAAATGCATGTCAGATAATTTAAAACCAAAATCTTAAAATTCAACAATAAGGAAAAAAATACAACTTAGTTTTAAAAATGGGCAAAAGATATGAACAAACAACTCACCAAAGAAGATACAGATGGAAAATAAGCATATGAAAATATGCTTGATGTCATATGTCATTAGTGAATCATAAATTAAAATGACAATGAGATATTACTATACACTTATAAAATGGCCTAAATCCAAAACAATAACACCACCAAACACTGGAGAGGATGTGGAACAACAGGAAGTATTATTCATTGCTGGTGTAAAAGCAAAATGGTACAGCTATTTTGGAAGACAGGTCAGCTGTTACTTACAGAACTAAGCATACTCTTACCATATGATCTAGCAATCATGCTCCGTGGTATTTACTCAAAGGAGTTGAAAACTTATGTCCACACAAACACCTGCACATGAATGTTTACAGCAGCTTTATTCATAATCAATAAAACACGGAAGCAATCAAGATGATTTTCAGTAGGTAAATGAATAATAAAACTGTGATACACTCATACACAGTGATAAAAAGAAATGTGCTATCAAGCCATGAAAAACCATGGAGGACCTTAAGTGCATATTGCTAAGTGAAAGAAGCCAATCTGAAAAGGTTACAGATTGCATAATTCCATATATGACATTCTGGGGAAGGTAGAACCCTGGAAACAGGAAAAGTATCAGTGGTTGTCATGGGAAGGGAAGGAGGGTGAGAGGTGGAGCACTAAGGATTTTTAGGGAAGTAAAACTATTATTCTGTATGAGACTGCAATGGTGGATACATGTCATTAGACATCTGTCAAAACCCATATAATGTACAACACAAAGAGTAAACCCTAATGTAAACTATGGGCTCCCATTAATAATAATGTCTCAATATGGGCTCATTAATTAAAACAAATGTGGCACACCAATGCAAGATGACAAAAATAGGGGAAATTGGGTGGGTCTAGGTGGAGTATATGGAGACTCCTGTACGTTTTTGCTCATTATTTTCTTAAAGCTAAAACTTCTCAAAAAGTATTCATTTTTAAAAAGTAAACATTACATGATTCCATCTGCATAAAGTACTAGAATATGAAAAATAATGTATGTGGCAGAAAGTGGAGCAATGTCTACCTGGAGATGAAGGGGAAGAGAGGTAGAGTTTACCAAATGGTGCAAGAAAATCTTTTAGAGTAATAGATATGTCCATTATTTTGAGTGTGATGATATTTCTGGGTGACACAGATATGCCAAATGTCTCAGATTTTATACTTTGAATATGTATAGCCTATTTATGTAAATTTGCAGTTCTAACCATTTCCAAGATGCCACTAAAGTTGCTGGTCAGGACCACACTTTGAGCACCACTCAGAAACAATGACACAGAGATTAAAGAGAGGGCATTTGTTTCCACCTTGCAGTACTTTGGAATCACCTGGAGCAAGGTTAAAAAACAGAGATTCTGATTTGAGGTGAAGCCTGCCTAAGAGACTTTTAAAAAGCTTCGCGAGTGATGGAAAACAATTAGGATAGAGAGACCTCAAAAAAAATGAGCTCTACATCTCGCCTACTTGTAACAGCAACCTCCCAAGAATAACTAAAAACTAAAGGCTAATATGATTCAACTACTAAAGCTTGCTTTCCTCATTCCCAAGCTCAGTTTTGTGCCTATGGATGGGAGATAGAAACATAAATGAGTTCTTCTAGGGTTTGAGGTACAGTCCCTTTTCTTAAGCCCTGGGTGTCTCTCTGTAAGCTCAGATATTTACTATTCAAGTCAGCTTCAAAACCTATCACCTGGGCTGCCCCGGTGGCACAGCGGTTTGGCGCAGCCTGCATCCTGGGATGTGATCCTGGGGACCCGGGATTGAGTCCCACATCAGGCTCCCTGCATGGAGCCTGCTTCTCCCTCTGTCTGTGTCTCTGCCTCTCTCTGTGTGTGTCTATGAATAAATAAATAAAATCTTAAAAAAAAAAAAAAAACTATCACCTGAGTGGCTCAGTGGTTGGGCAGCTGCCTTCCACTCAGGTTGTGATCCCGGGTCTGGGATCTGGGATCAAGTCCCTCATCGGGCTCCTGCAAGGACCCTGCATGTGTCTCTGCCTCTCTCTCTCTGTGTGTCACTCATGAATAAATAAATAAATCTTAAAAAATAAAAAACCTATCACATAACCCATTTTTGGTTGTATAAGGATTATTCCTCACTTGCTGTTCTAAAAGGTAGCTCAGGCCACGTCTTATAGAAAGGACCATCAGATCTTCAACCAGTGGCCTTAATTAACATGGCTAGATAAACTTTTGGTTGGCTAATAATATCACTTTTGATATACTACACAAAATTTTATCAGTTATCTGAATCCTAATCATTTGTGGTTTACAGTAACCAAGAGCTATTATTGCACCTAACTAAATCCCTCAATTAATGCAGCCCAGGCCTTTTTAAGTCAAGCCTAAAGGCAAAGGTAATTTTATAAAATAGTGTGTGTAATTGATTAAACAAATATGTCACTAGTCCAACAAACAACCAGAAGCTCTGTATTTCAAGGCATTTGCTATTTTAATGTGATTCTAAAATTAGATACAGAAAAATTGAAATTATATGGAATTCATATCAGCATTTATATTCTGGTATCAAGGAGCTGTATTATTTTGCATAAGCAAATTACTGGCGTCAATTTTCAATGAAAACAAAGTTCCTTTCATGACCACTGAATTGTTATCTTTATAAAAAAATAATAAAATTTAATGATCTCAACAGCCAACTTCGGCAATCCTAGAACTACATGCTTAAGTTCCCATGAGGCTCTAACTAATCCATTCTACTTTTTAAAGTTGTTCCAACTAAATGCCACAGTGGTGAGGCAGACAGTATATGGAAGAGGCCTCGATGAACACAAGCCTAAATTATACCCAGAGCTGGTACTATGAGCGTATTCTTGATCTCATCTTCTCAAGAGTACGGCAGTTTTTTCTATCAGGGAGCTTTGTTCCTACTCTCCTCCAAGAGAAACATTTCACACTTTTAATCTGTATGGCAGTCTCCCACCAGGGTTGCAAAGTGATAGGTTTCAGATGAGCTATGTCCTACAATTAGCCTTAGAGATCAGAAGTGATAAAGATAAAAAAAAGGGACATAGTTAAAGAAATCCAGATTCTGGTCTATTCCTACCCTTTGGAACTGATTCTACCTCACCTTAAATAAAGATGACAATACCAGCTTCAATTCACTTCCTATGTTCATTACTCTGACCTTCTAAGGTACAGACATTAAAAAGCAGTTATGAACTTCCGTGTCTGATAAGAAGAGAAAGTCACAAGATAAATTTGCTCCCATTCCCATGAAATGAGGAGTCAGATAATATACAAAAACAATGTTTTTTTTCTCCAAAAAAACAACTGAAGTCACAAACAATGATTAAGACAACAAAAACAAAAACAAATCTATTGAACTAAGTTCAAAATGTGACAAGCCTTTCCTGGAAGAGAAGGAAATCATGTCTATTTTCTTCCATAGTTGAATAGTACAAGAAAGAAGAAGCCATCTTAAGTGTAGGTAAGAAGAAAACTGCTAAAGTTTCTGCAGATTTAAAGGCTGTCTGTCGACTGGCATGACTCCTTGGCCTGAGAGCCTCAGATGAAAGAAGAGACTTGATAGCCCTGCCAATTCTTTTCCATAGGCCTTTCTGAGTATTCATGACAAAGGCTGAGGGCAGGGCAAGAGAACTGAGAGAATGATAGTGAAGTCTTCGGGTGGCCCAGGAGATAGGAGGGAAATATTCCAGGAAATGTTCCTCACAACTGAGTGCCACAACTGTCTACCACTAGAACAGAAATTGGAGAGCTGAGAGATTCCCTTTCCAGGCTCTCTCAACCCACTATGACTGCCTAAATATGAGAGCATATGCAGGAGTACTCAAAGGCACTCCATATTGACACTGGATCTTCCATAAATAACAGGCAGTGGCTGTCTGCTGCAGAAAGAGGCAAAAAGAGATTCCCTTGAAGTAAAGATGCACTGGAACCTGTGAAGTATGAAAGTAGTGAAGAACCCCCCCCCCCGTTTTAGTCATATATTACTAAGGGGTTTTTTTTGGGGGGGGGGACACAATTGGTGAGAGAGACACACTCTCTCTTTCTCTCTCTGTCTCTCTGTCTCTCTCTCTCTCTCTCTCTCTCTCACACACACACACACACACACACACAAAGTGTACATACACATGACCTGCTAAATTCTGCCAGAACAGAACTAAGACAAACCTGTGGTGAATAACGAAGTCAAGACACAGCTTAACTGATGACAAAATTGATTCACCCCATCAGTTCACCCCCACATGTACATATATACACCACAGTTTAACAGAAGAGGAGGTATGGGCTGTTTCTGGGCATAAGTATTTGCCTAGTTTCTACTTTCCTACTTTTATATACAATGTTCAGAATGCAGTACCATTTATGAGAGTCATGAATAGGTAAGAAAATGTCAACCATCAACAGGAGAAAAAACAGTTAATAGAACCAGACTGCAAAGAGCTCACATGTTGGAATTGTCAAATAGGAACTGCAAAAGAACTATGGTACAAATGTTAAAGTATGTGTCAAAAAAAAAATAGGATAACATGCATGCACAGATGGGAAAATTAAAAGATGAAAACTATAAAAATGACCCTAATACAAATGTTAGAAATGAAAAATACAAATAAAGCCTGAAAAACTATTTAGATGGAATTAGCAGCAGACTTGACACAGTGGAAAAAAATCTGTGAATCTGAAAACTGTTAAAGAGAAATTGCCCTATACAAAGAGAAAAAAAGTAAAAACTAAAAACAGAGTACTTGAGACCTGTGAAACAATATCAAACAATTTAACATATGCATAAGTGGAGTTTCAGAAGGAAAAAAGAGAAAGAATGAAACAAAACAAATATCTTAAAATATAATAACGAAGAATTTTCCAAAAGTAATGAAAGATATCAAAAGCCACAGATACAAGAAGCTCAGTAATCCCAGGCAGAATAAATATGGAGTAAATTACACAGAGGGAAATCATACTCAGATGAAAGTCAAGATTAAGGAAAATGTAGATCAGAGAAGCAAAGATGTAATACATATAGACAACAAAGATAAAAGTAATAGCTGATTTCTCATCAGAAACCACTGAGGCAAGAAGATAATCGGAGACATCCTTTAAATACTGAAAGAAAAAAATGTCAACCTAGAATTTTTAATCCAATGAAAATATCTCTCAGGGGTGACTGGATGGCTCAGTCAGTTAAGCTTCCAGATCTTGATTTCAGCTTAGGTCATGCTATTAGAGCTGTGAAATCAAGCCCATTTTGGGCTTTCCACTAAGCATGGAGCCTACTTCAGATTCTCTCTCTCCCTCTCCTTCTATCCTCAACCCCCCCATTTACATGCTTTCTCTCAAAAAAAAATCACAAAAATGAAGGAGACAGGAATGGAAACTGGGACAGCCCTATGGAAAATGGTATGAAGGCTCCTCAAAAAATTAAAAATAGGGACACCTGGGTGGCTCAGTGGTTGAGCATCTGCCTTTGGCTCAGGGCATGATCCCAGGGTCCTGGGATGGAGTCCCACATCGGGCTCCCTGCAGGGGAGCCTCTGACTATGTCTCTGCCTCTCTCTTTGTGTCTCTTATGAACAAATAAATAAAACTTTTAAAAAATAAAAAAATAGAAATACCATATAATTTAGTATTCCATTTCTGAGTATTATCTGATGGAAACAAAAATGGTAACTTAAAAAGATATATGTACTCCCATGCTCATTACAGCATTATTTACAAGTAGCCAAGTAGGGAGCCTGATTGTCATCAATGGGTGAATGGATAAAGAAAATAGAATATTATTCAGCTATAAAAGAAGGAAATCCTGTTGTGTGCAACAACATAGGTGGACCTGGAGGGTATATACTAACTGAAATATGTCATATAGAAAAAGATAAATACCATATGATCACACTTATGTGTAGAATTTTTTAAAAGTCAACTTATATAGAAAACTGATACTTGCTAGAGGCAGGGAGATGGAGGTGAGGGGCAAAGTGGGTGAAGGTGGTCAAAAAGTAAAAACTTTCAGTTATAAAATAAGTCCCGGGGATGCAATGCACAGTATGATCACCATAGTTAATAACGTTGTGTTGTATATTTGAAAGTTGTTAAGAGAGTAGATCTTAAGAGGTCTTATTACAAGAAAAAATATTGTAACTATGTGTGGTGATGGATATTAACTAAACTTATGATAGCTATTGTTTCATAATATCTTCATCTATCAAGTCATTATATTGTACACCTGAAACTAATATGTCAATGATATCTCAATTAAAAAAAAGAAATAGTGTTTACCAACAAAAGCAAACCATTACATCAAGCATCATCTTTCCTAACAAGTTCTAACTTAAATATTCTATTATACTTTTTCCCATGACATCAATCATACCTTTAAAAAAATGAAGGAGAAATAAATATATATCTGACAGACAAAACATAAAGGAATTCATCTCCAGCAGACCTGCACTATAAGATTAAATCTTCAATACAATTATGTACTATATAAGGTAAACTTATTAAAATCATTATAGGGTACATAGCATGTATGACAACAAGAACACAAATTATAGGAGTATGGTAATTGGAAAGATACTATTGTAAGTTATTGTATTGTTTGTTGAGTAGTAGAATGCTTACTGAGTTAGACTGGTAAGTTTAAGATGCATACTTTTTCATCTCTAAAGCAGGGAATGACAAAATTTTCCTGTCAAGGGCCAAAGAGTAAATATTTCAGTTTTTGCAGGTCATATGATCTCTACTAAATTGTACTACTGCAAAAGCAGCCATATATAATAAGTAAATAAATGAACATGACTGTATTCGAATAAAACTTTATTTACAAAAACATATTCTGGATTTGGCCTATCAGATGTGGTTTGCTGATCCCTGCTCCAGGGCATCCACCCCCAAAAAAGAGAAACATAGTTAAAAATTCAATACAGGGATAAAACAGAGTACAAAAATTACTTGATTCATTCCAGAAAAGCAGAGAAGTAATAAGAAGTAGATGGGACAGGTATAATTCAGACACCAAGACTGTAGACTTAATCTAAAACATATTAATGATTACATTGAATTACAGCAGAATAAACAAACCAATTAAAGCAGAGACTGACATATTGGATTATAAAGAAAAACCCATATATATCTTGTTTATAAGGAATACCCTATAAATATAAAGATACAGACAGGTTTCAAAAGATATGAAATATAATACACTAGGACTATATGAATAATGGTTTATATGAAGACTAGCTAGACATTAAGAAGCAAAGATTTATTAGTATAGGCATTTCTTAAAATGTGAAATCTACATATTTTCTATAGATGTATATAATATATATAGTTTTTCAAAATATTCTAATTGAATTGCTCTGATGTTGGTTGTGATTTCTCCTCAATCTTTTGCAAATGTATTTATTTGGGTCCTTTCTCTTTTCTTTTAATGTCTGGCTAGAGTTTTATCAATTTTATTAACCTTTTCAAAGCACCAGCTCCTGCTTTCATTGATCTGTTCTATTGGGGCTTTTTAGCTTCTGTATCATCTATTTCTGTTCTATTCTTTATTATTTCCTTCCTTCTGCTGGATTTAAACTTTATTTGTTGTTCTTTTTCTAGCTCCTTTAGGAGTAAGGTTAGGTTGTTTATTTGAAACTTTTCTTTCTTCTCGAAGTAGGCTTGTATTGCTCTATACTTCCCTCTTAGGACCACTTTTGCTGTATCCCAAAGGTTTTGGACCATTATGTTTGCATTTTCATGTTTTTTTTTCTTTATCCTTTGATTTTCTGCTATACCCATTCACTGGTTAGTAGTATGTTATTTACTCTCCATGTATTTGTGGTCTTCCCAGATTTTTTTTTTTGTGGTTGACTTCTAGTTTCAGTGTCGTGGTCAGAAAAGGTGCATGGTATGATTTCAATCTTTTATGTATTTGTAAAGGCCTGTTTTGTGACTTGGCATGTGATTTATTCTGGAGAATGTTCCATCTCCCCTTGAAAAGAATAGGCATTCTGCTGTTTTAGGATGGAATGTTCTAAATATATCTATTAAGTCGATTTCTGGGGATCCCTGGGTGGCTCAGCGGTTGAGCATCTGCCTTCAGCCCAGGGCATGATCCTGGAGTCCAGGGATCAAGTCCCACGTCGGGCTCCCTGCACAGAGCCTGCCTCTCCCTCTGCCTGTGTCTCTGCCTCTCTCTCTCCTTCTGTGTCTCTCTCATGAATAAATAAAAATCTTAAAAAAAAAAAAGTCCATCTCCCTCAGGGTGTCATTCAAAGCCATTGTTTCCTTGTTTATTTTCTATTTAGATCATCTGTTCATTGATGTAAGTGGGGTGTTAAAGTCCTCTACTATTATTTTGTTATTATCAATTAGTTTCTTTATGTTTGTTACTAATTACTTTATACATTTGAGTGTTCCCATGTTGGGTGCATAAATATTCACAATGGTAATATCTTCTTTTACATCTTCTTGTTGGATTGTCCCCTTTAGGATTATATAATGCCTTTCTTTGTCTATTTTTGTTTTAAAGTCTAGTTTATCCCATATAAGTATTGCTACTCTGGCTTTCTTTTGACATCCATTGATGTGATAAATGCTTCTCCACCCCTTCACTTTCAATCTTCAGGTATCTTTAGGTCTAAAAGAAGTCTTTTATAGGTAGCATATAGAAGGTCTTGCTTTTTTAATCCATCTGACACCTTATGTATTCTGATTGGAACATTTAGTCCATTCACATTGAAAGTAATTACTGATAGATACGTACTTATTGTCATATTATCATTTATATTGTAATTGTTTCCGAAGATTTCCTCTGGTCCTTTTTTGTCTTTGTCTCTTTGCACTCAGAGTCCCCTTGAGTACCCTTGAAGGGCTGGTTTAGTAGTCATGAACTCCTTTAGTTTTTGTCTATGTCACTCTATCTCTCCTATTCTGAATGATAGCCTTGCCAGATAGAGTATTCTTGGCTCCAGATTTTTCCCAATCAGCACTTTGAATATATCATGCTACTACCTCCTGACTTGCCAAATTTCCGTTGCAAAATCTCCAGCTAGCGTTATGGGTTTTCCCTTGTAAGTTAAGGACTTTTGTCTTGCTGCTTTTAAGATCCATTTTCTTTATCACTATATTTTGACAATTTAATCATAATACATCTTCGTGTTGGCCTGCTTTTGTTGATTTTGATGGGAGTCCTCTGTGCTTCCTGAATCTAGATGTCTGTTATCTTTCCCGGATTAGGGAACTTTTTTGCTATTATTTCTTGAAATAAATTTTCTGTCCCCTTTTCTCTCTCCTCTTCTTCTTCTGAGACTCCTATAATACAATTGCAACCCAGAGATCTTAGTTTTAGGCAGAAAAATGAGGACTATGTCCACAAAAAGCCTCATATACAAATCTTTATTGAAGATTTATTCATAAAAATCCAAATATGGAAAAGCTCAAGTACCCATTAACAGATAACAGGCAATTAACCATATATTCACATTGAGGAATACTTGCTAATAATAAAGAGTTAAAACTACTGGTATCTATGACAATAGGATCTCAACAACATTATTCTGAGAGAAGAACTCTAGAAACAAAATAGTATATACTGTACAATTATATTTTTATAAATTTCTAGAATAGACAAACCTAACTTATTATGATAGAAATAAGATCAGCGTTTGTTTTGGTAGGGTACTTGACTCAAGGGGCACAAAGAAACATTCCGTGGTGATGTAAATGTTTTCCATCTTAACAGAGAATGGGTCACATGGGTGTATTCATTTGTCAAAATTAGCCAGCCTGCATACTTAATATCTGTGCATATCCTAAATGTAAATTATACCTCAATAAATTTGACATTTGGTCATAAAAAGCATTTATACATGACTATGAAAATCAGTAGGCATTTATGTAAATCAACTATAGTAATATAAATATTCATTTGCTATTAAATTGTTTTCAGATCCAAGCCAAGAAAAATTATTTGTTAATTAGGGTTTCTGCTGATACGATATCAACTATCCCCAGATATTCCATTACGTAAAAGCAGTTAGATAAAATATATAGAAACATGCAGTATATAATAGGCAACACAACATTTTCCTTCCCCCTTTCCTTAGATGGGATCTAAAGGGAATATCTCTTATCCAAAATTTCACATGACTATAATGAATATAGTTCCTCTCATATTTGAGTCACATATGACCATTAGCTCTTCTAACCCTTTCTCAGGAGCTAAAGCAGCCATCTCCAACAGATCTGACTTAACACACATGTTGAAACTTGTATTTCACCTCCATCAAACTCCAAAATGCAGTTCTCAAAAGCTTAAACTGGGCTATCGCAGAATAAGATAGTTCTAGTCTGACTTTGACTAGACTAGATTAGACAACTTACTGGAGCAATATGGGAGAATCCTATGATAAGTTAAAGATGATATCCTAACCTGGCCAGGCAGTGTGGCAAAAGTAGAGATGACGAGGGGTGAAGAGAATAGAACAGTATCAGATGATAAAGTTGAGTTACAGTGACAAGGAAGCAAGCCAATTCAGAGAGTAGAGGTAATAATAGTTAGAGTCAATCAGGCTCAGGACTTTAAAACCTGATCCAGGTTAGTGGCCCAGGTAGAAAGGGAAGCCTATGTATAAGAGAAGGCATCAGAGGGTCAACTCAAATGACATGACTTATGACTTACCCTAGAATATAGCTTTAGATTCTAGTAGTGCTTGCAATGGAAATTGGTTTTCATTATACATTAGAGTGTACTCTTCTTTTAATAGTTATTATTACGCTGATTACTCGAGGAGAGAGAGGAGTTTCCTATTTATATTTCAAAGTATATAATTTAGGGGTTTCAGTGAAGGAAAGAATAAAATATATTATTTGTGGTTGAAATTAAATTTTAATATAACTGTCTCTCTGAGTTCCGCTTAAAATGCTAACTTTCACCTTCTGCTTTTGATGAAGTAGACTGAAGAACAAAGTTCCCAATGAGAACTAGGAAAGGCAGATAACAAACCAAAACATCTGTTTGAAGGTAATAGGACCTGCCAAGGAAAGCCAGGACTGCAGAAGTCAAGATAATGGAAAGAAAGATCATTGAGCTGAGCCCAACTTTCTTTACACTGTTTTTCCCCCTGGGTCATTTGCCAATCCCTGGTACAGAATGAGAAGCTAATAAGGCTGGCAGATGTCAGCCACTAAATGGCAGAGAAGCTAGCAGGGCTTTTTTTGACAATCTCATGGTGCTGCTGAGACAAAAGTGACATTTGGAGCTGCCAAATTAGAAGAGGTTGAGAGGCCAGCCATCTAAGGCAAAGTGATCCCAACTTTTCAGCACAAGGTTTGCCCTGGAGCTGTTCACTGATTCTTAAGTTGTGCTAGACAAAATACCAAGAAACCAAATAGGAAGAAAAGAACTGAAAACCACAGAGGACTGATGAATAATCATGTACTAGAAAGATAAAAATTGACTGTACAAATTACCAAAGGGAAATGATCCTAACTAAATATCTCAGGTTCTCAGACAGTACTTGAAGTGCTAAAAGACCAGAGAGTTTGAAGTGAAGGTAGACTGAGTCATATAAAAACTACAATCCAATCTTGAGACTGCTCAGCCCCTAGCTGAGGTGAGAGCCCTGCATCATATCAAAGTATCATCTGAGGAAAAAGATAATAGCATCCTGAGCCTCTACAGTGTTTCAAACAAGTGCTAAATAGTCAACAACTGTTAAAATAAGACCAGGAGAAAAGCAAAAAAGACAACAAAGAAATAGATATGAACACCAGAAGACACCACTATGATGCCAGAATAGCTAACTCAATATCAAGATAATCAGTGTTACAGTCAAAGATTTCCTAGGGAACTGGAATCTGTGGAAAAGAAATAAGTTCTAAACATGGAAAATAAAATAGTGATGCACCTACAAGTCAACAAACACCGAGGATTGCCAACAACCGCCAGAAGCTAGGAGACATTTTTTTATTACAAGCCTTCAAAATCAGAAATGTATTTTACATGTAAAACACATTTCTTTTTTTAAATATTTTATTTATTTATTCGTGAGAGACACAGAGAGAGAGAGTCAGAGACATAGGCAGAGGGAGAAGCAGGCTCCGTGCAGGGAACCCGATGTTGGACTTGATCCTGGGTCTCCAGGATCACTCCCTGGGCTGAAGGGCAGGTGCTAAACTACTGAGCCACCCAGGTGTCCCTAAAACACATTTCCATTCAAGTAAAAAAAAAAAAAGTTAATTTTTTTCCAACTACACTAGACCTATTTCAATTACCCAATGACCACAGGTAGCTAAGGACTACCCTCTAATATATTATAGGACAACTCTATACCAAAAGAACAATGACAACAACAAAAAAGCAAAGTGCAAGGACACACAGAAATGTGCACAGATCTCACAGACATATTCTTGAACAAAAAGAAGTCAGCTTCAAAAGAGGACATGCCAATGATTCCTTCTGTATATTTCAAGAAAAGACAAAACTGACCAATAGCCCTGGAAGTCAAAATAGTGATTACCTTACATGGGAATGGTTTTGATAGGCAAGGGTACAAGGGAACGTTTTTGGAATAATACTGTATATCTCAATCTGGGCAGTGCTATATACATAAGTAGAAGTCAAATTTAAGAGGAGTGTGCCATCTGCAATTCAGTGTGATATATATATTATATTCTGTAGTGTGCTGGTTAGCTGGACTTCAAGGGGAGGGGAGAGGAAAGGGGAGGAGGAGGAGAGGAGACATTTGTAGAATCTGCTAGTTTCCCTTGTGCACACATTCCAGTCATGTCTAATTTTAATCCTTCAACATGTCATCACTGAAAATGGACTTGGGAGAGAAATGCAAAATCAGCTCTTACAAGTTAGTACAAACCAGTTCTAGCACATGTACCTTCATACAGAAGTAAAATAAATATATGAGGAACTCAGAATTTGAACAAAAGCAGTCAGAAGAGATACCACTCTTTTGATGACTATCCCTACACTGTAGAAATCATCATGATGAGGAGGAGAAAATCTTCTTCACGAGACTTCCACAATGTTTAGAGAGAACATTGGTGAGGATGTTACTGAGACAAGGCAAAGATAGGCTCCTTCAACCTCCATTCCTGGACCCCACCTGTGTCCTCCCGCCCAGTGGCACCTGTGCTCAGCAGACCCAAACAGAGCTAAAGAATGACAACTGCGTGCACTTAGAATGGAGCTTTCTCTTCTTACACACTGTACAATGCCAAATATGCTGTCAAACTCAGGAAATAATACACTTTAAGATAATGAAGTGTATTAGACAACAATACCCAAGGCAATATAGAAGTGTCAAATAAAAATGTACAACAGTAAAATAAGGCAGATGCTCCCAGGCGCCTGGCTTGTTCATGGGAGAATATATATTAAAGCAAAAATAAACAGTATGTGCTTCACTGGGTCTCTAAATTTTTACATGTTTGCTGTGCAAGAAAATTCATGCTGAGAGTCACCGTTTGCATTTCCTAACCTTTGTTAGGACTCCATGGCCTCAGTGATACAGCGCTGCAACCATGTGAAATTAATTTCCTGGTTGCATTAGCTCAAAGAGATGCTGTCCTTTAAAGGTTATCAATTAATGAAAATTCTAATTCAATATAAACATGAGGCCATAAAAGGCCTGGATTCTGTACTAGGTGGCCTATTCTTGAGGGCTGTATGACATTTGCCCCAAGGCCTAATATGACATACAAGAAAGTGAAAACAGTGGTAACAAGGCCTTTTACAATTATCTAATGCCATAAAACAGTGCCACTCGGGGAAAAAAGAAAAAAAAAAACAAACAATATAACATTCTGATTCTAATAATATAATGGTTACTAGGCAAGGCCCTGGCATGATCAACCAGAGGTTGCATTCCCCGAGTGCCAATGACTAGCTGTGCAAACTTGAACAAGTTTCTGAACCTCTTTGTGCCTCAGTTTCTTCAATTAGAATGGGGATTATAATAGTAATTATCATAGAGACATATCTACATAATCTCAAAAGCAAATTATCATGTAAAAGTATTTTGAGACATATTTCTAAAACTCATTCTAGAAGATTATAAATATATACATTTCTAGCCACTCAAGTAAACTTTAAGTACTTACCTAAATATTTATTTTTTTTTGTTTTTGAAGATTTTACTTATTTATTTGAGAGAGGGAAAGGGAGAGAAAGCACTACCAGGGGGAAGGGCACAGGTAGAAGCAGACTCCCTGCTGAGCAGGGAGCCTGATGTGGGGCTCCATGCAAGGCTCCATGTGGGGCACAATCCCAGGACTCCTGGATCATGACCTGAGCTGAAAGCAGATGCTTAACCTACTGAGCCACCCAGGTGCCCCTAAATATTTACTTTTAATTGTAGATTTTTATCCATCCTTATTACAAGAGAATTTCAAGTAGCTTTTTAAGCTATATACAAGATAAAAAATGTAAGTATAAAAATATGATCAAATGAAACTATGAATAAGAAAAATAAGATGAAGACAGGTGTGATATTAACATATAAATACTGTGAGATTCTTTACAGCTGAGCATTTTTACTGTGTAAGAAGCCATATTCAAGCTTTATAAATATCCAGACAAACACTTGATTAAGCAAACTGATGACATGAATGAATCATCTCCAATTCCTTTTGAAAGTTGGTGTAGTATGCATAATAAATGAGTGAGTTAATGACAGCAATGAAAAGCCATGTCGATAATCCATGACATGGACGTGAATAATTAGATGATGACTGTATTAGTAAAATGGGAATAATTTTCACTCAGATGGACATAAAACTATAAAGTCAATGAGTCTTCAACCCAAAAAGAATTACTATTCAAATAATTATTACAATCTCTTATGCCTTTGCTTTTCCCTACTAGAAAATTTTAATCAATATCTGTGTCCTTTTGTGTCCAAAATATTCATTACATATTTTCTTACTATATATACATAGAAAATTAGTAGTTTAGGCCATTTGTAGGGCAAAATTCCATTTCTAAAAAGTTAAGTGGGATGTTAGACAATGTTTGTATACAAGAAGGAGGTGGTAACCCCTAGAACCAATCACTAACAATGGTAAAAACAGACCAACAAAACCAACGGTCCTTCAGTGTCTCTAGACATGTCTCTCCAATACGGTAACCACTAGTCATAAATGGCTACTTAAACTTAAATGTAAATAAATGAAGATGAAATAAAATAGAAAAACTAGGGCAGCCCGGGTGGTTCAGCAGTTAAGCGCCATCTTCAGCCCAAGTTGTGATCCGGGAAACCCGGAATAGAGTCCCACCTCAGTCTCCCTGCATGGAGCCTGCTTCTCCCTCTGCCTGTGTCTCTGCCTCTCAATCTCTCTCTCTGTCTGTGTGTGTGTGTGTGTGTGTGTGTGTGTGTGTGTGTGTGTGTCTCATGAATAAATAAATAAAATCTTTTAAAAAAATAGAAAGACTAGTTCCTCAGTGGGACTAGCCATATTTCATGTGCTCAGTAGCCAAATATGGCTGGTGGCTACCACATTGGACAGTGTAGATATAGAACATTCCTATCATCACAGAAAGTACTATTGGATAGCATGACTTGTAGAATGTAAGTTTTCTTTGATCAATGAAAACAGAACACATGTGCAAGTATACATGAAAGCTGCTGGACTAGAGATCAAAATGTATTTTCCAATAAAATCATGAGTACAAATGATTACTAGGTGAGTTCACAAGTCTACTTAATCTTCAATGAACTGAAATCCTGAAAACTAACAGTGCAGCACAGTTGAAAATCATTTTATTGTATGCTTGTAAGTAAACAAAACTGGAAAACAACAGCATTGCCTGAGAAACAGAGCTTCATTTCCTGTGAATGCTGTCTTTAAGGAGTAACAAGTTTCATTAGACAAGGTGATGCCTATCTAAATCGGGAATTCTGTGACAATTTGGTAAACATATTCTTGCCTTCCCATCAATATTAGAGGTAGCTAACAAGTAATGCTGTTAGAATTTGGTTTTGAATCACAACATAGAGCTTCCTTTCCTTGATATGAGGTTATCACTGCCACTAAACTCACATATATTAGGTTAGGTATTTGCAGTTTGCCTTCAGAAATTGAATTTTAAGAGGAAGAATTGAGGGTGGGTGATAAACAATTTTTCATCAATTAAGTAAGCAAGGGTAAAGAAGGGAGAGTTAAAGGGGTTGGGGCAAATATTTGTGTTTAACACTTTACATATGTACGTTATCTCATTAAAAGTGCCTGTGAGGACAAGTGAGAAAATAAAAGAGATAAAGAACAAACTGAACTTTACACAGAAACTGACAGAAGAAATTATTAAAGGATGAGATTAGGGAAAAGAAAAAGGTGTGACAGACCAGATATAACATAAAGCTTTGCTACTCAAAGTGTAGTCTATGGTCTGGCAGCACTGACTTCATCTGAGAGCTTGATGGGAATGCAAATTCTTAGGCCCCATCTTAGACTTACTGCGTTATAACTTGTTTTTCAGCAAGTTCTCCTAATGATCCATATGCACACTAATGTTTGACACATGAACAGTACATAGGAAACTTCTGAAACAGGTCGATTTTATTGCTTGGTAGGATGGTGTTAGACATTGTCAATAACCCATCCATCAACCATTCCCAAACTCCCTCTCTCTCTTGCCTGCCTTCCACTAATGAAACTAAAAAAGCCAGGTTACCTTCTTGCCTTCCTTGCAGCAAAAAATGTAGCAATGACCACCAGGGGGACAAAGAGGCATGAGGAAATGTTTATTGAATGGTATCTGGTAAAGATTTTCCTACCTGATAAAAGCAGAGAGGCTGAGGTGAGATCTTTTTGTCACTTGTTAACTTTCTTCAGCTAATATTGCTACTGTGAAGATAATGATAGTCAGAACTGGGAGGACTATTTCATGACTAATAAAAGACATCATCAACTTACCAAGAACATCTAAGTATAGTTAGAAAGAGCCTGGGTCCTTGATGACGTCACGGAGCCACTGCACCAACTAAACTGATCAGTTTTGGACTTCCTGTGTTTTGTAAGATAATTAAATATCCTTTTCTCTAAGTCACTATTACATTACTTGCATCTGTGGCCCCTGGTCACAGCAGTGTTTGAGGAAGAAAGAGAAAGGTAAGGAACTATTTAATCTATATGTAGGAAGTTTATACATTGGGTATTCAAAATTCTAGAAGGACTCAAATTTTTAGTCATATTGTAGATTTGATTAAACAAGTAATTTCAAAACTCAAAAGGTTTTGGTTATGTATGTCTTTTCTCCCATAAGGAAATGAACATGATAGTAAATCTGTAATTCACTTTGTTTTATAGATACAATTGAATGTGAATCACAGTTGAATTCTAGCCTCATATTTTTAAAAAAAACTGTTTATCTAAGTCAATGATTAAAAATGACAAGCTCTACTACTGTTTTTGTTAAGCAGGTTACTTTTAAATCTTATTTATCTCAGGTTTTGTGCTGTTGCTACACATTCACTATACCTTTTAAAACGTGCTAAAATACATAATTTCGTTCCACAGGGAGTAGATATCAAACTGATGAACAAAGTAAACAGGTTATATTTTCCCAAAACTTCCCATGATTAAAAAATTTAATCAGAGAGCATTTCCTCCCATTCTCTTTCCTTTCCTCTGAATCAACAGTCTCATTTGCAAAAGGAATGGAAATTTCAGGTACTATTTCTGTTTGGAATTGAAATTTTCCATGACACTTCAATCACATGCTACCAGTATAAAATAGTGCTGCTGCTGCTGCCACTATTGCAATAAAGAGAAAGTGCAATAAAAGGCATGAATTACCAGAATTTGCAAGGATTAAGGTTTAAATCTTCTAGTTATTGAGTATTCTGAAAGAATATATTGCAACATTTGTGGATAAAAATCTTTTGTGAATGTATCAATGCATTTCCTTCTTTATCATCATAATAGTAATACAAAAAAATCTTTTGATTATGGCGAACTTTCATAGACATCACATTAATCAGTGATGTTCATGCTATTAAAAGGTTAAAATAAAAGGTGGATTGTTGGTACTTACTAATTATGTATCCTAAGACATGTCTTGCAGAGATGTGTGGGTATTGTTTCTGGATTTTTAGATTTTTTAAAATCATTTTTAGTTCAAACTGTTTTTTCTTTTGCATGAAGTTTGCCATTAACCTCTTCTCTCCAAAGATTATAAGATTATACTCAACAAATAGTTTAGGCTTCCAAAGTTTTACTCTTTTGGAATAATATTTTTATAATATACTCAAACTTAATATAGGCACAACAAAATAGTTCTCAAATTCTAATATGCATATAAATCAACTGGGGATCTTATTGAGGTACAGATTCTAATTCAGTAGATCTGCGTTGGGCCTGAGACTCTGCACTTCTCATGGGCTCCCAGATGATGCCAATGCTGCTAGTCTACACAACATTCTTTGAGTAGCAGAGTCTAATATCTTAAGTTCACAAAGTGCTTTAACTTACATAACCTCATAGAATTCTCACCTATCCCTACCATATAGATGAGTAATAAAAAGTAAGTTTCTGAGAGCTTCATGGTCCTATTCAAGACTAAAAGTAACAAAGTCGACACTTCAACCTATACAATGTGGCAAAATCTAATGTCATTTGTACTTCACAATAGGGCTTATCCCTCCCTCTACTTCTCTCAGATGAAATATCCAATACTTTAGAACAAATAAGAAAACATTCTACAGTCCATCAGTTCATTTAGACTAATTACATCAACCAATTTCATAGAATCTTATAAATGGATCAATCTAGCTTTACTTACATATCAGAATACATTGTAATTTGGACTTTAATTAGACATTAGAATGTTATACAGAAAGAAATGTCCGTTTAAATATATTGTGTGCCATTAGCATGCCAGCTTTCTAAAAGCCGAAGTTAATTTGTCTTCAGATGAGGGGAAAGAGGAGTGGTAAACAGATTGTTTCTAACTCAGAAGATGCTTCTTCTGATCTAGGGAAAAATAGCATTAGGGTTTCGTTCTCTTCCCTTTGTTGCTCTCCCTTCCACTCTCCTTATCTGTCCCCTCCTTCCTTCTCCCACTGCCTATCATCTATAAAACCCTTTAGGATCTGATTTCATTTTTATGATTCAACTAACTGAAAAAGCTAAAATCCCTATGAGACTCTGAGAGCAGCAGAAAATCTGATTATTTGGAGTGCTGTTGGCTAGCTCATGGCATCCATATTTAAGGAAGCATCCTGCAACAATCATCCAGAATGAGCATATGGTAGACCTCTGTATGCAACCATTATTATTCAGTCATTGTTCATTATGTTTGAATTAACAGTGACAGCACACATCATACTTATTAGATGATGTTTCTATTTAATTCCCTATTATCTGTTAAAATCTCTCTGCAAGAGCAGAGAGAAAACACAAAAAAGCCATGCCCAGAGACTCAAGGATTACCCACAATTACTTTTCCCATCCTTTCCAAAATATAGTTCTTGAGAGTTTACTTTAAAAAGCAACACCACCCAATTAGTACAGTAACATCATATTTCTGGTTCTGACCATAGTGCTGGTAGGAGAAAAAAAAATGGATTGATGCTTTTTTACTGATCTGTGAGCCAAATTACATTCATTATTGGAGAGAAGAGAAGTAAGAGTGACCCTCAAGTGCAGAGTGGCCCGGTGGAAAGATAGAACTGCTTGCCTCTGTGCCACGAACTCCAAATACTGTTCAACTGATGTGAAAAATTAACTGCAAGATGACCATTCAAGAGTTACCTGAGTTATGGTCTCAGTCTTGTGGGTTAATTCAAAAAAGGAATATAATGGGATTTCTAATGGGGTTTTCTGAGCTCTTAAGCCTTAATACCATCTATTAATCTCTCACCTCAACTGACCACCATGTTGTTGGGATAAAACCAGCACTGGGATCACCAAAAGTAGGCTCCAGTGTCCTGTTTGTTTGTTTGTTTGTTGGCTTTAAGTCTGTGTTCTTCTATCATTGTAAGTCACCTGCTGATGCAGCCACAGCTGTAACCACTGCTGGGGGATTTCATTTGCATTCAGAGACTTCTCCCGCTCCCCTACTTTGATTTGATTAGGGAAAAACCATGCTTGCAGATCTAATACTTGTGCTCGTCATGTTACAGAATGAGAATCATGAACTATCTTTGAGGCTTTCCAAGGTTCTATTTGAAACTATCGTAACAAAATTAGATTAAGATACTCATTTTTGTCATGTTTCTGGAGTTTATGAGAGAATGGCCATCTCTTTATGAAGACAGGCAAAAGAATACAATGAATAACAGTGGGGACTGGGGCAGAACATGTAGATATACCCCTAACTAACAGTGGCAAAATGAGCTCATTCCATTTAGATTTCATTAACTCTAAGTGAATCTTGTTTTCAGGACTGATTATTCTTTATTGAAAACAGAATTACAAAACTTTTTCTCAGCAGAAAAAATGAGGCAAAGATTTAATAGTAGCCTAAAGACTAAAGATTCATTTACTGAGTGCATTTTGTTTAAATTAAAGTGGTATATAATCTATTCAATGTTCAGGTTCAGTTGTAAACAAATGACTACCCCCTTCTAACAATAATAACATAATGATAACACCCTGCAGGTGTGAAAATCTTATATACTTTTCAAACACTTTCCAATGGATTAAACCACTTCTAATGCAATAAGCACTCATAAAACTTACATTTGATTTATTAGTGAATGCCCCCCCCAAAAAAAGATACGATGAAATCATAACCTTATGCCTTCACAGAGATAATCAAGTTGAAATGAGGTCATTAGGAGAGGTCCTGATCCAAAATGATGGTACCCTTATTAAAAAGGGGAAATTAAGATACAGACAGGCACTGAGAAAAGATGATGTGAAGAAACACAGCAAAAAGATGGTCATCTATAAGCCAACGATGGTCATCAACAAGCCAATGAGTACCTGAAGCTACCAGAAGGTAGGTTTTCCTCTGTTCACTTGAGGTCAATCATTTCCACTTTTTTTTCTTTTATGATGTTTTCCTTGGAGGATTTGACCTGGAAGTTGATTTATCTGCTTTCTAGATGGATGAGCTATGGTTACCAGAATGCTGAATTTCTAAATTTACATAATGAGTGTTAGGATAATATGATTGTATACCAGGGGAAAATAATTTCAGAAGCAAGTTCCTTCTTTCTAAGTGGGTATAAATATGCCAATTCATTCAACATAGTTATTACATACTTGTTATGTATCTGGTACCGTATGAGATGGGAAGACCTTACATAACACACACAATTAAACTGAGATATCATTTTAACCAGATCTGGCAAAAGAGTAACAACAGTGTCCTTACTACTCCCTCTGGGTAGAACCAGGAAGAGGAAGAGTCTCCACCCTCACCCCTGAAAGCTTGGGCTAAGTTTTATGCTGCAGTGGAAGAATTTGGCATATTCTCCATAAAAACATAGATGTTTATATTGTGATTAACAAAAAATAATACTAGCTAGCATCTTTCAATTAATTGATAGCAAATTAATGATATTAATGATTATCATCATCATAATACTTAATTTTTGTTAACCAGAATAATCATATTAAGAACTTGCCACACACTTTCTCCTTTGATCTTTACTACTACTACACTGAATAGATACTACAATATCTATTGATGAGGAACTAATGAACAGAGAGACAAGTTATTTATTTTAAGAGGTCACAGAAGAAATAAAATGTGGAATTAACTCCACACGTGTGTTCAGAGAACTGACAACAGAAACAGAGTACACCCACATATCAACAAACTAGGTTAGACTTCAAGTAAGTATCTGCCTTCCCATTTCATGGAATAATATCTTTGATTCATACTCATGCAAAATCCATACACCTTTATTTTACAAATTCTAAGTCCAAAAGAGTAACAGTATTGCAAGAAAAGGAAAAAAAATAAAATAAAAACGATAGACAACAGGGTATACGGATTCCTCAGAATGTGAATTTTATCTTTTGAATAAATCACTCCAAAAAACAAATTAGTGTTTCAATAATAGGAAAAATATGTATGTGTGATCACTGGTGTAAAGAAAATAACAGATGGCAAATGGAATCTTTAAAAATCCAATGCTGGTGAATAAGAAACACAAGATTGGGAAATAGTTTTTTTTGTTTCAACCCTGAACAATTTTCTTCCCAAATAAAAATTCTCTTGTCAACTACAGAGTTTATATCATATTTACCATCAAATGTCAAAAGAAAGAAAGAGAGAGAAAAAGAGAGAGAGAGAGAAAGAAGAAAGAAAGAAAGAAAGAAAGAAAGAAAGAAAGAAAGAAAGAAAGAAAGAAAGAAAAGGAAAGAGCATGGCATCATTGAATGATACAAGTGGAAAGGAACTTAGAAGCTATGGTGAACCCCTACAGAGGCTAAAACTTCAGCTCAGAGAATTTAAAGTAACAATAGTAGATGGAAATTCTATAGCAAAAATGCATTAGTTGTTAATATGAGAATTTTAATAGTGTTTGCCCAAATTATTCTTTTTTTTTTTCATGTATCCTTCTCTATGTGAGATCTGAGATGCTCATTAGCTCAAGTAGTTCATAAGTCTATTAAGAACATCAAGTGCTGATATATTTTTAAAGTTGAAAAAAAATAAAGTTGAACCTTCTGTCTCCCATCACCAATAAGATTCTTCTTCATTTTGGCAATGAAGCCTTTGCAGGGACTTTCACATATGTACCACTGCCAGTACAGCATTTTTTTCCTCACAGTCTTAAAAACAGAGGCAGAGATAATGACTCCATGTCTTCTTCCAGAGCACATGGGCAGGTTACTAACCACTATTAGTTAGGCTGGGATCATCTCACTGACTTCTGGTCCATTATATGTAACTTGAAGAAAGAAAGATTATTTAAAAGCATGCTTCATGTTCCCCCAGCCTCTCTTCTCCTTTAGTAATTATATTGGGAGTCCTTTGTTCCACATTACACAGCCTCTATCTAGAAACATTTTAGGTTACTGAGCCACCATTTGAAAGAGCTACTGAAGAGAGCAGTCATATTTTACTAAGTAAAGCCACAGGTATTTTAGGGTTTGTTACCATAGCATAGCCTAACCTATCCTGACTAATGTGGAGAACAAATTTCTGTAACAACCATTCATAAAGCTGCTTTTTTTTTTAGAACTCTGTGTGTCCTACAACACACTCACATGTAATATTCCATGTAATAAGGGTTTTGATATCAAATATTATATCTCAACAGAGAGATAAAATAACTGGCTTTATTTTCTCTTTCTCTGGGTGTCTCACTTCTGTGTTTCTTATTGCCCACCTACCTAGGAATCAACCTGTATCTCTGTAAGCCATCAGCACCATATTTGCCAACTACTATGTACTTGGCCATCCTTCTCCATTTCAATACTCTACTGGTACAGGGTCCATGCCTTTGATGTCTGATTCCTTTTATTCAGCGGTCTCATGCTTATTATTGACTTGATCCATTTAACATCTATAGAGTTAAGTAACTCTAGCTTACCAGGATATGTTACAAACATAAATTGTGACTGGAATACATGGCCCTGAATACATGATGAAGATACAGAATCAAATGCTCTTTAGTTGGTATATTTTTCCACATCTTTTCCAGGTGTGGACACCATTGTAGCCAACAAATATCCTTCACATTTGTTGGCTAAATAGGACCACTAGAAAATAGAATTTTATTTTACTTTCACCTTTTCCCTTGATAGGTAGGTTTTATATAAATGTGATATTCATCGACATGGGAGATTCCATTAATGCCAAAATGTCAAAAGCAATAGATCCATCTAAAACTTTTACCTGTATATAGAAAATGTCAATATCTCACGAGATTTTAAGGATAGAATTCCCTTGAATTGGAATTTAATATTAGATCAGGAACTAATTTCTCCTATTTCTTTTGCAATGCCCTTGCTATGTGGTATGAAATATAGTTCTTAATGGTGATAGGGAAGGAGAGGGGCTGATCTAGGAGGAGTTCTTAATTGAGAATAGATGGATTTGAGAATAGCAGGCTACCCTGAAGCTGAGGGGAACCACAAACTCAATAAAACCTCCCAATATTTGGAGGAAAAAAAATTATATTCTCTATATTTTCTTACTCTAAAGTGATACAGTCACTGGGTGGGAACATTTGTAGCAAGAAGGCACCAGAAAACAGCCCAATGTTGTAGAGAAATGTATGAAAAGGATATCCGCTTTCCCATAAGAAATACAGAATAGAAATTATCTTTGATGATATGCAAAGAATTGCCTGAAGGTCTAGAAGCTTTTATCCAGAGCAAGTGAGAGGACAAGGCAAATCTGAAAGAATTCTCACAAAAATAAAATAGTATGCCCAAAAATTATGTATGAAATGGAGCATGGTCACTCAAAGAGCACAACAGATAACCTCCTTAATTTACAGCTTATTGATTCTTAGTCAACAGTTTTAACCCATCATCATAAGTCAACAAACACCTCCACTGTCTCTTGAATCTTTCATTTAAATTCGGATGAAGAACTCTTCTTGAAAAAACCTTCTCTGGTGGATGGATATTTATCATACCTTGTGGATGCCCAGAAGCTCTGAATACACTTTCTGGTTTGGGAAATTCCTCACTTTGTCAATCCTGGTCTAAAATCGTAGTCACTTTTTTTGTATAAAAGTCTCACTTTAGCAAGCCTTCCTTAAAGATGAGCTAAGAACATGCCTATCAAAGCCAAACACTGAATTTGAAGTTGGGAGCACAAAGAAGGATGCCTTGACCCAAATTCCTTATGGCTTGTTACTCACAGTTTCTAGGGACAACAGTGAACAGAAGTTCTATGCTGGTGCCTATTATCCATTATTAAAGTGTCTATCGTGGTATCTCCACTTGACAATTTCTGATTGGTTATTTGAGACACTGGTCATTGCTATGTGATCCTGGCACCTCTTTCTCTAGCTTCCTAGAAATTATGACCTAATTAATATACTATGCTTATTTTTTGCTTAAAACAATAAGGATTGATTTTTCTTATTTAGAACCAAAACCCTGTGGTAGACACTGTCCATGCTCTACTCAGATTCCATTCACCAGTGCCATGATTCCTTCTCCTAGCTTCTGTGTACTTTTATTTCTAAAAGTAACTCTTGCAACTTTCTTTGGAAGGACTGCTTTCTGACTATAAAGCTACTTTGCAAACAGGTAAAAGGAGCTGGTAGTACCTGGAAATTGATGCTCCCATAAGCAATACTTGACAAATGACTGACAGGTGTAGAAGTATGAAAACTACTATCTTAGTTTGCTAGGACTGCCATAACAAATTATCACAGACTGAATGGTTTTGATAGCAGAAATTTATTTTCTCACAATTCTGGAGCCTGAGTCTAAAATTAAGATGTCCAGGGGATTGGTTCTTCTAACCTGATGTCCTTGGCTTGTCTCCTCCCTGCATCTTCACATAATTATCCCTATGTGTGTTTCTGTGTCCTAATCTCATTTTATAAGGACAGCAGTCATATTGGATCAGGACCTGCCCATATGACCTCATTTTAACTTAATTACCTCTTTAAAGACACTATCTCCAAACAGTCACTTTCTGAGGTAAAGGTTATGACTTCAACATATAAGTTGTGTCACTTCAGGGTGACACAACTCAGCCCATAACATGACTTCACTTGTCCCAAGGAGATACAAACAATGAAACATAACTTACATTTCAGAGGCCCTCTGCAGAATAGGGCTGAGGCTGAAACTTAATCTAAAATCACACTCTTTCTTGGGCTTCCTTCTCTTATCTGGTCTGTTTCACTCAATCTCAGTGGTTTCTCCTGGGAGCCTTTCCTTAATAAATTACTGGCATAGGGATTCTCATCTCAGGCTCTGCTTCTTGGGAAACAGATCTATTACATAATCCTGAATAATACCCCTTCTTTTAATCAGACAATATCCCACCTGAAAAAGCTTCAGTAGGATATACAAGGCCTCTTTAAAGCATCAGGAGGTGATGTCAATAGGAAAGAAGAAGTAAAGATTTTCAAAAACTCTCTCTTCGATAAAAGCAGTAATATCATTAGAAAAAAATTGTAAAAAATATCACCTTTTTCAGAACCCTGGAAATTACACAAAACTTTGCAACAGGGGCACTTGGGTGGCTTAGTTGGTTAAGCATCCACCTTTGGCTCGATCATTATCTCAGGGTCTCAGGGTCCTGGGACGGAGCCCTGCATCAGGCTCCCTGCTCAGTGGGGAGCTTGCTTCTCTCTCTCCTTCTGCGGCTCCCCCTGCTTGTGCACACTCTCTCACTCTCTCTCGCTGTCTCTCTGTCAAATAAATAAATGAGATCTAAAAAAAAAGCTTAAAACAATAGAGGGAACATAAATTCAAGAAAAATGGCTGAATTTTCTTTGTAGGAAGAGAGAAACTATAGTATTTTTTTTTAATTAATTTTTATTGGTGTTCAATTTACCAACATACAGAAAAACACCCAGTGCTCATCCCGTCAGAAACTATAGTATTTTAACTTGTCTATTTCTATCCTACTCTTCCAACTCTGCTATAGTTTTGAACACCAACAGCCTTACAATCCCAGTGAAACTAGTATCTTAATAACCCCTGGAAGTAGCAGAACAGAGTTGGAGATACTCAAAAGCCCAATTCCCAGAGAACTGTCATTATTTGATGTGTCTGTCCATTCCCTGGAAAGCCACTTTTATTTGACCTACCTCAGAGCTCACCCAGTGCAAACAACTTTTCAATACATCATAATAAAACTATCCAGGCCAAAGACAATAAGAGAATCTTGCAAATGCAAGAGATAACTCATCACATATAAGAGATCCTCAATAAGACTCATAACTGATTCCTCATCAAAAATCAAGGAAGCTGGGGTGCCTGAGTGGCTCAGTGGTTGAGCGTCTGCCTTCGGCTCAGAGCATGATCCTGGGATCCAGGATCGAGTCCCACATCAGGCTCCTTGCAAGGAGCCTGCTTCTCCCTCTGCCTATGTCTCTGCCTCTCTCTCCATGTGTCTTTCATGAATAAATAAACAAAATCTTTTAAAAATACATGGAGGCCATAAGGCAGTGAATTGGCTTATGCAAAGTGCTGAAAGAAAGACTGTCAACCAAGAACTGAACGAACTAAGAGTTCTATAGATCCAAGAATTCTATATCCAGCAAATTGTCCTTCAAAAATAAAGGAGTAATTAAGACATTGCAAAGTAAACAAAAATGGAGAGAACTGGTCATTACTAGACCTGCCCCTCAGTAAATACAAAAGGAATCTTTCTCAGTGAACTGAAAAGAACACAACATGGTAACTTAAGTCCACATGAAGAAATGAAGAGCACCAGTATAAAAAGGATGCTATAAAAGTATTATTTGTAATATTTTCCTCTATATAATGAAAATAAAACTACATAAAATTATAAATCTATACAATGTAAAAATATATAATTTGTATGACAATAATAGCAGCAAGAATGATGAAGTGGGTGGAACTACATAGGAGCAAAGATTTGTATGATTGAAATTCAGTTTGTGTTAATATGGCTAGATTGTTGTAAATCAATATGTTAATTGTAATTTCTAAGGCAACCATTAAGAAAATAATAAATACATAAAATAAATGACAAAGAAATTAAAATGGTACACTAGAAAAATCTAACACAGCAAAACATTAAAAGAGAAAATGTAGAACAGTAAGAAAGACATGAGACATATGTAAAACAAATAGCAAATGGATAAATATAAATTGTACCTTATTAATTTCATTAAATGTAAATGAAATAAACATTCTAACTAAAAGGCACAGCTTGCTGGAATGCATTTTTTTTTAAAAAGGAAAAAACATCATTGACTACATGCAAATCAAAACCACAATGAGATACCACTTTGTACTCACTTGGATGGATGGCTATAACAAAAAAGACTAATAATGAGTGTTGCCAATGATGTGGAGAAATTGGAATCCTTATACATTGTCAATGGTAACATTACAGTGGTAAAGCTGCTTTGAAAAACAGTTTAGCACGTCCTCAAAAAGTTAAACATAGAGTTACTATATGAGCCAGAATTCCATTCTTAGGTATGTACCAAGAAAACTAAAATCATATGTGCAATTAAAACTCAGTAAGAAAACAAACAATCTAATTAAAAACTGAGGAAAAAAAACTGAGAAAAAGATTTAAACAGACATCTTACCAAACAAGATTTACAAGTGGTAAATAACCATATAGAAAGAAGTTCAACATCACATAGCATTAGGGAATTGCAAACTAAAATATTAGTGAGATTCTATCCCACACCTATTAGAACAGCTAAAATCAAAATATGGAGAACAATGCTTGTGAGGATATAGAGCAATAGGAACTGTCATTCTTTGCTGACAATAATGCAAAATGACACAAGTCCTTCGGGAAAGTATTTGGCAGTTTCTTACAACGCTAAACCTAGTCTTATCAAATGATCCAGCAATCACACTTTCAGATATTTACCCAGATAAGTTGAAAACCTAAGTCTACATAAAAACCTGCACATGAATGGTTATAGCAGCTTATTCCTAATTGCCAAAAATTGGAACTAACCAGGGTGTTCTTCAATAAGTGACTAAACTGTTGCATAGCTATACAAACAAATATTCTTCGGTGATAATGAGAAATGAACTATAAAACCATGTAATTTGGAAATGAGCTATCAAACCATATAAAGACATGGAAGAAACTTAAATGCATATTGCTAAGTGAAAGAAGCCAGTCTAAAAATGCTACAGCCTATATGGTTCCAACTATGTAATATTCTAGAGAAGGCAAAAAAGAAGAAGAAGGAGGAGGAGGAGGAGGAGGAGGAGGAGGAGGAGGAGGAGGAGGAGACGACCAGCCAGGAAGTTAGGGGAAAGCAAGGAGAGAAAGAGAAAGAAGAGGGGAAAGAGGAAAGGAGGGAGATGGAGATCAGATTTTTTAGGGCAGTAAACCATTATTTTGTAGGATATTGTAAAAGTGAATACATGGCATGCATTTAACAAGACCTATGGAATCTACAACAAAAAGAATAAACCCTAACATAAGTTAGCAACTCTTATCATAATGTATTCACAAGTCTGGATGGTACAGTAGGTTAAGTGTCAAGATTCTTGGATTGGACTCAGGTCATGATCTCAGAGTTGTGGGATCAAGTCCTGTGCTGAGCTCCATATTCAGTGCAGAGTCTTCTCATCCCTCTACCTTCCCCTTTCCCTCTACCCTTGCTTCCTCTCTCTCTCTCTCTCTCTCTCCCAAAATGAATAAAAATCTTTAAAAAATTATTTATCAATGTTGGTTCACCAATTGTAACCAATGTACCATACCAATGTAAAATGGTAGTAATAAGGAAAACTGAGTGGTGTTGAGTGGTGGGGCAGATGGAGTATGTTAGGAATTCTCTATACTTTTAGCTCAACTTTTCTGTAAACCTTAGACTGCTCTAAAAAATAAAATTAATTATTTAAAAAAAAAGTTCACCAACTTGTACGTAAGTTTCCAGCAGCATTATTCATAATGGCCACAAAGTGAAAACAATCCAAATGTCCATCAACTGATGCACAGATACACAAAGTATGGTCTATCCATACAACAGAATATTATTCAGTGGTAAGAAGGAATGGCATAGTGACATATTTGTTACAACTAAAATGAACCTGGAAAACATTAAATTGAGTGAAAGAGGCCAGACACCGAAGGGCATATCTTTTATAATCCATTTACATAAAATTTTCAGAATAGGCAAATCTATAGAGATAAAAAGGATATTATCGGTTGCCAAGGACTAGGGGGAGGGGTAATGAGAGTGACTGGCAACATGTAGGGTTTCCTTGGGGATAAGGAAAACAAATTAGGTCATATGGATCATTGTACAACCATATGAACATACTGAGATTCACTGAACGTGTACATTTAAAGGGTACATTTCATAGCATGTGAATTATATATCAATTAAAAAATATAAAGCATTAAGTCATTTTGTCCTCAACAGTTTGGAAAGAAGAAAACACATGTAGAAAACACGACTGTTCAAAGGTCTAAAATACCATTATGCTAAATCATATGTCTATAGGGCCAAAAGTGTTTTCAATCTAACAAGTAAGATCATTTTGTTTTCTTATTGTCAGTGATTACACTCCTGTCCCTCCCCCCAACCCTTAACTCTAACCCATTCATTTTGGGAGCTTAAAAAGAACTTGAAACATCTTCAACTAATCATGAGTGGGCCTACAGCACTATCTCCTTACATGAATGACATCCACAGTATTCTAAGGTATTATTTGTTCTTCATTGTGTCTTCAAGTTAAGTTGTCTTTATCAGAGGGCTATTGTTTTGAGCTTTGAGTGTTTTTTGGGAGACACTGAATTATACCTCACCTCTGCCAAGATACACACATGTGCGCGCGTGCGCGCACACACACACACACACACACACAACCCTCTAGCATCTTATTTCTCAGTTCTATGTGCTAAAATGTAGGAAACTCAAAAGATGAAGGCAAAGAATGGTATTCATTGAACTTAATGCCATGTCAACAAGTGCCCACATCTATCCACATAGAATTCCCACAAGTTTTAGAAACAAAATTCCTATTTGCAAAATATACCACATGAGAGCAAAGTTGGCCAGACGGCCCTGCAGAATCAGAAAGGACTATATTTGTATTTTTCTCACTTTATTGCTATTTCAACTCTGTGATATAAATTTGACAGGTATTTTAATCTCCACTTAAAAATAAAGACTTAAGGGCCCCTGGGTGGATCAGTCAGTGAAGCATCCAACTCTTGATTTCAGCTCATGTCATGATCTCAGGGTCGTGAGATCAAGACTTGTGTTGAGCTCCAGGCTGGGCATGGAACCTGCTTGAGATGTTCTCTCTTCCTCTCCCTTTGTACCTCCTCTCCCCCAAGCACACACTTGTGTGTGTGCCCACTCTCTGTCTGTGTGTCTCTCTCTTTAAAAAAGTTTTAAAAAGACTTAGACATCAAGAGGGCACATCATTTGCAGGGTGGCCTTCTTAATTTGTGGAAGCCAAAAAAAGAATTAAAACCTATCCTGATTCTCTCATATGTTTAATGAAAAGAGCATATCCTCTTCACTCATATTATGCTAGCAGCCCACTGAAGAAGCCAGGAAGATTGTTCTGACTTTGTAGTTAAAATGCCTGAGAGAATTTTAAAAATAGGTGATTGGGTTTTGCTATTCTATAACTTAATTTGGAAAGAGGAATGAAAGAAGTTGTGCTGAAAAAATAGATGTTAGGTCATTAATGGCATATTTGTTTAAAATATTGTAGAGGGAATTACTCACGAGTTGCTTATTGAAATCAAATAAATTTCTTTAAATCAGTCTCTTTTTCTTTTCATTAACAAATTCTGTACTGGGAATGATTTTGTAATCTCCACAAAGTAATAAAATGCAGTCTATCAATCTGTCTGTGTGAAGTCAATAGCACGCTAAACTAAGCCCTCCTCCCTGCAGCACGCACACACACACAGGCATGCGTGCACACACACACCCACACAATGTCCTTATTTTATAGCCTGAAGTACTTTCTCTTCCAGTGTGTGCTTTGCAAAAAAAAAAAAAAAAAAAAAAAAGTAGCAATGCCTCAGTAGTATTAAGGAGGACTCTTGAGGCACTTTTGCAATAAATTCAATATCTACTCCTGTTAGAGAAAATTGCCATAAACTACCAGGTATCATATTTTGGCTAAGCCATCAGTCAGCCACCTTTTATGGAGGTGTATTTACTATCTAGTACATTTCTTGAAATTGCCCAAGTTGCTTATAAATGTCAAGCAAGTTTCACATACTTACCTGTGTTTCTTTTTAGCAACTGACAGCAAAGTGCCCTCTCAGTGGGGTGCTGTACATGTAATTCAGCTAAGAAAGTAAAACCAAGAACCAAGATGCCTTTTACCCCAATGCAGTAATACTGCTGAACAAGGAAATCTCCACTTGCTGTCCCTTGGAAACAGCACCAAAAGAGGGCATGGAACATGTGTGTAAGATGCAACCAGCTGTGCATGGAATCAACTCTTAATTAAACATTACTTAAGAGTTATAAAACTAGGGTCACCACTGCCATTTTCATCTCAGTGGAACTGAAAGGTAAACTCAGCCAACATTTAAGCCATTTTGTTTTATTTTCATCAAAAGTTTTCCTCTAAGATTATACAGCTAAGGCGGCATAAGTTCCCATTCATATGACAAGAGGAGATTAGGTAGGAAAGCAATCAAGAATGGCTTTAAAGAGGGCTAGTATCGAAGCTCAATAAAGAAGATGTGGTTTATGTATACAACGGAATATTACTCAGCCATTAGAAACGACAAATACCCACTATTTGCTTCAACGTGGATGGAACTGGAGGGTATTATGCTGAGTGAAATAAGTCAATCGGAGAAGGACAAACATTATATGGTCTCATTCATTTGGGGAATATAAAAAATAGTGAAAGGGAATCAAGGGGAAAGGAGAGAAAATGAGTGGGAAATATCAGTGAGGGTCACAGAACATGAGAGACTTCTAACTCTGGGAAACAAACTAGGGGTGGTGGAAGGGGAGGAGGGCGGGGGGTGGGGGTGATTGGGTGGCAGGCACTGAGGTTGGCACTTGACGGGATGAGCACTGGGTGTTATTCTGTATGTTGGCAAATTGAACACCAATAAAAAATAAATTTATTTTAAAAAAAGAACTTATTAAACTCAACAGCAAAGAAACAAACAATCCAATCATGAGATGGGCAAAAGAAATGAACAGAAACTTCACCAAAGAAGACATACACATGGCCAACAAGCACATGAGAAAATGCACTGTATCACTTGCCATCACGGAAATACAAATGAAAACCACAATGAGATACCACCTCACACCAGCGAGAATGGGGAAAATTAAAAAGACAGGAAACAACAAATGTTGGAGAGGATGTGGGGAAAGGGGAACCCTCTTGCACTGTTGGTGGGAATGTGAACTGGTGCAGCCACTCTAGAAAACTGTGTGGAGGTTCCTCAAAGAGTTAAAAATAGAACTGCCCTACAACCCAGCAATTGCACTGCTGGGGATTTACTCCAAAGATACAGATGCAGTAAAACAGCAGGACATCTGCACCCCAATGTTTATAGCAGCAATGTCCACAATAGCCAAGCTCTGGAAGGATCCTCGGTGTCCATCGAAGGATAAATGGATAAAGAAGATGTGGTCTATGTTTACAACAGAATATTACTCAGCCATTAGAAATGACAAATACCATTTGCTTCAACATGGATGGAACTGGAGAGTATTATGCTGAGTGAAGTAAGTCAGTCAGAGAAGGACAAACATTATATGGTCTCATTCATTTGGGGAATATAAAAAATAGTGAAAGGGAATCAGGGGGAAGGAGAGAAAATGAGTGGGAAATATCAGTGAGGGTCACAGAACATGAGAGACTCCTAACTCTGGGAAACAAACAAGGGGTAGTGGAAAGGGAGGTAGGTAGGGGCTTGGGTGACTGGGTGATGGGCACTGAGGGGGGCACTTGACGGGATGAGCAGTGGGTGTTATGCTATATGTTGGCAAGTCGAACTCCAATAAAAAAATATACAAAAAAAAAAAAAAAAAGAATGGCTTTAAAGCACAAAAGAGCACCTATAAAGCTTTTTATATTGTTCCTCCTTCTTACAGAAAAAAAAAAATTGGATTTGGCTCTCAGTTTCCTCAGCTGTAAAATACTAATAGGAATGCCCAACCCATAAAGCTGTTGTAAGGACTGGATGAACAATGTATAAAAAATGTCTAACAAAGTCTTCTAAGATGACACCAAAAGCCTACATGGAAACCCCACCTAAACTCATCTCTATAATCTGTAAAACAAGAAAGATGCGTTTCTAAGAGGTCTCTCAGTTCCATCACTCAAGAATTCCATAAATCTGTAAAAGAAAGGAAATATTGTTTGATCCCCCACACACAACATTTCTCATGTATGCTATGTTTTTCCATTCCTTCTTGCTTGCTTTGGCGATCCACACTACCCTACCATACCTCCATCATCACCACTCAAAAAAGGAAGCAAAAGGAAAGTTTTAAAATGACAAGTGCCTTTACTCTTGGCTAAGTGTAACATGCACTTAGTCATCTGCTGGTGAGTTATTTTGGCTTGATACTCTATTTATTCTGTCAGTCAATTAAAAAGGTACCACTCACCACACCACCAACTACAGCATATGTGAGGGGACTCTCACATGGAAACAGAGGACTCCTTTGGTGGAATTTTAGAAAAAGCTATTAGCTATATAGGATTTCACTAATATTTTTGGCATTTCAACACAGAACTCCAAATCTCAGGCATATGGAATCTCTAAGAGTTCTATTAAATTTCAGCGAATTGAAATATTTTATTGTTAAACGGCCATTTTTCTTAGATACACAGAAAAGAAAAATTTTTTTTAAAAGGTGATGGAAAAATGCTGAGTCACTGTAGAAGACAGAAGGGAAAAGAGAAAAATGCAGCCGCCTTGATAGAGATGCGTACCTCTGACTCTGGCTAGATCTAAGGGGCAGAAATGAATTGTAAAACCAACATATGTGATCCAATTCCCCGAGACCTTCTTTTCACTGCCAGCAAAGGAAAACTAGCATTCACATGAATATGTTCAACCATGTAAGTGAGCTGGTATCAAATCTATAGGGAGACAGGAACCCCAACCTTTGAGAGAGTAGTGTCCCAGATCCAGTTTCTGAGTGCTGTGTAACTTTGCAGAAATTCTTTAATCTCTCTGAATCAGAATTACATACAACAAAATATAGGATGCCCAATTACATCTGAATTTCAGATAAACAACAAATATTTTGCATGTGCAAAATTAAGTTTGATTTTTTTTTTAAATCTTTAAAGTCATTTGGGAGAAGAATGGTGGGAGAAGAATGGAAAAGTGAGGGGAAAAGAGGTTTTAGGTCATACTATCTGAGTTCGTTCGTTCTTTCTTTCTTCCTTCCTTCCTTCCTTTCTTTCTTCAAGTCTATATTATATGCTTACTGGTACAAGGCACTAGCATCTCATGATAAATAAAGGCAGACACAAAGCTATGAAAAAATAAATTCACCAATTAAAATAAAAGTACAGTTCTGATGAGGGCAATGGAAAGATGTGTGACCAGAAGAACTATGGCAAGTGCTCATCAAAGTTGTACATGTGAAGTACAGGTGGGAGAAGATGGAAGAGAAGGGGCCCAGACTTGGTCTTGAGGAATCACAAACCATAGTTATCTAATCAAGGAGGACAAGCCTCCAAGGAGAATAAAGCCTGGAGAAGAAGGAGTGATCCAGGATATTAATATTGTTGAGAGCAGAATAGAGTCTTTCAAATAGGCACTCATGGTTAACACGGAGGGATACTGCGGACAGGTCAACTAATACCAGCACTGAGGGATGTCATTCCACTCCGTGACAAGGATGCCACTGGCACCTGAATGAGGGTTATAACAACAGGTGCGTGGACAGGGGCATATTTACCTCTATTAGTTTTGCAACTGTGAACCAGTCTTGAAGCCAACTTGAGCCTCAGTTTCTCCAGCTATAAAAATGGCACCAAGCACATCCACTTCGGAGAGAATGCCCCAGTCTTTAGCAGAATATATGTCTACTAAATATTTCCCTTCATGTTCAAGTTTCATCCAAGAAAACTGTGCTTTCACGGCACTAATTCAGATTTAACTTGCCCTCAAATTTTTCTTGGTGAGGTTAATCTGAATAACAACCATGAAATTTACTCTTATACTCAATTACACTGTAACAGCTTTTAGGTAACAATCTACATAAAAATATAGATATGCAAGGAAATAAAATCAAAATAAAATGCCACTGAGAAGGTAATTCAGAAGAATTACATAATAGACTTTATGAATCTGTCTTGGTGCTAACGGCAGAGTTGTCATCATTTAATTTTTTTCTTCCTCATCAAGGTCTGAATCAAGACCTTGTAACTCCCAAGGTGATACCTCACTGCCCCATTCTTTTGCAAGAAGTAAAATTTAAAAAAAAAAACCTACTTAGATTCCTGCCTATGGACATGCTCCAGCAAATAAACACCATCTACAAAGCTACAAGGGATTCCTCTCTTGGTCCTGCTTTATCTAGGGGAACAGGAGTCAGTGATACTTTTGACTCCATGTCCATTATGCCCCAATCAGTTATAGGCTTTACACACCTCCTCTTATCTAAGCATCTAGCAATTCTGCCAAGGAATTATGACCAGTCACAACAGATGGAGCTAAGATTCACTGAGGTTAAATAACTTACAAGTACAAGGCTGGTACATGGTGGAGCCAGGCTCTGAAATCAGATCTCTCTGATCCTAAAACTCTAAGACTTTTCATTACATTCTTTTTCCCCCAAACTCAATAATGTAGCAATATTTGGGAGGGGGAGGGAAGAAGGAGGAGTCCAACAATAATATTCACAGTAGAGGAGATAATACACTTCTATGTTATCTGTAGATTGTGTAGCCAGATTTGGCAAATAAAAATACAGGACACACACACACACACACACACACACACACAAATACCCAGTTAAATTTGAATTTGAGATAAATAACCGTTTTTATTTATTTTTAAAGAGTTTTTGGTAAAAATAAGCATGCCCCATGCATTATTTGGGAAACACCTACACTAAAAAATTATTTGTTGTTTCTCTGAAATTCTAATGTAACTGGACAACCTATCTTTTATCTGGCAACCCCACCTGTAGAGACTTTTAAAACAATAATAAAATTATTTACAACTTGGTATTTTTTTTTATCACCACACACCAGCAATTCCAAACAATGTCAGTGACAGAATGCTTTGATGATGAGTAGAGTTCTCTCCTGCAACCCTCACCCTATACACACAGATTCATCACTATCTAAATGGTTCTACAGAATGGCAGCACCCCATGAGATGTTAAAAAGTCTGGTGGATAATCTGCAAAGATGGCCACCATTCATTCCTTCCCTCCTTCTAAGCTCATATCTGAGGTCTCCTTGAATCTGGGGTGGTCTTCAGCCGTATTTGACCAAGAAACTTGCCGAAGTGATATTCTGGAACTTCCAGGTGTAAAATATTAGAAGCCTTGCAGCTCCCCCCCCACCCCCGCCTCTGGGGTCTCTTCGAATGTCCACTATTTTTTTAAAAGATTTTTATGTATTTATTCCTGAGACACACACACACACAGAGAGAGAGAGAGAGAGAGAGAGAGAGAGAGAAGCAGAGACACAACACAGGCAGAGGGAGAAGCAGGCTCCATGCGGGGAGCCTGACATGAGACTCAATCCCGGGTCTCCAGGATCACGCCCTGGACTGAAGGCGGTGCTAAACCACTGAGCCACCCAGGGATCCCAAAATGTTCACACTTTAGATGCTCCCTCTGAGAATGCTCCCTCATGGAAATCCTATGAAAAACCAAAGCCATGGAGAAAGGACATAGGTAGATACATTTTTGACAGTCCCAGCTGAACTCTCAGATTAACTGCCAATCATATAAATGTCCAGGCTAATGATCTTCAGATAACCCCAACTCCAGCCTCTGTTTGATGACAGCTGCACAAGAGATCCCAAGCAAGAACCACCTAACTGAACCCAGTCAAGTCTGAATTGTGAAAGACAGTCAGAGGTTGTTTCAAAGCAGGGTTTCTCAGCTATACAGCAGTAGATAACTAGATGAAGAGAATTCTTGTGGGATTAAAAAAAAAAAGTTCCACATAAAAAGTTGGAGAACACTGAAATCATATTTTTCTCTTTGAAACTCATAATGTGTAAGTCCATAGCAACAGTTTAGGAAATTTCTGCAAAAAAAAATAACTTTGATTTTTGTTTAACTCAATATTTCCTAAGTGTATCTAGTTACATAATCCATTTTCTATGAAATTCTCATTGACATTTTGGGGGAAAAAAAGTGTCCTGGGAGCTCAGTTTAGGAAAATCTATACTATTCCATGCTATTTTCCATCAGAGGTAGTCATGTGAAGGAGCTGTTGTTTCAAAACTAGTGAAATGATAAATCTTGCTAATAAGTTGGGCTCTGCAAGAAAACTAAGACACAGAAATAGTTTGATTATATAATGTATATGGTAGTTCCATTTGTTGAACAACCAATAGGGATATGCATTCTAATCATGAAGCATACACATATAGGAAGAGTGGAAGGGAGTATCTGAAATTAAGATGGTCTACTCCAGGAAATCTGGAATGCAAAATAGTTGAAGCAAAGGGTTGCCTTTATTTTTAGTAGGAAGGTCTCAATATAGAAGTCTTCTATCTTAAAAAAAGGCTGGAGATTTCAACTCAAAGTTTTACTTTACAGTTTGAATTGCTTAGTTTGACCACAGCTGACAATCCAATTCAATTTCTAACTTTCAACTGTGCTGCATAGATAAAGCTTTACTTGCAAAATAAATCACACTTAGAGTACAAGGAATATTTGTCTCCACCCATTCGTCTGAAATAGATCTTGAGTAATAAAACTATAATTCTCCAGCATTTTTGACATATATAGCAGTTGACATATTTTCCCTCTTTAGTTCATGATAGTAAGCTGAAAGGTATTTTTTTAACTCCTCATTTATCTTCTTTTAATAAATCATAAAGATAGCATATTCCTTTGTAGGTGTTCTTAAATATGAGTGTTTTTTAGAGTCAGCTGCTTGAAGGAAAAGACATTTTTATTTATGGATTCAACTGAGATGAAAGAAAGTAAAAAGCTGTATAAATAAATTGCTACAAACATTGCCTTCATTTTAATATAGTTATCAAAGTACAACAGGTTTTTACAATGAAACACTGCACAGAGAAAAGGTAAACACATGAAAGGAACCAAGAGAGATAAATCTGTGGCCTTGTGATTATATTGGGAAGCTTATGGATATCAGGGATCAGTACAGTCCATCAATGGAGAATGAGCTGCTCTTCACATAATGCTTACGTGGTTTCAACCTCTCCAGTTCATTTTATAGATAATCGGGCTTATAAAAAGTCAGAAGTATCCTTGGGGGTGGGCAGTAGCCCATCCACCAGAAGTAGCACCTTTTCAAAAATTTCCACATGCTCCATGTTAAGAGAATTAAAAAAAAGAAAAGCCAGAAATGTTAGATGGACTTCCAGAACCTGAGCCAAGGACTCCAGGGCAAGGTGATATCCCAGCCACACTATTCCTGCCAAAGGGGTCTTGGGAAAGGCACAAAGAAGTAGCAACAATAACACCCATCCCACAGGGGTCATGAGTTTTAAATGAGTGAACATATGTAAAAAGCTGTTAGCAGTACCTAGAACACTGTAGGCCATGACAAAATTAATTCATTTATCAGGGCCCCAAAATCCCTCAAGAAGAGTGCTCTGCTGTTTATAAGGCACTGTACCCCGCAATCCATGGACTGTTTTCTCTTAAATGAAGGACAAACTCAGGGGGAAAAAAGATGAAACAGAGTAAAATACACTATAGAATCTTCAATAGTCAAACTTTAGGAAGCAGAGTTGTCAAAGGGTATTTGGTGAATATGTTTTTTTGTTTGTTTGTTTTTGTTTTTGTTTTCAAAAGTATTTTCTCTGCTCTACCAATAGCAAAACACGTTCCATCTCTAGAGAAGTCACACTGTCCTGTTCTGGGGGTTCCATTCACATTGAAAGATATAGGAAAGGCATCCTTGAAAATGTGCATGGCACACATGTGGCCTTAAGGAGAAACGCTGCTCATCCCTTTCCTTCATGGGCCTCACTGTCAAGGTTGCTGAACTTGGCTACACCAACATAGCAAATCATTTCTTCAAGTTCATGTATCTTTCCACTCCAACTGTGGAATATCAGAATGTATAATCTAGCCTCTCTGGTTTTTGAGTCCTGTTATAGTTTTTAGCGACATGTAGCCAACAGGGACATGGTAACAGATTTAGGTTGTCAACAAGTGAGGAAGAGTAAGGTAGATATAGGTATATAAGAGTAGAAGCCAAGTAATCAAAAAAGTCCAAATGGCTTGTACAATATTCAAATTCTTAAAATCTCAACTTGCAATGTCTCCTCAAATTTTTGTTCAAGAGATCCCTCAGGTTAACTTGGAAATATAAATATTAATATATTTATACATATACACACAATCATGTGTGTGCATATGCATGTAGCCAGCCATGAAGGAAAAAAAATAATCTGGTCACTAAAGTCAGTCTATCCTTTGGTTTAAACTTTGGAGAACCATAAATAAGACAGTTCTATGACACTCATAACTTCACATCCGTGACTAGATGCCTCCTTGCAAGGAGTTTTGAATTTATCTTTTTTCATGTAATAATTGTACTTGAAAGTCTATTAAAACATTTCTATTTCCATGTTCTTTTTCCAATTTAATTCACATGACAATCCAGAGAAACTGGACCCAACTGTAAAGATAAGAAAACGAAGGCCTCCTAACTCGGGGAAATGAACTAGGGGTGGTGGAAGGGGAGGAGGGCGGGTGTTGGAGGGGAATGGGTGACGGGCACTGAGGTGGACACTTGACGGGATGAGCACTGGGTGTTTTTCTGTATGTTGGTAAATTGAACACCAATAAAAATTAATTAAAATAAATAAATAAATAAATAAATAAATAAATAAATAAAAAAGAAAACTAAGGCCAACGTGACTTGCATGCAAGCTGAAGATTTGACTTTGTTTTGTTTTTTTTTTCCACTATTAGTCATCAACTATTATTTAACATTTCTTGTTTTGTGTTTTTCTCATTTCCTTACACCATTTCTGTAATCAATTTTGTGCTAATAACATTGGGTAACTCTCAGAGCTATTTGAGATCTTCACAGGAAGGTAAAAGGAAAATTCTGAGTTCCTGAAACAGAATTGACACCAAGAGGAGTACCTGGGTAGCTCACTGGTTGAGTCTCTTGCCTTTGGCTCAGGTCATGATCCAGGAGGCCTGGGATTGAGTCCTACATTGGGCTCCCCACAAGAAGCCTGGTTCTGCCTCTGTCTATGTCTCTGCCTATGTTTCTGCCTCTCTCATGGATAAATAAATAAAATCTTTTAAAAAAATGAGACCAAGAAAATAGAATCTACCTATATGGCTAATGTATGACAACTGCACTGAAGTAGGAAGGGGAAAATAAGCAATTTTGGAAAAGAGTGGAGGCTATGGTTTTAAAGATAAAGGGAACTGCATCTAGGCAGAGTACTGTAGTTGATAAAGTTTTTTCTCATGGGAGTAGAGATCACCAATTCTGAAACCTATGTGCATATATACTAGAACTAAATATACAAGTGAATGGATGGTGGACAGTAAGAGCCAGGTTTCCATTGTTGGAGTAGAAGGTTACAGATAAGCAAGGGGAAGAGACCAGAATGAATCCTGTTGGATGATGGATTAGTTGGAGACAGGGTTAGCTTAATACAGATGGGTAAATATAAGAATAGTTATTGATGGGTGTGTATACACAGATTAGGAAACATATATATCTTTCCAAGTTCTGTTTGCTGAGTGGGCCTTAAAGCAGCAAAATTCAGTAGCAATGAACCCATCTAGTGCCCAGATCTTAGTTTCTAGCACCATTCTTCAAAACAAGGAATCAGGATTCCCTGGGGAAATGGCTGATTCTAGGGCTAGGGCAAGGAATATACTAGAGGAGCCTGGAGTATCCTGTAATGTTAGAACATAGGGAAGTGCTCACAAAACAAAATGATGAGAGTGTGTCAAAGGGGCACAAGATCCAGGTGAAAGTTCTCTCAACAGCCAAAGCTGGAACAATCTGATAACAGAATAAAAAACACAGTATTGGGTTATAGTCCAATTTGTAAACATCTACAAGTCCATACTGACATAGATAAATGACTAAATAAAGAAGAGCAGACATATCGCCTATGCAAAAGAATCCTAAATAATTTATGTAGATACTCCCTTTCAAGGTAGTGGAGCTTAACACCATTCTCCTCTGACCCCACCTGTGGGTTGCATTTAGCAATTTCCTCCCAAAGAATATGGTATGAAAATGGAGTAACTTGATTAATTGATTGATTTTTGAGGAATAACTTTATAATGAAGAAACTTACTTTAGCTAGGTGAACAAGCTTAATGTCATCAGTAAAGCATATACTTTTGATACGATATGATGAGAATACTCTGGTCTTCCTCTCAAAAACCCATAAACTCAATCTAATCAGGAAAAACAACAACAACAACAGACAGAACCCCACTGAAGAACATTCTACAAAATATCTATCAGTATTCCTCAAAACTGTCAAGGCCATCAAAAACAAAGGGAAGTCTGGGAAACCACTACAGTTTAAGCCTAAGGATATGTGACAACTAAATATGATGTGGTATTCTATTTTTTTTAAGATTTTATTTATTCATGAGACACACACAGAGAGGCAGAGACATAAGCAGAGGGAAAAGCAGGCTTCCTACATGGATCCTGATGCGGGACTTGATCCCAGCACCCAGGATCATGCCCTGAGCTGAAGGCAGACACCCAACAACTGAGCCACCCAGGCATCCCATGATGTGGTATTCTAAATGGGATCCTGGGACAAAACAAACAGAACATTAGGTAAAAATTTAGGACCTCTAAATAAAGTATGGACTCTAGTTAATAATAGTCTAAAAATACTGGTTTATTAACTGTGAAAATGTACCATACTAACATAAGATGTTAATATTAAAAATAATTTTAAAAAACCACACACACACAACTTCCAAATGAATTTTTTTAAAAAAACTTGGTTTCCTTGATGGTATTTGGTGAATCATTAACTCATCAAAGGCCAGCATTTACAACCAACCTTTAAAAACATGTACTAATGAAGGGAAGAGATAATGATATGGATATTCTAAAACATGAGATATTTAAAACTGCCTTATATTTATTGAGGAAGATACTAAGGCATTCTTTCTATTTTATCTGATTTCCCTTCTTTAATATATTTTGCTTGACCTTAAGCTAAAATTCCTTGGCACACTGAATAGTCACCAGTTGGGGGTAGGAAGCAGTGGTTAAGACATTGTGGACAGGGGTGTCTGGGATTTAAATATCGATAGACAACAGGCCTGCAAAGTGGACAAGCCACACATGGATAAGGAGGAGTTAGTTATATGCTCAAAAGCTTACGTTAATTCTAGATTCAAGAATCCAAGGTTAAAGTTGTCTTTCAAGTAGCACACACTAATTGCAGAATCAGGCACTAATTAGAGGCTTTCCTCAACTTGGTCAAAAATTCATAGGGCATGGGAAGCATTTTTTCTACTTCAATTCTAAGCAGCACAGTGAATGAATATAATAAAAGAACTTAACCCAGCATGGCGCAAAATGAAAGAGTCTCTCAGAATGAATGGCATGAGGAGTTGCAGGAGGATGGAGGTGCCACAGCAGTAGGCAGGGAGGAGACTAGAAAATTATACTTTATATTCCAATCACTTTAAGAATGGTGGCAGGTTCTGATCTCCTCACTATACAATTTTTCTCATTCCTAAAGAGAGCAAACAAAGCAAAAGAAAACAGCCGTAGGCCCCAAAATAGCAGGTCTCAAACCCTGAGAACTATGATGCATACAACACCTTATAGCAACCCACTGTGCATACTTTCTGAGCATCAGAAGCAAGAAGGAAGAGGATACAAGCAAATGAGTCACTGCAGGGTCACCAGTTAGAAGTTACTCACCAATCCCAGTTCAGTGAGGCTGTTTGGGAGCCTCAAGAAGTTGCAAACTCTACATACTAATGAAAATCCAAAATGAGTGCTCCTGATCTCCATCCAAGAAGCCCTGAGCCAGTCTACAAAAGGCTGTCCCTTTTGCGCTTCCTATCTGTCTTTGACATTGTAGTGTCAAGCCCAATCAACCATTTCAAAGGGAGTATTTCTTTTTTTTTTAATAATAAATTTATTTTTTATTGGTGTTCAATTTGCCAACATACAGAATAACACCCAGTGCTCATTCCGTCAAGTGCCCCCCTCAGTGCCCGTCACCCATTATCCCCACCCCCCGCCCTCCTCCCCTTCCACCACCCCTAGTTCATTTCCCAGAGTTAGGAGCCTTCATGTTCTGTCTCCCTTTCTGATATTTCCTACCCATTTCTTCTCCCTTCCCTTCTATTCCCTTTCACTATTATTTATATTCCCCAAATGAATGAGACCATATAATGTTTGTCCTTCTCCGATTGACTTACTTCACTCAGCATAAGTGAAGTTCCATCCAGTTCCATCCAAGTTGAAGCAAATGGTGGGTATTTGTCATTTCTAATGGCTGAGTAATATTCCATTGTATACATAGACCACATCTTCTTTATCCATTCATCTTTCGATGGACACCGAGGCTCCTTCCACAGTTTGGCTATTGTGGCCATTGCTGCTAGAAACATCGGGGTGCAGGTGTCCTGGCGTTTCACTGCATCTGTATCTTTGGGGTAAATTCCCAGCAGTGCAATTGCTGGGTCCTAGGGCAGGTCTATTTTTAACTCTGAGGAACCTCCACACAGTTTTCCAGAGTGGCTGCACCAGGTCACATTCCCACCAACAGTGTAAGAAGGTTCCCTTTTCTCCGCATCCTCTCCAACATTTATGGTTTCCTGCCTGGTTAATTTTCCCCATTCTCACTAGTGTGAGGTGGTATCTCATTGTGGTTTTGATTTGTATTTCCCTGATGGCAGGTGATGCAGAGCATTTTCTCATGTGCATGTTGGCCATGTGTATGTCTTCCTCTGTGAGATTTCTCTTCATGTTTTTTGCCCATTTCATGATTGGATTGTTTCTTTGCTGTTGAGTTTAATAAGTTCTTTATAGATCTTGGAAACTAGCCCTTTATCTGATACGTCATTTGCAAATATCTTCTCCCATTCTGTAGGTTGTCTTTTAGTTTTGTTGACTGTATCCTTTGCTGTGCAAAAGCTTCTTATCTTGATGAAGTCCCAATAGTTCATTTTTGCTTTTGTTTCTTTTGCCTTCATGGATGCATCTTGCAAGAAGTTACTGTGGCCGAGTTAAAAAAGGGTATTGCCTGTGTTCTCCTCTAAGATTTTGATGGACTCTTGTCTCACATTTAGATCTTTCATCCATTTTGAGTTTATCTTTGTGTATGGTGAAAGAGAGTGGTCTAGTTTCATTCTTCTGCATGTGGATGTCCAATTTTCCCAGCACCATTTATTGAAGAGACTGTCTTTCTTCCAGTGTTTAGTCTTTCCTCCTTTATCGAATATTAGGTGACCATAAAGTTCAGGGTCCACTTCTGGGTTCTCTATTCTGTTCCACTGATGTGTCTGTTTTTGTGCCAGTACCACACTGTCTTGATGACCACAACTTTGTAGTACAACCTGAAATCTGGCATTGTGATGCCCCCAGATATGGTTTTCTTTTTTAAAATTCCCCTGGCTATTCGGGGTCTTTTCTGATTCCACACAAATCTTAAAATAATTTGTTCAAACTCTCTGAAGAAAGTCCATAGTAGTTTGATAGGGATTGCATTAAACGTGTAAATTGCCCTGGGTAACATTGACATTTTCACAATATTAATTCTGCCAATCCATGAGCATGGAATATTTTTCCAACTCTTTGTGTCTTCCTCAATTTCTTTCAGAAGTGTTCTATAGTTTTTAGGGTATAGATCCTTTACCTCTTTGGTTAGGTTTATTCCTAGATATCTTATGCTTTTGGGTGCAATTGTAAATGGGATTGACTCCTTAATTTCTCTTTCTTCAGTCTCATTGTTAGTGTATAGAAATGCCACTGACTTCTGGGCATTGATTTTGTATCCTGCCACACTGCCAAATTGCTGTATGAGTTCTAGCAATCTTGGGGTGGAGGCTTTTGGGTTTTCTATGTAGAGTATCATGTCATCGGCAAAGAGGGAGAGTTTGACTTCTTCTTTGCCAATTTGAATGCCTTTGTTGTCTGATTGCTGAGGCAAGGACTTCTAGTACTATGTTGAATAGCAGTGGTGAGAGTGGACATCCCTGTCTTGTTCCTGATCTTAGGGGAAAGGCTCCCAGTGCTTCCCCATTGAGAATGATATTTGCTGTGGGTTTTCGTAGATGGCTTTTAAGATGTTGAGGAATGTTCCCTCTATCCCTACACTCTGAAGAGTTTTGATCAGGAATGGATGCTGTATTTTGTCAAATGCTTTCTCTGCATCTATTGAGAGGATCATATGGTTCTTGGTTTTTCTCTTGCTGATATGATGAATCACATTGATTGTTTTACGAGTGTTGAACCAGCCTTGTGTCCCGGGAATAAATCCTACTTGGTCATGGTGAATAGTTTTCTTAATGTACTGTTGTATCCTATTGGCTAGTATCTTGTTGAGAATTTTTGCATCCATGTTAATCAGGGATATTGGTCTATAATTCTCCTTTTTGGTGGGGTCTTTGTCTGGTTTTGGAATTAAGGTGATGCTGGCCTCATAGAACGAGTTTGGAAGCATTCCATCTCTTTCTATCTTTCCAAAAGCTTTAGTAGAATAGGTATGGTTTCTTCTTTAAAAGTTTGATAGAATTTTCAAAGGGAGTATTTCTCTAGTGAAATGCACCCATAGAATCTTCCTGCTTGTTCCAAATTAATTACAATTTCTGGCTAAGTGATCCAGATCTCAGGTCCACTTCCCATGGAATTCCTAGGAATTAGAATCTCCCCACTGGGGGAACAGCCCGAAGCCAATGACCAACTGTTTCAAGGAGACAAAAGTTGGTTGCCCTGTCTCAGAATAGGACAGCTTTTGATGTGATTTATCCTCCAGAGCTCCCCATGGTATCAAGCTGAGGCTAGACCTCAGTTAAAACCACATCTTCGCCTAGATTCATCCTGAATTATCTCATTTCCTTGCAGATTTCACCTGTAAGTGGTCCCTTACTAAATACTTGTACCAGAATCCCTCTCTCAGGCTCTGCTTCTAGAGAACTTGACCTAAGTTACCCCCAATAAAAACTTCAAATAATAATAATGGTAAAACCATCAATGACTACAAACACAACAGCATAATAGCAGTTTACATTTACTGTGTGTTTACTATTCTCAGACACTGTTCTAAGGGTTTTATAATAATCATCTCTCTTAAACCTCACAAAAACCCATGAGGTAAGTCCTGTTATTATCATCCCTATTTGCAGAAGAGAAAATAGAGGCTCAGCAAGGTTAAAAAAAATAATTGCCTAAGGTCACACACCTAGTAAGAGGTAAAACACAAATCCCAGGCAGTCTGGCTATAGTGTCTGGGCTCTTAAACTCTGCTCCACTCTAATTCAAGTCCTTATATATTTTACAGCCACACAATTCTTAAAAATGAATGTTTGTTATGAACTTTTTCATCTAAAGGACTCCAAAATGTATTCTGAAGCAACTAGTCTAGATTTGGCCTTGGGATCTAAAAAAAGCATGAAGAATTATAACCTAAAAATCCACTGTGGACCATTTGCTGATTTAGATGGTATTGGGGACACCATAGACAGAAAGGGATCCCCCACCTCCCCTTCTGTACAGTTTAGACTGCAGGACATCAAAATGCATGATTGCATGGATGGATTTTAGAGTACTTCTGTTTTATAAACTGACTTAAAGAAAATTAGGTGGATATTCCTGAGCTGCTGGGCACCCTACTTTTTATTTGAGTTCATGACCCCTTGTTGTAAGAACCCAAAGTTCACATTTTAAAAAGCTGACCAGGAAAGACTTAGAATATTCCCCCTCTTCTCTCTCTCTCTCCCTCTCCTCTTCCTGTGCATGCAGCTGCACATGGCACCTCAATACAGAGAATCTTAGAGGGCTGTTTTTGCTTACAACAGCCAATTAGAAAGCAAAAGGCCAGCAAAGTCCTGCCAGAGACTCACTGTGCCCTGGATAACTTCCCACATAAACAAAGTGGGGACTCCTTTAAAGAAAAGATGCCCTTGGCTTTTTTAAGGGTGAGAGTGATATTCCTACAAAACCACAACCTTTCCCTGGCCTTGAGTTCCCCTTATGCAAAACTCAAGTATATGTGGTTTTACTTCTGTATAACCTTTTTCAACAAACCCACAAGAATTTGGGTTCCAGTATAAGTGATTTGCCAATTACTCCAGTTGGGGATAATTAGAAAAAATAGAAACCAGGGTTTACAGGGGAAGAAGGAAGTAACTCAGAAGGCAGAATCAGGATAGAAATTTTGGCAATAAAACCTGGAAAGAGAGAAGAGAGGAAGATGAGTTTAAATCAGGGCCGGATTAAGACATTTTAAGGACTGGTACTTAGAGAAAAGGCCATTTTAAGCTTCTCACTCAATATGTAATTCAAAGCAAAAATTTTATACCTTAAACACTGGGTATAATATATGCCAAAATGAAACTAGTTTCTCCTTAGTTTTGTTGTTTTTAATTTTATTTTTTTAATTTTATTTTTAATTGTAAAAGTCTCGAGAAGTCCATAGCAGCTGGACTCCCCATATCTTTTTGGAACCTTTGCTTGGCCAGCCTGCTAAGATTCTTGCTGACTCCTGCACAAAGCAGCATGAGGTGAAGTGAAATCTATGTCTTAAAGCTAAGCCTGTGTGCTTATTGGGAGGAGGGCAACAATGGTATGTGCAAGAGCTGCTAATGTCTCTACTTGGCATAAATTGGTATCAGACAAATCTGAGCATTCAAATTATTCTGTATTTTAGAGGCCAAGGAAGGTGCTAGAGTTAGGACACAGAAAAATAGAGGCAATGTCTTTTGTGATATGAAATTCTAACAACATTCAAAGGCATTGACTATCTAGGAGAAATCCTAAACCCAAAGGGGAGAAAACATCTTGAAGTGTGCTCACTATTGGCAACAAAATAAAGCAACTCTATAAGCATATCCAATAGTCACCTGAGGCACTGTAGTTCCATCGTTACTCATTATTAAAACTCTGAAATAGGTCTGTATTGACTGAGAACCAGGAGATGCCCTCAGCAACCTCTACTCCGCAAGCCTTCCTCAGGGACTCCAGGAACCAAAGGCATTGCCATGAGCCAGCGACAAACACCTGGACCAGCTCAGAACAGTGTCCACCCTGAATGGTCAGCGCTTCCCACTCACAGCACACCTACCTATAAATGTGACATTGAAGCCAGAAGCCGGGGAGATCATGACATTTTCTTAGCAAAGAAGATCTGAAGAATGGAAGTGAAGAGTATAATGGCTATTATAACTCATTCATAATAAACACAAAATAGTTGAAAGAAAATTCTGACTTCCTTTTAATATAAAGTTTCTTTTTTATTTTTTATTTATTTATTTGTTTAATATAAAGTTTCTTAACTATACTCTTCTTACTATGAGGCTTTCAGGACTCTAATCTTCAGAGTTGGAACTACAAGTTTCTATTTCTAAAACTTGCTCTGGGCAAGTAAAGACACTTGAGGACCCATGAACCTTTACTCATATAAACCACTCAAACATGGGGCAAGACACTGTCCACAATTTCATTCAACACAAACCTAAGGAGGCCTCTCTATGTTTCTAGCATCCTCCCTGGTGCTGAGAATGCACCTACCAGAAAGACCCACTTATAATTCTCCAGAATTTACTGTCAAGCAATCCTATCACATTTCTCCCACTTTAGAACAATTTCACCTTTACAAACTCCCATGAGAGAGGGTTTTCTGGAGCAGAGTTGTCTGGGAACCTTCCCCCTTTCTTCTGTAGTGAGCATATTTAGCTTGTTGAGACTCACATACAGATGGTTCCTTAAGCATCAAAGAAATGGTTATACATGAAGACTGAGGACATGTATTGGATGAATTACAGGCAGGAGCAAAAGAACAACAAAAACCTAGCTGCATTCCAAGAAGGGTTTTTTCTTATACGTGTTTGGTTCTCTCTTCTTTTTCCTTCTTCCTTCTTTCCCCTTTCCTTCCTTTCTTCCTTCCTGCTATCCCTCCCTCTTTCTTTGTTAAACTTCCACCTCTTATAGTAGTCTTTCTATTTTGAAGAGATCAAGAAAAAAGAAATGTGGGGCACCTGGGTTGTTCCATTGATTAAGTGTCTGCCTTCGGCTCAGGTCATGATCCCAGGAACTCACACTGAGCCCGCATGGGCCTATGCTCTCCCTCTGCACTCTCCCTCTCTCACCATCTCACTCTCTCTCAAATAAATAAGTAAAATCTTAAAAGAGAGAGAGAGAGAGAGAGAGAGAGAGAGAGAGAGAGAGAGAGAAAGAAAGAAAGAAAGAAAGAAAGAAAGAAAGAAAGAAAGAAAGAAAAAAGAAGAAGTGGGAGAGGGAGAGGGAGAGGGAGGGAAGAGGGAAGGAAGAAAGCTTTGGCTTGAAATTCTAGTTGTCACAGCCCAGGGAGATATGATAATATTGGATAACCTCTCTGCTTCAAGCTGAGGAATTCAACTCCCTTTTCCAATATCTTTTTTTATGGAGGACCATTTCTCTTAAAAACTTTCAGTATCTGCATTTAAACCCTCCTCATATTCCACTCTCGGTACATCATCTCCCTAATAAATTGCCTTCTGCTTGGTAATACCTTGTTTAGTTTTTATTTTCCAAAACTACACTTTAGAGATGAGACACTGGAATTTTAAAAGACATTACAAAATTAAAATCTCTGCTTGTCGCAGTTTCCAGGAACTAAAGCTGATCCTCATCAAATTATGCTAATTTACTGTATAGTGTTTAATTAAATCTTACTCCAGGCAATCTACTTCCAGGGTTTATTTTTACAGCTTAGAACTTCCAAACATGAAAATGCCTTTCAATTTAAGAAGAAAGAAAGAAAGAAAGATAGAAAGAAAGAAAGAAAGAAAGAAAGAAAGAAAGAAAGAAAGAAAGAAAGGAAGGGAGAGAGGGAAGGAGAAAAACTATTCAATGAAGTTCATTAGGAAAAAAGTATTACTTTACATCCTGGACTTACTTCAGCCTCAATCTCTTTCTCATTCTTACCCTTTGTCTTTTTTTCTTTTTAGGAAGACAAACAAATGGTTCTTAGAAATTCCTTCCTTCTATCCTAAAGAGTAGATAGTGCATATCTCTCTGAAATGGCAACTTCTTTTAACTGGGCCATTTCCCAGGCAGATTGTGTTCAGCTAAATGTAAACATAAATGACTGGGGATAAGATCGAATCTCTTTCCTCAGGAATCAACAAAGACTGTGTTGCTGCTGCTAATCACATGAGTTGTAATGGCACCTACTCTTCAGGTTCACTTACATGGGAAAAATAAGCTGACATTCAACAGGCAGCCTCAGCTCTTATCACATGCACACTTGGGATGAACCTACTCTCTGCTTCCATCCTGACCCCATCATGTGGCCCTGACTCTGTCATCTGCCAGCTCATGATTAAGAATTTTTCCTTGTAGAAAACTCCTCCACAGCCAAGAGCTACCCCAAGTTTCCAAAGCTTCTGCTAAACCATCATATAAGAATGTGAAAACAGAACAGCCAACCTGAAAGCTTATGAGTTCTGTTCCAACCAAGCATTTTTTTGTCCTTTTGGAGAAAATATTACATCTGAATGTTATGACATTGCCCCACATCTTGATTTTAAGTAAACCAAATGCTTTCAAATCATTTTCCAGAGCAAGTACTATATTAGCTTTATAGTTTTCTATTATTTCTTGAATTTGAGTTAAAACAGTGAGCATTGGCCTCTGACATATGAATTCCACATACAACTCAAAGCTGACCTAGCATCATTGTAATGTTGACCCTTTCTCATCAAAGTCCTCTAAGCCAAAGCATTCTTTTACCTTTAATTGTTTGGACTTCTGCCCTTGCTGATTTAAGTCACAGAGGAGGAATAATCTCCCATATATCAAATTCACTCAACCCCTCTGGAGCACCTGTGGTCTGTAGCTTCCAAGATGGCTTCTAATGATCTTAGTCTCTTGGCATTCCCATCCTGTGTACTTCCTCCTACACTGTACGAGAGTTGGTCTGTGAGGTCAGTGAAATACGGTGGAAGTGATGTATGCCACTTCCAAATTTAAGTTATAAAAGATGACATCTTCCATCTGTTCTAGAAAAAGCAAGGGCCATTCTATGCAACACTCAGTCAATGAAGAAGTGCAGGCGACTAGGAGTTCCAGCCAACAGCCAGCAAAGAACTGAGGCCTGCCATTACCGTGTAAGTGAGGCTGGAAGCAAATCCTCCCCCAGTTAAGCCTTCAGATGAGACTTCAGCTCCTGCCAACATATTGACTGCAATTTTACAAAAGCTTAAGTCAGAACCATCCAGCTACCCAGATTCTTAACTCACAGACACTGGGATAGGATAAATGTTCATTGTTTTAAGCTGCTAAGTTTAAGGGAAATTTGTTAAATAACAATGGGTAGATAATATAGAAATGTTGACTATCCTTTCCTTTCCTCATCTGGTATTTCAATCAAAGTCTGATTAGGAAAGAAATAACTTGTTTATTTATGAGAGAGGGACTCAATGCAGGGGACTAGTTATACAGGTAATAGAAATATTGTGAATTTAGAGAACAGTGAGAAAACTCAGAGGTTAGCAGCATGATACAGCCATGGTAACCCTTAGACTAGAATGGCAAAAAGAGAAAATTGTGTTACCAGAAGCTATAGATCACATTACTCTCCTCTACTCACTGTCCACTTTCTGAGATAATGAAAATTATCTATATTTGCATCTTCCAATATGGTAGTCATTAGCAACATGTAGCTACTCAGCATTTGAAAGGTGGCTAGTGCAACTAAAGAAATGAATTTTTGCTTTTAAGTTTAATTAATTTAAATTTATATACCTACATACAGCTATATATGGTAGTGACCACTATATTGCACATTGTAGCTCTAGAAGCTAAAACCACAGTAGACCATTCCCCTGAAGGCGGGAACACTGGAGGACTTGCAGCTGCTGTGTAAGATGCCACCAGAGCTACAGAAGAACCAGGAAAGAGTGAGTCCTTGATATCTCTCATCCCTCTCCAATTTCCTCCCAGTGCTCCCCACTGGTGATATCAAATAGGAAGCAGATTCCAGGAGTAGCCTCCCTGTGGTATATAAAGAACAGTGGTGAAGAGGTATCAACTTCAAGGGAGCACATGCCCCATAGAGAAGGACTCAAATTCTTGATGAGTTTTAAAATAACCATAAGCCTACACCATTCTCTTGATAAAGAAAATACCAACCATCTTTTTCTGGGTTGCACAATAGCCCTGGATGCAGACCTGGGAGTTAGCTAATCAAATCTTTTCTTCCAAACAAAAGGAATTTGGGCAAGTAAATGTTTCTTCATTTTGTTCTATGTGCTGAATGAGTTATTATGCTTTCCATGGTAAACTGAAAACTGCTATATTAAACTTCTACTGCTATCTAACAAATCAACAAATATTTTAGGGGTTTAAGAGAACATATATGTATTGCCAAACAGTTGTCATAAGACAGGAATCCAGGTAGAGCTTAGCTGGTTCCTCTGTTCAGGATCTCACAGGCTCTAATCAAAGTTCTGTCTATGCTGGAGGCTCAACTAGGGAAAAACCCACTTTCAAGTTCATCTGGGTTACTGGAAGAATTCATTTCTTTGCAGCTGTATGACTAGGAGCCCCTCTTCTAGAGGCTACCCACAGTTCCTTGTCACATGACCTTCCTATAGACAGTTCACCAAATGGCTATTTGATTCTTCAATACCAGAAGGGGAATTCTTACATATAACGAAATGTAATCATAGGCATTACACCACATCACCCCTGCTATATGACACGACCTAATCAAGGAATTGACATCTCATCACCTTTGCTATATTCCATTGGCAGAAGCAAGTGTCACAAGTTCTGCTGACACTCAAGGAGAGGAAATTATACAAAAATGTTACTCACTGGAGGTTCAACTTAGGTTGGGTCCTCTGTACCGCTGGAGAGAAATGTCGTTGTCTTATTAGTATTTGATGTTTATATTCTTAACAAACTTTATAGTCCTTAGCATACTAGAGTTGCTTAATAGTTTCTTGGATTAGAACATCATATTTCAAAAAATATGCTCCATGAAGATATGTTGATGCTCAACATGCTGCAAGATGGGAAATGCATGAGCAGCAGGTAGTACTAGAGATGACTAGACATCTGCTTAACTAGAAAACATAGTGAGATGCCCAAGCTTTGACAACACAGGCTTAGCCACCCAGACTCAAGATAGGGACAGGAAAGGCAGTTACTTCTATGGAGGTGAGCTTTTTAAAAAGTACTTTTGTGCTACAGAATCTTATGATCAGAACTGGAACATTGCAGGACAGCAAGAAATACACAGGATTCAGGGACTCTGCCTTGGTGTCCTTATTCACAGAGTAGTACACTTGGAAAGGGAGCTTAATGCTCCTCTTCCACCAGAATGCAAGGGCAAAGAGCAGAGCTCCATCCCCCAAAGAGGACTGGCTCAGAAAGTAAAGAAGGGACCTAAGTCAGCAACCAGAAATTCAAGTAAATTCCATGAAGAGATGGGGTAAATGGGCTGGGGCTGATAAAGAGATTTTGCTCCACTTAATTCGTCAAGTATAAGAATCCAAATTTGTTTCAAGAAATGTTTATCTGGTTTTCTTCAGAATTAAAGTGTTAGAGAGTCTGTCTCCTTCTTTCATTAGAAGCAAAATGTCATCACTGGGTCTCAGACATATTTAAAATCATGAATGCAGAGCTTCAGGAACAATTAGCAGTCTCTATTCCAAATGAGAAATTGCTGTCTTTATGGATTTTCCCAAAGTGATAGGTAAAATAGATTACTCTTCTCTGAATTTTTTTTCTTCTTTTCTGTCCTTTTCTTTTTCTACCACCTTTCCTATTTTTTAGGCATCCTCTATTTAGATGTTGGGAAGAATCAACTTCCTGCTAGTAAATTTCTGAATACTTCAACCTCCTGTCAGTGAATTCCTAATGCTTGGTACAGTCACTGGTTCTCATGATGATTAGTTGAGAGTAATTACCATCCACTTTCACCACTGGATACTCACAGAGAGATGTGGTTTTTTTCTTTACTGTCAAACTTCTCCGCCATGTTTGGCAGCCATTCCTATTGTTAGTTTATAAAGCGTCTATATAGGGATCCCTGGGTGGCTCAGCGGTTTGGTGCCTGCCTTCAGCCTAGGGTGTGATCCTGGAGTCCTGGGATTGAGTCCCACGCTGGGCTCCCTGCATAGAGCCTGCTCCTCCTCTGTCTCTGTCTCTGCCTCTCTCCCTGTATGTGTCTCTCATGAATAAATAAATAAAATCTTAAAAAAAAGTCCATGTAGTGATAAAATGAAGGGGTATCAGGATCAACCATGATGACAGTGGGGTCTGTTGAACAATTGCACAAAGCATCACAACCAGGTAGGTCTCAGTGGAGGAGCAGCCTTCCAATTTCAATGCCGTCACACCACAGTTAGTTTCATATGCCAAGAGTGGCATTTATTTAACCCCTGGTGCTTAGGTATGACACAACCTACAAAGAGCAAAATAAAATTTCTCCTAAGAAAAATATAACCTGGAATTATGATGGAGGTGAGAGCAGTCTTGAAAGGAGAAGGAAAAGAAATTCAGTGGTAGGAGATTCACTATTTCAGCAGATAGAGCCAACCATCCTCAATACAATTGTAAGGAATGTAGAATCCCCCATTTCTTTCCCAGATCTCTGGCTGTCACTGACTTAATTTTTCCCAGCTCTCTACCCAGTATCTGGAAGTCCCCACAGTGATATAAATCCTCAGATTTTTCTTTTATTTCACTCTTCTTGAAAACCTTGAATAAATCAGCTGAATATATTCAATAATTTAAAAAATTCACCAAGTCAAATTCTTCAAGTCATGGCTCAAGGATTGTTTGCTCATGAACTCATCAAGTAAGTGCCCCATGCAGGGGTGGATGGTGCAGCTCCCAGGAAGGCAGGATTATCACTTTTGATCATCACGCCCTAAGGAAGGGAGCATGGCAGTGGAAGAATTTCTGTCCTTGAGGGATGACTTTATTGCTTCTCCATGGAGCATATCTCTGGCTGTAAAAGGAAGCTCTGAGTACTAGAAGTTTGGTAAGAAAACCTCCATCTTTTCTGAATCAGTGCACCACTGTCCACAATTAGTACTCCCTTGAGTACCTGCTAAGTAACCAGGCATGTCTAGCTCCTTTATGGGTCTCTTTTCAGGGGAACTAGGTTCCAGCTCATAAACATCACTGAAATCTGGTTGCAAATCTATCCCAAGAGTTAGAAGCTGATGCTGCAGACACAGTAAAACTCTCCTGTCAGCCAGGTTCATCTGTTCTGTTAGGGGTGGAGCTGGGTGGAAAGGGACTAAAGGGAACCAAGATATTTTGCAGTTTAAGTGAGAGAACTTATGAGAAAAAGGATGAAGTTTTGGGGGGATTCATCACTTCCTTTTACAAAGTAGACAAAGGAAAGGAGATCCAGATTGCTACAAATAGATATATACCCTCCTCATACTCTGTGACCAACACAATTGTGTATCCCACTGCTCCTTTCCCTGCCTTCTCTGAAACAAACAGGATCATATAAACATAGTTTGTGGCACAGAAGAAAATCCAGAACACAGGTTTGGAGTCCCCAATATCACTTTCTTCTCACTCTGTTTTACTGTGTCTAGGAAAATGAATCACATGGAACAGGAATAATTTATTCTTTCTTCCAGTCCTAATCTCTTCTGGTCTAATTAATATCTGGTTATTCAAAACTATTAAACAAGGAGAAAATATATATATATGATATGGGTGTGTGTGTAAGTCTGAAGATGACAAATTGAGGCTAAGAGCCCTGTAAAAATCCAATTCTCATTGGATGATCTGGTTATATACTGCTGAGTAGCAAACATCCCCAGCGACACTCATTTATTTAGTTGAAGAAATTGTAAATCACATATAAAATATTGACTTAGACTTTTAGATACCGACATGACTCTCTAGATTTATTGTTAAATAAAAAGTAAAAAAAACAAATGGAGAAATTGCAAAGCAACACATATTGTATGGACCAATTTCCAGAATTACAAAACTCAAAAACGCAAAGTAGAACCATAAGAACCATATGTATATATATGGTTTTGAAATATATACAAAGTAGTTACTCCTGAAGAGGGAATGAGTAAACAGAGACCTATCCATTTTATTCTAAAGACAACTGTATTTCTGAAAATATATGTAGTTATTACTTAAGCAATTAAAAGTAAATATATTAATAAAAGGAAATTTACAAAGCCATCCTGCAATCAATTTTCTTGGTATAGCAATGACTACAACCCATCATCCAATAATTGGATCAGTGTCATTTAAATACTGCTCCGTACTCTTTTTAAAGATTTATTTATCTGAGAAAGAGAGAGAGAGAGGGCCAGGGAAGGGACAAGAAGGACAAAGAGAGAGAGAATCCTCAAGCAGACTCTTCGCTGAGCACAGAGCCCCTGAGATCATGCCCTGAGCTGAAATCAAGAGTCAGATGCTCAAGTGACTGAGCCATCCAGATGTCCCTACTTCTTCTTATTCTTATATTCAATAAATTATCTATTTAAGACATTCAACACTTAATTTTAAGTTTGAAAACGACATGCCTTTGCTTCCCAATGAAGCCAGTAAGTACATGAAAGCAAGAATCTTGTCTCATACTATATTATATTTCCTGATCTCCGACTATCTGGTTCATTGCTAAAAGTACATAATAAATATTTGATAAATACCAAGTGAATTTAACTCACTCTGAGTTTCCTTTAAAGGCTAAAGATTTAATTGTTGTAAATGTTTAAAAGGATAGAGACTAAATACATACAGGAAGACAAACATCTCCCTAAAATTTACACCTTATAGTGAATATTCTCCATAGTCATCAGTTTGAATTATGCAGAGGCAGGAGAAGACAGGGAGGGGTGTGCCCTTTTAACAAACTGGGACTCTGATCTATAACTGATCACCATTATCTCTCTTTTCTATGTCCTAGGTCACTTTAAAAGCTATCTTAAAATAGTGTATTACTGAATTTTTTAGAGTTAAGAAAGAATCAATACAAGACAGAAAAAACCTTTGAGATCTGTGGATAAAATTATAAATATAAAATTTCTTGCAGCATTACTGATAAGGCAAAATTTAGAAACAAGCTAAATGTCAAAAATAGAAATAAATACTTAGAGATCACCTCAGAAAATGTTGCATTAGACATGTTTCTGAGATCTAGTTCAACACAGTAAAGGAACCCATATTTTTAGGTCTCCTCTACCTCTAATTCCTAGAGAAATGAATAGCTAAGGCTGAAAACAGGGAAAATGTTATAAAATATTATGATAGCCCAGGAAATCAGGTTGGGATGTTATTTACAAGCCAGGCATTTTATTTATTTTTCTAAAAAATTGATTGATTGATGGACTGATTGATGGATTGATTGATTTGAGAGAGAATGCATGCTCACACACTCAAGTAAAGGGTGGGGGCAGAGGGAGAGAGAAATCCTGAAGCAGATTCCCCACTGATCTCAGGATTCTGAGATCATGCCCTGAGCTGAAACCAAGACCCCTGCTGCTTAACCCATTGAGCCCCCCAGGTAGGTGCCCCATACAAGTCAGACTTTTAAGTAACTATAAAAATAAAAAGATCCAGGGCAGCCCCAGTTTGGAGCCGCCTGCAGCCTGGGGTGTGATCCTAGAGACCCAGGATCGAGTCTCACTTCGGGTTCCCTGCATGGAGCCTGCTTCTCCCTCTGCCTGTGTCTCTGCCTCTCTCTCTCTCTCTCTCTCTCTCTCTGTGTCTATGAATAAATAAAATCTTTTTAAAAAATAAAAAAATAAAAAAATAAAAAGATCCAGTAAAAATCAGATGAGATAAAGAAATATGAAAATAAAATCATACCTGAGAAATTAATGCAAAGGACTCCCATCTGAATTGAAAATAATTGTTTAAAAAATGACAAAGAAACATTTGCAAATACCAAACAATTTGTGAAAGTATATGAATAAATAGTAATTATCTAGATTGAAAGTCACAGATAATTCTAAACAAAACTGGGAGTTTATCCCCTTGTATGTTCTCCTCCAGGAAGATAATATAAAAAAAAAAAAAGAAAAAAGAATCTCTCTTCAACTTACCACCACCTTACAAGACAGGCATCAATATTTTTTTTCATTCTTAATCTAAACTCTTTTTTTTTGTTTGTTTTCTTGTTTTTATTTAAAGATAGCCATTAGTGCTTTCTGGATGACCAGACTTACAGGTAGTTAGAGGAATTAAGAGCTAAAAGAAAATGGTCTCACAATATTCTTTAATCTAAATATGAAAGGCAATTAAACATTCAAAAGAACAAAGCCTTACGTATTGTATATGGCCAAAACAGAAGAGATAAATGGCAACTCCTATTCTCAGACTTCCAGTCACGGAGTCAAAAATTCTCATAGGCCAACATCCACCATGAGGATGGCCTGGTGACAGATGTAGCTCTAGTAACCCTTGTAGACTATGGGGTTTGGCTCTCTGAAAGTGCTTATTCTCAGAAAAGCCACAAGACCAAGTCAGTTCTCAAAACATCCTCTGAAAATCACAGATGTTCCACTGCATGCCCAGGACTCAAGCTTTACATGGGATCTTCGAGTCTTACTCACTAGCAGGTGCTCATTGCTCAGCACTCCATGTCTTCTGAGGTCCTCTACCACCATATTGCATACTGATTTATGTTGGCTACTGATGTAGTTTTGGAACTTTTTGTAAAATTGTATAAAGAGAATTGTATTAATTTAGTGATCTAGAATCTTTGATTCTGGCACAGGCACCTGTAATTGCTAACAGCAAATCATAGTAAAAAAATACTTTTAAAAAAGCTTTAAATTTAATAGAGGAATAGAAAATATTTCCTAGTATATCACACAAAATACCAAAGAAATGATATAAGGATGGCACAAAGTAAATGATAAATATGATTCACTTACATTACTCATACCACTAAATGGAGAACTGAGTTCCATGCATAAGTTTATAGTTCAGATCACAATATACATTAGGCCATGAAAAAAAATGCTTGCCTTTAAATAATTAATATTTTGAAAGTCAAAGAATTAATAATCAGAAAATATATCACTAAGATAGAGATTCAAATGTGGCTGCAAAAAGAGTCACACAGTATCTATCCAGCCAAGATTATGTATCTCAAATTGTAATTGATGGTAGTTCATTTTTATGAGACTTTAAATTTTGTAAATAGTATTTGATTGAAAATAAGATGATTGCAATGTAGTATAATAACAGAATACAGTCACTGATGATAGTACATGAAATCTGACAACAAATTGAAATACTTGGACAAATAACAGAGAAACACTCAAATACCTTGGCAACAGATATAATTATGATGATAAAATTATGCATCAAACTAATTCTTAAAGGGCAAGTATATATTTGTAAATAGGAAGGCTATGTATTATGCATATATAAGTCTAAGAACATTAAAAAATTCTAAGAGCTACATAAGGCACTAGAATAAAACATAGTTACCAATTAATGAGGGCAAATATTTAATCATATATATGCATAATGCATCAGAGCTTAGTCATGTAGCAATTTTACACAGTACAAAAATGATTAAAGATGAAAGCAGAAAAAACTATGTAGGTAACAGCAATTGTCCAATTACTGGAATTTCTCCTCCTAAACTACTATTTCACTTTTATTATACTCAGTTATCTGGGATCCTATCATATTTCGATGACAGTTTGATGACTGCATTATTATACCAGATTCTTTCAATAAAAAATGACCATCCCAGTAATTGAGAATTAAAACGTATTTAACAAAAACACAATACACATTTTCGTATTTTGTTTTGTTTCTTCGTACCTCCCTCAGAACTATGTGACAATAAAATATTAACATTATCACCATCATACAAGGAATTTAGGTGAGATTTGTTTCATTGAGTCTTGACTTTTGCTTGATTTTTTGTATTAATTAGAACATATTTTCCCCAACTATAATTAGGATTGATACCATAGTAAAAAGTAACAGAATCTAATGGAAGAGAAAGCCAACAGAGAGATCCAAAATATATAAGGTTTTATATGTAGAAATGGCATTTCAAACTCTTAGGAAAAAACAGAACTCATTGGTACCATGTTCAATGTACAATCTCTATCTTAGGTCTATGGTACTTTATTTAGCAGAGTGCCTGGCACATACTCAACAACCAGTAAAAAACATTATTGAGTAACTCAGTGAAGGAAAAAAGTTCAGGAAAAATATTGGTTAGTTTTCAACCCAATAGAAATATAAGACTATAAAGAAAAAAATAAAAATAACAATTTTTAAAAATGGCAATTGTTTTTACCTCACTCAGCTTTGTATAAGCTTTATCAAACAAAACAAATAGACAACTATAAAAAAAAAAAGCAGAAACAAGATATCAGAAAATTTGGGTAGATCCAAATACATAAAAATAAACAAGTCTGTAAAAAAAAGGTACAATTAAAAGAAAAATGATAAAATAGGGAAATATGTCATATGTTATAACAAGAGTTAGAATTTGACAAATTAGAAAAAAATATTCTAAGAGAAATTAGCCAAGGATATCAATAGGTAAATCAGAAAATACATATAAATGGTCAATAATACTGAAAAATAAGCTTACTAGTAATGAAATAAATGCAAATGAACACCATAATGAAACACCACTTTTTTAAGGTTTTATTTATTTATTTGACAGAGTGAGCAAGAGAGAGGAGGGACAGAGGGAGAGGGAATTCAGTGCAGGGCTCTATCCCAGGACCCTGGGATCATGACCTGAGCCAAAGGTAGATGCTTAACTCACTGAGCCACCCAGGCACCTCTGAAATGCCATTTTAAACTAAAGAATTGCCAAAGACTAAAATAAAATATAATAATGAAGATGGGACCTCTCCAAAAGGCAATCAGAAAACATAGATCAAAAGCTGCAAAAGCATACTATATTTTTACCTATTATTCCATACTTATTTCAAAGCAGTTATCAGTTGTACACACTAATACTGATATACAATATAGTTCCATATAATATTTACAATGGAAAAATTGGTGGAAAAATCTAGATGCCTACAGCAGATATAACTAATTGCTCCCTGCATTCTATTCTCCCCTCCTTCATTTTGTAGTAACACCACTATTCTTCTCCCCAGGTTTTATCAGTTGACATTTTTATAAGGAAGTAACTTGCCCTTCACATAAAGGGCAAGGACATGGTGCTCATGAAATAATTCCAACTACACAAAAAAAGGGCAAATCCCTTGAAGATGGAAGAGAAATAAAATAGAAGAAATCTGGATTTCTAGGGGACCTCACAGAGCAAAGCCACTCATCACAGCCAGGCCACCTGCTTATATCTGTGCTCTATCAAGAGAGAGAAATAAACTTCTATTGTACTTGAATGACTACAGGTCTCTTAGACAGCTGCTTGGTCTCTACCCTAATTAATACAATGTCTGACATTACAGGATTACCTAAATAATTTCATTCATTTCATAGAATACTATTCCGCTACTGAAAATCATATTCCTGGAAAAAAAGATAAAAAATGGGAAATGCTCATGCTGTGGAGATTATTTGCTAACCTGGAAAAAGTTGATTAGTAAATAAAAGATATAAAAAATATATTAATAAAAATAAATAAATATTACTATCCCAATTTAGATATTGAAAAAATATGGGTAAAAGAGAGAAGAGCAAAATATAACAATGGTTCTAACTAGAAGTTTGGGAATATGGATCATTTATTTTCCTAATTTTCCATAATGACTTTGTATTTTAATAGAATGTTATAAAACTGGGAGAAATGTTAAAAAAATAAAATAAAATTTCTGATAGAGGAATTAAAATGCCACAATTGAATGAAGAGGTACTTATACCTGGATATTCAAAGAGTGGATCCAGAAGTGTGGAACAGTGACATTGAAAAGTAATGTGCTTTTTTCATAGTGGGAGCTTAATATAGGTTTATTGAATTGGACCCCAGCAAATATATTTTCCATGAGACCATTTAGTAGTATTTTAATGAACTCTTACTAAAATAGCAGGTTAGAGTTTAGCTGTAGTTTTAAAATTTGCCACTATTTACAACATATTCAGCAACAGTTCTAGGGTTTTGCTACAGATCTATTAATTTTTTTCATATTAAATAATTCCAGTAAGTACTTATTTATCCTATTGTGTGACTTAAAAGCTGATGTGATATTCAACAACAAAAGTGCTGTGAGTCATTCAGCTTGTTTGGGCAGAAGATTGAAACTCACTGAATGTAGCCCCTGAAATGGCATCATGGAAAGCTGAACAAATGAATACAAATGTAAAATAGCAATTCATGCAATTTTGTAGGTGATACAGAATCACAAATTCAAAAATATAGGACAATCTTCTTTTTCATGCTGATTTCTTTACCACTATGCAATATTTTCTATTTTCTATTATTTTTTTAGTTATTTCAAATACAGGGAAAGGATGGGAAACAGTGGACATTTTCAGAATTTATGTTTCCATCTAAACTTCCCAACCCAACTGTGCCTAAACACTTGAAATATATTTTAAAAGTGTCAACCAATGACAGGGAAAATTCTTCTCTGGGGATTCCATTAAATTTTTAGATGGCCTGATTTTTCAGTGATTTTAAGATGATCACAGAGACTAGCATGAACAAATCCTTACCATCCCAAACACGAGACAAAGGTCAAGGTCCATATGACTGTCAGTTAAATTTTTAATGAGTCAATTCAGACAAAGATGGATTTGATGAATATCCCCATGTAGAAACAGCTACAATTAAAGCAGCTCTAAATTTACCAGGGACATTATGTGAATTCAACTGATACATCTCAAAACATAAAAACATGAAAGCAAATGCCCTGAGGCGGCAGCTTATCTCCTCATAGAGATAAGGTAACCCTCACAGATGATTCCAGCATTCTTCTATTCCCTGTGCCTCATATTTTAGATAAAAGTTGGAGGGGAGACAATATCCCACCTCAATAAGCATATCTTCCTTTGCCTGATCAATTTTTCAGGTTTCAGGACAAACTTCACTTGCTCACTGAAGCCTCATGACTCCTTATGTCTCCACTCCACAGTCTGGGTTAGATGTTTTGCTACGTGCATCCTCATCACTCTACATGATTTTATCACAGGTTTGGCATTGCCATTTATCCATAACTTCCACTTAATTCCATGGAGAATGGAACTATTTCAATCTTGTTCATTGTTTTATCCCCAGAAATTAGCACTATGCCTGGCAGAAAATAGGCACTCAGTTGTCAGATGACCGAATGATTGAATGAATGAATGAATGAATGAACGAACAGACAACTAATGCCAAAGAAATAAAAGGGTACGGCAGATCTGCCATTTCTTCACCTGCTCTTCTGGGTCAGGCCTCAATTTTGCATTTGGGAGGTAGGAAGTGTTTATTTTACCATCTTCTCACTGAACTCCAGGTCTTCCTGAATACCAGTTACTGCTTCTGAAGGCAGAACCCAAACTCTTCTACTCTTTCAACATCCCATATCCTTGTCTTGGTTATGACATTTTGAATTAGAAGAAAAAGACACTGTAGTACTTTTTGCTAATTTTCCAAAGATCCATCTACAACTCCTAGCCCATAAGAAAGGGCTTACTTTCTTTGCCATATGTTGGAGCTCTATCAGCTAAAATCTATGAGAATTGAATGTAGATGAAATATTTCAATATAGCATGCACATAAGAATACATAGTAACGTAGCTTACATTATTTTCTCGATGTCAAGATAATATCTATATAAAAGCAAATTTCTACAGATTCAACCTGAAGTAAATTAAGATAATAATGAGAAGCTAGGTGAACTTAGTTGCAGATCTGAATTGTGACTATTACTATCACTTTTCCCGTTCACCAGCTGGGTTCCCTGAAGTCAGAAAACCTAGTAGAATAAGGAAGATGTACTGGGACTCAAGCGTCAACAGTTGCCTTTGGCTCAATCACAGGGTTGAGATCATAAATTTGTATTGCTCATCCAATTTCCCCATTATGAAATTTACAGACTATTTCTTCTTTATATTCCAAACACTTTGCCACCCAACTGTGGTCCCCATCTGGCTGTAGCTTTCTCTGTATCAGTCCTGATTTTCTGGTTGATGATTCTACTATGGAAATTGTTTTTGAACAAAATGTTACAGAAAACAATCTCAGCTGCTGAAGAAACAGATTCTAAAATATCCTGTTTTAATTTGTCAACCTTAAAAATCTAGAAAAATAGAAGCTTAATTTCTAGTATCAAAGAAAACTTAAGATAATTATATTTTTAAAATAACAATTGAGAAGTGTTTAGTGCAAAATTTAGCATAGTTTTTTTAAGAAGTGGGATAGAGGCAGAAGAATGGCATTTATGCTTGATGTTTAGCGTTAATGGTTTATTGTACTCCTTCACTTGCTGCCCAGTTTCTATCATTCTACCAAGCTGGTGCCATTGAAGAGATGTGAATATTTGCTAACACTGCCAAGTTAAGTATGCATATTTTAATGATGCTTTTAGAATATACTTAAAAGAGGTCCCAAAGAGAAAGATCTTATTACATTCTACTTGAGACATTTGAAAACTCCAAATATATTGGAACCTTATTGGTAGCAAAAGCTCTTTAAAAATGAGGCCATGTCTGCACATAAAATAAGAGGAAATTTGAGACAATTACCCAGATATTTCAGGATAAAAGAAATATCTTAGCCCTCATAAGTCTACCCGCTAAAGCAAATGCTTGCTTTTCTTTGTCTCTCTTTTTCCAATTTTCTTTTTCTTTCTGCAGTATGAAGCATAGAGATAATCACGGCAAGTTCCTATTTCAGTAAATCTGTGCTAAAACGAACATAAATGCCTGATATTTCAAGTCTTCTTGGAACCTGCATTTTGCCCTTCTTGTTGGGAGGGAGCAGGTAATGAGAGTAGGAGCTTCTGGTCTCCTCTAAGAAGACAAAGGGAAACAGCTTCTAGTAGCAGGAGATCTTGCTCCATGCTTTGGGCAGTGGCTGTGGGAGATTTAGGTGCAAACTTGAGCTTTTGAGTTATCTCTGCATTCCAACTTGTTTCTTGGTTACTAAGAAAATGCTTTACTCTGTGGGTCTTCATGTCTTCATCAGATTAAATGGTACCTAATCTGCTGCCTGGTAGTGAGGAGCACATTACAAAATAACATAAGCAAAACACTTTGTACTGTACATAGATAGCATGGACTTGGTAAACAGAAATTATTGCTTGGAGTTAGTTTGGAATGGGGTCCAGTAGTAGTTCAAATCCTATACATATGTGTGCATAAATAAGTGCTTTCTCATAGTCCCAAAGTGCAAATATTTTAGCTTTGGGGACCAGCTAACCTTGTATCATAAAAACAGGACTGTCTGAAGACCTTTGTTAGCCTAGCACTCTTGTGTCGAGAGACCCCCATCCCTTTCATTTATAGCACATTCAATGCAGCCACACCCAACATAAAATACAATCTGCTGCAAATACTTTGAAAGGATGTTTAACTTTTGTTGAATATAAATTTAAATTTAGTTATATTTGATTTCTCACCAACCATCACCATCTTCTTATGATCAGAGCACAGCCTAATCTATAATTATTTTCCAAATGTAATACAATGTTGTGACAAATTCAATAATCCTGAAGATTAATATACTAATTAACATATTAATTTTGATTAGGACCATTCCTGAGTAAAAAAAAAAAAATCACTGATTACTTGTTAAGAGTTGTAGGTTTAAATTCCAGCTGTGTAACCTGAATTAAGCACTTGGCCTTTCTTTATGAAATGGGCATATTATCACTGCTTCCACCTCCTTCATTGACATATTGTGGTGCTCATGGGAAAGAAAGTAAGTGGAGGGACCCTGTGATGTGTAGGATTATTAGTACTTGAATGAACAAATAGAACAAAAAAAAATAGTAGCAGTCTCAAAGTCAAATCTACACTTTTCCAATCTTTCTATATCCTTTTTAGTAAGTACTGACACAGAGCATCCTGAGGGAAAGTGTAGGTAGAAGACCCTACATCTGTGTATACCAAAAAGGAAAGTAGCAGATTTAGGACCCAAATGGCCCTAAGTCCTGCCTTAGAAGTGTGATCCAGGGAGGTCCTGCCACACTCAGGGACAACATTCCTTTATTCTGCAAAGGTAAAAAAAAGCCTCAGGAGATGGGGTTCTTTTGATTAGAACCCACCCTTCAGTAGCCACTCACATGGCTCAAGGAAGGGCCCCACAAGTCGCTTACTCTGGCTCCCTGGAAACTTCTGTGGCTTTCATCAGAGTTATGAAAGTGAAACGAGGCCAGACATCTTTCCAGGGCCAAAATGGTTCGGAAACAAAAATACGCCGTGCAGCAAACTACCTAAGCCAAGGCAGCTGAATAAGCACCCAGCTCATAGCACAGGAAACCGGGCTGCCCTGTAAATAAAATTAACGTAATGAGACTCTGTCGCCATCCCATGTCTGAGCTGAAAAGTGATTTCTGCCAAACCCTGTATCCAATCAGATAATCATGTCTCTGAATAAGCATGAGACATTTAGCTAGAGATTTTCAATGGAAATTTGGAGCCCATGAACCAAAATATTTTCTTTACGATCGATCTCCCTGAAGAATGATAGCACAGAGAGGACTTTTCCCATTCTGTGATTTTAGTAGCTGGTAACTTGCACCAAACTCTTTTAACTGAGAAATGGCCTAAAAGTGAACATATACCTAAGGGAAGCAGGAAGGCAGGGAAGGAGACAGAGAGAGATAGAAAACCAGGAAGAGACAGAAAAAAGAAGGTTTTTACTGTCCAACGTGCTTTTTTTACAGCCTCCAAACTAAGAATGAATGGTTTAGATACCCATCTCTATTCCCTTTGCAATAGAGTATCCAATGAGAGTGGCTCTCAAAGGTTTTTTCCATGAGGAAAGAAAATTCACTCATAGAAACAAAAGGAACAAAGACAATTGTTACAGATATGTCACAGCCTTATCTCAATAAGGTTGGCTGTGTATTTAGATACTTGGCTGAATTAGTATATCCCACTTAGTGTATCCCACTACAGCTGCCGCTGTAGCCTCCTCAGTAAAAAAGAGTGGCAATCAACTACAGCTGACAATACTGTATGTGCCCCTTGTTGCTGCAATCAATCACTAATCCTGCATGGCTGGAACGAATAAAATGATAGGAAACCTGCTCTGACTGCAGAATGTCTTTTACTATATTTGCAATTGAAGAACTTTTAATAATATGCTCAGCCTCAGTAGTCAACATTCCATGGAAATACAGCAGATTAGCTAGTTGACCCCCTACAGATTAATCAATTCATCCCCACTCTGTGTATATCCCTCTGAATGTGTTCTTATCCTATATAATTTTGTGTTTACTAGGCTGCTCGTATTCTCTTTCCCTACTGTGGAATCCAAAGAGTAGTCCCAATTGACTATCTTAGGAGAAACCTAGAGATATTTTAGGCGTACTAGAAGGATGATGGCTGGGAATATGACAAGCTTAGACTCACCTGAGTGCATAATTTTTAAAATTTAGTTTTTGGAAGCAGTCCTGAAAGTTTAGAAAGATAACTTGTAAATAGGCTGAGTAGAAGAAATTAGACCAAAAAACAAAGCCTGATTTTTTTTTTCATGTGTAGCTGGTCTTTTAAAAAAGCAAGTTATAAAAGGAAATTCCTTAAGTGTCTGCTCCGGGGTGTTTGGAGAAGGAGAGTGGAATGAACTGTAGATTCTTGAGTATTCAAAATAAATCTCACTACTCTATAGTGATAGGAGGTGCAGTGGTAAATGTCTGCACTCTGAATCATCATGACAAATAACTGAAACTCTCTACACCTTGGTCCCCCACCCATAAATAGAAATGCTAGCTATCAGAATTTTCCTGAGCAATGAGATAAAGCACATTAAATGACTATAAATATGTCTCACAAAGGGTAAATATTCAATAAGCATGAACATAATTATAGTGCTAATGCAGAGTGTACATTTGCCAAACATTACCTACATGCCTTGGCTGTGAAAATTGACGTGAACACAATCTGTGTGGCACCTACAATTAGAATTTAACTTAGATACAAAATCTGTGTTCTAGTTATTTAAAAGCATACTAAAATGTAATGACTTGAAAAGTTTTTATTCTTTGTTAGAGCTAATTCTTAGGGAAGTTAAAAATTAAAATATGGGAAAAATGACAGAACAAAGCAAAAATCATAAGTAGAGATAGGCCCTCAGTTGATCTCTGAACAATGTGGGGGGTTTGGAGCACCGACCATTGCAGAATTGAAATTATAACATGTAACTTCTGTCTTCCCAAAGACTTAATTATTAATAGTCTACTATTGACCAGAAGCCTTACCAATAACATACAGTCGATTAACACACGTTTTATAGGTTATATGTATTATACACCATACTCTTACAATAAAGCTAGAGAAAAATATTAAGAAAATCATAAGGGAAAAGATATATATAGTAGCATACTGTATTCATTTTAAAAAGTCACATTTAAGTGGCCCTGTGCAGTTCAAACTCATGGTTCAAGGGTCAGTGGTATATATCACAGAGAATGTCACTCTCAGCTAAGACCTCTATCAAAGAACCGTTCCAAAATACATTTCTTCTCCTCCCAAAAGATTGTTTACTATCCTTGCCAAAGCATCTTACAATATAAGGGTGATTTTTCAAGATATTAAAATTTAGCTTTTGGAGTTAAAAGCAGAATCTACAAACTCAGACTATCTTAAAAGTTGAAGTCTTTAGACTATCATTCAATTCAACCTCCACCCCGCATAAAAATCCTTACCTGGAGAACTGTCAGTTACCCATTGAGCACTAACCATTACAAGAGCTCATTGCCTCTTAAGGCTTTCCATCACTCCAACTTCACACGCTCTAATAGTTTGAAAAGTTCTTCATACTGAATTGCATTTCACATCCTTATAACTATTTCGACCACCTGCTAGAACAATGCAAAATTAATCTATTTTCTCTTCTACATAAAAGCCCTTTAAATAAAGATTGTTATCAGGATGGCCCGAAAATCTTTCTCCCATAAGCCAAATATCCATAGTACCATCAAGGAGGTGTTGTTTTTTAATTTCATGGAAATTCTCTGATCACTCTCCTCTTGACTTATCAGTGAAGCACCTAATAGATACCACACCCTGTTGTGAACTGAAAAACACAATTTGGGACAGGTCCATCAGCTTCCTTGGACCTGACATTAACCTGCTATTTATACAATTCGAAAGGAAATTAGAATGTTTAATAACTACATCATTCTGTTCCCTTGCAGGAGATCTGGTTGTATAAAAACCGGCTCGTGTTTATTTTAACAACAGTCCTGCTAGGTCTTTCTGTTCTTTACTTGCTAACCTGAACAACTGAATTTGAATCTAATGTTCAGTGAGGTTGGGTTGGTTTTGGGTATTTGTTCCAACTGGCCTACATCATCCTGAATTCCAAATTTATTATGTGGGCGTCAGGTTTCAGGTATTTGCATAGCTTTCAGTCCACATCTAAGTTGTTGGCCAGCTTTATGAACGGGACAGGGACCAGGGCAGAACAGTTCCTATGCCAGCTGACTCAAAGGAAAATCGATGACCATGTTCTTTATTGACATGCATTCCAAATTATCAACAGGAAATCAGTAAAAACTGCCAAATGTCTTGCCTGAGTTAATGAAGACATAGATATTTTTTTAAAATATCACTCAATTTAGAAGTCTAGTAATTAATGTATTAAAAAAACAAACCAAGGGTAACTTGTGTGCCTGACCTTTTGAAACACAACCTGAAATATAGTGGTTGCTCCTTTTCTATGAATTCACTAATCATTTGTTAATGATTCACCAGTTTTACTGATATCAAATTTACCAGTCTGGCACATCTGTCATCCATTTCTCTTTCCCCTCCCACCTTTTTTTTTTTTTTTTTTTTTTGTAAATTACATAGTATATATTTTCCTCAAGGGTCCTGCTTATTTCTTCTTATTTGCTTTTCAAGTCTTTCCTTTCTCTAGAGAACAATTTATCTGGGCTTGATATTAAAAATCATTTTAAGTATCTAGGGGCACCTGGATGGCTCAGTGGTGAAGCATCTGCCTTCAGCTCAGGTTGTAACCCCAGGGTCCTGGGATCGAGTCCAGCAATAGGCTCTCCACAGAGACCCTACTTCTCCCTCTGCCTATGTCTCTGCCTCTGTGTGTGTGTGTGTCTCTCATGAATAAATAAATAAAATCTTTTAAAAAAAAGGAAGTATCTGGGTATCTTCTTAATGTCATCTTCCCTCTTCTGGAATAACACTATAGAATATATTATGAACATATACTACTTTTATATATCTACATTATTTATATTTACATTATACATAAATATATTAATTCTAATATACTCTTACTGCCATTTATTCTACATTCCAGTTTGCCAAAGAAGTCAAATATAAGATTCTAAAAAGGTTCTAAAAAAAAAGGAACAAAGGAAAAAAAACCTTGCATATTGATTCTTTTTAAAAAAATTAAATTTATTTTCTTTTTTACTCCCCCACAAAATAAAGAAAAAGTTTTGCTTTATTCATGCCATTTGTTAGCATTATACTGTTTCCCAGAATATCAGTTCTGTCTTTTTTTGATACAAATACAGCTACATTATGATTTGGGAGGGGGTGGAGGGGCAGGCCAGGGGGGAATCTTTTTCTAAGACTGAAATCCTTACAGAATTTTAAATTCTTGACAAAATTCTTACATATGCCTCTTACTCTATTTTTTCAAAACTTTGAGTACTTTTTTTTTCTTAAAAAGTTCTATTTTATATTTTTGCATTTATTTCTAAATATGAAAATGATTCCAAAAATGATTTATACTCTGTAGAAGTCCCTAAAGTACGGAAAATTATGTAAGGAAGCAAAAAACACATATTTTTATATGCACACACATCCATATATACTACACATACACACATATATATTTCTCAACTTAAGACTGCATCATGATTTTCTTATGTTAATAGAAATTACTTGATAACCTAAAAGATATTATAGTCTATCATATGGACATTCTCCTGATGCTGAACATTTAACTTTTTTCAAAGTTGTGATATTATAAATAATGCCACAATAAAAATATTTATATTAGTCACTTACCTTATTTCAAATTATGTCCATGTTAAAATAGAATTGTCCTATCAAGAATAGTACTTTTTAAATACTATATTATAGGATTAATTTTGATTCATCCCACAGTTAAGAAGAACATTTTTTTTTAATGTTTAACCCAAAAGGGTTTGTATGTGGGTGGCAAATTTCTAAATTCTTATTCATGAAATAATACAGAGTTTCTATTAACTTCATTAAGAAAAAGAAACTAGCTTCACAAAATTCTTGGATTATAATTCTTTTACCTCGACATTAGTAAGTATTATGTTATTGGTTTCAGGAATATCCCATTAAAGTCTGATGATCCTTCATTTCTTTCCCTTCATAGATACATTGGGAATTCTTTTTACCATATATAAATTTTAGATAATTTTTCTTCTTTTTAAAAATATTGCCAAGATATAGTGTGTTTAGAGGCATCTGGGTGGCGTAGTCAATTGAACATCCAACTCTTGGTTTGGGCTCAGGTCATGATCTCAGGGTCATGGGATCAAGCCCCACAGTGGGCTCCAAGCTCAGCAGGGGCTCTGCTTTCTGCTTGGTATTCCCTCCCTCTCCCGCTTTCTCCTACTCTTTCTCTCTCTCAAATAAATAAATAAAATCTTTAAAATAAAATACAGTGTGTTTAGAATCACCCACAACAGTCTTTTCTATGTATATTTTCAGGACCATTTTCTTTTCCAACCCAGAATGTTTCTTATAATTAAATCTTTGGGGCAGCCCACTGGCTCATGGGCAGCCTGGTGGCTCAGCGGTTTAGTGCCGCCTTCAGCCCTGAAGGATCTAGGATCTAGGGCCTGATCCTAGAGACCTGGATTGAGTCCCACATCAGGCTCCCTGCATGGAGCCTGCTTCTCCCTCTGCCTGTGTCTCTGTCTCTCTCTCTCTCTCCTGTGTATTCTCATGAATAAATAAATAAAATCTTTAAAAAAAATAAAAAAATAAATCTTTGGCTATTGTTTGCAGTGGCCCTTGATTATTCCTCAAGAAAACTCCTAATATCTATGCTCTCCATTTAAGATATTTCAAAGTTTTTGTTTTATTACTCTTTGTTTGAGCATACTATAGTTTGTGGTTTTCCTCCACATCCCTAATTTAATACATGTCATTTTTCATATATAGATAAATGTTGAAGGAAAGAATACGAAGCTGCCATCATTGTCTGCTAACCAGATAAGATTTTAAATAAAAACTGTAGAAATATCCTTAAGTATATCAACAGCATCTCCATTAAAACACATTAACATCTCTCCTCAGTTAGATTATTCACAATCATCTGGCCAGAAATGCATTATAGAACTTCTTCTCTGTCCCTTGAACCATGTATAATTTTACATTATCTGTCCCTGAAAGCACATTCTTCTGGATTCTAAATTCCAAAAGAGAAGATTCATGTCTGTTATGTTTCGTATCTAGCAACAGTACCTAATATGCTATCAGGCTTGTAATACACACTCAAAACCTACTATTTGACTGACACATTTACTCTGCTCAAAAAATAAATATCTACTTAAATTCCACAATACTATTAAGTATCTCTGTTCAACTCATTCATCTCTTCTGAGGTTCTGATTTCTGACTTAACTAGATGCTGGAAGAGCCATGGTAAGAGCTAAGCATTCTAGGAAGAACACAGTCTTTGTCCTCAAGATTACCAACCATTAGGTAAACAAACAAACTAAAAATAAGATAAAACCTGGCCTGAGCAGACCAGAAATGGTATTGACAGAAATCCATCCTTACCCTGTTCCCCTGCAAAAAAAAACTTTAATGGAGACTCTATGTTTAATACTCTTTTGAGCTACAAAAACATCCTGAACACTTCCTTTTCAGTCTTTATCACATATACTTGAAAAGCTCATAATCCCTTTTTGTTTAACCAAAAAATTCAGCTTAGCTCTTCTCCCTATATTGGTGAAGTTCAAAATATGTTTGTTTTCCTCAGTGCCCAAAAAGAGTATTTTACCACATAATAAGAGGTTGTTACATGCTCACAAATACAATATGTATTAAGGCAAGAGAACCATCTCTCATGTGATCTTTGTTTTGATCTGTGGAGGATTCATAGCTGAATTTAGGGAAACGTTCTTTCCCCAAGTAATTGCAATATCCATCTAATTCTAGCAGAAACAAACTCTTGTCATTCTGCTTATTCACACACCTACATGAACAAATGTAATTTCCTTGAGATAAAGTATGTTGGCTGAATTGGTAAGAAAGAAATAGGAAAGGTAATTATTCCATAAAAAAAAAAGGAACAAAAGAAAGAACCCTAGGCCTCCTTATTCGTTATTTGGTACAGAGCCATGTTTTCAGTTGGGGAGCATGTGCAAGTGTGTATCTTATGCCTGGCTTGGAAAGAAATAAGGAATAAATACACAGCTTATGGAGGTACAGATACATGAGATTTTCTTTTGGTCAATTACTAGAGCATGAAATGGTAGCTTTATGCATAATCTTCCATAAATGTGAAATGATAATAAATCAACTTGTCTTTTACCAGTAGGCACAAGATAGTTAGCAAAGATGAAAATATGTCCTTCCATTATTTGCAACATGTATCTTTAGCTGACCAAATTCTGCCCCCCCCCCACCTTTGTAGAATTTCTCACTTTATCAGAACTAGTGGGAAAGTGAAATTGCCCCAAACTATAGAAGGTGCCAAAGACTCACTTCCCCAGCAGCCTTCGCAACTGTAGAGAAAGCATGAGACCTACATTGTATCAAACATGTACATGTCAAAGGCACTGAGTCTAGAATCGATCATAAGCAGTATCCAGCACCAGCGGTGCTGGTGCTGACAGTTCAGGATGGTGCACTGACACTGGGTGGTGACAGCTTCAATGGGCTGATTCAGTGGGAAGGATCAGTCGAGTTATCTAGATTTCAGTTACTTCTGCCTTTTTGCCACCCTGGTTTTCCATCATTCTAGGGAAATCGGTGAGCTACCTACTATAGTCTTTTTCTGCTCAAAATACCCACAAAAAATTTTTATTCCTTGCCACCAAGAACCCTACTAATACAATGGTCTTACTAATGATACTAATGTCCAAGGTTCTATTACTGCATCCAACCTACTCTATGGAAATTAACCTTTTTACATACCTGATTCTCTTCTGTGATGTCCTTCAGGGTAGGCATAACTTTGTAGGGTTTTTTTATGTTTTTTTTCCCACCACTCATAATTCTATCGCACAGGTCCAAATATATAGTAGGCACTTCAAAATGTATGTGAAAGTAAATGGTGCCATTAAAATACTTTTATTGTTTCCCAGATGGGTAATTCACCTTATCCTTTTAAATTGAAATGACCACATACTCTCCCATGCCTATGCTGGGAAAGATTGTGTTACTTGCTTACGAGTTTGTCTTCTTTACCAGACCATTAGCTTCAGTGCAATGACCAAGTCTTAGTTAAATTTGGATCTAAAATCTGATGAATCTGAATTCATTAATAAATGCTAACACAGCTAACAAATAATGGAGCTGTGACTAGAAATCATGTCCACTACCGAGCTCCTGCCCCAGCCACCTTTCATACCCTGAGGTAACATCACAACCAACACAAGTATACTATTATACCACCACCTTGGCCTATGAGCACTTAGAAGAAATCCTCAGGTAAAATATTCATTCCAGCACCATGAGGTAACCCAACAGACCCCAGGGACTAAGGAATAGGACTAAGGAAGTTTAGAGTATCTGATTCTAGAAAAACCTGGTTGAAATTATAAAGTCTACAATGAAATAATGATCATTAGTCATATGATAATGATGTCTAGTATGTTATAATGTGCATGTATATACATGTCATAATGTATATATGTACTGTCTCCACTGAACTCAGCATACTTGAGGCAGATCATAAGTATTCTTACCATCCTAACTTACATGTTGGAACACCCACTGTGAATTACTCCCTCTGACCCATCCTCCTAGACTGTCATCATTCCAAGCAGCCCAGAAACTAAAGTTGTGCCACACAGATTTTAAAGAACATATTTACTTCAATATCTCTCTTGAGCTAATGGTCTCTGTCTGGCCATCGAATATTTATTCAACCTATCTGCAGTATGGCATGGTGCAAGGAGGGCCAGTTTGGTAGCTCAAAGCACTGGCTACCCCATTCATTACATGTGTATCCCTGGGCAAAACTGAACTTCACTCTCCCTTGGTTTTCCCTCCAACAAGGTTGACTATGCTACCTTATGGGGATTTTATTAGGCTCCAAGTAGAAGATTTTATATTTTATTTATTTTTTATTTTTTTAAAGATTTTATATTTTAATATACAAAGCCCTTAGCAGGTGGCCACAGAAGTGAATGATTGTTATTATTTTGATTCTTGTCAAGTATTATGCTCAGTTCTCCCCAAGTTATTTTATTCAACAGGTACAAAGGTTTTTATGGAAGGCATTATCCCTATCCCCACTTTACTGATGGAGAAATTGAGGCTCAGAGAAGTTAAGTAGCCTGTAGCAAATCTTTTAGTCCAGGATTCCAAGTGAATTTCCCTGACTCCCAAGACCACCCACTTAACTTGCACACGCCACTTCCTTTCACATTATATGCCTCCTGCCTTCTCGATGTACTTTCCCTTGCTGCAGATGGATGGATCCACTACACCACAGATAATGAAGTTGCCTTCCAGCCTGTCACTTCATTACTCACAAAGCTGAATCACAGCCCTGAACTGCACCTCGTCTCCCTCACCGGCTCACACCATCCCTGCTCTCACACTGAGCACGAATGCAGTCTCCTTTGGCCCTGTGAGGAGCATGACAGAACTTCCCGGTGTATTTATCAGAAGAGCCTTAAGCTTTTAATAAATGACCATTTCAGAAATACAATTTCAGAGATCTCTTGGAGGCTATAATTGGAGACGGTATTGTCACTACTGGCGATGGAAAGCTGACTGCATTTGTTTCTCTGTCCTCTCGTGTTCCCTTCAGGTACCACGTAAAAGCAGTAAAAAATAGCTTAGCCAGGCCGAGAGCTCCTGAAGGGTAAGCCATTTCTCTGCCGCGCCCAGCTACAAGGTGGAGGCCATCCTTAAAACGGAAATGCCTACTGTAATGACTCACAGGTGGCTTCCTAATGGCCTGTTTTATTGTTAAATGTCTCATTTTACCTGATAAATCATTGTACCATTGCATCAATTGTGTGTCACTGGGCTAAAAACCCACCTTCGCTGCTGATCTTTCCAGAAACAACAACCCTAACCCACGCACACTTCTTGTTCTTTATTCTGCATCCTAGATTAGGCGACCTACCTGCCAACTCCAAGCTCCTTAGGGTAGGAATTTTTTTTTTGTTATTTGTTCAACATGGTACAATCCATGAGAAAGCTCTGTATAGCTTAAGAGTAGCACATAAATAAAGCTACCTGAGAGCTAACACCTGAGAGAGCCTGGAAAATGTCATGTGTTAAGAAATTAAAGATACAACTGTTTCATGAATCTGAATATCACATTCATTTTAAATTAAAAATAAAGGTGTATTTTTAAACTGATAATTCACTCCAGGAGAGGCACAGTTATCTTTGATGTAAATGGTAGAAGGCCTTCTCACTCGTAAACAAAAATGACATGTAAAACAGTAACTTGCATGAAAAGAATGTTTTTACAATTAGAGTATTTCTGCTTCTGGACTGAAATATTGTGGATATAACAAGATAATCTTTATGAAAACTTTATCATGATGGGGGGAGTAATATAAAAAATATTAACCTATTAACCTTTAAAGTGATTTCAAATGGTGTGTCTTGTTCCCCTATGACAACTCCTATACAGAAAATGTAAATAAAATTTCCTAGAGTTGAAAGACCTTGTACTAGTGATGAGACAAAAAGAAATTAGGTAGTGTAGGCATACAAGAGTCTACCTGTATTCCTCCAGGATCAGGATAGAATGGGTCATGCTACAGTAATGAGCCAGTCCTATATCTCCATTAATACATGTTGTTTCTTGCTCAAAGATCTTGGTAGTTCCACTGACTCTCCAAAGTTGGACCCTTCTAAGTATTAACTCAAGGTTCAGCTTACTTCCATCTTGTAAATGTACTATCTGGAACAGATGGCTTCCAGGGTTGCCAAGGCAGGCAAAAAGAAAGTTGGAAAATGGCCCAGAAGGTTTTCACTGCTCTTATGGGCTTCAAAATTCACATGTTGAAGCTCTAACCCTCAATGGGACTATATTCAGAGACCTTTATATTTGGATCCTTATGGGGGTAAGTAATATTAAATGAGGTCCTAAGGACAGGATCCTACTCTGATAGAGATGGTACCCTTATAGGAAGCATAGACACCAGAGCTCATGTTCTCTCTTTCTCCTTCCATGCACACAGAGAGAAAAGGCCATGTGAGCAGATAACAGTCCACAAGCCAGGAAAAGAGATCTCACCAGAAACCAAGCTTGCTGGTACTTTTTATCACAATGGCGAGAAAAGACACCTATTATTGAAGCCACCCAGTCTGTGGCATTTTGTTTTGGGGTTTTGTGGTGGTGGTGGTGGTGGTGGTGGTTATTTTTTAAAGATTTTATTTATTTATTCATGAGAGACACAGAGAGAGGTAGAAACCTAGGAAGAGGGAGAAGTAGGCTCCCTGAGGGGAGCCCGATACTGGACTTGATGCCAGAACCCAGAGATCACGACCTGAGCCAAAGGCAGATGCTCAACCACTGAGCCACTCAGGTGCCCCTGTTGTATTTTGTTATGACAGCCTGCACTGACTGATACAACTCCCTTTGCTCAAATGCGACACATGTCCTATCTGATCACAGATCATTGGTGAGAACTAGGCAAACAGCTTTGCCTAACTGCATGGAGGCTACAAAGTTTTGTTTCTCATATGCCTAGGAAGAAAAGGGACCTCAGGACTAGTGAGCACTAGTAATGGCTACCACACCTTACCACAAAGACATAAGAGCTAAACAAACTCTGAACTGGGGAGGAAGACAGAGGATTTCAGAAAAATAAGGAAAGCAGGACCAGTAGGAAATCAGTGTCATTTCTATCTATCTTAGATTTAGCCACAAAGGAAAGGAAGCATATGAAATGAGTCCTTCTAAAATTATGGGTTATTCAAAGAGGAGATGGTTTGATTAGCTTCTATTCCAAAGATTTCTGAAAGCAAGAGCCTTCCCAAAGTACCATGTATTTTCTGAGCACAAGGGAGCCACAGTCTGACATATTAGGGAAGTGGGAGGCAGCTACCGTTTCCAGAATCGGGTTCTCAATGGCTTACAGAGATTTGGTAGAAAATTGAAGCCAAAATTCAAAACGATGTTACACCCCAAAATGAGCCAGAAAGGGAAGCTCAGGGGCTAAAGTTAGCTGGTGGCCTGGAAATTTCACTGGTAAAGAGGAGAACAGCTCCTTAATGCTATGCTCTGCAAGACAGAGTTAACAGTAGGAGATGCTGACACAGAACTGGGATTTATGGCTTCAATAAGGACAAGGGGATTGCACAATAGCAGAGGCCATGTGGCATTACTTAACAGACAGAGGCAAGATGGATGAAATTACTGTTAGGAAAAGCAAAGCCAAGTGGCAACCAGGGTATCTTGACCTGTAAAGATCTGTAACTACAGCTAACAGACCATAGTATTCCTAGGAGTAGGATGGATGTCTAGTAGCTTGTGGTGTGTCAGGATATCCTCTCCTAGGTAAAGAACAAGTTGTCATACCTTGTACCCCATAGCTCTAAAAGAGATGTACAGCATTTGGTGGGTCTATCTGAACTTTAGACACAGCTTATATCACACTTGGGAGTATTGCTCTGAACCATCTACCGGTTGACTCAAAAAGGTGACTCAAAAAGGTACTAGTTTTTAGTGGCATTCAGAGCAAGAGAAGATTCTGTAGCTGGTCCAGGATGTATTGCAAGTTGTCCTGCAACTCAGGCCATATGATCCAGCAGATTTAATAGAAGTAGAAATATTCTTATTGAATAAAAATGTAGCGTACTGTCTTTAACAAGCCAAAAGAGAAGAGTCAAGTGCATATTCTTCAGGTCCTAGACTAAGGCCAGGCCTTTTGCAGGAGAAAACTACTCACTATTTGAAAAACTGTTCTTGAAGTGCTTAGGACCTCTAACAGAATCTTAATAGCTTAACCAGAGGACACCAAATAATTATATGTTTGGAATTGCCCATTTTGAACCAATATTATCAGATCCATCAAATCATAATGTTGGATGGGTACAGAAGCAATCTGTCATATGTTGGAAATGGCATATCCAGAACCAGATATAAGCAGGTCCTGAAGGCACACATAACTTACATAACTTCTAGAACTATTCGGTCATAGTGATACATCTCCCTCAACACATATCTTACAGCCACAGGGGGACACACACCCTACAATCAACTATTAGAGGAGAAAAACATTTAGGGCCTAGTTTCCTGATGGATTGACTCTACATGTTGGTGCTGGCTATAAGTGATGCCACACAGAAGCCCCAGTCAGAGGTGGCCTTGATTGAAAGTAGTGAAGTGAGGGGTGCCTGCGTAGCTCAGTCAGTTAAGCATCAGACTCTTGATTTTGGCCCCCTCTGTCTCTGTCCCTCCCCCTGCTCTTGTTCATGCTCTCAAAATAAATAAAATCTGAGACAGAGAGACAGGAAGGCAGGCAGGCAGAGGGGGGAGGGAAGGAGAGAGGGAGGGAGAGAATCTCAAGCGACTCCAAACTGAGTACAGAGCCCAACACGGGGCTTGAACTTACTAGAGAAGACACAAAACATGCTCTTATTTGTGTTTCACTTTATAGTTCACTCTAAAGTACTCACTGACTCCAGAGGTTCCACAAAAAGCCCTTACACAGTTGCCCAGGTAGTGACATGAATGAAGGCTATGCCTGGGCCAAACAGCATGGGACATTTCTTATCAAGGTCACTGCCAAATGCCCAGCCTGCCAAGAGCAGAGTCTGATGCCGAACTCTAAATATGGCATTATCTCCTGAGGAGACCAGCCAGCCATTCACTGGCAGATTAATTTATTAGACAACTTCTACCTGGAATTTTGCTTACTGGAATTGATACCTACTGTAGATATGGGATTCCCTCCCTGGCCTCTAGTCCCTTCATCAGCAGCTCCCAGCAAAGACTTACAGAATACATAATTTAGAGAAACATATCCTACTGATCATCAAATAAAGTACCTTTTTATGGCTATGAAGGTACAACTATGGGTATTTGATCATTTCATCCACTAGTCCTACCATATATCATACCACTCAGAAACAGCCTGCTTCTGACTTCATCAATGGCATGATGAAATGGCTCACTGAAGCCTCAAATAAGGTCTACCCCAGGGACAACATCCTTTGCATCTGAGACACTGTGCTCTGGGACTTGGAGCTGAAGCAATGGCTGATGCACATGGTGCTATGTCTCTAAATGCCAGAACCAACTGGCTGGAAAAATAAGGGGTAAGATATACAATGCTCTTCACATCCAGTTCCCAGTTTGGAGAATTTGTTCTTCTTGTCCCTAAAACTTAAGGCTCTGCTAGATTAGATATCACTGAACCTAAACTTACAACTATCACCTTGCCATTTTGGTCTCCTCATGGCAAGAGAACATCAAGCAAGGAGAGGAATATTACAATATTACAATATTAGTAGTTGCAATTAATCCTGTTACCACAAGGAGGTAGGGTTGCTATTATACAATGGGCGGCTGAAAGGAATACATATGGTATCTATGGGATTCTCTGGGGCGTTTCTTAGTGCTTCCAGTAATAACTATAAATGGGAAATTGGATAAAACCATGGTCCACAAAGGTACAACAACTGAAGACTCATATCCTCAAAGATGAAGTTCCACGTTACCCTACCAGGCCAGCACCTTGTCTGTGTTGAAGTGCTGAGCAAAGGTGAGGGAAATACACAATGAGAGATGGAGAAAGGCAATGAGATGCAAAGGTAGGAGCTGAAGCTTGCCCCACTAACCCTTACATTTAAGTCTTTTGTAGATTTTGGAAGTGACCACAACTTTGAAGTCTCTGTGAAAAATTAAAGACAATGGAGGGCACAAGCAGACTGAAGTGCCTCAATGGATTGACTATATACTGAATAGTTTTTGCTGTCTAATTCACATTTTCACCCAAACCATTCACTGGAACTACTGATGCTCCACAACCTTCTACCTCGAAGCTTCTACCTGCAGTTGTACACTATAGTGCCCTTCTTCACCTCACTGCTGCATCTCTGACTCTGCAGTGTGTGTTATCTGTAAGAACTCACTTAGCACTCACATATGGAAATCCCCAAATGTGGGAGGAAGCTAATACTTTACAAAGAAACTATTGACTAATGGGAATTGAAAGCTGATGGATAAATGCTCCTCTCTTCTGTCCCTCTGGTGGAGTAGAACTAAAGTCCACTCTGTCTTTCAGAGGAGGAGGACAGAATCTCCAGCCACAGGGGCCTATATTGCTGCTCAACTCAAGAATGTATCCTTCCAGATTATTTCACCAGTAGATTCTAATAAATATTTAAATAAGACATAACATCAATTCTTCATAAACTCTTTTTTAAAAAAACAGAAGAGGAAAGAACATTACCCAACCCGGTCTATGAAGCCAGATATTTTCCTGATAACTAAGCCAGTTAAAAGTATTACAAGAAAGGAAAATTTCATACTAATATCCATTATACATATAGATGCAAAAATCTTGAACAAAATACTATCGAACTAAATTCAGTAACATAAAAAGGATCATAAACCATGACCAAGGATTTATCTCAGGAATGTAAGGTTGGTTTAACATCTGAAAATCAATCAATATGATATACCTGAAAACAAAACAAAACAAAATGGCAAAAAAAAAAAAAAAAATTATCTCAAAAGATGCAGGAAAAAAACATTTGACAAAATCTAAGACCTTTTTATGATTTAACAAACCAGAAATAGAAGGTAACTTTCTCAATCCAATAAAAGGCATCCACAGCTAATATAAACTTAATGGTGAAAATATTAGAGCTTTGCCCCTAAGATCAGGAACAAGACAAGCATCTTCACCTTCCCTCCTTATATTCCAAATTATACTATAGGCTCTAAGCAGGGCAATCTAGCAAGAAAATGAAATAAATGGTACCCAGATTATAAAAGTAAATGTGAAATTATCGCTTTTTTCAGATAGCATGGCCACTGAATGGCCATGAATGAATATTAGCATGGCCAATATTCTAAGGAACCCACTAAAAAACTATTAGAATAAACAAGCTTAGCAACTTTGCACAATACAAGAGAAACTTTATAAACACAGTTGTATTTCTATATACTAGCAATGAAAAACCTGAGTAAAATTAAGAAAACAATTCCATTTGCAGTATCAAAAATACTTAGCAATGAAGTATTTTGACAAAAGAAGTGTAAAATATATACTTTGAAAATGACAAAATGTTCAAAGAAATTAAAGAAAAACTAAACAAATAGAAAGACATCCATGTTCAAGGAGCAGAGGATATAATATTAACATATTAATACCCACTAAACAAACAAACCCACAGTCCCTGTCAAAACCCCAGTTGATTTCTTTGTGCAAAAAATTGAAAAGCTGATCCTAAAATTCATACAGAAATCTGAGGGTCTCAGAACAGCCAAAAAAATCTTCAAGAAGATAAATAACATTGGAAGACTCCCACTGCCTTAGTCCATTTGGGCTGCTATATCAGAATACCATAGACTGGACACTTATAAAAAAAATAAAAATTACTCTCATTCTGAAGTCTGACAAGTCCAGAATCCTGAGGTGCCTGAAGAGAGCCTGCTTCCTAGTTCAAAAATGGCCTTCTTTTTGCTGTATCCTCACATGATGGAAAGAGGGTGAGGGAGCTCTCTGGAATCTCTTTTACTGGACATTAGTCAGATTTATGAGGGTTTCACTTTCCTGACCTAAGCAACTCCCAAAGGCCTCACCTCCAAATACTATGTACTGAGCATCAGAATTTAACATATGAATTTGGGAGGACATAAATATTCACATGCTTCCCAATTTCAAAACTTACCACCAAGCTACAGTAATTAAGACAGTGTGGCACTGACAAAAGACTATACATGTAGACCAATGGAATATAACTTAAAAACAAATATACCTTTATATATATGGCCAACTGATTCTTGACAAAGGTGCCAGGATAATTTAATGAAGGAAAGAATAGTCTGTCAACAAATGGTTCTAGAGCAACAGGATATGCATATGCAGAAAAATCAAGTGTACAATTTCTTCACATACCATCCACAAAAATGAATTCAAAATGGATCATAGACCTACCCAAATATAAGAACTAAAACTATAAAATCCTTAGAAGAAAATAAAGGAGTACATCTTCATGACTTTGGGATAGACAAAGCCTTCATGTATTTAATACCAAAAACACAAGTGCCAAAACAAAGAAAAAAAATAAATAAATTGACCTACATCAAAATTTAAAACTTTTCCTTCAAAAAATAGATACATTAAGTTTAAAAAACAATGTACAGAATGAGGAAAAATTTATAGATTATATATCTGATAAGGTACTTATATCTAAAATATATAAAGCATTCCTAAAATTTAGTAATAAAAGGACAAATAACTGAATTAAAAATGAGCAAAGGATCTGAATAGACATGTTTTTCCAAAGATATACCAATGACCAACAAGCATGCAAAAGATGTTCAACTTCACTAGCTATCAGGGAAAAGTAAATCAAAAACACAATATGATACCACCTTATACACTCCACAGTTATTAAAATAAAAAAGATAGATAATAACAAATGTTGTTAATTAAGGATCTAGAGAAATTGAAGCCCTCAACATTCCTAGATGGAATAAAATGGTGCAATCACTTTGGAAAATAGGCCAAAGATTAAACACAGAGTTACATATAATCCAGCAATCCTATTCCTAGGAATTTACTCAAGAAAATTACAAACATATGTCCCCACAAAAACTTGTAAACTAATGTTCCCAGCATTTATAATTGCCAAAAAGTGAAGACAACTCAAATGTCCACCAACTGATATGGATAAATAAAATGTGATTTCTTCATACAAGGGAATGTCATCTGACAATGAAAACATATGAAGTACTGATACATGCTACAACATGGATGAATCTTAAATACATGGAAAGTGAAAGAAGCCAGTTTCATGTGATTTGATTTATATGAAATGTCCAGAATAGGCAAATCCCTAGAGTCATAAAGTAGATTAGCAGTTACCAGAATCTGGAAAGGGGTTGGAGGAAAATAGGAAGTGATTACTAATGGAAGCAAGATTTGTTTTTGGTTTAATGAGAATGTTCTAACAACTGACTGTGATGATGGATGCACAACCCTGAATATACTAAAATTATTGAACTGTACATTTTTAGTGGGGGGGGGGACATTTTATGTACATAATTTAAATCCCAATAAAGCTTCTTTTTTAAGGAAGAAGAAACTAAAAAAGAAAGAATGCACCTTTGCCTTGGTTTTTCCTTTATTCCTGTTTTCCTCGCCCACATCCCTATTCCTTGGACCACTTTTGGTAATAAACAAGCCAATGCAAGCCCTAATTCAGGCTCTGCTTTCTGGGGGAGAATTCGGGATGGAGATAATGAATTTGTGTATGAGCAAATGAATCTATTTATCTTTGGAAAAACTGTAAAAAGGTGATACCTCTACCAACATCATCACCTAGATTGATTCACAAATTCTTTATCTCCTGTACTTTTCTCCAATCTATGAGATAAAGGGAAAACCCCACATACACTTTCTCTGAGCTTTTCCTTTCAAAGACTAAGAATTGGGACAATAAAATTTACTGACATAAAAATTTAAAAATATTGGTATAGGGATGAATAGAGGTACTTTTCCATCCCCCGTCACTAAAAGCCTTGAGTTCTGAACTTGAACACCCTATTTCCAAGATACATTGATGTTTTTACTGCAAAGACTTGCCAAGCATTCAAACAACTCCTGGCTACCAATGGTTTCCTTGGGGGAAGAACAGATAGATAGATGAGAGAACTTACTCTGTGGGTGGAAGTAGTCTGATTCTGGATCTATGACACACAGTCCCCTAAGGCAAAAATGCACCTGTCTGTCTCCAGTACCATCCAGATTAGGGATCTGTAAACTTTTTCTGCCAAATAGTCTATACTTAATATTGTGGGCTACAAAGTCTCTGTCATAATTCATCTCTGCCCTTATAGTGGAAAAGGAACCAAAAGCTGCTATAGGCAAGAAGAAACTGAATGAACATGGCTACATTCCAATAAAAGTTTATTTATGGAAACTCCCTTTCTTACAACAGAAATTTTAATTTCTCATCATTTTCATTTTTCACAAAATGTCATTCTTGTTTTAATTTTTTTCAACCATTTACAACATAACCATACTGAGCTTGTGAGCCACACAAAAACAATAATATGTTAATGTCTAAAAATAGGTGAGTGCTATTGCCATTAGCAAAACCACAAATCGGAGCCTAAGAAGGGGGAGTCATACTCATGCGTGGCATTTGAAGCATTACCTCAAATGGGCAATACAGCCTAGAACTATGGGCACCTGACTTAGGAACCAGCAAATGCCAAAACTTAGAGCTTTATTTGCTGGTATGTGTGTTTGTGTGTGCATGTGTGTATGTAGTACCCATAGTGAAGGAAAAAATCCCCCAAAACTGACTTTTGATCCTTTTCTTCCATGAAGACAATAAGATTTACAATATTAATTTCCTTTTTTTTAATTTGAAGTCTATAGCATCTGGTGTTAAACAGAAATGTCATCTCTCCCTCTCTCTTTTTAAAGATTTTATTTATTTGACAGAGAAAGTGAGAGACAGAGCGTGAGAAAGAGCACAAGCAGAGGGAAGGGATTGAAGGAGAGGGAGAAGCAGACTCCCCGCTGAGTAGAGAGCCTAACATGGGGCTTGATCCCAGAACCCTGAGATCATGACCTGAGCCCAAGGCAGATGCTTAACCAACTGAGCCACTCAGGCACCCCAGAAATGTCATCCCTAATGCTGGGGTTTCTATATGTCCTCGGAAAAAAGTTGATTTACCTGGTCCTGAAGGCTAGACCCTGAGGAATGTTCACTATAAAGTCAGAAAGAAGACAAGAATCTGAATCCAGAGATAGAAACTCTCAGCTCAAAAAGGTATTTAATATCGATGTAAAATAACCTTTTTTCCTCAGCTAAATCCGTTCATTGCCAGAGGAGAGCCAATGTGCACCCTCTGAGACTTGAAGCATAGCCTGAAGCAGTCTACCATCAGGGCAGACTTTCTTTGAAATCTAAGGCTTTATTTTAGGAATGCACGTGCATTTGTATTCTACTCTATAACACAGCTGTGTATTTGTTTTAATATAAAAATGGCATGTTAAACTACTTACCATCAAGGAAAACTGGCACTCCTTGAGGATGCATGATGTTTACCCTGTAGCTTTAAGGACCCCCAAGGCAAACCACCTCACCCCACCCCCCCAAGGGTACAGAGAGTGCATTTGAGGAACATATGGCACAATAGGCCACAGATTTTCAAGATTTCCCTCAGGCACTGAATGCTCACTTTTTATTAACAGGACATAACTGAAACAGGTTTAGACCTCTTCTATGTTATAATGCATTGTCTCTCCAAGTGCCCAGCCCTAGAACCAGCTACATCAACCTCATCAGGGGCTTGTTGGAAATGCAAATTCTCAGCCTCACCACTGGTCTACTGAATCAGAAATTCTGAGGGTAGGGCCCAACAATCTGTTTAAAAAGCCTTTCAGGTAATTCTGACGTTCTCTAAGTCTGAGAGCTGCTTCTATAGTGGAAGGAGTTAAAAAGAGCCACAAAACCTTTGTTTAGATTTGCTGTGAAGGTGCCAATTTCCCCAATCTCTCTTTGCTTCCTTGTCTTTCTTCATCTGTAAAATCAGGATACCACCTTCCTCTCAAGACTGTCTTGAGAAGTAAATCAGACACATTCAGACATCCAGAAAATACCAGACATTGGATCTGATGATCAGATGTCCCAGCATGATTATTATTTTTTTCCTTTTCCAAATTCAATCAAAATACTAAAATTGAGGTACAATTGGCCCTTAAACAACACAGGTTTGAACTGTTTGAACTGTTCAGGTCCACTGATACTCAGATTTTTAAAAAATAAATATAGCACTGTAAACATAATTTCCTTTTGATTTTCTTAATAGCATTTTCTTTTCTCTAACTTATTTTAATACAGTATATAACACATACACAAAATATGTGTTACATGACTATGTTATTGGTAAAACTTCCAGTAAACAGTAGGCTATGAGTAGTTAAGTTTGGGGTGAGTCAAAAGTTGTACATGGATTGTGTTCATGTGGGGGCTCAGTGTCCCTAGCCCCATATTGTTCAAGGGTTGAGTATATAAGTGTAACTAGAAGTAATGACCTATGTCCATGAGATGATATGAGCGATGCAGCTGAAATATTTCCCATGAGACACTCTCACCATGACATTTTCTCTTATCCACATTATTTGCACATTCCTAACTTTTAGCACATGGAATTTTAAAATCAAGTAATCATCAGAGTTGAGAAATATGTACGTTAAAAAGTACTGGTGACAAATCAGTTTTCAAGCAACATATTTTGTCTTTGATTTTAAGAGTTCCTTTGGGAGGGGATCCCTGGGTGGCTCAGGGTTTAGCGCCTGCCTTTGGCCCAGGGGGTGGTCCTGGAGTCCCGGGATCGAGTCCCATGTCAGGCTCCAGGCATGGAGCCTGCTTCTCCTTCTGCCTGTGTCTCTGCCTCTCTCTTTCTTTCTCTCTCTCTCCCTCTCTCTCTATCATGAATAAATAAGTAAAATCTTTTAAAAAAACAAATAATTCCTTTGGGAGCCTTCATTTATAAATATCCAATTTAAAGGAAAAAAAATCTCTCTAAAATACCAGATTCAAAGAATAGTAAATTGTAAAGGGTATCATTTCCTTTTACATCCCAAAATAGAGCAAAATCTTTAAAGTGTCCTTCTGGTCTCTCATAAAATCACAGATTATACGCACTTGTCTTTCCTCATCTATTCAGTCCAAACATTCATAAGAAGCCTGAATACCTATCATGAATCAATCAGGTCAGATCCACAGAGCAAACACGCTAAAATAAAACAAATCCTTTAAATTATTTAAAATGTGCAGAGGGGAGTTACATTATTTTATTGTGTTTTTTTTAGTTCAATAATTTCAGTTTATTTTACTGAATAAGGTATTTTTCATCTGTTAAAAACTCTGTTTTTGTAAGTAGCTTACAAAAATACAAATAGTGAACTACAATTAAAAATGAACCCATAGAAACAAAATTAAAAGAACATGTCAAAATGTAACTGAGGTATATACTAGAAAGTGTGTTGTCTCACTTTTCTTCTTTTTAGTAAGAACACTTTTGAACAGAATGCAGAAATCCACACTACATACATATACATGTGTTCTATATGCTTGCTCTCTCTCACAGACATATGTATACAAACTCCATTCCTAAATACATGGGCTCCCAAATATTTAATTTTCAATTATTCAGGAAAGAATTAAATGAAAGCTTATGCATAAAAATATGACTCTGAAAATAACTGGAAAACCCCAGATAATTTGAGAGTTATGATATGGAAGATAATTTGGCATAGGAGTATATTTTAGCTTATTTAAAAGAACAACCTATTTTCAAATATGCTTAGCACCATTCCACCCTGGAGTAGAAATCAGTTATAAACCATTGGTAAACAAATTCCTAGTCCTTCTTCTTCATTTTATCCTTTAGAACAGGCTCCCAAAGGGACTCACTCCATTATGCAAAATCTTGCTGACCAGCTCATTATTGCACACTCCCATGCAGAACTTGGGCTCTGCATTATTTAAAGCATGATCTTAAGTCATCTTGTCACTAATTTACATAATTATCTCTATGTTTTGATCTATATGGGATAATGGTATTTCAGATTTGTCTAACTACTTAATCAAGATTGAAAAAGAACAAACTTTCTAAATCTGGAGTTTGGGACCTAATGTTGGTGAATTCCTCTGGAATATCCTCCCACAGGACTGCATATTATCAAAGGATAAAGCAAAGACCACCAGAACTTTAAAAGAGAACAGGAGGAAGAGAGTGTTTGTTGAGTTTATTATCTTGCCAGAGGAGAGAAAACACAGCAGAGAAACACTCACAGAATAGCGGAGGAGAAGAGAGGCAGAGGAATCAGGGTTTTTAAAGCACTAGATGGTTCAGATGGCTAGGCTAATTAAGGATGACAAACCACAACTCTAGATAAGACAGAATGAGTCCGTAAGACTGAATATGGTTGGTTAAAATAAATCCTTTGCTCCTTCTAGAGAAAGTCTTTGCACAGATCATCCAATGAGGTCAGCTTACTGGAGAGTTATAGGTCTTTTTACATCTTCAGTTGTGACAAAACACAGCATTCACACATACACGTTTGCACAACACTGACAGTGAAATAATTTTGTTGAAGTTTGAAAGTACACTAGTTAAGAACTGGGCTCTGAAATCAGACTGCCTGGATATGAACCTTGGCTCCACTACTTACTGGCTGTATGATGTTGGGAAGATAGTGGAATCTCTCTTAGTTTCAGTATCTTCATCTATGAAATGGGAATAATAAAAGGACCCCTTGATATGGTAGTTGCAAGTATTATATCTATTAATACATTGGTCCATACTTACTAAATCAATATATGGCATTATTTGAAATAGCCTCCCTGTGGACCCACAGAAGATTGTTGATGGACAGACCTTGTCATTTTTTTATCTCTCCCAAAGGAAATTAACAATCTCGGTTGTAAAGTAATGCATTTGAAATATTCATTCAACCCTGATTCATTCATTCAATGTCTTGCATTTGTGGAATACCTACGAGGTACCAGGCATGGAAGAACTCACAGTCTAATAGGAAACACAGACACACAGGTAATTAAAAGTTTCTATTGGGAGGAAAATAAATAAGACATAAAGAGAAATAAAAATGGTATATTTCACACAGGAGTTAGGACTAGAGAGGCAGATAATTTTTTAGGAACCTGAGAAAAGGTGAGCTCAGTTTTAACTAACTAGCTTTTTATAAGTAAGTTTTCACTCAGGTAAAAAGATCTGGGAATATTATACTCAGAGAGTTATATTTTCTTCCCATTTAGCAAATATTTTTGAGAACCTTATTCTCGGTAGGAATTGCAGGTACATGGATTTTTGCCTTAATATTAAATGTATTCAGAAATTTTGCATCTTGTATTTGAAAAATAAATAAGAATTTTATAGGAAAAATAAAACTGTGGCAGGTCAATCAAAACTTAGGAAACTTTGGTCTAGAACTTCAACACACACAATAATAATCTTAGTAAGAAATATCAGACAATGAAATCTCCACCATCATTTGAACCTACCATTTTTTACAAGCCCTCTACTTTGGGGTTTGCACTCCTCCTTGCAGATCTAGGTTCTTGAGACATTTACTTTTAACAAAGGCCAATTTCATCACAATTAAAACTATAATCTTAAGGGGATCAGAACATGCCACCACAAAACATGCCACTTCAGAATATCAACTCTTTTGACCTGAAGGCACTTCAGATGCAGCAGATGCAGGAAGGGTCCTCTGACTTCTCCCTTTCTACCTGGAAGCAAGATCTACCACTTCCTGTGAGAAAAGTGCCCTTCCTTCAGCAAGAAAATGAGAACATTTTTTTTTCATTTATTTTTACTATTAAAAAAAATTTCATTAGAGGGAGAGCATGGAAGTGAGGAGGGCCAGAAGGAGAGAGTCTTAGGTAGACTCCATGCTGAACACAGAGCCTGACATAGGGCTCACCCTCACAATGCTGAGATCATGACCTAAGCAGAAACCAAGAGTCTGACATTTCATCCGACTGCACCACCCAAGCACTCCAAGAAGAGACATCCTGATCACCAAAGACAAAAAGCTGATGCCAAAATGTATTAGTACAAACCAACCTACAAAAATTATGCTTATCTTCCATTAGTTTCCTCCATGGGTTCTCTAATAACTACCTGTGACTCAAACTCCCTTTCCCTTTGTCATGTCATGACTCCACAATTTATTGTTCTCTGTTAAAATGGTACATAAAGCTCTCAGGTCTATCCAGTTCTTGCGGTATTTGTTTCTCTTCTATGAAGGCTTTCATGTTACATGAAATATTAACATCAAATAAACTTTGTATGCTATCTCCTGTTAAACTGTCTTTGGCTGTTTACTTCCTGGGTCCAGCCACAGAACCATGAGGACAGAGGAAAAATCTTAATTCCCCTACAAATCCTATAATACCCCTCAACCCCCAAGACTTTTTTAAAACCCAAAGGAGAATGCCTTTGTGACGTCTGTGTTTGCAGTCTCTCCCAACAACCTAACATAGTGGAAAGTTAGTCCTGGAAGCCACTAAGCCACTCATCTATCTCTTGCACTTACAAGGAAGGTACTTTGACAGAAGTTTTAATTTTCTTAAGATCTTTATGTACTGCTAAATTTTCTTCTTTAATAATAAGAAAGTGTACATCTGATCATTTCAAAACAGTAGCACACTGAGAAAACTCACACATAAAACACAGCTTCTGTTATACTGCTATCATGCCCTTATTTGCCACTCATGTTAAGAAATATGTTAGAACTCATGTTCCGTTTACTTCAGAACAAACCCTATGACCAAACATAGTCCCAAGTCTCAAATAATTCACAGTTGGACAGGAAAAGTCGTCATACAAACCAAATTGTACTATTGTATTATTTCAAAATAACTGCTTTACTAAAGAGACAAAGAAGTGCTAGGAGAAATCATGGTAGACAGAGATTAAATTTCTGTAGCTAACTTTCCAAGGTTTCTCGGGATTGTTTATGACTGAAGAGACATCCAAATTATGAAGAAAAAGTGTTTCTAAGGCAGAAGGGACATCTGGGAATGCATTTCAGGAAGGGACAACTAGAAATGCAAAGATGCAAAACCACCCCTCAGAGTACAAGAGGAAGGCCACCCTGTCTCACTTCTCAACAATTTTTTGATATTTCATTTCTGACTCTGATGGTTCTAATAATAATTGAGAAAACTTAGCCAGGTTTTATTTAATCACACTCAGCTTCTCTGCATCCATTTGAGGATATTTTGGGAGGTGGCTGCCTTTGGAGATAGAGATACGCTGGGGTGGAGGAAGCTGTCTCCAAAGCTGGATTTGGCGACTATCCTAGGTAATGAATGTGAGCAACTGATTTCCAAGAGTGGGTAGCAGGACTCCACTTAAGAAGGAAATGTCTTTACTTGGAAAAACAACACCACTGGTGTGAAAGGTGTGCAACCCTGTGGGCATGTGGGTTGGCAGAAACCAAGACTACAAAAGATGAGTGATCAACTTGTCAACAGGAGACAAGGAGAGGCTTTTAGCTTGGCCCACAGAGGAGCCAGAAAGCCACTGAGAAACAAGGTACAGTACTACATGATGATGGTGGTGGTGCAAATACTGTTTTCAGAGAATTTACTTCATTTATTCCAGTTATTTGCTGTATGCTATCTTCCCTATGATCCTTAAAACACGCCATAGAAGGGGTACCTGGGTGGCTCAGTAGTTGATCATCTGCCTTTGGTTCAGGTCATGATCTCAGGGTCCTGGGATCGAGTCCCGCATCAGGCTCCCCACAGGGAGCCTCCTTCTTCCTCTGCCTATGTCTCTGCCTCTCTCTGTGTGTCTCCATGAATAAATAAATAAAATCTTTAAAAAAAACATGCCATAGAAGTTATTGTTTTGTAGTGCCTTGGGGGGGTGGTCAAGGAGAAGTCCCACATTTGTGTGAACCCCAAGATGGAGAACAAACATTCCCATCCCCACCGAATAGGAACAGAGATAACAAAGAACATTTAAGAAGAGCTTTAGAATCCTAAAACCCATGGCCTCAGTGTTGGAATCAATCTTATCTAAATTGTAAGGAACCAAGAAATTCCAGCTTTGAGTTAAACTTATGATCTTTGTTTACCTTAACTTTTTATACCCTATGTGTAGTCCTCTCTCCTGACAGCAATGTTGTGTCCTTTGCACACAAAAGACATTGACCATGGAATGTTTTCCTTAGGTGAACATTTGCTAAAAGGAAGAATTTTATTTTTAGCACTTGCTACCAAAAGAAGACCATTTGCCTTCAGATGATAGTGATAAAGGAAGTTAGCAGTGAATCAGCTTTGTACCTCCATTTATCCTTAAAGGAAAGGTACTTAGAACTCCACGTTTCTGGCTTTTTTGTCTTTGTATATTAGCCCACTGCCACGTACATAGTAGCCTACAGTAGCAAATTTAAGTCATGTGACATTGGAATCTGGCAAGTCCAAATTCTGCAGGGCAAGGCAGCAGCCTGGAGGCCTAGGGAAGAGTTGATACTGAAGTTCAAGACTGAAGACAGTCTTCTGGGAGAATTCTCTCTTTTTTCAGGGAGGGAAGTCTTTTTTAAGGCTTTCAATTAATTGGATGAGGCCCATCCATATTATGGGAGGTAATTGACATTATTTGAAGTTTACTGATTTAAATGTTAATCTCATCAGAAAAATATCTTCAGAGAAATAGAATAATGTTTGACCAGTCATCTGGGTGCTGTGGTCTAGGCAACTAGACACATAGAATGAACCATCACGCCAATGTACTCCAAAAGTTCCATCCATGGGCCCCATCATAATCACAACCCACTCTCCCCACCCAAACACCCAGCAAGCAACTATTCTTCTGATGGTACAATAATCATTTTTTGTATTTTTAAAAATAATTTTATCAAACATGTATCCCTAGACATGATAATTTATTCTTGCCTCCTTGTTTTAACTTAATATCCCTTCTAAGTATTCTCTAATTCATAGAACCCACACCATGCTTCTCTTCAGCTTACAATTAATTTGTTGAAGAATGCATGTTTTCTGATGTAAAGAATTGCTTATATTCTGATTATGGATGATTGGATTATACATTACATTTTGAATTTTTCTCAAAAGTCTTGTGTAAGCCCATGTCATGAGTTCTTCCAGGTCAGGTAGGTGGGTGGGCTGTAGAACACCAACAGAGCCACACACCTGCCTAGCCATGTATACCATGTCGAGGAATCCTCGAAGTGGCTTTTAGGGGCCAGAGACAAGGCTGTAAAGAGAGCTCTGCCTGGATATGTGAAGCATGGCATAGAGGTTGGGGGCAAAGAAGAGCTTCCTTTGATACAAGTCTCCCTACGCTTCTAGACTATAGACTCCCAAGGCTCAAGCAGTGTTAGTAATAATAGGAATGCAAAAGGAATCGGTAGGTGATATGAAAACGTATAAAAAAGCAAAGTGAAGGATAAGTAAAAAGAAATATTCCAGAGATATGGGGAAAAGAAGACAATTTTACTGAAATATATAGAAAAGTTAACAAATCATGAATGCATAGTTTGATAAATCTTCACAAACCAAGCATGCCATGTAATCAGCACCTAATCAAGAAACAAGAGTCTCCTTGCCCCCTTACAATTATAACCACCCCCAAAGCACAACTTCTAATAGTATAGATCAGTTTTTTCCTGTTTCTTTACATTGGATACATTGAATTAGAGAATATGTAGTCTTTTAGGGGATGGCTTCTTTCACACACTATTATACTTATGGTATTTATCCATGTTCCTGCCCAGGGCTGTGTAAACCACTAATTTGCATTGTCATATAATATTTGATTGTATGGGAATTTGTACAGATTCTAGTTTGTGGGCTCATGTGGATAATAGTGCTGTAAATTTTCCTGAGGATGGGATGCCTTTTGAGAACATATGCAACTCAGTTGGGTATGAGATGATGAGTGAATCTGCAGGTATATGCTTATGTCTAGTTTTAACATATAGTGTCAAAGAGTTTTCTTCCCATACTGGGAAAATCACTTTATATTCCTTTTGGAAGTTGAATGAAATTTCCTTTTGCTCCATATTGTTTTCAATACATGGTAGTTTCTGTCTTTTTATTTTAACAATTCTGGTAGTTATGTAGTAGTATCCCTTGTATGTTTTATTCGCATTTTTCCTGGTAACTAATGAATTTAAGCACCATTTAATCTATTTATTTAAGCCTCTGGGATACCTATCTTCTTTTATGAAGAATCTGTTCAAGTCTGTTGCTCATTTTTCTATTGGATTGTCTTTTCCTCACTGATTTGCAGAAGTTGTTTATATATTCTGGATATGAGTCATTTGTCATATATATATTTGAAATATCTTCTAGTGGTTATCTAATGTAAAGTTTTAATTAAAGATAGACTAGGGACACCAGGTGGCTCAGCTGGTTAAGCGTTCAAATCTTTATTTGGGCTCAGGTTGTGATCTCAGGGTCACAATCTAAGGGTCGTGAGATCAATCCCTACATCAGGCCCTGTGCTCAGCACAGGGTCTGCTTGAGATTCTCACTCTCTCCCTCTGCCCCTCCCCTGATTTGTGCACACACACTCTCTTTCTCCCAAATAAATAAAATATTAAAAAAAAAGAAGACTAGAATATTTTGATGCCTGATAATAACACTGTCCTTACTGTTAAGGGCAGTAAAAAGTTAAAGGATCTCTCAGCAATAGAGAGAAGAGGGAGATACAACAGAATTGGGCAAAGGACAGCCATGGAAGCAAAGGAAACTATTTACTGTTTGTACCACCATCAGCTTCAATTAACACACCTGCATGGCTTCATCAAGATCCACAGCAAAACACTATCACCCTCATTTCCTAGACAACAAAACCAAAAGTCAGGAGTCTCTCCAATGTACACTAGGTATGGTATAGGTAACTTCTCCACACCAGCCAGCCTGGTAAATTTCCCAGATCTTGAATCCAAGCCACCTGTCGCCAAAGCCCAATGCTGCCACTACAACATTTAACTACCACGACTGGCTTATTATGTGGCTATTACAAAAAAATAAAAAAATAAAATAAATAAAAAAATGACGCCTTGGCTCACTCTATTTGGAAAATTGTGACTACTTAGGCTAATATATGACTTTGCTATGCCAGTGAGGAAAAGCATTATTTCCCTACCATATTTCCAGAGAGACAGCTGTCCAGTGATCTACATATGACCTTCTTAGCAACTAGCTCACTATGAGAATTTTGATAAATGCTTCCTGGATGTACAGACAAGTAAAGGAATGAGTGAATGCCTGTGCGTAAAGAAAACTTGCATTTTAATGTTGGCTTCCTGCTAAAGATACAACAAGTGATGAAATCGCCTTCTCAGTGTCCTCAGGTGTTGTGAAAATAATTCAAGTTTCGAATGTCCAAGAAGACTACACCAGGTGAATTATTTTAAGCCGTCACTTCTGAAACTAACCTCTGCACTGACAAAAATAGGCCAGCAAAACAGCTGCAGCAATAAAATTCGCCCTGGGTACTGGCATATGTCGCTTCAACGAAACAGAGCAGGAAATTTTAAGAGCTGGGAGGAGATAGAGCAGGAAGCTTGCTTCAGTTCTCCTGACTCCTACAAGATGGGCCTTGCAAGGAGCAGATACACCTAATTTAGCTCATCCTGACAAATGTTACACATGCATATTTTGATGTCTAAGCATTAGAGCTTTCTTTTAGAGCAATTTCATAACCAGTACCCCAGGGTATTAAGAGTTGACAAAGGTGCAGCCAGCACTGCTGTGTTGAGAAGCTCCAGAGTCCTGTCCTGTCTAAGGAGACACCTACCATCATGGAGTAAGCAAGCTGCAAGTGAAACAGCCATTTGGATAACCACGGAGGCCATAACAAATTTGAGAAGATCCTTGGGGTATGATGGCAGGGCACTCTGATTTCACCTCCATTTTGTGACTTACTTGCTCTATCATCTGAAAACTGTCATCTGTTTAACTGTATATCCCAGTTTGCCCGGTCATCAACTGGGGATGTTAATTTCTTCTCTTTTTTACTTCATAAATCAAATAAAGTCACCTAGTGTGCATAATAGCAATATAGGTCACGAGTCTGTAATTCCTAGCAGTGTTCCAAAATTCAAAAGGCTTGCAGGAAAAGATTTTCCATAAGTCGTTTTGACAGAAAAACTTCATCTGACATAAACAGATTTGGCGGTAAAAGCTGACCTGAACTAATTTGAAGCTTTTTATTTATTTAGTCCCATTGGGTGAATATTCATAAGTTTCACTGCAGAAGTGCTAATGGGATTGATTAAGGATGTGGCTCGAGACCCTTTTAGGATTGTTTTGAAGTATATGGAATATGTGCTATTTTAACTTTCTAAAAATCCAAGACAATTTTAATTTTAAAGTATATCTGGACAATGGGAGTACAGGGCTTGCATTAAAACAAAGACCATGATATATAAAATGTAACCAAAGGCCCAGATTTCCTTTTATGATGGTTCAAACTGCTTAACCTTCAACTTATATTTTTCCCGCATAGGCATAAACCTGCATCTTATTCTCAAACAGGTCACCAGCAGGGTCGTTTTATCCATTAAGAACAATAGATGCAGTATCAAAGGCTTATGACCTTTCTCAGGCCCTGCAAAAATGAGAACTGAAAAACCAAGCTATCGGTCCCAAAATATGAAAACAAAATTATAAAACAAAATCTACAAAATGTACACCACAAAAATCTATAAAACTTAAAAGGAGCTACTTCATCAGTGGCTAAATTTAGTATTCTAAAATATCATTGCATTTGAAAACAATTTATAGATTCAATTTTTCTCATTTTGCAAGAATGCTCATGTATGCAAAATAATTGTCAAGAATGACAGCCTCTCATAAATTGTATTTGCTCTTATAGTCAAATGATTGCAAAAACAAAGTAATGAAAAATTTTCCAAATGTTTATAGAAAAGTAGTATGTTTAGTATGAGATGCAAATGCAATTTAATACATTTTATATAAATTAGAACATATAATGCTTATAATGTTCAACTTGGCCATTGAAAGAAGTGCCAACTCTGCCAATATAAGCTCTAGGAATGATATTAAGTATTGGGGTTGAGAGTTTTTCTCCAGGTATCCGGAGCATCACCTGTTTAAGTTTCACCAACAGATTAGAGTTTTTTGGTTCCTTTTTCAGTTACAAATATAAACACCATTGATCAAACATTCCTACCCTGGAGACATGATCTGTAGCAGACCTAATGTGACCAGACCTAATATGGTACTAAAAGTAGTATCTAGACCTAATATGACCATCATACTAAATATCCACTTAATTTGACCTATAGGTCAATAGTGACAGATAAATGCTGGTCTAAATCTCTGGCTGTCTGCATAGAAGCTTTAGCTCTATGGGCATGAGCGGTTGTTCAGATCACAGTCCTTAAGCACAGAAATACAATTCTATTACCAAACTGTGGAAATGACTTGCCTATCATTATGGTATGCTTTACATAGAAAACCAAAGTTCTAGGGATTCTGCCGCTTTATCACACTTAGTATTACTGTTATCACTTAATACTTACAATATCCTATAAGTTAGCTGCCATATTTTCCCCCATTTTGTAGGTAAGGAAAACAACACTGAGAGATTCAGTAGCATTCCCAAGATCAAGCTAGTAACATAGCTAGGATATCTATCATAGCTAATTTCTAAGAACGACTACTTGGCTTTTATTCTTTATTTCTAGGTTTCCCCCTGCTTGATGTTAGTAGAGAAGGCTTCTGTATCTCAGGCATTCATATATAATTTTCCAATGGGCATTTATATTGGTAAGTGGATCATGGTGAAGTAAGACCACTGGTTTCCCTAACTTGTTTCATTTTCCACAGTCCCAAAAAACATCAAGATATCTCCACATTTATCCCATTGAGGACCTCAATAAGTCTTAAGTCCACAAATTATCTTAGCACCACTGACCCACTGCTGTAGCCATGCTTCCCTTAAGGTGGTAGTAAAGGAGTCACCTATTCTGGGTGACTGTATATCATGGCTTAACATTAAGGTGTTAACATCAGACAAACCAGCGATCTCTTCTTGTTCAACTCATGACTTCTTCCCACAGAGAAACATTTATTCATTAACTGTTTATCCTCAAGTGGCCTGTAATACTTACCAATGCTCCCATAATAGCCAATTCACTGGTGATCCAGTGCTTTATAATCTCCATTTATGATTAAATGAACAAATATAAAAAGAGTACAAGATCCTCACTGCTTCCACACCTCATTTTTTATTTCAATATTAATGATGCATTTTAATAATCTTACAGCAACCCCACTCTTTATAATAATACAAAAGACTCATGAAGAAATCTGAACTTACTCCTTAAACAAAGTAGTTAAATATTTGGCTGCCAAACACAGTTCCATCAATGACCTCTCTTCCACTAACAACTATCTTCAAAGAACTCATAGGAGTTTTAATCCAAGTGGGTTCTTTTGACTGAACAAATATATTTATATTGAAGGGATCAGAGACCTATCTTAACAGAGGTTATGTTCCACAGTCTGTATGTAAGTCAAAATATTGAATGCCTTCAAAACTACACTTGAAAGTTCCTTAGAAAGGCATCATACTGGATATCAATACATATTTCTCAGTACATCCAACAACTTCTCTTTTCTTCCAAAGATGAAACAGATTTTCTCTTTTAGTATCCAAAGATGGATGGTTTGCATTTGTGAGCCATATAGTACAAAAATAATGCATTTTGAGCAGTAAAATCACACAGAGGGCAGCATGATGGTCGCTTCATGTAGGGTCTCTGGTAACTGAGCCATATTGAGTAATGGTAATGTGAGATACAACTCATTTCAGCAGGGCTTATGCTTATTAAAGACAAAGTCAAGTGGAACCAATGGCACTATTTAAATTATTTTCTTCCCTTTCTTCTATTTCTCCCAATTTTGTTTTCAATAACATTTGCTAGAATTATTCATTTTAGAGTTGAAATAAAACTTGAAACTATGTGAAGAAAATGGCCATTGTGCAAGAACAATCTCAGTTTCACCTCTTTCTTCCTTCATTTTCTCTTTCCTTTGTATGTTCCTTTCCTTCCATTCCTTCCTTTCCTTCCTTCCTCCCTTTCTTAATAGCAGAAAGCCCTCAAGGTCCATCCATGTTATGGCAAATGGCAGGATTCCCTTCTTTTTTATGATTGAATATATGTACCCCATTTTCTTTATCTATTCATCCACTGATGGACACTTGGGTTCTCTCCATTTCTTGACTATTGTAAATAATGCCACAATGAACAATAGGGTTGTGGATGTCTTTCCAAGATAGTGTTTCATTTCTTTTAGGTAAATACCCAAAAGTAGAATTGCTAGATCACATGGTATTTCTCTTTTTAATTTTTTAGGGAGCCTCCATACTATTTTCCATAGTGGTTGTACCAATTTATACTCCCACCAACAGTGCACAAGGGTTCCCTTTTCTCAGTTCCACCTCTTAGAGCAGATATGAATTTCAGTAATACTAAAGGTAATTGGAAAGACAGATGTTAATTCCACAAACCAAAAAACTGGTACTAGAGAAAACACAACAGTGATGATTGAGCATGCTAACCCACCCTCCACCCCCATTTAAAGTCTGTATGTTCCACTTAACTCCAAATGTTCTTGGAGGAAACCAGCTCAGGCTCAAGGCACACTGCAACCAGTAAGATAGAAAAGAAAATTTAAGAGTAGATGGTAAAACTAAGCTAGATGCAGAGTTTAGCCCTGGAGATCCACAAAGTTTAAGCTTAGGCTGGTTTGGTAAGCACAATAATTAGGGAGAAGGGATGTGGAAAGAAAGAAGGTACAGATGAACCAGCACACATGTCAGAGAGAAGGTCTGGCTGACTGATGAGAACACAGAGAGCAACAAAAGTGCATCTTGGTTGCTGGATATGTGTTCATAAATGACTATACTCAATTCCTTGGAATCTTAGACTAGGATGAGAGCTCTGTCAAGAATTAGCTAGGCTAGGAAGACTTAGAGTCAGAATAATAGAAGGTTATGATCATTTGCTTAGAAATCAAGCACCTTTGTATTGGAATTCTGGCTCTGTCACTCATTAGTAATTATAAATATTCATTAGATGGTAATAGCAGATAGGCCAATGTTCCAACCCATACAGAGGGATTAGAGAATAAGTCAACCTCTGCTGCAGACTACAGCAGAGGGTTTAGTTCAAGAATGCAGGCCTGGAATTGGTGAACATGGGAAACTAGGTGAAGGGTGGGGAGTGGGAGTGGTAGACCCAGGGCTGGTTTCATGGGTGTGCCACTTTTGCTGCCATACGTAGGATGTGTATTTTGTTTTCAAGCACAGGGTCCCATACTTGGTTTAATGCTTTGCTGTCACAATCTTGAAATTCTGAATAATTTTTTCACATTTTGCACCAGACCCTACAAATTATGTAGCTGGTCCTAGGTAGGCCATTATGGGCACCAAAGACATTTCAGACACTGAAGATATTGCAAGCAAACACAGATGCTGAGATAAGGCTTCACTGATTATGACTGGCTTAGATTTGTCTTGGTCTTGCATGGCAAGACAGAGAATCCAACTCTGAGGGATGGAAAAAGACAAAAACAGGACAAACTAGACAAGGAAACAGGGGATACTATGAATACCTCAAGACAACAGGTGCAACCTGTAACTCTCCAAACAGGGAGAAATGGTCACTCTATAAATAAGCTATTCTAGCAAACCATTCTAAAGTTATTCCTATAGGGCAAAGTTGGCAATAAATACAGAAGATAATGATCATGACCACAAAGTATGTTCACAGAAAATTCAAATCTATTTTTGGAGTCAAGGATAAAGGGTAGTTATTATCTTACCTTTGAAAGGATGATCAAAACAGAATAAAATTTTAGGTAGCCAAAACTTACGTTTGAAAAGCTGCCCATATGGTGATAATTGTTGCACCTGGATAGATGAGTACATGAGGTTCATTACACTATTCTCTCTACTTTCATGCATGTTTGGAAATTTCATAACAACCATTTTTAAAAGTAAAAAAAAAACTAATTTAGGTGTTTTTGTTGATATTACATTGAATAAATATTTCTTAAATCTTCTAATAAATTATTTTATTAACAATTTGCTATAAAAATACTTTGAAAAATAAATAGGAAAACAACTTGATTTGAGAATGGTTTTAGTGTCAAGTGTTCTCAAATTACTCAAGTAAATAAACAATGTTATTGCCAGAATTTCTATATTAAGAGATTTAGGGATATAAATCTAATTGGAGAAAAAAATCAGAAATTCTGTCTTAAAGCTCTGTTTACATAGAAATAGCATTATTTTTATTTAGATTGCAAAGTTGATTTTGAATGACTTGGGATGGATGTGATGGAGCTTATGGGAAATCAAAGCTCTTGTATTAGTCACAAGAGGTTAGACGGTTCTACAGATCCAAATTAACTCCAAATCTCAGTGGCTTAGGAACAACTAAGGCTTATTTCTGGCTCCACTACTGCCTGTCAAGGATTAACAAGGCACTCTGCTCCCCTCACTCACCCAAGGGATCTAGGCCAGTGGAGACTTTGCTACTCAGTAATTGTGCTATCTGGAACACATGGCTTCCTCTATCCCTGTGTCAGGCAATAGAGACTAGAGAATCACACATTGTCTCAAAACATGAGTGACACATCACTTCCACTACCACTTCATTAGCTGAAAATTGCGACATGGCAACCATGACAGTTTGCAAATGACTGCAGAGGGGATCAAATGGAATATTCACCTAGTCATACTGTTTCTACTATATCCTAATCACTCCTTTGGACACTGCAAGGAAAGTACTGCTCAGGATTTCTGAGGTCTTCAATCCTAGAATCCTAGAATCTGAGCTACACACTAAATGAGAATCAAAGCATCGTTGATATGTCTGGAAATATTTGTTCAACAAATTAATAATGAAAAGAAGATTATAGGGTGAAATTTCTATCTAACTTTTTCAAATACTAAATATTATTCATTTTCATAGAAGAGCCATGATTAATTCAAATGAGTGTTAACAATCCATTCAAACCAGCATAGCTGACCTTTTAACTGCCAATACTTTCCTAGTCATTGGCTATGGATAATAGTAATATTTATTTTAAGATGAATGTTTGTTTTGGTCATCTATTCCTGTATAACAAACTGCTACCTAAGCTCAATTGGGTTGTTTCAGCTGGAGTCTTTTGTGCAATTACAATCAAATGGTGGCTAGGGTTAGAATCACCTGAGGCATTTTTTTCTCAAAAATCTGATACTTCTGCTGAGATGACTGAAACAGCTGGGAGCTGGCTGGGCATCTCTCTTTCCACATAGATTCTCCACAATTCTAGCTTGGGCTTCTATGTAACATGGCATTCTAAGGATAGTTAGGCTTCTACAAAGCAGTCAGCTTCTCCTACAAGTAAGTATTGCAAGAGCACAAAACAAAAGCTGCAAGGCTTCTTAGCACCTATACTTAGAAGTCCCATGGTGTCAGTTCACCGCACTCCATTGAGTCATAGGGCCAGTTAAGCTCCAAAGAGAGGAAAGAACCCAAAGGTGGGAGTACTAGGAGGCATGGTTAACTGTGGCACCATCTTTGGAGACAAGCTATCATTAATCAGGTATTTCATTTAATCAGACCCTAATTTTCCACATTCTGAATAATCCATATTCAAATGCAAGTCCAAATTTATAAGAGTTTATATTATGTCAAGTTCTCTTTTCCACAGTTTTTGCCTTATCCTTAAAAAAAAAAAACCTGTAAATGGGACATGACAGTTTGCAAATGCATAAGAATTGGTATTGCAGATCTTCCCTGATCTCTGGATTTATAATGCTAGGATGTCAACTGGATGTCAACTCTAGTTAAGAATGTTGCCACATTGCTATTCTGGTCAAATTCTCAAATATATGAGTGCAAGTATCAGGAGGAATGCAACAATCGGGGAGGATAGTACAGGTCCTCCATTTTATATGTACAATCATATAAATTGTGTGTTTTTACATATACATATATACGTATATATGTGTGTATACATATCTGTGTGTCTGTATATATATAAAATATAGCTGTCTAAAGTAGATACCCTGGCATTATCATCTAGGCCAAGAATTTCCCTTAACAGAAATAATTTATAGAATATAAACATCAGATTAGACCATGTTACTTCACAACCCTAAACTTTACTGAATAAGACAAAAACAAGGCTGCTTCATAACTACATCCAAGCAGAAAGAAAAACAAGACCACTGTCCAAATCACAAAAGTGACCAAACATCTCCCTCAGCCACGTAACAAGTGTGACTGCTGCCTCTTTATCACCTACATCTTTAGCCTTGTTCCATTGATCCCATCTTCTGGGTAGAATTATTAAGATATCCAATTATATAATTACCCCTACTTCCTAATAGTAGTCGATCCCAAACAAATCCCACTTCCTTATCTCTCACCAAAATCATCTAACCCAAGCCTAAATTCCATAATAAATAAATATAAATTTATTAGGCTAGCTTAGCTGGCCCTATGGCTCAACGGAGTGCAGTGCAGTGACACCATGGGACTTCTAAGTATAGCTGCTAAGAAACCTTGTATAATAAATAAGTCCATAAATTCCATAAGACACTCAATCTGAACAACACTCAGACTTTACCCTCATTCTGCATGTTATGCTGTCTGCTCTAGAGCAGCAAGCAACAACAAGCAACAATTCTAAATTTGTTTTAACACATGTGTGTTCCTTGTAGTCTCTGGTTGATGAGCATTATAATAATAATTTTATATAACATATGCAATGTTTTCTATGTACTTAAATTGCAAAGTTGGATAAATGTACACACAGATAAAGAGGGTCAATTTTGTTCAGAATCCTGAACGAGAATAAACTGGAAGTTTACATTTGCCTCCAAGGACCCCAGAGCACCAAGCAACCATACACATGTTCCCAACATTGGTGTTTCATCACTGAAATCTCAGGGCAACCACATTAGTCTCAAATGCATAACATAGATTACATAAAGGCATAACATCAGATTGACCAATGACTCAGAGTGTGGACTCTCCTGCCTTCTGGCAGCCTGTACTTTTCCTATCACAATGTTTGTTATCAGGACTAACAGCAGAGAAGAGGTGAAATGCATTTACTTCAGTCAACTCACAATTATCAGCTTTGATGTGACCCTCAGTTAAGGAGAAGGTAGAAACTAATGATTTGGAGAAAAAAGAAAAAAAAATATATATATATGGATTTGAGGTCCTCTCTTCCTCATTCTATCCCTAGTTATGTCGTATAATTTATTCCATTCATTCAACAAATACTTCATGTGCTCCTACTACACGCTGAGTATAGAGATTTTCATATACAAGTATGAAAAATTCTATAAGACATTCCGGGAAAGATACTGTAGGCTTTTATAAGTGGACTGCACCCAGTTACTTTCTCTTTCCACATGAACACAGTGAAACAATCCATTGCTCTCTTCTTCCCTCATTTAACACCAACCCTTCCAGATAACCAACACTTCTGCTGTCAGCCTTGCTTTCTGCTAAGTCTATTTGCTGCTAGAAAATGACGCTGGGGTACCTGGTTGAATTCTCTTGAGTAAATGGTCACTCCTTAACATACTGCATCTTTTCCTAAATTTCACAAGTTATCTTTTCAATGAGATGAATTTTAACATTCTCATCTACGAAGGACAACTCTAAACACAAAGCTTACAAAGTTACAAAGTTTAAAGGGCTAAAAAGACGCCAATCGATTGGCTATTATTGACCAAAACTTTATACTAAGCTTTTCAGACACAACGCTTGGATTGGTGACAATTATCCAAGGGAAAAACTTTCCATTTCTAACTCATATGAAGATACCGACTTCATATTTATAAGGAATGTGCTGAATAGGAGATAGAAGATATGATGGGAAATAAAAAAGTTTTCTAAAGAGAAGTACATAATATGCGTAAACATCACAATTTCAGTTTCAGATATGAAGATACCAGTCAACCAGTCACCATTCTTATTTTTGTACACTTATTCAAAATTCAATTCATAACGACTTTTATTTCATAGATATTTGTAAGCATATAAAACTTTATGTGCATTTCTTACAAACTGAAAGCATTGGAAAATACTTTTTTTTTTTTTTTTTTCAAATAGGTTCTAAGAGGAGGAGGGGCAAGATGGTGGAAGAGTAGGGTCTCCAAGTCACCTGTCCCCAACAAATTACCTAGATAACCTTCAGATCATCCTGAAAATCTACGAATTCGGCCTGAGATTTAAAGAGAGACCAGCTGGAATGCTGCAGTGAGAAGAGTTCGCGCTTCTATCAGGTAGGAAGACGGGGAAAAAGAAATAAAGAAACAAAAGGCCTCCAAGGGGGAGGGGCCCGCGAGGAGCCGGGCTGAGGCCGGGGGAGTGTACCCAGGACAGGAGAGCCCCGTCCCGGAGGAGCAGGAGCTGCACCGACCTTCCCCGCGGAAAGACCTCCCGGGGACTTGGAGCAGGATCCCCAGAAAGGCGGGGATGCCCTCGGGCTCCCGGGGACAGTAACAGAGGAACTGCGCCCCGGGAGATGCGCCGAGCTCCCTAAGGGCTGCAGCGCTCGGCGGGACCCGGAGCAGCTCGGAGGGGCTCGGGCGGTGGCTCCGCGGAGGGGGCTACGGGGCGGGAGCGCGAATCCAACAGCGCAGGCCCCGGAGCACTGGGCGCCGGGACACAGCCAAGGATCTGGCCTCCCCCGGGACAGGCAGAGGCCGGGAGGGCCCAGGGCAGCAAGGACGCTCCTGCCCCGAGCTGAGCAGATCAGCGGCCCCGCCCCGGAGCCCCCAGGCCCTGCAGACGGAGAGCTCCGGAGCTACTGCGGGGGCTGACTCCAGGGCTGCAGAGCTGGCCCCGACACTGCGGTTGTTCCTCCTGGGGCCTCACGGGGTGAACAACCCCCACTGAGCCCTGCACCAGGCAGGGGCAGAGCAGCTCCCCCAAGTGCTAACACCTGAGAATCAGAACAGCAGGCCCCTCCCCCAGAAGACCAGCTAGACCGACCAATTCCAGGGGAAGTCAACGGACTTAAAGTATACAGAATCAGAGATACTCCCCCGTGGTTTTTGTTTTTCTTGTTTTTTGTTTTTTGTTTTTTGTTTTTTTTTTCCTTCTTTTTGATTTCTGATTGCTTCCCCCACCCCCCTTTTTTTCACCTTTCTATTTCTTTCTCTTTTTCTTCTCTTTTTTCCTTTTTTTTCTTCCTTCTCTTTTTTCTTTTTCTCTTTTCTTTCCATCTCTCTCTCTCTTTTTCTCCTTTTCCCAATACAACTTGTTTTTGGCCACTCTGCACTGAGCAAAATGACTAGAAGGAAAACCTCACCTCAAAAGAAAGAATCAGAAACAGTCCTCTCTCCCACAGAGTTACAAAATCTGGATTACAATTCAATGTCAGAAAGCCAGTTAAGAAGCACTATTTTACAGCTACTGGTGGCTCTAGAAAAAACCATAAAGGACTCAAGAGACTTCATGACTGCAGAATTTAGATCCAATCAGGCAGAAATTAAAAATCAATTGAATGAGATGCAATCCAAGCTAGAAGTCCTAATGACGAGGGTTAATGAGGTGGAAGAACAAGTGAGTGACATAGAAGACAAGTTGATGGCAGAGAGGGAAACTGAGGAAAAAAGAGACAGACAATTAAGAGACCATGCAGACAGATTAAGGGAAATAAACGACAGCCTGAGGAAGAAAAACCTACGTTTAATTGGGGTTCCCGAGGGCGCCGAAAGGGACAGAGGGCCAGAATATGTATTTGAACAAATCCTAGCTGAAAACTTTCAGAATCTGGGAAGGGAAACAGGCATTCAGATCCAGGAAAAAGAGAGATCCCCCCCCTAAAATCAATAAAAACTGTTCAACACATTTAGTAGCAAAGCTTGCAAATTCCAAAGATAAAGAGAAGATTCTTAAAGCAGCAAGAGACAAAAAGTCCCTGACTTTTATGGGGAGGAGTATTAGGGTAACAGCAGACCTCTCCACAGAGACCTGGAAGGCCAGAAAGGGCTGGCAGGATATATTCAGGGTCCAAAATGGGAAGAACATGCAACCAAGAATACTTTATCCCGCAAGGTTCTCATTCAAAATGGAAGGAGAGATAAAGAGCTTCCAAGACAGGCAGGAACTGAAAGAATATGTGACCTCCAAACCAGCTCTGCAAGAAATTTTAAGGGGGACTCTTAAAATTCCCCTTTAAGAAGAAGTTCAGTGGAACAATCCACAAAAACAAGGACTGAATAGATATCATGATGACACTAAACTCATATCTCTCAATAGTAACTCTGAATGTGAACGGGCTTAATGACCCCATCAAAAGGCGCAGGGTTTCAGACTGGATAAAAAAGCAGGACCCATCTATTTGCTGTCTACAAGAGACTCATTTTAGACAGAAGGACACCTACAACCTGAAAATAAAAGGTTGGAGAACCATTTACCATTCAAATGGTCCTCAAAAGAAAGCAGGGGTAGCCATCCTTATATCAGATAAACTAAAATTTACCCCGAAAACTGTAGTGAGAGATGAAGAGGGACACTATCTCATACTCAAAGGATATATCCAACAAGAGGACTTAACAATCCTCAATATATATGCCCCGAATGTGGGAGCTGCCAAATATTTAAACCAATTAATAACCAAACGGAAGAAATACTTTGATAATAATACACTTATACTTGGTGACTTCAATCTAGCTCTTTCTACCCTCGATAGGTCTTCTAAGCACAACATCTCCAAAGAAACAAGAGCTTTAAATGATACACTGGACCAGATGGATTTCACAGATATCTACAGAACTTTACATCCAAACTCAACTGAATACACATTCTTCTCAAGTGCACATGGAACTTTCTCCAGAATAGACCACATACTGGGTCACAAATTGGGTCTGAACCGATACCGAAAGATCGGGATAGTCCCCTGTATATTCTCAGACCATAATACCTTGAAATTAGAACTAAATTACAACAAGAAGTTTGGAAGGACCCCAAACACGTGGAGGTTAAGGACCATCCTGCTAAAAGATGAAAGGGTCAACCAGGAAATTAAGGAAGAATTAAAAAGATTCAGGGAAACTAATGAGAATGAAGATACAAACGTTCAAAATCTTTGGGATGCAGCAAAAGCAGTCCTGAGAGGGAAATACATCACAATACAAGCATCCATTCAAAAAATAGAAAGAACTCAAATACAAAAGCTCACCTTACACATAAAGGAGCTAGAGAAAAAACAGCAAATGGACCCCACACCCAGCAAAAGAGAGAGTTAATTAAATTCGAGCAGAACTCAATGAAATCGAGACCAAAAGAACTTTGGAACAGATCAACAGAACCAGGAGTTGGTTCTTTGAAAGAATTAATAAGATAGATAAACCATTAGCCAACCTTATTAAAAAGAAGAGAGAGAAGACTCAAATTAATAAAATCATGAATGAGAAAGGAGAGATCACTACCAACACCAAGGAAATACAAATGATTTTAAAAACATATTATGAACAGCTCTTCGCCAATAAATTAGGCAATCTAGAGGAAATGGACGCATTCCTGGAAAGCCACAAACTACCAAAACTGGAGCAGGAAGAAAAAGAAAACCTGAACAGGCCAATAACCAGGGAGGAAATTGAAGCAGTCATCAAAAGCCTCCCAAGACACAAGAGTCCAGGGCCAGATGGCTTCCCAGGGGAATTCTATCAAATGTTTAAAGAAGAAATCATACCTATTCTACTAAAGCTGTTTGGAAAGATAGAAACACATGGAGTACTTCCAAATTCGTTCTATGAGGCCAGCATCACCTTAATTCCGAAACCAGACAAAGACCCCACCAAAAAGGAGAATTACAGACCAATATCTCTGATGAACATGGATGCAAAAATTCTCAACAAGATACTAGCCAATAGGATCCAACAACACATTAAGAAAATTATTCACCATGACCAAGTAGGATTTATCCCCGGGACACAAGGCTGGTTCAACACTCGTAAAACCATCAATGTGATTCATCATATCAGCAAGAGAAAAACCAAGAACCATATGATACTCTCATTAGATGCAGAGAAAGCATTTGACAAAATACAGCATCCATTCCTGATCAAAACACTTCAGAGTGTTGGGATAGAGGGAACTTTCCTCGACATCTTAAAAGCCATTTACGAAAAGCCCACAGCAAATATCATTCTCAATGGAGAAGCACTGGGAGCCTTTCCCCTAAGATCAGGAACAAGACAGGGTTGTCCACTCTCACCACTGCTGTTCAACATAGTTCTGGAAGTCCTCGCCTCAGCAATCAGACAACAAAAAGACATTAAAGGCATTCAAATTGGCAAAGAAGAAGTCAAACTCTCCCTCTTCGCCGATGACATGATACTGTACATAGAAAATCCAAAAGCCTCCACCCCAAGATTGCTAGAACTCATACAGCAATTTGGTAGCGTGGCAGGATACAAAATCAATGCCCAGAAATCAATGGCATTTCTATACACTAACAATGAGACTGAAGAAAGAGAAATTAAGGAGTCAATCCCATTTACAATTGCACCCAAAAGCATAAGATACCTAGGAATAAACCTAACCAAAGAGGTAAAGGATCTATACCCTAAAAACCATAGAACACTTCTGAAAGAAATTGAGGAAGACACAAAGAGATGGAAAAATATTCCATGCTCATGGATTAGCAGAATTAATATTGTGAAAATGTCAATGTTATCCAGGGCAATTTACACGTTTAATGCAATCCCTATCAAAATACCATGGACTTTCTTCAGAGAGTTAGAACAAATTATTTTAAGATTTGTGTGGAATCAGAAAAGACCCCGAATAGCCAGGGGAATTTTCAAAAAGCAAACCATAGCTGGGGGCATCACAATGCCAGATTTCAGGTTGTACTACAAAGTTGTGGTCATCAAGACAGTGTGGTACTGGCACAAAAACAGACACAGAGATCAATGGAACAGAATAGAGAACCCAGAAGTGGACCCTGAACTTTATGGTCAACTAATATTCGATAAAGGAGGAAAGACTATCCATTGGAAGAAAGGCAGTCTCTTCAATAAATGGTGCTGGGAAAATTGGACATCCACATGCAGAAGAATGAAACTGGACCACTCTCTTTCACCATACACAAAGATAAACTCAAAATGGATGAGAGATCTAAATGTGAGACAAGATTCCATCAAAATCCTAGAAGAGAACACAGGCAATACTCTTTTTGAACTCGGCCACAGTAACTTCTTGCAAGATACATCCACGAAGGCAAAAGAAACAAAAGCAAAAATGAACTATTGGGACTTCATCAAGATAAGAAGCTTTTGCACAGCAAAGGATACAGTCAACAAAACTAAAAGACAACCTACAGAATGGGAGAAGATATTTGCAAATGACATATCAGATAAAGGGCTAGTTTCCAAAATCTATAAAGAACTTATGAACCTCAACACCAAAGAAACAAACAATCCAATCATGAAATGGGCAAAAGACATGAAGAGAAATCTCACAGAGGAAGACATGGACATGGCCAACATGCACATGAGAAAATGCTCTGCATCACTTGCCATCAGGGAAATACAAATCAAAACCACAATGAGATACCACCTCACACCAGTGAGAATGGGGAAAATTAACAAGGCAGGAAACAACAAATGTTGGAGAGGATGCGGAGAAAAGGGAACCCTCTTACACTGTTGGTGGGAATGTGAACTGGTACAGCCACTCTGGAAAACTGTGTGGAGGTTCCTCAAAGAGTTAAAAATAGACCTGCCCTACGACCCAGCAATTGCACTGCTGGGGATTTACCCCAAAGATTCAGATGCAATGAAACGCCAGGACACCTGCACCCCGATGTTTCTAGCAGCAATGTCCACAATAGCCAAACTGTGGAAGGAGCCTCGGTGTCCATCAAAAGATGAATGGATAAAGAAGATGTGGTTTATGTATACAATGGAATATTATTCAGCCATTAGAAACGACAAATACCCACCATTTGCTTCAACGTGGATGGAACTGGAGGGTATTATACTGAGTGAAATAAGTCAATCAGAGAAGGAGAAACAGTGTATGTTCTCATTCATTTGGGGAATATAAATAATAGTAAAAGGGAATTGAAGGGAAGGGAGAAGAAATGTGTGGGAAATATCAGAAAGGGAGACAGAACATAAAGACTCCTAACTCTGGGAAATGAACTAGGGGTGGTGGAAGGGGAGGAGGGCGGGGGGTGGGGGTGAATGGGTGACGGGCACTGAGGGGGGCACTTGACGGGATGAGCACTGGGTGTTATTCTGTATGTTGGTAAATTGAACACCAATAAAAATTAATTTATTAAAAAAAAACAAATAGGTTCTAAAATCAGTCCAAATAAAACACCAAATTGGTACATCTTAAGCAAATGGTGTGTGTGAGCCTGGGCAGTACAGTTGGTTAAGCAGCTCCCTCTTGGTTTTGACTCAGGTGGTGATCCCAGGGTCATGAGACTGAGTCCTGAGTCAGACTCAGGACTTAAAATTCTCTCTCCTCTTCCTCTGTCCCTCTCACCCTGCATGTGCACTAAATAAATAAATAAATAAATAAATAAATCTGTGTTTTTTTAAAAAAAAACTTATTAATTAATACATTAAGATCCATGTTTTGAAAATTGGCTATTTGCAAATAGATCGACCTATACTTGAATGGATATAAGCACTTGTTTCAACAAAGTTAACTCTGCAAAATAATTTCAGAGTAGAAATAGTACCTAAAGGCCAAAAAGTTGTGTTCTGATCAGTACAAAACAGAAGTATTGGTGAAAATGGTTTTCAGTGACCTTAGTCTAAGAACTTCAGGGAGATAGTATTGCTCACTATTGGGCGATAGTAAATTGACTAGGGTGCAGCCACTCTGGAGAAGAGTATAGAGGTTCCTCAAAAAGTTATAAATAGAACTACCCCACAATCCACCAGTTGTATTACCAGGTATTTACCCAAAGGATATAAGAATATTAATTTAAAGGGATAATTTAAAGGGATACATTAAACATTACACCCTAATGTTTATAACAGCATTATCAAGAGCTAAATTATGGAAACAGCCCAAATGTTCATTGACTGATGAATGGATATGTGGCATATATAAAATGGAATATTACTCAGCCATAAAAAAATAAAATCTTGCCGTTTGCAACAATGTAAATGGAACTAGAGAGTATTATTCTACGTGAAATAAGTCCGAGAAAGACAAATACCATATGATTTCCCTCATATGTGGAATTTAAGAAAGAAAACAAGCAAGCACGGGTGGAAAAGGAAAAGGCAAACTAAGAAAGAGATTCTCAGCTATAGAGAACTGATGGTTACCAGACGGGAGGCGGGTGGAGGGACAGGGTTAAATGGGTGATGGGGATTGAAGAGTGCACTTGCTGTGAGAGCAATGGATATTGTGTGGAAATGTTGAATCACTAAATTGTACACCTAAAATTAATATTACACTGTATATTAATTGGAATTTAAATTAAAAAATTTTAAAATAATAAATCTAATTAAATTTACAGGAAAAAAAAAAAAAAGCCTAGAGTGCTAGAATCTAACAGAATCAACCCTATTTCACTGGATAAGTTAATTAAATGTTCAAGTTGTCAATTCTCTCACCTATAAAATATTGTCTCCTTATCACAGAGATATTGAGAGGGTTAAATGAGATGATGCATGACAAGAAATTAGCAGACACCACAGAGTAAGCGTTCAGTAAATGTTAGATATGATGATAATAATGAAGAAGGAATTGGGATGATATTAATTCTCAAATGAGCGGATATCTACCTGTACCAATTCATTCATTACAATAGCTATATTTGTATCCATCTGACATCTATAAATAGTGTTACAAAGACAAATAGAAAAAGGTCTACTTTTCTTAGTGAATATAAATCTATGATAATTTCTTTTCTAACCTGTTCTGCTGATGCCAAAAATCAGAAAAAGACATAAAGCTGGAATCTAGGATGGAGTTACTGTGGTCCTTTCAACTTCAGGCTGAGAATCTGTGCAGGTATTTTCAAAGACTGAAGCCAATAAGCCTATTATATTGCAAACATGAAAGACAAAGGTTTTTGTAATAAACACAAATTTAGAAGGGAAGGATTAGCTCATGAGTGACAAAGAAGAGGAATAATTATTCTGTGTAGGATAGGGGTATAAAAGGATTAGCATCCACTAGGCCAGCTCAATAGAATAAATCTCAGAGTTTTCAGCAGCTGCAAGTCTGGTGATCCTGTAAATATTCACATAATATTTCTAAAGTTAAAACCCACTATTACATGACAAAAGAATAAAGTGCATCATGTCGTGATTGGTATATCAATCAGAAAACAAAAAAATTGTTGGAAAAAGAGAGTCCATACCAGGCAGTCAAAGAGAAAGAATTTAATACAGGGAACTAGTCATAGGGCTATTGGGAAAGCCAAAAAAAAAAAAAAAAAAAAAGACAAGGAAGAATGAGGAACACAGCCACTGCCCTTGAAGCTATGGGGGAACACAGGCAGTGTACATAGTGTCCAGAATCCAGGGCTGCCTCATAGTAGCTGAATCCACACAGAGGCTCATCAGAACATGGAGATACAGTGCCCAAAGCAAGCAACAGAGGGGAGAAACATCCATGTTTTTTTCCCTTTCTCTTTCCAACTTGTAAATGATGCCTCCAACTGGGAGAACCTATTTAGTAGTCAGTTAACAAGGGAGCCTAGGAAAGCAGATGGCAAGAGATGCCCATGGAGTAGATCTGAAAGCAAACCAACAAATCACCAGCACAATAGATAAACACCAAGAAAATGTACCTAATATAAAAAATGTACTGCTCCTTTTAGTTACAGTTAAAGGGGATCCTCAATACAAAAGAGATGTCACCAATATCAGTTTAATCAGGCTACCATTTGGAAATGCCATCAAATTAAGCCTTCTAATCAATGGCACTGTTAAGATTGAAAGTCTGCCAATATAACCACATTTCTTTCACAAGATGAGAAGGCAAAAACGAAACCCATTTTTGGTAGCTCTTCTGCTCCTGCCTTTCATAGACAGGTAAGAATTCAGAGAACACACTGGAAAATGTATACAGGATGGCTACCATTTTAATTTGGCTTGGATATCAAAAATTATAAGAAAACCATCTAATCATTCCCAGATTTCACTTAAAAAGTCATTGTACTGTTGGAAAACTAAAAGGTTAGTTTTAGTCCCAAATACTACCCTGTCTTCACTTTTCTCATTTCATTGCCACATGTAAAAAGTCTGCAGGACCAGCAGAGAGTCACAGATTCACATTAGACTATTTCACTGGGAAGTTCTCAAAATAATTGTACTGGTTTACAAGACTGAATAAGTCCTGGGGGAGAAAATCAGTGAATTGTAGACCAACTGAAATCACATAACCTTGGACAACATAATCTCTGTGTCTCATTTTCCTTGACTATGAAGATTAGATTAGAACATCTCTCCATCTTTAGGGTGAGTGCAGAGATGTGACCTGTGACTTGCTCAACCCAGTGTGAGAATAGATATCAGATTCGATAAGAGGTATGAGAATAGATATCAAAAACACTGATTAAAACCCAGTGTGCATTTTTAGGAAGTGGAGGAAGTAAAAGAAAACTGGCTATTCAAAGCAATCTCCCTAGACCAGTACCACTGCCCCTATTTCTGGGTCACTTTTTTTCTTAGCTCACACTCACAAAGCAGTATATCCTCCTAAAGTTAACAGAAACCACAGCATCCATGCAACACTGATGCCAATGGAGGCAGAACCATCACCTCAACTTTTTCTCACCAACCAATCAATATAAAAAAAGGCACTGTGGGGCACCTGGGTGGCAAAGTCAGTTAAGGAACCAACTCTTGGTTTTGGCTCAAGTCATAATCTCAGGGTCGTGAGATCAAGCTCCACACTGGTCTCCCTACTCAGCATGGAATCTTAAGTTTCTCTCTCTCTCTGCCTCTATCCCTCCCCCCAATGTGTGCACATGTGTGCTCTCTCTCTCATGCGTGATATCTCTTTCTCTTTCAAATAAATAAATAAATAAATAAATAAATAAATCTTTAAGAAAAAATAGACTGTGATAAAATATTGCATAATGGAAGAATTTCTTTTTCTCTTATTAAATTAATATTTTTGTTGATAAGTATCAATTTCTTACAAAGAAATTGTGAAGAATGAAAGGGAGTATACAAAGACTGCTCACATTATGCTAATGTTGGAGTAAATTATCACCGATACTAAGTGTCTACAGAAAGTCAATAATACATGGGAGAAAATGTGAATATAAACCATTGATAACATGCATCTGCTACAGTCACTGCAGCCTGTCCAAGAGACCTGAAAATTCTAAGAGAAACTTCTGACCAATAGAACAAAAGACAACAAAATTTCTTGTTGGTCTCATAACTAGAAGAAGGCAACCTGAATTCAAGTCCTACCAAGTTTTTAGAGTATATAGTTAGTGTTCTCGTCACGTGCTGTTTCAAAAAGAACCCCATGAGTCACCTGTGAAAATGGCTCACCAACCAAAAAATCCTGTTTTGTTTACACACAGAGACAGAACAGTGCTATGCTGGCTTACTTTCCCCAAAAGAGGTTAAATTACATTCAGTATTGTTTGACCTGAATGGATATTTTAATCGCCCTGAGTAACAAAGCAAAAAAGTTATTCTTTGTAGTATTAGTACATTTTCAGATATATTAGTGTATCCACTCTTAGAGACATTCTATGTCATACACACACATATATACATATGCACACACATGGGAACACATACAATTTCCTAGAATAGAAAGGACAGAAGGCTAAATTTGTTTGAAGAAAACAAGGCAAAATCTATTCTCCCTAATTGCCAGGTTGACTTCATTAGTTAGGCACTGGGGAGGGCTTTGAAGGCAGGACTTCAGCATTTCCCTGCCTATCACTTTCCCTCTCATGAGACCTGAGGTGGAGAGTAGTAATCAATGAGGAAGTCCACAGGCCTCTGCCAATGGGCCACTTCAAGGTGAGAACGGGCAAGAGCCTGATACCCTCCACATTTGCCCAATGACAAAATGACTGTACGTTTAAGCACACTTCAAGGAGACCAAGCACAACAAGATTCTTAAAAAGAGCATGTTACCTGATGTGGCTGTGAACTGGACCATCTGCTATAGGAAGGAGCACCCGAAGACTTGCTGGCTGAGGTTCGCTGAAAGAGGGAAGGAAAAAAATATTTCATGTTGTCACACAAATTGAATTCACTTTCCGTTTCTTTAAATGAATTACTCAGTGTCTGCAGCTCCAAAAATTACCACAATCTTAGACTCTCCCTCAACTTACTCTCTGTTTCATTTCTTTTAAAATACATTCTCCTCAGCAAGTATAATAATATAAACACTAGAGCCAAAACATCTGGATTCAACTCTCAGTTTGTACTCATTGTTTGACCTGATACAAGTCTCCTGAATTCTCTCTGTCTCAACTTTCTTTTCATTGAGACTAGAATAATAATTTTCATATCGTGGTATTCTTGTGAGAAACAAATATGGTAATAGGTGTAAAGCATTTTGTACAGTAAGGTGCTATCCACATATGGGCCATAATTCAACAAGCAGAAAATAAGGCATGTTATTCTAAGTTTCTATGTGAAACCAAACTGGTATACAAATATCCACATTAATCAATGAGGCTATTTGAGTCAGTTATTACATAGAGAATGTTCATCTTGGGAAAGACCTGACCATACTATTGCTACCAGTTTCATGAGCTTGTAAAATGTCACAAATTCACTGTAGATTTGCTCATCCACAGCCATTCTTAACACCATTTTTCTTGTCTGTTTCTACTACCGAGGCTGAAAAAAACCCACATAACCACTTTTTTGGTATTCCCTCCCTATACTCCTGGCTAATGAAATAGAAATATAATTTTGGAGGGGCAGAAGGTAAAAGAGTTCTGGGAAACCCTTTGCTATTCTGATAAAAAGGAAGACATAAGGCTTGGATCTTCACCACCACTATTCCTTCCCTCTAAATACAGATACACTACATGGAGCTAGAGCAACCATTCTGTGACTATGAGGAAAAAAGGCCAAGAGAAGAGCAGAGGTGCAAACTCTAATTGGTCTTCTTATGCAGCTTAATCACAGACACAGGATTTTTGCCTAAATCCTCCTTGTGTAGCTGACTATAATCACATTTTCTATCACTTGCGGAAAGTTGTGGATGCTTCATGGCAGAGGCATGAAGATGTGAAATGATTGGTATGTTTGGGGGATGATCAATACACCAATATAGTACTGCCAACTCCTATACTCCCCATCACTGCATTGCATCTGCCTTTCAGGACTCCTGTGTAATTTCTATGCTGTTCCTGACAGCTTTCCTGAACCTCTGCCACAGGGAGGTTGGCTTACTAGCTAAATGCTGTGGTCTGTCTGTTCAATTCAACTTCCCTCTAGCATCTGCCCATCGGAAGAGGCAGAGTCAAGATCAGTCCTCCTGCCCCACTGAGGCTGACGGGATTGGACTCTATAGCACATTGTGAGAAGCATTCTGATTTCAACTTGGATAAAGGTAGCACTATCAAAGAAATAGCTGGAAATTAAACTAAAAGCTTAATCATATTCCCTCAATGAGAAGCAGTAGCAATGAATTTCAAATGTATCAGACTTTACCAGTGTACAACCATGTACCTTCTCTAATGCCATTTTCCTAATTGTGAAATAAGAATATTTTAGATAGTCCCCATGCTCCCTCCTTATCCAGGCCCAAATCTATTAAATTAAATTATTCTACACTTTCAGAGTACATAAATTACTAATGATAGTGGCAACACTGAATTTCCATGGAAAGATTTGATTGCTTTCAGTATTATGTATCTAAAATACCAAAGAAATATCTGAAATCTCTGTTAACTAGAAAATGCTAGTAATCCAGAAGAGCCCATTGCCTGAATATTATGCAGCTCCCAGCTTCCCTGCATTTTTAGAAAGGGGCCATTGGCTGCTTTTCTAGCCCAACAATTTGGGCTTCAGCAGAATCTCTTCAAGTCTTCTTAAATCATAAGCTTTTGGAATTCACCCTCAGACTAATTTTTGAGACATCATATATTGAGAAGGTAACTTATCCTACTTATAAGCCACAACACAGGTTTCTAAAACTGTAACAATAATTGTTATACCTATTATCAGGAAAATAAAACTTTGTGCTTTTTAAATTGAGATATAATTGACACATAACATTACATAAGTTTAAGGTATCAGAGTTGATACATCTAATATTGTAATATGGTTACCACTATACTGTATATATTTTATATAAAATATGTATGTTATATATAACAAATATATCTCTTCTTTATTCACTCATCTGTTGACAGATACCTAAGTTATTTCCATATCTTGTTTAGTGTGTATAATTCTGCAACAAACACCAACTACAAATATCTCTTCCATATCCTGTTTTCCTGGATGTATACACAGAAGTGGAATTACTAGAGCATATGGAAGTTCTATTTTTCATTTTTTGAGCAAAATTCATACTGTTTTCCATAGTGGCTGCACCATTCCCACCAGCAGTGGGCACAAGGCTGCCCTTTCTTCCACATCCTAACCAACACTTATTATCTCTTCTTGAAAGATTTGGTGTTCTAATCAAAATAAAATTATGGTAATCAAATTCAAGACACGAGCACTAATTTGAAAAATATTTTAAAGAAAAGTGAGATGTGTGACCTGCAGCATCTGAACCTAATTATTAAGGAACCTTGACATGGGAAGGAGATAAAATGGGCATTTGTAGATTTGAAGGCAAAAAATAAAAACAAACAAACAAACAAACAATGTGAAGTGTGAAGTGTACAACTTTTCCTTCTTGGTAAGTGTCACAATACTTCCATGCCCACGCTTAACTTTCTCCTAAAGGTCACACTGTTCTTCAGCACTGACACAAATATAATTAACTGTGTAATAGTAATTGCAGTCCATTGTGATTCATACACTTCATGTCCTTTCTAGTGCTAAGGATAAATGTAAAAGGCCAGAGAAACAACAAAATAATGGTCAATATTAATTACAAATTTTAAAGACATGACCATGTCCCCAGAATTGTAGCATAGTTTCTGATGGATGTGACTATATTCAAAAATCCAGTTTCATAGCACAAAACACAAAATCTGGTTGGGTTTCCTTGTTATCTTTTTGAATGAACTAGCCATAATGCATGAGCTGTATTTCAGCCTGGATGAAAACAAACTCACTTGACAAACCAGATAAGTAATTGATCATATCCCTCCTTCTCCCCATCCTAGTGTCCTCAGCAACCAGTGGTTAATCAGAGGGCAGTATCCAGATCAGAATAATGAGGCATGCTGCTTTAAAATGCAAATTCTTTGACCCCAGGAATTTACAAATCTCTGGAAGTGGGATCCAGCAATTTGCATTTTTAAGAGGCTCTTCAGTTGATTCATATTTAATCTTCGAAGCAAGGAAACATCCCATAATATTTCCAGCATACACTTGTACGGCTATATGCATCCATTGAAGAACAAGGATGATGATGAGTAGAGGTATGAAGATTCAAGGATATTATTGATAATAGTTTTCTCTAAACAGATAAAATGAACTCTCAAACTCCGGAGAAATATTTCTGGAAATTATGGGAAGATGCTTGAGGAAAAAAACATCTGATTTTTAATCTACTGATATAGATTGAACCACCACAGCCCAATTAAATGACTGGCTAAGAGTTTCAGTTTAGATATCCAATTCTTGCCCTTAGAAAACCTTCCCTGAATACCAAGAATAGGTCACCATCTTGCTATGTTTCCAGCACATCTACACTTGCCTCTTAGCAAAAACTTCTATTATACTCTCTCATAATTGCCTCCTAAATGCAGTTTTCTCTTGTAGACTGTACATTCCACAAACTTACAAGGGAGGACGAGAGCGAGTTGAGGCTGGGTTTCGTTTACTCATATAACTAGGCATGCTCATGCTAGAAATATAGTAAGTGATCAGTAAACATCAAATTCATTAATAGGTTCAGTAAACTTAACCCTATTCAAGTTTGGCAAGTATGAATAGGAGACTATAACAATAGAACCAACAGTCTGAGGACAAAGGCAGTAAAAACTGATAGAATTCCAGAGCCCAATGACTACTATAATGTCTTAGAAAGGGTAACACCATTGGCCCAGATGTCAAGATATTAAGACAGGGAGTTCCTTAATATGGTTTTATAGAAAAATCCAATTGTTAAAGTCAGGAGGGCAAGAAATACGGAAAATGGCAGACACTGTACAGAAGTTGAGAGCTTTGGTTAATGGGTACATGTTATTCCACACAAAATGTCTCATGAAAGCTGTGAGGTAACTGCAAAAGAACTAGATGATCTACCAAAGCCAAGAGAAGCTAGAATTCAAAGAAGTATTAAGACAAAAATACACACCCTACTTTGCAACCTCCCTCCCTTCCAACCCCAGGTTGCGAGGCTTGTGCAGAGCCAGTTTCCTCATATCAGAGAAGGGAACTCAGGAGAAGGAGGGTGTGAAACATTTTAATGACAAAGCACACAGAGTGTTCTATTAAACAAAGGGGGGAAAGTGCTATGGAGAAACCTGGAAGGCAGACCAAATTCAATGGCAACTCATAAGTGAGGAAGGCTGCCAGATGCTGCAGCAAGCCTGCCAGCCAGCCAGCCGCTGTACTTCGTCCACAACTGTCCTTTGCTTGGCCAGCTTCCTTCAAGTCTAATTGCCTATCAGCATAAGACAAGGAACTTTGGAAACATGTCCAGGAGCTGGAGTCTTTCCTGCATTAGGCCTTGAGCATATTTGAAGAACGAGAAATGAAGAACCAATAAATAGTCCTGGAAGGTGCCAATTAGACATCTGCATTTAACATCGTGGCGCAAAAAGTCATTGACAAACACGATCCAAGAACCAACACAGGTTATTCAGACAGACTGAACTCTGGATGACAGACATGACTTTGGGGATTTTAATTTCAGATGGAAAACCATGTTTCCAACCCCAATGAGATGAATCATGCAAGAAACAAGACCAAACAGCAAAGGACCTAGACAGCAGTAACATTTTTATAAGTAAGGTTTGAAGAGCTGACTCAAAAACCTAACCCGGGCCAGAAACTTTGTAAAGAATAAGTGGTAAAGGCTCTATCCACATATCTTGATAAGGAGCTATCAAATAAAAAAAGCCAAACAAACAAACAAACAAACAAAAAAAAACCCATAAATGTACTCACCAGGCAAGCTAAGAAAAGGAAATTGATAAAGAAAGAAGGGTATAGGCTAAAGTTCTGGAATCTCTTTCTCAATTCTGCTATTGAAAGCATGATTTTCAGGGACACCTGGTTGGCTCAGTTTTAGTGCCCAGGGTGTGATCCTGGAGTCCCAGGATTGAGTCCCCCATCAAGGTCCCTGCATGGAGCCTGCTTCTCCCTCTACCTGTGTCTTTACCTCTCTCTCTCTCTCTCTCTCTCTCTCTTTCCCCGTGTCTCTCATGAATAAATAAATAAAATCTTTAAAAAAAAAAAAGAAAGCATGATTTCCTTTTATTGTTCCCAGAATTCTGGAACATGTATTCCAGTGTGTGTTGCTACATGGATTCAGCATTTACCAAGGGCCTATACTGTTAGTGTCCACGAGACACACAAGAAACAGTCCCTACCCTCACCACCCTTTATAAACAATCACAGACTAAATACTCCCATTTTAATAAGAAATTATTGAGCTTAGTTATGGGATCCCAGAACTCTGGACCAAACCATCATCGCCAGTTATTCCTGTCATGTTCCCAGTGCTACAGAGAATCCTCATAGTTGGGTAAGGAATGGTAGCTAAAAACCGAACTAAATCTTTCCAGTTTCAATAAAAGCCCAGATCATGAAGGTATATGAGCAGCTCACATATTCTCCTTTTTTTTTTTTTTGACGTGAATTATTTTCCTGATTAATTTAACCCGTTCTAGATTCTCCTGGGTGGTTCAGTGGTTGAGCATCTGCTTTCGGCTCAGGTCGTGATCTCTTGATCTCTGTGTCCTGGGATTGAGTCTCGCATCAGGCTCCCTGCAGGGAGGATGCTTCTCCCTCTGCCTATGTGTCTGCCTCTCTCTGTGGGTCTCTCATAAATAAAGTTGTAATAGAAAACAATAAAAAATAAATTAACCAGTTCTGCTTAACCTTTCTCTGTGTGGCCTGGTTTCCAGCCAGTCAATCATTTCACAGCCCTTCTCTGGGCCACCTCCAAAATCTCCATGCTCCTCCTTCTCAAGTCATGAAATCTGAAACCTGATGATTTACTCCCCATTGTGTCCTCATCCTATTACAGAAATGCAAAAGAAATCTAAGCTGGCCTCAACACAAAAAATAAAAGGAAGAAAATCTCAACACAATTCCAAATAATAAAGATTGACTTACTAACTATGGTCAATAGGCTTTGCCTCTTGGTCTTATTTCCAGAGATGAAGAAGTAAAAGAATCTTGTTTAGGGAGACCTGACCAAGGCTTTGTGTTGTACTTACAAAAAGCAAATGTAGAATAATAGACTCCATCTGTCTCTACACATGAAAATACCATATATATTTACTGAAATCAAAATGGTTTTCCCAGGGTTCTTATTTGCTAGTTCTCTGGCCCCTCACTGTACTTTAAGTTTGTAAACATTTTCTTGCACATCTAGTACCTGCAAAGCACTCTGCTAGTAACAGGGGTTGCAGAGATGGGTAAAATTCTCCTCAGAGAATTTCTTTACTCCTTGCCCTCCCACCCTGCTCCAAAGAACCACGTAAACCCATCCCCTGTCACTCTTTATTCATTACCCTATTGTAAGTTCTCTTTTTTATTTTATTTATTTATTCATGAGAGACACACAGAGAAAAGCAGAGACATAAGCAGAGGGAGAGGCAGGCTCCCTGCGGGGAGCCCGATGCAAGACTTGATCCCCAGACCCCGGGATCATGACTTGAGCCAAAGGCAGATGCTCAACCGCTGAGCCACCCAGACATAACCCCTTACAACCCCTGTTGTAAGTTCTTCACAGCTCCTATCACTATCTGAAATTCTCTTGTTCATATACTTGTTTTGTTATACATTGTTCATGTCCCTCACTAGAATATAAGTACTAGGAAAACCAGCTTTGTTTTTAGTGTGTTTTTTAACCATCATTGTATTATGGACACAGCGATGTCTTAGTATATATGCATTGAATGATTAAACGAAGGAAGGAGGAAACTCAGTTCTTACACTCAAAGATTTTATAGTCCAGTGAGGGTGATTAACACCTACACAACTCTACCGCAAGAAGTGCTGCTCCTTCAGCCACATATGTAGGCTGGGCAGGCATGTACCGCATGAAGGAGCCATTCACAACACACACAAAAAAATCATATGTTGGTATATTACAACCCCTTTTCAGCAGACATAGTAAAATGTCTTGCTGTAATGAAATTGGTATATTAGGATCATTTTTCAAAAAGTGGAAGTAAACTGGGATGCCTGGGTGGCCCAGCAGTTGGGCATCTGCCTTCAGCTCAGGTCATGATCCTGGGATCCAGGATCAAGTCCCACATTGGGCTCCCTGCGGGGAGCCTGCTTCTCCCTCTGCCTATGCCTCTGCCATTCTCTCTCTCTCTTAGCCTGTATCTTTCATGAATAAATAAATAAATCTTTAAAAAAAAGGTGGAAATAAACTATCTTACAGGGCATACCTTACTCTCATTTATAAAAAGCTGCTCTAGAAGCTAACAGTGGCCTTATATGGGTAGAGTTGATGTTAGGCCTAATTCCCTGGCCTTAGGCTCTGAGTCTCCTACCTAGACCAGGGGCAAGGAGTCAGGGCACAACCAGTTTCTTCACCAACGGATGCTGCTTTAAATAACCAGAATATGGTCTCCAGGCTTCAAGATGGCCTCCAAAGACCTTGTTTCGTGATATTCATTCCATTATGTAGTCTCTTCCACAATGTACCAAGGTTGATACATGGGGCCAATAGAATATAGTCAAATTAAGGATATGTCACTTTGTAAGTTAAGTTATAATCTTGGGTATGGTTTATCATTTTTGGATCACCATAGATCCAAGCCATGTCACTACAGAAACCATGTTATGAGCCACTTTAGGAAGAGTCCCACGTGGTGAGAAATGGAAATCTCTTGTAAACAGCCACACGAGTGAGCTCGAAAGGTGATCCTTCAGCCCCAGTCAAGTCTTCAGAGACTGCAACCCTGGATAACGGCTTGAGTGCAACTTTAACAGAGACCCTGATCAAGAACCATCAGCCCATCTGTTAACTTATTCCCTACCCTCAAGAATTGTCCAAGAGAGTTAAGATTTGCTGTTAATCTGCTAAACTTGGGGGGAATTTGTTACACAGCAATACATTAATTAATTCATATTATTAGCAGAAAACTATTCCACTCTTCTCATGACTCAAATGAAAATCTGTAGAAAGCATTACAGTATTCTGTGAATCCTACCAAACAGAGGGGAAGACATTATTCTTTGATTTATATAAAAAATAAAAAAAAGTTTCAGGCTTTTTCTTCCTTTAGGTCTTTTTTTTTTTTGAAAAAAAAAATTAAGTTCCTGAATTTTCACATTGTTATTTAACATGTCTCGCAGTCACTTTCTTCAAGGAGACAGAGAACCGTAAATCCCTGAAGACACAAGCACAAGGTAACCTCCAGCTCCCTTCCTGTACAAGACTCAAAACAGTGAACAGGATGCTCAGTAAATAAATGATAAGCTTCCTGTTATCATGCAGCTCTCTCTGTAACTCAACTTGATCTTGCTGTATCTTACAACAAAGAACCGATTCACTTTAGCTACTGGGCTCAATCTGCCACTCCACATCTCAGAGAAACAGAAATCCTCCTCTGTAGCAGCTGCATAACAGGGCAATGTAGAGTATTCTGCTTTCAAGGTTCTAAGGGGGAAGGGAGGGGAGGCTCCCACAGACCCACAAGAAAAGATTGAGCTGATTCGGTGTTCCCTCATCTGTGTTATGTAGAAACTGGACCCACAGAATGACTTACTGAAAAATAGTTCTTAGATCAATTTTGGGAAATGCTACATTCCCCAAATGACTCAACCCAGGGGTCAGCAGATTTTTTCTGTAGTGGACCGGAGAGTAAACATTTTGAGCTTTGTGGTCCATACTCCTTCACAACTACTCAACTCTGCCATGTGGCATGAAAGCAGAAATAGAGAATACATCAATGAGTGAATGTGGCTGTATTCCAATAAAACTTTATTTGCAAAGATGGGCTTGGTTCATATTGGGCCACAGGCTAGAGTTTCTATAGTATTCTTGTCCCTCAGTAGAATGCCTAAGTACCAGGAAAACAGAAAAGTTAACACAGAGGACACTGTTCCAACCTCTCTCTTGGAGAATCACTGTACATTTTGGCACATAAAAGGCATGGAGAATTTCTTCTCCAAAGACCCATCCGTGTATCAGTTTGTCCCAACATTACTTGTCCAAAGAATCTATTTAACTATTTCTTTCTTGCTTTTCTTTCTTGCTACCTTCCCTTTTTCTCTCACTCACCTTATTTTTTCACCAAATATTCATTAACATCTCAGGGACCTAGTATTCCATAATACCTCCCTGGTGAATTAATGAGTCACCTAAATTGCCATATATATCAATCTGAGTGAACAATTTGGTTCTAACTCTTTAGAAAACTAGCTCAGAACTTAGGGTGTCAATGAACATCTTAAGTAAAACTTTGACTTTCAAACACTAGGATAGTCCTAAAGATAGAAAATTTAAAAAGTATCTGAGGTCGTGTGTGTGTGTGTGTGTGTGTGTGTGTGTGTGTGTGTGAGTGTGTGTGTATGTTGTGGAAAACTGACTGGCTGACTACTTCCCACATTTTTCTGCATTCTCTACCTCCCCTCATCCCTATGCTAGCAGTGATTGTTACTTTTGGAGCTTGTGGTATGAAAACCATCTATGAGGAAGTTATGGATGAGGTCATTACCTCCAGGAAATATCAAGTCACTAACTTATCTGAAACTTATAGCTCAAAGTTAATTTCATTGGCCACATTAGCAAATTAATGATTTTCTGCCAAAGTGTCTTAGAAAAACATGCATAGAGATATCAGAGATTGTCAGAGTTCTTTTACACAAAAGAAACCCTGAATTTTCCCCATTAGTAGCCTATAAGTATTGGTGATTATTGGCCAAATAGATCAATTCTGGAATAATATAGGAGGAGACCACACCAGGATGTGAATAGCAGGAGACAAGGATCATCAGAGAACATCTTAGAGGCTACATGCCACATAAAGTAGGTAGAAAGAAATTGGGCAAGTGGATTCTTCCCTCTTCTGGATCGGATACTACTTATAAGGCATTAACCAAGTCATTTATGCTCATCTATAAATTGGGGAGGTTGTACTAAATTCTAACCTGCTGTGGAAATGTCAATCTATCAATATTCACACATTCCTTTAAATTTTTTCAATACATATTCGTATCAGTGATGCCACACAGTGGACAATGTTAAGTGCAAAGGACCTGCCTGGTCACAAGCTGGCTAGAATCAAGTTTCCCAGAGTGGGGCTACCCCTAACTTGGAATTCCAACCCAATCATTTTTTTCCTGAAAGCCATGAGCATCCTCAGGACAGTCAGACTTTCCAGAGCTTAGATACCACCAATGTACTATAACCCACAAGGCTTTTCAAAGCTTTGACATTTCAAAGCCTGAGGAGGGGGTAGTGGTAGACAAATATAAGAGTGGTTTGTTCAACTATTTATCAGATTAGAGCTTGCTCTTCCTGTGTCCCAAACTTTCCTTCATCATAGGGAGACCAGTAACTCTCAGAAGTTTCTCCTTTAAAGACATATCTCAGGACACTATACAGCCCTCAATTATTATCTTGGATTTCCTCCCACCTCCTCATCTTATCACAAAACAGTGGAAAGACCAAATTCTTCTCTGCACACATAGCACCAGATGCCACCTCAGCTGCAATGATCCTTCAAACCATGGGCACTTGTGACTAGGCTCTGATCTAGCCCTTTAGTTCTGGGTAGCAAGGTGAACACGGCCACAATGTTATGAATCAGGTTTGTCCCGCATGCTAATTGCCAAGTACAAAACACTCCTGGCATGCACACTTTCCAGGACGAGTATGTTCACAAATAGAAAACTTCTGAAGTCTTTGCTCTGTGACTGGATGGAATAGGTCAGAGAGAATGCTTTTATGACGCTTCCTGACAAGTCCTCATGTGCCTGATCCTTCTTGTGGGCATAAAAGACACAAAGAAGCAGAAAAATGTACTTCAGTTTTTCCTCTCTTTAGGAAACTGAAGATTTCAAAATTCTTAAAATAAGAAACAACTGTAAAGTTTAAAACTATATAAAGCAATAACCATATCCCATCAAAGTATTCATGAATAAATTGGGAGCAAAGTTAATTCTTCCAAGTACAGCCCTCTATTTGTGTTGCCATCTACATTATTTGAAACCTTTTTAAAAACATACGAGGAGGGGGCTGAGGTGAAGAATTAAGCCTAATTTTAAGAGAATGACATTTAGGGCCAACACATGTAAAAGCATTCACGAGCCTTAAATCACAAAAAAATTAACTGCCCAATGCAATGTGTATGAAGTGGAGTAAATTTCAAGAAATTGTGGAAAGGCTGCCCTCTTCAGACACATTATTTTTTCTTAAATTGCTATAGGTTTTTCTATAGAAGTTTTCTCTATAGGGGAAAAGGGAATATAGGGTAAAATATTTAAGTCTGAGCTTTATTCTCATAAATAAATGTCAAACAAGGACATGAAAAAACATGTTATTGAGTACCTAGTTTGCCTGTCTGGACTTGCCTGGAATATATATCTTATAAGTATTCCACATGGCCCTTGAAGCATGTAAGCAAGCTTCAGAATCCTAAGCGGTAATTAATTAATGGAGCTGTCTGAGGCTGAAATGTTTACCTCGGCTGTCACGTATATAAGTGCATTCAGAATAACCACCTGAAGTCACAATAAATGGCTTTCATGTCATTAGAATTTTAATAACCGTGATGAAGTCTACTCTTATTTCACAAAAAAAAAAAAAGTCTTGTTTGGGGTTTTAGTCCTATAATTCTGAATACCCTGAAATGACAAATTAAGAAGAATCCTGTCATAATGGAAGGTATTATGCAGAGTTGGGACCTTGAGAAGGCACTAACTCTATTATCAGCAGTTTCCTAAGAATATACCACAGACAGGTACTAGCAAGAGGCAAGTGGAATATTTCATTTTAAACACAACTTGTTTCTCTACATTTCCTGATCTGGGCTTTCGAATCCCCCCACCCCCCACAACATTTACTTTTTCAATGACCAAATACAAAGTGTAAGTCTAATATAATGATATGGCTTTCAAGAACCACATGCAAAAACAAATTTCAATTCTTTACAGCCCATCCAAAACAAATTAGAACAAAAAAAATTTACCAGCAAATCATAAAATACTTCCATTGTATCATCTTCTGGGAGAAGGACAGGAAAAAATTTAGTTTGCAAGGTAGCCTCTTTTGTTTCATAACAATAAAAAGAGAGGGTACATAATATACTCAATTAAACAGAGGTCATTGGAGAGAGAATCTCTAAACATTGTTTTTGAGAAACAGTTGCTTATGAAAATCGAATTGGAGTCTGCAGGAAAATGGTGTGTGGGGCAATGATAACTACCAATTTACATAATATGTGACATATGCAATATACATGTACTTTTTTGCAGAGGGACGGAAATAACTTGTTCATAATTTGAGGTAGCCAGGCTGAAAGGAAGTGCGTGCCAGCATGCTTCTCCTCTGCTTTCTAATATTCAGTTTCATGTATAATTGATGGACTACCATTTTTATGATGGTTAAAAAAAGAGTAAATAAATTATGAGGATTTCAAATATCATCCATTTGCCAGGAAGACTTAGTTTTCCTTTGAATGGACATTAAACAATCGCCATTCCTGAAGGCATTTCTCGCATACCAGCAATGTGTTTGGCTTCTTACAATCCCAAATTACTCAGGTTCAAAACTAAGATTGGTAGACAACTAGACCTCAAATGTGATCCATGCTTTATATTTATGCAGAGCTGGAATTCATAGCATTTGGGCTGAAAAGCCAGAATAATAGCAAGTGCTAAACTCAGATTATTATACTTGTATGCAGGGGTAAAATGAGGAAACTCCAAACAGAACAGATGACACTTTCTACTCTAGAGCAAGACATTGAGGTAAAAAGAAGCATCATAACTTCGAGGTTTTCAAATATATGTCTATTTATTTACATAATTAAAATTCTATAAAATTCTATTTTGAACATGTATCCAACTATAGATGCTATATATACACATATATAAGCTTATAAACTTGCACAGTGCATATATATATAATAATATAAACATAGATAATATATATATTATAAATATGTGTTTACATGCATTACTTATATTTTTATATTATTTTATTTGTTATAAATGTATGATATTTACTAGTATAGATAATACATAAGTATATAACATATATATTACACTGTATAGCACATTATATATTACATATTTAGAATAAATTATACATCACATATTAAACATATCACACATTATATGCACATATATAATCATATAAACATATTGACATTATATAATATGCTATATAGTGATATTATATATACTATATATTATGTTGCTACAAAAATGTATATATACAAAACCATAGACATTGAACTTAATTTGAAATTTGAGAGATATTCAAGGGTACTCTTGACTGTAGACAATTTCTTTTTTTTTTTTTTAAGATTTTATTTATTCATGATAGACAGAGAGAGGGAGAGAGAGAGAGGGGCAGACACAGGCAGAGGGAGAAGTAGGCTCCATGCCGGGAGCCCGACATGGGACTCGATCCCGGGACTCCAGGATCGCGCCCTGGGCCAAAGGCAGGCGCTAAACCGCTGAGCCACCCAGGGATCCCTCTGTATGCAATTTCTAACTTCCACAAGGGCTTTGGAATGAGAACCCTTTCATAAGAGGAGACACCATTGTATCTATTCTCAACAGACCACTCCATAAGCCTTCTAGCTTCTGTAGACATAAACACATCTTTAATTCTGAGCTCAGGAGCTCCTCCTTACAACTTCAGATCAAAGCCAATTTGTTTTTTGAATTGGTATTGGCTATGTTGGCCTTGGTCTACTACAATTTTAAATAGAACCTACAGGGGCAGCCCGGGTGGCTCAGCATTTTAGCGCCGCCTTTTGGCCCAGGGCATGATCCTGAAGACCCTGGATCGAGTCCCATGTCGGGCTCCCTGAATGGAGCCTGCTTCTCCCTCTGCCTGTGTCTCTGCATCTCTGTGTGTGTGTGTCTCTCATAAATAAATGAAATCTTTAAAATAAATAAATAGATAGATATAACGAACGAACCTATGGTATAATCACTGCTTATATCACTGATTATTAGACTTCTATTGTAAGGTGCAGTGAAAGAAATATCAAAGTACCTGGGAGATTTGAAAAGAAGAGCTAGTGGCCAGTGTTGGGACAAGAGTGTTTGATGGGCCAGCACTGTAACCACTGGACCTCCCAGCCACTCCAGGTCTCCGTGCTTTGATTAGCAAATGTTCTGAAGCATTAGATTACCCTTAAGGCATCAGTACAATCATTGTAAAAGGCTCTTGAAATCCCTCCTTCCCTCACATGCACATTACATTCACACCATTTTCCCCTCATAGACAAACCATTACCAGCCACTGTTACCATGGCACAGACACACACCAGGGAAAATCCCCACACACAAAAGGGTCGTTTTTGTGATTAACTGGTAGAATCAAAAGGAGAAAAAATAATAGAGCCGGAACTCAAACCATGCATAGCCATTTGTCCCACATGCACAAAATATTCATAAAAACAAACAGAGCATGGAGCCAATATGGCAAATTTCAGACATGAGCATGTTTTTATAAATAATCACTCATAAAATTGTGGGAGAAAAGCACAAGATATCCAGTGTGTCCTTCTCCAGTGCTTTGCTGTATATCACGGCTTCATTAGTGACAGAGGCTATACTTTCTCGAGGAAAACCTCAAAGCTTTGCCACAAACAGGGAGGCACATGAGCCACAGTTGTGCACAGGAAGGTACACTTTCGTTCTGGTGGCACACACAGCTCCTCTAATCACTGAGGCAAAACTACTCCAACCTGGATATAAAGAAAAAGACCTACAGCTACACTGTGCAAGGAAACAGCCAGGAGATTGTCTGAAAGACCTAGCACCTGTCTTTCAGCCTGCTGCTCCAGGATTTCTTACCACAGTGCTAAGTTCAAGGACCATCCAGGATGTTAGACTCAGAATACTGGAGCTCGAAATAGCTGCAGTGGGTGTCTTTGGCTTTGCTTGCCCAGTTCCCACACACCCTTTCTTTTGCAACAACAGGGGATTCCTTTGAGAAACTCCTCTACCCCCACTAAGCTCAGCAGTTCAGGTGCATTGTCCTCTGGGTGACCCAAGCCTGCCAGACAGTTTCTTCATCAAGAATTTGGATCTTGGGTGGAAGGGCCCAAGGGCAACTGGAGGTGATTCATCTCAATGGAGGTGCCCTGAGGAGACCCACTTATTAGATTCTAAAACTGTCCTAGTTCCCTGAAGCTACCCTCATTGTTGCCTTTCCCAAGCACTGAAGGCTCATTTTTTTTTAATTTAATTCTATGTTCTACCCCATATCCTCCCAATAAATTCCACTTTGCTTAAGTTAGCCAGGGTTAGTTTCTGTTGGCTTGAAACCAAAGTACCATAACTGACACAGACTCTTACCAATTACCTTGTTTCCAATTTCTTTTCCACTCTTCACTGCACACTATTTACCAAGTTCTGCTCATCATATGGTTATTCTCTCTCTCTCTCTCTCTCTCTCTCTCTCTCTATATATATATATATATATATACACACACACACACACACATTATAATATGTGTTATTTTATATTCTATGATATTACACTCTGTTATACTACACCATATTTTTTCATCCTTAAAACACCCTCATCCTAGGGGCATCTGAGTGGCTCAGTGGTTGAGCATCTGCCTTTGGTTCAGGTCATGATCCTGGGGTCCTGGGATTGAGTCCCTTATCAGGCTCCCCACAGGGAGCCTGCTTCTCCCTCTGCCTATATCTCTGCCTCTCTGTGTGTGTGTCTCTCATGAATAAATAAATAAAATCTTTTTTAAAAACACTCTAATGATATACCTATATTATTGCAAAAGTACTGGAAATGAAGAGGTAATTTAAGTTCAAGCCTTTGGTAAACAATAGATTCCTGGTCTCCAGGCCCAGAGGACTCATTCAGTGGGTCTAACAGAGGGCCCTGAGAGATCACTTTTCTAACAAGTTTCCAGATGAGGATGTTGCTTGTCCAGGACCACATTTTGAGTAGCACTATATTAAGTCCAAGCGCCTCGAACTCTTACATGCTTACAAATGCCCTGAGGAATAGTTTGTGCCTTACCAGGTCTGAGGTAGGGCCCGAAACTACATTTCTAACAATCCCCAGGAGATGAAAATGCCACTAGACCACACAAAGTAGCAAGGATTACATGACTGACCCAGATCACACAAGAAATAAGTGCTGAAGCCTCAACTTGGTCTCAGGTTTGCCTTCTCTTATTCACTCCATTGCCTCCCCTAAAAAAAACCTGGTCTTTACAGATGGGAAACCCACAACTCTGAAAGGTCATACAATTTGACCAGATCTCACAGCTGGTTAGTTGTATATTTAACAGGACACAGCCCCCATCTTTGGTCACCAGCCCAGGCTGCTTCCTTCTGTTGTGCTCAAGAGTTTACAAAGTATTGTAGCTTCACTTTCATCCTGCATTAAACCCTGACATAGACATCAAGAAATGGGCAAGGCCAGCCCTCGCTCATATTTCACTGATGGAGCACCCAAGTGGGGTTCAGACTGCAAAAACCATTTGTTGATGACCACAGTGCCAGAAGGTGCCAAAGCTTGACCTGACATAAAGCAATTCTAATGCCAAGTACATGCCCCCAACCCCTGAGAGAGCCTCCTCCCAGAGAAGGAAAGACACATCCTTACTGGGAAGATGGGAAGACCCCAGACAGATAGCAAATTATGGGAATCCAAGGCCCTGGAGACTGGGTGTCAAAAGTAGAGGTCAACTAGCCCCATCTGGCTGGCAGAAGCATTTTCTCTGGCCTTCACAATGTCCATTTTTTTGTGGGTGGGTCAGCTGCCTATTTTTAAATACTGAGAAATTTTACATTATAATCCAGAAAGAAAACTTTTACGATCTGGCAACACAGAGTCCAGATGCTCACACCTTACAAAAATCAGCTCTTGATGGGAGGGGAGGAAGGTGGGGGTAGGGTGGTCATTACTGTGGCCACATTATCAGTGACATGGATTCACATGATAGAAGACAGACCACTGGCCCCTGGCTCTTCAGCTCATTGCACTCCCCAGGCAGCCTATAGAAAGGAATCCCTGCCATTTGAGCTCCAATGGCTGTAAACAAGAGATCCACAAGACTATGGTACTATAATGTCAACATTTCCCTGGTATACTGGATAAGAAGGTGCAGGCCTGAGCCATGTTGTTTGACAAGAAAGTATCTATCAAAGTACTGGAGAAGAAAAATCCAGATTATGTGCCCTTGCCTCTATGGTTACAGGAAGGCAGTAGCCTCTTGCTTCTGAATGAAAGCTGAGCTCAGAGATGCCCCCTTTTCTCTCATAAAGTATAAGTTCCTAATACTATTTGAATTGCCATAGCTCCGTACTCATCCTAAAGTTCTAGTACTTTGGTGATTGTTTGCTGGCTTCTAGTAACTCTGCCTCCATAAAGAAAAATGAATAAAAGAAAGAAAGAAAAAAAAATTCATTTTCTCTACCCTGCTGGATTAGCGGTCCCTGTTGCACACAGCCAAGTATGTTCCTGAACGAGGCCAAGGATCCAGCTGGCAAAATCCTACTTTAGCATAATTTTAAATCGCCGAGTCAACATAATGCCACTCTTCTGTTTAAATTACTGAACAATTAGAACTATGTGGGGTGTAATTCCAGGCCGAGTCCAGCCCTGTATGCAGCTCTTTCTTGTTGTCATTGTTAAATGGCAATACTAAAGCATATCCAGGAGTGGACTGAGGGTAGAGTTTCAGGGCAACAAAATTTATGCAAGGAATTTAAACACTGACACCCTCGTTGTTTAAGATTTGCCCAGAATTCACCACATCATTAAGACCATAGTCATTCATAAATAAATAAATAAATAAATACACACACACAAATAAAAATGTGTATGTGTGTATATATACGTTGATATGTGTGTGTGTGTATATGTGTGTGTCACATATATACATATGTGGGAGGGGGGTTGAGAGCCTTAAGAGCAAACAGCCCTATCCCCTGGTGTTTTGCTGTCTCCTTGCAGCCTGAAGGTAGAAATAATGAGCCTGCAGAAGGGAGTGACAGATTTTATCTCGGAGACACTGACCCGAATGACTCCATTAGCATTGTTCCAAATGAAAAGTCACCCTCCCTCTATGGGGATTGGAGGGGCTGCTGGGGAGCTAGGAGGCAGGGAGATGTTCAAATTCCATTTGGAACTAGATCCTTCCCCAGAACCAAGGACATGTTGTGCCCTCGCCCCCACATTCCACAGAAGCCAAGCCCTGTCTATTTCTGTGTTACTTGCCTGCAACAGAATGAAAGCCTCTCAAATCAAGGAGTACTACCTATGCCCTCTCTGCTCTAACTGGCATCCATCACCCCTTTCAGCCCACACCAAGGGGGTCCAGGTACCGTGACCTGATGGATGCCCTGCAGTCCAGCCTTGTGGTTCATCATTCACCCGTTCATCTTCCAGGATCCTGTTCTTATGGAAGACCAAGCCACTTGCCCTCCCTAGGGTTCTGGCTTTTCAGAGAAAACCATCCTTTTCCAGTTTTCAACCAGGAAAAGAGAGGGAGATAGAGCAGGGAGGGAAGGTCAGAGGGGGTTATATACACACAGAGGGTCACTAAAGACTGCAGGCAAAAGTATCTCACCCCACAACATAAAGGCCCTCTCTAACTCTGAGAGGAGTTCATTAGACTCTGACCTTTCGTGTGCCAGATATTTTTTTAATCCAGAAACACTACTCACAGACAAGTTTGGGGTCTAATGTGATTCCAAATTTTACTCCTTCCTTGCTGTGGGACCTTGTACAGGTTTAAGTAAATTTGTTTAAATGCCTCTGAGGGGCTTAGTTTCTTCATCAGCAAAATGAAGACATAAGCTTCTATTTTGCAGAATCATCTTATAAAACTAAATGCAAAGGAAGCAATTGTGCACCTAGACGAGTGCCCAGTGCACAGAAGAAATTCAATAAAGGTGGCTTAATTATAATAATAAGAATAATATTTGAATAAACCCTATAAACACAAAGTCAAGAATTCCACATGCAGAGGTAGCCTCTACCATGTAAAGCTTGCAGATGAGGTTCCTCCCTGCCTTCTACCCATATCGCCAACTGAAAGCTTTCTCAAGCTATGTTCCTCCCCAAAGGACTGCTTTGGGAAGCCCACATCGCTAGACTAGGCTTTGGTCATGACTTTAACAAGAGCTTAAGAATCCTGAGTGACAGCTCTGTGGCAGGCTTAGCCAGAAGGAACATTTCAGATAGCTCCCCAAGATAGCCCCTCACTCTGGGGAGTCTCAGTGTGTTAGAACATGCTGGAAACTGCAGAGTAAATATAGTATCTTTTCCAGGAGCATCATTCTTACTGAATGGTAAGGCATTTAAAATGTCATTTTTAAAATTACAACAAATGAGGATATAAATGGAGTAAAAGTGGGGAACAAGATTTTTAACTTAAAATATAAAACTTCAAGAGAAATTCAATCCCACAGGAACCTATTTCAGGCTCTTGGGGGCTAAGAGGTAGGCAGTTTCTCTCTGTTGCCTTTAGGGTTGCTGGGAAACATTCACCAGGTCCCCATTCACCCTCAAGACAACAGGTGAGATGGGTGTTATTATTGCCCTTTCATTGGCAAAAAATCAGGCACAATTCATCTGCAGAAAACAGATCAGTGGTTTCCCAAGGCCAGGATCAGAGGAACTGACCACAAAGGGACATGATTTGGAGAGTTACAAATATTCAACATCTTGCTAATAGTGGTGGTCACCTGGCTACACACATTCATAAAAGAAAACCTGAATTGTATACCTAAAATAGGTGTAGTTTATTATATATAAGTATAGCAAAATAAAATTGATTTTTTTTAAGGCTTCAGTTTTTAATTAAGAGTTGAAAGCGTCTGTTGACTGTGCATCCAATTATAGGGGGCTAAAATTCAACTCAATTAGAAAACGAACAAACGTTGTGGGATGAGATGGATAGAGCTAAAAGTAGAGAGTGTGGGGAGGAGGAGTGACCAGGGCTGAGCCATTAGTCATGATTTACATACACAGAGAGAGTGCAGAGGGCTTTCCTGTGAAGGGAAGAAAAAAGCAGAAAGAGGCAAGAAGATGATCAAGAGGCAGAAAGAGGGGTGAGGCCCTGGCCAGGTGCACAGACTCTCCAGGGGAAAGGGGGAAGAGGGTGGCGGGATAGACTGAGGTTCCATGCAAGGAACCTGACATGCTGAAGAGCTTCAGGACAGGAGAGATGAGGTATCTGAATACAGAGACACTTCCAGACATTGCCTCTGTTTTCCTGGACCAACCAGATGGGATCCTCTAAATTTCACCACCCTGCAGGCTGGCATCTAGGTCCCCCCTCAATGCTTCAAAACTCTGGTAGGGAACTCTAAACTCTAAATATGCAAGTTGTCCCTCTGCCTTTGGCTCCATGGGCCATACTCCCTACTTCTCTCTACAGAGCTATTCTAGTGCCAAGTGCATCTTCGCCAGGAGGTTCCATACTTTAAAAGCTGGACTTATTTTTAGCTCCTGACAAATCCTCAAGGTTTTTCAATCCAAAACAGAAAGATGAGTGACTAGGCTTCTTTTTGGCTGGGGGTGTGGGGAGGGGGTGGGAAAGATAAAAGAGAACCAAACTGAAGTTTGTTGCAATGTCGCTTTTCATTTTTCAATGTTAATTTGGAAATTTGCTTCAACTTGCTGTGAACCTTTCCACAGAAATATACTGCACCGAATACTGAAGTGTTTTAAAAATACTGGCGCACTCTGGTAACCGTCTGTCACTCTTTGCGGCACATAGCAATTTAAAATTATTGGAGCTCTTAAATTAAGTGCTTAAATTTGAAGGTGATCACCACTTTGAGCATGTGGATTGCACAGCTATCTCAACTATAACAGTGCTTCAATTTTCTTTAAGCAGGTCATTTTGGGGAGCGATAAGGGAGTCTGATTGCCCAGCATGCATTGATTTAAAACTACTGGAGTCGTCAATTCATTTCTACAAGCACTTCTGTTTGGGTGCAATCTTGCTCTGACGGCTAAATTGGGCCAAATTGGTCTATACTGCACATGCCCAAAACACTAATGTATTTTGGTAATCTGCCTTTTTAAGGGCAAAATTAACAATCATTTCTGGCTAAGCCAGAAACAGCACACGAGCAAATATAGTTGCCTTTTGAAAATACAAGGTCATCTAGGTGGGATTTTTCTGTGTGTCTAATGTCAAAGAGATCTAAAGGGAATGTATGAATTGGTTTTTCAGAGACATTTGGCCAACATACTGTATTCAATTTTCTCAAAAATAATATGAGTTTTATCAGAATGTAATGCCTGTCGGAGATTCTGTGTCCTTCCTAGAAGCCACAAGTTAACATTTTATCGCCTCTGAAATACGGAGAGATCACGAGGTTTTGCAACCTGATTGTACACAGGGAATAAAAAAGCTTTTCTCAAACTAAATATACCCTTCTCAAGTTATAAGAAAAAAAACAAAGTGTTAAATGGGCAAATAGCATATGGACAGAACGTCTCCTACAACAGATCTGAAGGTAACCCATTGTCAAGCATTCCAACAACAACAAAAGGTTTTCCTCTTAAAAATCTGTGAGGAAATGCTGACTCAGATACAACAAAAATAGCATTGACAGCTGACGTTTGTTGAATGTCAGGTAATCCTCACAGGAACCCCAGAAGGTAACTATTGCAGGCTCCCCACTTCTTTTCACTATCTTATGGAACTTGTCTTTTCATGTATAAGGAACAGATTCCTAGATCTCCAAAGAATATTTTTAGGGGATGTTAAAGTAAGAAAGCACACATACACTTATATTCTCAAAGTGTTTCTATATGGTGGCTCTAATGAGGTATGACATACATACCATAAAGTTTAGCCACTGGGAGTAAACAATGCAAATGACATTTAGGAAATGTATACAGTATACAACTACCTCCACAATCCCGTGTTAGAACATTTCCATCACCCCCAAAATTTCCCTGGTGTCTACGGTCAATCCCCACTTACCCACCCCCCAGGCCAAGGTCCAAACCACCTCTGATCTAGAGATTTCATATATGTAGGATCATACAGTATGTAGCCTTCAGTATGTGCCCGCCTTCTTTCATGTAGCACAATGTTTGGGAGGCCTATTTTGTAGCATGTGTCAGTTCTTTGTTATTGCTGAGTGCTATTCCATCATATAGTTAAACCACAGGTGATGAACGTTTGGGTTGTCTCCATTTGAGTGTGGTTATGAATGGCACTGCAATGACGAGCTGTGCATGTGTCTTCATGGTGACATAAATTATCAACTGTCTTCATGGGTAGAAACCTAGTAGAGGGACTCCTGGGTGGCTCAGTGGTTGAATGCCTGCCTTTGGCTCAGGGTGTGACCTCGGAGCCGTGGGATCGAGTCCTGCATCAGGCTTCCTGCATGGAGCCTGCTTCTCCCTCTGCCTGTGCCTCTCTCTCTGTCTCTCATGAATAAATAAATAAAATCTTAAAAAAAAAGAAACCTAGTAGAACTGGGGATAAGTTTATGTTTAACTCTATAAGAAACCACCAGGCTCTTTTCCCAAGGGGTTATGTCATTTTACATACCTGTCTTTCCACCAGCAGTGAACAGATTCCCATTTTCCTGAGAGGAGCGGCAGATAAAGCAGAATCAGGTACTTAGCCCAATGTTACACAACGAATAACAGCAAAGCAGGGGGTGTGAAACTAAGATTCCCAACTCTGTGTCCAATCTCCTTAATTTCACAAAGTTGTGTAGGTTATTTGAGGTTAAACAAATTTCCCTGTTGTAGGACTTAAAAGGATTTAGTGCCCAAATAATTATAAGGAACTTCCAAGAGAAGTCAATAGCATCCAGTGCTTCCACCATATGTTTGGCCCACGGGACCCTTTCCTATCTTAGTCCATGTTTTCTGTTGAATTCTCAAAAAGCAGAGCCTGATAAGGGACCTGGATGCATGCAGTTTATCAAAGAAACATAGCAGAATGAGGGCAGGATAGAAAAGAGCAAAGGGGCCATGTAAGGATGGAGTTTCAGAGAGAGTCCAGCTTTTGCCTGACTGGAGATGAAGAAAAGCTCTGAGACATAATTACAAAGCAATTACATTGCCAGCATTTTGCTGCCAAAGTCAACCAGTCATTGGCCATCAGCTATCCCTTCTTGGTGCAGAGGTAAGGGGGGCTATGACCTTCTTTCCTTGCTACTCCAAATGGTGGAGGGCAACGTTCAAAGAAGGTGGTTGCTGGGAGCTGTTTGCAATCAACTCATGAGTGCTGTCATGGAAATGGTCTGAGAGGGGCACCCATGGCATCCATGACAGTGAACTTCCTTCCCTCTCATACAAGCTAACACATCAAACTTCCTCACCCCTGTGCCTTAGTACCTGCTGTTCTAGCCTGAAAATATTACCTCATCTCGACCATAAACATATTGGCTTCTTCTCACCTCTTAGGGTCTTAGCTCAAATATGAATTAAAAAAAAAAAAAACAGAGAAAAAGATGGCAGTCCTAGTAATGGTCATCAAAACTGGCCGTCAATGTTCTGCATGACTGAAGGGCTCTCTGAACTCACAAACCCCTGTTATCAAATGACTGGGAAAAAACAAAGCATACCAGATAAAAGTCACTTCCTTCCACTTTGAGACACTTCTTTCAGTATCACAGGTCTGCTGGAAAAATGTATCATCCAGAACAGAATAGACTGTGCTGCAGTAACAATAAACCCCAAATCTCACTTTCCCAAAATCATTCCTTGCTTTTCCTACATAGCCATTGTGGATCACCAGAGGAGGAGTGGGATAGAGGCACTTTTCTCTCAAAGTCACTCCCTCAGTGGCCCAGCTGAGTGATCAGCTATTGATCTCAAGGTTGCTCATCAGTAACTGCCAAATCAGAGTGAGAATGTTCCAGAGGCTCTAGCATCAGCAATCAAATGCTCCAGCCCACATGCAGACGAATGAAACTAGACCACTCTCTTACACCATACACAAAGATAAACTCAAAATGGTTGAAAGATCTAAATGTGAGACAAGAATCCATCAAAATCCTAGAGGAGAACAGAGGCAACAACCTTTCTGAATTTGGCCACAGTAACTTCTTGCAAGATACATCTATAAGGGCAAAGGAAACAAAAGAAAAAATGAACTATTGGGACTTAATCAGGATAAAAAGCTTCTGCACAGCAAAAGAAAGTCAAGAAAACTAAAAGTCAACCTACAGAATGGGAGAAGATATTTGCAAATGACATATAAGATAAAGGGCTAGTAACCAAGATCTATAAAGAATTTATCAAACTCAACACTCAAGAAACAAAAAATCCAATCATGAAATGGGCAGAAGACATGAACAGAAATTTCACTGAAGAAGATATACACATGGCCAACAAGCACATGAGAAAATGCCCTGCATCACTTGCCATCAGGGAAATTACAAACCAAAACCACAATGAGATACCACCTCACACCAGTGAAAATGGTGAAAATTGACAAGACAGGAAACAACAAATGTTGGAGAGGATGTAGAGAAAGGGGAACTTTCTTGTACTGTTGGTGGGAATGTGAACTGGTGCAGCCACTCTGGAAAACTGTGTAGAAGTTCCTCAGAGTTAAAAATAGAGCTACCCTATACCCAGCAATTGCACTGTTGGGGATTTACCCCAAAGATACAGATGTAGTAAAACACTGGGACACCTGCACCCCAAGGTTCATAGCAGCAATATCCACAATAGCCAAACTGTGTATGGAGCCACAATGTCCTTCGACACATGAATGCATAAAGAAGATGTGGTCTATATATACAATGGAATATTACTCAGCCATTAGAAAAGATGAATACCCACCATTTGCTTCAACACGGAGGGAACTGGAGGGTATTAAGCTGAATGAAATAAGTCAATCAGAGAAGAACAATCATCATATGGTTTCAATCATACGTGGAATATAAGAAATAGTGAAAGGGATTATAGGGGAAAGGAGGGGAACTGAGTGGGAAAAATTAGAGAGGGAGACAAACCATGAGAGACTCCTAACTATGGGAAACGAACAAAGGGTTACAGAAGGGGAGGGGGGGCGGAGGGTTGGGGTAATGGGTGATGGGCACTGACGAGGGCACTTGATGGGATGAGCACTGGGTGTTATACTATATGTTGGCAAATCAAACTTCAATAAAAACAAATGAAAAATAAATAAATAAATGCTCCACCCCAGCAGTAGCACCTGTCACTTCCATTCACAGCTCGCTGATTAGAACTGCTTATAGGCCTGGACTTGCCAAGGGTCTAAGAAGTGCTGTCCCATGTGCTCAGCAGAGGAGAGACTTGGCTGTGGAAGAACTTCTGTCCTTCCTTTCAGGCCTGACTTCATCTGATCCACAGATAGTGTGGCTCTGGTCACTGTTCTCAGTAAATGAAATCACTCCCTTTCTGGAGGCCTCTTGTGTTAAACTAGTTTTGGAAAGGGCAGAACTTCTAATGGCATAAAGATAGCAATTAAAGAGGGTATAGCAGTGGTTAATGAGCTAGCAAGCTTTTCCAAGAGAACTCTGAAGAACTGTTAAATACCAAGTCATCAGCCATGTAAGCCTGCAGTACTTTCAAATGTACGGACCTTTTCTACTTTCACTTTGAGGAAGAGAAAGTTGGCTTGTGTCTACTTCTAAGGTAAATGAAGGTCAGGAAGGCCATAAAACTTATTTTAAGACTGAGCCAGGACAGTGATCTGACAAGGTTGTAGAATACAAAACCTTAATTAAGTTCCCAAGAGAAAGAATCTCACTATTTGCTTATATTATTCTCTGTATGAAGAAAGTCTTTCAAAATTTTGTATCACAAAAATTCTTTGCAATTAACTTAAAATAAGTCATCGTTTTCAAGGTACTTAGATTTATGATGCAAAGGTAGCTTTTAACTTAATTGTTATTTCTTTCCCCAGGACCTTCCACACACACAACAGCCAATTAGGAGAGCCTTCTTTTGCTATTCAGCATGTTTGTAGCTGCTGAAGTGTACTTTAGATCCTTGCTTATGAGATTAGCTAAATTTAGGATCCTTCTCCACTTGCCTGTGAGTTGTCTAGAATGACAAAAAGTTCTGAATAAGGTGGAGGGGAGGGATGTAAGAGATCACAATCTATGTCTATTGACATAGTATTGAAGTAATGTAAGCATAAGCCATCCACATGAGGCATGCAAAATTGTCCTCCAGGTTTAAATTAAGAGGGATCACAGAAATTGACAATTTGTTTCCATGGATATAGAAGGAATTTAAGAACCGTGATGGAAAAAAAAAAAAAAAAGAACCGTGATGATCCACTCAAAAGTCAAACCTCAGAGTATCTAATTTTGCTTATGTTTTGCACTTGTACTTGCTCTCCAGTGAGAGTAACCAAATATTTAAAGTAGGAGCACTACCCTCAGTAACTTGGTAGTCTCTGATCACTTCTTGTCAGTTCTTCAGCTATGCACACCTAACCTGACGGTAATACAGAAGAAATGTTACATACTTAGGCTGAAGAAGAATACCATGATCTCTTCTCTTTTTCCTATCCTGTGTAGTGCCATTTGTTCAACTCACTTACAGCAATGGACAGAGAAGTGGGAATGCCTTTAATGATATGCTGTTTGACTAATGTGCCTTCCTCTCAGTCCCTCTACTGTGGCCTCCTAGCTTTTCCTCAAATATGCCACATCCATCTAGGCCTGCATCACATCATGAAGGTGTTTGGCTCCTGAGAAATTAGAACATCTGTGAACAAGGGATCCCTGGGTGGCGCAGCGGTTTAGCGCCTGCCTTTGGCCCAGGGCACGATCCTGGAGACCCGGGATCGAATCCCACATCAGGCTCCCTGCATGGAGCCTGCTTCTCCCTCTGCCTATGTCTCTGCCTCTCTCTCTCTCTCTCTCTGTGATGACTATCATAAATAAATAAATTAAAAAAAAAAAAAAAGAACATCTGGGAACAATAAGCCCACCAAGCCACTGAGGCGGGTGAGGCTGAAGTAGAGTAGCAGATACTGGGGCATGTATGCTCTAGTTTGTCACAGTGCCAGTGGTGGGCTGCTGGAAATCTTTTAACAACCAGCTCTTGGGAGGGAGGGAGCCCTAACTGGTAGTGTTTGCCAGTTTTGATGGTATAAATACTCCTGCCATTGTTGATTGCAAGCTACCACTGGAGCATCATCCATCTTACACACTTCCTGAAAAGTTAACAATTGGCTCTCATGGGCTGGTACAAGCTGGTTCCAGCATACCACCACACAATGGTCAACACTCTATACCCAAATTATGTAAGTACACGAATTAAACCCATATACTTGTTTCACATGCTACTTTATCCTCTCTGGGCTTTTTAGGCATCCAAATTAGCCACTACTGGAGTAGATGACCCTAGATCTTTCCAACTACAACAGGAAATGATTCCATGGTTTACAGGGAGACTTCTCTGAGAACATTTTCTACATTAATAACAGGACAGTCTGATATTGCTGCACTATTTTTAGATCTAGAAAGGGCTGCCAGAAGATTGAAAATCTTATCTAGATTCAGATTTGACTCTACAATCTTCACCATCTCATCGTTGTATTATTGTAACAGCTTCTTGGATGGTCTCTCCCACTCCAGCCCTTTCTGCAGCTAGGCAGCTATGGGAATAATTGTCCTCCATCAGCTGTGAGAATGAAGCCCTCCATCACCATTTTCATCATGTCATTTCCTTACCAGGCAAGCCTCGGAAGCTTCCTGTGGCTTGTCATATCTAATCCAAACCCTTCAGTTTGGCATTCAAACCTGTCTGCCCATAAGCAATAGTAATAATCCTAGGTATTGTGGCCTCTCACAACACCAGAGGTCTTTGAAATCCCTATGGACCCTCCACGTTGCATCTCAATTTCCTCATTCACAGAAGACAGCAATAACTCTAATTCCCATCTTTCATCAGACTTGCTAGAATACAGAGTATCTAGTAAGCATGTTGTCTGCATACTAAGTCTCAGGGACTTCCAATGTTCTTTTAACACATGCATGTCCTTGATAATCACAAACCCCTGTAAGGACAGATAACACAGAAAAAAATAAACATTTCATTTTAACACTTTGTAGGCCACCAGCAAAACAAATTTTCAAACACCCTGACATTTTCAGAAAGCACAGAGTTTCTCTCTTCCCTGCTTCCACTTGTAGTTCTTGGTATCTTTAATCAGGGTTGATTCTGAAAACCATCTCCCTAGCAAAAAGAATGACAGTCAGAGAATGTCTTGCAAGTGGGGTCCTTTTATGTGTCCTACTTCTCTTGTATCAGGAACTGGAACAAATTCCTTCCATATCATACGCCATGGGTTGAGAAACAGATTCTATTGAGGAAAGAGACACATAGACAGGATATAGAAGATGGTGCTGAGGTCCCAACCTATTGATCCTCTTAGAACACCTGACTTCGCCTATGGCTGTGCTAGACAGTTTCCAGCACATTGAGAGCTTCTCACCTCAAGCCCCTGCCATCTCTCTTCAACTCTGCCTAAGGGGTTTCTCCCAGCACCACCTGAGCTTGCAACTGAGAAATGCAGGGGAATTAACATCCTCCCGGACAGTCCCTACCAATTGTGGGATGGGAGTGAATGGATAAACTCCCAATTCTCCATTCTTCAGAAGGACACTGATGGGCATTCTATATTGTTCCTCAAAAGGTCCCAGAGTCATTGAATCTCATTTTTCCACAGCAGTAACCTATTATTTAACCTATGTTTTATTACTTTCCTCTGTTTTCACCTGTTTCCTTGTTCTCCCCAATAAACTACCTTAACCCATATTTCAGGCTCTGCTTTTGGACAAAACAGAACAAAGGCATAGGGTCAGTGAAGGAAGAGAAGGTATAATCCCCACCCTCCCACTCTCACTATGGATCCTGAACCATCACATGGTCAGGCAGCAATGGTTATTTGTTCCACTGGGGAATTCCCACCCATGTTCCTTATAGATCCTTATAGATCAGTAGTTCTCAACTAGAGGTAATTTTGAGCCCTTAGAGATATTTGGTTCTATCTGGAAACATTTTCAAATGTCCCAACTGGGAATGAGAGTTGCTACTAGCATCCAATGCATTAAGGTCAGAGTACAGCTAAACATCATACAATGCACAGGACAGCCCTCTTCAACAAAGAATTACCTGGGCCCAAACATCAGTAATGTCAAGGTTGAGAAATGTTGTCATAGAACAAGCATGAGAACAACTCTGTGGAGGATGATCAGACCACTCTAGTACCAGTTAGTCTCAAATTGGATGTCAGCTATTTACCAGAGTTATCTCAGCACCATCTGCCCAGCACCTGGAGGCTCTGGGCCCATGGAACATGCAGTCTCCCTGGGAGGAGAAGAAGCCACAGTCCTGTGAGAAGCTGAGGTTGGGGTGAGCCCCTCTTGCTAGGACCAGATAGACCCTAGCTCCAGCTGTTAGTCCAGGTAACTCATAGTAAGTCTTTCAGGTCACTCTTCAATCTTGCACACAGAAAAGATATATACCCTGGCGCTCTTATTCTTCTCCCTAAGGAAAATATTCTTAAGACCATTCTCTAGGCCTATAAACAATTGTAATAATGTAAAAGAAAGACGTATGAAAATGAAAAAGAAAAAAATCCTCCCTTTACAAACTGTCTAATGTGTGAATCAATCATAACCAGAGAGGAAGTCACCCTCCCCTGCCACTGCTCTGTATCCCCACACACCCAACAAACTACAGGGTGAGAAATAAAACCAGATGCTGAGGTTAGCCTATTGCCACCTGGGCTGATTCAAAATGAGTAGAAATGGCTGAGAATCCTCTGAACACAAAGAACATTTTCCATAAAGATTCTAACCCTCAAAGATGCCACTGTGAGTTTCACCAGAAACAAAGAGTAACAACCATGATGGGTAAAAAAAAAAAAAAAAAAAATCACTGGGGCCCCAAGTGGTGGTGGTGGGGGCGCATCTGACAGGACAACCATCCCAAGTGAGTCACGTGCCCTGAGGGATTGAACATATAGCCGCTGCTCGGCTCCTTCTTGGGGACACTTTCAGCCCACACTGCACCTGGAAGGGCACCGCTCAGGAATTCTACGAAAAGATTCCAGGCAAACTGTCACTGCCAAGTAGGCATCTGCCTACCTGCATGGCTCCCTTGGCTGCCTGAGTTCATAAGCTCCACTCCCAAAGGTGGCTTCCCGCCAAAGCTGGGAGCTGGCTACCCAATCCTAACTCGATCTCAGTCTCCCATTAAAGCCCCATGTGCTCGGGAGCAGCTTTGCAAATCGCTAATGGTTTCTTTTTTCGGGAAAAGAGAGAGGCAGGCCAGTGTAGCAGCCAGCTGACTGACAGAAATCCACAAAGCTGGCAGCCGGCCCGGCCCAGAAGACAAAAGGGTCTTTGGTTCACCTGTCAAGACTGTGCTCCTTCCTCAGGTCTCTTCCCGTGGAGCTTATCTGATTCCTCCAGCCAGGTGTGATGGAGCAGAGAGTGCTGACATCATCACGGGGTGAGGGGGTGAGCGGCTGGCTGGGTCGGAAGCCGCCAGGGAAAGCTGGCATAAGACGCTGCTCTCAGCAGAGGCTGCGGCAGCCTGCGTGCGAGACTTGGATCTCTCCTCCAAGCGGGTAGCTCTGAGGAAGAGGGAGGAGCTGGGGGCCAGGGCCGGTCCCCGGGAGGGTGAGGGAGGGAGTTCTCCCTACTTGCCTCTCGCCCTGGCTTCTTCCTTCTGTCAGGCCCTTCCCAGAAGTAAAGGACCCTTTCAAAGCTATGGAGAAACATTTAGCCGGACTTAAGTGAATGGGGCAGAGCCTTTCGTTGTTACTATTATTTGGTGATTCTCTTTGCTGTTTTGACCACCAAATATGCTATTCAGATTTTCTTAGAGCAATGGTGCTCTCAAAGTGTAGCCCCCTGGGCAGGCATCACCAGGGAATGAATTTCCAGACGTGAATTCCTCCCCACTGACTCCCAACCCTCTTAAGTCAAGAACTCCGGAGGGGGGAGGGGAGCACCCAGCAATTGGGTTTTACAAGCTCTCCAGGTGATTCTGCTGCACTCTAAGGTATGCAATCCACTGTTGAGAGGAGCCGAGTTCACTAGGGCCAGGCTTCCCAGGCAATTGCAGCTCCCAGAGAGTTCACACTCCTCAAATGCACACCTTCTATTTAGCCTTGCTCCCTGACGTCGCCTTGGCATTACCACCCCTCTCCCCAAAATATTATTTACTGACTTCAAGCTTTTCAAAATTTGCAATTTAAAGTTCTCCTCTGAGTGTGAATGTTATATTAGCATAGATTTCTCATAGAATGCAAATGTCGCTAGTCAAATGCATTTCAAAGCCAAAAACCCCTTGTACCTGTCATCCCGTTAGTGAATTTATTTTTCCCTAATACAAGCAATCCTATATGAACCTCATCAGCATTTTTTAAACAAAATGGTTACTTGTTTGAAAATGATTGTATGGAGGGGAGGGGAGGTGGAAGAGGAAAGAATATATGTGTATGTGTGTGTGTGTGTGTGTGTGTGTTTGTGTGTGTGTGTATATACACACACATCCCCTCATGGGCCTCCCCTGTGACAATTTCCCCAACCCCCCCAGCCAGAATAAATTCTTCCCAATCTAGCTCCTACAGCATGGGCGAAGATGAAATAAAATGTTATTACTCAATGTTGGCAATAATATGATGAGAGAAACACTTCTCAGGGATGTAAATTAGAGTAAGTTTTCAGGAAAGCCACTGGGCAATAGAACCCATGACCCAGTAAATCTTCTTGTTAGAATCTAACCTGAGGAAAATTTTAGGAAAATAATGGTCAATTTTTTAGGGGATATGTCTAACCCACCAACTGACCATCCTTTTGGTAACTGGCTCCCAGGTGTATTGGTATAATAGCACAAAGGTTGAGGGCAGATTTTGGAGCTCACAACCTAGGTTTGAAACCTGACTCTGAGATAAGACACCTGTGTGACACGGGATAAACAACTTAAATTTTCTGAGCTACAACAGCAGCATCCAATTAAAAAATGATATAAGTACTATCTCTCCCGCGTGTAGGTTGATATGAGATGCCCCATCGTAAGCACTTGGCAGTGGCTGACACCCAGTTCACACTCAGGAATTGTAAACTAGTATTGCTTTATGATTTTATGTCTCTCATCTATAGCTGACTGGCCATAACATAAGCTGGATCTATCAGATTTTTCTCCTGGGAATTTGGCATTGTGACTCAGAGCCAGCTAGTCAGTCTATTTGTTGCTGGGAGCAGAGCATAAACCATATTCTTCCATGTGGACGAAGAACCTGTGAAGCCTCTTCAAAGAGAGAAGTTTTACAACACAGCAGCAAAAGCAAGAAATAGTGTGAGTCCTGGGGGCTTCCCAAGCTTCAGTTCTGCTCTATCCTGGCAGCCTGGCTTTATTCTTGTCCTTGATTTCAGGAAACATTTAGTTCTTTCTAATACCTAGAAGAGCATGATGATTATCGCCTCTCTGTCCCTCAGGTCGAGTCTTTGCCGTCTTCTGTCCTGCTCTGTGCCTTGGGGACTGAGAATGGGATTATCACCACCCACCGCCCCCTCCCCTTTTAACCACACCCCATGACCTTGTGATTTCATTTTTGAGTTCTTTTTTTAATTGCTTCAATCCTATTATGTTTTTCTATAACACAAAGCATATGCATGGGATTTGCTTTTATTCCCTGAGTTATAGTTTTCTTTTAGACTAGGTTCTTTGTCTTTTCCTGTTATGCTTTTTCCCCCTCTGCAGAGCGTTTTACAGCTTCCATGTGGTTTTCTTTTTCATCTCATGGTTATCATGAGACACTTGTCCAGAATTTCTATTTGATCCACTATAGTGTGTGAGTGAGTTCCCTTTAAATTCTTTTCCACTGAGACCTATTTATATATCTCTAAACTACAAATAAAGCCTGGGCATCCCAGGTCCTAGCCAGTTGTTTTTGTTTTCCTTTTGGTGGGTCTAGCAAGCTTGAGTGGAAGAGCTAAAAGAGAATGAAAGAGAGCTCAGCGGAGGATGTAAGCAGCTGCTATTAGAAGACTTGGATTCTCTAATTAGAGTTTCCTGATTTTGACAGATGCCCGTTCTAAACCGGGGCCCATGACACCGACATAACAGTGTATCCCAAGGCCCTGGGAGATGTGCTGGCTATTCAGACTGGGCTCTGATGGAGGAGCCCTGGAGCCTTTCCTTCTCCAGAGAGGAGAAGCCTTTCCTTCTCCATCAGTCGCTCACTTCTCATTTAGCTTTTATACTACCCTCAACCCAGTCAAAAGAGGGAAAAATAGGGGCAGGGACTTCTTTGTTTCATTTCTTTCCAGTTTGAGGATGGTTAATGGAAATAACAGAGATTGTTTGGACTCTGTGGCAGAGACTGTTATGGTCACCAAAACCTTTCTGTCTCCTGGTGGGCACACAGAAAGACTATCTTTCCCAACCTCCCTGGGGGTTAAGGACATCTGGCCAGGTGAAGTTAGCTACTTCTAAGCTTATTCCATAAAAACTTGTCATTTCTGATTCTCTACCCTACTTTCTCTTAGTGAGAGGACTTTGAGGATCTATAAGAGGAAAAATCCATAGATGGAAAGAACCTTGTAGCTACCTCACAAGAATAACCATTTGGGTACATGATGAGTGAAAAAGGAAGTTGCACATAGCATGTAAAACACTGAGCTTTTAGCATTGCATGTTTCAACTATTAGCTTACCCTGAAGAATACATTCACCAGTATTGTTTCCTGAATTTCGTAGCTGTGGTTCAGTGACCTGCCATGTCACATTACAATATTTTAATTCTTTTCTTAGCTGCCACTTGAGAAATGTAGGGCATTCAATTATTCCCTTTTCCTTATTTTGTTCTACTAGTGATCTGCTTTTTGTTTACTTGCTAGTTTTTACTAGTTTTCATTCATTTCATTAGGGATATTCTGTAAAGCCATGCCATGCAGTCATTGTTATCCAGAAGTGACCCAGCATATATTTTTTCAATCTGTTATAACCATTTTTCCATTCTATCTTGCAATGTATGTAGGTAATTACAAACCTGTTTCTTTTCCAGACTGTAAGTTTCTTGGACTCAAGAATGATGACCTAGTTTTCTGGTAACTCTCATGGGTACCACAGCAGCTGGTTCATAGTAGGCACCCAATATTTTCTGCCTAATAGATATACTTGTCCTTAGTAACCACTAGACAACCAGAATTTTGTCTGCAAGCAGCTGAAGGTAAATATAAGTGGTGTAAACATTGATAATAAACATAAAACATAAGCTGCAAATCTTTCTATCTATGGCCATATAGAACATTCTGCCAGAGAACCTCAATTAGTCAACATTCTACCTGCAACAAGAAAAAGTAAGCATAATCTACTGAAGTGCTAAATTCCTTGTCAACTACACAGAAATAATTGACAAATCTACTTCAGCAATAGTAATAGAACCCCAAGTTAAAGATTTGGAACTGTTAATGTTGCGGAGAACAGGCATGCCAGTTTTGCTACCTATTAACAGAGATCTACTATGATACAAAACTCTCAAACTTCCAATAATATAATTCAATTTTTCCTTTAACGTGTGCAATCAGAGGCACCTGGGTGGCTTAGTGTGTTAAGCAGCTTGATTTCAGCTCAGGTTGTGATCTCAGGATCCTGGGATCAAGCCTACATCTCTCTCCCTCTCAAAAATAAAATCTTTTTTAAAAAATAAAATATTAAAAAATTATAAAGTGTGCAATCAACCTCATTACTTTTGTAGTACACTGGTGCAGTACTTCCTAGCACTTCTGAGAATTCTAAAAACCAAAAAACTAAAGAAGCAATGAGATTTGTAAATGGGACCAAGTGGACAATTGCCCACTTCTGACTTTCCCTGGGCTTTCTGAAAAACAGTCTAAGATCCCTATCCATGCACAGAAACTCAAGGCTAAGGCTGATAGTCATGGGAATATGAAGTTTAGGTTGAAACTAAAGTAAAGTTTAGGTTGAAACTAAAGAAAGATCTCGCTTCATTCTTTTTTCATATCATATAAAAGTCTTTTTCTACTAGCTGATGCTCCCAAATGTACCTCTTCTCTGAGCTCCAATCCAACTAAATACTCAAAGTTTCCACATGGATGGTTTCACAGGCATCTGAAAGTGATGTGCAAAAGACAAACTCTTACCTGTGCCATCCCTCTCCTGCCCTAAACCTACATGGGTAGTTGTCACTATCTCAGTGTTTGTCCCCCATCCTGAAACGTGCCATATCACCAGGAGCCATCTTTGATTACATTTTCTTCCTTATTCTATGTATCTCTTCAGAAAGCTCTGTTATCTCTCCCTCTAAGTGTATCTCTCTATCTTTCCTTTACAAAACTAATCTTGGTCTTCATTGCCTTTGACTTGAACCCCAGCCACAGCTTCCTACATGGTTTCCTTCCTGTTTTTGGGTACAGACAGTCTATGTACTAAATACAGCCAATGCTATATTTTAAAATCCAGAACCAAATAATTAGCCTCTGTTTATGAAAGCTTAAAATTTCACCCCTATGCTCTCTATCCTAAACCCTAATTTCACTCTTATGCTCTCTATCCACATTCCTTATCCCTTTCTTCCTTCAAAATTTCCTTTTAGCTATAATTACCATGCTTTCTTTCAGGTTCCCCTGACATGCCAAGCTCTTTTCATTGCATTTGGCTTTTGCATTTGTCATGTAACCTCCTGTTAAATATTTTCCTCATCTTAGAATAGCTAGTTCCTTACTCTTCCTACCTCACTTTAAATATCCCTTGCTCAGAGAAGGCTTCGAAAATCTCCCTCCACCATCTTTTCCATCTAGGACATTGTTCACTCAGTATCTTGCATAATACTTGAAACTTCATGCTTAATAAATATGACTAAATAAATGATTGTGACAACTTCTTAGAGTGAGAGACCCACTGTGATTGAGATGACACTTTTATATTCTTGTTGCTTGTTAATTTATAAGTCAACTGTTACCCATATTTTATTGCAAAACAGGTGGAGTTTTTCATGAAACAAAGTGAAGAGTTATTTTTTGCTCCCCACAAGGAGAAAAAAGTGAGACTAATTCTGGTAGAGAAAGTACTGGTAAGGTCAAGATTTAACAAAGAGAGAAAACAGAAAAGCTAACAGGAAGTGTTGCTTTCTCCATTGTGGAGTAGATGTGAACTCCTTTGTCAATACTATAAAAACCACTTTGCTCACTAAGGAATTTGAGAATATCAAGGGGGTAACTTTTACACCTAGATCAGCATGGTTTAAACCAGTACTCATATAACATAGGGTAATCCATGAAGTGTGCTCACATAAACTAAGAAACCAGAGGATGAGTTTCCTTCACGACCATGTAAAATGAAAGATCTTTAGAATGAGATACAATGTGCACAAAACATTAAAAAAAAAAAAAACTCCATACCTTTGAATACATCAAAATTAAAATTACTTTAAAAACTCACTCTGAAGAAAAGGAAAAGGCAAGCCACAGACAGGAAAATATATTTGCTGTGCATATAACCAACAATACTTTAGTACCCTGAATATATAAAGAACTCTAACATATCTCTTTGGAGAGCAATTCAGCAATATTTGATAAAGCTGAAGATATTCATATCCAGAAACTTAGCAATTCCATTGTAGTCTGTTCCTCTAGAGAACCCTTACACATGGAAACATGGTTAAGAATGTTCTTTGCAACATTGCTTGTAATGGTGAAAAACTGGAGACACCCTAAGAAAATGAATAAATAAATTATGGCAAAATCATACAAAAGAAAATGACACAATAGTTATAAAAATTTAAAACCTGCATAGCAAAACTATTTCTCATTTATGGATGTAAAAGTATGTATTTAAAAATATGGAAACCTGCATGAGAATAAATAAATATCACATTCATGCTAATAGTTCTTTCTGGAGAGGAAGGCAAAGGAAAGGAATTAGTATGCTTTGGGAAAATACCATGATCTGATGAGGGTAGAAGGGGGCATCCATCAGGGTTCATTATGTTTGCATTAAATTCATTCGTATGTGTAAAATCTTTAAAAAAATAAGTTAATTTTTTAAAGATTTAGAAAATAGGAAAAATGTGGAATAAAGTAAGGTAAGACCCAGGCTAGGGTTAGTACACAAAAACCAGACACTGTATACCACCATTCACATGGCAAAAAATGATTCTAACATTAGAACACTTATTTAAATAATCACTTAAATTGTGTTTCCAAATGTAGGCAGTATAAATCCTTGTATGCCGATCATGGTATAGCATGGACTCAGAAATTTCATAACCACAAATTTGGGGAGTTTCAGCAACTGTTGCAACCTCTTCACTTCTACAAAGAAGAATCAAAATCAACTGCCAATGCTACTCCTGCCATTAGGTTCTATGCAGTGTAGATCACTGGAAGAGGTTAAGCATCTTGCCTGGTGGACATATTTCTGGGTTAGTCTGACAGACAGGGCATAAAGTGCATCTCCAAAAGCAAATGAAATTATATTGTCATAAATAGGTAACAGCTCTGGCCAGGGCACAACATGCACATTGCCCAATGAATCACTCTGGGCTGTTCTTTTTGCCTAAAATAATACAGGGTCTTATATGTTAGAGGAAGCCATGAATCTTTCTGCTCTGCAAGCAGCAAGGGCATGCCTCTGCACTGCTAGCTGTGAGAAACCTTCCTGAGATAGAGGGGAGAAGAAAAAAAAACAGAGCAAAAATTTGGACTCTGAGGAGAAAAAAAATGGGTCATGTTTTTGTCTCATCCTGCTCATCTTTGGAGAAACTAAATTCACTTTGAATCAACTAGGGATTTAACCTCCTTCTCCTTGTAAGGAGGCTAATATTTTATCATAATATAAAACGTGACACAATTACAACAGAATTTAAACCAGAGTTGCTTTTGGTCTTTGTTTTTCCAGTTAGCTCTAACAGACACTGGCGCCCAAAAGAAATGAGCAATGTAAAAAGATACTCTTTCTTTTTACTAAGTCAGAATGCTGCATTTCCTCATATTTTCCCAGTAGCCAATAGCCATGACCATTGTGGGGTGATGAGGTCTCCTCCTGGGGGAATATCCCAATCCTCCAGGGGAAAGTTCAGATTTCAGTGCTTTCCTATTCAACTTCCTGTGGCCAGTTTAGTCAATGGAACCTATATTTCCAAAAAAGTGTTACCAGTGTCTCAGCTTCTGGAGCTTAGAGACAGAAAACTTGCAAGGTAGCAAGTACCATGTCATCCCTGCCTTCCACAAAGACTGCTAGGTTGTGTTAACTCCATTTAGAAACAGGCCAAGTACCGGTTGTGACGTAGACTACATTTTATTTTAAACTACCTGCAACCTAGATCATGTAATGTAAATGAATGTGATGCTGTAGGCCCCCAGAGCATAATTTCCCTATTTGAGGATATTCTAGGGGTGATTAGTGGACACTTATTCAGAAGACAATGCACCAGAGATGCTATCTATAAGGCTTCAGCTAGGTCTATGTCTGATCAACACAGAAGTTTGTTAATTAGCATAATGAATATTATACATAGATTTTCATTGGTGAAATCAATGGCTTGTTAATAAGCATAATGGACATTAGATATGGGCTTTCATTAGTGAAAATGATGGTGTTCAAGATACAAGGGCAGGCTCAAATACAGCTGATATATTCCTTCTCTTAAATGAACAGAAAGTTTTAAAAATTTTAGCTCCCCTTCCACCCTTGTTTTCCTTATACCATACTAAGATACCAAGAGTGGAATCACAAATATTACCTATCTCTAATACTAAAAGGAAGCGAATGGTTGTGCATCACCAATTAGGTTTAAGTCAGATTTTAATGTAAGAACTAAAGCAGACTCAAATAATGGCTTAATTAGGGAGCAAAATCAGAAAAGATCTGAGGATATAATTTGGCAATAAATGGCTGATGGGAAAAAGAGAATTAGAGACATGCAGAATTACAGCATCAGATAGAAGAAAATAAAGTATAAAACAGAAGAAGTGAATCTACCAATCAGGAATGAGATGAAAAGAAAAACTGAAAATAAATAGGTAATATTAAAATATATTTTCAAAACATGGTAACAAGATAAAAAAAAAATGACTGCATTTCCTTTGGATGTCATAGGAATATTGTCTAGCAGGTTTTCCCCAGGATTACTTAATTTTCTAGGAGAAGGTGTCTTTGACTATTTACCATTGATTAGAACTTATAACCTTAGATGTTAAATGTTAACTCTAATCTTTGATAAAAATACAAATGATATCTGAATGGTAGAAACAGTTATGCCAAAAGTTATCATTTTTAATATTTATATTCTTACCATTTTGCCAGTTTTATTGCCCTGTAGGAAGTGAACAATTTTATATTTAAATTTAGCAATCTTATTTCAGCAGTAATTCTTTCAGAGCCTGTGTATACTTAGCTTTTCAAATTCTCTTTGAATCAGCTTTAATATCCTGCTGCTTCCTTCGTTAATGAGTTAAATAAGTCTTTGACATGATAGTCATGTTTTAAATTTTTTTTAATTATACTTTGGGAGAAAACTGGAAGGGTTGCCAAAACATTTGAGTAGCTTACAGTGCTCAAATACCTCAGAGACAGATTGTTGTCTTACTATTATTACTCTCCAAATACCTACATAGAAAGATATTAAATGTTTTCTTTGGAAGAAAATATTTTCATTCCCATTTCACAGAGAAGAGAACTGAGCTTGAAGAGGATAAGAAATTTCCTCTTATTAAATATACCAGAGCCTGAACTCAAAAGGTTGCCTGAGTATTTTCCTGAAGTTATACAACCTTTAGATTCCATGAATAGAATTACAAAATGAAATTAAAGAGTTGTCACATAAATCCACTTCCATCTCAAGCAACCTCTCAGTGCCACCATTCTGTTGCTCCAGGCATTTTGCTGATGCCATTCAGTGCAGTCTGGCCAACACTTCCACTGCCTGAGGCTGATTTTCTTCCAGCAGTGAGGTGATCTGCATTCTCATCAAGAAAACAAGGATGTTTTATGGGCTCCTTCCTACAGCTCTTTCCTAATAGTAGGATGAAATAATCTTGGCTCTGGTTCTAACTAGGGCATTTAGAGAACAATGCAATTATCATTGCAATTTTTGAATTGTCAGAGAATGAAAATAAAAATAAATCCAAGGAGATCAAAATGTTCTAAAACCAACATTCTCCCCCATTTTGAGATCAAAGTTTTAAAAAATGGTATCTTCCACCTCATTTTTTCACTTTCTCTCTTCATTTAAAGCATGGTTGACTTAAATATACAGAGAGAGGGCTGGACAGTAAAAATTCAAGAAGACCCCCATAAAAGAGACTGGTAGGTGAAGATCCGAAATATGTGTTGATTCTCAAACACTTCCAATTTGCTGTATTTTGTGGGTGCCCTGCACTATGCTAAATACATCCACCTGAAGAATTCTGGGTCTACTTTAAAAAGAAAAAGTGAAGTAATAGCCATGTAACAGGAGAGATGGTAGCTACACTCCTGGTGAACATGCATACTCTTTAAACTTGTTAAATCACTAAATTGTATAATGGAAACTAATGTAACATTACGTGTCATCTACACTCAAATAAAAAAAAAAGTGAACACAGAGCAGACATGCAATGATTTAGTATTGAATGTTATGAAACAGTCCCTAACTATTAGGGAAATTCAGAAAGACGCGGTGGGAGGTGGGGGGTAGAGTAGGGGAAACAAGTGATCCATGAGGCAGGTTAGTTCAAATGCAGAGATCAAAGCCCATCAGGGTTTCCAGTACTTTATAAAGTTGCAGAGCAGGAAGTATTTCCAAGGGTAAGGTAGATCTGTCTGCAAAGTTTGTATTGAGTGCTTTGCCATGTTGTATATATTTAATTTCATCTGGTCATCAGTCATGTGAAACATATAAAAATTACACCCATTTTGTAGATGAGAACACTGATATGGTGGTCAAGATTTTTACCTGGGGATTACTGAGTTCAATCCCTGTGTATGTGTGTGTGTGTGTATGTGCACATAGAGGGCAGCAGGGCCATGCCAATGCCAGGGTGGAATTGAGATGGTCACTTAGTGACATCACAAGGTACCAAGAAACCTTGGTGGGAAGCTGCAGTCTGGGTTTGAGAAAAACAGGCATTAGAGTATGGTTGTGGATTTTTTTACTTCACTCCATGGCATGACGAGATCACAGTGTAGGATAGAAAAACAAAGAGAGGGAAAGGAGAATCTGGACTGCAGATACATATTTCTTGCCATCTCCAAAAAATAAGTTCCATCTATTTAAAAAATATATACAATCCACTCATGACATGGGCAAAAGACATGAAGAGAAATCTCACAGAGGAAGACATGGACATGGCCAACATGCACATGAGAAAATGCTCCGCATCACTTGCCATCAGGGAAATACAAATCAAAACCACAATGAGATACCACCTCACACCAGTGAGAATGGGAAAAATTAACAAGGCAGGAAACCACAAATGTTGGAGACGATGCGGAGAAAAGGGAACCCTCTTACACTGTTGGTGGGAATGTGAACTGGTGCAGCCACTCTGGAAAACTGTGTGGAGGTTCCTCAAAGAGTTAAAAATAGACCTGCCCTACGACCCAGCAATTGCACTGTTGGGGATTTACCCCAAAGATTCAGATGCAATGAAACATCGGGACACCTGCACCCCGATGTTTCTAGCAGCAATGGCCACAATAGCCAAACTGTGGAAGGAGCCTCGGTGTCCATCGAAAGATGAATGGATAAAGAAGATGTGGTTTATGTATACAATGGAATATTACTCAGCCATTAGAAATGACAAATACCCACCATTTGCTTCAATGTGGATGGAACTGGAGGGTATTATGCTGAGTGAAATAAGTCAATCGGAGAAGGACAAACAGTGTATGTTCTCATTCATTTGGGGAATATAAATAATAGTGAAAGGGAATATAAAGGAAGGGAAAAGAAATGTTGGGAAATATCAGGAAGGGAGACATAAAGACATAAAGACTCCTAACTCTGGGAAACGAACTAGGGGTGGTGGAAGGGGAGGAGGGCGGGTGTTGGAGGGGAATGGGTGACGGGCACTGAGGCGGACACTTGACGGGATGAGCACTGGGTGTTTTTCTGTATGTTGGTAAATTGAACACCAATAAAAATTAATTTTAAATATATATATATATACTTTTGCCCTTATATAGCTATATATACTCCTTTACAATTTTTTTAATTATACATTTTGGTTAAATGTAAATCAATCTTAAAGAATAATTTGTGAGCTTGCTTTATAACTTTAACGATATGTAGGGACACCTGGGTGGCTCAGCCAGTGGTTGAGTGTTTGCCCTCAGCTCAGGGCATGATCCCAGGATCCTGGGATCAAGTCCCACATCCAGCTCCCTGCAGCAAGCCTGCTTCTCCCTCTGCCTGTGTCTCTGCCTCTCTCTTTGTATCCCTCATGAATAAATAAATACAATCTTTAAAAAAATAAAAACTTTAAAGATATTTAAAATGTTATATCTTATTTGTTGCTAATAATGTTACAAGAGAGGGAGGGTAGGGTTTACTTAGTCATTGTACAGATGAGGGAAATGAGACACAGAAAGTTTCAGTGCTCCCCCTTCTCTGTCTTCAGTTGCCATGAATGATACCATTACTTGTCTATTAGAGTCAAACAAACCAGACATTTGAAAATCATCCTTGACCTCTCTCTTTTCCATATGGCCTAACTCCAATAAGCCACCATGCCTGCATCATTTTCATAATGCTCAGATGCCATACCCTACCCTCTGCATAGACTGTCATAACTAAGGCAACCATCACTCCATCATTTATATCCAGATTATTCCACCAATGTAAAATGGACCAACCTGCCTCTGGTCTCACTAATGCCCAATCTCTTTCCCAACTACCACCATTTTGTGAAAAGTTAATCTGAAATATCTAAGCCACCGTATCAATTCATTCTTATTTTTATGAATAAATATAAACTCCTTGTTAGAGCATATAAGATCCTTCATGACGCAGCCTTCATGAAACCCCAGTGTTATCTCTTGCCATTTATCTTCTACTCTGATGAATCAGCCCCCCACCTCATGCATATCTTCTGGCCACAAGAATACTTCCTGATGGTACCAGAAGCTTCACACTGGAAATCTCTGCATGTGTTGTTCTCTGGGCCTAGAATACACATCCTCATTGTTCTCATAGGTCATTTACTGTTCAGTCCTTCAAAATTCATTAGCTATGCCTCCTTCTCCAGGAAGCCTTTCTAGCACCTCCTAGACTAGCATAAGATGACTTTCTATATGTACTTAGTCATATCATAGCACTTACCACTCATAAAACACACTCTGTTTTCCTGTTCATTAGTCTTATCACTAATCTCTATGTCATCACATGTCTTGAGATTGTTTGAATGTGTGTACCATCCATTCCTATAACAGCTCTTAAAATGCATTAAGATACATATACATCCTGGGATCCCTGGGTGGCGCAGTGGTTTGGCGCTTGCCTTAGGCCCAGGGCGCGGTCCTGGAGACCCGGGATCGAATCCCACATCAGGCTCCCGGTGCATGGAGCCTGCTTCTCCCTCTGCCTTTGTCTCTGCCTCTCTCTCTCTCTCTCTCTGTGACTATCATAAATAAAAAAAAAAAAAAAAAAAAAAAAAAAAAGATACATATACATCCTAATACATTAAGAGATTTTTACTGGGTAGAGCACTTGACTGGGCTGTAGGAAGCCCAAAAGATATAAGATATGTTCCTTGTCCTTGAGCGAGATTTCTATGAACTTGAAACACAAGAAAACTCAGGGAAAAATAACATATACCCAACATAGTAGATTGATTGATGGTCCCATAAAAGACATATCTACTGAGAACCTGTGAATGTAATGATATGTGGAAAAAGAAATGGTCTTTGGAGATGTAATTAAGTTAAGTATCTTGATATGAGATCATCCTTGCCCCTGAGTGGGCCCTAAATGTAATGACAAGTGCCTTTATAAGAGAAGATACTAACAGAAGAGTAGAAACAGTGGAGAATGTGATGTGAAGACAAAGGCATAGGTTAGCACCAAGTGTCAGTGAGTCAAACAATGCAAAGGACTATCCACAGCCACCAGAAGCCATGAGGGGTATGGAACAGATTCTCCTAGAGCGTCCAGAAGAAATCAAGCCCAATGACATCTTGATTTTGAACTTCAGGTCTTCAAAACTGAAGGTGGATTACTTTCTGTTGTCTGAAGCCATCCAGTTTATGGTAATTCATTATAGCAGCCCTAAGAAATTAATATACCAGATATTAACAATAATAAAACAAGATCTCACTTATTTTCAATGTGCTTTTCATAGGTTAACACATTTCCAACAATTTAAGATGAGATCCTTTTCTTCTGCTTGTATGCTCTTTTTCCAATCATCAGACCCTAACAGGGATATGTATGTAGAGACGCACTAAATGCTTCGTAAATACTGATTGACAGATAACTGTATTTTGTATGATAAGAGAGAAATGATACTACAAGCGAAGCAAAGTACAGAAATGTGTGACTTCTTTACTTCTTAAAAGGAAAAAAATCTGTCAGAAACAGGAAAGAACTGTCAAAAGTACATGGTATTGAGTACAGATATTATGAAACAAGTCACAGTACAAGATGGTTTGTGACAGTGTAAATGCATACATTTTACTTCATGTTAGCAAGTAGGTATCTACTACCTCGTCCAAATTACATGTGCTCCTCTCAACTCTTTAATCATGATTTGCAGTAATCTCTAATTCAAGAGAGATAAGTTTATAACTGATATATTTCAGAGCTATTTAGGACTTTAACACTAGGGAAAATAGGTTCTTTGCAAAAAAAGGGGAGGAGGCAAATAAAAGAAGGAAAAAATATATGATAAACACTATTACCTGGAAATGACAAAGCTAGATGAAAAAAGGCAGCCAAACCTTTCTCCTTTTATGATTTGAAATTCAATAACCTGCATCTTTCATTGGTGCCAAATGTTGTACTTCCTACCGAGGAAAAAAGTCCCTGAACTCACAGAACTTGTATTCTAGGACAGCTCTTATAAAGCTACAATGCATTATATAAATAGGTAATAAAAATAGCAATGAAATCATCTGCTTCCACACAATGTTAATAGTTAATAATTATTGAGTGTTTTATTATATAATAGGCACTTCCTAGGCTCTTTTCAAATTAATTTATTCAATACAACAATCTATTATTATCTCTATTTTACAGAACAGGAAACTGAGGCAAGGGAAATGAAGTAAATTGTCTGCTGGATGAACCAATCAGGAAGTGGTAGAGACAGGACTGAAACCCAGCAGCCTAGTTCCAGAGCTCTTGGTTCAATTACTGTATTATCTTGCATCTAGATGTAATAAGAGTGACTTGCAACAATAAAAAAGAAAAATTATCTTATGGAATGAATTAATCAGTCTTTACTCCACATCACAAAGCACAAATTAACCACTTCAGTCTCACACATACCATATACAAATGTGGAAAATAGTAACATGTACTTTGCAGGATCCAAATGAGGATTCAAGAATAGGACAGATATGAATGTGCCTAGCATAGTGCTTGAAACAAAAAATAAATTTAATAAATACTGAATTTTTAAAAAAATATATACACAGATTATTCTATGGCCCCTTTCCCTATCTTTAAGCATTTGTTTAAAATTGGGCTGAAAATGCATAAAGATCACACTAAAATCTCCAAAGTACATAATAAATCCCTAAGTCATTGCCTACAACAGAAAAACATGTTATATTTTCACTAAATTACTTAATTTTCTTCCTGGGCACATAGGAAGACTACATTTTGTAGTCCACCTTGTATCTAGGAGGAGCCATGAGATCTCTTTTGGCCAATAGAATCTGAAAGAATATGGTGTATATTACATCTAAAACACTTCCAGATCTAATGTATTAGTTCTGGCAGATCAATTCTTCAAATGAGAACAACTAGAAAAATTAGATGGAATGGAAAAACAAAGCAAAACAAAACAAAAACTAAAAACAATCTCTTTGAAGCCATCAAAGATGTTAGAAGGCATGGCACTTAAAAAGGGAGATGGAACTTAAAAAGAAACCATGATGCTACCAAGCAGAAACAAATCACTGAAGTGAGCATGACTTTCTATACTACTTATATCAATCTAATCATTTACCAATGTGTATGACAAAGTGGCCAAATTTGGAGAGACAAGAGCAGAAAGCAGCTCCTGGGAAACAGAAAAGTTAAGCATATCTTTTGGCACTACATCACACTGGGGGATAAAATCAGAAGTTTAGTGTCCACTTCAGTGCAGAATCTCTGCAGGATCACAATCTAGAGTTAGAACAAAGCAAAAATGGACAAGATCTTACAAGGACTAGAAACTCAGCCTTAAATCAGCTAATTATTTGGCCAGAAAACAAACAAAATCTTTTATGGAAAAATAGAATCCACAGACTCTAATATTTGTTAACAAAATGTGTGGCATTCAGTTCAGAGTTACCAAATGTATAAAGAGACACAAAAGAAAAAGAATTAACAGAGACAGACCTATGGGTGATCCAGGTATTTGAGGTACCAGACACAGACTTTAAAATAACTGTGATTGGTATGTTCAGGAAAACTGAATCAAGATGAGGATTTCACCAGAGAAACTGAATCTGTGTAAAGTTAAATGGAAATTCTAGAATTAAAAAAATATATATAATCACTGAAATTAATACAACTTAGAATTCTATACCAAGTGAACATCAATAATAACGGTGAAAGTTTAAGGAGCTTAGAAGTCACCACTGTGTTCCAACAAGTACAAACTAAACAGACTAAAAAATCAACAACTCTCCTTGGGGGAGAGGGGAAGACAAAAGACAAACTGCTGCCCCCAGACTGGAGAGATGGGTGAACACAGATCACCAGAGCTTCCCAGAGCAGAGACTCATGAAGAAATTGCCACAAGAACCAGTGCTGGGGTAAGAAATTTTGAACTGTAATTGAAAGAATTGCGGGAGGCTCAGTGTAGACAACTATTAAAGTTAAGAACTCCAAGGGCACCAAGGCAGAGGGAAGATCCACAACATTGTGAGATTCACCTCTAGATGCTCAACCAGATTCCCATAGTCAATACTGGGAAAAAAAATCAATCCCCTCAGGCTTCCTGCAAGGAAAGAGAATAAGGAACCATTTTGAAATAAACCAGAGTACTCTGTTCTTCTTAACAAGGCCTGTTCTTAGGGAAATCTAGTTAACCAGAACCTAAACTGCTGGGGTATTATCAAAGCCTAAATTGCCTGGGAAAAAGACAATACCCAACTCTAGTTCATTGGTGTCATCCTGTCTCACTTAAATGGGAAGAAGAAACAGAAAAGCCCTTGTGAAGTTCACTGCCCAGAAACACAGGATCACTGAGAGATAGACCTAATCACTGGACTATAAAATGCTTCCCCTTTCCCAAACCTCTCCACCAGTAAAGGCCTATTCACTGGAGTTGCTTTTACCCAGTACCCGTGTGTGATTATCAAGAAAAAATTAAAAGATATACCAAAAGGCAAAAATATAGTTTGAAAGGGCAGAACAAGCACCAGGATGCTTGGTACACCAGAAATGTACCAGATATGCCAGGGATGTTGGAATCATCAGACTGAGTATTTGAAATGACTATGATTAATATGCTAAGAACTTTAATGGATAAAGTAGAAAGCATACAAGAACAGATGGGCAATGTAAGCTAAGAGATAAAAATTCTAATAAACAACCCCCCAAAATGCTAGAGATAAAAAAAGATTAAAAAAAAAACACTGTAAGAGAAATGAAGAATGACTTTCATAAGTTTATACAGACTGTACATAACTGAGGAAAGAATCAGTGAGCTAGAGGATATAGCAATAGAAACATCAAAAACTAAAAAGCTAAGAGAACAAAGATGAAAAATAGAGAGCAGAATTCTAGGGACTGCTGGCAACTACAAAAGGTGTAACGTACACATAATGAGAATACCAAAAGGAGAAGAAAGGAACAGAAGAAAATATGAAACAATAATGACTGAGAATTTCCCCAAATTAATGTCAGACACCTATCCACAGCTCCAGGAAGTTCAGAGAACACCAAAGAGAATAAATGTCAAAATATCTACACCTAGGAATATCATCTTCAAACCAAAGAAAATCAAAGACCAAAAAAAAAAAAAAATCTTAAAAGAAGGAAAGCAAAATAACACATTATCTATAGAGTAACAAAGATAAGAATCATACCTTACTTCTCAGAAACCAGGAAAAAGAGTGGAGGGAAGTATTTAAAGTATTGAGGGAAAAGGGAAAGAAAAAAATAAGATATTTCATAATGGACAAAACCCAAAGAATCTGCATTACATGACTTTTTACATTGTTTTACTTTGTGAAAATTCATCATGAACATAATAACAGGGTTTTTTTTCCTAAAATGTCTACAGAATAGTGAGAAGTAGGGGAGATGAAAAATAGCAAAGCTTTAATGACTATATTCACTCTCCCACTGCAAACCACCTGCCACAGGCTCAAGTTCTAGATAGGAAAACTAATTAACCTCAAGTCGTGTTCACAACTTTGCTAATTACAAAAGACTGGACATTTCGACTACTGGATTTTCAATTACCTAAATGTAACCAGAAAGTGCGTGGGGTTCCTGAGCCTTCATTCAGGGTCAGTGCTTTAAGAACTAGGCAATATGGCACTCAGTGACCTTTCCGAGTCATTGGCCAGGCAGATCCCTGAGGCAGGCACCAGGGATCCTATACCAAATGTTTCAAAGTCTTTTAAAAAATATTTGGGTCCCCATGAAGCCCTATTCTACCCAAGTTTATCAAGAGATCTGAGTAGGAATGGGGTTGATGGGCTTGATCAGTTATAAAATTAGGAGTGCTGATGAAGGAAGTAAAGCTCTGAAAGCTTCGAGTCCTGCACCTGCTCATGGTCATCACTAACCAGCTTTATTTACAATACACATCAGAGGGAACATCAGTCTGGCTGTAAATCTCAGTAAGCTCTGTTAAATGGGAACATGGAGCATTGCTGTAAACTTGTAAACATGTCATTTCCTTTGTGACATGAATAAGGTATCTGTGAGGTACACCAAACAAACAAAAAAATTGGGCAACAAAAAAGTGTTGTGCTTATAATTATTTTTTAAACCCTCCTGGGATGATGTCTGCTTGCTCTTTTCTTGTCTTTGCACTCAAGGCAGAAGATGCAGTGAAGGACCTAAGTCACAGCCTGGAACATAGCTGCCTCATCATGAAAACCAACTCTGGACTTTTTGTGAATCATAAACTTTTATTGAATACAGTTAGTATTTTAAGGCTCTTTGTTACATGCCCCACATAACTAATTCACTGTTATTAGAACTTTCAAGGTAAACAAAACCACCAAAGACTCAATGATGAAAAGGGAGAAAAATGTGGCAAAAAAATGTAACTTACATTCATCAAGTATTAATGAATTTTTTGCAAAATTCTCTGCTGATAATAACTAAAATTCCCTAGCATTTATCACTAGCTACTGGCAATGTTACCTTCTTTAGATACATTGTTTCAATCAATTTCTACAAACGCCCTTCCAGGTGAGAATGATCAGTATTATTACACAGATAAAGGTAAATGTAGAATAGACTGACATTTATTTTTAAAATTCCAGGATAGTTAACATACAGTGTAATATTAGTTTCAGGTATACAATATCATGATTTACCAGCTCTATATATTGTTCACTGCTCATCAAGATGAGTGTACTCTTAATCTCCTTCACCTAATTCACTCATCCCCTCACCCATCTCCCCTCTGATAACCATCTGTTCTCTAAAGTTAAGGTCTTTTTTTGGCCTATTTTTTTCTATTTCTCACTTTGTTCACTTGTTTTGGTTATTAAATTCCGCATGTAACTGGAATCATAAGGTATTTCTCTTTCTCTGACTTATTTCACTTAACATTAGACTCTCTAGCTCCATCTATGTTGTTGCAAATAGCAAGATTTTGTTCTTTTTTATGACTGAATAAAATTCCATTGTATATATTACTCAACTTTTTTCCATTCATATATTAATGAGTACTTGGGCTGTTTCCATAATTTGGCTATAGTATATAATGCTTCTGTAAACATAGGAGTGCCTGTATCCCTTTGAATGACTATTCATTATTTGGGTAAATATCTGATAATCATAGGGAAGTTCTATTTTTAACTTTTTGAGGAACTTCCATGTTGTTTTCCATAGTGACTGCACCAGTATGCATTTCCACCAACAGTACTAAAGGTTCCTTTTTCTCTACATCTTCACCAACACTTGTTGTTTCTTGTATTTTTAATTTTAGCTATTCTGGCAGGTGTGAGGTAATATCTCATTGTAGTTTTAATTTACATTTCCCTGATGATGTGTAATGTTGAGCATCGTTGCATGTGTCTGTTGGCCATCTGTATGTCTTCATCAGAGAAGATCTATTTTTAAATGGATTATATGGTTTTGGGGTGTTGAATTGTGTAAGTTCTTTATTTACTTTGCATACTAATCCTTTATTGGATATGATATTTGCAAATACCTTCCATTCAGAAGGTTATCTTTCAGTTTTGTTGATTCTTTCACTGTACAAAAGCTTTTTTATCTTGATGTAGTCTCAATAGTTTAATTTTTGTTTCCCTCACTTCAAAAGACATATCTAGAAAAAATAGTATGACTTATCAGAGAAATTACTGCCTGTATTCTTTTCTATGATTTCTATGGTTTCAGATATCTACTCATTCATGAGAAACACAGAGACAGACAGAGACACAGGCAGAGGGAAAAGCAGGCTTCTCGAGGGAGCACTTATTCCCAGGACCCCAGGATCATGCCCTGAGTCGAAGGCAGACACTCAACCACTGAGCCACCCAGGCATCCCCATGGTTTCAGATACCACATTTAGGCCTGTAATACATTTTGACTTTATTTTTGTGTTTGGTATAAGAAAGTGGCTCAGTTTCACTCTTTTGCATGTAATAGTCCATTTTTCCCAGCACCATTTGTTGAAAAGACTCTCTTTTTCTCACTGCATATTCTTCTAGCCTTTGTCAAAAATTAATTAACGATACAGTGTGGTTTTGTTTTGGAAATTTCTATCTTATTCTATTGATCTATGCATCTATTTTTATGTTAATATCATACTGTTTTGATTGTACAGCCTTGTAGTATAACTCAAAATCTGGAATTTTAATAACTATAGCTTTTTTCTTTTTCAGATTGCTTTGGCTCTTTGTAATCTCTTGTGGTTCCATATAAATTTTAGGATTGTTTCTTCTAGTTCTATGAAAAATGCTTTGTATTTTGATAGGGATTACATTAAATCTGTAGAATGCTTTGGGTAATATGGACATTTTAATGATATTTGTTCTCCCAATCCATGAGCATGGACTATCATTCCATTTGTTTCTGTCATCTTTCATTTCTTTCATGATTGTCTTACAGTTTTCAGAGTATAGGTCTTTCACCTCCTCGGTTAAGTTTATTCCTAGGTATGTTATTATTGTTTCTGCAATTGTAAATGGGATTATTAGCTTAATTTCTCTTTCTGCTGCTTCATTACTAGTGTATAGAAATGCAACAGACTTTTTGTACATTGATTTTGTATCCACAACTTTACTGATTTCATTTATCAGTTCTAGTAGTTTTTAATGGAGTATTTAGGGTTTTCTATATATAGTATCATGTCACCTGCAAAGAGTGATAGTTTTACTTCTTCCTTACCAACCTGGATGTCTTTTATTCCTTTCACTGATTTGATTGTTGTGGTTAGGACTTCCAGTACTACGTTGAATAAAAACATTAGTGGTGAATATCCTTGTCTTGTTCCTGATCTTAGGGGAAAACCTCTGCTTTTCTCCATTGAGTATAATATTAGCTGTGGATTTTTCATATATATATATATATATATATATATATATATATATATATAGCCTTTATTATGTTGAGGTGTATTCCCTCTAAATCTACTTTGTTGAGGGTTTTTATCATGAAAGAATGTTATACATTTTCTGCATTGATTGAAATGATCATACATATTTTATCGTTTCTCTTATGATATGAATTATCACATTGATTGATTTGCAAAAGTTGAACCTCCCAGAAATAAATCCCACTTGATTGTGGTGAATGACTTTTTTAAAAATGTATTATTGGACTTGGTTTGCTAATACTTTGTTAAGGATTTTTGTGTCTATTTTCATCAGAGGTATTGGCCTATAGTTCCCTTTTTTAGAAGTGTGTTTATCTAGTTTTGGTATCAGGGTACTGTTGAATGAATTTGGATATTTTTTTTCTTCTTCTATTTTTTGGAATAGTTTGAGAAAAGTATGTATTAACTATCTCTTAAATGTTTGGTAGAATTCACCTATGAAGACATTTGATCCTGAACTTTTGTTTTTTGGAAATTTTTAGAGTACTGATACAGTTTCATTGCTGGTAATTGGTCTGCTCAAATTTTCTATTTCTTACTTGTTCAATTTTGGGAGGTTATGTGTTTCTAGGAATGTATCTATTTCTTCTAGGCTGTCCAATTTGCTGACATATAATATTTCATAATATTCTCTTACAGTCCTTTGTATTTATTTGGTATCAGTTGTTATTTTTCCTCTTTCATTTATGATTTTGTTTGAGTCTCCTCTCTCTTCTTTTTGATGAGTCTGTCTAAAAGTTTACCAATTTTTGTTGATCTTTTCAAAGAACCAGCTCCTAGTTGTGCTTTTAAAGGGCAAGAACTCATTCTCTTCTTGCCCTTTTGTGTCTCCCAGTGTAAAGCTCACTGATTTTTAAAATTCTAGTTTTTAACCAGTCCCACTGGTTTTCAAAGCCAAATGTTATGGGGATTCATCTTCCCCATGTGGTCTCCCAGGTGTGAGGGCCTGTCTCTCTCCTCTCCCTGGGCATCCTTTCCTCCCACAGATGACCACAGTCCATTTCCCGCAACCATGTCTTTGCCCTTCCTGCCCTCCTCAAGGTGGCCTCTCCTCTACATTTAGCTGTGAAGTTTTTTTTGTTGTTGTTTTCTTTTGTTTTGTTTTTCTGCCAGTCTTAGTGTCATTGTCTGGGTTTTTTACACTGATCTAGGTGTTTTCTAGTTGCATCCATGGGTCCTCCTACTCCAACATCCTCCCCTGAAATCCTCATTTAGACCCACATTTAGAAAGCAGCAATCCACTCCAGAATCCACTCCATTCTAGATTCAAATGCTGGCCAGTCTTGCATCAGAGGCTTTAAATGCCATTAGACCAGCATTTTTCATACTGAGCTATCTGACTGGTGGTTTCTCAAGGAACTATGTGTCTTAGGAGGTCATTTTAACCCTCTATGCCTCTGTCCTCACCTGAAATTCTCAAATAAAAATAGTAAATTAAGACTGTTGTAAACTAGGACTGTTCTAAAATCATATATATAAAATGCTTGAAATAGTCCTGGACACATGGGAGTTGTTTATACCAGTTAGGTACTGTTTTTATTAATATGGGTGTGATTACTGAGTAAATAGATGGCTGAAGCAAAATAAAAAGGGGGTAAGGTCCATAATGAAATAAACATGGCAAATCCTGGGGTGACAAAAGTAAACAAGCTTCTTATATACAGGGTTGTGGCACCCTAAGTAGGTGTGATAAAGTATGCAGTGTTTCTAGCACTTACGTGCTATTAAAATATTTTTTTCAGAGCACATCTATTAACATCATTAATTCATTTAACAGACGTTTGTTGAGGGCCTATCATGTATCAGGCACTGATACAATGATGATCTGTGCAGCTCCTCTCTTATGAAGCTAGCAGACACAGGGGAAAAATACAAGAACAAGTAAAAAGCAAATAAAGTTACAAACCGTGAAAGGTCTGTGAGGTGGAATCTGAATGTACCTTTGAACACTGGGAAAGTGTAGAAGGAAAGAAGGTATTCCAGGTAAGGGGCAAGGCACAGGGGAAAGGAAAACAACTCATGAAAATTTTCCATGAAAATCAGAACTTAATCTGAAACTAACAGTTTCATTCCTCTTTGTTGTTCTAAAGACTGATGTGTAAACTCAGCAGAAACTATATCTATTTACATCAGTTTTGTCATTTGTCAAAATTCCTCTGTTGTTACTATAATCATCAAAACACAGAATGGGGGGGAGAGGTCCTGGCTGGTTCAGTCAGATAAGCACCTGCCTTCAGCTCAGGTCATGATCTCAGGGTCCTATTATGGAGCCCCACATCAGGCTCCCTGCTCAGCAGGAAGCCTGCTTCTCCATCTCTTCTCTGCTGGTGCTCTCTCTTGCTACCTCTGTCACTCTTCCTCTCTCACAAATAAATAAATAAAATTTTTAAGAAAAGAAAACACAGAATGGTACAAATAGAGAAGGAATTAGGAACTCTAGATAAACATTAATTATGTAAATGAGGAAACTGAGGCCCAGTGAGGTTCGGTGACTGGTGCCCCAATTTAGTTGCCTGGACCCACACTGTTCCCATAGCATCATTCTCCATCCTCACAGAGCATCATTTCCTGAACTAGAAAAACAAATTAGCAAATATTTCTCAAGGTTGGCATAATGCTAGATGCCTAGAGCATTTAAGCAAATAAAGTGAATAACAGTATAACTCCTGTCCTTTGGGGGCTTAGAGTCTGGCTTGGAAACCAGTAGAAACACAGGGAAGTAATGCAATCAAGTTTGAATAGGATCTCAGAATAGGAACCAATAGAAAGAATAGACGGCACTTCACAATATCTAGTAAATCTAAAAGCACTGATTATTTTAAGAATCTAGAGATGGGTTTGGGGTGCCTGGGGAGGTCTTTTGCAAGAAATCCAATTTGAGTTATGTGTAGAAAGTCTGGAAGGATTTGAAAGCAGAGTGAAAGAGAACATTTCCAAATGAGGGTTATAAAGGAGATAGGAGGAAGTTCAAGATGTGTTGTATTTTGAAGAGTAATGAAGTATGGGAATAGCAAAATAGGGAGTGGCAAAGTCTAGGCAAATCAGAATGATCAATTAGTGGATCCTTTGATATGAAACCACTCAAAAGTAGTATTCAGGTCTCTATGGATCTCATTTGGCCTTCATTCATTCTTTCATTTACCTATCTGATATTTAGTGAGAGCCTGTTCTATGCCAGGCAGTGTTCTAGGCTCTGGGGATATACAAATGAACAAAATATAGTCAAAGAAAAGAAATATCCTTTGGGACCTTATATTCTAATTTGGTGCTTCTCACACCTGGCTACACATTACAATTTCCTGAGAAGCTTTTGAAAAGGACCTGAGGAATCTTAAATACATATTAAAAGTAACAGAAGCCAGTCAGGCTACATACTATAAAGTTCCAACTATACGACATCCAGGAAAAGACAAAATTAGAGACAATAAAAAAGATCAGTGGCTGCCAGGGGTTCAGAGTGGGGTGAAGAGAAAGATGAATAGGTGGAGCACAGGGGATTTTTAGGGAGATGAAACTATTCTGTATTACACCATGATGGCAGATACACAACATTTGCACTTGTCAAAACCCGACAGAACTGTACAATACAGAGTGAACCCTAATGTAAACCATGAACCTTAATTAACCATGTATCAATATCAGTTCACCAATTATAACTAAGGTACCACACTCATCTAGGATGCAAACAATAGGTGTCACTATGCAGGAAGAGAAGGGATATGTGTGAAATACTTTTTCACACATTTCACAATTATTCTGATAAACTATTATAAAAGTTAAACTGTATTAATACTAATAGGCTTTTTTTAATTAGAGATTTTAATGAAGAAAAAAAATACCTGCACTGGGCCCCACCTGGAAATTCCAATTAAATAGAATGATGGGTACTCAAAGTGCCCCCTATGCTTTTAAAACTACCATATCAAATGCTAGCAAAGATATCAAACAGCTGGAACTTTCGTCCATTGCTGGAGAAGAGTGCAAAATGGTGCAACCACTTTGGAAAACAGTTTGAGTCTAATAAAGTTAAACATATACTTACCATATGCCCTAGTAATCTCACTCATAGGTATTACCCAAGAGAAAGGGAAACATATTCACACAAAAACCTGTGTATAGATACTCATAGCAGATTTATACATAACTGTCAAAAACTAAAAACCATCTAGAAGTCCTTTAAATGATGAATTTAGGGGCATCCACATGGTGGAATTCTACTCCCCTATAAAAGGGAATGAACCAATGATAAAACATGGATGAATCTCAAATGCATTTTGCTAAGGGAAAGAAGCACTGTTCTAGTGAAGCAAGATCATCAACAAATAAGCAAACATGCAGTAAATCTAGCACTACAAACTATAAAAACATAGAAGGGAAGAGAGATAGGGAGCCTGAGGATTTGCAAATTCAAATAGAGTGGTTGGAAGAGGCCTCCCTGAGAAGAGACTTGAACAGTGTGAGGGAGGGAAACCTTGTAATATGGCAGGACAGTTCAGATTTTACAGGATGGCATAAGAAAGCCATTGTAGGTTTTTTTATGGAGAAAGGTCATGAATTTCTATCTTAAGTGACCATAATGGCTGCTGTTGGGAAAATAGATTCTTGTGGTTTGAGAGAAGAAGCAGACCAGTGAGGAGACTATTTACAGTAGTAAAGGTGGAAGATCATGGCTGAGAGAAAAATGCATACTGCACTACTTCTCCCCACAGAGACACACATAGAGTTTTGAAAAGGGACATTCTCTTCCTAAATGGAACAGAAACAGAGCATCTCAAACAGGCATTATGTAGCTTGTGCAAAGTGTTAATTAAGCTGGTTATGTCCAGAATAAAAGGAGAAAAATGCTCACTTTAAAGTTATTGAGACAAATGTTTACTGTCTTCATTGAAGACTGGCAGTGGAAAATGAACAAAGCTTAGTCTGATTAGCACCAATTTGTCTTCCACAAGTGTATATGATGAGAAGGCTACAGGACACAAATGGTAGGGAGAGGGGACACAAGGAAGCCCTTAGAAGACCTCCTCTGTTTAGAATTCTCTTCTGTAAGCAAAGTCTTACTTAAACCAACTGCTCAAAACTCTGATACCTGGGATGCCAGCAAATGGGGTTCTGGAAACAATACTTTGAAGTCAAACTATGGAACCTGAAAAATCAAATCACTGCCCAGGTTCCATGATGAATAACAGGCACAAAGAGCCAACATTCTTTGTTGCTATCTTAATTTGGGTTTTCCCTGAATCTAATCCTCAACAGGGATTCAAGTGCAAGCATTTTTGGGGAGATGCAGGAAGCATTACTAAGGAAGTGGGGAAATGACATATTGAAGCGAAGGCAGTTCATCAAGCCAGCTTCCCTTGTAGATAAATGAAACTTAATCCTGAATGGAAATTCTGGGGAGCTGTGTAAAATAATACCTAGGAGTTACATCACTCAAGGAACTAGGGAGCTGGGGTATTTATGCATCAACTGCTGTCAGTCATGGGTTGAGGGCTGCTGAAAAGCAGGGAATAGGTTATTTTACAAGCATTGCTAATCTCTTACAATGGAGGCTTTGGAAAAAAAGTCTTCAAAGAAAAGCAAATACTAGCATCTAGAAGTCAAAAGGAGCTCTCATAAGATCCAAGGGATAGAGTAGAGCACCCACACATTTTGCTATACAACAGGATTCTTCTACATGCCACAACAAGACATTTCTTTACATCTGGCCAATATTTCCTCTGTATAGGAAATGATTTCAACAAATTGCAAAAAGGAGGAACTCTTCCCTCCATCCATTTCTCTCAAAGCACTCCTCATTGATTTATCCATTACATTATTGTTATAAATTAATAAAGTAAGGCACACGTTAATTTGCTTTATAGGTTTCTCAGCCACTGATTTCCTATTATCCCTTTCTATTACTCAACTCACTGACTCCTGCAGATAAATTGTCTGCAACGCAAATGCATCCCAGACTCTTGGATTTTATTAAGTATATAAAAGGTGTGTGATTTGTATTAACAACTCAACTCATCATCCCATATTCAAAACTTAGCCAATTAAGCTCAAGTGCATATTAAAATAGGAAAGAGATTCCCAATTCCTAGTTAGTATTCTTATTGCCTAATGAATTGCTCATTCTTTCTAATTCTAGTGCCATTTCCTTAATTTCCTTTTAATTTCTAAAATATAAGAGAAACGTCTAATTTTCTAGATGTGTGAAAATATATTGTCTTAATATTGCTTGTTAAAATTTCTTAAGAACATTGAAAAAAGTGCTATAATGAGTGATAAGTAATAGATTCATTATCTGACACAGTGCCAGGTATATAGTTGGCACTCGGTAAATGCCTGCTGAAAGGATGAATGAGCCTACAGTTCTATGACTAACGCCCATGAACAAATCAGGAGACTAGCTCAATTATTACTATAACAGCTTGTTTACTTATCCAGTGGCTACTGTCCTTATAGGTTTTTGGTGAGCCTGGTAAAGTGAAAAAATATGCTTTTATTTATACAGCTTCTTAGGGCTAATTGGTAGTTCTTTATTTTTATAGCCCTTTGGTGCATTAATAAATTTCAATAAGAACAGGAACTATTAATTCACTCATTTATTCATTCAAAATATTTATTAAATGTTAACTATGAACCAGGACCCATGAATAATTTCATAATGCAGACAAGGTTAAAATGATGCCCAGCCTTCTAGAATATCATTTGTGGTGAACGGTTTATAATACAACCATAGTTCAGCCTACAGAACAAGAAAACTGACTACAGAGGGATTCAGGAAAGTTTCATCCAACATGGGATATCTGAAACGAGTCTTCTTCTGCCTGAGGACATTTCTAAATGGTGAAAAAATAGAGAAAAGCATATTGGATTTTTTCTTTTTTTTTAAAGGAACATGTTGTAATGTCACTGTATGAATCAGTGTTCTCTGCAGGAAAATATATATATACACATATATTATGGATTATATATATTTATACACATATTTTATACATTACATATATATATATATATATATATATATATATATATAAACAGAGAGAGTTGATGTTGCATCCTTAAATGCAACTGTAAGCCAACCAGCTAGTTATAGTCTTGAAGCAGAATTATTTCTCTTCTTCTGAAAACCTTAGTCTGCTTTCAAGGTCTCCAATTGATTGGATAAACCCACCCACATTATGGAGGGTAATCAAGTCTACCCTTAAGTGTTAATCACATTAGAAAAAACACTTCAGAGCAACATCTAGCACAAGCAATGTTTGAGCAAACAACTGAGCACCATAGCCTAGCCAAGTTGACATATAAAATTAACCATCACAGTCATGGAAGCAGTGGCTCTAAAAGCACAATCTCCAGTCAGAATAATCATTACCTGGGAACTTGTTAGATTTGCAAATTCTTGGGCCATCCCCAGACCTCCTGAACCAGAAACTCTGTGGGTGGAGCCCAGCATTGGTTTTTTTAACAAGCCTTTCAAGTGTTTCTGGTGCACACCAAAGTCTCAGAACCAGTGGACTGGAGTATTAGGTTCAGTACTTGGGTCATGAAGTGTTAACACAAAGGAGGTTATTAATTGCCTTATTTTTCATGAGCCTTAGTCACTTGATTGATAGATTCCATGTTTAAATGGCATATGTGATAATCCCAGCAACATCAAGTTGTATTCTAATTTTGGAGAAACAACAAAAGAAGGGACTACTGATTGTTTATAAATCTTTATCCACAGATACTAAATAATGAATCCATTGAACTCTTTCACCATCACTATCTCAGCTCTTCAGCTCTAAGACTCTGCTAAACTGGCTTCAATTTCCTTGACTAAGGTCAATAGGACCCACATAAGAATTTGCCTTAAGACTCTTCCACAGTCCTTCTGTTGGTATTGATCATACAATGGGAACTGTTTCTACACTGCTTCACAGCAGTTGAGAGAGACAATATATTAAGAGAACCAGTGGGAATGGTTACTGTTTCTTTTTAGTGATTCACTGAATTCTTTTCAGTGATTTAAGTACCCTATTCATTCCGTGGCCCCTGGGCCTTTTCTATCAGTTATCTGTCCCCACAGTAATGCTGTATAATAACCGCAAAACTTGTTGGCATGCAACAATACATGTTTACTGCTCACGTGTCTTATGTAGGAGGCTCTGCTGACCTAGGTGGGACTCAGTCACATGTCTAAGGATTGCCGGGATGTTAGCTAATCTAGGGTGGCCTCAGCTAGATGACTGGAGCAACCAGACTCTGCTCCATGGTGCTCATCCTCTAGCATCCTCACCGAGGTTCCGTCTTGTGATGATAGCAGAGTGCAAGAGGGCAAGTACAAATGCAAAACTGCTTACGTAAGCCTCTGCTTGCATCATGTCTAGTAAAATATCATTGGCCAAAGCAAGTCACAGTGCTGAGCCCAGAGTTGGGGATGGAGACATTGCAAATTACTTGGCAATGGGCCTAATTTATCCAGAGAGGTAAATTGAGGCCATGTTTAATATCTACCTCAGTCCCTAATTGGAAAACTCTTCCCTATCTCCCCTCCACACTCTTTACCTGGCTACCTCTTACCTTTCAGACACAACTTAGGTGTCACTTTCCTGGTAAGCCTCAAGGTTGGACTCTCCTGTGAGCTTCCCTGTAGTTCACTATAACTTCCATTACTTAATGATATGGATATAAGTTAGCAAATCCAAGAAAACTAACTGAGAGGGATGCTAACAACATTTATTTGAAAAAGGTTGAGGTTTTGATTCCTAAAAATGACTGATGAACTATAGTAAATGTTTATTGGGTTTTTTTTTTTTTTGAGATTTTTAGGTTCTAGAATAAATGACATAAAACTCTGTTTAGTATGAAGACTGATTTTCCTCACCATTATCCACTCATACTACGCTGCTCTTCCATATGCCATCTCTTCATCTGTAACCTTTCCCCTCTGTACCAAACAAAATCTTCATATTTCAAGGTTCCTTCAAGCATAGGCAGTAGCTAACCCAATAATCCCATAGCACTCCACTTACCTTTATTACCACACTAATGAGTCTGTTTTACAATTTATGGTATGAAGACAGCAGATTATTTACACTTGCTAATGGGAAGTTCTGGTATACAGCCAGACTGTGCCCTCAACAGTGCAGGGACAGAATGGAAACTTACCCAGTGTGCCCATCATGGACCAGTGCCCAGGCACCTGTGTGAGCATCAGGCAGCAGTCTCACTCTCTAATTTCCACCATTTGATTCCAATAAGCTTAACTAACTAGCCTTCTGCTCACGTTCTGATTTCCAGTTTCCTTTGGGTCACTAAAGCCTCACTGAAAACCTTAACTTGTACCTTAAAATTCTTCACTTAGGTAATGTTATCTAAGCCTGGGTTGATTAGACCCTACTTTCAGTGTAGTTCCCTGACCTAAAATTCAAACATAGTAGTAACACCAGCCCCCCTCCCTGCCACCAACATATATGCAAAGGCTCTGTTATTTGCATGGTAGGCCCCTTCTACTTCACCCCCAAAAGCCATTTCTCTTCTGTAGATCTCCTGCCTGTACACGTTCCCACTGAGATCTCAGCATCCCGTTCAAGTTGGCAGCAGACTTTTAGGACTGCTCTTATCACTCATTTCTTCTCATCCTTCCTCTCTCTCTCTCTCTCTCTCTTTTATAAAATATTCATTTCCCATAGTGTTTTAATTCCCCCAAAATTGTGTTTTCCACCTCCATTTTCTCTTAGGAAGTTCCAGCAGCTGAAGAACCATACCCCACCTGCTTACCTGACAGTCTGAAATGGGAAAATAGATGATGGGATCTTATAATTAAAAAACAACAACAACAACAAAAGAAAACCAAACTCAGCAAGTACACATCATTAGCAGGAAGCACGTTGGTCCCAAGAGTGGTGATTAGGCATTTAAAGAAATAATAAGGATGGAAAACTTGAAAATTGTACAGCAAAAAACATTAAAAATAATCACTGACTGGCCAATTTTGTAAAGTCATTGACTTGCAAGCAGTTTGATTTATAACATAAAAGGGCCTTTTAAAAAAATTAACAGATCAATGTGCTGTGAAGTTCCCTAGTCATTCTTCCAAGGAGGCAATGTAGGCTGAATCAGGAAAGACTTTCTACCATGGATACTGGGGCTCTTTGCGGCAGTGCCCTAACTTTACATGTGATTCCTGGGATATGGCAACCACTTTCATTTCCTTTTTTTAAATTTATTTTTATTTTTTAAAAGATTTTATTTATTTATTAGAGACACAGAGAGAGAGAGAGAGAGAGAGAGGCAGAGGGAGAAGCAGACTTCAGGCAGGCAGCCTGATGTGGGACTTGATCCTGGGTCTCCAGGATCACACCCTGGGCCGAAGGCAGCACTAAACCGCTGAGCCACCATGGCTGCCCACATTTCTACTAAACCAAAAACTAGTTCTCTGAGTTCCAGACCCATGTAGGCCATAGTCTACTGGCATTTCCACATGGGTGTACTGGAGGCACTTTGTACTATTTAGATTCCATTTGTTCCTGCAAATACACTCTCTACCTTTCTTTATTCTGCTCTGGACTCCAGGAGACTATCTCTATGAGCTTCATCAACTAGATCCCCTAATTTCTGAATCTAGATGAGTTCAATGAGTCACTGGCAGGAGCTCCAAGGATGGGGGTAAAGAGGTTGGGATCTTTATTTCCCCGGTTTCATACCTACCAGGCTGTATTCTGACAAATCCACACTATACCTACAGCCGTATCTGCTGCTGATGGCTCTTTCTGATTGGTAAAGTAAATTCTGAGACCCATCCTTCTCTTTGATCTTTAGACCTATAGATAGTGATAATAATTTTCCATTATTTCTGATGCCAGAGTGCTTCACTAGCCACTGATGACTTCTCTTGACCCCACTCACAATTTTGTGAAAGGGTTCTGAAACTCTTTAATTGTGCCTTCTGAGCTTGCATGAATTCAAATTCACTTATGTCCAAACTGGACATTCCTCATCCCTCACCTTCCCATCCCCAGCAGCTGCCTCCTGACCCTTCTCCTATATAATCTGCCATAGTGAATGGCTCCACCATCTATCTATATGATAGGACTATCCAGAAGCCTGGATCACATGTATGTCTCCTCCCCATCTCACTACTATCTATCAACCATCAAATTTAAGACTCTGTCATATCCTTCCACTTCCCTTCAAACAATCAATCAATCAATTATTTATTTGTTTGTTTATTTATTTATTTAATTCATGAGACACACACACACAGAGAGAGAGAGAGAGGCAGAGACACAGGCAGAGGGAGAAGCAGGCTCCACACAGGAAGCCTGATGTGGGACTCAATCCCAGGTCTCCAGGATCACGACCTGAGCTAAAGGCAGATGCTTTAACTGCTGAGCCACCCAGGCATCCCACTTCCCTTCAATCCTACTCCACGACAGCATCATCTTTTATCAAATTTACTGCAACAGCCTCCCAAATGATCTCTGTACCTTAGATTGACCTATTCCAAATCCAATTCCTTTGACTAACTTGCTGATTTAGTTTGGTATCCTCTAAATAAGTCACCCCTCTTTCTTTATCCCAGTTTTTAATTGTGTTTTATCTCTTCATCCATATTGACCTAGGGTTGACATTTGTCAATAAGATGGTCATGTAGTATTATTAGCTCCAATTCTCACAAGAATTAGGCTAGATGTTAATCTTCATTTGGCTGAAAGCAGAAACAAGCTCAAAGTACATAAACAAATATTTCAGGGTCACATTGTAAGAAAGTAACATAATCAGAATCTGATTCTGTGAGAATCTAATGCCCATATTCTCTCCATTTCTGTCTCTATACGGTAGATGATACATGAAGAGGTCAGTATCCAGGGTTTATTTTTATTCCTACAAAGACTCAGTGAGGCAGCTGGCAAAGGAGAAGCCCATGGTTTCCTTTCGGCATACAGCAAACCTTTCACAACCAGCAGAATCAAAGATTAATAAAGGCAGCTCACAGTGTCAAAATGTGACTTCTTCAAATGACTTCAAACGGAGTCCCAAACTGTCTAGATATATTGAGCAAATTTCTAACAGTCAACCAAGTATCCCCATCCTTGTTCCCCAGCTCTGCCTTGACTTTGGCTTTCACTGAGAACTTCGAATTGCACAGTCAACCTTTTGAACATTCCTCCTATGTTAACTTACCAAGTGGCCTTTCCCCAACATCACTTTATCCTTGGGGCTAGGCAGAACCCAAAATAGAACCTCCTTATTTTGGAACCTCAGTCCAACCCTACTTCTGGCTGGCAGTGTCCATTTTATTTCCACATCACTAAGTCCTCACACTGCTCTGAGGTACTTCTACAGTAAGGACAGAAGGGCCCAGGTAACACAAGCCCTGAGAAGAGAGCAGTGGACTTAAGGGTAAGAAGGAAAGGGCTCTTCTTGAGGCTGACAATTGAGAGAAAGGGTCAGGCAGCAGCATATGCCTAAGCCTTGCTGTGAAACTGGTGGCGTCATTCATGACTTAGAAGAGCCAAGCTCGCCTCTGCTCCATCATGGTGAGGTCTGTGATTTGGATAAAGTTGGAAGAGGCATCTTTCTCATCACCTTAAACTCTACTCTTATACAGTCTCCTCATCATAAAGTGGGGGGAGGGGGCAGGGCATAAAAATGTCTGTTTTGTGATGCTGAGGTAAGGGGTAAAAGAGATTCTGGGAGTGGAGCTTGTGATACACCACCTGGCACAGGGCAAGATCTGAACACACACTAGCTAGATCTTTTTTTTTTTAATTAATTTATTTATTTGAGAGAGAGAAAGAGAGAGCATGAGCTGGGGGAGGGGCAAAAGGAGGGAGAAAAGCAGACTTCCCTCTGAGGAGCCTGAAGCAGGGCTCCATGTGGGGCTCTACATGAGGCTTGATCCCCGGACCCTGAGGTCATGACCTGAGCCAGAGTCAGACACTTAACTGACTAAGCCCCACACTCACTAGATGCCCCCACTCACTAGATCTTAAAAATACATTTATGTGGCTCAGGCAAGGCATCTCTTGAAATCCATTCTGTTAGGAATTTCTAGGAGGATCCAAACCTGGAATGGGCATAATCAAAATAATAAGAGGAAAAAACCAAAACAGACAGAAAGAGAAGTCTTAATCATGCTTTACAATGGAAAATTTTTGAAGATAGATAGACCGTTCTATGTAAATCACATGCAAATATACCTTATTATATAGACCAAGCAAGTCCCAGTTTGAGGTCATAAGAGACTGGGATCTGGAAACCTTTGGTGACCTAGGGTTTGAATTAAGTATATGAGAGGCAGCAATATAACTTTGAAAATATTCACAAAGGAGAAACCAGTGAGGGCAGTGATGGAAGTAATATCAGTGTTTGACTGGAGAAGGTACAGGTATGCTAGCCATGGGATGTATGGTAACTTGTGATTTGGATAAAGTTGGAAGTATGATAAGTTCATGATAAGGAGAAGGTAGAAGGAAATGGAAGAGCATTTCGGCATCAAATATGCATACATTATTTAGCTGGGCAGTTTATAATTACTTTCTGGGAATCTCAGCATGAGATAGCAGTTTAAGGGTGATTTAGTCCCCTTTGAGGAGTCATTTTGAGTTCTGAGAATCACAAAATATGTGGATTCACAAATATATATATATATACACACACACACATTTCAGTGACTATTCATCTGGACACCAAAATCCATAAAGTTGATAGAAGAGCTAAAAGATTTGATACTTAAAAGGAAAAGGTATATAATGATGTGGGCAGTCATTTAACCCCTCGTGGTCTAGTTTTCTCATCCCCATGCATTTTGTGAGGCTCCAAAAAAGATGACAAAAAGCCATTTGTAAGTAACAATAACAACAATGATGACTTTATTAGAACTTCTCGAGCTCTGACTACGTACCAGGCACCATTCAACACCTTCCATATACTTTTCCATGCAATGCTTCCAATGAGGCTCCAACATAGATATGCTAAAACTGTTTCCATGATGGTGGTGTGGAAATTGAGGCTTGCAGGGCCCTGGGGTTAGGTCATAGGAGCAGCTAGTGAGAGAAAGAGCCAGAGCCCAATGCTGCCTCTCTCACCTCAGTATCTATGGATATTAATTATTGGGGCTTTTCAATATGCATCTTGGGGAGCCCCCTAAACCTGGCCAATCTGACACAAAGAAAATATAAGAGCTGAAATGAGGCACAACAGGACTAAAATGGGAAAAGTCAGAAGTTTAAGGTTGAAAATGGAGAGAAGCCTGACTCACTGAAGAAATGCCCTGGCCATTGTTCTTGTAGCTAAGGTGGAAGAGTCAGGCCTAGGTGAATTCCAACAGAGGGGAAAGGCTGCTGTGCCTCAACCCATAAAAGAAAGCAGTGAGGAAGGCCTGGGATAAAAGAGGAGACACAAAGCATATCAACAGAACAGGGAGGGCATAGCCAGGCAACAAACAAGAGAACATCCTAATTGTTAACAGAGACAAGGAAAACAGGCAGAAGGGAGCAGGGTAAAGGCTGCCTGGTGGCACTGTCCTCTGGGGAACAAGAAAAGAGGCAGCAGCAATTGAGGGCAGCTTGGGGGCACGTCCTTAGAGTTTATTAAAAGCACAACTGCACGGGGACCAAATGGGAATGTGTGCTACCAGTTCTTCCCTTAATGCTTTCCGGAAATGTTCTTCCTTCTAAACATTAGAGTTTCAGATTTGTTGGAGGCTGAGGAAGAGAATTTTGAAATTCAAAGTTCTCAGAGGTAGAGTTCTTCCAGGCTACAAGTAGAAATAAAGGCTCTCGAATTTTTTCCGTTAAGGCCTTCAAAAGAAAGGGTAGAGACCTTACAGGGAAAGGAGCCAAAACAACTTTAATGACATTCCTTTCACGTGCCAGCCAGGAGCTTGGTGGAGGCTGGACTTGAGGTTTCCTAGCCTTAAATAAGGCTACTACCCAGCAGTGTGAACCATGGACTTGCTCTCCATGCCAAGAACAAATCACTTCTAAGTGAAAACTGGTGCCAATTCTTTGAAGAATAACCTGGGCATATCCATCATAACATTAAGAATTAGTGATTCCAATTTTAATAATTTTGCCTATAAGATATAGGGATATACAGGGATGTGTGCACAAAGATATGTGTTGCAGCTTTATTTGTAATATTGAAAATCTGGATTACCTACATGATCGCACATAACAGGCTAAGTTAGTAAATAATGCTGCATCATATAATAAAATATTTGCACCCCTTAGTCTATTTTTGGCAATATAGGAAGATCTTCAAAATATATTCATTAATAAATAACAACATCCAACTTATATAACGTGAAAAACCTAATTCATATTAAATGAATTTACACACAGAGTTTAATATACTTTTGTGTGCATTAAAACTTCTAGAAAAAATTATTGAAAGAGTTGTTTTCACAGTGAGAGGTAAATTTAGGGCATATCTGAAATGGAAAAAGTTTTAATTTTCATTTTATATCCTTCTGTACTGTTTGCATTTTTAAATCATGAACATGGATTTAAAAACAAAACAATATTTTAAAAGTTGAAAAGAAGTTTCTCTGTGAGGGATTATAGTTGAAAATGGAATCGCTTTAAAATTAAGATACAAATCCCTGAGCAGAAACTATAGTAAAATGGAGTCAATACTTTAATAAATTTTTTACCCTTTATGACCAACTAGAATTTATCTCAGAGATGTAATAGAGGTTTAATATTAGAGAATCTATTAACAAAATACATTACATCATTAGACCAAGGAAGAGGAATTACATAATCATTGAAGCCAAAGGACATTTGGTAAAAAGTAAAAACTGATTAAAAAGAAAAAAAACTCTATAAATAGTAGATTGTAATAATGGATAAACAGTAAGTATCTGAAAACAATAGCCAACATCATAATTGGAATTATGGAGACATTCCAATTATACGGGACATCTTATACTTTTGAACTTTTTAAATGATGTTCATGTCTGAGTTTTACATTAAAATAATTATATTTCAGAATCTGTCTGGAAAATTCCTCTGAAAGGAGTGAGACAGGTAAATATGTGACCGTCAGAAAGCATCCTCAGGATTGAAAAAGACCTACCCTCACTCAGCCCCAAATCAATCGGCCAGAGCATTGCTTGAGAATTTAGACTGTACCACCAACATGTTTGAGAACGTTTTAACTCTTCTCATGTGTGACCTTAAATTATCTTTATGATGTGTTTTCCTTCAAAATCATCCATCAAGAAATTACCAAGTACTTTGTCTATGATCAAGACTGTGCTAGATTTGATACGCACAAAATAGAAAAACAGATAGGAAAAGGAGCAGGGCCCCAAGAGCTCCTAGGAGATGTCCCCATGTGAGGGGAGGCAGTAGACCATGACCAATGCCAACATCACGGAAATGCTTAGCAGAGGACTTTGAGTGGAAGAGAGAATGGCTGTGGGTAGGATAGGCTGAGTTTTGAAAAAGTTTTTAATGTTTTTGTAAGTGTGGAAAGTTTCGAAGGTGACAGTGAGGAGGCAGGAAGGATGGAGCTGCTCCTACAGAAGAATGCTGAAGGTGGCAAGTAGTCCCCTGCAAAACCAGGGTACCACAGAGACACCAAAGTGTGGCAAGATCACTCGGTGCCAAGTGTGAAAATATAGGGGTTGTTTATAATGGGACACAGGTTCAAGAGATTGAGAGAAGATAAAAGATTGAGTCTCAGAGCTCAAGTGGATTGGAGGGGTGACTTTTCATTCACTAACCAGGAATTTCTAAAACATCACTGGAAGTCAAAATCTTAACCCTAACTTTGACACATTGATGTCAGACTGTCCATGGTCACTAATTCTTGTGTTAACTGTTCAGCAACAAATCCAAGACTTTGATTGAGGGCTGGTGGCCCCCAATTTGGCATTCCTTATATCTTACTTCACCACTGCATGAATATGCCAGAGGTTATTGAGCATTTTGTATGTGCAAGGCACTAAAAGATAATGGAAGGAATGAAGGCAGAACTGCCCCCACCCCCCTCAGAAAAAACTCAAGACAGTAATTCTTAATGTTAGCATTGTCAGGATCACCTGGAGGGTTATTAAAACACACATTTCTGAGACCCATGCTCAGAATGTTTAACTTGGTAGATCTAGAGTGGGTCCCAAGAATTTGTGTTTCTAACAAGTTCCAAGATGCTGATGCTGCCAGTCTAAAGATTACACTTTCAGAACTACTGACCTATGAGAAATATTTTACAGATACCATGAGAACCCAGAGTATAAAGATACTCATTTATGGAGATTAAAAATCATACTATAAAAATAGATAAATAAGAATCATACTAAAAATAAAATTCTGGTAAGTTCTCAAAGTTATGATTTCCAGGTCTATGATGTTCTCTGAAAAATGCATGTGGTTAATGTACTTTTCATCAAAGAAAAGACTGGTTCTAAGTAAATTCAAAGAGCAGGGGAGTATATACTGCCATGAGTCAGTCCTACATAATCAAGCATTAGAAACAAGAGCTTAGGGGTGTTTCCTTTACAAGATCTAATTCTGCGGTATAAGACTCATATACAAGCTCATAGTCACAGCATGTATAGGCCTTCTGGACCATAGGAAACATCTCTTCTCCTTAAGCTTTCCTGGGAAACATAGTAACTACATGAGCTACAATTTTATAGCACATGGCAGTTTACAAGTACTTCTGCATACATTTACCCAAGGGACCAATTGAGGAACATATGAGTAAATGTGCTATAAACCGTAAGGTATATTTAAATATTAGGCTATCATCATAATTTGATTCTTACAGATTCCCAAGTGTAAATATTGCTCATTTTTACCTATGAACAAAGGAAGACTACAAGAGAAAAGTGGCTTGACCGTGCTCAGAAAACATCCAAATCACAGAGATAAATTTAAATTAAGACACAGAATTTTGCTTCCAAATTCTGCATTGTATTAGACAGAAGAAACACCAGAAATGTCAGGCTTTGCACCTGCTCCATCTAGAGTCACCAAGGGACAACCCTGTACAACCATGTTTTATATTCTGCCATTCTCTTATATTTTTTTCTCACTAAACCAGAGCTCAGGATCTGACCAGAATAGTAGCCAATCCATAAGCCAGTGGTTACACTATGGTTCTGAAAGTTAAATGTACATTAGAATCACCTGGAGGCTTGATAAAAACAGACTGTTGGGTCCCACCCCAGAGTTCTTGATCCAGTGAGTCTGGGGTAGGGACTGAGAATTTGCATTGCTAATGAGTTCCCAGATGATGCTCATGCTGCAGTCTGGGGGCCTTACTTTGAGAACCTCTAATTATAGGATAGTTGGCCAATCAAATTCCCTTTCTTCAAAATTTGAACCAGCAAATTCTGAGAGCATGAGGTAGTTAGTGGAGGAGGAAGATGAAAGGAAACATGGAGAGAGGATTAATGAGTACAAGCTATGAGAGATTATGGCAAATTAGTCTTACAAAGGAACAGAAACTAGAAGTGAAAGCAATGGGGCAAAGAAATGTTCTTCTGAACAGAGAAAGAATGAGCAGTTGATGGCAGAACAGACAACAGCAACCACGCAAAGGGCGTCTACGCTGGAGGAACTTTATGGCATGAGAGGAAAGACCCCAAAAGGCTCCTGACAGAGCCCTTAGCATTGCCAGAGAACCAGGATTCTATGCTGCTTCTTTCCGAGTCCTGGTTATTTGTCTTCCTCTGGATATCCACTCAACCCTCCCTTCTGTATTAGAAATGGAACCTATGCATGTCTCTGTCCCTTTCAAAGAAAGAACTGTATTGATCAAGAGAGGAGGTTGGAGTATTCTTCCATAAACCACCCTGCTTTTCTGACTCCCAGGGCAGTCCATAGATTTGGAAACGTTATCACCTCACTAGCAATGTCTGCCAAACACGGTGGCTGCAGTCACCCTGGACCACCAGGTTCCGTAGGACATGGCCCTTCCCCATCCTCTGGTACCCACATGGCTGGTCTGATCTATCACTACCCATTCCAGGTTGTTGCCCTGACTGGTACTTGACACACGTTTGTTCTCCCAGATAAGTCTTTTCCTGGAAGAATTTTCAGCATAACCTCCCACCCTGGTAGAAAGGCGGTGGGGAACAGCAAGAGAGTTAAAAAAAAAAATTCATACTTTGGTTCCTAATACTTTAAATGACTACTTGCATGATTTGGGGTAATCACCTTTAAAAAAAAAATGATGTCCAGAAGGCTTATGTCTAAGGTAAAAAATGCCCTTTAAATCACAGTTTACTTGTCAACACCAATCAATTGGTAGTGACTTCCTGGAGTGCTGTCTTGAGAAGGATAATGAGCCTGTGTCCATCAAGGGTGTTATGATTGGTTAATAATGTCTGTCAAGGCATGAAAAGGGGAATTGGTATCTGAATGCTACATATTTGCCCTTCCTGATCCAAATGCTATCAAGCATCCCTTCCATTTCTTAATTCTATGATTCTCTGTTATTATCCTTAATGCGAATGCACCAAACATATATTTATCTCTAAGATGTTAGCTCTATTTCTCCTGAAGGGTCATCTTTCTGGCTTCCTGTTGGGTCTTGGGCTCCACTTTTTCTCAGGTGAACATTACAATACTCCAGCTCACAGCATTAAAAGTGCACAGCAAATGCATAATAATATAGTGTCTGCTAAACACTTTCTAAAAAGTAGCATTAATAATTCACACCGCATCCCTGCTTCCTTAGAAAAACCTGCATGAGGCAAATGAATTCAAATCCCCAGTAGGGAGGAGCTGCAGCGCTGTGTGACCACAGTTCTTGGATCCAGATAAAGTGGCTGCAAGAAGAGACCTTTGATGAAAACCACTTTGGTTTCCCTTATTTCTTCTCTTCCTAAGCCTCTTTAAGAGTGGTGTCAAACTATTCCAAAGCACTGTGGCCTTGTTTCTGTAGAAACTATATAGCATATAATTGCATGGTAGAGAAAATCATTAGCTCAAGACATTCTTTCAGAGAGCATTAGAAAGACAGAGCTACTTATCTTGCATGGCAAGTGTCAATGGGCTGCCTCTACCCTGAGCAAGTCACCTCTCTGAACCTCAGTTTCTTTATTTGTCAAAAGGGTTTTAAAATAGAGGACTTCTCAGGTCCTATCTCTATGACGTTCTCTGCAAACGATTTCTACACAGGATTGAGAAATTGGATGTATTTCAAAAGCAACTCTCCTGTTATCGTGTTTATAAGTAAAAATTCTAATTGTCCTCTATCAGTGAGAATCCCACAAAATATACAAATTCAACTGGATAAATATTGGCTATCTTCAACTCAGTTGGACACATGCTCTTGGTTCTCTGGGAGAGAGCAGGGACAGATATCTAAGGAAAATGTGGCAAAACCTGGAGATATTTTAGGTTGTCAAAACTGGGCTGGAGAAGGGATGTTACTGGCACCTAGTGAATAAAGTCTAGGTTGCTGTTAAACATTCTGCAATGCCATCCCACAACAACAAAACAGCCATCCCACAAAAACAAAAAATTACATGACCCAAAATGATAATAGTGCTTAGGTGGTGAAACCATGCATTAATTCCATCTCATTGCAACACAGTTCACAAAGATTTTAAGAGTAGAAAATGAGATCTTCATTTTGATATAAAAACAAATTTCAGTTTTTTCAATTAATGTAAATCAAGGTAACTGTGTGGTTTATGTCAACTATACCAGGCCAAATTAGTCACTGCAAAATAGCTAAAATATTCAAATTTCTAAATATTACTAAGTGATGGGAAAAAGAATCACATTTGGCAATTTCTGAGCTGACGAGTACTACTTGAAGCAAGTCGTTTTTCTATAGTAACATGCTTTGCTTGTGTGAATTTCTATCTCTCAATTTTATTTTTAACTTTTTTCAAGAAAAGCTGCAAGATCCTCTTTAATTATCATTAAATGCAATAAATGAAACAGTTTTCTATTTCTTAGCCTCATTCAGCTAAAATACGAGAATGGAAAATCTTGCCAAAAGAATGTGCCTTCTATTTGGAGGGAAACCAAAAGCACCTTCCTATATCCAGTGCTGAGACTGCCAAAATGGAAGCTAGAACAAAAACATCTTTTTTGCAGTTCTGCTAAATTTTATTTTTGTATGTTAACTATCTTTAGAGGACTGGAAAGAAAGAATGCTTTGTGCTAAACTCTTCAGATTAAAGATGTCATTATAGTGACATAAGCCAGCCTATCCTGACTAATGCACTGAGAAATCAGACCCATCTCTCTAGAATAGGACAACAAATTTGAGCCCCTCATTGCCTCAGGAATATATGAATATCCAAGATCATAAGTAATCTAACTCATAATTACAAACATGTAAATCCCAGCTACTGCTTTTTATGTATACACTATGCCTCTTTGCTGTACATGGAATAGGGTCTGAGACTTACCCAAATAGGTGTCTCTATTAATGCAAACTTTAGTCCCAGTTTCTAAGAATCTTCCTTACAATTATGAATTCATCCAAAAATACAAATTTTCCCTTTGTTTGATAAAGATGCTAATACCAAGTATCCTTACTTGATAAAGGTCTGAGACCATCTCTTCTCTATATTCTTGGGACACTTTTATGTGCAGAGATTTCTTAGGCATAGTTAAGGAATTTGATTAATGATGTCACCTAAACTCTGCTCATATATTCATTTTACTCTTTCATGTTTCTTCTTGATGGCAGGCTTTCTGTGGTCATGAAGCCTATCACAAAAACTTCACAGGAGAGCTGAGTCATCTATTCAAACCTTTTCATCTGACATTTTACTCCAGTCTCAATTATCCAAATAAAGCAGAACACCTCCCTCTTCCCCCCTCCCAACTGCCTGATTGATCCAAGTTATTACCAAGTTGTCTGTTTCTTTTATCTGTGGAAACCTGATTTATGAATCCTCAAACTTCCGACAGGTCATTCTTCAAAAATATGCTCTCCTATTGCTCCTAAAATAGAATGTGATTTTTTTTTAAATACTGTGAATAGTTTCTTGCTTTACTGTGGAAAAAACTCACAAAATCTAGTATGAAGTCCTAAACTAGAGGAATTAGAATACGTTGGATAATTTTTGGCTTAAAGGGCGGATAATAGCTCCATGCAAGGAAGACCCAAGACATCTAACTACAGCAGATAGCAAATATGAATAGGTCAGGATATCTAGAAACCTCTGTCCTCAGAATGTTTAGTTAAAAAAAAGCATGTATGACAGAATGTATAGTAATCACCTGTTTACCTGTGACAGAATATAGTAATTTATCTATTTACAAGTCTGTTTTCCCTGGACTTGAATGGGAGCTCTGAGGCCAGGGAATGTGTCCTATTTATCACCTCAAGGACTAGAACAGTACATGGCACCTGGAAGGTGGGTGATTGATAGTATAACTACATGGATGAACACTAGTTTTTCAGCCTGATTTATCTGGCATATATATACTGTTTTGCTCTGCCTCTCAGATTGATTTTGCATTAAGGAACTATCACTAGGAATTTCCAACAACTTTAGAAAAATTTTCCCTTCTCCAATGAGATCCCTTTAACAACATCTATTTTGTTACTGGTAGTCTTAGGAGGATGCTGACGTATCAAATACCCTGATTAGACTGATCAAGAAGAAATGGCAGGAATTAGGGTTGCAGATAAAGAAAGACTTACTTATCACAGTAACAAAATATTGAAATGGGGATTCCAAAGGACATTCTGGAATCTCCAGAACCTTCTCTTTTGGGAAGACCAAGTGAAAAGCCCACAAGAATTCTTTATATCATGAACTCTCAAAACCTATTGTCATTCTATCATAGTATTGAAGAGATGATAGTAGGAAGAGGTAAACCACCACTATTCTATAAAACAGGAGTAAAAATACCAAACTACCCATAGAAAAATAAAAATAAAGGAAATCATAAAAAATTTGCAAACAAAGAATTCTAGCAATGCTGAATAATAATTTTAATGCCTTCCAACAGAACCACTACATCTGACAGGATGATTTTGAAATAATAAGTGGGGTCTCTTCTGCCTAAAAGAAAAAACAATTGTTGTGAGTGCTTTGGAAATCCACATGAAGTCTGGATTTTATATACAAACCTGTTCCCTTGCTCTCTTTCTCTCTTCTTTCTTCCTTCCCTCTTCCCTCTCTGTACCTCTTTCTCTCCGTCTCTACCTCCTTGTTTTGTAGTCTTATTCCTATTAACATATGATGACAAAAAATTACCTGCAGTAAGGAAAATGGTACCCAATTTACTTAAGACATAGAGCAAGACCTTAGAAAGTTCATTATCATTTCAAGTAGCAGAAAGCTTTTCAAAGAAGGCTAAGTGAAAACCAAATTACTTCCAAATATTCTAGGCTTAGGAATCTGGTCAAGAGTGACTGCAAAGGGCCTAGTGTAAGACTGAATGCATTAATGCCCAAATGATGGCCATGTTGTCGCCTCTCCCATTAGTGTGTCTTGGCAGCTCCTCCCATCAAGAGTAGGGGTCTGTTTCCTTACTCCTTTAATGTGGACCGGCTGTATTATTTGCTCCGCCCAGTAGAATATGGCAGGAGAGACACTGGGTCAGTTGTAAGCCCAGGCCTCAAGGCCCTTTGCATATTTGCACACTCAACTTCAGAAGCCCCAGCACTGCCACTTAACAATAGTGGGTTAGCTCGCTGGAAGGGGAGAGATCACATGGAAGAAATCCATATTGCCCTATTTAAGGACAATTTCAATGACCAGCCAATGGCCAACCAACATCTCAGATATGTTAAAGAGCCCAGCCAGTATCAGCACAGCCATCAACTTAACATAAAACATATCCAGGCACATGACTTAGTTTAGCTGAGACCAGAAAGCAGCTGAACCAAAGACTTGTACACATGATAGATAATTATTGCTTTAAGCCTCTAAATTTCAGAGTGGCTTATTATGCAGCAATATCTAACTGATACAGGCCTCATCTTTATCCACTTACCACATGCTCAACTGATCTATCTGACATTTATTAACCTTAATGGAGTTGATACATACCACGACCCTGAAAATATATATACTTTATATCTGATGCATTATAATATATGTTTAACATTTGTAGCATCACATGTGGTGCCTAAAGGGCATCCCTCTGTTCAAAAGGATGTTTATGACATCAAAATCCCTAATTACAATCCATGGACAGCCTTCTGCTATTGCTAATATTACAGCAGCCATGCCCAAGCATGGGCAAAACTGAAGTAAAACATACAAACTGTCAACACCATCTCATCCGTATACAACCTCCAGAGATTTAAAAGAACTGGAATTATGTATAGTATATTCTCTGATCATAATGTACTCAAACTACCAATCAATAATCAAAAGCCATTAGGAAAATTTCTAAAACCATGACAAATAAACACACTTCTACATAACCCATAGATCAAAGAGAAAGTCTCAGAAAATTTAAAAAAATACATAAAACTAAATAAAAACAAAACACAATATATCTATCTTATGGGGGCATAAGTAAGACCATACAGGGAGGGACTTTCATAGCACTAACTGCTTACATTAGAAATAAAGAAAAGTTTATTTAATCATCTAAGTTCCTACCTCAAAAATTTTTTTAAAAATAAATAGAAAACAGGTCCACAGCAAGAAGAGATAAAGAAATTATGAAAGTAAGATCAGAAATCAATAAAATTGAAGAGAAAAACAAAGAAAATCAATGAATCAAAAGGCTGATTCTTCAGAAAAAACTAATAAAACTAATAAACCTTCACTAGGACTAACAACATTTTTTAAAAAGAGAGAGAGAAGGCACAGGATCACCAAATTCAAGAATGAATTAGGCTTTTAACTACAGAGAACTGAGGGTTACCTGAGGGGAAGGCATGGGGGAATGGGTTAAATAGGTGATGGGAATTAAAGAGTGTACTTGCTGTGATCACTACCAGATATTGTATGGAAGTGTTGAATCACTATATCCTACACCTGAAAATAATATTACACTTTATATTAACTAACTAGAGTTTAAATAAAAACTTAAAAAAAAAAGGATGAAGAAAGATACCTACAGATCCTGCAGCCATCAATAAGATAAAAAGGGAATGTTATAAACAACTTTATACTCCTAGATTTAGCAATCAGAAAAAAATGAATTGCTCAAATACCACAAACTACAAAAATCCAACCAATATTAAAAAGACAATCTAAATAGGTTTAAATCATCAAAGAATTTTAATTTAGAACTCAAAAGCTTCTAAATAAAAAAATCTCCAGGGCCAGAGGTTTTCACTTAAGAATTCTACAAAACATTTGGGGTGCCTGGCTGGCTCAGTCGGTGAAGCATGCAACTTTTGATCTCAGGGTTCTGATTGGGGCAGCCCTATGTGGGGGAAGAGATTACTTTAAAAAAATTAAAATCTTTTGGGATGGCTGGGTGGCTGAGTCTGTTCAGTATACGCCTTCGGCTCACAGATCATGATCCTGAGGTCCTAGGATTGAGTCCCACATCAGTTTTCCTGCTCAGTAGAGAGTCACCTTCACCCTCTCTGTCTACCCTTTCCCTGCTCATGCATGTGCACATGTGCACATACTCTCTCATAAGGAAATAAAATCATTAAAGAATAAAATAAATAAAATAATTCTACCAAATATTTAAATAGGAATAAACTCCAACCTTGGCATTATTGACATTTTAGACTTGATCATTCTTTGCTGTGGGGGGCTATCTTGTGCATGTAGGATATTTAGAAGCATCCCTAGTTTCTACCAAATACCAGTAGCATACTATCTCCTCTTTTCCCCACTGTGACAACCAAAAATCCCTCCAGACATTACCAGTATTCCATTGGAAACAAAATTTGCATTGGTGAGAATCCTGGCTCTGCAGGGTTACTCTGTAGGAACATACATTTTTTTAACGGTCATTGACTGCAGTGTTATAAAGTGTCTACATATAACCTATTCTATCTTAACCCAATGAATAAAACTTTAATTGCCTTGATTCTGTAGTTTCAAATGATATCCCCAAATTCCAATTTAAATATTAAGGTAAAAACAGAATGCTTATTCATTATACTAATTTGTTTTAAAAATAACCCAGTCTGGCACACACCTTTGGTAATGATGCATACTTCAGAAGCATGCTGGGAGAATTAGTACTTTGGAAGTGCTTTAAAGATAAGACCTTATTAAAATTATTAGTGCAGATTTTAAAACATATATTGTTCTAAAACTAGATTTTACTAACGGTTGTTTTGAATTTTTAAACATAAAACCTCTACTCATCTTTCCCTAATTACTTGTTAGTGGATTTTACAGATGCAGGATTGACTGTAGTGCTATGTGTACTGGTCCCTGACATTTAATACTCATAAAAATTTTTGTTTACAGCAGGTGACCTGTTATATTACACTGCCATAACTGGTTGAGATTCTTCTCCAAGCCATTGGTGGACCTTAACTGAAGGGCATAGAGAAAAGAGAAAAAAGAAGAAATTAGGTATGACCTGAGCCAAGAGTACTAAGACAGTATGTGGCCAGAAGACCAAATTCTAGTCCCTAAAAGGCCTGAATCTAGAATCCATGCAGCCCTAAATATTTGAGCTGGTGGCAGGGCTATGATCCTATGAAGTCTGCATGATTTAGAGAAGGTCTCCAGGTATGAACTGAGAATAGACAGGAGCAGACCCAAAGTGGAGAAATTATAATAAAAGATGGGTTTGGTGGGCATCTTGTCAAATACTTGGTCAGAAAAGCAAGACTTACTCTAGACCTATCCTGGGGGTGAAAATAAAGCTTCTGATACATCCCAGGAGGCTGAGCTATGGCTTCTGGATATTGAGAGGCTACACCTGAGCATGCTATAGATACAGGCTAACCCTATGCGCTCATTAAACTATTCTTGTACTCTGTGATCAATGGGTGCTCCTTAGTAATTTAAAACATGACTCTGTGGAGAGTGACTTACCCAAGAAGATCCTGACACCAAGACCATGAAAGCAAGACAGTGAAATATATATGAATATTCCTAACATATTTAAACACCTTTCTTCAGAGGTGAGTTATTATGATTCATACAGACATAAAGGCATGGCATTATAAGAGCTAAGGAGAAAGGGAAGGAGAATGTATGTATCTATCAGGGGCAGAATAACACAACTGGCCCAAATGTTTCAAATCAAGAGACAGAGGTACTTGTGAGCAAGGGTAAAAAAGGAACAAGGAATGTTCAGGCATCTGGACATTGACAACATTAGGAAGCCATTATCTCTGGCTAGAGCCAAAGAAAATAAGCATGACAGAAGTTTCATGAAAGCTGTAGTCATGACAGATGGGCTCTGTGGTAGAGGCTGAGATCAGAGACACAGCCACTATCAGAGATGGGACTTCAAAGGAAGGAAGGGACATGGAAGAAATAGCCCACCCATTATTTTGATATCTCTCTGGTGCCTCCCATTGGTCAAACCCTAGTGGAATCCATTTAGCAAGGGACCCTGAGTGTTGTGGTCCAGAGTAATCACCCTTTCATATAGGTCAGGAAACCTACATGCAGAGAGTGGATCTAGGTGTCAAGGCAAGTGGAGAATAATTAGGACAGGAATAAACATGCACTGATATCTAAAATAAAAAGCAGATACTCAAATTATTAAAGTCATACCTAAATAAAATTGGTGGGTGATTTAAGGAAAACTCTCCCCAAATATTCTCCCTATCGACCTAAAATGTCCACCTTTCAATAAGACTTGAATTTAAATGGGTGCTCTGGGAGTCTTCTGGAAGAATAACTTGTTATATACATAAGAAACACAGTTTGGCAAAGATTTTCCAAGAATCACTTTTGAGTTTTTGTTTTCAAAGTTCTCATATGGATGTTACTTAATCACAATCATGTAATAGTATTTGTTTGTGGATTAGATCAAGAATATCTTGTGAGTTTGGCTGGAGGAAGAAATCATGGAAAAGACTATCGTGATGAATGATGGTGACTGCTGTCTTCAAATGCCCGATAGGATATCCCGTGAGAGAGAATTCACATTCCTTCCTTGTAGCTATGGGGTTTAGAACAAAAGTTGAAAATTAATGACCCATAGGTCAAATCTAGCTGTAGATGTGTGGTTTGGCTTTCAGTGGTTTACCACAGAATTTTTTTAAACATTTTGAATTGGTTGCAAATTTAAAAGTCAGGAGATGCCCCATAAAAAGTTCATATTCTGATTTACTTGAAAAATTGAGAATATCTGGATCACATTTCTCTAAAGAAACAATATATGAGAGCTGAAAAGTTATGTTTTTCAGTTTAAACAGTCCCTATCATTCCCTGTCGTGTTTACTACAATGTGACCACATATCAGATGTCATTTATTACAATATCTGAACTTCTTAAGTTTTTACATCTAGATTACCTAGCTCATAAGTGCTATCTGCTAAGCCTCTGTAAGCATCTTATTTTGAATTTCTTGTGTTAGAACTAGGATCTATGAGTAAAGTCACAGAGATACAGATTTTAACCTGATAATAAGGATGAACTCCCCAAAATGGCACTGATTGCCATGGATGACAACAAGTTTACCAACACTGAGGAATTCCAAGGGAAGCTGGGTCACCATTTGGCAGCAAAAGATTCCACAGAGGGAATTTTATTTAAGATTTATTTATTTGAGAGAGAGAGAGAAAGAGAGAGTGTGTGTGTGTGTGCGTGTGTGTGCGTGTGTGTGCGTGTGTGTGCGTGTGTGTGTGTGTGAGCAAGGGGAGGGGCAGAGATAGCGAGAGAAAGAATTTCAACTAGACTTCCCACAAACTCCCCACTGAGTAGGGAGCCCAACCCAGGACTTCATCTCATGACCCTGAGATCATTTCATGACCTGAGCTGAAACCAAGAGTTGTATGCTCAACGGACTGAGCCAGGTTCCACGGAGGGAATTTAAGCATTAGATGATAATCCTTCCCTGAGATTTTACTGGAGTTTAGACTGTGATTTTTTAAAGTCATAAATTATTCTTCAGTCATCTCTGATTCTAGCACAGGAATTAGAATATGGTTGAAGCAACATAAACATATTATGTCAGATAATACTATGATTCATTAACTATTTCTTATTTTAAGGTCATGATGGCTAAAACAACTTTTATTTTTAATCTGGGAAGGATGATAAATTATTTTTTCTCATCAACAAACAAATAATTTTATCTGATTACTTAGAACAATCCAGTAGTCATGAGACATGAAATAAGTTTAAAAGGAACAAAGAAGTCATTTCTAAAAATGTCAGAGATATATTGCTTATATCCTTCAAAATTTTTAAAAGAGATTACTCCAGTGAGTTATACAACAAAATTAGTCACTTACAGAAAAAAAAAAGTGTGGACGGTGTTGAGCTCAGCAAAAATCAATAGAAAAAGAATTCTACTAATAGTAAAAACAAACAAACAAAAAATCCCCCCTGGAGTGACTTCCTCTCGGTCTCTGATTAAAGACAGTGGCTTACAAAATATTTGCTTAGCTTAGCAGTTATATAGTTTCTACCTATTACATACAGGCCATTCCTAAAAATTAAAATTAAAAAATTGAAATGCCTTTATGAAGAGCTCAAGAACCCCTTTTGGCCATTCCTAAGAAAGGATGCTGACATAGGACACAGGCCAAGATCACTATTTGACTTTGTGGATAGAGCATGGAGTTTTGTTGTAATCATAGATGTTACAGGATAATAAACAAAAATTCTAAGACTACAGGATCTATGTATCCTAGACTGAATGTCCAGACTTTTTCAGAATTTCCCTTTTCTGAAAGTTTATCCATGTCATGGGTACAGTAAGATGGTCCCTCAGCATCTTTAGATATTTATCTTTGAGTTTACTCTTGCTTGCCTTTTCTTGCCAGAGGATGCAGAGATAACAAGGGCTAAGGTAAGGTTGTGACTGATGGGGAAGGAGGCCAAAGTGGTAACTTGACTTGCTTTTGATCCCAAAACAACAGAAATTTTTGGGATCCAACTACAGGCCAGCCAGCTTGCCCAACCTAGAGTTTACAAGTAATAGCATGTTAAGAGTTTACAGGTTAGGATGATGGACAGTCTGCTTTTGTTTTCTTTTGTGCCACTGTAACTCCATTCCCACAGAGCATTATCCTGCTTTAAATTCCTTCAATGTTTTCCAATATTATGCTCAGAATAAAATCCAAATTCCACCCCACAGTCTACAAGGCCCAAGTGATTAATTCCCACTTTCTATTTCAATCTCATTTCATACAACTTATATTAATGACTATCCTCTATCCAGCTGGTCTTTCTTCTCTTTCTTAAATATACCAAGCTCATTCCTGCTTTATGGCCCTTTGCATGCTGTTCTTCAGTTTAGAATATTTTCCCTCTGTCCTTCTGCCTAGCTGGGCTTTGCTTTGTTTTATTTTTTTGTCTTATTCTTCTGGTCTCAGATTAAACGTCATCCACTCAGAGAAACCCTCCCTAAATACATACATTTCACATCCACAACTCTCTTCAACATCACTTTGTTTTCTTATATCAGTACAAATAACAATCTATATTCGTTTATTTCTTGTATTTCTCTTCTAGAATAGAAGTTCTAAGAAAGCCCAACCCTACCGTGGCCCCCAATGCCTGCACCAGTGCAGAAAGAAAAGGCTCTCAAAAGCATGAATTTGCCAGGAACATCCACCTCAATATTTCTCATATAGGTATCTTCATTCCTTTTTTCCTGGGGGTGGGTAGGGAGGTGGGTAGGTGGGACTGTGAAATCATCCCCTCTGGAGATAATAATTTAAAATGTGTGGAGGAGTTCACAGATAGAAAAATATAGAGGTCAAGGAACAAAGAGAGAAGGCAAAACTTTGAAGAACATCTACATTTTGGGGGCAGACAGAGGAACAAGAAAACAAAGGAGTTTTGTCAGGAGTTCCAAAATAGACTGAACACCTGCTTTGTGTGTCAGAAGTTCAAGTTCCTAACAATAGTATAAATAAATGCATCTATTTATCTTCCAGCATGATTCTTCCTGCAGGATTGCAAATGTCTTATTAATGTCACCCACAACATCCATTTATTATGGCTGTTTACTATTCATCTTGAAATGACAGCATACCTGGCACTTGCTTAAACACTTAGGAAGATAGACTTCCTGCTATAACAGATGTCAGGTAAAGGGAGATAAGGTCTATACTTCAACCTCAAAATAAAATCAAGATTTACAATCTGGGTATATAGATACAAAATCCCTTCATGTGAATTCTTTCCCCACCAAATAATTTTTTATAAGAAATTTCATTATTGTACATTTATGGTTAATCTCCTACATGAATTATGGAATTCTGTTGATTTTTTAATTGATGTTTTTATACCTCTCTGTGCTGGTAGATATGAGATCTATAGCTGATAAGCAGTCAGAATTGTCCAAAGAAAATGGAACCAAGGAGTAAAAGGCAGACCTGCTTGAGTATGCAAGATTCACAATGATAATTCCTATTTTTATAACCCAAAGATTTATCATTCTAGAAATTGTTTACTTACTACTTTTCCTTAATCTACACCTTGATTCATATCCTTAAAGTTCAAGCTGCAAAGACTATCTCCACCTAGTCAACAACCTTAGTTTATGTTCCTTAGTTAGAACAGTGGTCCTCAGACTGTGGTCTCACACCCATCATCATTAGCCCCACCTGGAACTCGTGAGACACGCAGATTTTCCAGTCCCACCTCAGACCTCATGATAAGAAACTTGAGAGTGGGGCTCAGTAACCTGCGTTTTAATACCTGCTCCTAGGTGATTCTACTTTTAGAATCACTGCCTTACATCAGTGATAAAAATTCTAAGTAGCATCCCATTGCCTACAGGGTGAAATCTCAATCCTAAACCTCATCAGAACATTCCTTTTGCAGATGAGAAAGTTGACCTTTCAACTGTATCCTACACCTACCTCACTTGGATCCTGTCTTATGTTTGCCAATAAAAGAACTACAAAATGGTGACTAATTAAATATATAAGGCTAATCAATGAGAAAGGCATGTGACTACAAGTTCAAGTGGATAATCCAAAAAAGCATAGTATAGAAAAGAAAGTATAAAAATTAATTATTAGATAAAAATTTAGAATTAGTAATAATAGCATTTATATTAGGAAAAAAATAATGAAAACTTATAATCTTAAATACTTATTTTTCCAGCACTTACATTACAGTGACCAAATTAGATTATTTTGTCTATTATCACATTCATGGGGATAACACTGATATGCAATCCTAGTGCTCTACTAATAAGACTCAGAGCTTCTCAAGGACTAAAATCTTAGCTAATGGAAGAGAAAAATCAATACAGGTAAGGAACATTTTGTTGCCTTTAAGCAAGAGACTTTCAAAACTGTCTCAAGAGCAATGCGGCAAAGACAAGGGAGACTATTTAAGGGGGTTTCCACATTCCAACAATAATTATAGTTCTTTGGAATAACTCGTATCTATGAAGAGGCTTGAATCCATAACAGTACTCAAAAATGAAAAGCATAGGGTATACAAAAAGGTCACTAAAACCAAAAAGGGCATATTTTTTTAAAAAAATGTCTAATAAGTAGGTTAAAGATGTGACATATACAGATGTTCTGTTAATTTTATATATTTTTTCTCATTAAATAAAAGAGAACAGCTACAGTGAATTTTAAGTCAAAAAACTCAAGAAAAGTTAGAGATTTTTTCTTGGTTGACCAGAGAAGGTTACACTCCTTTGAAGCCTATATGTAACAGTCAGTTGTGAGGCAGTGATCAAGAAGAGAATCAGCTGTCCAGACCCCCTCCTCTCATCCCCTAGATGAATAAGCTGCTGGATATTTTGTTATTGAAATACTGAGAAACCAAGGCATGATGAAGTAAAGGCTCACTGTCTGGGACTAAGATTTGATGAACATGGAAGCTCTCAGATGGTGGCCCATATTGCCATTACAAGGGCTTAAAAGGACTCGACATAGTAACTAAACCTTGACTCTAAGGAAAAAAAACCCAGTCCAGAAAACATCAGCCCAGGGTAGAATCAACTTTGAAGAGATCTACTAGGATCCCATATGCCAACCCAAAATCAAGTGGTTGATAACTTTGAATCTGGAAACTCTGCTAGTCTAAGACTGCATTCTTTTTAAGTCTGGCAGGGAAAACTATAATTCTAGGAAAATATAAACACTGATAAACACACAGAAAAACAGGGAAAGGATAAAACAAATTTATAAATAATGAAGACATAAATCAAATCTATAGTATATATACTTCTTAATCATTTAGGTGGAGGTATAAACATGTTAAATCCCATGGGGATTATTTATGTGTGCACATGCACAAGTGTGCTGTCCACTTTTAAAAGTTTGTGAAGCTTTTAAATGAAACTGGTAGAAGTTTTATTGAAATATTTGGGAGAATTAGTCTACTTACGTTTCTAACCAGCATTTACATATTTAAGATGATATTATTCATAAAGTATTCTTTATTTGTGGCAAAAGTAGAATTTGAATATTTAGGAAAAATTTAATAATTAATGAGATCTAAAATGTGAGTATTAAAAAGGTACCGATAGCAGTAAATGTTTTCCCTACATAAAAGAGCCTTGGTTATTCTCGCAATGATGTTATTCTTTGATTTTTTAATAGGATTCTTGCTCTAATCTTGCATAAAATATAGCCCCACCCTCCAAGACCTTAGCAAAGACTGAGAAGCCAAGAGATAAAACAGACTCTGATATATACCATGGTTCCATTTACATCTCTGATAAACATCAAAATCTTCACTGGGAACCCACAGAAGAAACATGTTTCTTCACGTGTCCTCCTTCCAACAACAAAAATACATAAAGTAGGTGTGTGATGCCTCTAACAAAGATACAGGTACACCTCTTACTTTACAGGGTTGACATTTTCAATGTTTCTCTTTAAAAGCTACAGTAGGTCAGCCTGACATGCTTTTTAGAGCATCGTAACTTGAACTTAGAGAATTGGCTCAAGTTGATAATGATAATGGCAGGGATGAAATCCCGTTTACACAACTGCCATGCCAGAAAAAGCAAACCTCTTGTATAACAGTCTTGATCAATGCGTAGCTACTCCACACAATATTCAATATTCCCACAAAAATGTCCCAGCACAACAAAGGCTTGTGGACAGAGAGTGTCTTGGAGCCCGTGTAATGGGATTTGACAAGAGCCAGGCACTTTAGGCAGGCTCAATCAATGTTAATTGAAGCAGAAGTGATTCAAAGGCAAATGGGAGTCCTTGAGAGGTGAAAGGGGGGCTCTGGGATTGTGACTCCCTCCTTTTCCCATTACCCCTTTATATTTAATTACTTGTTCTAGCCGGTGAACTGTAATTTCATTTGCCATCAGGTGACTCTTGCCTGGTCTCATATGTTAGTTGAGTCTTTCATTTAAAGGAAAAGGATTTCATAACCTGGCGAGGTACCTATTTCACAGGAAGGAAACCTCTGGCAAGTGGGTCTCAGATTTATAAAGTCTCCTTTCCATATCCTAACACAGCAGAGGAGGAGAAGGGCAAGGGGAGAAAAGGTTTAGTCTTGAATGATACTGCTGTATTTTCTCTGGGACATAATTATTTCTATAATTGACCAGCAGCTGAATTTTGAATTCACTTGGACTCCCAGGCAGAAGCAGACCCTAAAACAGGAATTTATGAGCAGAGTAACTGATTATTGGGGAAGTGATTCCAGGAAACACTGATTGAGAAGAGATGGCATGACATGGGAAGGAACAGCAAACAACAAAAGTGGGCTAACAAATTAGTTTTCACCACAGGCAGCTGGACTCCCATTGGGGAGCTCAGAGCCCAAGCAGACCATGCCTGGCCCACCCAAGGGTGAGGAGGGGCATTTACATACCAACTATTTTCAGTGGGGCTGAGGGCTAGCCTCAGTGGGAGGAAGAATGAACACCCCAGCACCTCTGGCCTGAGATCACACAGACCCTAACAGGCAGAGAAAGCCCTCAAAAACACCGACAAGGTACCAACTGCATCTGCTACAACCTGCCTGCAAATGTGCAAAATGCTTTAAGCTCCCCTGGTCTTGTGAAAAGATACACAGTACCACCACCTTCTGTCCTCTGAACAGATGTACAGTTAACACCACCTCCTGAATGAGCTGCTGGAGCAAACAGGGAAGAGGTTGTTTCTGTATGACATAAATGATGCCCTTTGACACAGCCTTAGGAACTAAGCTTAGAGTCAGCATCGTTTTGTTCAAGAATCTAATAGTATTTCACCTGTACATGGTGCCTTCTCAATTACCCTTGAGAAAGTTCTTGGACTCAACATTCGTATCCCTTAGGATCTCTTCTGGATAAGATACACTGAAACCTCTGAAAGCTAAACAGAAGTAGAATTCAGCATAAGATAGGCTGAACCAGGACTCCATCCAGAAGAACTTTTACTTTTCATATTGATTTGCAATCTGTTGGCATACATTTGCCAAGAGCTTAGACAGTAATTGTGGGACGCAGGTAGGAAAGTTGATAATTCATAGCCTTAAGTTACAAGTAAGGATGATATGGTTCCGAAGGTAAGGTTCACAGTAAGAAGCCAGAAAAGCAGACAGACACCAGGACCAAGATGAGGAAGCAGCTGACCAAAGTGGTAAAGTGCCCAAGTTTTGCAGTCAGGCAGACCTGGGGCATTGCAGCTATGACTCACCAACTGGGGAACTTGGCCTCCTTACATAGTAATTTCATGCCTCAGTTTCTCATCCAGGTTCTGGGAGTTCAGAGGACTTACCTCATATGGTTGCTGTGATGATTAAATGAGCAGTTACTTGCAAAGTGCTTTGCCCAGTGGCCAGCAAGAAATAAATACTTAATAATTATGACCTGCTTCTGTGTTATTATTATCGTTTTAATGACTTCAAGGTAGAAAGTAGAAAATGTTCTTTCTACTATGCATGGCTTGAAGTCCAGGTATATCTGTGGGACTATAATACATACCACGGCAACCAGAGAACAACTACCTTCTTTGCCACCCTAATCATCTTAGCTCATGCCTTTGCTTCACATTTTGGCCATCTGGAAATCTCAGGTGTGGTACTGGAGACAGTAGGGGCTTTTTCAAAAGTGCTTTCTACTGACATGGCAGACAAGGTCTGATGAGACCTGAGATGAGTCGAATTCTTTCCTCCACAATGAAGGAGATGTCTCTGTCAGTATATAGAGAAACTCACCTGCCCTTGGTTGAATGGGCCTCATGGTTCAAACAAGCAGGAAAGATGGTCTCTTATACATCTATGAGTGCGGTAAATTTCACTTTCCATAAAAGCCAGAGTGTCATCCCTGTGAAGGATGTAAGACACCTGCCGTATTCCACTGAGGGAGGAATCAAGATACTTGACTACATGGTCAAGGTAGCAAGCTGCAGATTCTGTTCTCTTGACTTCTATCACCTCTCTTTCTAATGGCTTTAAGCAAAGAGACCCAAGATGTGACCCAAAGGCTACTCAGTGTTCTCAGTCAACTATATGGTCAACCGTAAGGACTTACAGTGTTCTTTCAATTCTCTAACAAATATAATCGCCATTTACTGAGTCCTGCCATATCCCAGTATGTTTACAACATGTAAGGTGTCAACCATGTGATGTCCTTTTATAGGTGCTTACAACTATAACTACAGGAAAGATCATCATTCCCATAGTGTGTGTGTGTGTGTGTGTGTGTGTGTGTGTGTGTGTGTGTGGAATGTGAAGTATTAAGAGTGTGCAGCTTGTTCTGGAGCCTCAGAGAAATAAATGGGGGCTCCAGAATGAGACAGCAGCATACTGGCCTAACGAGGCTGTGCCATGACTAGAGAGGTCTAGAGTTGACCAGAATATGAAGAAGGAAAGTTGACCACACACACAGACCCCATATGGAGACAACAGATGGCTCTGGAGACACTACTGAAAGAGCAGTAACACTGCGTCCGGCTCAATCTCTGACAGGTCAACCACTCAAAGGTCTACCCTGGACTTTCTTACAAAGCACTGAGGACACAGTGTTGCAAGAAATTGACAGAGACCTTGTTGCTGAGTCAACCAAAGGTGTTTTATTGTAAGGCAGGCACAGTTACAGAGCATTAAGTCAGAGACGCCACAATTTCCGTCAACCCAAACACAGAAGGAGACCTTGTTCTTGGATTCCTCCAAATTGAGCAGATCCACAGACAGACCTGAGCAACCCTGTTGACGAGGTCAGTTGATCTCCAATTCCTGCTTTGCCTTGGAAAATGGCATTTCCAAACTGTCCATTTATTGTTGGTTAGCTTACATTCAGGGTATTTGAAGCCACTTTTGATATTTTGTGATTTCTCACCATTCTAACTATAGGATCAGACAGGAATTAAATTTCAACCTACAAGGTTTGTGTTTCTTTGTAGTGTAACATATATATCAAATAGCATGCAAGAGCCCCAGGTATAATGTATGTTTGATTATGTTTCAACTCCAAGCGATACCACATTGAGATCGCTTCAGTAGCTAAGCAAATGTGACTCGGGCCATTACCTGGATCCAAAACTTGGGGGGAAAAAAGAAAGAAAGAAAATGTATTTTTAATCTAAGGATCAGTGCTACACAAATCAAATCATGCAGCCCCATTTACCAAGTAACCTGGGATTGCAATTCAGAAAATCCTCAGGGAAAGAATTTGTTCATAAACAAGGCAAATTTCAGCAACAGAATTATACTTTCCAAAGCAATTCTTTTCTTACAGGTCTCAGGGCCAAGGGAAGAAAAAGACAAGACAGGGGTGGGGGTAGAGGTGGGGGAAGGATAAAAAAGGAAAGAAAGCCAACCATTCCAAAGTATCCAGAACTGTGTTATGCAGGTGATGGAAAAGCAAAAACAGTCCAATCAGGAAGCACATGTATCTCAAAGAGCTTCAGTCTGAAGGGGTGCTGGGCTCGAGTCCCACTCTGAGTGCTTCTTGGTTCCAGCTGCTGTTTCTGTCCTGGGGACCAGCGACATCTCTCTCATTCTCCTTCAGCGGTTCCCCCAGACACCTGAGAAGGTGGTCTTCCTCTGGCCAACAGCGGAGCCTGTGGAAGGACACACGGGAAACAGCCCATCAGGCCCGGGCCCAACCATCTGACAGCTCAAGGCCGATGGAGTCAAGGGCAGAGGGAAGAGTGATGTTTCCTCACCTCCTCCAGGCTTCCTTCCTGCCGCCTCTCCAGAAGGGTGGCTTTATGCTTTGGAGCAGCCAATGGCTTGGAATCTTTGAGATCTTGTAGTGAACTCATTGGGGTACCCATCACCTTTCAGTCCATGATATCTCTGTTGACAAGAACATAAAATAAATACCCCTGCATCACTGGTCTATGAATCTTGAGGAGAAGGAGACACAACAGAGTAACACGGACACATGGAAAGGAGTGAAGGGAGAATGAGAGAGAATAAAACTCAGAAAGGATACTCTACCTGCCACCTTTCCCTGGAATTTCCCTAGGTGGTCGCATCCTGGACAGGAGGCTCCAGGTGAAGTCTAAGACCGCCCAGAGGTCTCAAAGTCTGAAAGGTCAGGAAGCATCATTCCACTGCCACGCAGGCACCTGAACCCAAAATTCAGCTCCTTGAGAACCTCAGCCAGCCTTGCCCCAATTCTCCTGAGTAGATCCTGTCACTGAAATACTACATAACAGAGAGCAAAGTGCAGTTGAAAATTAGCAGGAGGTTCTCCATCTTTCTTTGCCCCAGGGTGGTGGTGAAGGAAAGGGTGGAGGTGAGGTGGGAGGGGTATCAATAACCACCCAGGCTTCTCGTTAGTGATTTCAGTCTTAAACTTCAAACTCTCAATTTCCTACCCAGTGATAGAAGATTCCTCCAAGCCCATGGACCAGGCCCTTAGGTTTAATCTAGCCTTGCTCGTTGAATCTACAGCATCATCCAGATCCTAAAGTTTCTATACCTGGGTCAGGAGAATTCCAGAACTGAAGCATGCCAGACCCCTGGTTCCACCTGTGATCCCCCTTTCCCAAAACTCATGGGAAGTCCAGGGCTACCCCTCTGTCCTTCAGAGAATCTACCTCCTTGGAACACCGGGTAGGCTGCCCACCAGTGAAGAACACAGGCTGAGAATCACAAGAACTTACAGTACTACCAGGAAAGGTAAAGAGAGAAGAACTTACCCAAACCCACCCAGCTTCCAGGGTCATACCAAAGGGTAGGTGCTGGTGGAAGTGCTCTGCCCTCAGCACACATGATAAAGAGGGTGCACTGTCTTGTAGAGGACTTAAAATCAATAATGAAATTAAGAGTTACTCTACTTTTTACTATAACTGTGCACTGGCAAATCTAAGAATGCTGGTGACCAGAGAGTCCCTCCCACCCAGGCAAAACTCCACCCCAAACCCCTCTCTGCAAACTATTCATGGTATCCTCATAATGTCAGAGTCTGTCCTTGTGCTCTTCCCTCTGCCTGGAATCTTCTTCCCCCATACTATCTGCCCACATTACCAACTTTCAAGCTGGATTTTGGATGCTACCTCTTCAAAGAGGACAGTCATGACCTCTTGACTAGAAGTAATCCCTCTTCCTCTTAACTCCCGTGGCAATTTATCTATGTTCTTTTATTGTATTATAAAATACAATATATTGTATTATACTTGAACATGCAAAAATATTATCTTCCCTATCCATATATATCAAGATGCTGAGAAAAATATATGGGGTTTGAAATTAGGCCTGGATTAGATTCCTAGGTCTCACCCTGAACTAGTGGTGTGATGCTGGGCTAGTTTATTTACCTCTTTAGTTTATTTCAACATCTATAAAATGAGGAAAGTATAACCCACCTCATAGGGCTGTTGCATTAAATTAGATAATACACACAAAATATCTAGCCTGAGATAATATACCGTTGGCAGTTATTAGTTTCTCTACTCTCTTCATAAGGGTAGAATCTTCCTCTTTCCAACTCCTGCAGGACTTACCCAGAAAAGTGGTAAAATGTGGAGGGTACTAAAAATGAGGGTAGGAAAGAGCTACAATATAGGCCCATTTGGAGGATTCAGTGAGGGAGTGTATGTTAAGTTCTTAGATCAAAACCTGGTACATAGTATGGGTTAAAGGAATGTATATTAAATAGAATATTTAATACAATGTTCTGTGAGTTAATGTAGGATTTCCTGACTCCATAGAGCATGCCAAGTATCAATTATCAAGATATTCCTTCCCTCGCTTCAAACTTCTTCCTCTCTTCATCAAATGATAATAAAAGGTAAATAGGGGGACGCCTGGGTAGCTCAGCGGTTGTGTGTCTGCCTTCGGCTCGGGTTGTGATCCTGGAGTTCTGGGATTGAGTTCCATATCAGGCTTCCTGCATGGAGCCTGCTTCTCCCTCTGACTATGTCTCTGCCTATCTCTGTGTCTCTAATGAACAAATAAATAAAATCTTTAAAAAAAAAAAGGTGGGGGGGGGGAAATGGCAACGTTTCTGAAAGTAGAACTTTCAGAAAATCACATAATGTTAGAGCTAGGAAACCCTTTCTCCCCATAGGTAACACATGCTGAGAACTTGTGATGTGTGAGGTACCAAACTAAGAAATTTACAGTGTCTTACTTAACGTTCATCTGAACCCTGTGAGGAGCTGCCCTGACTATTTCTATTTTACAGATTTGGCAAATAAGGCCCAGGGAGGTTAAGGAAACTGCCTGTGGATGCACAACCAGTAAGATGCAGAGCTGGGCCTGTTAATGAGGTTAAGAATCACACTCCCACTCACTATGGATGTACTGTAGCACTTTCTGTGAGAAGGGAGATGTTGTGTGCTAATATGGTAGTCATGAGCCATATGTAGCTCCTGAGCTCTTGAAATTTTTCTACTTGGTACTGACTCATGTGTCAATGAGGAACTGACTTTTAAATTTTACTTAATGCTACTTAATTTAAATTTAAGCATACTGATGTACTGGACACTGCAGGTCTACTATACCTTGAAGACCTTGCAGAGGCCCCCTGTTTTGATGTTAGAGATGGCTTGATTTGCCCTAGACATAAAGTCAGGGCAGAACCTTCAGAGGGAGAAATAGGGCTTTGCTCATTACAGAGCATAGGATTGGAGCAAGATACACTTGGGTTGGAAATGCAGGTTCTTTCATTCACTGGCTGTACCCACAGCACATTAGTCAATGTTCCTGGGCATCTGATCTCTTTTTAGTTAAGGAGGCATAATACCACTTCTAGGGTCAATGTGATCAGCAAGTAAAACAGCATATGGAGAGTGCTTAGCACATACTTGGTATAATTTAAGGGGAAGTTGTAGCACACATACACACATAACTTATAAAAATTCCTCTCTCAGGATGCCTGGTTAGCTCAGTGGTTGAGTGTGTGCCTTCAGCTCAAGGCCTGATCCCGGGGTCCTGAGATCGAGGGGAGCCTACTTCCCCCTCTGTCTGTATCTCTGCCTCTCTCTGTGTGTGTCTCTAATGAATAATAAAATCTTTAAGAAAAATTCTTCTCTCCATGCTCAGTGAGAGAGCAGAAGAAAGTAGTATCAGTGGGGCAGGGGAGAGGTGTTCCACCTGCATTCCACTCAGTATACATGTGTTTGTCACAAGTCGAGCACAAGATGGGAAATACAGATGCTTTCTCATTTCAACAGGCTCTCAGGGTCTTAGTGCATGATTCTAGTGTTTATATGTGATTTTCCCCTAATGCCCTGATTTTAGAACCTAATCACCACCTCAACCCATGTTAAATAATGATCCTTAATGTTATTCTGCACCAAGTTCTTATGTGCAGGCTGTTATTATGATTATTTCCATAACCCAGTAGCAACACTCCTTATCCCAGGCAGCTCTTGGCTACATTCTTGTTCTCGCTAGCTCACTCAAATGCACATGAACTCTCTCTTTTCTCTTTCGTGTGTATACATACATTTATGTTCTCTCTCTGGGTTGGTTTTTAACTTAACTGTGTTTTGCCTCCAAACCCACCCTGCTTCATAGTGCTGGGGCCCTGAAAAGCACATCTCTCCTGGGCCGCAGGCTCCCTGTTAGGTCTGCCCATAGCGGGAGGAGAGGGAACTGGTTCCTATGAGATTCCTATTCTGTAACATGGCTCCAGCAAGAACTCTTCACAGTGGCAATAGCAACTGGTTCCAGTCAGAGCAGCTGACTCCACTTTGCAGTTTCTATTTCCAGCCCCCTTCAGAGATACCAGCACAGCCAGCTAGTGTTCCCTCCTCAGAAGTCTGGGTTCTCCATCTGCAGGGCCCATCATCCAAGTATCTAAGTTTTCATTACCCTAACTTCTTTCCTTTGTTCCCCCAGCCCTAGAGGTCCAGCTACTTCCTGCACTCTGTGACCCCTGTTGGATTATTTAACACCTGGCTAACAAGTGATGAGGTTCAAGAAATGCCATCCCAAAACATGCCACCTTGGCATCCTGAATATTGTAAACTGAAATCTGAGAGAACAGCAGAAGTGATAAGGTCACTCTCTCGTCTCTGTCTCCTGTCTCTCTTCTTCCCTGAAACAGGTCACCGAGCCCTCCTGTGAGAGGTGTCCTCTCTATGCCCGGAGAAAAGGAGCACCCTCATCTCTAAAGACAAAGGGACACCTAGAAGAATTTTATCAAGGAGACTTGCTTAGTTTCCCCCCAGGTTACTATGATTATCCCCTAGTCTTTGACCTCTCATATCCCCCCACCACTACTCACTTTTCATCCTGCCTTTCTGAGAAATTCACAGCTCTAACCACTGTTGTGGGTCTTCATTTCTTTGTGAAGGCTCCATGTCACATAACATTTATATTAAATAAATCTATATTCTTTTCTCCTATTAATCTGTCCTTATCAGCTTGCTTTTCAGACAGAGGCAGGGACTCTGAAGAGTCGAGGAAAACTTTTTCCTCCCCTACAAAAGTCTTCATAGTAAATCTTCCTGTTAAAGTAACTTGTTTAGCTTCTGTCTTCTGACCAGATCCAACCTGATACACTATTCCTCTCCCTCTTCCACGGACAATCTATGTTACTGTGTATATAAGAATATATGAACATATCTTACTTTTATTTTCCCCACATAAAAGTATCAATAAATTATTAACATATCCTGGCACTTCTATTCTAGATCTTCTCTGCCTAGCATGTAAACACAGGATAGCAAAAAAGGAATAGAGCACATCAAATAACATAATTTGATGTATCAGAGAGTAATTAACCCCTGAGGTGCAATCTCTGGGAGCTCATTCCTGGGCACATCTGCCAGGGCAGCTAAAAATCAGGTAAAACACATGGACATTTCCATTAACAAAGATCAACACATGGGAGTCGCAGCAGGGGCATTTGCTAAAGCCTGGGATGCAGACCTTCTGTGGCAATGCATCAACAACTATGTCAGATGAACGAGAGCCCTCTGCAACGCTGCAGCCTTTGACAGGTTTCACTGCCCCCATCTGCCAGCTCTCTAGAGAAGGTACACACACACAAGACAATACAATACAAAGCAATGCAAAGCAATGCAACAGAAGAGGAGACTGTACTGTATTAGAACCATTCACTTTAGAGATACTGACCACTTCCCTGACAATGCTGCCAGTCTTATCCTTTATAAACATAGCAGGAGACTTGGGATGAAATCCCCACTGCTTATTGGTCACCGCCTGCCTCTTCAACCTAAGTGAGCTGAAGAAGCACATATTGTTCTCCAATCACATGCAGCTTCCATTCTTCTGGAATGATCCCTGTGGAAGAATCAGGTCTTCATGCCACAGATAAAGTGACTGTCTATAATCCACAGTGTGGCTAACCTACCTGCTAGCCCAACATCATCCATAGCCAACATATGCCTACTAGAACACCGGGTGTCCTAACTTGGTGGAGCAGCCATTACAACCTGGATCCTCAGGCTCCAAACCGCTTTCCATCTCAACATGCTTCAGCTGGTACCTTCTTCCCAATGTCAGGTGAACCATACTCTATTGAGGAACTCATATAAGAAAGCCTATGGGTCTGGCTTCAACATCACCCACTATTAATCCAGGCCTTCATAGACAGTGTTTTCTTCTCAGTGTTCAAAACCTCTCTCTCCTTTCCTGTCCAAGCCATTGCTTCCATTAGTATCTATAAATGTAGCAGAAGCTATCAATATCTCCCCCCTACTCCATATTCTTCAGGCCTTTCCAAGGCCAACCTCCAGCTGCCATTAGCTGCATCTCTTTGCATGAGAGTGTTCTCCAAAAACTCTCTCTCTGGGCATGGCAGGCCAGGAATGTGCGGGTTACTGGTCCTGAGAGGAGTCCTCAACCAGAGGCTGACAGTCCAGATGATAATGATAGGGTGTGTGTCTTGGCTGTTCCCCAAAAGCTCCCCATAGGGCTTAAGCCTAAGTGTCCATCATCATCCATAGCTGGCTCAGGAACACATCCTTTGTTGGCTGCCTTTATAGCTCTTATCTTCCTTTCCTTTCCCTCTTGGTGGTGTTTCCAAAACTTCTCAAAAAAACTATTTGCTCTTAAATCCTTATCTCGAGGTCATTCCTGGAGAACCAAAACTTAGGCAGCAGAAAACGGTCTTTTTCCAATTCCTGTTAATTCAAAGCATTTTAGCAAATGCTTTAATTTTATGTACATATTAATATGTGAACATAAATATGTGTTCCTAGGCTTCTTTAATTGGATTTATAAATAATGAACAATATATGTCTGGTTGACATTTGAATTTTCCTGTATTTTGCTTTGTGTTGATTCTGTCCCCCCGCTAAGTTGATAAGATGTTCAAAGGCCAGGAGTGCATTGCCTCCTCCTTCTATAATTTTCCACAGTGCCTGGCATGATGCTCCACAGAGTGAATATTCAATCAGGGCTGACAGACAAGAGGCCACAGAGGTCAGGTCTGTTTGTCCCATGGGCTTGTCAAAGGTGAGATAGCTCCTAAGAGAAAGAAACTGTGACGCTATTTTCAACCCTTTGAAGGATGAGCCTGGAAACCCGGAATGGAAGCTGGCACTGAGACAGGGCATCAAGTCAGGACACCAGAGTCATGGGGCACGTGCTAAGCCCTCCAGCCACATAGGATGAGAGATGCTGCATTGTCAGATATGTTCTCTTAGCCTGTTTCTGAGTGAGAGTCCAGCCAGAGGCAAAGTGAGCTAGATAAACTAGACAGAGCAATATCAGGTCCATCTCCAGGAAATCTTTTCCGAAAATTCTGGGCCTTTGCTGAAAAGGCTGGGCCTTCTGATTAAGCACCTAAAAATTGATCACAGAACTGGGTGCTAATAGGTGAGGGACCAAAACAGATAGAGAGGAAGCCCTACTTGACCCATCTTACACTCCAAAAATGATGGTTTAGGAGACAATTAGCAGAGGCACACAGTAATAAAAATTAGTACCTCTAACTACAAATGCCCCTACCTTTCCTTCAGGCCCTTATCCCTCTCCCGGGCCAGGAGGACTTTATGCCCTTTCCATTTATCTATTTCCTTTCCCAACCAGAATAAAATCTAGTTTATCAGACATCCTAGACCTCAAATCTTTATTAACTGGCTTGCTCAGGATACAAAGATTCTAAGGGACCTTCTGAACAAAACAAAGGTGAAATGACACTCAGTGTTATTTCAGAACTGAGTATTCTGTTGCATTATTTTCTAAGCCTTTTACAGCTGACAATCCAAATAAGGTATTGATTAAACAGATCACTCCATATCCCCAATTTGGCTGCTAAGAGACTTCCCTGTAATATCTTTTCAATCCTTTCTTGTTGAATCTAGTGCCTCAAGAGTGAATGGCCGGTGGAAACCTCATGCACTCAGCATCCCAGAGGCTCTGCACAGCTCCTGGTACGTAGGACAGGCCTGCCCACAAAATGGAGCTATCTACCAGTTAGGGGATTCTAAAAGAACATTTCTAAGGCTTTATCTGGGAAAATCACACCAACATATGGCTTTACATAAATGCTGATTGAGGAAACTGAATTCTCCAGCAGCTTTCTAAGAATAATTCTTATTTCAATAGAAAGCCCAGCCTAGACTGGTTTGTTTGCTCACTCCACCCCCATCACATGGGAATTTGAAGAAGCCACAATGACAAGTAGACAGAGCAATGGGTAATTCATCCAGAAATGAATGGCAAACAGAATAATAAAATGCTGTCACAATGGCCAAAAAGAAGTCAGAATCAAGAAGGGCATGGAAAGGAATCACAATGACAACTAGAGATTTCTAAGCACCAAATATGAAGGCACACATGATGTACTTTCTTAATCTTCCTCTAACTTCTACACCTATCTATACAGAAATGAACTGTCAGCCAGATAAACTCATTCAGGAAACAAATAATCATTTGCATGATACATAGATACAACAGCCAGAGCTATCAAGTCTCAGAGTGAAGATCTAAATGATCTGGTCCGTTCAGATGAATTCTGCACATTGTTTATGGGAAAAATTCACTACTCAATTTTCTCACACATGAGAAGTACAAGCCAATAGAACGAATGTTTAATTACAGTCACCTTCAAAGCTCCAGGTCTACTGAAAGAGAACCATGGCAGAAGAGAAAAAGGGAACACATTTCTATTAGGCTTACTGACTCCCTGGGTTTCTTGCATGCCTGAGTGCCATTACAGAAAGAAAATTATATCCTAGGTTGCCAATGATTTTACCCACACAGAAAGAAGACTTCAGCACTTTTTTAGGATTCATGTTATAAAATATTCCATACTATCCCAAATTGTGCTCAACTTTGCATTCATCACTGCCTATTTAACCTGTAGCAAGTTATAAGATTAAACATGGCCCCATGTTTGCCTTATTAATGTCTAATGTTTCCAAAAATTAGAGGGTAGTTTATTTGAGGTCAATTCTCATCCTGCCTAGTCTCTCCTGTAGTCCATGATAGTTCAATATCTCCCCACCTTAGAGTTATAGCAATTCCTTTCCTTTACCCCAAAACTGCATTTGTCCTTGACAGTTTCTGGCTGTTAGGGGTCAGGAAAAGAAAAGAGATTATTTATCATAAAGTGTTTTTATGACATTGATGCTCAGATCCTCAAAAAAGCCTAGAAGCTCCTATTTGAACATCTTTATACATGTCCTCGACCTGTGGTATGAACTCCCTGAAGGCCGAAGCTGTTTTTCATACATGTTCCTTTTGTGGTCTCAAAATACCTAGTACAGTGCTGAGGATTGAGTTACAGTGCCTATCTTTTCTAATAAAAAGTTCTGGAGCTCACTGTCACAGGAAATACCTTGTAGCTGCCCAACTTGGATCAGGAATTCCCAGGCTTCCATGGGTTTAGGTAGGTCCCAGAGAAGTGTCCCTGGGACACCACTTAAAGATGGTGCCCATGAGTCTCCTGGGGGCCTTCTCTTTTTTTTCTCATTTACTCCTCACTCACTTTTGCCTGTAACTCACTGAAGACTAGGAACAAGATCTCAAATGCCAAAAAGCTCTATATACACGTCACTGAGATGGGTACTGCACAGACGCTGCCAGATCATCACAATGGGGAAAGAGGTCCCAGGAAGCCCCTGTGGCTGCCCCAGTCCAAGGCACAGAGCACACCCAGGAGCTTTCAGTCTCCTAAACTTAATCCCTTCCCCCTTGGTTCCCTGTAGACTGCTGCTCCCCGGAAATGGGAACAGAGAAGGTACATTGGTCTTTCCTTGGCCTTGGGAATTCTAGAAATGGAGCTTGTTGACTTGCCTGGGAGACATCGAGGAAATAAGAGAGAATTCTACTCATTAGTGAGAGGTGCTGGTGATATGTAATGGGTACTTCCCCAACTAATGCAACTTTAGACAAATCTGGGTTTCAAGTACCTCATCTATAAAATGCAAACACTAAAACTCTTGATTACATTGAACATCTCATATTCAGACATCAGGCTCCTTGCATTTGCTCTAATCCACTGGAGCTATCAATGAGAATGTCCCTTTTACTGGAGCTCAAATAAGGTTATGAAGGTCATTCCAAAATGGGTTTAAGTGAGTTTTTCCACCCACGTCTATACCAGTAAATTTCCAATCTATCAATCGTTCCAAAGCCGTGACCCAGAGGAACCAAGTTCCCAGGCAGGAAATGAATATAAACAGAGTTCATATTCGTCTGTGTGTGGTCTACTCAGATGCAAACAGATTATTCAACCAGGGCAAACACATGAGGTGCCAGCATCAAACCCAAATGGTGACAGAGCCAATTACAATTCAGCTTGCCTTGCTGATTTTGAAATGTCACTTATGCTGAAGAAATGCTGTCCATAAAAGCCCTGCAAAAGAGAAACAACACTACTATGACTTTCACTGGCTATCATGAGCAAGAAACCAAGTAGGATCACCAACTTGCTGTGCTATCCAACAAACCTTTAAATTCCTTGGTTTTGGAGAAGTAGAAATCTTTAATGCAGATGTCAAAAACTCTTATGAACACAAAAGCTTTGGAGGTAACACAGACAAAGGAAAAAGGCTGGGTGGGCACTGTGTGAAACTTGAAAGCACACCATTCACTTCCAGTGTTCATTTGCCATGGAAGGATTATGGCCTAGGGATGCCAGATCTTTCCATTTTTCAAAAGAAGCCAGAAATCTAGATTATTTACAGGAATCTTTCTGACATTAAAATGTTGGCAACTATAATTTTTTTTAATTACCATACAGGCAAATAAGACACATCGATGGGCCAGATTTGGCTTGTAAGTTGCCAAATTCCAAGGGTTTCTCTGACAGAGAGAGCTAGAATGTAAGGCTGCTGAGAGGATCACATCACAACAGGCTACACTACATGAAAAGCACTCAGTACAATGCCCAGTATGTTAGACCATGGTACACTTTACCTTCAATTCCCTCAACTGAAAATACAGGATAATAATGATTTTACCTCTAAAGCAGCTGTCATTTGAATTATGTGGGATAGTACAAGCAGAGGGCTTAGCACAGTGTCTGATAGAGTAAGTGCTCAATAGCATTTGTTGTTGTTATTATTTGTAACCATGAAGCAAGCTTTAAAACCCTAAATTTTACCAACATGGACACAGTGACCCACAGAAAACCACTAGTTAAGTCTCTGCAAGTATGTAGCAAAGTCAAAATCAAGAAACAGGTTTCCTGACCCCTGACCAGCAAACTTTTCCATGAAGCTCTGGTTTCCACTAAACTCTTAGCTCACAAAGTACTCATTCTCTGTATTAATTTCACCAATATAGTCAATAAAAACAATAGGCTGGTGTTATTTTTGTTTTTGTTGTTAATGACTGATGAAGTTGATATGATGGAGTCTTAATTTATTGACAAAGGGAGAAGGGGCAAGGGAAAAAAAGCCTTTATTATATAAAATCCACAGGATCAACTAATTTTCTTAAGAAGAAAAAACTCTACTGTATGAAGTGACCTGCATTCTGATTAATTATATAAAAATCTGAATTTTGTTCTCTTTTCCCAAGATAGTCTTGTAACTGACAGTCCTTATGATCACAAACAGTATTATGTTTGATGTCTGCAGGAAAAAAATGTTATTCTATTTAGGTAGACAAACAAAATTATCCCAAGCCACTGTTTGGGTAAACAGGGCTTAAGAATATCAACACTGTCAAGGTAAAACACTCAGGAATCCAGTGCTATCTTATATGAAAGTAAACTGCATAAAATGTTTGGAATCCAAGGTAAGAGACAGTATTATAAAGAATCAACAGAACTGACAGTTCTCAAAACATCAAGTTCCCTTTAAACGTAGGCCTGAAAATATGGCCCTGTTTGTTAAAATTTCTTCATTGCCTATTTTCATTGATCCCACTCCCATTTTCATAATCTATTCTTCACACACTGTCTTCCATTAGGACCTTAGGCTCTAAAATCGGCCCTTCTTTCTCAAGGTCCCACCTACGCTCCATGACCACCACAATGAGATGAGTCTATTCAGAAAGTCTATGTGAAGCACACACAGCATCACCGTTTAACCACACGATTGGAAGACCCATAGGGAGTTTTGGTCCTTCTCTCACAGAGTTCTTTCCTTCAGCTTCTCTCATATTTACCAAGCTTCTCTTCTGTTTAAAGATGAAGAACTGGGGGCCCACGCATTCAGGCCCATTCATTCAAAAAACGGCATTGTTGGGTAGCCATTTTTACCTCTGTCTAGGTAGGACCATAGTGCTGAAACAGCAGAAATAGCAACAGTGAATAAATTTCATACTCCTCAAGGCTTGCTTCCAATCATCTTTTCCATCTATTTATGCCTGATTCTATCAGAGTTAGTCTCCTCTTAGTAATATGCTCTGGCTCATCACAGTTTGCTTTTACTAGTATTAAGTATCCATCCCTTTATCTCCTTGACTATATTTTAAGTTTCTTGAGAGAAGGGACTAAGTGTCATTGACATTTGGAAACATTTTTCCTAGTGAACACTTAGTAGAATGTCCTGCACTTAGTAGGTGTCCTTGTAATAACTTGTGTAATTGAATTATGTCTCAAATTCCTGTCTGGTCATCATTTTAATACACTTCAGCCTTTTAAAATTCTTCTCAGTGCTCTCACAGGAGAAAGTGGAGATGAATTCATTACTATGCTTGGCAAAGTGAAAAGCCCAAATTGGATCTGCTTTGCCCTTCTAGTTTGTTACACAGCTGGAATGTGAAGCTGGTTAGAAATCACATCCATCTAGGTTGGCAGATCTATCAGGATCCTGTTGAAGATATTAACATATGAGCTGGTTAGAACAGGATTTATGCATTTCCATCATAGGTAATGGAGATGAAAAGGAACCTGTCAAATCATAGGACCTATTTGTCTGCCCAAGAAGAGTGTTCAATTAAAACAATTATTTATATATATTCTGCAGAGCTTTAAAGACTTCATTCTTCATGCCCCCTTGGGAATCTGGCAAGGGACAAAGAGAATGTCCATTTTTGCAGGTGAGGAAGACAGTAATTCAATTAATAATCCCAGATTCCTTGGAGACTGAAGCTTTGTCCCTTGAGCTCAGATGATGGAAATGGAAATGGTTAGGCCACAGATTTTAAGATAAAGATTCTTTGGCAGGTTTATATGTTTCTAATCAGAGTATAAGAGCTAATTGCAATGAAGTTTACTGTCATTTTATAGGCATGGCTTTATAGAATGAGGCTATTTATTTCTTCCTAAACACTGTATACAATTCAGATATTCAGTTGCCAGTGGAGGGGTAGTGCCTTAACAATGGTTTCACAGACTGAAATAGAGATATAAATAGTATCATCATTCCACTTAGGTAAAGTTCCCCCGACCCCCACACACAAAATAGACTTGTTTATTAAAACAATTACCTTTCCTTATATTTAGTCAAACAATATACAGTACAATAGCAAAAGAAATTTAAACACCTAAGTAAAATGAGATGCCACATTTACAAACTTTACATCATTATTAGTCACTACTCAATCTAAACATGATCATAAATACAAACTTGATGAGGTCTTATGCTATCCTGAGTTCCTTGTCACCATCCCCCCAACCTTGCTCTGTGTGATGGGCAGGTTCTTTGCTCAAAATCATTTATCCTCCAGCATTATGCCTAGACTCCATGTGGCCTTCCCTCATATTTAAGTTTTCAATTTCTCTAGCACTGAAATGAACAGAAAAATGCATTTTTCTTCTCTGCTGGACTACTTAACACAGAATATCCCCTCTTTCCCTTTCTAAGTGTCCTGGTTCCTTATCTCTTCATGGACTTTGCAAAAAGGATACAACAGGCAGCTGAGAGGTATGAAATAGTTTGTAAACACTTTACAGTTAATTTCTACCTTCTATAATGATATTAAGGAGTCACTCTGTATATTACTTTGAGGTTTATTCCGGAACCCTCCATAACTACTGATTGGCTCACTCATACTCAGCTTACAGATATTACACTATTTTTAGAGGACTTGGAATTATTATCTAAATACCAACCTATTGCAGACCTTTTCCTTTAAAAACATGTAAATAAAATATTTTCTTTACACACATACACCACACACAACGACACACAGCACTTTAGTGCCCAAAGGAACTGTACTATATTAGACAACTTGACATTTGTTTTTCCTAGGAGCTTATAATAAAATAGACAACACTGACCCAGACATGTAGTAGGCATTTGGCAAACACTCCCTACATCATTAAACTGAGAAGAAACAGTGAAATGTCTGTCCCATATACTGCAGCCCAAGGGCTTTTGAGGTAAGGAACAAAGATAGGTAAAGTCCAATAGCTAGTGACACCCATGGCCACTAGGCTGAGGATGCTGAGAAACCATAAGTTCTTGGCCCATGAGACCAAAGCAAAGAGAACCATGACACCATTGCTTGAGAAATTAAAAAGGAAAATAGTTCAAATGAGGTAAGAGATTATTAAAGGGAGAAATTCCAATAATTCTATCATAAAGATCCAAATAAACATAACAGGAATAGATTTTTAAATGATAATACTAACCAAGTGGCTGCAGAGAAAGCTCTATGATGAGCTTATCTTTTTAAAGGGTGAGAACGAAGACAAAAAAATGTGCAATGTAAAAGATGCACACAAATGTTCAGGCTAAAGCAGAGAAAGAAGCAAAGGTTTTTAAAGAAAAATATAAAGAAACATGAGCACCTTTTTCTTCTCTTTCTTTTAAACTCAAGCCAAAAAGGAAAATGGGTAGAGATGGTTCAGCTAACAGTAGTGTAATTAATGTTCATAGCAGAGAAGGAGCTCAACTCTTTTGCTGTTTTCTCTATTAGAATAGTTTTCAAACAAAAAGGGCCAAGGATGGCAAAGAGAATATGTGTTTATTTACCAGCTGATTATTTATTAACTCTCAAATGCCAAGAATTGGGCTACCCTTTGGAAACTCTGGAGAATAAGACAAACATGGTCTCTGCCTCCATGAAACTTGTACTCTGGAGACATTAAAATTGAAGGGAAATATGACTGTTCCCTTAATACAATCACACACAGATACTGCAAAGTTAGCAATGAAGTTATCTCTCACTCCTTTGCCAACCTTGGAGTTTTGAAGATTCATTTTATTAAGAGAGCTGTCAGATTTCTTTACAATGTCTAATAGATGATGAGAAAATAGTAATGGAGCACTTGACAGAGTTTGAGACTCCAGAACCCAATAAATCATATGAGAAAATACTGAGAGACTTTATGGGGTAACTGTAGAAGACTTGATGAAGTAAACACTTTTAAAATTTTTTTATAGGAATGTCAAAAACCACAGAAGTATTTAATGTGTTTTTTTGTAAACAATTCTAATAATACAGAGAGATTACAGAAGACAAAGTTAAGATATCAAAGTAATATTATAACTGGGTTCTGGTACACATGTCTTATGAGCATGCCCATACAACTGTGTGCATCTTTTCCTAACCCTGAACATTACTAGCTTGAACTTGGCCAAGGTGGGAGTATTTACACCATGGAAAGTGGCAGTTGCTACAAAGGAGAGATTTTCTTTCTTCCTTTCCTTTCCTTTCCTTTCTTCCCTACCTCATCTCCTTTCGTCCCCTTTTTCTTGAGAGTCAGTGATCAAACATTTACCTGTACACTTAATGTAATATGCTGCGGCTGCTATGGAACTGTTACCCAATGGGTTTCTTGGGTGTGTATACTTTTCATTTTCACAAATGCTACCACATTTTTTCCCTAATGTATAAATTTATATTGTGACCATAAGCATATGAAAGTATACATATGACAAAGTCCCATCAGTTATATGGCAAATGCTTTTAATTGTAGCTAATCCAAAAGGTGGAAAATTTTCGCTCCAATGTAGTTTTAATTTATGGTATCTAGACTACAAATGAGGTGACAAATATTTTTATAAGTTATTGGCAATTTATAAGTTATTAGAAGTCCTTTCTCAAAAAAAAAAGTCCTTTCTCTATAAATGGCCTGTTTATAGACTTTGCCCATTTTTAAAATTTAGTTCTTTATTTTTTATGTCATTTTGTCTGGTCATATTACTTCCATATAAACTTCTGTCATGTGTTAATGAATGTTTTTCCTGATTTATTTTTTATTTTTAGGCTGTGTATTTGGTATATTTTTCTCAAACATCTTTTGTTGACAAATTTGCTCTCTTTCCTTGGTAATTCTTAGTTTTCTGGTTTTACTCAAACAGTTCCACTCTGCCCAAGCGCTATGGTCTGAATGTCTGTATCATCTCATCCAAACAGTATGGAGGTTCCTCAAAAAGTTAAAAAAAAAAAAAACTATCCCATAACCCATCAATTGCACTACTAAAGGATACAAACATAGTGATTTTAAGGGGCACCTGCACCCCAATGTTTATAGCATTGAGCAATGTCCACAATAGCCAATATACATACCCTGATGTGTAGAGCAGCATTATCGACAATAGCCAAACTATGGAGGGAGCCCAAATGTCCACGTACTGATGAGTGAATAAAGAAGATGTGGTACATATATATATACAATGGAATGAATACTACTCAGCTAACAAAAAGAATGAGATCTTGCCATTTGCAACAACATGAATGGAACTAAAAGGTGTTATGCTAAGTGAAATAAATCAGAAAAAGACAAATCCATGTTTTCACTCTTATGTGGAATTTAAGAAACAAAACAGATGAACATAGGGGAAGAGAAGGAAAAATAAAATAAGATGAAAATAGGGAGACAAGCCATAAGAGACTCTTAACTACAGGAAATAAACTGAGGGTTGCTGGAGGGGAGGTGGGTTCAGGGGAGGGATAATTGGGTGATGGGCATTAAAGGAGGGCACTTGATGTAATGAGCACTGAGTGTAATGAGCACTGATGAATCACTAAATTCTACTCCTGAAACTCATAATACACTAGATGCTAACTAAATTGAATTAAAATTTAAAAAATTTAAAAAGGAGATTAAAAAACACAAATTCGGGATCCCTGAGTGGCGCAGAGGTTTGGCGCCTGCCTTTGGCCGAGGGCACGATCCTGGAGACCCGGGATCGAATCCCACATCAGGCTCCCGGTGCATGGAGCCTGCTTCTCCCTCCGCCTGTGTCTCTGCCTCTCTCTCTCTCTCTCTGTGACTATCATAAATAAATAAAAATTTAAAAAAAAACACAAATTCATATTTTTAAATCTTAATGCCTAATATGATGGCATGAGGAGGCTGGGTTTTGAGGAGGTGATTCGGTTACCAGGGCAGAGTTCTCACGAATAAGATTGATGTCCTTATAAAAGAGGCTCAGGAGACCTCCCTTGCCTCTTCTGCCAAATGGGGATATAATGAAAATTCTGCCACTTGGAAGGGGGCTCTCACCTGCCTGTGCAGCCACCTTGATATCAGATTTCCAGCCTCCAGATCTATGAGAAATAAATTTCTGTTGTTTATTATTTTTTTTAGATTTATTCTTTATTTTTTTTAGAATTATTTATTCATGAGACACACACAGAGAGAGAGAGAGAGAGAGGCAGAGACACAGGCAAAGGGAGAAGCAGGCTCCATGCAGGGAGCCCGACGTGGGACTCGATCCCGGGTCTCCAGGACCACGCCCTGGGCCGAAGGCTGCACTAAACCGCTGAGCCACCTGGGCTGCCCTAAATTTCTGTTGTTTAAAAGCCACCTAGTCTGTGGTACTTTGGTAGAGCAGCCTGAACAGACTGACACCGAGGCATCATATGGGTAAGTATTAACAGCATGGGCTCGGTACTAGAACTGCTTCTGCTTCTGTCATTTGAGTGTCAGTCTGCTCTCTCCAAGTCTCTATTTTCCCATTTATAAATTGGGCAAAAAAAAAAAAATATCACCTTTATAGAGCTATTTTGATAAATAAATATTTAACCATCTACTGTAAAATTCATTGTTCATCACTATTGTCCCCTGTCTTGAATTACCTATTCTGGTTCAATTTTCATTTGGTTATATTAGTTCATCAGGCATTTTCACAGATATAGCACAAGAACAGATTACAGTCTGAGGCTGTGCAGGTCTGACGATTTCTGTCTTTTCCCTGATTGGTGAGTGAATCTCTGAGGAGATTCCTGACACCACTCCTCTTTATCAATAGCCTCTAGACATCCTGCTGACTTCTAGCTTCAATGGTTGCTGGCAAGTGCTGGTCTGATTCTTTCCCTACTAAGGAATTTCTTCCCTCTGGAAGCTCTGAAAAATTTGTCTCCTTGTCCTTCTAAAATTTCTAGGAAATATAGATTATAAATATATACCATGTATTTCCTACATACACACACACACACACACACACCCTTATGTATTTATAACTCCAGTGTACACATATCCATATGTATCGTGGGTATATTTACATGTGTACAAATATGTGTAGATATATGCATGTGTATGTATATACACATATGTAATATATATACACACATGCATACTTTATTCTTCAATGAAACTAGCCTGGACCTGGATTCTATTTTTTAAATAGAAATTTCAAGTCTTTTTTATCTTTAGAAACTTCTCCTTCTCCTTCTTCTTTTTATATTACTATTGTTCTTCCATCTGCTCGTTTCTTCCCTCCTGGATTTTTTTTTTTTTTTTTTTTTTGGAAGTTAAGTGTCTTGGAACTGCCTTCTATGCCTCTTAAATTTTTTACTCGGTATCTTCATTTCTTTATATTTTTGCTTTGTGTTATGACTGTTCTTCTAGGAATCTAATCCGGTCTTCAGAAAAGACTATTCTCCTTTCAAATTATCTGAATTTTTAGGTTTTCAAAGCATTTTTTTAATTGTAGAATTTGGGGATTCTGATTTTATCTCTTTAAAAAATGGCTTTTTTGGTAAAGTTTGCATCTGTCAATTCCATTATTTTTATATCAATAAGAAAATCTTTCAACTGGTTTATTTGGCTATTACACACACTTCACCTCTCCCTTTCCAGGCACACAGTGGGACTGTACTTCCTGCCATAAGAAGTGTGACTTGCTTTTGCCATTAAACCATGAGAAAAGTATTAAGTGACTTCAGAGCAGAAGCTCTAAGGGCCAGTGTATGCTTCCAAACATTCCTTTCTCTGTGTCCCAGCACCAATCACTGTCCTCGTTAGTGGTGTTTCTGTTGTCCTGAGCATTGTGGTAAGAACAACGATGCCACAGAAAGAGCCTTCCCTCCAGTCCTCAGTGAAAATGTAGCATGGGTGAGAATTAATCTCATTTTAAGCGACTTAGTTCTGGAAGTCATTTGTTATTGCAGCAAAGTTTAGTACACCTTGACTGATACAATCCGCTCAGTCTTTCTCTCTGAGTAAAATTTTGTTTTTCTAGTCACTGATGAGTACTCCTTCAGTAACCAATAGAGAGACTAAGCAATTGGAGTTTCTCATGCAGTGGGAAACCATGAATGAACAGAAAGGGCTTTTACACTAACAGACCAGCTAAGAATGAGCTAGCTCTCCCCAGATATGAGAATGAGTCCTTTTCTCTCAACTATCTTATATGTCAAGGGGCATTTTTTCTTTTGCATGTCAACCCCGTGAGCCAGTCAGCTTACCCATGTAGTAAAACAATATGTTGAAATGAGTCAGCAGGATTTGGGAGCCTGCAAAGAGGAAAAGCAACAAGTACAGAGATGTGGGTTCTTTGCAAAATCTTGGAAGTCATCAATTTGACAATCCCAATATTTGTCATGAAGCAAACCACCTTCTCTGTCACTTATCCTTTGACTCTTGTCCAATGACTATGAGAAGGAAGCTCTGCACCTGCTCTCTCAGAATTATCTGGGGAAGTGGAATCACAGACCCATCCTCAAGGGTCCTCTAGTCTTCTTACTTTGGTTGCTGTGATGCTCCAGAAAATTAAGAGGGATAGGTGGACAAAGTGCATGAGCAACCATCTTCACAGACCCCCATCTTCAGATTTAAAAAGAACAGGAGAGATGCCAGGTATCCTGAAAGAAATGAATGTCCTGATTTTTTTAAAGCAATGGGGATGTGTGATGAGGAAAGAAAAACTTCAGAAACTGGTGAGCTTGATATCAAGCCTTAATTAAATTCTAATATGTATATTAAATAAATTGTGGCTGCTTCAAAAGAAGAAACAATTACCAAGAATTAGTATTTGTTTGCCCAGATAGTATTGCCAAATCTGGTTGATTCAGGGAAATATCATGGACATAAAATAACAAGCTTATCAAAAGATTTGACTGTTTCAAGGTATCCTTTTAAAGAAGATGAAGAAATGACTAGGAGTGAAATGGATTAATCACTGGCTGAAAGAAAAAGTTCCTAAAGAACATTGATTAATGACTTCAAGTCAATGTGGAAGAAAATCTGTATAAGTTACAGAAAGTTTTTATCCTTTTCAATGACATATATCAATGTCAGGCACACGAGCAGAAATCTGGCTTAACAGAGAAGCTCATATAAATAAGAACCAGGGACTTTCATTAGCCACAAGGTCAAAATAACACACAAATAATGCATGTTCCAAAACAGCATAGGAAATCTTAGGCTATATTATAAAGATATACAGAGTTTAGAAGGTGGGCAAGGTGAGAAAGGGTCAGCATAACTGACTTGGTATTGGCAAGCCCATACCAAGCCTTTATGCTAATAAGAAAATGGTGGTCCTTTATGAAGACACAGTCCTAAACCAGGACATGTGGCTCCGTGGGTGGAGTGAAGGCTAGAACTTAGCCACCCAATACCACCTTTGCCAGGCACCACTGTACAGTACACAAATCTGCATAACTATATGGCAATCTTGGTAATAAACTATCATACTCAGTATTACTCAGACCTCACCTGACAGATTTTGCTCTGAACTGGGTGTTCCTTTTTAACAGAAACTTTCAAAATGGGATACTTTAAAAGATGAGCAGAATAGCAATTAGTTTGGAATGTAACTCATATGAGAAAGGATTTAAAAACCTGGTAAGGCTAAGACTTGATAAGAGAAAACTCAGGAGACCATGATAGCAGACTTCAACTATATGAAAGGAAAGGAATTAGATTTATTCTGGGTAGATTCAGAAGGTCAAATGAGGACTAGCAAGTAGACTCACAATGCCCTGTAGATAGCAAGTGTTCAAGAAATATGTCAAGTCAAGTCATAATTATAACAAGATGTATGTTTCACTTAAGTTAAAGGGATATTTTCCCATAAATATGGCAATTCAAAAATAGGATGGCTTCTTTTGAAAATAACTTCCTTATAAGTGGAGAGTTCCACCAGTCAAGAATTTTATAGCAGAGACTTCATTAAACAAAGATTGAACTAGCAAAAGTCTGGCAAAATTTTACACAATGCCACAACCCACAGTGTTGGACTATACAAATGTATGGAGTTATAAGGACACAAATATAAATAACACACATCTGTGCTTTTAAGGAGCTCACAGTCTAGTAATGAAGACAGATAATGTACACAACTATGAAACTAAGCTATAAACAATTATTTCCTGAATGCAACCAGTACACAAAACAAACCTATACAGCAGAAACCATATAACTTATTTTTATTCTCATCTGCAAGAATTGGAGCCTAAACAATCCAATAATTTACCATACATGTTTGTTTTCTTGTCATTACATATGTAACCCCAGTAGGAATACTAACAATTTATTTATTCACAACATCCATTAAAGTCTACTTTATTCTTAGGTAGCAGAAAAGACCTGAATACTGGGCCATCTGCACAACTCTCATTTACGTTTTAATCTTCTTTAAATGAGAATTACTATTCGTGCTTCTTAAGGAACCCATACACCTGGTTTACCCAGGAGGGTCCTAGCCTGTGTCTATTGTCCCAGCATAATTACTAATACCACACCCATCACTCTCAAAAGTGTCCAGTTTGGACTGTAAATTATATGATCACTCTGATGCTATCCTACCTTCCAATGCCCTATGATCCGCTTTGTGGAACATAAAGAAAGAAGCCTAAAAACCACTAAGTGAATTGTTTTACACTGAACAAGACATTTTTTTAGGTGACTACTAACACTACTTAAATATGAAGCAGATTAAAATAGATACCTAAAAAAAAAAAAAACACACAAAAGACTTACGGAAGTATGGTGGCAGAAGAGAAGAACTCAAGGGCTGTTTGAGAAATAGGGAATTCCCTTAAAACCATTAAATAGGTTAAAATTCCAGTCAGTGGAGGGGGCATTCCCACTAGAACATGAAAATATGTTTATGCTCATGTTTATTCATTCATTTACTTATTCACCCAACAAATAAGCATATAAGTAAAACTGGTTCAAAGAATACTATATTATGTAGGTAACAAAATTGGAAAATGGAAATATTGGGTTATTCAGATATTCCTATACCAACATTTCTTTTTTGTTGTTAGCAACAGAAATTGAAATGGAAGGAAAATAAGAGAAAATGGGTTTTCCAAGGTATTTTACATATTATTGTTAGCAAATGTGATTCAATATAACCATCTAAAATAGTAATGGTTTGTCCCTCAGTGATTTTCTTCATTCAAGTCATTTTTTCTCTTTCTCCTGCCTGGGGATTTATGATTTAACAGGCTGTAATAGGCAAGATAAAGCCATTCATCATGCAGGCTTAATGTGGGAAAGTAAATTTAACTTGGTGAGCTTGATATATAAATATTGGCCTTTTTGGAAACACACAGAGCATATTTACTTGAGTGTAAAATCCAGGCTATATACTATGTCCAACAAATTTCTCAGGCTCAGGGAAGGACCTTTCAGTTATGAAGCCTATAGAGACTACTACTCAGGAGGGAGAAAGAGGTTATGTATTTCTCTTACCTCTACTCCTTTGACAGCATTTTAATAACAGTACATTTTATCTCAGTGTTTATATTCATATTTATATTTAAAGGATAATGGAAATAGAAATTAAAATCTAGCCACCTAGAAATTTGAGAGTGGGTTTACTCTTGGTAGATTTATTCACAAAGACGGTTGGCATGTTTCTGACAAAAACGAGGCAAATGAAAATGGCATTTTATAAGTTTTAATGCCCTGTCTAGACACTGTTGATAAGCTACCAACTGCTCTACGTGCCAGAAAGTCTTTGGGTAACAAATATTGAGAATACCATCAGAAGGAGATGAGTGAGACTGTATAACAACCACTCAATACAGAGAAATATTGTCAGGCAGATCAATCAAATTACCTCACTTTCATTCATTTTTTGCCAATGATTCTAGAATTCTTTAGATAAACCTAATATTTAAGCTGAGAAATTTGAAAATGTAGCTATACATCTCCATTTAACACTTTAGTATTAAGAGCCATGTTTAAAGTTTCACAGTTGACGCATTCCATTCATGTAATTAACATATTTTGAGACATTGGTCATCTTATTTCAAAATACTTAAAATTGAGGGGAGGGCTGTGGGCATAAATAGTGCAACTCTCATTACAGGTAGTGGTTTAAGTCAAGCCATCATCAAAATCAAAAGGTTTTGCCAAAGCCAAAATGGAAGCCATCTCCAGGACAGTCTTAGCTAGCATAACTTCACTTAAATATAAGTAATGTTCAAACAGGAGAGATATCAAAGAATTCTATGTCATATCTCTGTTTTCTGAATATCATTGAAATAGGCATATTATATCCAGTTAGTAAAAATAATTCATTTCAGTTCAACATAAATCTGAGTGCCTACGATATGATAACCTCTAGGTTCTGGGGACTGAAAGTTAGGTAAACCATGGCTCTTGTCCTCAACAAGTATATAATATTCTGGTTTAAGATATCGGTCTAATATAAAGGCTAATAGATGGACTCAGATGGATTAATTTTCAATTGTCCAACTGCTTCACCTATACACACACACACATACTGGATGAAGAAGGAATATACAAAATTATGGTACTGAACCTGGTCTTCTGGGGCTCAGAATTGAAAATCTGGATTGTAAGCAGATAGGCACAGAGAAACAAGACAGGACCGTACTCCAGGGATACCCACACCTTTTTTAGTTCAGTTGATGATTTAGTCAAAGGGGTCACTAAGCTGATCAGAGAAGGCTATAGAGAAAGGATGGACTTTAGAGTGTATTGGATCCAGGAGGACAGAAGGCATTCTAGGAGGTTAGGGTCAGTGGAAAAATCACAGCAAAGAAATCTATGCAATTTTCTAGAGATGGAAGTGGGGCAAACAGAACAATGAGACAGATGCTATAGCTCAATTAATAGGACAAAAGACTTGGAATGATGAGGGCAGAAACATTTACCAAGGCCTTATAGTCAACTAAATAGCTAGAGAGGTGGAAAATGAGCCAAGAATAAGGGTCATTGCAGCCTTTCAATGGAAATTTCCAATTCACAAAGTCAGGCCATTCACAGTTAAGATAGTTGACCTCATTCTCTTTAAATGATGATGCTAAACCAAGGACAGTTACTCTGTGAAATGCACCCAAACACAATACTCTACATACATAGCAAACCATACATCCAAGGGGTAAGGCTCCAGTTACCTAGGGATCAGATCATAAATTCTCAATTCTATGCTAGAAAATTAAATCCTCACTTGTCTTGAAAAGAGAATTTAAGCATGCAATTAACTCACTATACACTGACTAGTCACCCCAAGTAGATCAGTTCTTTGCATCAATCTTAAGTACATTAGAGTTTTCAAGTAGCAAAACATATCCTGTGTTACACAGGACATCATTAGTCATGTGTATCAGGCCCTAAAATGTCGAAAATGATTCTGGCATTCTCTTAAACTGTTAGAAGTCTGGGAAGTCACAGAAGTGTAACTTTATTGATACAGTACAGTACTGCACAGTACTGTAGGGAAAAACAGAATAAAGAGGTTAAGCATGGAAATTACAACCATACCAGTATTTTTCCTTTAGGGCTTGAAGGTATCACCCAGGTGATAATTAAGACAGCATACGCAGTAAGCTTTTGATATAAGGCTGACAAATGAATCTGGGATAAGATTTGGGGGTCTCAGAATGTTTAGCTGAATGGGTTAGGAAAAAGATACCATTAAAGAAAATGCTTTGGCTTCAAAATATATTGATCTTATAACTGTTCCTATACAGATAATGATATCCAACATAATGTGCTCCATTTACATTTAGGAAAAAAAATTTCCATTCTAGATTTCATAGTTAGAATCTCCTAATTGCATTTAAAAGCCTGAGAAAGTGTCCTCCAGCCCCAACTGTTCACTTTTGGAAAATAACCTTCTATAAATAAGGCTAATAGCTTCATTTTCTTTACAATAATGGGATTAACTATTTATAGGCATAACGACAGGTCAAAAACCAATCTCCATTATCTGCCAGATGAAAACAATTCAATAACTGCTTTTGGCATTTTTTTAATGTGGTGGCTGTAACACAATGATATTTGAGATAATTACTGACCTTTGTCAGAATAGATACTATCAACACAAACCTACCTAGAAACTTTCAGAAGAATGAGATGCAGCTATTGCAAATTCAAGGTACTAGAGGATTAGGGGAGTAAAAGCAGACTTTATAGCAGGTCTCCTGCAGGTGGCAGCCGCTTATCAGATGCACTTGATAAAGTCAATTCCCATGCCAGTTGCTTTTTTGTTCATTCTCTAATATTTGTCAGTTCTTTGGAGAGGAGAGGGTCCACAGTGTGTGTGCCCGCCAGGCTATCAAAAGAGTCAGCTACTTTGCTGCATTGCCGTAAGTGAAAAATGAACTCTTCTCTACAGTTAAGTTTTAAAAATCAGTTTTCTATTAAAATAACACTGGCAAAGATAAAATAATAGGAACTAAATTATTCTGGTTGCTTTGAAGGTACCTGTCTGAACATTTCTCAAAAGAGGCACTCTTCATTCTTAATGAGTTGGGGTGAATTTTACACTGTTCCCTTCACTGTACCTAGCTGCCCAATCCACTATCTAGAAAATCTGTGATCCTTACTATGGGGTCAGCATTGTGAACTATAAAAAAGGGCTTCTGGTCAGTATCTTGTTTTTGTCTGCCCTACAGACTCCTCTGGCGCACATCCTTTTCTATTCAGGAATAGCCATTAACTCATCCTACACCTGGCTTACAGGAATTCATGGGCTCTTCTTTTTTTTTTTTTTTAAGATTGATTGATTGATTGATTCATGAGAGACAGAGAGAGAGAGAGGCAGAGAGAGATAGAGGCAGAGACACAGGCAGAGGGAGAAACAGGCTCCATGCAAGGAGCCTGACATGGGACTCGATCCCGGGTCTCCAGGATCAGGCCCTGGGCTGAAGGCGGTGCTAAACCGCTGAGCCACCCGGGGTGCCCTTAATCGGCTCTTCTACTATCAACCTGACCTTTTATTCTTTCCTTTTATATCTTACATCTTTCTCCATACCAAAAGAAAACCCTAAAATACTATTTTTCATTATTGATTTCCAATCATTTGAATAATAATCTACATTTAAATTTTAAAAACACAAATTGTGTCTGTTTCTTCTACTTCTTTGCCACAGCACCCCCCCATCCCATAATTTACCACTCTGCAGTTACATTTAATTCTACCAACAAGCCTGTATAACATCAGTACATCTTTATGGGTGCCAATCTATTAAACCATCTTTACATTCTTGGAGATGAGCAAGTAATCCCATCAAATAAAGTCCAGTGCCAATACCTATCCTCATAAGCTCATAACCTGTCCAAATTAAATTCCTTTATGTAACATGCAACTTACTGGGGACATTGGCTTGTACAGCAATTCCTTCCATTGTCTATTGCATTTTGGACACCATTATAGGAAGGAGTCCAATGAGTCAAAATGAATTCAAGGACCCTTCTTCCAAACAATGCATGCATGAGATTAATGAGATTTTGGAAACACAAGTGTTCATCGCAGATCATCAAATCACACTGCATACAGATTAGTAAGCAAGTACAATAAGTTTTTTTCAGTTAATGGCAAGCATAAAACAGAAGTGTTGTTTTGCTTCTCATCAATTCTTCCCTATTAGAGAGATGATAAAAGTCAGAAAATCCTCATTTGTTAGATCAGGAAATCATCCCTGGATCCCTGGTTTTTAGCCACTTTTGAACCAAATCTACTCCCTAAGAAGGTCCCTCCCAGCACCCCTAAAAATCTACAAAAATCTGAAAACCACTTCATATCATCTCCCCACTTTGCTTTACTAGAAAAGGACTAATTCTATGCCTTGCCCAATGACAACCACATGGTTGATTTCAAGGCAGAGCTTGTGTGTTCCTGCCTACTTACTCTCTATCCCTCCCCTTTCTGGGTCCCTCTCTTCTTTCTTTTTACTCCCTATTCTTCCTCTGCTTTGGTGATGAGTTCATTTCCTAAGGCCACATTTCAGGTCTTCCTGCTGTACTGGCTTCATGCCCATGGTTCCTTCCTTTAAAAGTCTGTTTTTTGCATCTTCTCTCAAGACTACACTCTCTGCTTAAAAAAGGAGTGTGCATGTCCTTGGTCCCTCCAGTCTCCACCCTTTACTTCCCAGATTAAAAAAAAAAAAAAAATCCCTCAAGGTCATATGCTAATTTGTATAGGACTTCCAACAGCCTTTCTGCTCTTATTTCACTTAATAGATTGTAAGAGCAATTATTTCTCACCTTCATGGATTCAAACGAGAAAAGATTGCTTTCCTGGGACAATATCTCTGGGATGACTATCACTCCAGGACAAGGAAACTTCTTTTGACTGTGTTTTTATCTTTATATCCCTCTCAGCCTCCACCACTTTTAAACATTTGTCTAGAAGCTATAAAAAAAAAAAAAAAAAAACACAAAGCAACAATACTTCAATTGGTGCCATTTACATTTCTAAGTAGCCCTAATCTCAGTAGGGTTGGCAGTTTTTAGAAATGAGAGTTTTCCCATCTGCCTGACTAAGCAACCATCTCCTGGGCTCACTCATTAATTCAGAAATTGCCCAAGATTTCCTGCCTCAGATTTGATGAGATTGACCTATGGGTACGAATACTGATCCCATAACCTCAGCCAGGTATGAACCTTCATTACTACACTACATGATGAAATCTTTTTAATTCCCTATTTGAACGATCATAATCACAATTAATCAGAGATCTTCTACTCACATGGTTTAACTGCATATTAGCCAGAATTCATATTTGGCTAGATGTCCTTCCTCCTCTTTTTTAGGCCAGATGAGTTTATTGTTGACATTATGGCACCTTCTGCTTTGGGTAATGCATGTGATTGATACTACATAAGGACTAGACCAATTTTTTTTAAAGATTTTATTTATTTATGAGACACAGAGAGAGGCAGAGACCTAGGCAGAGGGAGAAACAGGCTCCCTACGGGGAGCCTGATGCGGGACTCAATCCCAGGACCCTGGGATTATGACCTGAGCTAAAGGCAGACACTCAACCACTGAGCCACCCAGGTGCCCAAGACTAGACCAATTAGTAGGTGGCAGTTTTGCCGACAATCTTGTACTGCAGAAACTGGAAGTGGTGAGAACCACATGAAGGTCTGAAAAATAGCAGTGCACGGGAAGAAATAATACACTTCAGAATCAGTAGCTTTGAAAATACAAACTCAATCTATTGTCAACTTCAACAAACACTTTACGATATATTAACTAGCAGTAAGGACAGTGATAGCTACTGTAAAAATTAAAAGCCCTAAGTCAAGAAGAGAACTGTGAATATAGAGAACTGCCCAAAGATCTGTTCACTATTAATTTTTCGAAGCACCTATTAAAATGCTTCAGCCTAAAACCAGCTTCACAGTTTATGGGTATTTTTGTCTTTTTAGCCAAATTAATAAATTAATTATGGTGAGGATCTACACACTGGATACATATATGATAATATATTGGTCCTAATAAACACAAAACTTTATAAATCTTCAGTCACCATTAACAAGAATTCAGTAAAAGTACATTCGTACAATTTTTTCTAAATCTTTCAACAACTACTTTATTGAGCACCGACCATGTACCAATTACTGAAAGTGTTGAGGACAGAACAGAGAACAGAACAGTAAAACTCTCTGCCATCATAAATTTAAAAATAAGAATTGTTTTGTTAAAGTTACCACTCTTATTATTTTAAAGTCATAGTTACAAATAACTACCAGAACTGGTTTTACATCCATTTCATTAATAAGTGACATCTCACCTCAATGAATGATCTTCTGAAAGCCAACCAAACAGTAAAGCCTTTGGCCTGTCTTCTTATTTTTCTCTATTTCCCTGTACCACTCTCAAAAATAAGGTTCAGGAGAGCAAAGACTGGCTTGGCCTTCCTCACCCCACCACGGCAGCATCTAGTTCCATTCCTGGCACACAATCTATACTTAGTAAATAGTGTTAGCTGATTGAAAGTGAAGAAAACAATCTGATTAAATCAAACCATACTAATATGTGAATTAATGTTAAATCTTTAAGTTGCATACCTATTGCACTTTGAAAGGACCAAATGTGTTATACTTAAATAAAATTGACATTTTAGAGAAAGAGGGACCCATGATTTGGTGAGCCAGATATGTCATATTCATATTCCCAAGATCAGCTATACACATAGTTTCAGTCTTTTCTGAATCCATAGAATTCTGATAAGACTCAAATTTTCTCACAGTTGCTTCCCTCCCAGTGCTCCAGCAGCAGATAAGACACGTATGCATATTTAGATGATCAATTTGTGGGAAGTGATTGCCTAATTTACCCTTGTCCATTTATGTATAACAACATTGTGAAACTACTCTCTCATCCATCCATCAAACTTCTATTATCTGAAGTGTAATTGTTATCTCACTAAGGGATCACAAAGACAGTACCTGTCTTATATGTTGCTGCTTCAACAGTTTGAGATATGCATCTAAATTTAGCTTTTTGTTTCAGAGGGAAAGGAAAGAAATGGGGAAGCAACCATGTTTACTGAAATGTCTCTCATCCAGACACTTTGCTGCATATTCTACTTATAAAATTTATAATCAAACCTGTGCACTTGGTAATTCACTCAATCATTCATTCAAAATATATTTATGGAACATCTGTGATATACCACGTATTGTGTTCAGCAGTGGAGATAAAAGAATAAAAATGATGATATCAGGGGGAAATGTACACATTAGAATGATACCTGTAAAGGCAGTAGCATTAAAAAAAAAAAGTGTCCAAGTCATACAAGTTTCAAGTCATGGTAAGTTTCAGAGCCAGAATCAAACCTTTCTGTGAATTAATGTTAAATCTTTAGTTGCATACATATTGCACCTAGGCCTTTCTGACTTGGCTGTAAAATTCAACCTTTTTGCTACAAGATCCTTCCCCCTCACCTAGCCATTTCTATCCAAACTAGGGTCCTCAGACAGCAGCATCAGTAGCACCTGGGAGCTTGTGAAAAACACAGAATCTCTGACCTCTACCCCCATCAGACTTACCGAATCATAATCTGGAATTTAACAATCCTCAAGGGATTATGTATACATTAAAATCTGCACAGGCCTAAGTCAGGAAGCTCTTTAATGAGATAAAAGGAGGAAGAAAAAAAGAATTAAAATATTTGTTAAATAAACAATACCAAAAGGGCTGTAAATCTACCAGTGTGGCTGGCATCTTGAGATAAAAGATGTAGGCTGAGCCTGCAAACTTATAACCTAACTGTAAATAGTTCATGCACTTAAAACTCAAAGAAAAAGCCCAAGAAACATCAAGTTGCACCGAGACCCTCAGAACATATACCACCCCCTAGAAAGCATCAATTTTAATCTGTCGGTTTGCTATGAGTCTTCAAGATATGCCAGACTTATTCCACTGCCATCTTTGTTCAGTAAACCCTCTTAGAGTAACCTCATCTTTACCCTAAAATGCTAAGCTAATCTATATTTTCTTCAAGACACAAGGTAACTACTACTGCTCATCAAATTTTTGAAAGCCTGTTACAATTGAAGAAAGGTCACTTGTAGGAAGCAACGGCATTTAAAAGATGCCAGCCATTTGCAGAACCTCTGCAGAAATGTTTTCCTACCCCTTGACCAATATCCTCTCCCCACTTCACTACTTAGGACCTGACCCACTAGACACCTCTAGGCTTCTTCTGTGACAGATGCCTCCAGATCTCTGAGTGACTGAAGCCTATACCAGTATATGACCTTTCCCCATCATTCTGTAATGTTCTAGTACCTTTCTGTATTCACTTATCACTTCACATCTAAGAACAGCTTACCAACCAATCAAAAAGAAAACCCTTCTGAGTGTTCTCTGAATTTTGGTCCTATGACATAGATTCCTCCAATTCAGAAGTCATCAATAAATTTTAAATCATCAAATCTAGTAACCACTAGGGTCAGGTTACAGTATTTTCAAGGATTATTCTTCCCATGGAATTCTTTCCTCAGAATCCCCAGGGCTCTCTTCCAGAATGTGAGTGAGTCACTCTGGGGGAAACAAAGATCACAAAAATACTTCACCATAAATTCAAAAGCCACTCTTCAAAATGCGTAAACCATTTGCACAAATGAGCAGGAAAAGAGGAAAGAGAGGAGCTGTGTAAGCAGGAAAATGTAAGACCTGAAACCAATATCCGCTCTAAAGCAAGTACCACCTAGGCCAAAAGCTGGGACTGTGAGGGCATGCCATCATCCAGATATAGTTTCACTAATACCACTGAGGAAAACCAACTCACAGTGGGTAATACAGTGCCTGCTAATGTCCACTCAAAGATGACATTTGTATGTGTCCTATAACTCTGCTTCTCACCATGTGCCCTGTTCCACATAGACAATCCCTTGGTTAACAATAAGGACACTCATCAACCTCTAGAGGTAGGAAGTTCATAAATACCAGGAACAGAAGGTAGGAGCAGGAGGAGAAAATCTCCACACTTAACCAGGAAGGACTAGCTAGAACCAGTTCAAGACCCCTTCTTCAACCAGCACACTGCTGGAATGTGTAGCCAGTATTATTTTCTCAGATGCGCCACTCCTGAATATAACTTTGTTGACCACTAACCGTCCTTAAAACATTCCCTCTCCCTCATGAATCTTTCTCAGCCCATGATCATTTCTCTTCCACTGATGGTTCCTTCTAAAGCACTGGCCACTTCTGCTTCCTCTCACACCCTACACAATGATTCCCAAAGCCTGTCTCCTGCCAGGCCCTTTCTCCTATCCTCCCTTCACCAACAGGGCACTATTTCTCCAAATCCTTCTTGCTCTTCCATTCCACAGTCTCTTCTCCATTTTTTATGTGTTTCTATAGTGGTATTTGATTGATTTAAAGGTGAAATTTGAACAATTTAGGCTACAGATCAAAAGTAGCAAGCAAGTAGATAAACAAACATGAACACTACACTGAAAAAGCTTACATTTTGGGAACAGGTCTCAATTGTTCCAGCCACATGTAAAATTCAAACAGGCTAAGCCTTCAATGGTCAGACAGATTGGAAAATTGGAGTAATTAACTGGGTAATGTAGTAAAAGAAATAAATTCCAACAACTGAAGTAGGGGAAAGCTTTTTTCTTTTTTTTTAAACTAAAGGCACTGAGGTTGTCAGTCTACATTGATCAAATTGACAAGAAAATTGCTCAATTCTCTATTTCCCATTTCCTGGTAAACACAGTGAAAGACATCCAGATGACTGAACAATTTCATAAAGTGACTAAAGTATATACATTATTCTCAGGCCTTAATACAATTTACATTTGTGCAAATGCCTTGCACACAGTATCCCAGAGAGATGACTCTGTGTTTGCATAATGACCTCTGCCAAAGGTGGCCTGTAGACGGCTTTTCAAGAGCGAAAAGAGAAATGCTACACCTCTCTCTCAGCAGCTGAAAGCTGGCTTAGGCTCTCCTTGAGGATTTTCTGAGTGCAACAGACAGAACTTGTTCTTTAAAAAGCAGCCTTATATCTCCTTAAGACAATATTCCTAAATTTTCTCATATCAAAACAGATATTTGGTGACCATCTAGACCAGACATTAGAAAATTTGTTCTGTAAAGGGGAAGACTATAAAAACCTTAGGATCTGTGGGCCATACAGCCTCTGCTACATCAGCTCAGTTCTACCACTGTAGTATGAAAATAGCCACATAATTGAAAGGGCATGCTATAGATATGAATTTGTCCCACCTAAATATAAGTATAATTTGTATCTTAAGACTGGTATACTAGAACAGAAACATTTTCCCTGGTCCAAAGCAGTAAACTCAAACCTCCTTCAGGTTTTCATTAGATATTACTACTAATTATTCTAGTAGCATTTGGATGTAGTTATATATATTTTAAAATTATATATAGATGGATATTATGTTGCCTACAACATAAACTTATACATATATATAGATAGAGAGAGAGAGAGAGAGAGAGAATTTTAAGTTTATTCTGTCCAAAATGTGTAGAAAGGGAAAAAGCTTCTTGAATTTTTAAGCCATGCTACATTTACTAATATTCAAATACAGATTACATTTTCAAAGAGGAAAGTTATTGCTTTTGTCATTTCCTTTTCTGGGAGCCATTATGTGGAAACCACTGGTTCACCATGATCTGTCTTCCAACATCTTGAGCATACAGAAGACTCTATTTCCTAACTTCCTGTAGACAGTTAAGGAATAGAAGAAAACTTCCTGGACCCCCAGACTGCCTGCATCAGACCAGCTTCATAGGCATTTGAGCTATACAATCATAGAGGAACCTATGCTCTGTGTTTAATGTTACACCATCCCTATTTTGAAATTCTGAATAATTTTTGGAAAAGGGATCCAATATTTTAGTTTGCCCCAGGCCTCACAAATTTATACCTAGTCCTGCCCACAGAACTGACACTGCATGAGCTATGTATGAAGCCCCTGAGATTTTGAAGCTGTTTGTTTCTGCACTATATACCTACCCTATCCTAACACAACCATCAAGCCCTAGTAAGTGAAACTCTACCCCACTGGTTCCCTAAATGCCCCTCCTTTCCTCTGAGATAGGTACCTTCACTAGGTTTTCCCAACAGTACTATTATCCACTCCAGTATAACACTGACACAATTTATTGTGGTTGTCTCCTAACCTGTCTTTCCATGGTGGTCACTTTGGATTTCCTATATACACATTCCAATCGTTCTATAGTAACTTAGTAGCAAAAACTGGAAAACTAAAAACTGTATCTCCCAGACTTCTTTGCAGGCAAGATAACTGATGTGGCCTAGGCTTTACCAATTAGACATACTCTCCAAAGATTTGGAATGAAAAGAAGACAATGTGAGATCCCTGAACAGTCTTATAGTTATAGGGTGGACTCTGTTGCCTACAACATAAACTTATACTCTTCACCCACTAGAGTAAGTATAAGTCTTTGAGGACATGGACAGAATTTTATTTATTTTCAAAATCACCATCGTCTCCCACCAGCCAGCCACCTAAAAGCTAGCTTAGTGTTTTGATACATAAGAATGGTTCAGTAAATATTTTAGAAAAAAACCCAGATAAGTAAGCATGCAGGAAGGAAGGAGGAAAGGAAAAGAATCACTGTTTCCAAACATTCATGGAATTGGAATACAAACTTGTTGATAAATGACCCTCATATTTTAAGCCTATTATAAATGTAATACTTTGCTCTGATATATACTACTTCAAACAGTCTTGTAGTTATAGAATAAATGAATATCTCAAAGGTCCTAGCGGATCTTTCCATGTACTATGGTCTAAAGGTAAACATGAGCATTTGCTATGTTTGAGTTTCTGTCAAGTATCTATGTTAACAAGCTCTTTGTTGTCCATTCATTTCCCAGATAATAAAATTCTTAAAAAATGAAAATACAAATATTAAAAAAAAATCTGCTTTTCCAGAACTTGAAAGCCAGATTTTCATCAGGCACTGATGTATCATATTACTCACAGTGAGGTAAGCTGCAGTCCTAGCTAGGGAAAGAAAATATGTCAATGTGATTCCACTTGAAGCCTCTCCCTTCCCCTGGGGCTCCTAAGAAGTTTGCTCACAGGCTGCATGGCAGCTTCTTGGGTGGTAGCAACACCTTGAGCTGCCCCATATTCTTCAAAAATCTTCAGTCAACATATTCAGCAAATAAGAAACAGAATTGGTGCTGTTCGGGCAAACACAGTCTTTGCTTTTCCGTATGTTCTCTTCGGTGTGGACTGTACTACCACTTTATATAGTATCAACTTATTTGTAATTGTACATTGACTGGAAAGTAGGTCAAGACATACTGGAGCTTTCCCATTTCCCAAATACTATATGCCATGCATGAAAGTTGAGACTTATCAGGGTAGAAGTAAAGGAGGAGGGGAATACAAGGAGAGGACATAAAGAAATGCGATATATTTCCCTCTAAGCCCCTTCATAAATCTTCATCTTCTTTCCAACAAGCTCTAGGAAAATCACAGTTTCACTCTAGGACAGGGATGCTCATTACCCAAGTTCAAAAGCTATGAAAAATTACAGTGGAAAAATCATTCACAATTGATTTATGGTTAAATTGAAAGAAGTGGAAGTGTTGGACCAATCACCTGCTTTTTAAATATCTTTCAATCTCAACCCCACTCTAAAGCTTGGCTCCAATCTGCTTCTATAATTAGAGTACCAAAACACGAGGCATTAATATCGCCAACACATCATTAATCATTCCAGCTACCTCATGATGGAGGCCACAGCCATGGACAAGAGGCAGGGTTGAACAAATAAAATAGTCATTGATCTCTATTTGAAGACTAGAGCAAGACCATTCACTCCATGTGCGTCTGTTGGTATCCGTCATGCTAGAATTGCTGTGTAGATCATCAATAACAAGACCATTTCACTTTAACAGCCTGAAACAGAGATAGAAATTCCGTGTGTTTTCCAGTAATAAGCAAACCAAGAATTCAGGTACCTACACTTGGTTATTACTTGGTACCCAATAAGCAATTAAACAGCAACCATCATTGTCTCCGAATAACTCAATATTAAGACAAAAATTGATGTGTACTCACTAAATGAGTCCAAAACCATTTACCAGATTCTCTTGACTCCTTCAGGAATAGACATGTTCTTTTGAGAGAGCAGTAAAACCCTCAATAATATGAATTGTTCTGTGGTACACCTTCTAAACATTGGAGAAAAGTAGTAATTAGATTTGTTTTCCTTAAATAAGTGAGGTTACCTTCCTTTTATGGTTAGAAATATCTTAAGATTAGGAGACAACAGATGTAGAATCAATTGTGGCTCACCTGCTTTGGAGGGAAAGACAAAACCCCAGGTACCCTAATATCCCTCATCTGTCCACTACAGATTACAGTACCTGCCCATCCTTCTTTATATGAAAACTTTGAAGATTGTAGGATATAATACTTTTAAAGTAGCTTTGCAAAGTTGAGATTGCTATGCAAGGGTAAACTTCCCATACAGCCAGAAAAAAAAAAAGTTGGAGTCCTTTAGAAGACCTATATTAGGGGTGACTAGGTGGCAGTTGGTTAAGTGTCTGCCTTCAGCTCAAGTCATGATCCCAGGGTCCTGGGTAGAGCCTCACATCGGGCTGCCTGCTCAATGTGGAGCCTGCTTCTCCCTCTCCCTCTGCCACTCCCCCAGCTTGTGCTCTCTCGCTCTCTTTCTCAAATAAAATGTTTTACAAAAGGCCTGAATTAATTGATAAGAATGAGTCCTTATTAGCACATTACTAATTTATCTATAAATGGATGCTCAGATATCACTTGAAGTTCTTTTAAGGTAGAACAACTATTTGTTCTAACTTGCCACATTAGACTAATTTATCCTGTAATCTCTATATATAATTATTGCAGTAATCCTCAGATTGAGATCACATGTGAAGTAGGAGCACTTCACTTTGCCTAAATAGCTCATGGTCACTACAATGCCAAGTCAACAGCTGCACTCTCCTATAGCTAGATGCTGCACAAGTCCCTTGAAGGACACCTGGGTGGTACAGTCAGTTAAACATCAGACTCTTGATTCCACCTCAGGTCATGATCTCAGGGTCGTGAGATCAAGGCCCAGATCAAGTTCCATGTGCTTTGCAGGGAGTCTGCTTGAGATTCTCTCTCTCCTCTTCTCCTTTTGCCCTCCCACCACCACCCCCAACCTGCCCTCAGGCAGCAGCACTCTCTCTCTCTCAAATAAATAAATAAATCTTTAAGAAAAAAGAAAGTACATGTAGTCCCTTGAAATTACTAACTGTGCAACCCTTATAATTATTTTCCTCTGCATGCATGGGCAGTACAGCAGATTGAGTGATAGCCTCTGAATCTTTCACTATCTACTTTGTGATCAGTAAGGACAGAACAGAGCTACTGGCATAGAAACTGAGTCTGTTTCTGGTTCTGATATTTTAAGGTACCCACATGCTACTGACCTTGGGGCTAACCTGACAAAGATCTTCTAGAACTCCTTTAAATATTTTCTCTAACAGTGTTCCCTAATAAACTTTCTATGATGAAGTTTAATCTGCACAATCCAATATGGGAGCCATTGGCCACCTGGGGCAGCAGGGGCCAGGGGGCAGCCTGAGTTCACAGGGGTGGCAGCGCAGTCAGGGGTTCACCTCACACTCCTTCCTCCCCACGGAGAGCATCTCTCACTGTGCTGCCTTGAACTGCATGGTCCTTCCTACCCTCTTTATGGAGTCTTCATTCTGTGCTCCACCCAGGAATGATAATTTTTCACCTGAATTCCTTAGCCCTTGTGAAGGTTTTTTCATGTGTGGATAGTTGATTGAATCAATGTCTCCATGAGGGAAACAGCAATGAAAATTCTCAATTCCACCATCTTTTTGACATCACTCTCCAAGATGTTCAACACTTGAAATGTGATGGAGGAATTTTTTTAATTTAAACTTAAATAACCATATGTGGCTAATGGTCCCTCTATTAGCCACGGCAGCCTTAGAGTTTTTTTTCCCAGTTCAGTTCCAGTTTTGCCATTCTCCTTGTGTGACCTCAAAATTTTTTAATCTTTAGGAATTTCATCTGCAAAACAGTGGATTTAGCAGCATCCACCATGTAAGGTTTTGGTGAGAATTAAACATAATATATTAATACCTTAATTTGGCACTCAAGCTATCATTACTCACTGTTCTCTACTTATCCCCATATCACCTTCAAGCATCATCTCCTCGGGGAATCTCTACTGGGTCTGAAAATTTGGTCTAAGGCCTCTTCCTGAGAGATCCTAAAAAACATGGCATCTCCTTTACTTGTCTATATTTTTTTCAAACCTCCGGCTGGGCTGCTGATTTACCATTATATTCTAAGCATTAATGCCTAGAACACAGCAATCCAAAGTAACACTTGAAAGGATCCTGTACCAAGGTCCAGTGTAACCCCATTTTCTACACGTTGTAGATTGTTTCCTCTATACTTGTGGATGCTGGTTATCCATATAATAGATGAGAAATAACTAGTCTAGAACCCATTATCTATATTCTCATCACAGAAACTAAATCTGATTATATTGAGAGTCAAATAACTCACTAAAAAAAGGATTCATGGTAAAAATATCCCAAGAAGATCTGCAAGGACTATGGTGTAAAGGAGGAACTAAGTACTGTTCTGTGTTCTCTTGCTCAACCCTCTAAAGAGTCATAGGCCCAGTCAATGAAAGCAATGGTCCTTCACTGCTCAGATCTAGAAGGCACTACACCCTCAATCCAATCTCCTTTGATACCCAATGAACTGTAAGCTGGGAGTCCTGTTATACTCATGTAATTAATGCTGACTGCACCTCCACAGAGAACATGGTGCTCTCCTGGTTCAGAGAACAAACCATAAAGCTAAACACAGGGCCATGTGCAGGTTAACCACAGAGTCTGGATCGGCATCTGCTCCTTTTTCTGTCTTCAAAAATAAGACTGGACTTGGAAGAAAGTAATAAATTAACTTAGAGTTTAAAGGAAGAATGGCCATTCTGATGCCTTAGTATAGAACCCATCTCATTATTTCATATAATAATAGAGGACTACAATTTTATTTCATCTATGTAAGACTCAGTTTCCACATCTGCAAAATGGCAGTTACAGTACCCGTCATGCAAATTTGTGGTGAGCCTTACAGAAAATGCATTAAATGTCTGAAGAGGGGACTCAGACTATTATTACTCAGCATTGTATATCCACCCATTTCCTACCTTACTTCTTATAGGAATCCTTACTTGATCTCCAAATTTGGGAAAGGATTCTTCCTGTGAGGACCCAAAACACCTGCATTTTCTCTATTTAAATACTGTTTTGGGAGTGCCTGGGTGGCTCAGTCCATTGTGCATCCAACTCTTGATTTCAGCTCAGGTCATGATCTCAGGGCCCTGAAATCAAGCCCCACATCAGGCTCTGGGCTCAGTGGGGAATTCTCTCTCCTTTTCTCTCTGCCCCTCCCCCTCACTTGTGTACTCTTTTCTCTAAAATAAATAAATACATAAATAAATCTTTAAATATATATATAAATGTAGTATATATAAATGTAGTGTATATATATATATATATATATATATATGTAGTTTTCCTCTCACTAGACCTTGGCTATCCTATCTACCATCATACCACAAGCAGCAATACCTAGAGTACAACAAGAACTCAGTATGTATTTAAAGAACAAGTAAATAAGTGAGTCAATGAAGGAATGAAAACATATGCCTCAGCCAACAATAGGACACATGTGAGAATGATATGTTTCAGCAGCTTCGCGGCTCTTCAACTCGGGAGAGCATATACTGTTCCCTTTCAGAATTAGAATTACCTAGTGTGGTAGGCAAAACAATGACCCTCAAAGCTGTCCACATCATAATCTCAGAACAGTGTGAATGTGTTAGATTACATAGCAAAGCGGTATTAAGGTTGCAGAAGGATATAAAGTTGCTACCAGGTGACCTTAAAATAGGGAGATTATCCTGGATTATCTGGATGGGCCCAACATAATCACAGGAATCCTTAAAAGGGGAAGATGGAGACAAGAATTGAGTCAGAGGTAGACAGAACTGCAGAAGAAGGCTGTAGTGATGCTGCTGCTGGCTTTGACAAGGAAGGAAGGAGGCCATGAACCAAAGAATGTGGGTGGCCTCTACCGCCTAGAAGAAACAAGGAAATACATTCTCCCCTAGAGCCTCCAGCAGGAGCAAAGCCTTGCTGATATTCTGATTTTTAACCCAGCAAAAATGGTGTCAGGCTTCTAACCTACAACACTTTAATAACATGTTGTTTAAGCCACTAAATTTGTGGTAATCTGTTATAGAACGAAAAGAAAACAATCCACTGGGTAGTTTGGTGTTTTTTTTTTTTAAGATTTTATTTATTTATTCATGAGAGACACACAGAGAAAGGCAGAGACACAGGCAGAGGGAGAAACAGCTCCCCATGGGGCGCCCGATGCAGGACTCCATCCCAGGACCCCAGGATCAGGCCTTGAGCCAAACGCAGATGCTCAACCACTGAGCTGCCCAGGCATCCCCACTTGGGTAGTTTTAAAAAATATTAGTACCAGAGTCCCACCCTCAGAATTAAGATTCAGTTAATTTGGGATGTTGTCAAGGCATTGGACTTTTTTAAAGCGCTACAGGTGAGTCAAATATGAAGCAAAGCTTCACAATCATTCAGTTATCCAGTAGGATTTAGATTCTCTCTCTCTCTCTCTCTCTCTCTCTCAAATACACACACACACACACACACACACACACACACACACACACACACACACCCCTGCCCAGGAAAAAAAAAATATCAGACAGGTATAATGCTCAACTTGAGAGAAAGAGTGGGTTGAGCAACTATAATATTCCTTGATTTTTAAAATAGAAATGCGATGTTCCTGCATAGTATTTCACTTGGCCATTATAACAATCCTGTTAGGTCAATGGAGAAGTCAGCACAATCTAGTTCATACAGGAAATAAATACAAGGTTAGTTGCAGAGATATTTAGTGGATTTTCCAAATCCAGGATTTAATTGGTAAGGAGCCCACACTGAAACCACTTGGTGACTAGATCTTAAAAATGAAAGTGCCTAGGACACTTGAAAGTAAGAAGTGCCGCTATGGAACTTACCATGCCTAGGAGTAACCAAACTAGGAAACAAATGACATGAGCAAAATTCATTAAAAACAATTTTCGCATTCTTGACATTGAAAGTGTCTCTCTTGCCTTTGCTTCAATTTAGTAATGTATTTCTGAATCAGCTCATGCATAGTCAGTGGAATTTAGTCTTATCACTTAGATCAGGTGTTAGCAAACCACAGCCCACAAGCCAAATCTGCTTCCATTTTTGCAAATAAAGTTTTACCAGGACACCACCATGATTATTTGTTTATATGTTATCTATGGCTGCTTCCTTGCTACAAAGGCAGAACTGACTAGTTCTGACAGAGACCATATGGCCCACAGTGCTGAAAATATTTTTACCATCTGGCTCTTTACAGAAAAACTTTGCCAACCACTGACCCACATCAAGTATGGATCCTTGACTTTCCCATTGGCCACCACTGCTATTCTTCAACCTGTTAACTTCATAAGGACACTTTAAAGATCCAAGTGGAGGTGTTCAACAATAACAGTTTGTGAGTATAGACAGAAATACCTATGACTGATTTTTTAATAATAATTTTAATTTAAGCAGTGATTTAGTTCAGAGAAACTCAATATACTTTGAACATTATCTCATTTTTTTTCTGACAGTTTTTATTAGGAAAAAAAATTGGGATAGCCAATACATTAAAGACATCACTTAAATCATTTAAGATATCATCAGTTCCTTTGTGCCTTCTCCCATTGTCAGTGTTTTGAGAATTAATTGCTCATTTGTGCATAGTACTATACAGTGCAATTTAAAAAGACATGGCATTTGCCTTCTGGGAGCTTACACAATCTGAGACAGGCAAGGATGGCAGAGAAAGAGTGCTCCTTAGGGGGTGAACTACACAAATCCATAAAACAAACAAATAATCATTAATGTAATGTAATCACAAAAGGCGAGTCCAGATTTTAATGGGAAGGTAAATAAGTGTTCACGAAAGTAACCAAATCTTCTAACAAACTCTTATAATTACAAAAAAAAAAAAAAAAACTCTTATAATTATTTAATGGAAGCTTTCCTGGAGATGAAGCTGTAGATAAAGTGATTAAGGTGACCTGAGAAACAATTCTAGGCATATGGCTTAATTATACTTAAAGGGGCTAATTAGGTGTAAGCCATTACCCAGGAAAACTAAGGAAAGTCAAAAGCATTCTAACATCCAACAATGAAAGGGAAGACAAGGCTGCACACTTAGGATTGTAAAAATGGAGCATGAGCTCCCACTGTGTCCTCTCTCACTCCCATGGCAGGCATCACTAACTGATCACAGCTAAACACAGACACAGCCTTCTGTGTCCTTTACATCCCAGTACACTGAGTGGATGCAACACTGATAGATGATCAGAAGTGGCCCTTAAATTAAAAAGTAAAGATACCACTTCTTTAAGTTTGTATTCATTGGAAAATGAGAGATGAATAACTAGTTGCCCTGATCTGCACCTCCCCTTCAAAAAGTTGAAAATGATAAATGATAATCTATACAATGTTCTTAGACTCAATTAAAAAAAAAAACAAGGGAATTTGGGGTGTCTAGAGGAAAAAGCTAATCAGAGTGACCCCCCAGTGCTATGAAAAGAGAAAGGAAACAGATGCCCAAGAGGAGAACAGAGGCAATCCCAAATTACTAAGTGTAGTGGATGTGGGGTGTGGCCAGATCCCTTCAGGACTGAGGCACTTAATTCCTCAGCTATCAGAAATGCTGCCTGCTGTGTAGCTCACAGCTGTCTCCTTCTCCAGCAATAGCCCTTGGTCAAAGCAAATTGTACACTTGAGGTAACACTGCCTCCCCTAGGCAGCTCCCACCTGATGACTGGTTGATGCAGCAACAGTGGCTGGGCCCTTTCAATAATTCTGAAGGAACATTCTGACTTCAGTCTCCCCTTGGGTTTGGTTGAGGCTTCGGCTGCAATTGCTTTGTGGTTCCACTTCTCCTTCTGCCAAATCTTGGCACCTTCACTTCCCTACAAATGTGGTTCCAGAGACCACTGCCCCAAAATGTCTTCTGCACATAACTCTCCACCTCGGAGTCTGTTCCCAGTGGAAACCAACAGTCAGAGAGAGCACTTCCTAAATTACAAGAACACTTAGGTACTTTTTCTTAAAGACTCACAATAATTCAATGAGATAGTTGTTACAATAACCATCTGAAAGATGGCTGAGGCTCGCAAAAGTTAAGTCATATACTTAAAGTAAGTGTGAGAGCCAGGAGCTGAACCCAACAAGGTGCTATGCTGTTCGGACCCAGGACTGATCGGCAGGGCTGTGACAAGAAGTCTCAATATTCAGGTGAGTAGATGAGACCAGAAAGGTAAAGATTAAAAATGTCGGAGAAGGCACTAGGCTGAAGTCAAGAAAGGACAAGAAATTTGAGCCAACGAGGTGCAAATGAGTAGAAACTCAAAGCAAGACTAATTTGGTGACAGGAAATGCTGGTCCTTGAATCTCAGTTACGCTTATCTATGAGTAATCCCAAGCATTTGTCTGTATACAAAAATAATAATGGTGGTGACAACAATGATAACAGTAGCTCCTGTTGATGGGAAAGCAACCTCTAGGCAGGCACCGTGCTAGGTTTTACATATACTACCTATATTCATATAGTAGGTGTTTCATATACATATTACCCATATATTTATATAGATAACCCATTTTAAAATCCCCAATATTGGAATGCCTGGGTGGCTCAGTGGCTGAGCATCTGCCTTTGGCTCAGGGTGTGATCCAGGGTCCGGGGATCAAGTCCTGTATTGGGCTCTCCCGAGGGGAGCCTGCTTCTCCCTCTGCCTATGTCTCTGCCTCTCTGTGTGTGTGTGTCTCATGAATAAATAAAAATCTTAAAAAAAAAATAAATAAATAAAATAAAATAAAATCCCCAATATTGCTGTGGGTAAGTACCGTGAGCACTCTTTGCAAACGAGTACCATAGACTCAGAAGATTGGAGTGGCTTGTGCATAGTCACACAGCTAAGTATGAAAGTTAGTATTCAAACCCGAGTCTGTCCAAGTGTTCAGTTCACGACATTTCCCCTACACTACAAAAGATGAGTCCTAATGGAATTTTAGGAATGTAATATAACAATAGCTAACATAGATTGAACATTTATTATGAATCAGATATTTTCTACCTCTTTAAAGCTTTCCAACACCCCTGTGAGAGGTACCGTTTTTATTTTCATTTTACAAAAGACAAAAAAAGAGAGATGTAGAGGTACGAAAAACCTGCCCAAAGTCACAGAGCTAGGAAAGACAGAACTTGACACCAGCCATCTGACTCATGTCCTTGTGTGACACATCCAGAAGCTTGAGGAAATGGAGCTGGGGTTACAGACAGTCCCTTAAAACAAATAATGAATCAAAACTTGCTCTTGACTTGTGACTTGAAATCTTGGAGATATATTGTGGGGCAATCCACTGTGATAAAGAAACTGGAATTAGGGAAAGAATCACGGCACAAAGCTGAAATAAGTACCTTCATCCAATTAACTTTGAGTACATTTAAAAATATATTCCATTTTTTTAAAGATTTTTCTTTTTTAAAAGTAATCTCTACATCCAATGTGGGGCTCAAACTTTCAACCCCAAGATCAAGAGTCACATGCTCTACCAACTGCCCCACCCAGGCACCCCTGGAATTTTATTTTTAAATATTGTTTTATAGCTTCAGAAATTCTTATATATCATTATACAAAGTACATGATTTATGCAGCACTGAGCCAAGCTAACCAGTCGAGGGTGGCCAGGGACTGGCATATCATGTAAAAGTGAACAGTACCCAGACCCAGAGGAGAAGATGACCAGTGGAGATCCTGGAACAGAGGAAACCACAGCAAAGGGAATGAAATTTAAAAAAAAAAAAAAAAAAAAAAAAAAAAAAACACTCTGGCTGGAGACTAGAAAATGACCGTGCTCTGGAAACCCAGTGCCTGGTGTGTCTAAGGGAGAAAACAGCCTGGAACGTCCACTTGTTTAATGGCCTTTCCATATATATTACAAAGTAGTTCTCATTTTTTCCTTCAAATGCCTCCTTCCAAAACAAGTCTGTGGTTGTTCCCATCCCAAGCCTGACATCACCTCTGGCACCTTAGTCACTGCAACAAAAAAAAAAAAAAAAAAGAGTTTCTTTTCTTTACTACCAGCTACAGGGACTATAACCAAGGCTTCCACAGCACAATGCTTCTTATGGGCAACAGTCAACTCTCTCTGAATGCAGTCCTGAATTGCTGGTTGAACCTTTTCTCAAGAACTCTTTGAGGAGCTCTAGGAACTGTTCCCTGCACCACAGAGACTCTCCTTGGGTGGCCCTCTCTGTATGGCCTCTGCTTTCTCTTCCTGATACTTGAGCAGAAAGAATGAGACAACATTCTCTTAGAGACCCCTTTATCATTTACTTTTTCTCAACTCAGCATTATGTAAGTCCACTCCTCTTCTTTCTCAGATATTCATTACTTACTCCTAGATTTTTAAATGCTTTCCCCTTCTCTTCTTGCCCTACTCCTGAAACCCTCTGAGTGGGGATCACTAAGCACATGACTAGCACCCAGAAAAAAGTATCCTGAGAACTGCTGCTTCCTGCTCCTCTTCTATGCCAGTATTCATCTCCTCCCCACCACTTCACATTATTGCTCCCTCAGCATTACCACCTCCTCTAGACTCACAGACACTACCTCAACCCATCTAGTTTGCTTATAAAAGCAACAGACAGCTCAGCTTTACTCAAATCCTCACGTGAATGTTAACCAGAATCACATTTACCTATCACATTGACCATGGGACCTTAGTACAAAGAAATATGGTGACTCAGTTCTCTCCAGCTCTGTGAGGCCCCACATCTCTTGGCTCCTATTCTATTGCCCTCAATAACGAGGCCTTCTTGCACCTTTAGAGAAGGGTGATGGAAAATACACTCATGTCCTTATTTACAACAATATTTTTTTCTAGATAGTGAATAGCTTTATCTGGCTTAGAAATGCCATTCAGTAAGACCTCTCCACTTGTACATTCACGGCACAAAACTGTTATCAACTGACATCAGTAAATAAGCCTGAGTGCCTTATAAATACAAGATGTTGTGTCCCAGTGCTTGTGAGTCAGACATGGTAGTCTAACCAGTTTCTCAGGTCTGGTTTTGAAAATGAAGTCACTAAGTGGTTAGAGGCACCTCTGAGTCTAGCTGCCTGTGGCCTAAGTACCAGGAGAAAATCCAGGCATCTACTGAAACTGAACAGGAACCCGATGCTGGCTTGATACTACCCTGTGAGCTTACTGGGTGGTCCTGGCTACCTCAGTCCAGTTCCCTCTGGCTCAGATGAAAAATGGGTCATAATGGGAGACAGGTTGATCCTAAAGTCCCTGCTGACAGGATTAGTGGGGATCAGTTCAAGGTCACCTTCCCAAGCCACAGTGTTTGAGAGGAAATTGCCAAATGATGAGCTTCCTATTGAATTGGAAAGGGGGCTGGGAGACCCGAAATCCAGAAGCTGAAGGTTGGGGAAAGCTTCAGTGAGATAGTTCTTCTATTTCCCAGAATACATGAGAAATGTGGATGAGAGAAAGCCACATAATGGATGAGTGAGTCCCTACAGCCTTGCTCCTGTTAGACAAGGAACTGGGACAAAAGCAGGATCTGGGAACCAAATCAAACAAGTCCGGCACCTCCTGCATTTTAAATCAACAAAGCATTTAAGTGAATATCATCTAGGACACTGGGGCATTGTTGAATTTAAATAAAAATCAATGCATTTTGCAGAACATTTTCCGTAAAATTACAAATCTGGAAGAACAATCAGTCATGGGGAAGACAATTAGGCTGAGAAGTTGGTTGGCTCTAATCTCAACCACTGTAGAAGAAAAAAAGAACACAAAATTTTTCTCATATTTAAAATTTAGGCGAGGCCAAAGGAACTAAACTTGCTTATCCTTTATAAAACAGTGCTCCGAGGTAGGGCATGATAGATAACGCCATATAAATATTGGAAAGTAAACAATGCTGAAAAAACAAAGAACTACTTCTACCAATATTGGCTTTGAGACGAGAAAACGGCTGAGGCAGACAAAAGATTCTCTAGGCAGAGCCACTTGTCTTCCTGTCCCTTCTAAAAAGCAAACAAGGCTTTATAGTAACACAGACAGGTGTGCAACTCATCACCTGGCCAGTTAGGAAGCATTGTGGTGCCTCCAACCAGCTTTATCCCCTTTGACAAGGCTGATGTTCAGCGAGGAGGCAACTGTATTGGCATGCCAGACACCAGAGTAATTAAAAAATGAAACAAAATAAGACTTCTGAATTACGTGGAAAATGGCTGCTATACCTGAATCTCTCCAGGTGTTCCCCGCCTTGACTTCCCTTGATCTCTCTTACAGAACTTTCTGTACCTCCTCATGATTCGGCATCTAAAATGTTAACAGCTGCCATACCAGGCAACCCCCAGGGCCCTGCTTCAGGTATAAGCCCTGGATCATTAGATTGATTCATATCCATACCTTACCACTTATTGACTATTAAACATCATCTATCCCCTCTCCTTTTCTTGTGATTCACAGATTAGTGGGTCTTACTAATGATGTTACTTCTTCCCTAGGCAAAACCACAGCTCGCCATTTTTCAGATCAACCCAGTGGAGATATGGTTTCCAAAGTATCATTCTAGACAGTGCCTTTCTCCCCCCTAAGAGTGCAATAAACATCACCCCAAGAGTACAGAAGCCTAGACTTGGCATCCTAATGATCTGGGTTTGAATGAAGCCCAAATCTTCCACTAGCTTTGTGGCCATGATGCAGCCATGTCCCTGAGTTTTAGGGTTTTGTTTTGTTTTGTTTTTATCAACTGCAGCACTGAAGTACAGTCAAGGGCTCTGCAGGGTATGGGAAGGATTAAAGATAGTATTTATAAAGTACCAAGCATAGTGCTGGGCAACTGGCAGGAGTTCAATAAAAGTTCTGGTATTATTACCACACTAAACAGGGTGTTAGATGGGATATCTGGAGCTAATACTTACATCTATCTCTATACTCCAAAACATATTCCTTTCATTTCTCCAATCTTTTGTCTATTGAACCTTTTTTTCTTCTAAACCCTTATTTTATTGAACATCAATCGGCTCTTAGAACCTTCGTGAATAGAAGCTACTCTGTTGGGAAACCAGGCACATCCAGGTAAGAGCCGATACAACCATATCCCTTGCCTCCATGGTGTGACAACTCCAGGACCTCAAAGCCCATATGTGAACCATCAATAACACCTCCTCAAAGATGAAAGATGGCTCAAGGCTGGTACTCAGTTGACCTTGGCCTTGGTGGTCCTGACACTGAGATTCCTTTGAATCAAGATTTTTCTCTGAGAACTGGCAGCCAAACTCCAGCAAGATGTCCTTGCAGCTGAAGTATCTGGTGCTTGTTGGGTTCTGCATGAGAGGCATACCTAGTAGCTACACATTCTCGGGCCTGCTGTAATGCTGCTTTGGGGATGATGCTTTGAAACTTGATTAAGAGACCAGGATATGATGAGGTGCTGACTATACACTGTTGTCTAGACAAGCTCAAAGCCAGCCTAATTTATACTGAATTTTGACATACCATAAACTATTGGAGAGTCAAGCCCCAGGGGATATATGTAAAAACCGCGATGATAGCATTTATTGCCTATTGAGCATGTTTTAGGGGCTATGCTTTGTGCTATTTTCCATATTTCATTTACAACCACCTACAACACAGGCATTATCTCAATTATATATATTGGGAAACTGAGGCTCAGAGAGGCAAAATCAATTTGCCCTGAATCACACAGCCAAGAATAAACAGAACCTGGACCACAAACCATGTCAGTTTTACCTCAAAAGTCCATGTACTTTTGATATTTGTCTCTGCCGTTGAGGTAGAAATTCACGGTCTCCACTTTGCAAGAAGAAACTTAAGAGAGGTCCACATTTCTGAGAGGTAAAGACACACTATCTCCCTCCAGCTAAATGAATGTCAGGGCACAAATGCTAAAGGTGAAAGATTTAGCATTTATTCCATTTAAATAAAAAAAGGAAGCAGGTTTTGGAGGGAGGGCAGGTATAAAGAATGGGAGAAGATGAGGGAAGAGGGTTCAGAAAATGAGCAGTCCACTTGCAATAGGCCTACCATCTCCATCTTCTTTGGAAAAGTCTCCAAGGAAATATCAGTCTATGAGTTTTCCCCAAATCAAGTTTGCCCTCAGTCTTTGATTTTTTTTTTTTTTTTAATGGGCCACAAATCTGCAGCTCAACAATCTAGTTGCAGAAAGAAATTCGTCATCTCTTGGCCGTAGCAGATAGACTTCAGCTCATCTTCTCTTCTCCAGTCTTCAGGGACTGGTCCAAGATCTTGCAATTTATTTTAATCATGCAAACTCCTTTCTTCCCTTCATTTCTGACATGATCAGTTGAAGGAGTTTTCAGTGATCAAGAAGCAATGTGCCCCATCTGATAGAAACAGTCAATATTTGGTAAGCAGTTAACATGCGACTCAAGTGGTCAAGAAGAAATTGAGGCTGAAAATAACAAATACTGTCTGCTGCAGACATTCTACAGGAAGCTCTCTTGGTCCTGAATTCAACACTTTTATTTCAAATAAGCAACGCAACTGCCGCTGTTTGAGAATATTAAAAGAATAAATAATGACACCTTTATAAATTCAGCAGGGTCTCCCATCAAGGGGCTTGAATATAACTGCTATGAAGCCATCCCACACATAGTGAAAGAAAATAAAATCACTGCTCTCACCATCAAAATAAATCAGCGGGCAGTCTTACAAGGGTAGTTTCTGGGGAAGGAAGGCAGTTTGCTTGTTAAGAAACTAGTATCACATAAAATTTAAATTAAAAAAAAAAAAAAAAAAAAAAAGGACAAAATTCCCTTCCAGAGCAAAGGTTTCACAGATTAAGCGAAGGTTCTGGATGAGTTTTGCCAACTAAAACATTTAAGAAGGCCTTGGCTGCCACAGCTATGATAGGAGATTGGATCTACACTCCCCAACCCCACATGGAACTCAATCTGCCTGGGCCCAGGCCAGATGACCCTGGCATTCTAGCCCTTACTCATCATGGTAAGTGCAATTCCTTAAACATTTTAGTCATTCTGAGCTCTTCTTAAGAGTGGTTGCTTTAGGGTGCCTGGCTGGCTCAATCCATTGAGTTTGTACAACTCTTGATCTTAGGGTTGTAAATTCAAGCCCCACATTGTATGTAGAGATTGCTTAAAAATAAAAAAAAATAGGGATCCCTGGGTGGCGCAGCGGTTTGGCGCCTGCCTTTGGCCCAGGGCGCGATCCTGGAGACCCGGGATCGAATCCCACATCGGGCTCCCGGTGCATGGAGCCTGCTTCTCCCTCTGCCTGTGTCTCTGCCTCTCTCTCTTTCTCTCTGTATGACTATCATAAATAAATAAAATTTAAAAAAAAAAATTTAAAAAAAAATAAAATAAAATAAATATATTTTTTTAAAAAAACCACAGTGGTTGCTTTAACTAAATGGGACCCTTAGACCCAGATTTCTAGAAGAAAACTTAGTGTCTGGTACACACCTTCAAGATTGTTGAGTTCACTTGCCTCTGTTCTTCAGATAGGAAAACAGAAGCACAAGAGGGAAAGAATTTTGTAGGAGCTCTGGGAAAGTTTTAAAAGACAATTTTAGTACATATCAGAGAGCCTGGACTGAACCAAGCGTTTATATGAAAAATAATTGGGTTTTCCCTATCTTGATAAAATAAGCCTACATCCCATTTAGAAAGACCTTTAATAGGCCTTTACAAATATATTAAAATCATCTTTTTCCCTAATTAGGTAGTTAAGGCCATCAAAATTCACATACCAATATCAACCTTCATCAATATTTACCTCAAACAGCTTATAGCCTCATTAAATTCCTATGTTCTCTTCTATATCAAACCTCTGAGTCTTGACATATATAAGGCATCTGTCCTTCACTTTCTTTTCTTTCGTTTTTTTTTTTTTGTCCTTCATTTTCCTTCCACAGAACTGCATAGTCAAGTACCTTCCTGCCTCCTCCATGTAGCTAAAAACCTCTCAAGCCAAACATGCCCAAAGGGCATTCCTGACCCCATCCCTCAGCCCATCCTTCAGCCTTCCTCATTGCAGGAGTGGTATGATCACCACTGATCAAGACAAAGAACGGCCTTCTGCTTACCCCCACCTGCACCAGCACCTCCCTCTTCTCCAGGAATCATATCAACTCAATCCCTAAAAATCAATCTCAACAGAAACACTTCTTTCTCTTTCCAGCATCTTAGTTCAGAACACCACAGTCTCTCAATTAAACTGCTGCAATAGTCTCCTCATTTATATATTTTCAATCTTACCCTTTCCCAATACCTTCTATATTTAGCAATGACAATCTTCATAGATACGTATATAGTATATCATGTACGTACATATTTTTTTTTATTTTTTTTTATTTTTTTTTAATTTTATTTATTTATGATAGTCACAGAGAGAGAGAGAGAGAGAGAGAGAGAGGCAGAGACACAGGCAGAGGGAGAAGCAGGCTCCATGCACCGGGAGCCCGATGTGGGATTCGATCCCGGGTCTCCAGGATCGCGCCCTGGGCCAAAGGCAGGCACCAAACCGCTGCGCCACCCAGGGATCCCTGTACGTACATATTATAACATATTAGATCATATCACTCTGCTTCTTACAAACTTTCACTGGATTCTCCTCTCTTCTAATAAGGTTCCATATCCTTACTGCCAACTTGAAGATCTACTATGGAATTGCCCTTCCTAAGTCTTCATTCTCACCTCACATTATGCATTTCCTACCCCCGGCCCCCCACCACTATCCTAGCCCCACTCTTCGGCTAGCCACATCTCAGCTTCTCTGGCCTTCTTGCTGTAGCCTGAATCCACTGAACTCATTTATACTTCATGACCTCACATTTGCTTTTCCCTCTACATGGAATACTTGGCTGTTGACAGTCCTGCTGTCATTGCATCCCTCAGGTCTCACCTTAGTCTTTCCCTACTAATTATGCTTTCTCCCACCTCAGCTGCTCTCTACCACATGACCCTGTGCATTCATTCTTGGAATTTCTAATGCTCAGGAATTGCCTTGTTTAAATGTATGTACTTGTCCCTTCTTCTCACCCAACCATGGAATATAATCTTCTGAGGGTCAGGGCCTTGTCAGTCACATCCACCTTTGTATTTTCTTTGTCTAGAACAGTGCCTGGCACAAAGTGAGTGCTCAGTAAATATTTGTTAGGTGAATTAATATACATGGCCATCATTCTTTAGGGTTTTTATGACTATCTAATATATTATCTGCTGTTTTATGGTGAATTATCACCCACTACAGCAAAGCTTTCTCTCATTATTCCTCAGCAACAACCTCACTCCCCAGCTTTCTAATAAGATGCTTCCAACTATTTATAATCCAGAAAAATAGATCAAAAACCCATTAGCACTGAATGCAGCATAAGAGCAAATAAGCTCTGAATGAAGATCTAAGTAAGGAGTTTACGTGTAGTACTATAATTTTATGACACCTACTTTAGCTACTCAGACTATTTTTGCTTGCATCACGTTAGTAGGTAGACTTATAAAGCATGGCAAAAGAGAAAATGACCTCTAGAAAAGAAACCATCATAGTGGTAGTGGTGGTAATAAATTTAATAATAATTAATCATAATAACATCTATTCACATTTACTCAGCACTTACTAATTGCCAGGTACTTTCATAATTGTTCTATATATTTTAACTCACTCAATCTTCATAAGATTGTACTTCATAAGATTGAGTACTATGAAGTAAGTACTGATACTATGTTGATTATACAGATGAGTAAACTAAGGCACAGCAAGGTTAAATATAGTAAATTTCCAAAGGGAAAGTTAATTAATTAGCAGAGAAAGAATGTGAACTCAAAAACTCTCAATTTAAAATACACACTAATAACCACTACTCTATACTATCTCCCAATGAGCCATTACTGACTGAAATTCTACAGTTTACTATTTTAAACTGTTAACATATGAATGGTTTAGCCATATATTTATTAAAAGTAATGATATTTTTTAAGATTTTATTTATTTATTCATGAGACACAGAGAGAGAGAGAGAGAGAGAGAGAGAGAGAGAAAGGCAGAGACACAAGCAGAGGGAGAAGCAGGCTCCATGCAGGGAGCCCGATGTGGGACTTGATCCTGGGTTTCCAGGATCAGGCCCTGGACTGAAGCTGGTGCTAAATCGCTGAGCCACACAGGCTGCCCCTAAAAGTAATGATATTTTAAATTAATTTATAACCAAAAACATATAAGTCCACTAATTATATACTTTGACTTTTAGAAATGTTTAAAATAACATAAAAATGAATAAAAGGATGTATAAAAAAGTAAAGCAATCAGTAGCATGAGCAAGAAGAAACTTGAAATCGCTCCTTTGTACACAGAGTTCACCATGAACCACTGACTTTGAAGAAATACTTGTTTGTTGCTTTTCAAAACAGAAAAAGATATTACTACTATGGTATTGTTTCCAAAAACATCTTTAATCTCCAGCTTGCATATAACAAAATTATTTTAAATTTTAGAATAGTTGATCTCATTACATACTATGTGTCCTTCATATGCATGAGTATGCACTAAATGACTGCTGGGTAACTCAAGGGTAACTCAAGAGGTTGCCACTCAAGGTGGCTCTGACTTGAGAAAGGCATTTGTTAGTCCTTTACCACATTCCTGGGGACACACTGGAGACACGTAGATTCATGGCAGTGGGAACCTATCCTTATCTGACTTTCCAAAAAGTAGTGTGTAGATAAGGGAAATAGGAGTAAGTGAACTGGGGAGTGCAACAGAGAGAGAGTCAACACAGCAGCCACTCAGTCCTACCACTTGTTTATCTGATATTGTTCAGACTGAGCCCGGGGGGAGAAAGCAAAGACTGTATCTTCAGGCTTCAATCTCCCTTCGCTCAAAGCTTTGTTCCATACAGCAGAAAAGCCTCATATTTCCAAGCTGACCATGCATGGACAGGACTGTGGTCCTTTGGGCATCTTATGCCACAGTATCAACAGGAATGTCATAGTATAGTCATAAGTGGAGCCACAATCAGGTGGCACCTGCATGGAGCCAATGAGAGTCCACACCAAACAAATCAGAGCAGCAGTTGGAAGAAGAGCTGACGCCAAAAGGATCTGAAGTGGTTCACAGGGGTTCTGAGAGCTTGAAGGGTGTGTCTCTAACTCGTTGAAACGTGGATCTGCTCCTCAAAGAGAGCTGAGAAGCAGATCCACTATAGCCTGGAACGGAGCATGCACTAGAAGGCTCAGAAACGGTACTATTCAGTATATTCATTACCTACTCAGTCGAAAACACAGAAAGCAAATGCATTGACCATTCAGATGTCACAAGATTGGGAAAGATAACTAGCAGATTGGATGAGTGAATTAAAATTCTAAATATTTTGACAGACTTGAATGGTGACAGCTAGTAAGATGAAATTTTATAAAGGAAAAATATTGCTTGGGTGGGTTCCCTGGCTAGATGAATCACCAGCAGGAATTAACATCTGCAGGAAAAAAATCATGAAAAGGGAATGGTTCTAATTCTTTAAACTGAGGTGCTGGACAGGGGACCACAGAGAAGACACTATGACGCACCAAGAACCCATGTCTTCCTTCCAGTAGATGTCAATTCCCTGAGCTCTCTATGCTACCAAGTAGGCAAATAATAATTGCTTACTGAATTAAAAAATGTAAAAGAATACTATAATCAATTCTGATAAGTCTATCAGCTAGATCTGAACTGCTAACTTTTTGCCATGTTTTACAGACATGTTTTTACATGTGTTTGTCCCAAGAATTTGGAAGTGACTCAAAAAATTTCAATGTACATTTCGCAACCACAAACAATATCATTATCCCAGTAACAAGAATTTATCAATTAACAATCATACTCTAATAAAATCCAAAATCCAGTTCCTAGGCAAATTTTCCCAACTGGTCCATAAATATCTCTTACAGTTTTCCTTTTTTCACAGTGAGCCCAATCAAAGTTCCCACATTATATTTGGTTGTTTTATCTTTCATAATCTAAAGGAAACTGTATTTTTTTATTTGCAATCTGTCTGAATGTTTCCTTTCAGTGTCACTTAAATGATTCTCAGTATTTCCTGTAAACTGGAAATTATGTCGAAGTCTTGATTAAATTCATCTTACCCATTTAGGAGAAGAACACTTCATAGATGATGGTCTTCCAAAATACTGCATCATGTTAGAAGGCACATCACATCCACCTGTCTCACTATTAGTGATACGTTTGATTACATGGATAAAGTAGTCACTACAAGATCTCTTATAAATGGTATTTTTCCTTTTACAACTAGCAAGTGATCTGCAGTATCATGCCTTCACTCAGTTTAAGTATATTTCTCCCCTGGAATACTTTATATAAAGGTTTTAATACCCATTGACAATCCTTGTCTGGATCAATTATTTCATAGGGACTATAAAAATGGAGACTTTCTAATTCTATCATTAATTCTTTATTCATCAGCTGCCATTCCTCTTTAATCAAGTGCAGATAATTATAGTTCTTCCTAAAATTTGACATTAGATGTTTATATCTTCCTCATGTTTGAAAATTCCAACTAAATAGTCTATGGACTAAAACAGGGTTGGCAGACATTTTTTTGCAAAGAGCCCGGTAGCAAATATTTTAGGCTTTCCAGGCCATATGGTTCTCCATCACAACCATTCAACTCCACCACCGTAGCATTAAACTAGCTATCAACAACACATAGATAAATGGATGTTGTTGTGATCGGATAAAATTTCATTTACAAAAACAAATGGAGGGCCAGGTTTGATACTCAGGCCATCATTTGCTCACCCTGGTCCTATAATAATATCATTTACTTTTGATATATTTTATTTGCCCCACTGAGTGGCTTTCAAAGTACTTTCACATAGATCATTCAGTCTGTTCACCACAACACCCATGTCTTGTAGATGGGGCATATGAAGGTTATCAGACAGGAGAGATGAATCTCAGAAAGGGTTAAATGGCACCCAGAACCTAGATTCCTCAGCTTCTTACCTGATGCTTATATTCCCACTGTCTCCTTTATGTAGCTGGATAGAGACCCCAAACTTACCATCATGAACAACAAATGTAATGCCCCAAAGATTTCTGAAAAATTAAAGGTCAAACACTCTAATCGCTGAATTATGCTTTCCGCAGAGACTTAGCTATTGATTTGCCAGAATGAAAAATAAACCATCACAGCATAAACATACTCTGAAGACTACAGTTATGTTTTCATTTCCATGAAAAGAAAACAAAATTTAAAATGTTCTGAAATGCATAACCCAGATGGAAATTAATGTCTGAGCTTAGTTTGTTAATAGAATATAAAAATAAATAGAGGTGCAAACCCTTCCACGTTGCCATTAACTTTGCAACTAAATCTATCAAAATGTCAGAAGCCACAGCTTTCTTCCCTAACTCATTAACAGGTGGTAAAATATATATAAGCATATATATAAGCACGTTGAGCACTGTAAGTGCTACCACATTATCCGTCAATATTATTGCTGCCACAGCTGTTGTTAAAGACAGAAACGATCCTTAAACAGTTAGACAAAACGTGTATTTGGCCTAACCGACTAGGCTTGCATCCATGCTGGGAAAAGAAACTATATCTAAATATATTGTAAGAAGCTCCAAATCTGGCCTGTTTGTAATGGAGTCTCACCAACAAACAGAACATTTAGGAGACCACATTTCCCCCTCCCTTTGTTTTAAAGGCAGAATTTGTCTTGAACTCCATGGGAAAAGACCAGGCTACTTAAAGTTGGAAAAACCTTAGCCATCAACTTATATTCCACCTTCATAACATGTTGCTAAAGTATAGCTCTCCCTCTACTGTGAATGACAAACAGTTTAGGGAAGAGCAAGGCAGCTAACTTTTAATGAGGCAACTAGCAGGACCTGACTATTTACATTAGGCCCACCCCTTAATATTGCAGAGGCAAGAATACCAATGAAAGCCTACATCCCATACTTAACATCTTAAGTTATGTATAAAGCTAATGAATCACTGGGGTGACTGGGTGGCTCAGTCTGGTTAAGCGTGCAACTCTTGATCTCAGCTCAGGTCTTGATCTCAGGGTGGTGAGTTCAAGCCTTACACTAGGCATTCCACACTGGTCTATTTAAAAAAAAAAATCAATCAATCAATTAAATAAAATACATTCTACTCTTCTACCTTGAGAAATACTTCATAAATATAAAATTTTAAATGTGTGTGAAGTTATGGTTTTTTTATACAAGTGAAAGCAAAACATTGGAGACAACTGAATTTAATTGTTATTTCACACATCGGGGTGTTCCGCTGATGGACCAGTGATTTGGGGATGAGTAGTTGGCTAATAATGTAAAATATGCTTCATTCACCATGTGCAAACTACTGCAAGGAGCTCCCTAATTCACATGTGTCTCCAGAACCAAGAAGAGAAGCAAGAAAATGAATATTCAGTACTATTGAAAAATACTTGTTAATGTAATAAACTACTGCACTTATGCTAAGAGAAAGGTTTTACAATTTAATTAGTCTTTTGTCTTACCTAAGTGCTTTTGCTACTCAAATCCTCCCCACACTCCAAAGCAGTGCCAGTTTCTGATAGCACAACCCACAAATCCTCATGGCATTCAGATGCAGTCATCCTTTGCTTGAGAACATTGGTCAAGAGATGTGGGAAAGTGTGTCCCTGGGGCTTGAACAGTATTAGCAGTCATGAGAGTTGATGTTTACCTGCCAACACTGAGTACGGAATACTGACTAACAGAGGCACCGTATTTTCTTTACCAAATATATACAGCCTATGTTTTTGAACCCAAAGCCTTCAAGAATGTGTGGCCCAGGACAGAGGCCCCTCTTGCACAGTTGCAGAGGTAAGTACTGCTTGACATTTATTTCCTTCCTCAGAACAGCCATGATCCACTAGTTCTTAGTGCATAAAAGTCACCATGCTCCAGAAGTAAGGGCCTTCATGACACACTTTGCCATACCACACTAAATCCAAGGTTTCAAAATAACTATTCAGGATTGACAATCACCACTATTCATGGGCACTTCAAAGACAATTCCAATTTTCCTATTGCCCAGTTAGATGTGGGCAGGGCAGGGGAAATAAACATTGGAGGTCTAGAAGAGGAGGAGGAGGGGAGAAAAACTAGGAATGTGTTTCTTCTAAGGTTACTTTTTCTCCAACTCAGACTTTTCCACAGCAAAATCACACCCATGATTTCTAACTCCTTGGCAATTTGGAACCTTCTTTCAACATCTACCCAGTAAGCCTGTGCCAGGCAGTGTCTGTCCTGGGCTCTGGAGAGAAGAAGGCTAGTCCCTCTCATTAAAGGTCTCAGTATTCCAAAACCATGGGTTTTCTGTCACCATTTCCTGAACCATTACAAGGAAAATATGCATTTCTTCTTTCCAACACTTTTCCTTTCATTCTTTCTCTTTTTTTAATCAAAGGCAGTAACTATAGCATAAAAGAATGATGCTCTTTTCCTTGTAATTGAGAGAATATGCAGTTAGTGTCACACATTCTAAGGTCAAAGAATGACCACCTTCCCACTGGGCTTGTTGAAAGACTAACAAGTCAGTAGAACCAACAACAACCTTTGTCCCCTCCAGCCTCCCTACACCTACCTTGTGATCTAAACAGAGAACAAATAAAAAAGAAAGGAGTCTGAGGAACTGGAAGATTTCTCTCTGAGAAGCTTTCTCTCAACAATGAGAAAGGAGGGAGGCTTCAAGCAGAGCAGAGATGACATCGTGCATCCCCCAAAATACACATGCTTAATCACTGAGCTTGATAGTAAGTCCTTGGTAGCACTCGAGGCAGGCAAAAAGCACTGGATAGAGATGGTATAAGAAGGAAAAACATGGGAATTTTCCTGATCCCAAGATATATATAAGTTAGATCTGAACTTGCCAGTTGGCCACAAAGATGAAAATGTCACCAATGCCAAGTAACACTGCATCATGATCTGGACACACATAGGCACTGGCAATGTGATATGTCCAAAGAGGCAATCAGCTAGAAGACAGGATTGAGTTGTGTACCAGGAGCCACATAGGAGGGAGGCCTTTGTTGGGAGGGACTGTTGGAGTGATGAGCCATCCTCAAAGAGCCCATAAAATAAGTTATAAACTAGGTCAGCAGGTATGTTCAATCAAGAAGAGCCACGCAACCCCATCATGGGCAGACATGCAAGGCAAAATTTTCATCTCATCTCTTTCCTCATTGACCCAACATCAAAGGAGTTGTTCCAAAAAGGTAGAGAAAAGTGTGTAAGAGAATGGATCATGACCCAGAACCCTCCACTCCCAGGGAGCCAGGGCCACAAGTTTGGAGGGAGGAAAAATGGGTAAGATGAAGAAATATGTATTAAATAAGAGATTGAAGTTTTAGGTTGATACCATTGAAACTTTAAAAACTCTAAGTAGGGTTATCTTATATGAAATAAGAAAGCAGGTTTTGATAGAGCAAATTGGTAGCAGTTAGTACACAAAAGAAAACTATTTCATGTATGATGCCAGAGCATTCAGACAGCAGGAAACCAAGAAATTCTTAAACATATTCATCAAGCCACAGTTGATGACAAAGTGATAAAACTACATCACTGTACTACAGAGAAATCTGGTATGCACCTAGGAAGGGGCCCCTTACAGTAAGCCTTGGGAACTTCAGCTCTGTATGCTACCTCCCAGCTGCTTGGAATTATAACAGAAAGTGATGCTGTTTGTCTTGATCGGCAAAGGCATTTAAATTTGGCAGAAGGTCCAGCTTAAATGTTTGCAAATTTCCACATATACAGCTGGGATCTCTTTCCCCGAAACTGCAGAGAGCAGAAAACTGCACTCTGCATTTTTCTCTTTGTACCTTCTTCTCATCTTCATGGTTGCCCATTAAAAGTGATCGCCTTTGGAAAGAAGATCAGAAATTGCTTCAGAAAGGGTCTGTTCTTCTAAATGACATTGTTAAGATGGGGGTGTTTTTTTATAAATCTGTTTCTCTTCTGATCTCCTCACTTTTCAGCTAAAGTCTTTCAACCGCCTTGGGATGAAAGAAGTACTGTAGAATATTGATTTTTTTTCCTTCCCCCGTAAATTCATGACAAATGGTGAACAAAAGCTTATCTGAAAGTTTAGACGTCCAATTAAAATTTTACTCTCAAGTGAAAATTCTTCTGCAAAAAAAAAAAGAGAGAGAGAGAGACTCCAACTTCTGTGTACTCTGTATATATCTTCATCTCACTGGAGACATGTCCCAGGGCCAGTCTCAAGAAACTAATCTTAAAATTAACTCAGAGGGGAAGGGGGCAAGGGGAGAGAGAGAAAGAAAGAGAAAGTGGGGAGAGAAAGGTGAAAAATATCACTCAACGTTTGTAATTCCTTTGAGTCAAAGGGAAAGTAAGAAATGGCACCTACTGGATGGATGATGGGACTTATGAATTTGGTGGTAATTCAGATCTAGGATGCAATATAACAATTTAAAAGAAATATATACTTAGTCATTCAGATGACCAAATATGTATTTCTCAAATATACTTGGTCTTTATTCAGATCCTGAAAACCCTTCAGAGCCAGAAAGGTGACACACAGGTGTCTTGTTATTAATGAAAGTGACTTTCAGACCCCACCCAAGGGCAGGGCTTGATTGCCAAGAGGACCAAACATGTGACGACAAGTTTGGAATGTTCAGTCCTACCTCCTAATCTCCAAAGGGGAGAGGTGATGGAAGCTGAATCACCCAATGGCCAATGACTCAGTCAACTGACTGTGTACTAAAGCCTCCAAAAAACCCCAAAAAGATTGGGTTCTGAGAGGCTCTGGGTTTGTGATCATGTGGAAGTTCAGGGAAAGTGGTATGTCTGGAGAGGACAGGGAAGCTCTGTATCCCATACAGAGTTCCCCATATCTTGCCCTGTGCATCTCTTCATCTGGCTGTTGATTCATATCTTTTATCATATCTTTGAATAAAGTGGTAAGAATAAGTGTTTCCCTGAGTTCTGTGAGCTGCTCTAAGAAATTAAAAGAACCTAAGGAGGATGTCATTAGATACCTACACTCTGTTGATGATTGAACAGAAGCACAGTAACAGCCCAGGGCTTGCAACTGGCATCTGAAATAGGGGTAAGGGACAGTCTTGTAGGCCAGAACCCTTAGCCTGTGGAATCTGATGCTATCTCCAGCTAGTTAGTGTGAGAATTGAGTTGAAGTCTCAGACACACTTCTGGTGTCTGAGAATTGCTTGATCTTGTTGGGGATGGGGGTGGGGTATAGGGACCACCCCTCATGTTGGAATTGGGTTCCAGTATCCTAAAAGAGTTGGTGCCATTAGGCACTAGGTAGGTCTGGCCATGGTGAGATAAGACCCAGAGAGCTAGGCAGGGAAGGGCACATTATTTCAGGCAGACTGTACATGTAAGAGCACACACAGGAAACAGAAGGCAAGGGAGGAGGTCTGGACATAGATGAGCACTGTTTAGGTGACAGACATGTGGCTACATGATGAGAAGTTAGATGAAAGTCTGGAAAATGAATTGAAACAGCCTTGTATAATAGGTCTGTTTCGTAAAAGTTTTAATATTTAAATTGGTTCTTTTCTCACTTGTTTGTTTCTTGCCTCTGATTGTCCTTTTGCATCTATTAACATCCCCTCCCTGCTAAAACTGTGCCTGATAAGCTTTATCTACTCCTTCTTTTATGTACCTTCTCCAACCATCACTTGAAATTATTACTAGAATGGTAAAGGCCATTTGGCATAAGAACACTGTGGATGGAGCATCTGAGTGGCACAGTTGGTTAAGTTTGTGACTCTTGGTTTTAGCTCAAGTAGCGATCTCAGGGTTGTGAGAAGACAGCCCCACAATTTGGATTCTACGAAATGTAAAGCTCTACAATGCCAAATTCCTAACATCCTGATGTGGTGGTCAGCCTTAGGAGCCCCAGAGCATTCTCCCTACCTGCCTGTCTTCTCCAGCTGCACTCATGTCACTCTGGATAATTCTGCATTGCTTTAGTTCACAATTAGGTGCTGCCAGCAAACCTGCCTAACCTTCTTACCAGAGTTTTGTCTTCATTATTCTGGTCAGAAAGCAAACCTATCCAGCACCTGAAGGAAGACTCTAGTTTCTATCTTCCAGGTGATACAGATGTGCAAAAATGCAAGAGAGGCACACAGAATTATCTTCTAACAACAAACTCCTAAACCACAAATAATGATGGGGGGAGAGAAGGTTCTCCACAATGAGGAAACATGCTGTTTCACAAAAAAGAAACCCCAAAACAGGGACTCCTAAGTGGCTCAGCGGTTGAGCATCTGCCTTTGGCTCACGGTGTGATCACAGGGTTCGAGATCAAGTCCCACATCGGGGTCCTAGCAAGGAGCCTGCTTCTCTCTCTGCCTATGTCTCTGCCTCTCTCTGTGTGTGTCTCTCATGAATAAATAAATAAAATATTTTAAAAATCCCTACAACAAAAACTCTGAGAGGACAACCCTAATCTGAGGTATCATCCTACTTCCAGGGGCATGAAATCTCTCTCTGGCTCCCCAATTCAGTTTTAGGTGCTAGGAGTACCTGACACTGTTTTCTCACTTGGGCAAATTGTGTTGGTGCCAAATTGAGACAGTTATTTCCATGTGAAAACATGCACCTCTGAAGCCCAGTTCTTTGAATACACCTCAAAGTCCAGGAGGTAAAGAATATCACTAAGGAACCACCTCTCTGCATGAACCACAAAGGGTGAAGATCACGAACTCCTGCTTCAAATGCCTCAGTTACAGTTGGCCTGACGCTGTAGGTACCTGATTTTTACAGTTTTACCCATGTGGTCACTTGCTCCTCTGTCAGTCCTCAAGTCCACACAACTGTAAGAGATGAACGAAGATTCAGTGTGTAGGCAGGGAGGCTATGCTGTCCTAGAATAGATGAGTTAAGTACGAGCCTCACGTTCAGAATTTGATTTGTCATATAACTGCTATGATCAGACCTACCCGTGAACTCCGAGAAATGTTGTAAGCTCCATGGAAGGAATCTAGGAAAACAAGATTGGCCAGAAAATATATAAGCAAGGAGGGAAAGGAGTCTAAGAGGGGAAAATATCCCCAGAGAAATAGCTTATGCTAAAGGACAAGTGACAACCCCAAAAGGAAGGTATTTGAAATCTCACAAAAGTATCTCTGAAAGAATCCTTTATTTTCAGCCAAAAATATGTTTCTCAAAACTTTGATCATGGATAAAGAGCACTACAATATAAAGGTATACAGACCAATTCTTTGAGTCACAGACATGGTTCTATTAAAGTCAGGCTAAGATTGCCTGAAGAAAGGCATTTCAAGGAATACACATGTTTTGAAGCAAAGTGGGTGGGGGCGCTGACTGCACCAGGCAATTCTGAATCCTTAAGCAAAATTTTCAAAAATAAATCTTGGATACATTCATCGACAGATAAACCAGCATACACAGCTGTAGCCAAATGCTACATGGCAGGAATTATTTTTCCTCTTCCCTTAAGTTTTTCCTACAACTCTCAAGCATTCCAGAACCTCATCCATTCATCCATTTGTTCAGTCACTGAACAAATGTTTATCAAGTGATTATCATGTGCCAGGCACTGCTATATACTAGAAATTCACCAGCAACCAAAACATATATGGCCCCTTCCTTCAGGGGAGTTTCCAACCCAAGCAGAAATTCAGCTATGCATAAAGCAAAACCACAAGTGAATATCGCGAAATATTATGCTAAAGTCTATAAAAGACCAAAAAAAAAAAAAAAAGCTTCTCTGCAAGAAAATAAGCAGGAACATGACCTTTGTTCGCGTGGGTAGATATGGCTTCTCTTGAAGAAGTGGCAGTGCTGCTGAGAAGGACAGGATGTACAGGCACTAACAGTTGAAAAGGGGCAAAGAAGAAGGCTTCCTACAGAGAACAGAGACCACGTGAAGAACTGGAGGCTGGGGAGAGCAAGGAATATTGGGTCTTGCACCAACCAAGGCAGGCAGATGAGATGATAGAAAGACAAAGAATATGCTGATGGGGCAGGACAAGGTTGGAAAGCTAGGCTGGTCAGCCCTGGTACCTCCTGAGCCAGGACCCCATGAGCAGGGCCTGGGCCGAGAAAGGACATGAGGAGGTACTGAGGGGGGACAAACCCATGTAAATTTGTTTCCAGTAGATCATTCTAGCTTCTGCATGGATAGAACCCGGAGGCCAAGAAAGGAGGCAAGGAGAACACAGATTCGCAATGTGAGGCCTGGGACAAGCAACAACAGTACCACCTGGGAACTCAGAAAAAGCAGACTCTTGGGGCCCCCCTCCTGAATTTCTCAATAAGGAACTGGAGGTAGGGGCAGTAATCGTGTTTAGCAAGTCCTCCGGGGCATGCTGATGCATCTCAAATTCTTCAAACCACTAGTTGAGGAGGTTACTCTGTAGACCTGGCAAGAAACTCCAGAGCTTGTAACAGGGTGGTGATGGTAGAGACGAAAGCCATTCATCTATGAACAATTCAGAAGTATTGATAGGTACTCCTTATAAACTTGGCAAAAATAAGTAAATGTACCACCTCCTGGAGCCATCAGAAGAATAAGAATTAAATAAGCCCGCAGATGTTGCAACACAAAAGACAACTGCTCTCCTCTAGGCACTCCATTTGCTTACATGAGGCATTCTTACCACTGAGGATGTTGATACCTGGAATTTATTAAAGAGTTGCTGCATTTAAGAGCTAATATTTGAAACATACTTATAGTCAATGCCATTCAACAAGGCTTTACTAAGGATCTGCTAGGTACAGAGTGAGGCTATGAGCAACAGAGGCCTATGAGAGATTTTATTTTATTTTTTAAGATTTTATCTATTTTTTTGAGAGAGAGAAAGAGAGAGAGAGAGAACGCACACAAGCAGGGGAGAGGGAGAAACAGGCTCTCCGTTGAGCAAGGGGCCCAAGTGCAGCTCTATCCCAGGACCCTGGGATCATTACCTGAGCTCAAGACAGCCACATAACCAAATGAGCCACCTAAGTGCCCCTTAAGAGAGATTTTAAGATGTCTTGATAAGTAACTCCCACCTGTCAGGTCTAGAAAATAATAATGGGACAAAGGAAGAATTCTAGAAAGTAGCAGTTGTTGCATAAAAGTTGATGTAAAGAGCGGGCAAAGGGAGGAGCAAATTGCCACTTGGTCCCTAACTTGACCACCACATTCTGCAGGTACAACTGTTCTTTCTCAGCGCCTTCCAACCCATCCTTCCCTCAACACACACTCACACCAACATACACAGGCATCTCTTTATCCATTTGCTGGATGATAAGAAAAGGGATAACATATTGAATAGCACACCTCTGCAGCTGGAATGCAAAACATATCAATAACCCCTAGTAGAGGAAAGAGAATCACCAAATCCATGGACATGTTTGTTTGTTTGTTTGTTTGTTTCCCCATCATCTCTAGTTTTAGGAGAACTGAACTGCTTAAGAAAAAGAACAACTTTCTCAAGATTATGTTTCAGATGCATCCATTCAAAATATTAGATTTGTGGAGAGGACATTAGTGACCTCCTTTGGCAGAGGATGCCCAGGGAGGTCAGGGACTTGCCTAAGGTCACATCAGTTATAACACACCTGCTCCTAGAGCCTGCCACCTCACCAACTCCTCTGGTCTCTCCTACACCCCCTTCCAATGCCTCATTACACTGGGAAAGTGTTCATTTATATAAAAACTGTTTAAGTAAACTTCATATAATGACTATGAGATAGCATACTGCTGAGGATTCCAGCTTAATCAAGAAGCAGCCTGTTCAAGGAACTCCAGGCCCTGCACATTCCAGCTAAGATTTCACTCTGTGTCCTTAGCTACTATTCGACTCTCAGCATCAGACGTGCTTGCATGCCGTGAAGATAATCATTAAAGGGATTAGAGACACTTCCAAATGCAGAAGAGTGACAGAGTAACCAAGAGAGGCCTCCTCCTTGGCAACATCAATTAGGCAATCCAAATTGCCAGAGTGAAGCAACATCTTACTTCAAATAGAATGAAGTTGGGGGAAAAATACATAACAAACATCAAGAGAGAAGCAGTAACTCCAATAATATCTTCACACAAAAACAAACCCCAAACATTAACAATTATATCACTCGATATCCTTTATTATTATTATTATTTTCTCTAAATAAAGAACAGTTGAATGATGTGAGCATTTTGATGGGGACAAATTTCTATGAGTTGGTTCCCCAATAGTTTATTTGTTCTGGTCATTTTCTCTCATTTGTTCTTAACAAATCAATATCTGCCTTCAGTTACTCCCTGACAATCCAGCAATCTGAAAGAGAATGAGTTTGTGCAGAAAAATTAGGACTCATTGCAGGGTTTGAGTTGGGGCATCCACAGCAGATTTGAGTTTGGGGAAACCTTCCTGTTGAGTATTGATGTCAACACATCAGCTGGATTTAGATCAAATATTTACTCAGGGGGAAATATAATTACTTTTTAATTAAGGAAGCTTAGACCTAAATAAAATAGCAGAAAGAAAAACATTTATGCTTGCTGTTCAGCCTTAAAACAATCTCCAACAGAAAAGTCCTTTCCTATGAAGTCTGGGAGCTCACAAGCACTCAACTATGTTGTTCCAGGCCATTTTTGGTAACTCAGATGGAATATGCTATTGGATAAGAGGGGGTTTGGGGAACTTGCCTGCAGGGGAATCTCTTTAATAGACATGCTTTTGGTGCCTACCTTTCCCAGAGAGTCAGAGAGAAACCCAGTGAAAGAAAAATTAGAGAAACAAAGACACAGAGTCAGAAAAAGAGAGAGAGAGAGATACACTGAAAAAGAAAAGATGTCCAGAGAGAGCAGAAAACACTCACAAATGCACACATGCACGTGCGCGCACACACAAAGCAACACCTGCTTTAGTGCCCATGGCTTACATTCCTCTCTCTACCTTCAGCTGCCACATTCTCTGTTCCCTGTCCTTGGAATTCCTGAAATCTACTCAAATCCTTAAAGCCAGGCCTCTCACAACCAATACACAATGAGGAGAGTAATCCCTCATTCTGATTACTTTGGGGGCACTGGTTTCAATTTTTTTTCAGTCAACATGACTATACTAATCTATATTATAAATGATCATAATTCAGCACAAATATTAAACTCATGAAGTAAAGCAAATATGGTCAGATGACTCCACTCCTAAAATCCACTAATGCTTTCCATTGCCTTGAGGATCCGGGTCAGTTTCTCCAGCCTGTTTTCCTAAATCCTGCAGGCTCTGGCCTCTGCTGACCTTCCCAATCTTGCCCTCGCTGGAACGCCACTTCCACTCCGCCCATGGACATCTCCCAGTTACTCACGCCACCAGGGGACCATCTCTTCCTAAAGCTCTCCATAAAACCTCTGCCACCTCCATAAGATCCCAAACTACTTTTCCCAACCCATTTCCCATTCTCAGCATATACAGAATGCTCAGAAACACTCCTCAATTCTGGATTAGCTGCTTTTCATCTGCATCCCACAGGACAGTACAGCTGTCCCTGTCACAGCACACATGGCCGTAGTGTAATGCCTGCCTAACTAGCCTCTCCCCTGGGCCCCACGCCATAAGGACCGGGCTATATCTTTTCTCTTCACTGCTGTATGCCCAACCTTAGCACTGAGGACAGTGTTTAAAGAGTACAAATGTAGGTCTCTGTAGGCTATGCCATTCTTTGTTTTCTTTGAGGATAACAAGAAGAAATTTTCACTAAGAGATATCAAAGAATTGCATATTGCCAGTATCCCTTAAGAAGTCCCACACCGAGGGTCCCTGGGTGGTGCAGTGGTTTGGCGCCTGCCTTTGGCCCAGGGCGCGATCCTGGAGACCGGGATCGAATCCCACATCGGGCTCCCGGAGCATGGAGCCTGCTTCTCCCTCTGCCTGTGTCTCTACCTCTCCCTCTATCATAAATTTAAAAATAAATAAATAAATAAATAAATAAATAAATAAATAAATAAATAAGTCCCACACAAAGCAATGTCCAGATGTCATGAGCACTGCTTCAGCTCACTGACAAGTACAGATTTTAAGAGTCAGAACAGCTCTGAGCCAATGTGGTTTGCTCCACAATAGCAATGGACGCTGAGGGACACTGCCCTCAATTTTCCACCAACCCACTGCACAGATAAGCGGACTATTTGTCTGAGGCTAAGTTCCCTGGGAAACCAACTCTGAGACTCCAAGATCTGTGTGCAAGAGGTTTATCGGACATCCCCTGGGATCAGCTTGGAAGGGAAGGGAAGGAAGCTGGACCAGGCAGAGGGAGGAGCTGACCTGAGACACACTGTCTCAGCAGGTCTCCTGGCCCCACAGGGGACCTGGAAAGCCTGGCGGGTCCTTATAGTTCATCCTGCACTGAGGCAGGATCATTGTGGGAGTGATCATGACCTTGAGCAAAACCACTCTTAGCAGCCAGTAGCTGGGGAAAGACGAGGAGAACCGTCAGGGGCCCATACGGCTGCCCCTGAAAAACAGAGCCTGAAAGAGACATGTGGGAGGTATACACCATCACATCCAGCACTCCATTTCAGAGGAGAGGGATGCAGATTCTTTCATCACTCTCCTTCCTCAGAACTCCTGGGCTCAGGGGGACATATCAGTGACCACTTTGCTTCAAGCACTTAGCAATACAGTGGGAAAGACTTCTCCCCAGCATTCTTACATTCTTAGATATCTAAGAGCTAGCAAGCAGTTTTCAAACACAAACACAGCTGAATTTTTTTTCAAGATTTTATCTATTTATTCATGAGAGATAGAGAGAGAGAAAGAAAGAATGGGGGGGGCGCAGAGACACAGGCAGAGGGATAAGCAAGCTCCATGCAGGGAACCCAACACGGGACTCGATCCCAGTCTCCAGGATCACGCCCTGGGCTGAAGGCAGCGCCAAACTACTGAGCCACCCAGACTGCCCAAACACAGCTGAATTAAGAGACTTATAGCAGTACAGTTACTCAGTTCTGGGTAGGGAGGGGTTGTGAAAACAGAAAACTATAGGGGTCCTTAATTAAGAGTGATAAACAACAGTGGTACTTCATTCATTCCACAGGCTTCTCATGAGAAGGGAACTGAAACAGAATGAATCTTGATGAATTAAGAAGTTCTACACCCTCAATGGAAGTTTTTCTAAGGATCTATGATAGCATATATAGAACCTGGATGCATATTTGTTCCACTGATTTGAGGGAAATCTTATGCAAAGTTATGGCTGTGATCATACTTTTATTCTGAAACAGTGGAGGTTTTAGGTCTAAAAGTTAAATCAGCCTTTACAGGTAAATTGATAAAGATATCCTAGTTTGGGGGACATAAATAAGAGGTGAAGGAAACAGAAAAAGAAAAGCAGTCTTATCAGAAGCCTTGGGTGAGAGAAAGGAGGGGAGGGAAATGGAGCCTTCTACTGCCTTCGGTCCATGTCTGAGCCAAGGAGGAAAGCTCAGAGGCATGTACGAGGGGCTGACAGATATGGGTCCCAAGAAAGCAGAAATCAATAATTCTGAGTCATAAAACCAGAAAGGCATTCAACATTTGGTTGGTGAAGCAAACCCAGGGAGGGAAAAAGGACCCTTGTGGTATGCATTATATCTGCCAAAAAATAAACAAATAAACAAAAAGCCATACAAACTACTGCTACAACTACTGGGAAGAGAGATCCTGGAATTACCTTTTTACCCACTAAAAATGGGTACTCTCTCACCAAGATGGTTCTTATTCATGGTGCTGTCTGAAGTTATTTTAGCAAACATAAAATTTTAAAAGCTTTCATAGACTCATTTGGGACTTCTATTGCCACCCCTTATTTCAAATTCAGTGTCCTGGAATATGAATTTTCCTATTACGAGCAGTCTTAATACCTAATTTCTGGGTAGAAGCTATCGTATGTACACACATTTTTGTAATGGACACCTAGCTATTTGATTATAGCTTCCCACTTATCCACAAACTCCCCAAATCTCACAATGAGTGGGAAATACCAGAACAAGGATGGCAGGACCAGTCCCATTGTTCACCAGCCTTGAGATTTCACAAAATCCCCTTAATCACAGCTAGACATAGCTTTCTCATCTCTTAAATAACAGAGGAATGAATATAAAACAGGCCCTGTCCATCTTGCAAGGATTTCTGATTCAGATGAGATTTTGTGAGAGTAGCTCGTAAACTTTAAGATGCCATGCAAACATATGGAATTATTATGACGTGTAGAGAGTATAGGAGTCTATTATAGAAAAGAGCAGATAAAGTACTCACTACAATTGGTGAGAAAAATATTGCAGATGCAAGTTCATTTACATTTAGCCATTTGCACCCCAGTAATAAAGGCTATGACAATATGAAACATAATAATAAATGAAATGCTTTCTGTGCTCTAGATGGCATCACAAAATAGCTGTCTCTGGTTTGATTTAAAAAAAGTCAATATTTACCAAGCTCATTTAATGTGAGCTAGCAGTATTCAAGGGCTTTTCACATAGTAAATCATTTCATCCATCACAACAATCGGAGGCAAGCACTATTATTAAACCCACTCTACAAATGAGAAACTAAGGCTCAGAGAGGTTAGATAACTTACCCATGGTCACAGGCATCGGAAATGGCAGATCCAAGACTTGTACCCAAGCAGTCTGGCTCTGACCCCAACATACACTGGAATGGCAGAGAATATCAACACTAACCTTGAAAAGTTATAACTGTGGGGAGAGGATGGAAGAGAAGGTCTGGGATGGAAAATATTTTTTAAATGTTACTCTGCTTAATGTTTTTATCTACCCTCTTCCAAGTATGTAAAATGATGTTATTAAAGTGAAAGTCCTAGGGGCACCTGGGTGGCTCAATTGGTTTAGCATCTGCCTTTCGATCAGGTCATGACCCCAGAGTCACAGGATTGAGCCCCATGTCTGGCTCCCTGCTCAGTAGGGAGTCTGCTTCTCCCTCTCCTTCTGTCTACCCCCCTGCTCATGCTCTTTCTCTCTCTCTCTCAAATAAATAAATAAAATCTTTTTTTTTTTTTTAAGTGAAAGCCCTAACCCACAAACAAATGGTCCAGTAACCAGGAATCTTTCTCACAAAGAGATAGATTTGTGCTTGGTGGTTTTGTTGCCTGATCTCAAACTGACCTACTCCATTCCCAGTCCTTAACTACCAACAATTCAATTTGAACCAGGGTAAGTGGATAATTTGGTCATACCTACAGTCTGCCACCAGAAGTTCTCTGGCAACCACCCTATAAAAAAGAAATGACTCTGTACCGTGGCTTAGCTCCAGTCTTTCAGAAGAGAGATGGAATGCACAAATGAGCCACACTGTTGGACCAGGGATCTGTTTATTAATGAGCTCTGTTCTCCCAGAGGTCAGAGCATGATACCAGGCCATTCAGGGCAGACAGGGCAAGTTAAATGTTTTTTCAGCTTATATGACCACAGGGAAAAAATGGTCATTTTGATCTTTGTGGTGTTTGTCAAGAGAATTTGATTGGTTCTTCAAACATGAGTACCTTCTCTGTGCCAGGCATTATGCTAGACCCCAGGACACTTAATAAATATAACTCAGTCTCTACCATGAGGAATCAAAACATAGCAGGGCATGGCAGGTATATAAATTGCTACCTGTGATAAGTGCTCTTTCTTTAGGAGTACAAGACTCATATTTAAGAGATAAGAAGAAAGGGCAATGGGAACACAGAGGAAGGACAGAATGGATGGGGAATGCATATTCAGGAATTACTTCTGAGTCAGATGGATGGGATTTATGGTCCAACTAGGTGAGGCAGGAGAGAAAGAGTAATGACCCCAAGATTTCTAGCTTTTAGATCAGCTCAGACCAACATAAAGAAAGACTAGTTCTAACAATCTGAGTTCATTTGTTCAAAGCTCAGTGACGTTTTAAACTACTATTAGCGCCATCTGTTGGCCATAATAGAAATTGACATACACTGTGCCGGTATTTATCTAAATGAACTCTGGAAGTTTCAAAGACCTTCCATATATAATAGCATTTTTAACCTAGGAGAGAAGGAAGGAAAGGAGATACTTTGTTAAAAGTATATGTGGTCTGAGTTCAGATTGCCTTGAAGAGAAATCAATAGTACATGACCTTGGCCAAGTCATTTACCATGTCTAGGACTCAGATTTAGTCAAATGCAAAATGAGAACAAAATATTGTCAGATAATGACACAGAGATGTTTTGAGGACAGAGATATTTTGAGGACTAGAATATATATGTCGCATGAACAAGAACTCTCACACATTGGTAGTGGGAATATAAATTGAGCATTTGGAAGACTGAGTGTCAATATCTATCAATGTTGAACATATATATACCTATGATTTGGAGTTTCACTCTTAGGGATATACCTAACAGAAATGTGCATATAAACTCTGAATGATACATATGAGAATTTTATACTGTTCCTATGTGTAATAATAAAAGCTGAAGGTGGGATCCCTGGGTGGCGCAGTGGTTTGGCGCCTGCCTTTGGCCCGGGGTACGATCCTGGGGACCCGGGATCGAGTCCCACGTCAGGCTCCCGGTGCATGGAGCCTGCTTCTCCCTCTGCCTGTGTCTCTGCCTCTCTCTCTGTGTGTGTGTGTGACTATCATAAATAAAAATTAAAAAAAATTAAAAATAAAATAAAAGCTGAAGGTAATACAAATTTCCAATCATAGAAAAATGGATACATAAATTGTGGTATGTTCATACAATGGAAAATTATACAGTAATAAGCAGGAGCAGTCAACAACTATACACACATCTGTATAGTTGAGAGCTGGACACATCTCACAAACATAATATTGAGGAAAGAAATTAGACACCAAATAGTACATACTGTATGACCCCATTTAAATAACTTACAGAAACAGGCCAAACTAATAAATATTGTTAAAAGTAAAAATAAAAATTATTACTGGCTGGAGGGTTAGTAACTGGAAGAAGAATTATGGAATTTCTGAAAATTCTAACGTTCTTTCTCGATTTGGATACCACTCACTTGAATGTATTTAATTTTACAAGAATTTATAAGGCCATATGTTATCATTTCACCACTTCTCTCCATTATGTGTCACTGAAATTTAGTGAAAATATGTTTTTGAGTGATATATGCTGCCTATAATACTCATACTACCCAATTTCAAGGCTTACTATAAAGCTACAGCCATCAAGATAATGTGGTTTTAGCAAAAGTATAGACACATAGATCAATGGACCAGAAGAGAGTGCCCAGAAATAGACCTACACAAATATGGTCAACTCATATTTGACAAAGGAGCAAAGGCAATTCCATGGAGAAAGGACAGTCTTTCCAACAAATGGTGCTGATACAATTAGATGTTCATATGAAAAACAAAAAGCCTAAACATATATCTTTCATAAAATTAAGTCAAAATGGATCATAGACCTAAATGTAAAATGCAAAATATAAAAATTCTAGAATAAAACACAAAAGCGTGATCCATGAATGAAAAATACTAGTAAGTTGGACTTGCTTAAAATTACAATTTTCTCTGTAAAAGACACTAAGAAAATGAAAAGACAAGCCAGAGTGAGAGATTCTATTTGTAAAACACTCATCAGATAAAAGTCTTGTATTCAAAACACAGTAATCTCTCTTTATCCATGATTTTACTTTCTGCATGGTCCTGTGGTCAACTGCAACCCAGAAGTAGATGATCTTCCTTGTGACATAGAGTCAGAAAGTCAATAGTAGCTTAACACACACAATGATGCAGGCATCATGCATCTCACTTCATCTCATCACGTAAGCATTTTATCATCTCATATCATCACAAAAAGTGTGAGTATAGTACAATAAGGTATTTTAAGATGAAGAGAAAGACTACGTTCACATAATTTTTAGTAATTTATACTAATATAGTTGTTCTGTTTTATTATTAGTTATTGTTGCTAATCTCTTATTGTGCCTAATTTACAAACTGAACTTTTACAATGTATGTATGTATAGGAAAATACATAGTAATATAAGACTTAGTACTATCCTTAGTTTCAGGCATCCACTGGGGGTTTGGAACATATCTCCTGCTAATTATGGTGGAATACTGTATACAAAGAACTCTTAAAATTAACAATTAAAAAAACCCAATTTAAAAAGTAAACAAAGTACATGAGCAGACACCTCACAAAAGAAGATATACAGATGGCAAGTGAGCATATGAGAAGATGCTCCACATCATCTGTCATTAGGGAACTGCAAATTAAAACAAGATACAACTGTATTTATATTACAGTAAAACCCAGAACACGGGCAACACCAATAGGTGGTAAGGATTCAGAGTGATAGGAACTCTCATTTACTGATGGTGGGAATGAAAAATTAGTACAGCTACTGTGGAGGACCATTTACCAGTCTCTTAGAAAAGAAAACATAGGGATGCCTGGGTGGCTCAGTGGTTGAGCATCCATCTTCGGCTCAGGGTGTGATCCCAGAGTCCTGGGATCGAGTCCCACATCGGGATCCTTGCATGGAGCCTGCTTCTCCCTCTGCCTATGTCTCTGCCTCTCTCTGTCTCTCACGAATAAATAAATAAAATCTTTAAAAACAGATAAAAGAAAGGTAAACATAGCCTTACCATATGATTCACCAACGGTGCTCCTAGGGATTCACCTAATGTGTTTGAAAGATTATGTCCATACAAAAACCCATACATAAATGTTTATAACAGTTTTATTCAGAATTGGTAAAACTAAAAGCTACCAAGATGCCCTTCAAAGGGTAAATGAATAAAGAAACTGTGGCATCTCCATACAATGGCATATTATTCAGCAATAAAAAGAAATAAGATATCAAGACATGAAAAGATATAGATGAATCTTAAAAACATACTGCTAACTAGGAAAAAAGCCAACCCGAAAAAACTATATACAGCATGGTTCAAATTATATGACGTTCTTGAAAAGTCAAAAAGTATAGCAACAGTAAAATGATCAATGGTTGCCAGGGGGGCTGGTAAGGGAGTACTGAATAGATAAGGCACAGAGGAAATTTTATGGTGCAAGGCTATTCTGTACAATAAGGTAGTAGTGGATACATGTCACCATGCATTTGTAAAAAAAAAAAAAAAAACATACATTTTTACAGCACAAAATGTAACCTTGACATATAGATATTTTTTTTGACAAATCATTTAGGGATTGTTAGATCCCAAGATGGAATGCTGCGAGTATCAAAACAATCTAACCAAAAAAAACAAAAAAAAAAAAAAAACAAGAAAAAAAAAACCAATCTAACCATATTATAAATGTATGGAACATTCCTCATGCAGATAGGGAAAAATAGTGCTAGCCTAAGTAACTTTTGGAATAAGTCATCTACAAGCCTAAAAGGCAGTAAAAACTATGAATAAATACTATCCTCTAGTTTAAAAATATTTTTCCCACAGGGGTATGGATTAACAATTTTGATAATACTATGAATGTATTAAACAATTAAAAACTAAAGGGCAGATGGGGAAGCCAGCTTTATCACTACTGGAGTGGGAGGTTATCAACAAGCAAAGGGAGAAGGCAAAAATGATCCATGAGGTAATGGATTAGAGCTGGTGACATCGACGTAAAACTCACATTTAGCTTAAAACACACACAGATGGTCACACATAGAAACAGTTACAGGTATTTGTATACACACAGGTTACTATACATACATATATGTCCCTGCTCTGTCTGTTCAGCAGGCCTAAAAGAAATAATACTACAGTAAAGGGGCATACCCAGAACACAGATCTTGGTTTCTAATATCATTCTCCAATTCTCTCCATTCTCCATTCTCTCAATTCTCCAAAAGGAGCCAGAGTTCCTTGGAGAAATGGTTGATTCTAGAACCAGGGTAGAAAATATATAGGATGAGCCTGGAGCATTTTGTGGTGCTAAAAGGTAAGAAGGTGCTCCAAAAAAGAATCTCTCTCTCTCTCTCTCTCTCTCCTCTCTCCTCTCTCCTCTCTCCCCTCTCTCTCCTCTCTCTCTCTCTCACACACACACACTGAGAGTGTGTGAAAAGGAAACAAAGCCAACTGAAAGAGCTCCCAAAGGCCAAAACTAGAACAAGTGGAACAAAATCAAGTAGAATTAGATTCTAACCAAAGTATGAAATACATATCCCTGAGTCTATACTGACATAACTTGATATAGCTAAGTGACTGAATAATAACTAAATGGGGGATAAAAGATAAATATCTTATGTAAAAGAATTCCAAATAATTGATGTAGATACTCCATCTTCAAGGAGGTTGAACTTAACCCCTCATGCATTAAGTGTGAGCTGCAGGTAGTGACTTCCTTCCAAAGAATACAGTATGGAAAAGGGGAAGAAAGTAACTACAGGGGAGAAATCTGACCAACACCACCTCATTTAAGTGATCAAAATTAACTATCAGCAATGGTAAGTCTTGCTAGTAACATGTACTCTTGATATGATGTGATGAAAATGATCTTCATCCCCAAAACCAATAATCACAGTCTAATCATGAGAAAAACATACAAATCCCAACCGAGGGACACTCTACCAAATATTTGACCAGTACACCTCAAAGCTATCAAGATTTTTTTTTAAGATTTTTTATTTATTTATTCATGAGAGACAGAGAGAGAGAGAGAGAGAGAGAGAGAGAGAGGCAGAGACACAGGCAGAGGGAGAAGCAGGCTCCATGCAGAGAGCCCCATTTGGGACTGGGTCCCTGGTCTCCAGGATCACACCCTGCGCTGAAGGTGGTGCTAAACCGCTGAGCCACCTGGGCTGGCCTCAAAGCTATCAAGATTATCAAAAGCTAGGAAAATCTGAGAAGCTGTCACAGTTAAGGGGAGTCCCTAAGCAACATGACAAACAAAATGTGAGAGATGCCCGAGTGGATCAGTGATTGAGCGTCTGGCCTTCGGCTCAGGTTGTGATCCTGGGGTCCTGGGATTGAGTCCCGCATCAGGCTCCCCATAGGGAGCCTGCTTCTCCCTCTGCCTATGTCTCTGCCTCTTTCTCTGTGTCTCTCATGAATAAATATTTAAAATATTTTTTTAAAAATTTGGTGACCTGGATGGAGTCCTGGAACAGAAAAAGGTAAAAACTAAGGAAATATGAACAAAGTATGGATTTGGCTATTTAATAATGATTTTAGTTTAAAGCTCTGAGCACAGAATGCGATTCACAATAAGTGCTTGATATATATTAGGAATTGGGGGCTCATGAGAGATGAAGGAGAAGAGGAAGAATTAAGTAGAGAAGTAGTTCAGAAGGAACATTTGGGAGGTTATAAATTCTACAGCTGCACTCAGATAGGGACATTTATCAGCTCCATAGACAGCCACTGAAGACATGGCAAACAAAGAATACAACTGCTGGGGAAAGCTTCAAAGTGCAGAACCTGGGAAACATTATACACAAGATGGAGAGGGATAATTTGGGAAAGAGATTTATTGGGAAACGGGAAGAGAAGCAAAATAAGATCATGATTTAAAAGCAAAGGAAAAAGACTCTCTCTTGAAGGAGGGTGTCAAGAGTTTTAATGCTACATGAGATTGGGACAGATGAGGACTATATATAGTCCTACAGATTTATCTGTGACCTCGGCTAGGACAGTTTTAGAAGAGTTGGATTTAGAACAGAACTCAAGGGAGTATAAAGAAAGTGAGACATGAACCACTAGAGCAGTGACGTGAAAGGGAGAAATGCAACACTGTACTAAGATGAAATGAGTGATGGAAATGTTTTTACGACACTATTTAAGGCTTGAGTACTTTGTTAGTTACTTGAAGAAATGGTATAAGGAAAGCAAAAGAAGGTACAGAAAAATGGAATAACTGATATAATATGGTCTGTGATGGGACACAAAAGGAAATGATCCAGTCCCCAAGGAGGCATTTAAGCCTTAGAAAGGAGGGTGATCCCTCTTCCTCTAAAACAGGCAAGAAAGAAACAGGGATGAGAACTATCATAGCCTACTGATGATTTTGATGATAATGACAATGTTGATGCTGATGATGATACAAGCCTCAACTAACATTTATTGAGCTATTCCTATGTGCTTCATAGTGGATGTCTCACTCATAGCATAACCCCAGGGGACATGAACTGCTGTTACTTTTATTCTACAGAAGAAATTGGATTCGGCTAGATTAAATAACTTGCCCAAACCAGTAAGTGGGAGAGCTTCAGTACACCTCTTGACACTCTCCTTAAATTATTTCAGACCACTGGGCTCCTGGGTGGCTCAGTGGTTGAACATCTACCTTTGGCTCAGATCATGATCCCAGGGTCCTGAGATCCAGTCCCACATTGGTCTCCCCACGGGGAGGCTGCTTCTCCCTCTGCCTATGTCTCTGCCTGTCTGTGTCTCTCATGAATTTTAAAAAATCTTTAAAAAATATATTTCAGACCTCATCTCCTCCCTGATAGCAGGTACTCTTCTGGGACACAAACCCAGGTGTAGAAAATAGAGGGCACCCTCATCTCCTTCCAATATGCCTGGAGTCTCGCCTAAGTCACGCATCATCCCTGAGTCTCAGTTTCTCGTCTGTAGAATGAAAGCCCAGGACTGGATGAATCATTTCAGACTTTTTCCACCTCCAACATTCTTTGATCACTTTTTAAAAACCAGAAAGGCTTGGGAAGAGTATACTCCTGAGCTGTGAAATCTTTCATAGTTTTTAAAGTGAAGAATGTGACTCATTCAACCCAGGGGTCAATGAACTTTTTCTGTAAAGGGCCAGATAATAAATATTTTAGGTGTTTCAGGCCAAATAGTGTCTGTCACAGTACTTGATCTGCAATCACAGTCGTGAAAGCAGCCTTAGACAATATATAAATGAATGAATGTGGCTGTGTTCCAATAAGATTTTTTTTTTTTTTTTTTTTTTTTTTTACAAAAGCAGGCTGCATTGGATTTGGCCAACGAGCTACAACTTTGGAGGTGTGGCCATTAATACATTTTTATCCTATAACTCAGAGTATGACCTTAGATAAGTCAGTTAAACTTGCCTCAAATCAGTAACCTAGAGACCACAAAAAACAAGGGCACTTACCTTACCATGACATCAGGAGGCAAAACTAATACAAGTGTTAATAAAACATGAAAACAGATATAAGGGTATCAGACATAATGGCTAGGCCAGCTGTCCTTTCTTTCCAGTATCTATTAAATAAAAAAAAATGGGATCAAATTGCTCCAAGAGTTATTTGAGTTAAGAAAGAAAAAGCAAAGTGAATGGTTGACAATGAAATACCAAATTGCATTCTGGAGTGAAGTGGAAGATATCTGGACACCCTGGTGTCCTCTGAAACTTACAAGGCTCTTAATCTCAGTGCTTTAGTGCCTTTCGACACTTGGGGGTTGTCTCCAAAGCATTCATTCAGCCCTTTCAGGCATTTCCCATTTACATTTGAGACTATGTGGTTCTGGGAATGCTGACTCCAGCCTCACTGCCAGGGACAGGTATGTGTCCTGTGCTAAGCTAACCATGTAGACCAATCGGGATGAATCTCGGGCCTAAGAACGAAGAAACAAAGGCATATTCACCTTGTCTGGGAGGCCTTGTGTGGGTAAGAAGCCTCATATTGCTGCAGCTCTTTGCTACCATTAGGGAAGTTTGACTCTGAATGACACCAAAATGCCAGGGATGGCAGGCCAAGAGCATCACAAGCAGTAGAGTCAGAGTCCTAAGGACACCCTGGCCTTCTGGATCAAATATCACTCGAAACCTGTCCTACACCTTTGGCCTTTGAAAATTACATGACTGATAAATCCCCTTCGTTGTCTAAGCAGGTTGAGGTGGTTTTCCTGTTACTTTTAAAACAGTACATCCTAACACATATATATTCTCTCCTTGATTTGTATCTACAGCATGCCTTGAGCAAGGAGAGGAGATGAATGTTTAAAATGGTCTTAATACTACTTCTAAAATATTTTCCCAAACTTTAAGTTGTTTTAAAAGCACCATAGCCATACAGTCAGTTACCTTCTCATCACTATGGCTCCAACTTGTCAGCAATTCATTTCTTCACAGCTTCTTAAAGCAAAACACAGACTATCTCCAAGTACCTGACTTTTTAATCTGATCAAATATAAATGATCAGATTCAAAGTCCTGTCTTCATGAGAGAAGTTCCTCTGGCATATTGGTTTTCTCTTCAGATTTCTAAACTCCTACCCCAAATGGCCTCTGACAGAAAAGCTACAGAAATGAAGCCAAGAACACACTATTTTCAGCCCACAGAGAATCCCATCTAAGGGCACCAGAAAAGAGATTAATTCTGGAATTATTTCTGACTTATTCAGGAATGAGGGGAAGGGGCTTGAAAATGCCAAGTTAGGTTTCATTTAGCCTTTCCATTCTACTTTTAGTTTCCTCCAGGAATTAAAGTACCATAGGAAATCTTTGGTGTGCAGCATATTGGATACTTTACATGAACATAAAAACAGAGCAGGACAACCTATTGGCCGTCATAACATTTCTCTCTTGCTAGCCAGCGGCAACACAAAGATAATGTATTAACCAGCCTCCCCAATACATTCATCTTCTCAAGATATGCTGGATTCTTAGCCTGGAAAGATGCACGATGGTGAACATCCATCTTTTAAATGTCATTGAAACAAGGCTACTACTTCAAACACAAAGTCGTCTTTTTTTCTCTTCACTATTACTAAGTAAAACTTTTCAAAATGGCATGCCCTCCTGAAAACTCAAATATAGATAGAACAGGCCCACTACAAAAATATGCATTTCTCTACGTGCCCAGAATATAAAGGAAACCAAGTAGGCCAAATGGAAAGCAAACTGAAAAACCAATGAACAGCAGGCACAGTGACCTCAGTGGTGTTGTATAGACCTTGCTTCTTATTTAAGTTATCTGTCTATGAGCTTTCTTGGGGTTCTATGCCTATGAGAGTACAGAAAACACTGGAAGGGGAAGGCAAGCGGTCTCGAAGCATGAAAAGGTGCCTTGGGGACAATCCCTGTAGGCCTCTCAGACTCTGGCTACAGCTTCGGCTTCCACCTGTCCTGATCTATTCATCCCCCTCCCCACCTTACCAGCTCTTCCCTCATGACTCCCAATAGTAAGCTCACTACAGATGGCATTATCCTCTTGTACCCATGCGGGCTTGAAATGCCATTAGCCTTACTCTTGTATTGTTTTTTTCCTTCTTTTTGGAGACATGGGAGAGTAATGTTATATACTAAGAAAGCAAGGCCAAAGACCATGGTGCCCTTTCTTATAAGATATTTGCATGCTTACTTTGAGAAAGAAGCAATAATATTTGCAGATACCCTTTGTATAGGATTCCTGCCTGCTTTATCTTTATTTCTTCATAAATAGATTTGAGAAGAACTCTCTCCTCCCTATCTCAAAGAAAATCATACAAGGACATCCTGGGTGGAAGTCACAGTTGGATTAGGTAGGGGTTAAAATTATACACCAAGAAAATTATAAAAGGTCCAGGCCACCCCTTTTCTTTCACTGAATAGACTGATCAACTGCCCAGAGCCCTGGCTGTGCAACTCCCTTTTGTCCTTTCCTTCCCCATGACTGAGGGGGCACATCAATTTCAGGTCTCCACACCCACAAAATTATTGAAAAGACCCACAATAAGGAAGAAAGCAGGAAGAATTTGGGGGATGATCGAAATATCTTGTGAACATTACCCTTGACAGTGAATAAAGAACCATGTGGAACCCTTCACTATCCTGAAATTTCCATTCATCCTGGAATTAATAGAATTAAAGAAGGGTCTATTTCAGAAAGTGGAGGGACCCTAAATTGGTTGTAACTCCTCATGCTAACACCTCTATAATTAACCATGTCACTCCAGTCCTGCTGAAGACCATGCATTTTTCTAAGCTCTATACCAATCCAGACAGAGGACAAATTCTGTTCATCTAGTAAAATTTGTGTATGCCCTTTTTGGAAACTCATTGTAGGTCAAATTAACTATCAGTAGTAATCCTTTTCCATCAAAGAAACAAAAAGAATATGCATTAAAACAACTTAAAGTTTCAAATCTCTTTGCAACAAATAATTGAAGAAAATAGGACTAATGACTATGTTAAACTCTACCAGCCTCACCTGGAAACTTGAAACATCAGCCCACCTTGAAACTCCACATAAATTAACAGTCTAACCCAGTTAAGCACCTCCAAGCCAATTGTGTTGGTGGTATTAGTGACATTTAAGACCAGAACCCCTTCTGTTGCGGCTGGATAGCTAATTTCCCAAGGTTCAACAAAGAATCATGGATGTCGAAACCATATATTGTAGGTAGGGTGATTTGTAAGCAGGGTATGGAGCAGTGTCACACAGAATATTAAAAAAAGGATATGAATAGGATTATTTTGGGGGGTTCATCTGCTGGGTAGCAGAGAAAAGTAGAAGGGATTTTCCATTAATATGAAAATCACAGAAAGCAATGGAGAGAAACATTCTAAATGGTGAATCACTTTTATCAACAATTTGTGACATTTTTAACACAGCTCCTTGCACAATAAGATTTGGCCTAAACTTCAAATATTAAGGATGTGAGATGAGAAAAGAACAAGTCCTTCTGTATCCCTACCACTCACCCATTTCCCCCCAAGATAGCCTTCTACCACCTTTGCTCAAAGAGCTGGTGATTAAGCATTTAATCATCAAATCCAGTGACTTCTGCCCTTAATTTTTAGGGGGCAGTGATTTCACACAGGCGCGCACGCGCGCACACACACACTGAACTTAAAGAGATTTCTGACACATGCAGACATGAACCTATACAGTATTATATTCTATATTCATAATGCTTCAGTTCTTTTTTCTTTGGCCCTTGTTACCAGTGGGTACCCAGCTTTGCCCAACATTTTCCACATATTTTTCCATATAAATGTTCCATCTACATATCTGTCATTTTAAATAGCTTTCCATTCTTAAGGACACAAGAGACCAGACACACATATTTGCATACATAATATATCCCTTCCTCTCTTTAGAAGGAATGAAGCAACTTCAAATAGAAACTTGAAAAGAATGGGAAAGGATGAGTCCTTTTCCTGTCTGCATCTCTTTATTAAACCCCACAAATAAGCCAAGTTTCAAGGTTGGATTCTTTAGTTATTCTCATGAAAGACACATAGTGCAAGTGTAGCCTTTTCTCTATGTTAGAATCTTCAATATTACTACCTGGGCCCCATAACTAGAGATCCTAATGTAATTGGTTGAGTGGAAAGAGTCTTAAATTCAAAGACAGATGGACCTGTGTCTGAGTCCCTTCTCTATCCCTATGAGTCATACAATCAAGTTATTTAAATTCTCTGCCTCAGTCTTTTCATCTGCACAGTGGGAGTGGTATTACTGACGTGATTAGAGATAACATATGCAAAATTCCCAGCATACTCCCGGGCAAACAATATTCTTCCAAAAATGGCAGCTTATTATTATGAATTAAGGTTTCCTTATAACAAAACAGAAACCACAGTAAAAGAGAAAAGTTGTGCAGCTTTCAAGGATTCTAGCATGTTTTAAATGTCATGCTGTTTAGAAATGATGCCTATGAAAATATTGTGCAGTATGTGAAATACGTTTGTGACATCTTAAAGAGGTAACATATCTTAGTACTAAGCAATGATGTATTCTGGCTCTTTCATTTTATCACACATTTCTTTTTATTAAATGTCTTTATCTAATTTAACATAAATATATTAGCTGGCTGGCTTACTATATGACCAATGTTTTTCAGCCACAACAGAGCATAACAGAAAGCTCTTTAATGTTTATTTAACAGTAGAGCATTACTTATGTGTAAATGAAGCCTGAAATTATTGGTCTGCTGTATAATGGTGGTGTTTCTTATTTTTATTTTTTTAAGTTACATATGAAATTATGCTGTAACCAACTCTAAGTAGATATAAGCTGGACACATTACCGAGATGCTATTAAGTTGTCATGGTCTGATGGTCCTCAGTAGCATCTCATTTGTGTGGTGTCTTGCTACCTAATGCCACCAACGTAAAATGTGAAAATACATTGCAAAAATCAAATACAAACAGGAAGAAGAAAAACATGGAAATGTGGGGAGAAATCTTTTCATTTCAGTACATTGACCTGAATTAGAAAAAAAGGGTTTTTCCCCCCCTTTAATGCAATCCCACATTTTTATAAATACATTGTTCCACATCCCTCTAGTAGAATTCCAAAGAAAAAGATGCAAAAGGAAGTACACTGGATACACCATGGGTCTTGTCTTCTACAGGATGGCATATTCTTCCTTTACACAGAAAAAGTTCCAGCCCTGTTACTAAAAATGAAAGCAATGAATTCATGAGAATAGAAGGTCTTGCTGATACACGGAGTATGAGCACTCAGGCTCGTGGGAAAGGAGCAGAGGAGAGAGAGCGCAATTATTTTCATTCTAGTCTTCATGTTCCAGATATTGGAAAGAATAAAAGAGGTATTGGAAAAAGTGCCCGGAGGCACCACCCCAAATGTTTTAAATTACTACTCGGAACATTCATTAACCATCAAAAATATGCTATGCTGAACACAGTCTTCGGTAGATATCAATCAAAAGCACATTTTCTCACAAATGAACGGGGGAAAAAAAGCCCCAACTCGGGCATCTTTGTTCCTCCTGATTCTTTTCTCTGGGAAAATATTGCTTTAAATTGCTGTTTGTTCTCATAATGGACTAGTGCCTTTGAGGTCTTTACTGCTTAAAGTGCTCTTAATGTACAGTCAATATACATGTAAAGTTTGCACTGATTATATGCAGCTCAAAGGATTTCAAAACATCTCCCTAGAAGCTTTTCCTTTTTCCTCAGAATTCCCATATGAGTTTCCTGGAGGCTGATTTTCAACAGAGCAGAAGAGAGTCTCCTCTCGGAAATGGATTTCCCACAGAAGTGGGCTACATCAAAGGAGAGCTCACTAATGTGAGTGTGATCTCTCTGATTTCATCGAACCTCCACGCACAAGAACAAAAACAAGCTATTCACAGACACTGGAAATGTTATGGCAGCATTAAGCACCATGCTGACCCTTCCCCTCCTCTGTTTCTGTGACGTTTCCTTGTAGCTTCCTTCCTTGCATTTTGCTGTGCTCACGTCAGAGGGCCTTGGCCTTATCACTCAAAACTTCTGCTAAATTCAGTGGGTTCATCTAGTGTGCACCTCTCTTGCCCCCTCCTCAACATTTGATAGGATTGACTTCTAAAAATGTCTTCACTCCACTTCCATTGTGCACATACTTCTCAGTCTCTGAGCACAGGCAGCTGTGGACAGGGGACCTGCATCAGCCCAGCCCCATCATCCTGCACATGCATGACCTCAGGGAGAGTGCACTCGTTCCCATGGCACTGATCACCATCTGTCTGCTGATGACCTGAAGTACACCGCCAGCTTAAACCTTCTCAGTCTCAAATACCTAATGGGGGAAGGACTACAACAGAAAATATATCTAACTCAACAGGGTACACAGCAGCAAGGGAACACTCCCTTGTACCTAAGTCTGGAAAGTGTATTCCTAAGGGACAGGGTATGGCCACAGAGATAAACCAACAAACAAAGGAGATTAGTTTTTTAGTTTTCCTTCCCTAATCCTCCTACCTGAATGAATTCAACTTCAAGTTCTAGTTTGTATTCATATTGCTTATAGGTTTCCCATAATTTATACACACACACACGTTCACTCACGCATGCACACACCATCACTGCATTTTGTCTCATGGGTCATTTGGTCTCATGTATTGGAACATCAAGATATACTCAACAGAGGCAGCTCCACTGACCCCAGTGGATGATCATGCTTAAAAATAAGGTAAAAGCTAAAGGAATGGGAAACTAATTTGGATTCCAGAAACAGGAGAAATCTGGAAACATTCCCACTCCTACAGCTTTCTAAACATTTGGTATTTTCAAAATAGCAGATATTATAAATCAAAGTCATGAACCCAAATACCTACAGAGGCCCATGAGCTAACTGATCAACCCAGAGCAGGGACTGTGGTGAGCTACAGCATACACACATCCTTTGTAGGGAGCTGCGACCTCTCAGTTTGGCACTGTGCCATGCTGAGACATCCTTCACTAACAAATGGTATCTGACTTGGCTTTGTCCTATCGCAATATCCCCTGCATTTGCTACATAACAGATTTCCTATATGTTCACCTTTGATCTACTGTGTTATGGGATATTAGATCTGGGCAGGCCATGAATGAATTCTAATATTTTCTTCCTACAGCTTCCACACAGCCTACTTCTTCACCTACTCCAGGTCTTTATTCAAATGTCCCTTTCCAGGTAACCCTTCCCTGATCTCACTGTTTAAAATCATTACCACCTTCCAGCAATCTACGTTCCCTGCTTTACTTTTCTTCATAGCACTCACCATCTGACACGCTATAGTTTCTGTTTTTGTATTTGTCTGCCTCTCCTTTCTAGAATACAATCTTTCCAAGGGTAGAACTTTTGTTCATTTGTTTTACCACTCTATCTTCAGCACCTAGAATGGTACCTGGCCCATAGATGTTCAATAACGTGTGTGTCAGATAAAAGAATTAATCTTTGGTGACTGAATGTCAAGAGTAACTGGATCTACTTGGGTCTTTCAGCTACTAATGGAACAGTGATAGAGCAAATGAAGCCAGAAGTACACAAAATTTTCTTAAAAGTGGAACCATCAGAGAAGCAATGAAAGTTCCCCATACACTACTCCTGATAACAGCACCATCTGCTCCTTAAGGGATGTGTGTTGTTATTGTGACACAAATCAAGAGAATAGAGAAGATGGGAGGGGCAATTCTGGGAATGGTTTCCTTCTTCAAGATGGATTTAAGACGCCACATTGCCTACTACCATGGGATGTATAGCAGTCAGCTTGAAGTCAAGTACCTAATGTTTAATGTTTTGCAAACCAGACTATTTTTTCTGGAGAAACCTTAGGGAGAACCCGGGGCATACAGTTGGGGATGTGGACAGAAATGATACTATGATACAGAGGAATGAGTATCAGAATGGAATAGAGGGTCTGGCTTCTAGGCTCAGCCAGGTTGTGGATCATGCTGCCTCATATGCTCTGTAAGGACATACTGTGATACATGTATTACTCTATCTCTGAACTCATTTTATTTGATAACTTTTTAAGAATGCTTACCAGGCATGAAGCATTGTACCAGGTGCCACAGGGGAGAGAGCAGAGAATCAAGACCTTGCCCTCAAAAACTTAGTTACTGTGTGGCACACTGGGATTGCTGGCCTTGCATGAGCTTCTGAGTTTTATGTGGGTCAGGGGACCTATGGTGCAATCCTGGACAGGAGAACTGTGCCTTTGATATCCGCCTTCATTGGTCCCTTTTAAATCTTGATCTATAGTTGTATGTCACAGGAATGCTACAGAGAGTTATTTCATCATTATTTTGTTCTAAGAAAGTCATACACTAGAATCAGCTCAGGTCTTGCTGGCTTTTTTGTGACCCTACACTTTTTGAAAAATTAATACAATTATGCTGTTAAGCACTCCCAAATGTGCCCAAATCATTATATTCACTGTGCTCAGAGGCAGTTAGCCCAACAGAGAATCTGCAGTTTTATAGGAAAGTGGCATTAGCACTCATGGTTACTATCTCTGCCCAAAATAAGACTTACCACACCAAGTAAATCAGATCACATCTGAAGAAAACGGTTATTAGGACCTATACACAAACCAATACACAAATAGATGGGAGAATGTTAACTAAGATCCATTCTAAACAAAGAGTTGGGTGAGTGGAAAATGACTGGTAACAGATTAAATTTGAACTTACAGAGTAAGTACAAAGGTGGAAGCCAGAGTCAGGAAACAGATTTGCAAGGAGCAGCTATACGTTACCACCATGCTGACATTCACACGGAAGGTACCGCTTAGAGGGAAGGAAATCATTACAAGCCAATCTTCTTAGAACAGTGTTGTGCAGTTTAGAGCACTCTGTTTGGAACATGTCAGGACATAGGTGGTAAAAGAAGGCAAAATGACAAGAGCCAGCTATGATGCCTAGAGAAAAGGTTAAAATAATACATATTAAAGAACTGAGGAGACTGTATAGACACAACTATGTTTACAAAGAAATTGTCCAAAGCAAGAGGTTTTGGGATGTTAGTATCCTCAGTTAAGAGTCACCAAGTCCACCCCACCAGAAACAAATTAAATACACACTAGCGCCATATTGTGGCCATGGCAAATCTGAGCACAGTGGCAGTATAGGGCTTCCTCCTGAAGTCTTACTCTGAGGAAAAAAGAAGCTGAGGTTTCCTTGGTACAAGCAACCAACACCAGGTTATGTAAAACCTAAGAAGAAAGGTACAGAAGACAACTCACAATAACCCTCATCAGTCATCTTGTTCTGAGGTGCAGAGGAGGAAGGAAACAAATGAATCCAATAATGTCTTTAAACAGATGGTAAAATCACAGCCTTATATTTTTGAGGTACTAACCAGTTGCCACCTGGCATGTCAATGTAGAATCAGTATAATTTTTTAATTTAATTCACTTTTTGTGAAAAAAATGCCCATTTCCTAAAAAGACACAAGAAGAAATACTAGCAAGGAAAACTTAATTTTTTAACTTAATTCACTTTTTGTGAAAAAAAAAATGCCCATTTCCTAAAAAGACACAAGAAGAAATACTAGCAAGGAAAACTTATTTCAAATGTGCCTGTGTATTACAGTAATTAATAAAAAAAAAAAACATGGGACAGGCATGAAATGATTCTGGTATTAAAAACTGCTTTTTCAAAACCTCACCAAGCAGTATCATAGAATGAGGAACTTAAAAGACTTAACCTTTCGGCTTGACCCATGGCAGAATTAAATTATATCTTCCCCAACCTGATTTCTCCCATGAAATCTATTCTGTTTAGGATGAAGGTCAAGTACCAAGTGAGAATGATTTAGTGCTGCTCTTCAAATCCAATTCCATAATCATACTCTTGTCTCAAAATACCAGCTGGACATCAAAGATGAAAAGAAAAAAAAAAGACATAAAAAAATGCAGCCACACTCTCAAGAATATTATGAAGCTAGAATACAACCATTTCAAATTCTATCACCCTCAAGTACAAATAGAATTTTCATTCATCAAATGCTAAGCAAACACGGAGCCCATTGCCGGCTCCACTGTTTGCAGCATCTCACCTCTTCACAGAGCAGAATACTTCCCATTGCGATCTCCCCTTTCTCAAAAGAACTTGACTTCTTTTGAAAAACAGTAGTGCTTACATTAAATTCTTTTCTTTCCTTTTCTGCCCATGCATAATAGTCACTTGACTCCAGAGAAAGTAAAATTCAACAATCCATGGGTATTACTGCAAATACTTCAAAAACAGGCAGGACCAAAATAGCACAGTAGACAAGCATAGCAACTGTTTGGTCCATAATACAAACCCAACAGCAACTTGGAGTGGGAAAAGAAATAGTCTTTATTGATTGTTACCTGTGCAGTGATGAACAGTCAGAGGTTCTGAGAAGGAAGATGTCATTTCAGTAGATGCTCTAAAGCAAAGTTTGAACTAGACAGAAAGATTGTGCACTAAAGGCATTTTCTCCCCCAGTTCTTGCTTTTAAAGCACTTTAGAGCCATGCTATAGGTTAAAATTATTCTTCATGGATAAAACAAGGCTTTAGTTAAATACTCCAGTAAAGAAAAATTAACCAACATAAACTGAGCACCCACTATGCCTTCCTCTTTTGGCTACAGTCTTTACAAAGTAATAGAGGAAGGGCTGTTCTGTTTAAGAAATCTATAGTCTCATTAAATCAGATCAGACACGTTAGTGTCAAAAGCTACATTACAAAAAAAAAAAAAAAAAAGCTACATTACAGGTCAAAACAGCAAAACAGAAGTTGTCATCAAGTAGCATATTACATAACATAAGATTGTTTGGTCGAGAAGTGGTATAGATTCAAAGGAACAGGATGCCACCATGAGCTTGGCAGACTGAAGTAGACCCTGAAATAAGATGAAAAGTTCTGGAAGCTATGGAGGAAAAGAAAGAACAAAAGAGTTGGGAACAAAGTCCCATGAACAGAGTCCAAAGGCTGAAAGGGCCAAAGTCTATTTGGGAGGTGACAATAGAGTGCAAATGGCTGGGCATGGTCTTTTGAAGGCAGTTGCAAACTGTTGAGGTCTAAGTTCACGACTTTTTTATATATTACTTATATATTAATATTTATATATTATATATTACTTATATATTAATTACTATTTATATATTATCTAGTACATATCTGTGAGACTCTCTGCCTAATAGCCCTCCTCCCATTACCATAGCAACAGACAAGTTTGCCTACTCCTTCACCCAGAGTTTTCTTCTTTTTACCCTCTACAATTTTCTATCTTAACCATTATCAAGTGTACAGTTCAGTGGTATTAAATGTATTCATACTGTTGAATAAGCATTACTACCACCTATCTCCAGATCCCTTCTCATCTTCCAAAATTGAAACTCTGACCTTTAAAATAATTACTCCCCATTTCCCCAGCCACTGGCAACCACCATTCTATTTTTTTTAAATCTCCCCTTTTCCCCATGTCTCAGCCTCTAGTAACTACCATTCTATACTCTGTTACTATAAGTTCAGCTTTAGGTCTGTTTTTTTCTCTTTTTTTTTTTTCAGATCCCACACACAAGTGAGATCATATAGTACTTTCCTTTCTGTGTCTGGTGCATTTCACTTGGTATAATGTTCATCCATGTTGTCACAAATGGCAGGATTTGCTTCTTTTGTAAGGGTAAGGCTGAAAAATATCCCATTATATGTATAATTATATATTTAAAATTATATATATCCATACATATGATATTTCACCATATATAAAACATACATATGCACACTTTCTTGAGCTATTCCTCCACAGATGAACATTTAGGTAGTTTCCATATCTTGGCTATTGTGGAAAATGCTGCAAGAGACATGGGATACAGATATTTCTTTGAGGTAGTGATTTTATTTCCTTTGCATATGTACTCAGAAATGGGACTGCCAAACCATGTTTGCTCTCTTTTTAACTTTTTGAGGAATCTCCATATTGTTTTTCATAACAGCTGTATCAAGTTGTACTCCAACCAACACTGTACAAGGGTTCCGTTTTCTCCATATTCTCACCCACACTTATTATCTTTTGACTTTTTGGTAATCACCATCCTCACAGGTATCAGGGATTATCTCATTGTGACTTTGATTTGCATTTCCCTGATGATTACTGATGGTGAGCAACTTTTCATATACCTGTTGACCATTTGTATGTCTTCTGCAGAAAAATTCTATGTAGATCCTTTGTCCATTTTTTAATTATTTGGTTTTCTGCTATTTGGTTGTAAAATTCCTTATATATTTTGGATACTACATTTTATTAAATATATGGTTTGCAGTTTTTTCATTCCATAGATTGCCTTTCCATTTTGACTGTTTCCTTTGCTGTACAGAAACTATTTAGTTTGATACAGTCACACTTACCTATTTTTGCTTCTGCTGCCTGTGCTTTGGGGTGCCAAATCCTAAGAAGTATTATCAAGACCAATGTCAGGGAGGTTTTCCCTTATGTTTTCTTCTAGAAGTTTTATAATATCAGATCTTACAATCAAATTTTTAATCCACTTTGAGTTGATTTTTGTTTATGATGTACGATAAAAGTCCAACTTCATTCTTTTGCATGTGGACATCCAGTTTTCCAACAACATTTATTAAAGAGGCTATCTTTTTTCTATTGTGTATTCCTGGCTCCTCTGTTGAAAATTAGTTGACCATATATTATATATATGTGTTTATTTCTGGGCTCATGATTCTATTCTATTGATCTATGTATCTGTTATGATGCCAGTATCATACTCTTTTGATTACTGCAGCTTGTTATTATAGTCTGAAGTCAGGAAGTATTATGTCTCCAGTTTTGTTCTTCTTAATCAAGAATGCTTTAGCTATTTGGGGGTCCTTAGTGGTTTTTTAAATATTAAGTTTTTTTCTGTTTCTGTAAAAAATGTCAATTCAAGTTCTGGCAGAGATTAAGTTGAATCTGTAGATCACTTTGGATAGTATGGACATTTAAATAGTATTAATTCTTTCAAGCTATGAACATGAGATACCCACTCATTAATTTGTGTCTTCAATTTCTTTTGTTAATATTTCATAGTTCAGTGTAGAGCTTTTACCTCTTTTGTTAAATTTATTCCTAAATATTTTATTCTTTTGATGTTATTGTAAATAGGATACTCTTAATTGCTTTTTAAGATAACTTGTTGTTAGGGTATAGGAACATAATTGGTTTCTGTATGTTTATTTTGTAACCTGCAACTTTACTGAAGTTATTTATTAGTTTTAACAACTTTTTGGAGGAGTCTTTGAGGTTTTTTTTATGTATAAAATCATGTGATCTACAGAGAAAATTTTGCTTCTTCCTTTTTGATTTAAATGCCTTTTATTTCTTCTTCTTGCATAACTGCTCTGGCTAAAACCCCCCATACTATGTTGAATAGAAGTGATAAGAACAGGCACCCTTGACTTGTTTTGGATCTCTAAGCTTTTCACTATTAAGTACAACAACAGCTGTGGGTTTATCATATATGACTTTATTATGTTGAGGTACACTCTTTGTGTACCTAATTTTTTGAGAGTTGTAGTCATGAGATGATGCTGAATTTTGTCAAATACTTTTTTTGCAACTAGTAAGATGATTATTTTTACCCTTCATTTTCTTTTCTGAATGTGGCACATCACATTTATTGACTGGTGTATGCTAAACCATCCTTGCATCCCGGGGATAAGTCCCACTTGATCATGGTATATGATCTTTTTAATGTGCTACTGAGCAGACAATGTTGACTTTCTAAAATAATAGTCATTCCTAACCCCTACTCAATTGCTACTTCTCACAATGGTGGCTAATAAGCTAGTAGTTGTTCATTATCCCATACTCCCTCACAGGTAGATACATTTACATGTCTCCATGCTGGCTGATGAGTCATAAAGGGAAGTCTGGTGTGGGCTTCTGAAAAAGGTGGATAAAATATAATGAAAAAAGAATAAAGTGTAGGGACACCTGGGTGGCTCTGCTTTTGGCTCAGGGCGTGATCCCAGGCCCAGGGAACAAGTCCCCACATTAGGCTCCCTGCAGGGTGCCTGCTTCTCCCTCTGCCTCTGCCTCTGTCTCTGTCTCTGTGTCTCTCATGAATAAATAAAACATTTTTAAAAAAGAATAAAGTTTGCCATCACACAACCTTTTCTATTCTCACCTTGAATGGGCACAAGGTAGCTGGACCTCTGGCAGCCATATAATGAAGAGATGACAAGCAGGAACATGAAAGTCCTATATAGGGAAGAAAGAGTGGAGGAAAAAGAGAGAATGCTACAAAGTTCTTAATGATGTTATTGAAATAATGGTTCAACTCTAACACCAGATTTTTGTTGTAATAGTAAATAAGTGTTAAGCCACCACTAGTTTATACTGTTGGGTTACTTGCAACCAAAAGCATTCCTATCCAATATACCTACCCTCACCTTCCATGACCCCAGGTCTACAGGGTTGCCTCAGGAGAAGTCACGTTCTCTAGGACTTTACTTTCAGCCTACTATTAGCTGTTCCAAGCATGAGGCCCTGATTTAGTCCCTTCCTGGGATTCTTCAAACCATATCCGAGGAGGAAAGTCAGCCCTCTTAGATGGCTGCAGTTATATAAAATGTTAAACATAGGTCATCAGCAACAATAGGTTCTGCACTGAATAGAAAGTCTGTCCACAATGAGAAAGGCAGGAGTCAACATGCACAGCGAGGCATGAATGGAACATGTAAGAAAATCCTGGTGGGACTCAGATTTCCTGATGCCAGCTGTTCCTGAGCCCAGCTTGCATGTGTGCCCTTTCTACAGGTGAGTCAATCATTCTTTGAATTTCAATAAATTCCTCTTTCTCCCCAAACTAGGCTTGAGTTTGGTTTTCTTAATTTATAACTCAAAAAACATAACCTATAAATACTATTACATATACTACCCAAAAGAACTTTCCTATGATTTTCCCAGTAAGCTAATATGAGAAAGATACAGGAATTTTCCAGAAGGTCAAAGTATAAGAAAAAGATAGAGTTCATTTCTTCTCCTAAATCAGGCTGGGAAATGCTATTATCATCCTCAGTTCAAATATCCCTGCTTTACCACTTAGCAGTTTTGCCACCTTGGATAAATTACTTATCCAAGTTACTCTCTGGGTCTAGGTTTACTTACATATAAAATAAGAATGGCAATTGTAGCTAACTCACAGTGTGTCTGAGAATTAAATGAGTCAATACATGTAAAGAATTTAGAACAATGTGAAGTAATATGGGTTCAAGAAATGTGAGCTAATATTCTTGGGCCTACATCAAAATCTTAAAAATAATGAGATACCTGATCCATGAAAAATAATAACTGAATTCTCAGCTCTGGGGCCAACATTTTAATCTCTTAAGCATCTACTGTGTACACAGCACTTCGAAGTGCTTAAAATATTGCCTAGTATTAACTCTTAAACCTATTAAGTAGCTTATGACTGTAATCACTCAGGAGGCAAAAAAGACTAAAGATTAAGGAAAGTTAAATAATATGTCCACTATGGCATAGCTAGAGCTTGAACCCAAGGTTGTATGAATTATAAGATTCAACATTTTTCATGACATAATACAGCCACAGGAATAAGACTACATTCAGTGTTTTGGTTCTGTATAGTGGAGTAGAATGATTATAATATCTTTGTAAGTGATACGGAGTTAGGGTCTAAAATCAAATTTTAAGGCAAAACTTAAGAATAGAAAAAGTGACCCTTGAAAAATCTCTTAATTCATCTTTACATTTGCATTCTTGTGTCCTTGAAAGAACATAAGCCAAAAACTGATTCTCTTAATTTTTCTTTGTATCTTTTTTTAAATCCTTGAGAGAGGGAATACATGGAACTCCATGGGGCAAAGGGAAATCTTTTGTAAGTTCTTTTTCTTTTGAACTGTTGAATTTGTGCAAGTAGAATATGTGGTAGGACTCCATGGTGGCTGCTATTCAGGAAAGCACCGTCTTGAGGAACTCTGAATATGATCATTTAACTTCCCTTCCACCTCCAAGAAGAATAAAATAACTGACTCAAGGTCAGGAGCATTAAAAAAAGAAAAGCACAAATATTCAAATATATCTGTTTCTGAAAAAGAAATCAATAATTATTTGCCTTCTTATTCTACGGACAGATACTACCTTCAAATACCTTTATGTTCAAATAAATTTTGAGATTCCAGCTAAATGCTGTGCATTAAATACATATGTTTACCACAACTCTGAGTCAAAAACCACATGAGTCACAACAGTAAAAGAAAATGTAAGGCAGAAAAGAAAGAAGAGGAGAAAACACAACAACAGGTAAATGTGGAGAACCGGCGAGCGGATAAAATTAGCCCCAGAAGATGTGCCAACAGTGGGATAAATTCCGTCTCTTAGAATTTGTACAGCCAGCCCCCAAAAGACCCAGGACTGATTGGTAAAAGATGCCCACGAAAAATGTGGGTAGAGAATAGAGGAATGACTAGAGTAAAAAAACAACTCAATCCCCCAGACCACCTCCACCACTCCATACTCCTCTACACTGTAACCCTGTCTCACTACATGTACCTCTCTCTCTCTCTCTCTCTCTCTCTCTCTCTCTCACACACACACACACACACACACACACACACACACACACACACAGAGTCCTCTTGAGCAGGAATAACAATGGCTCCAGGCCAGTCCTCCCTCCAAGGCCCAAGGGCATATGTTCCCTCTGCATTCTCTGCCCCATTCAACTCTGAGTTTATCTTTCCATATAATTGATCTCTAATTTCTCTGAGCAATATTTCCAACACAGCAAACTCTCCTTCACTCCCACTGTACAAAGCAGCTAGTCCTCAGATACTCAGTTCAGTCTTACAACTCAATTAGAAATTTACCTTTTGTTACATTGCACCTTGGATGAAAAAGAATTATATATCCTATCACACTTACTTAACCAAATATTATAAAACTAATGATTGGTTCTTAAAAACACTGTAATACACCTATAATAGGGGAGGTGTCCCGTTGAGTGATGGTCAGAGAAAGAGCAAAGTACCTATTTTCCAAGGCAGAACTTCAATAGATAATATAGAAAACTGGAAAACAAATCAGGAATCAGTTGTATAATCTTGCTTTTTGGAAACATGGAGGTAAAACTCAGAACAAATACCTCTAAAAGCTGGCCTGGTTAACTCCAGGGAGTAGGAGCTGAGATAAAGAGGAGAGGCAGAAAGATCTACTGTCATTCATCATGAATCTTGTAGAACTGCATAATTTTAAAAATTATTTATATGTAAGCTTGAAAAAATAAAAATCAAGCAAAAATAAAATATGCATGCAGGAATCTGTTCCCCCTCTTAGCTATCAGCTTCATATCCCATTTTATCTCTACAGCCTCCTCTCCAAAAACGTACAATGACCATGTAGCCAAGTCAAGTCAGGGTGTCAAAATGATTAACTACAATGCACACATTAAACAAGTCTAAGAAAATCCATATTTAAATACTATAAACTAGGATATGACACATCAGTCTATAAAATCTCCCCCAAATGGATTCTTTCACACACAGATCCTCTAATGTATCTAAAATGACTCAATTGATTTTTAAATGTGATTTACATATAGCTTAACAGCAATATATTCATTGAACACAGAAAACTGGGGCTGTATTCAATCTGCAATTTCCACACTATCACACTGAGGATGACACAGTTATATGAGATTACTACCTTAAGAAAACTTGAAACCGCCGCTGGTTATTTCAATCAAAATATCTACTTTTCAATTTTTTTAATGAAGCTATCAATCCATTATTAAATCGCTTAAAGCTTATGAGTTAAAATGAGTACTTCGTGAATGATTTTCTCATGTTTAGAGTAGCTCTGCAACACAGATTCACAAGTATTATTAGAAGTGTGATCAACCCCACTGAGAATTGCTGAGAATAAATGGCTTTAGTAAACCTAACTGTTAAAACTTGGCATTCACTGTCAACATTGAGCTATCTGTTTTCCCTCCCCTGTCTACAAAGACTCTTCTCAGAGAATGCTTTGTTTGATAACTTCTAAAGTCCTATATATTCTGGAGTTGTTCAAAATGTTCAACTTAAAAATTTGTTTTTCATTACATCACAGTGACTCTGGCCTCCTGTATTTGACACATCATAAGGCTTCAAATTACATCTTTTTCCACTGCAAAGGAACACATCTAGAAGTTACTTACATGCACTCACAAGATTTTCCACGTATATAATTTTCATAGATTCATGGCAATGTAGAAAACCACTGAAAGCTTTGGGTGTATTTAGATTTTCGACACCAAACTTCTACCATGAATCTGGCCTAAAATGTATTACTCCCCAGGGTCTAGTATATAGAAAGTTCTCAAAATGTTGTCTTAAAAATATTATTCTTCCCATACTTTTAAAAAGGTGATTTCATGTGATATTTAATCTAGTTTTCAGAAAATTATTTCCAGTCTCAGTGACTGAAATAATTGGAGTGGCTAAAATAAAATTTATTGGATAATACTGGTATGCATCAGAATGATGCTACATTCATTGTTAACAATACATCAATGGCTCTAGTCAGGTATGTTACAGTTTTAAACTATCTGCATATCAGCTAAGCTCAAAATTAAAAACACACATATTTTTAAGGCTTTTTTTTTTTTGTTATCCAACACATGTTTAAGACTGTACATTAAGTTTGTCTTTCTTTTTCTTCTTAGAAAGCTTCGTGCAAGTGTACTGAAATGCACCATGCTGTAAGTGCAGACTTTTAAAACCAATCTCCTATACAGTGATAAAAATGAATACATCAATAATGAATAAACACATCAACACTGAAATCAAACAATGGTTCTAAATTTCTGTGATAAACTAGAAGGCACAGTTGCCATAAATGATCGTGTTTGAGCTAAATGAAGATATTGAAATCTGACATTATCTCCCCGATCTGAGACAGCAGTACCGTGCAACCAGTATTCCAGGAAATGCTGAAATGTTTCACCAACATCTCACAAGTTTGAGGTCCCAGTGAGCAATCAGCATAGCAGAGTCTCAAGAAAGATAAGAAAGCCTGCTTGGAATGAACTCATCTCTCCAATACAAAGCACTAGAGACCACAGCACTCCTCTGACAGAGAACACTGCCCAGATACCATTACTGGAACTGTAGGCTAAGAGCTGTAAAATACATCCTTGACTGCATAAGGCTGATGTGCCTCGCCCATCCTACAGGCCACGAGCCCCAGGACATCCCTGGAACCTCCCTTCTCACACAGGAGGCCCACTCCCCCTGAACTGGGAACACCCACAGAAGTTCAAAGGGCTATAAAGCCAAGGACAATGCAATGTCAGGAAAGGCATTGATGGAATTCCTCATTGCTGATAAATCCAGTAACAGAAATCACAGGAACATGCAGACAGACTCCCAAAAGTGATCGAATCAAATCCAGGTTCTATTCCTCATTAAAACACTTTTTAAAAAATTGGAATACCAGATATTTCTGGAATATAAGGTCATTGATGATGAAAAAGCAGAAAACTTGCCATTGGAAGAAAGATAAAAAAATCAAGGATAAATGCTGGAAGTTTTAGCCAACTCAGAATAAGACAATAAAGTAACTGGTGAACATCTTTTTGGAGGTTGTTCAGCAGTATCAAAAGCCTTTAAAAACATTCAGGCTTTTCTTTTTTAGTTTCAAAAACATGACTTCATTATTTATATCCAAGTAGTAAGTGCAGTCATTGATCACACAGTCTCTTTTATTTTTATTTTGAGCATATTTGACACACAGTTATCTTAGTTTCAGGTGTACAACATGTTGATTTGACAAGTTCTGTACCCCTACCTTTATTGCAACATTACTTACAACAGCCAATATACAGAAGCAGTCTAAGTGTCCATCAACAGACCAATGGATTAGGAAGATGTGATACAATAGCGTATTATATAACCATAACAAGGAGGATTTTGTACAGTCTGAGACAATATTCACAACCTTTTAATCAACTGATTGTGTTTATAGGACTTTATCTTCTGAGATAAGCAACCAGATATGAACAGATATGCTGGGACTTATCATACTGAAAAAGGTAAAACAGATATGAACATGGATCAAAAGCAATTGATAAAAAGATATGTATTTATATGTGGATATATGTGCATGTATGTTTTATTCCAGTTATCTGTGAAAATACTGTGTTTCAGTTATCTAGTAAAATACTATGCAGTCATTAAAAATGCTACTCTATATAAGGATATGGGTAAATGGGTGTTAGATTTTTTAGTAAATTAAGCTAAATTGTTATTTACTTTGTTATTGTTATTGTTATTGTATTGTTGTAATTGTTATTTACTTTAAATTGTTATTGTACTTTGTTTTGATTTTTTTAAATGTCCATTTACACACAGATATATATATATATATATATAGAACAATGTGCCTAAAATTTTAACAGTAAATGGTAAAAAGTTATAAATAGCTTCTAGTTACTTATATGTTACTACTTATTTTACTAAGTATTTTCCAATTTTTATCTAAAATAAACCTGTAGTCCTTGTGAATTCTCTAGAAAGAGTAAACATCAAGTGTTTTTAAAATGCCACAGCTAAAGTCTGTGCCAAGCCAGGGGTCTCTGTTCAGCAGGAGAGAGTCTGATAAAGTCAACAAGAAAGACTTCCTCCTCTGAGTGATACCAACTGAAACAGAGGCAAAGACAAAAAGGTACTGAAGACCTGAAGACTTCAGGCTTGCACATTCTTGGGAGCCCGCAGTAGCAATAATTGGAACATGCACAAATACAAGAGAATGGCTAGGTAAGCATGTTACCAGCAGAGACAAATCTAGTCAGATGCCTGCTAAGACAAGATGTGGTAGTTACTCCAGTTTCAAAAACTCTTCCCAAAAAACAGTGTGAAGGATGGCCTGACAGGCTATGCCATAGCTTATCATAATGACCAGATGCTACTCTGCAGGTGCTGGACCCACTCAGCAGGGACAGTAGCTGTGAAGGATAAGGTGCCTGTGAGGTACAGAGCAATGATGGAGTCTTTGTGGACTCGTTCCTCTGGGTGCAAGCCTTAGGGAGAATTTCAAACAGAAAACAAAGTAGAGGGGAGCCCTGAAGAGCACCGCAGTGGGACATGTCCAGATGGCTTCCCAATTATAAGTCAGAAAGCAAAAGCAAGGTGATCCATGCCAAAGGGTACCGCATTAACACTCTGTGTCCAAATGCTGTAGATTATAGGCCTTACCCACTAGAAGAAGATGATGATTCCAGTAAACAATCTCAGTGTATAAAAAACAAGAGAACTCCAGCCCTGGTGGAGATGTGTAAAAAGCTCATGCTGGCGGATGAGACAGTACAGTCTGAGAAGAAAAACCTAAGAAAGAGGTTTAAACAACAGGTAAAAGCAGTCGCAGAAGTCTTTTTGTCCAAACAATAGATTGCATTGTTCAGAAAGGCTCCTTGGAATTTTATGAAGACTTTGAGTATTAAGATCAATTTATTGACTCAGGAAAAATACATATACTTTAAACTTCTTAGTCTACTTCGTGGCTTCTTCATGACTTCTAAAAATAAAGTCCTACGAATAGAATTCAAACTCTTTGGATACAAAATAAATGGGGCAAGGGGGCTAATACACTTTTGAACAAATAAGTTTATATTTTAAGTCATTTTTAAAAAATGAAATGACCATTTTTGTGCATTAGCATACAATTATGCAAGTCATCTACCACTAAGCAAGCTAGACTTTTTCTACATATTCTTCCATCCATTAAATGTTAAGGTCCTGATATATACATGTCTAACATAAAAGAATTTTCTGTATAATGATCCAGGACAGGGGTTTTCAACTTTGCCACACTGACATTTGGGCTGGCTAAGTGTTTATTGTGGGGAGACTGTCCTGCTCATAGTATGATGTGTAACAGCATCCCTGGTCCCTACCCACTAGATTCCATTAGCAATCTCCATTCTTGCAGCTGTGACAACCAAAAATGTCCCCATTCCCCTCACTGGAGAACCGCATATCTACTGGTATTTTGACCATTTAATGAGATAGTCATAGGTCTGGATATTGCAAACAGTCACCGGGGACTTTAGAAACTTTAGTGATTTGCTTTGAATTGAATTCAAAAAGAATAACAATGTGCTTTTTAGTTGTCTACTGTGATTTAACCTAATTTGAGAAAATTTTAAATCTACCAGAGGGTGTGTTGAAGGGTGAATCTTTTATCATAAATATAAAACCTTTTAATAAATTTTACAGGAAGTTTCAGTCATTACTTTGTGTGTCCATCATTGGCAAGAAAAGTAGGAACATGCTAGAAGGCAGAAGTATAAAATCTTGTTGCCAACACAGACTACTCTATAATTAGCATATTTAGATTGTTATAATGAGCATATGTATATATTACCAATGGATTCACCATTATATGCATACAAAAATGTTCTCCTTAGAGAAAACATTCATGAAGTATGAATAAAGGGGATGATGCCAGGATGCCTGGGTGGCACAGCGGTTGAGCGTCTGCCTTTGGCCCAGGGTGTGATCCTGGAGTCCTGGGATCGAGTCCCACATCAGGCTCCCTGCATGGGGCCTGCTTCTCCCTCTGCCTATGTCTCTGCCTCTCTCTCTGTGTCTCTCTAAAATCTTCAAAAACAAAGGGCAGGGGAATGATGCCACAACTGCTTAAAGTAATTATGAAAATGTGTTTAAATCTTGATTCCCTGTTCTAATCTCTACCCAGATCACTTTAAAAAAAAAAAAACTCTACTTTCTCAGTTCTAACATGAAATTATACACTTCAGACACCAAGCATCTTTTGAGATTTATCCCTACGTGAATGACCCTTGCATCATAAAGGCACCAAGCATTAAGGATACATTGATGCAGCAAGGTTGGGCTAGAACAGAGAAAGATCAGAAAATGTGAAGCTGTACTGTAAAAATTTTATTCCTTTAAAAATCAAATTCAGAGGCACATGGGTGGCTCAATCAGTTATACGTCTGCCTTCGGCCCAGGTCATGATCCCAGGGTCCTAGGATCGAGCCTGGCTCCCTGCTCAGTGGGGAGCTTGCTTCTCCTTCTCCCCATCTTCTACTGGTGCTCTCTCATGCTCTCTCTCTCTAAAATAAATAAAATCTTTTAAATAAAATTAAAACCAAATTCACTTGTTTTTTTATGCCCTAACTTCCGATTTTTGCCTAAGAACATTAAGATTATTAATTATATTAATATTTATCATTGCTAAATATAACTTATTCAGAGAAACTTTTAGTTCCCCTGATATTTTAGTTACTTCTTGAATTTCTTCTCTCCCACTTCCTAAACCTTGAATTATCTTCAGTCCTGTACTCTTCTTTTTCCACATTCTTCTCTCTCAGAAAACTTAGACCCACTGACAAGTACAAGTACTAATCAAACAAAATTTTTTATAAACTCCTTCCTAAGAGCTAGGCTCTGGGCCAGGAGCTGTGATACGGGAGATGAGTAAATAACGAGGATTTGCCCTTACATTCCGCCTGAGAACATAGGGTAGAAACAGTCCACAAAATCAAGGAATGGTAAATAAGAGTATAGGTACCACCTTGAAAAAGCCCTCCCTGACTCTTCCAGGCAAAACATGACACTACTCCCTCCTCTGAGCGCTAACACTCCAATTATCAGGCATCTCAGTATAGCTCGGCATTACGGCTACCGGCTCAGAGCCAGACTGCCTGGGTTCAGAGCTTCACTCCACCACTATGTGAAAGGCTTTGGTCATGTAACTGTATATAGGGTCTACCTTTCTTAGGCTCAACCATATTAAACTGCTAGTCTATACCTATGTTGACCTACCTCAATCATGACAGTAATCCCATGGTTCCATCTAATACAAAATGGGAACATTAGTCATATCAGCACGTGTGGCATTACTGGAAGTTTCAAACAAATGAATGCAAGCAAAGCACTTAGAACATATCCAGCATACAGTGAACATGCAACACAACTTTTTTATTGTTATGGCTATTTCTTTGATAATCATCTTTCCTCCATGAATCTGAACTTTTTCTTAAAGATTTTATTTATGTATTTCAGAGACACAGTGAGTGAACACAAGCAGAGGGAGGGGCAAAGAGAGGGAAAGGGACAGACTCCCTGCTAAGGGTGGAGCCTAACACTGTGCAGCTCCATCCCAGGGCCCCAGGGATTCCTAGATCATGACCAGAGCTAAAGTCATATGCCTAACTGACTGAGCCACCCACATGCCCTGAATCTTAACTTCTTAATAAGACTTTCTTACTCACCTCTGAGCTCATCCTTATTCTAATTCCAACACCTAGAATTGTACAGCGCCCACAGTAAATGTTTAATAGATGGGTGCTGATGAATGAATGAATGAACGAAGTATTGCTGAGAGGGTAAACTAGGAGGTCAAGAGGATCTGCACAAAGGAGATGGGCTCTAAAATTGAGAAGACTTAAACGTTTAGGAAGGAACAGGGACAGCCTGTTAATGGTGAGAATGAGGAACTGTAGAAGAATGGGAAGAAACTGCAAGACTGGCCAGGGCCAGCCAGCTCTACAAAATGAAGTGTGTGTGAATGAGAAAAAGTGGCCTTCTCTGAGCCACTGTACCTCACCAGGGACCTCTATTTATAGTGAAGCACAGGTGAGATTTCGGCCTCTTCTTGTCCAGGATCAGGAGCCTTGGGCAGTGTGCACTCTGCACAACCATCCAAAACAGCCCTGAGGTGGCTCCCTGAGAGGAAGAAGACTTCATTTTTCAAGCAAGTGCCCAATACCTAATTCTACTGGGTTAAATTGGCTGCCATAAGCAAAGGTTCTCCTCACCACTCTGGGATGCTCCTCTTATTGACCCTTCTACCTGTAGATCTCAAGCTAACAGAACAGCACAACATGGGGTTTGAATCTCAGGTTTGGCTACGTATATGATTTGAATCTCGGGTTTGGCTGCATATGTGACCTTGGGTAAGTTCAATTTAAACCTCTCTGTGCTTCAGTTTCCCCATCTGGAAAATGGGGATGATGACAGTTGCCTCACTGCTGCACTAAGAAGCAGGTTGCATGGTCTATGTGAGACCCTCAGCACATGGCCAGGCTTCTGGCAATACCTAATGAGGGCCCAGATACCGTACACCTGGCTACATGATGCCTATGTTTCCAATGTAAAGCATTTGGAAAGCTAGTTATTCAAAATGAAAATAGCTTTTTATGCCACTTGTGAGTGGGGAATTGTACATTTTCATACTTTAAATTACCCCTTTTATTGAGTACAAGAATTTGGTGCTACTTTTTTAGCTAACAAAATAACTAATATTAGAACACTTTTGAGAAGTAGAAACTAGAAGAAAGCATTTAGATTTTTTTCTATGTTCATAATTGCACAGCCTCTTCTCCTATCTTTGGAAGAACTCCAGAAGACGAACAGCAATATCTTCCCGACTCAGAAATGGTGAAACTGAGACTCAAAGACACAGAGTGGCCAGGTAGGGGGCACACAGAAACAGTAGTAGATCCAAAAGAGGTATCTGATCTGCCAAAGGGCCTAGCGCTTCTCCAAGGAGGGATGACCAAGAAAAAGAATTCAATGTTATGAGCACAGACTTAGGTACAGCACTTTGGAAGGATTCTGTGCAAGTCAGAAGCCCAGAAGCTTTAAACTTTATTCACTGCAAGACAGTTGCTTCTCTGGCTGAGAATTAAATAATTCCATTCAAATGCAATGTTGACAGATCGTGTGGGGCTCTGTGCTAAGTGCTGTACTAGATTCTCACCCTCACCTAACCTCATGCTTTCTACTTCCCAACATCATGATAACAAATCGGGATACGATGGTCAGTTTTTTGTGTCAGCTTGGCTAAGCTAGAGTAGTTATTTAATCAAATTCAATCTAGGTATTGCTGTCAAGGTATTAGGTAGATGTGTTTAACTTCTCTCATCAGTTTACTGTACAGGAGATTAGCCTAGATAGTGTAGGCCTCATCCAATAAATGGACAGCTTTAAGAGCATAAACAGGCTTCTGAGAAGGGCACCTGGGTGGCTCAGTGGTTGAGCATCTGCATTTAACTCAGGTCGTGACCCCAGGGTCCTGGGATCGAGTCCTATATTGGGCTCCCCACGGGGACTCTGCTTCTCCTTCTGTCTATGTCTCTGCCTCTCTTTCTGTCTCTCATGAATAAATAAAATATTTTTTAAAAAAGGCTTCTGAGATATGAAATTCTGCCTCAAAACTATAACACAGTGGATGAAGCTATAGAGTATAACACAAAGGGAAATAAGTCAGAGAAAGCCAAATACCATATCTTGTCACTCATATGTGGAATTTAAGAAACAAAACAGACAAGCATGGGGTGGGGAGAAGAAAGGCAAACCATAAAGCAGCCTTTTACCAACAGACAACAACCTAAGGGCTGCTGGAGGGGACTATGCGGGGCGCGGAGTTGAAAACCTGAGTTTCCAACCTGTTGTCTGATTTTCCAACTGGCTGACCTGTCCTAAAAACTTCAGACTTACCAGCCCCACAACTCTATAAGCCAATTCCTTAAAATAAATCATATACACATGGATATACAATCATATACACATATGTATGCATATATTTTTTATACTTCTACACATGTATTTATAAACGTAGAAATATAAAAATATTTCTGTACATATACATATATACCTATATATCTCCTACTGTTCCTAGGCTCCTGGAGAACCTGGACTGGTCTCCGGGCCGCGGCCGCGGCCGCCGCCGCCGCCGCCGCCGCCGCCGCCGCCGCCGCCGCCTCCTCCTCCTCCTCCTCCTCCTCCTCCTCCTCCTCCTCAGGACTCTGGTATGATCAGTTCTTAGCCAACCGGGCAGCAGGTGACAATTAATGTCACAGCATGGGGCCAGCCCCAGGGTCTGGGAAGAGATGCTGTCCCTTTGTCCCATGAGCAAGCATCCCTGCCCCCTTTCCAATCACACACACCCTCTTGGGTAAGCCCCCCATTATTAATCCTTAGCCTCTTGCTTCCCAACCTCCCAATGCCATGACTGTCTGTACCCTGCTGTGGTAGAGGGCCCACTAGGAACAACTCTCAATCAGGACAATCCAGGCCTCTGCTCTGCACCAAACCCAACTGCTTCAGAAGTCACAAGCTCAGCAAAAGGGCTAAATCCCACCATGGAAGCAATCTGTTCCATATTGTTTTATTTCATTTTTTAATGTTTCAATTTTTTATTTAAATTATAGTGAACAGACAATGTAATATTAGTTTCAGGAGAATTTAGTGATTCATCACTTATCTAAAACACCCAGTGTTCATCATAACAAGTACCCTCCTTAATCCCCATCTCCCATCTAGCCTACTCCCTTCCCTCCATCAACCCTGTTTGTTCTCTATAGTTAAGAGTCTCTAGTGGTTTGCCCTCCTCTCTTTTTTTTCTTTCCCCTATGTTCATCTTTTTTTTTCTTAAATTCCACACTGTTTTAAAAGAATTTGAGAGGCGCCTGGGTGGCTCAATTGGTTAAGCATCGATGAGTATGGAGTCTGTTTTTAAGAGTCTCTCTCCCTCTCACCACCTGCTGCTTGCACTCTAAATAGATCAATGGATAGATGGATGGATGGATGGATGGATGGATGGAAGGAAGGAGGAAGGAAGGAAGGAAGGAAGTTAGTTAGGAAGAAAGGAAGGAAGGAAGGAAGTCCTACCACCAGCCAAAAAAGAAGCACAGTTACTTGTAAGATGCCATTGGCACATGGCTGGACCAGCATGTCAGAAATACTGGGCTGGGCCCAGTTTTCCTACCTCTTTGTACCCCTCACACCCCAGTAGGAGCTCAATGAGGGCTTGGCTGATTTGCAGCCGCCAGTTCTCCAGCCCATTCATTAAATATTAGCAGAGCCAACCAGGGGATACACAGGGAAAAGATATAAACCATTTATTTCTTCTAACTGCTAGCAGTTCTCAAAACAGATTCAATGGAAGCAGGAACTGAAAAAGTTTGGCTGAGAGAGCAATTAGGATTATGTGGGGCCTTTACTTTTAAATTCCTTCTACCTCACCTATGTACAGATGGTGCTAAAAAATTCGTCATTAGTAGGAGATGCTTTTAAAGCGAACACTCTGGTAGTGAGGAAAAGACTGTAATGAGTTATCCATATGATTATGAAACCATCTGAAAATAGTAGCAAACTGCTCTGAGGTGCAGACTACATCACGGATCTGGGTGACAGAACAGGATAACACTATGATGGATCTGCACTTTGGGCAACAGGCTTGAAACAAGGCACTTATTTACTTTTCCTATTCCCTTTATGCTTTTGGCAATCATGGAATACAGTGATGGAATGCTGAATTTACTGCATGGCCATCACTAGGCTGCAAGGTACCCATACAAACATTAGATAAAGATATCACCTCTGTGCTAAGGAGTTAATACATGATGCCTGTCATAGAAGAGAAAAGCCCCCACCCCATGGATACTTGGATTGGCCAGAGGATAGTACTATCATGCCAAGGTAGAGAAAAGGCACCCCTACCTTTGATTAGATGGAGCCTCTTGGGAAGGCACATGACCAGCTGAGCAGAGCATGGGCTGAATTTCAGTGCCAACCAGTCTTCCTGTCTGAATGCCCCTACATGACACCAAGACTACACAACTGTATTTAGTGGCCCTACCAGAGGGATAAAATATTCTAGTTTCTTGTCTATGAATAAGATATAGAAAAAGAAATAGAAAGTTCTTTAGGTGGGTACATGATAGACACACTTTATGATAGACCCAAACACTAAAATCAGTTATTCATCTGTTTACTCAGCAATGATTGAGCAGCTACTATGTGCTAGTTGGTGGGGATTCAATGGCATCCCTCAGACACAATCTCTCAAGATGCCAAGGAAAAGGATGTGTCAATAAGAGCTTAGCCAGTGTAATGATTCCAGAAAAACATTTGGAAGATTGGGATTACTGGCCTGTAGAAAGGCTGCTGATATTTAGGCACCAGATGCTTATGCTCTCTATACTTCATACTTGCAGGAATTTCTGAAGGCTTTCCCTGCATATGCCACTTAGGAGGTGTGACACTGAAAAATAGGAATTAAGACCAATATATCCAGTTTTTGCAGTCACCTATTTCCTTAGAAAGCCCGGAAGAAGACAGCTAATTTTAAAAGGTAGGCACCGAAGTCCAGGATTACATGATGAAAAATGTTCCCTAGCATCAGTGCAACTGGCTCTATTAGTAAACAGAAAAGATTCATTTCTTCTTCTTGCAACATAGCAATCCAGATTCAGGTCTGAGCCAAAAGCATGAATGCAAGGGGGAAAATATTTTGAAATATTTTCAAGGGTTCAATCCTGTATTTTTAGTTACTAAAAATGATCTCACAAACCAGAAACTGACTTATTAACTGCTCTGAAAAATTCTCCAGATTCCATGTAAAGTGGTAACTACTTAACCATGGTAAAGTGGTAACCACGTAAAGTGGTAACTACTTAACTACTTATCTTCCTTTTCAAAGCTTAATCCTGTGAGGATTATAAGAGGATACTAATAATAACAGAAAATGGTTATTTAGGCACTTACTACACACCCAGCATTCTTCTGTTTTCCTACAGCTGTTTTGCTCTGTTACGTTAGCTCTCTTAACCTTTACAGTATCTCCTTTTTCCTCATAAGGAAAATAAGGTATAGAGACTTTAAATAATTTGCCCAGAATCACAGAGATATTTAGTGGCGAAGCTAGGATTTGAACCAAGGCTGTCTGGCTCCAGAGTCTGGGCTGACAAGCACTATGCTTTTCCACTTCTATAATAACCATCCTCTTCCTATTTCGCTTGCCACATTGAAATATAATTATTGGCTTAGGTGCCCAACACCCCCACAACATCATGTGCTCCTTGAAGACAAAGACTCTGCACTCATTAGCACAGGGCCTGCTACACAGCAGTCACCCAATAAGTATGTGCTAAATAAATGAATGAATTGTACTTAGGCTTATGGTTCCTGCTTTATGCTATATGTAGCGACTACCGAGAAAACGTACCACATATGCCACAGGAAACTGGCAAAACTAAGTAAAACATGCCAGCTGGGAGAGAAGAAAATTCTAAGTAGTTAAAAGCAAGTAGTGGAAAAGTATTGTCAAACTGCCCAAGGTGCTTGGGAAGGATCACTTCTGGGCTCATGCTGTTCATCCAAGTAGCAGGCTGAGAAAAGGGCAACATTTCCTGCACAGGCCTAACCAAAACTACATGGAAGAGGGGCAAGAAGGGAAGCAACAAAATATTCCTGCTACTGTGCAATGCCATCCCACTAAAGGACATCTCCCTCTCCCAGGATGTTGCAAATGATAGCAAGATGCCAGCAAGGATCTAATTATACAATGGCCCTAAGAGTGAGTGAGTGAGTGAATGAGGAGAGTGTGAGAGTGTGTGTGCAACATGTTTGTGTGCGTGTGTGTGTGTGTGTGTGTGTGTGTGTTTAGATGTGGGGAGGTATAGGCAGAGAGAATGAATACCAGCCTTTGAATGGCCTGGGCTGTAAATGAAAAGTGGCTAAAAACACTTAGAATACAAAAGTTAACCAGAGGACCAAGAAACCCAAAGGAATAATTCAGAAAAGTACAGAGAACAAAATCAAACCAGTCGGTGCAATCAAAACACAATCACAAACTGCCTGTGCTAATGCAAAATGTTTTCCTGTTCTGCTCTCACAGAAACCAGATATAAGAAATATTCCCAAAATAGCTTTTATTCTTTACTGTCTGAAGAGAGGGTAGCTTATGGCTTGTAAAGCTTTAGAGGAATTAAAAATGCAGAAAGTGAGACATTATCACCCAAAGAAATCAAGAAATATAATGTCCTCTCTATGGAAAATTAAGTAGGGTGTATCAAAATTTAAGGAAACCTCACTCCAATCACCACTGTCCCGCCGCCAACTCTAACATTCCTTAATCCCAGGCCTCTGGTAACTTCTCCCAAGCTCCACTGGGAGACACCAGAGGAGCAGCAGCCATCAGTTGCCTTTTGGTTGTGGGCTTGCCCATTGCTGCAATCACCAACACTTGCTCCCAGGTGTCTATCAAGCCACTCTCGCCACCAAACAACTCCTTCTCCAAACAATAGCTGGAGTGATTTTATTTTTATATTCATAAATCAGATCATGCCATCCTTGTTTAAGTATTTCCATGGCATTTATAATAAAGACCATTAGCACACACCCAGAAGACCATATAACTGGCTCCTGCTGCTCTCATCATAGATGACACACTGTCCTCTGGCCTACACAGGCCCTTTTCTGTAATTCAACACTCAAGAAGTTTATACCAGCTGCTTCTTCACAAAATGGCATGTCCTTAGATCTTTTTCTCTTTTCTCCTTAGCATTCAGACTTCACCTCACAAGAGGCCTGACCATTCACTCTGTTTTATACTTAATATTTTAGTTTCACCATCTAAACTTATCTTGATCTCTGAGTTCTTTATTACTGTTTTATCCATTAGGGTCCAAACAAGACTGGGCTGTGAGAGCATCACCTACTAAAGTGGTGAATTAGAGAATTGGAGGCAGTGTGTGGGGAAAAAGCACAGGACAGTGCAGTCCCCAGGACCTAGGAACAATGAGGGACATTCTGACCCCTGGGCCTGGAGGGGTGAGAGGAGGGAGCAGAGACCAGCACAGAGAAGGAATGGGTTTTGTATTTAGAGGACGACCTGCTAAGAGCTGTGACCTTCAAAAGCCCATTCAACCAACCCACAAAGATGCCAAAGAAAGAAAGCCAGAGAAGAGATGCCCTGATGTCCCTCCTCCCTGTCCTCTGATTTCACCAGCAGTTCCCCATTTGTCAAGTTCAACAAGAAGAAGGCAAGTAGTCAAAGGCCAGGGATCAGCATGTTTTTCTGTAAAGGGTCAGACAGTAAGTGTTTCAGGCTTTTTGAGCCATAGGGTCCCTGGCAACTCCTTGGATATGCTCCTTTAGGGCAGAAAGGAGCCATAAATGTGCATAAATAAATGGGTATGGCTGTGTGCCAATAAGACTTTACTTACAACTGAAGTTTGAGTTTCATAGACTTTTCACATGTCATGAAATTGTCTTGGAACTTTTTTTCATCAATATAAAACTACAAAAATCATTCTTGGCTCAGAGGCCATACAAAAATTAGTGCAGTGCAGATTTGGCCCGTGGGCCATAGTTTGCTGGTTCCTGATGTAAACCATTCAGATCAGTCTCCCAGGCAGATTAGAGCTGAGAAGGGTAGGTGTTGGAGCTGAAGTAGCAAATGGAAATATGCAGTACCTCTATCCTGTCACAATCAAACATAAGTACCAGGAAAGCAGTGACCTTGCTGTATCCCCAGCACTTTCTGTGGGACCTAGAATATAGTAAGTGCTCAATAAAAATTTGTTAAAACTCATCACATGAGTCTCCTGCTGGAATTCACATGGTCAAAATAATTATAACTATCAAGAGTCCTTAAAGCCACACTAAATCACATTTCCTGAAAACATTTCTGGGCATTATTTAGGTTTTTGTCATACAAACAAACAGTGGATCTGGAGTCCTCAAAAAATCTAAAGACAGGAAGGGGATGAAGGTGTTAGAAGAATGTGCATCCTCTCTTAATATATCACTCAGGATTAGGGCCCCAAGGCTCTCCATCTGATTGCAGTAAGAAATGATACAAAGAGAGAAAAAGAAAATTTTCCTTTGCCTTAAGCCAAAGGCAGCTCTGGGACTGAGCCTGAGGGAATCTGTATGCTTGACTATCGATTCGCCTTCTAATCAAAATGGATAAATGCGCCCACTCGGGCTGCAGCTAGACAAAGAATGATGGACGCAGGTGGGGAGTTCCTGGACAAATTTAGGCCTTTTTGCTTTTAACACAGAGCTGCCCTAGTCCTGGGCATGTGGATGCTTTCAGGGGCTGGGGGAAAGCTATTGTTATTTAATGTCACTCAAGGAAAACCCTAAATTCATAACTTCTGTCTCTAGTTTTCACAGCAAGTCACTGTCCAGAGAAACAATAAGCATATACTTCATGAATGAAAAGAAAAGATGTGCCCTGACCTATACCACATGAAATACTAAAGATTTTTGCTACTAATAACAGTAATAGCTAATGCGCTAATTATAGAACTTATATGCCATGTACTATTCTCAGAGCTGTGCATATATTAATTCATTTCATCCTTCCATCAGACTTAACAGGCGGGAACTACCTATTTTTTATAAGTTAATAAACTAAGGTGCAGGGGAGCAGGAAGCTTCCAAGGTCACTTGTCTACTAAGCAGCAAGCAAGCCATCTAATGACTTAGGGAGTCTTAGCAAGTACACTGTTCTACCTATTTCTCCATTATATGACCAATCCACCAAAAGCTCTGTCTAGGAGATGCATGCAATTAAAAATTGATAAGGAAATGACATCATTCATGGACTTAAGGAGTTTATACTCAAGATTCAACACAAGACTCTCACAAGAGCTAGGCAAGGAGATTATACATTATGTTATCAAAGCATTGCCTTCATGGCTGAATGGAATCCAAATGGGTTTATGCAGTGTTTACTGTGTGTCCTAAAAGGATGTGAGGTGCCTCTGAGGACACAAGCAGGATATGACAAGGGTCCATTATAAGAGTAACCCAGGTGAAACAACTAGTCTGTGCAAGACCAAAAAAGATCACCAAATACCACACTAAGTACTTGTTTACATTTCCTTTGTCAAGAATTAACCCTCCTTAGCACTAGGTAAGCCCCCAAAATCTTCTCTATTAAGTTTGAATATACTGTTCCCAGGTAGGATAATTAAAATTCCACATGGAGATCTTCCTCACATGTGCATTTGAATTAAGCTCGTTGACTTCTAGTGATGTTTGGTGATAAGCCTACAAGAAATAAAAGAAGAGAAAAATCACTGAAACCAATATTTTGGGAAGATATATATATATCTCATATACCAATAGGACCAAAATGAGTCATCAAGTGCCCTTATCAAATTAATTGACGTGAATTGCATCCTCCATCCTCTCCAAAGAGAGAAGTGTTTCTGAGGAAACTGGCTGGAGAGGAGGGTTTTAAGAGCGAGCAGAGAAATGAAGTATTGTTGTCTGTGTCTGTCTCTGGGGACTGGAAGGTGTGGCTAATACATAGAACCCTAAAGGGAAGTGTCCCCTTGGAATGAAGAGAGCAAGAGATGTGCAGTATCCATTTACTCTACTGCTTGGATCCCAAGAGGACTTCACATTTACACACACTGGCTGTTTGAGTGGGTTCATGCAGACCCTCTTTGAACCAGGAAGCCTCTAAAAGTCTCTTCCAAACTGCTCTCAAGTTCCTTATTTTTCTTGTGATAACACTGGCCAGAATCATACCACTGGTTGTAGAGATGGAAAATGTAGGCTATAGAAGTCTGAATTCACCAAGCAATGCCTTTCTGCTTGTGGCCTCTCTCTTCATATCTACCTACTCATCCTTCCACCCATTCTTTCCTTTTTGATTTAGAGAAAATTGGCACCACCTTCTTTTCCCAGATCCCTGGAAAGCCCAGTATCCTCCAGAGATTTTCTTAAAATTCCTAGGGGATTTTTGCCTCAAGGTCACAATGGGTCCACCAGATGTCTTCCACATCCCAGATGAGACTTCACATCATGCTGTACCCTTCTGGGCATAATTTTAATTGGAATAAGATATACTAAATCATTTTTACCCAAATAATAATGCATTTTGTGGAATTAGTTTTGCTTTGGGTTTGTTGTGGGTTTTTTTGTTTTGTTTTGTTTTGTTTTACTGGGTACCCACAACAGACAAATAAAGTTCTGTTAATAGCACAATGACCTTGTTTTCAGGAATGCGTAGCACCTCATGACAAAAAAGAAAAAAAAAAACAAAGAATAAGCAAAATACAAAGTGTTTCGTGTGTTCCCAATGATGAAATAGGAGAGCAAGGAGAAAATTCAACATGGAGGCAATAACCTGGCAGGACAACTGGGCACAAAAACAAAGAGGAATGGAATATTTATAAAATAATTTTCACCAGTCCCATATATGGGCTCCACTCCAGTTTCCAGTTTTATAACCAGAAAAGCAAATGGAATATAATCATGAACTCACTCCAGCATGCCTATCTCAGACGTGAAGTGCCTATCTCCAATTCTAATTCCCAAGGAGAGTCAGAATCTAACATGCACTAGATACTTTATCAAAGAATCTCAAAAGAAACATGACAACTGACTTCAAGTACACAATTTCCTAAGAATTCTGAGATTTGGCATGCGGAATTTTGCTTTTTAGCGTGGGGAACACAATTCACTAAAAGAGAAACTAATTTGTTAATCAACAGGCCTGAGTCTTGATTATCAATTAAACAGATTCTAAAAACATCTAAATAGATGCTAAACATATCTATGCAGATGGCCTCATTCAGTCCACGAATCTCAAGAGAGAAAACTCTAGCTCATTCATGGAAAATTTTATCCTCTATAAAGTGATGGAGACATGACATTGAATGCAATTGGTCCTTTGAAAAGATATTTGCATGAAAAGTAATTTAAGAAAATGGAGTTAGGATGATGGTGGACTGGAATAGGACTACTGCAACAGAACTTAGAAATGAAACTCTACAGTCTTTTATTGGCCAAATTCCACAATATGCTTGACTTGTATAAGTACAAAATATTTAATATTATCTTTAAGAATGCAGTCCTTCCCAAGCAAGATTCCTATTGACCTCAATGGTACTTCTAAAATTGAAATAACTTCAGGGAGGTTCCATGTGTGATTTTAACATAGTAACTGAAAGATCATCAAGCCTTTAAAAATTCTCCCAGATTGTATCGCCAACATATGTTCATTGCAACTTCTCTTTCAGGGGTCACTGCTATGGGGAATGCTAGGAAGGTTTCTTTTTAATTGTTCACAAGATTTCATACCTGTATTACATTAAAATCTTTCCTCTTAAGGCCATACCAAAAATTGTTCCAAAATGATGAGTCACATGTTGAAATATAAACGTTTCTTGGCTAAATTAAAATGTGTTCTCTCTAAGTACATGAACAATTACAATGTGCTTCTAATAATTGTCTGGTTTATGCACAGACAGGGGCCACCTTATGGGCCAAAATAAAGAAATTTTTCCCTGAATTCTGTATCTGTGAAGTATGCCACTTGGGACAAGATTCAAATTTGGGTGGGCTATTTACTGATTACTCCACAGTGCTTAGAAACAGCTTCCATGTTTAACTAACTGCTTTTCTCTACATTAACAGGTGTTCCAGTAGGAAGGAGTTGGGGAAAGGAGACAATGGACTTTCACATGACTATAGACTTTTGTTTTTTGGAAGTGGTGTTACCTTCCAAGGAACCATATGACTTTCTAGGCAGGGAACAATAGCTGGCTCTTTCCTGTTTTCCTAAATCTTCACTTTTGCTTTCTCTCTCCTTTGGCCATGTGTGGTTAGCTAACAGAAGGTCAATGACAGAATTTTTCTAGAACTTTGGCAGGATTATCTTTTCCCTTCTTTTGAAGCATAAAATGACAAACTATCCAAATCAATGGACAAGAATGAGTTTTTAAATGAATAGTCTGAAAATATGCTAATCTCGAAGAAAATCAGAGTCTTATCCTTATGCCATATACCGATAGATTCCAAGCATACTGAAGAAATAATGTATAAATGATAGAGCATAAGCAATATTTGACTTATCTGAGAGAAAGATTTTCTAATAAATAAATGCAAATAAAGAGGTAGGAGAAAAAAATCTTATTTTCCTAAAGAATGCAATAATAGTTTTTTACTACTAAGTTGTAACTACAGCTAAGATAAATTTTCTACTAGTAAATATTAAACTCTCACCTATGAAAACTTAGAAACCACAAAAAAGAATAAAAACGAAAAAATTTAAGTCACCTACAATACCACTCAAGAGACAGCCACCTTTAATGTTTTATTATGTCTTACTGTTTCATCTGTATTATATTATATTTTTAAAAGATAACATACATACAGTATGTCAATAGGAATGTACTTGGAGGTAGGTGGAGAGGAATTACAAACCCAAACTCCAGGCACAAAGTGTATAACACAAACCTGAACCACTTACGATTTGACGTTCACTGTGGCCATAGTGAATCAACCGTGAATGAATGCACAACCCAGTCAGAACTAGTAAGGCTGCTGGAACTTTCAAAAGTCCTCCTAAAAAACGTTGGCAGCCATCTGTGACCGGAAAGGAAGACACTGTGTGCGCATAGAGCAAATGCACTGAAAGCAGAGCCAAGACATAAAGAGAAACTAAAATCTAATTTGAGCTCTGAAGTCCACTGAGCCTGAAGCCAGTGCTACCCCAGAATTTCAAGTTATATGAGCCAACACATTTCATTTCTCTTGAATTGGTTATTGGTTATATTCGGTTTCCTATCACTAGCAACTGAAAAAGTGTTACCAGACTCATTTGTGGGTAGGAGATTAAAATAATCCCCATGAGGGCACCTGGGTGGGTCAGGCGGTTAAGCATCTGACTTGATTTCGGCTCAAGTCAAGGTCTCAAGGTCATGTGGGGTCAGCCCCACACCAAACTCAGTGCTCAGGGAGGAGTCCGCATGAGATTCTTTCTTTCTCTCTCCCTCTGACCTTCCTCCTGCTCATGTGTAAACTCTCACTCTCAAATAAATAAAATCTTTTAAAATAAATAAATAAGTGATAAAAAATTAAAATAACCACCATGATAGCAGGTTTCCAACAACCAACATCTCTTTTTTACCAAGAGCTTCCATTTTCTCAGCTTAAAACTATCAGAGCCCCATTCCTGGAGATGTGGGTTCACACGCTCATGTCTGAAAATTAGAACAAGAGTTATCTGAAGGAAAATCATGAGAAAATAAATGGATGACAGGCTACAAAACCAGAGCCATGCTCTGTAAGTGACCGATGAATTTGGGGGACACAATCAAGAATTTCTACTGTAGCTTAGAGTTTGGCCTGATATGACCATTTAGACCTGACATTGTGACAGAGCCTGGGCCTTCTAGTCATATCCTTTGCCTCATATCCTCACTCAGAGAATGTTTTATACTCACAGCTATGACTAAAGGAGTTCAAGTATGGCAAAAGAATAGAAGGAACCAACTCTAACAAAATTATGGTATTTCAAAATTCCTATTACCAGCTAGGTCCTAATCACTGTCTTGAAAGATGAATAATTACGTACTACAGGTGCCGCATCAATCAGGAACATGAATTTATTGACCTCCTATTATGTGCCTAGCATTACGCAAAATGCTCTCTGAATTATAATGTGTATTGACACTATATTAAAATGTCAAAGTTATCTTTGCAGCACCTCAAAGAGATATGTGAGAAACACCATGCCAGCCTCTCCATTGTATTCATCAACCACACAATCATACTCAACACCATCCATGAGCATAGACTTACAAAGGCACTGATCAGATTTCCTTGCTGGAGGAAAAAAAAAATCACCTTGATGACAGTTTCATAATCACGTTATTGTGTGTATATGCGCATGCATGTGTGTGTGTGTGTGTAGGAGTGTTACAGAAAATAAGAAGAGGGATAAAACTACATTACTAATTGCTAAGAGAAGCTCAGCATATAAAGATCATTATAAATTGTGCTGTGTTTTGATCTTACAGATGTAGACTTAAACTGTAATATCACTTGTTCTTTCTTGTCTCTCTCCTTGCCTTTTTTGGCATATAAGAGATAAAGAACAGGAAAACTGGGAGGAAAATAGCACCAGTCAACAGAGAAATTTTCAACAGCTGCTGAGATTGTGGCCTGCCACAAGAAGGTCAAAGTTTTGGAAAACCAAAGCACCTGCAACATGGCAGCTGACTATGCCACAGACCTACTGACCGCATGAAAGAGTACAAGGTGAATTAGGGCATCAGCACCAGAAAGAACTACAGGAAAATTCAGACAGGTGGAAGTGGTTGTTAGCAGCAGTTGCTCCTAAGTGGAAACTGCACATGTAGTGGACATTCACTGGTTGACTGCCTCAGCAACACAGCATCCAGATGTACTCTCCAGTCATAGTGGAATTATAAAGTCAGGCACTCCAACTAATCCCAGGGCAGCCACTGGACACTTTACTGTAAGTCCCAACCTTGAACACAGTGGCACAAGAACATAAATAATAAACGTGCTCTAAATGCTGGATCTAATGCTGGATGCCAAAAACTGCCTGTTCCTAATCTATTACCAAGCATCTTCCTTCAGCCTACTACCCCCATCTTTCCATCTACTCAGTTCTAAACTCCCTTTTCTAAACTCCATTAGAGAAAGGTTAGAACTTATTCTAAACTCCCTTTTTATACCAAAATTTGGACAGAACAAGGATCTGCTGCTTACCCAAGAGGCTTTTAACTGAGGTGTCCAACTGCATCTCAGTTCTTGTATTTATCTGATTCTTTCTCTAAAATGCATTTCATTCTTTGAAAGATACTTGGTAGCCACTCCAAATAGCCACTCCAAAGAGTTGAGCAACATAGCTCAATAACACATACAAATTAAGATAAGGAGCATTTGCAGTTTATAGCCATTATCCAGACCTAAGTAGCTCAGAGTTATAGTATTTCTTGAATAAAAATATCCCCACAGTTATAATCCACCCATATCACTCTGATCTGAAAGTCAAACTTTTATAGTCACAGAACTCTATGTTCCACACACAAGGCCCCAAGCCCAAACTTCGCACCAACCAAACCCATTTCCTTCCAAGAAAGAAAGAAAGGAAGGAGAGAGGGAGGGTGGGAGAGGAAAAGAGTAAAAAGAGCAAAAAAGGGAAAAAAAAGAAATCATAATATCTTTTAACACTATTTTTCAGGAAAAATATATACATGTTTTAGGGTTATTTAACAATCTTTCTACTCTTAGGACACCAAAAAGTTCTACTTTTTATCCAATGCTTTTTACTAGTCTTATATAATTAATATCATCTTTATCTTTATTTTGGTAACTCCTCAATTATCTTTTTCTGGGAAAGATACTATTGTGTTTCTAATAATACAGCTGTGTAGCGAGATCATGACACTGAGAAATAGAAAATAGTTTTTTGTTACAAATAAACTATAAATATTACTGGCTTTGTTTCATTGAAAAAAATGCCCAACTCAAAAAAATATGCCAATCGTTTTTCCATTAGTAATGACGATGGCTGTAATCTACAGATTGTCTAATCCCTACTGGGCACAAAGCTGGATGCTTTGCCTAAGTTCTTATTAGTTCTTCATGATAATATCACATTTGTAGCAGAAGTCATTCTCCCACATTTCTGATAAGAAAATGAAGAAGTGGCACACCAAACCTAAGATTCTAAGTCCTATCTTCTTCCCCAAACACTACACTATTCACAGATGTCCTTGCTTCAAGAAAACTGGGCCAATTCACCCAAGTAGCACTCTCCATCACATGGCAGGTTTCCCAGACAGCAATCGTAGTAATCAACTAGTAATTAAAGCTCTACAAACCCTTTTAAGTGATGTCACCACTTCCCAGGGAGTTTCAGAGAATCTTGAACATTTTCCAAAAAGATATGACCAGTTACAGATTGATGACATTCCATCTGATTCATACCCTATTACCAAAAAGAATGAAGTAGATTATTTAAGAAAAAAATTCCATAAATTAAGTTTAATTAATTAAATCATGCTAGCAGGCATTGTAAGACGACAAGAAACCGGGCTCAACCTGTGTTTTTGTGCCTCTGGTAGGTAACTTTGTCTAACTCTCCAGAGTAAAACATCATTGAAAGTCCTTGAACCAGTCATCCAGAAATGTCTTTAAGCTTTTGGACCACATTACTCTTACCAGAGATGCTGAGATGTTGAAAAGTTCTTTGGTTTGTGTCTTAATGCCTCTGGAGATCTTTGCCATCCTGTGGCTGAAATGCAAAGGACAGAAGGAATGGCAAAAAGACAGCAATGAAAGGATCCACAGAATTTGACAATCCATTAATATAGATATTCAGACTATATCACCAAGACGTGACTGTGTTAACAATAGTCCTGATGTACCCTTTGTATGCAAAAACAAAGCTTTCATAATTACCCTGATAGCAGCCAGAGGGAACCATGTTTGGAATTTCTGATCTACCTGATTGTTTCGTATAAGGTTTTCTTAATTGAAGATGGTTTGAGTGAATTCAGCTTATTCTTTCAGAATCAACTGGGGATGGGAGGTTAACACCTGGGACTTTAGAACTGTCTAAACCACCAGTTACATGTGGCTACTGGAGCATTTGAAATGTATCTAGGTACTAACCGAAAAATACAAGAAGTACAGTATGCCAAATGGATTTGAAATGTTAGAAATAAAATTAAAAGAATGTAAAACATCTCAATAATTTTGATACTGATTATAAGTTGAAATACTTTTTGAACCTATTAGGTTAAATACAGTGCATCTTTAAAAATATTTTTGCCTGTTTCTTTTTAAAATGTAACTACTAGAGAAGTTAAGACGGCACTCTGTTTCCACTGGACAGCACTGCTCTACCTGCCGCAGTTTGATTCAGGATCTGTAAGTCAGCAGCCGGGCTACCACACAGACTATGTAGGTTATGCAATGCACAAGGGCACCTGATGGCGGGTACGATCAGGGGCTGAAACCCAGCCTGTGCTGTGCCACCCAAGTCATCACCAGAAGGAGAGCCTTCCCCTAATTTGCACGCAGTGCCACATGGGCTAAGCACAGTCCTCCTTATTGACCACCTGATTTGTGGGGAGTAATGGAACCTGTCTTTTCCACATCCCCATCTATAAAACGGGGAGGCCCTCCAGGCCTCATAGGATTCCTGCAAAGATTCAATGAATTAATTCATATCAAAGGCTTACCTCAGGGGTTAGCATATAGTAACTACTCAATAAACATTTGTGATTATTAGGTCTCCTGTATAAATCATCCCAAATCCTGAGTCTTCTACAGACCACTGAAAGTCCTCAGAAATACTTTCATTCAAATTCTAGTCCTTCAAGCGGGTGACCATTCTCTTGCTCAGACGTCCAGGATTCCAAAGGTAAGGCTAAGTGGCTAGGCATTGCCTCCCAGCGGTTGGCTGATGAAACGGAATCAAGTCAAGAAGCTGCAAGCATTGGATTCACCAGGAGTAACTTTACCACAACTACTGCAAAAGAAATAAAACGAATGTAAAGTTTTTCAAATGAATACAGTGAAAATCTGAGGAGAAGGAATGCCAAATAAATTATTTCTCATCAGCTTGCAGCGACCACATCTTTTCCTCTCAAAATGAACACCAGGTGTATAAGAAGGATAAAATTTCAATTAAGCTGCTACATAAAGATTAAATGACCTTTAAAACAACTAGTATCCTTGAAAAGGCTATTAATCATCATTAGGGTATGTGTCAACCACGATCCAAAAGTATGAGGCCTCGGACTGAACACATCATTTCAAAGGTGGTAATATTTCACTTCAAAGTGCAAAGTGACAAAGGTCCACCTGACGAAGCAGGAGTATGAGTTCCCATCAGGGAGGGCTGTTACCTCAGCCTGTTTTCCCACTATGTGGAAATGAGTTCCCGGACACAGAGTTCATTAAGCTGTGAGCCCAATTACTATCACATGGCGTCAACCGTATTGCAATTACAGCCCTTCCAAGAGGCAGCCAGCCGCCGTTTTCAGTAGAGAAACACTGGTTTGGACAAGGTTTATAAATGATTTTCATTAACTATCATTTACCATTAGCGCAAATAAAAGCACTAAATGCCCACTTTGCTGTAGAGAATGACCTTTGGCCCAGATTCTCTCTCTAACCGATGAGGGCTAAATGTATTGTGACAGCTCCTAATCACATTTAGTGCAGCCCGTGATTTGATGGCGCTGGGTGTCCCATCAACTACAGACAGCCCTGGCAAGGCCATTATATTCCATTTCCTTTTAGAGATATGCATATTAGTATCCTAGGGAATCGAGAAATATAAGCCTTTTCCAATCATCCAGAGTATATTTCAATAGCTTAAAAAACTCATACAGTTACACCATTACCTACAAAGAATTGCTTGCGATGAGAACATATTTCTCGTCTTTATAATTCAGGTTTATATGCCTAAAACGCATTAATCCGATCAGCCCTACTCTAGTACTATAGATAAAAACTCAGTCATCATAACTCACCAGTCAGAAACAATCCTCTCCAAAATCCACACATAATGTTTTGCAGCTCAGCTTCATCTCATAAAAAGTTAATACAGCCATGTGATATTTAATGCTGAGGCACTGGTGCCTGATTTTGTACTAATCCAGGATAACACATTTCACAGAAACGTCAAGGGGAAACACTGGAAAGTCAAGGCTCATAACAGGAAAATGATTTACTTTGAAACTCTAACTCCTTGATTTGAATGAAAACGAGTAAATGGCCGCCAAACACTCAAAATAAAATCCTAAATTATGAGTTGGACTCCACATTACCATAGGTAATAGCTTCCCTGATCCTGAAAGAGATTGGCTCATACATTTCCCCAGCAAATGTCTGACCCCAAATGGGGGGTAATGCTTTCTAAGTACACAGTTTGAAGCCAAGAGGGAAAAAGAGGTAGAAGATTTACAGAGGGATGTGAAGGTTGTTTTCTAATAAAAAGCTAAAACCAGAAGTGGCTGAATTAAACACCACAGCATGATAAACACCACGGCATGATAACGGTTCTCAAGCAGGTGTCCGTTACTATCCATTGTCTTTGCAGCACGAAGGCCCCGTCGTTGCCTACTCTTTGTTCTCTGGCAGCAGGCTTTACTTGAGGAAAGCAGCAAGCTGATGCCTGCCCTCTGTTCCACAGGAAAGTGAAACACACTTCAGGAAAACTCAAGAAAAGGCGATGCTTTTTATCTAGATTACAAATATTTAAGGAAAAGAAAAGAAACGACAACACCAGAGGATATATTTAGTCTTTGGGAAGTTAAATGGATGATTTACATAGGCAGGTCCCCTTCCTACAGACTTCTGACAGAATGCTATGTATTTTATAAACACCAAAGAGCCTAAACAATGTTTTTAACTTGGCAACATAGACATCCTTAAAAAAAAAAAAAAAAAGCCTCATTATCATTGTTTTCTTTACCTGGAACCTACCAGAACTTGGAAGTCGGGGAAACTGTTTTCCTTTGTGAATTAAACTTTTAAAATCAGAGATGTACAAAGTCACTTTAAAAAAGTGATTTCTTTGTAGAAAAAAAGGAGCCTGTTGGGCAATTAAAGTATGGACATGGGCAGCCTGGGTGGCCATTTATTCATACATTTTTATGGACAGAGAATTTGAAACAGTGAAGCAACTAATTTGCCCAAGGTCACACAGAGCAGTGCCCAGCCAAATGCTATTAGGGAATCTGGCCCTGGTGGCAGGTGTCACTCTTTGGTGGACTTAATATAATCAACCACCTTAGCCTCATGCCACTGAATATATGTAACTCACTCATCTTGAGTGTTTACAGCTTCACAACTAGCTGACTAAAATTTTTTATCTATGCCTACAGGAAGGTAATGGGTTGGCTAGTGGCATGTGTCTATGCCTTTGGCAAGTATGGTTTGCTGTCTGTTCATCAGTTGGCTTTCTGGCTTTATATATTGTAATCAGGAGTTTATGAGTCCACATCTAAGAGAAGAAACCACTTGCAGTGCACTGACAAATGAGTATTTTAAGCCTACTGGGATCGGGCCCAGAATGTGACCAATTCACAAAATTAATGCCATCCTGTGATGAGATCCTCAGCAGGTTTGGGGCAGGAAAGTCTGGACACTGTTACTTAGATGAGTTAGTTCCTTTTCCTTTTAGTGAAATGCACATCATTATCCAACTTATGGTCTAATATTCCATGGTTTCCCAAAACATTTTTTAAGAAGCAAAAAATTACAGAAAATAAAAGCCTATGGTCATATAGTTAACCTATAAAGAGCTCATTACGCCTCCCTTTAACGCTACCTTACAAAGAGATTCCCCTGAATATAACAATTCAGGATATCCTTTATTTGTACTTCTTCATGCTATTCTGCACTTTAGATATGGATTATAGAATCTATAGTGCTGCTTTTTTTTTTAACTTCAAAGTCACTAAAACTAAAAGCTCTGCTCTCTTCTTTAACATTATGCATTTAAGAACAAGCCACCATTGGAAATAAAATATCTTAAATGTTCCTTCAAATAGATGGTCCATGTTTTAGCTAAACAGGGCAGTTCCGCTTAATCCAGTTTCTTTTGAAGACAAAGTGCTTTTAAATTCGATCTTTAAAAATGGGTCACCTGCAACTGTGTCAATTTCCTAATTTATTCATTGCCTTAACCTTAACATGCCCAGGCACACCAGGCAACCTGTTCATAGACAATCCATGGTGGAGTTTAAATACTGGTCAGGGGGAAAAAGGGGGAAGAAGCATCTTGGATGGTCTTTAGAAAGTTGTGAGGCCAGGTCCCAGGATGTCATTACAGCAAAGGATTTAGGAGCAAGGGCTGAGCCTTGAAGCATCTAGAGATTAGAATCCCAATTTTGCTACGTAAGAACCACTGCCCTTGGCATGTGATTTAACTTCTCTGAATGTCAGTTCTCTCACCTATAGATGGGAATAATTTTTTTTACAAAAGCTAATGTTTGAGCAATCACTATGTTTCAGATGTTATTCTGATAGTGATTTAAGCCTCACCACTTTAGGACGAAGGTGGTATGACTATTATTACCATGTCATAGATGGAGAACATGAGGTTCAGTGAAATTAGAAGAACTGCCAAGGACACTCAGCTAGTAAATGGCAGACGTGGCACTGGAACCCAGGCTGTGTAATGCTGACTTGCCTCCTTAATCATTTTACTTAATACCTCCCAGGGCTGCTGACATACTTAAATGAGATGATACACAAAGAGCACATTCCCTAGCATGCATTAAATACTCAGAAATTACAGGTGTTATTTCAATTTTCACTTATTAAATATTATTTGAGGGTGAGGTGAAAAGAAATGTAGGTCCTTGCATTGGTAAAATTCCTGTTTATCGAGGGAAAATATTACTTACAATACTATAATGGTAGCAGCAATAATGACATAATAGTAACAGACTAGTTCAAAACAAGGCTCTCAACTCTAAGGTTTGGGTTCAAAATCCAATGTCATGGAATGAATGCAGGTGTTGTCCCAAATTCATATGTTGTCCTAACCCTGAATGCAATAGCATGGGGAGGTGAGGCCTTTGGGTGGTAAAGTCTAGATGAGGTCATGGGGATGGGATCCTCATGACAGGAGCAGTGCCTTTATAAGTAGAGAAGACAGAGACTTCTCTCTTTGTGCCCACACACCAAGGAAGGTGATGGGAGGACACAGCAAGAAGGCAGCTGCCTAGGAGTCAGGAAGTGGGCTCTCACCAGGAACCAAAGGGGCCAGTACCTTGATCTTGGACTTTCTGGCCTCCATAACTATGTGGTTAAGTCCCCAGTCTGTGATGTCTGCCATAGCAGCCTGAGCTGACATATACACCTGGTCTGAAGCTTTCTGGTGAGATCTCAGGCAAGCTGCTCCACCTGTCAAAGCCTCATCTGTATAAGGCCTCCTACTTCCTAGGACCACAGTAAGAATGACATGGGTTGATACATGAAAAGCACGCAGCACGGTACCCAGCACAGAGGAAGGACTCTCTTAATTTCAGCTATTATTCTGGGATCATCCCCCTTTCTCAACAGACTCCAAGTCTTTTTTGTGTAAATCAAATATGCCCATTGATACATTTGGAAGGGTCATACACCAACAAAGATTTCCAAGAACTCTGAGGTGGTATTACTTCTAAATTTCCAGAATGCTTTCTCTTACAAAAGGCCATTCACCACCATTATCCTGGCAAGACTAACACTTGCACCTAAGAGCTATGAAAGGCTCTTCTGTGCTCCCATCTTTTCTTTCCATGGCCTTTTACTGCGTACTTTTTCTTGTTAATCAACTCCTTCCTAGAAGTAGGTCCTTGGATCATTCTTCTGTTTTAATACGTCAATTTCTAAAACATCCTCCTTGCTTCTCCTATACATAATGTAATTCATAATACTGCCTTCCCCTGCATGGATTTCATAAAGTTGTCCCTTGAGGACGCTCAGCAAACAGGAACAAGAGTGCCCCTGCTTTCAGGAGCACGGCTCTGGGATCTTCTTGGGTTCCTCACTTGGAGTTGACTCCATTCCTTCCCCTTTGCCCAACTGGGGCCTGAGATAAAGTACATTTCATGTCCTAGAGAGTTCATATTTCCTTCACCTTAGAGTATCTGAAGTCAGAGAAGCCAAATTTTTAGCCACTGAGGAGGAGAAAGCAGTGATATACAGAAAGTTGTTTGCTATGGTGCAGGGGAGAAAAAAAACACCTAACGTTTAGGGTGAATTTTTCATCTTTCAACCAGTTGCGTTGCTGTGGTGCACGGCGAGCCTTAGTACTGTCTTTATTTCTCCCTAGCTATTTTAGATTATTAAAAAGTCTTTACTATCCCATTTTCTTTTTGCCCCGTAGTCTTTGGACCTCATTAGAAATGTTTATTCTTGAGAATGTAAGCTTTTGCCATACAGTCAAAAAATATTGAACTTCTCTCCTTTAATCACCAATTAGCATCTTTTTGTTTCTCTTTTCTGTTGTTTATGCACTTTGTGAGTTAGAATCTTATTTCTTGGGAAAGAGGCTATAAGCCTTTTCACACAGATTTCACATGGGGAAAATGAAAGCAGGACATTTCAGCTTTCTCCCTCCCTTTCTCTTTTTAAATATTTAGGATAAAACACCAGTCCATTAAAAAGCCATCATTTTATCACATAAAATCCTCTTTCCCAGAAAAGTGACTCTATTCTGCATCTTCTAACCAAAACCACCTCAGACAACAAAACGACATATTCAGCCCTGGGTAATGACAGGGCCTCAGAAGGGAGAAAATGAGGACAGGCTCATGGTCTGAACGCTTTCCTAGAGAGCAAACACCGGGCCCAGCCGGGTGCTTGCCACACCCAAGCCTCTCTGCCCTATTTCTGAGGTGGACTCCTAGTCTAGTCATTTCTCTATTCAGACGCCACTCCACCAGATTTTACTCAGAGCAGTTACATTTACTTCATAATTGTTTACAGCAAATCACTTTGTCCCCGACTGCAATGACTGCACGCTAAAGCACATGTGTTTTGTCTTCAGATAAAGGTTAAGCCTATCTCTATGCTTTGTCCGTATGGGTTGATTCTGAAAATGGAAAACCAATAAAGAGGACTTTTTATGATTTTTTCTAAACGTGTAGATACTATTCACTTAAGAACCAAGAGGAGAGATCCACAAGAAATATATAAATCACTTCCAACTGGCGATGTTTTCAGGTACCCACTCCAACTGACCTTTTATCTCCTTTCTAGCTTCTTTCAATTCTCTTAAGCCTTATCCCTTTTTCATATCACTGAAATATTATAAGCTTCTCATGAACTTCCTAAATATTTGAACTTCCATTAATCTTTTTGCCTTCATGCTTAATTGTTCATGTAGCTGAATACAGAATTCTAGCCTCAAAACCTTTCCCCACCCTCCCTGCATTGTGAAGACACTGCTTCTCTATCTTCTTCCACCCAGGGTCACTGTTCAAAGGTAAAATATCACTATAATTCTTATGCCTTGGTAAATAATTCATTTCTTCTTCTCTCTGGAAGTTTTTAGGATCTTCTCTTTCTCCTCAGAGTACTAGAATACTCTCAGGAGATATTAAGTATTTTACCATGATAATTGGAAGCCTAACGGGTAGTGTTAAAATCAGATGTGGCCAAATGGATGGTTTTAAAAAGGTTATTAGGTCTGAGTCTTTTCCTTTCTATCCTCAGACCTGGCCTCCTATGTGTTGGATTCTTTCTTAGATGAATAGTCTCCTTAAAAATAGTCCCTTTCTGTTTCATGGTCACTGAGTGCTTAAGCACTGGAGGCTTCAGGAAGGATGAGAGCCAGCCTCTTCCAGCTTCTCCATGGGTCCCCTGGGAAGCATTAACTGATCAGTTCTAGTATACAGTAGAAGAGCTATCAAAAGGTAAAAAAGGCTGAACAAACAGAAGTCTACCACACTATCATTGGGTTTTCTTTTCCTTCATTCTGCTTCACACTTACTGAAAACTTTCCATCTAAAGAGTTATATTTCTTCTACAAAAAAAACAACTTTCTTCTATTATATTTTAGCTATATCCTCTCTTTCTTACTCTCTTTCTGTAACTTTCATCAGAATCATGTTAGATGCCTAGACATCTGCTTCTCATCTTAACACTATTTCCTGATTTCCTGACTCTGTCTTTTGTTACTATACAGTGTGGAAGGTTTCCTTGATTCCATCTTCAAGAACACCAACAAGGTCTTCAATCCCACTTGATCTATTATTTAGCCCAACCATCGATTTTTGTCTTAATGTCAGCAATCTATTTTTTGATTTTCAGAAACTCCTGCCTGTTTTATGGATGGAAATCTCTTTATTTACTCAGAGAACAAGAATTTGAATTTTTGCCCATTATTTGAATTATTTCTTTTTAATTTAGAGGAATTGTTCTGCTCATCTTTGCTCCCTCGTGCTTTTCCTCTTGGTTTTTATCAAATACCTGCTAAACCTTGTTTTCACCTTTATATTTTTCAATATGTGGTTTAGGAGAGGTAGAATGGATTTACTTTAAAGCTGTATACGTGTACTTACACAAGCATCTCTCCCTTGAATGAAGGGATAGGTCAATGAAGAATGGGAGCATGTATGTCAAGAGGCATTCGTCCTGGATTATGGTTGGACTTGGAGTATGCAAACATTGTGGTAAAAACTGTGGCTGTGGGGCAGCCACGGTTATTGTAGGGATAGAACCATTTGCTAGATTTCCTTCCTGGGCACCTACCTGTATCTCATGTTTTCCCTGGCATGTCTGTTGTAAAGATCAGGATTTCCTACACACAGATCCCAGCCTCACTCATATTCTCTCTGGGATTTGTCCTAAAGCCAATCACTTTCTTTAGGAGAGTCCTTTAGCCTTAGCTAAGGGGCAAAAGCCCCCTCCTTCAAGCAGTTCTAACAAGGGCTAGGAGGAATGACTAAAGGTCCAGGCTGATAGAAATACCATTCTACACAATGGACAATTACAATGATTGCTCCATGGCCCACTCTAGCAATCTTTGTTGATCCCAGGCAGCTCGAAGCTGCTCTGGCTTGTGTTTCCACTGGTCTGTTGCCATTATTCCAACCACATCTGTTTTATATCTTCCACATATTCTTCCAAAGTTATGGCCACTGACAGTACTTTTACTTGTTTTCCTTCCAGTTTCATTCCTTTAAAAAATATATTTTTCTACAACTTAGTGGATAGAAAAAGAATTAGATGCAGGTCATCAGTCTAGCATTTTGAACCAGAGCCTCCAGATACCAATTAAAGCCTACTAGATTGGCACAAATTAAAATGATTGATCATGCTGGGTGATGGCAAATGTGTAAGATACAGGCACTTTGATCTTAGAGGAAAGAAGGCTAAAACATCTTTTTTTGATGAAATTTGATAGTCACTACCAACATGGTAAATGTCTACAATCCATGACTTTCTAATCACACATTTATACCCTACAGAAGCATGACTACTTAAAGATATATTATATAATTATGTTTACCACGGCATTCTACCTACAAGCAAATAAACAGGCAATAGCAGAAATAGGGCAATGGTTGGACAAATTAGTGTACAGCCATAAATTGAGTAAAGAATGAGGCAAATCTACTTGTGATGACTTGGAAAGATGCCCACAATATGTGACTAACAAAATAAAAGTTGCACAAGAGTATGTTTTAGATGATCCCAATTAAAAAAATAATAAAATAAAAACAGTATTTTAATGATGTGCCTTGCTACTATCCTAACATATTATAAAATGCTTCTAACATATTTCTTTTCTATTTCTACTTTTCTTAAATTTCCAATCTCTGCATAGCCAGACATAGTTAATGGCTATTGTCAATTAAAATCATTAAAATCAAGCAGCAATCATGAAATGAAAAATTTCTCCAGAAAAAAAAGTGTTGATACAGTATGTTTACAAAAAGAGCACTGTAAGTCATAACTAAGATATCTTGATATTTTAGAACATTTTATTTCTTCTAATGTTCATATTCACAACTCCCTAATTTTAGGTATCAAAATTCTATAGCTAATGTCAGAATCTGCCTGAATTCATCTTCCATTAAGGCAAAAATATTTTTCACCAAATTGTCAATTTTACCCAAAATCAATTTCTAAATGGATATTATGTAACCAAAGGCAGTGTGCAATGCTTTCTTCCTCTTTCTATTTCTTCTCAAGCTCTCTTTTATCTTCCTTGAACATTTTAAAGAACAGCATGACCAGGAGTGGAATATATTACATGAAACAATAAAATTTAGATTTATTTATAATTTCAAAAGTAACATTTGAATAAACTTACAACATCTAGAGGCACTTAAGTTTTACTAATGAGTCAATCACAGGCATTCTTCATTTCTGTAACGGTGGTTTTGATTTGCAGTATGTCTTTATTGATTCTTTCTTAGACTTTCCACCTCTTTACTTACATTACTCATCTATACTTACATGTCTTCTACTTTTTCCATTGGAGCCCTTTGCAAATTAATCATAGTTAGAATCACATAGATTCTGCATCTGATAATTCCAACATCCCTGCCAGATCAGAGTCTAATATGGATGCTTGCTCTGTTTCCTCACACTGTGTTTTTTCTTATAGTATGCCTTGTAATTTTTTAGTGCAGGGCAGATATGATATACTGGGTAAAACTAAGTGTAGTAAATAGGTCTTTGGTGAGGTATATGAGGAAGGGAAGCTTTCTGTAGTCCTGTAATTAGGTCTTGAACTTGCACTGGGCCTCTGCTGTTGAACAATGACCTTAATACATGCTTCTCTGCCCCTACCCTGCCCTCTCTCCAGGTAGGTTAGGCTTTAGTAAAATAGTTTCTCTTGAGGGCAGACAGAACAGAATGCTCTAGCATAATTCAAAATGGTAACTTTCCACTCTCCCTGTCAGAAGCACAAGGGGATTTTCCTCCCATCTTCATTATGAGAGCCTGGCAGTCCTGGAGAGAAAACACAGAAATGTGGTAGCTCCTCTAAGACCAGGGTCCCCTGGAGCTTTTATCTCTCAGACTTTTCCACATTGAGCCTTCAGCAATTCATCAATTACAGTTTAGGTTTCCCTACTTTGGCACTGGTCCCACAGAGGTTTCTGCTCTGATAAGTTGTGATTCTCTGTATTTACTTGTCTCTCCAATTTGGGAGGCAGTAATCTGCCCTGTGACCTTGGTTCCCTGAAGAATCTAAGAAGAGCTGTTGACGTTGACTTCCAGTTTGTTCAGCTTTATTATTGTATAGATGGGACTCCAAGCTCCTTACATGACAGGAAAAGGAGAAATTTTATCACCCTTAATTCTAGATGCATACTTGAATGTGTCTGTGATTTGAAGCATCTTTTCTGTTATTCATTTTAAATATGACAAAATGAAGAGAGAAAAATCTTAAATATATCCAAGAAATTAGCAGCAAGTCATGAGAAGTTAGTATCTATCAGACCAACACCTCCACCAATATAGTCAAACTTAACTCTGAAGGGATGCCTGGAAACTTTTCCTGGCTGTTAGAAACTGGTGGTAACAAAGTCTTTAACTCTATCTGGTTGGAGTGGAGTTGAAAAGGGATTTGACTAGTTTTTTGCCTTTATTAAGAATAAGTTATCAATCAGATTAACAGCTGATTCCTTTAGGTAGATAAGGAAGCTATTAAGAATTAGGGAACTTTCCAAAATTATCCAAAATTACACACACTCACATCACATCTCAAAAGGGGAAAACTAAAAGGCTAACAAATACAAAAGATGCTCAAATTTATTATTAAGAAGGGAGAAGCAACTATATCCCATTAGGGGGATGATTTCAAGTGATGGTAAGAATGATCTCATGTATGTTTTTCATAAATCTGTTTGCACTGCTGATACAAGATAAACAGGTATACCTGCACACATATGCTATAACCAGGCAATCCAACCCTTAATATAAGCCCATGAAGACATTCTGACACAATGGAGCATCACTTGTAATGGCCCTCTGGACCCCTACCACTGGGGAAATGAATCAATAAATATGATGGATGGGGATGCCTGGGTGGCTCAGCAGTTGAGCGTCTGGCTCCAGCTCTGGGAGTGATCCTAGAGTTCCAGGATCGAGTCCCCCATCAGGCTCCTTTTGGGGAGCCTGCTTCTCCCCCTGCCTGTGTCTTTGCCTCTCTCTCTCTCTCTCTCTCTCTCTCTCTCTCTGTGTGTGTGTCTCATGAACAAATAAATAAAATCTTTTTAAAAAGTTTAAATATATATATTATATATTATTAATGTATATATATGTGTGTGTGTGTGTGTGTATGTGTGTATATATATATATACACACACACATATATATATACACATATGAATGATAGAGGCACACTTGGAATATTATGCAGCTGTAAGAACCAAACCAGTTATACACAAAACATGGGTATATATTAAAGACCTAGTTTGGGGTAAAACAAGAAACCAAATGAGAACCATAGTATAAAATACAAAACAAGGTGACATATTTTATATGTACCTTTAAGAATAGACACATTAGAGACAGTGCATGTATGGAAGAGGAGAGGTGAAAAGGGTTAAGGGGTGGTAAGGATCAACAGCAGAATATGAACAACAACAACAACAAAAAAAGCAAGGCCTTACCCAGGGGAGAACAATACACACAGACAAGCCCTCTCTAGAAGATGTTACATTTCACCCAACTTTTCAGCTTCCCCTAAACCTGCCAATTCACAGCAGATAGGAACCCTGGACCCAATTCTTTGTCTTTGGCCTCTTCATTTTGCCCACATGCCCCATGTCTACCTGCTGGGTTCTCAACCCAGTAATCACTTGCTTCCTATGACTTCGTTCACCACTGAGTCATTCAACTTTTTTAAAAATCCAGAATTTTGGTAATCAGTAATACCCACTTCCTCATTTCACAAACTCGGACTTGTTTTATGATTTCAAAAGTGACACTTACATACACTCAGAACATTTAGGGGCACTTAAGGAAATTGTATAATCCTTGACACTAAATGCTCACTTGGATGTGTCTATAATTTGGAAGTATGTGTTCCTATTATTATATGTATGAGAAAAAGATGGGAGAAAGCCCTGCTTATACAAATAATTCCAGTAATTTAGCAGCAGGCCACAAATGAGAAGGTAGGATCCCTGACTCTCAGACTAGCTCCTCTGTGAACAGGGTAAAGCCCAGGATGGTGAGTTGCCTAAGACCTCAGAGCTAGTTCCACAGTAAGGAACAGACCACAGATCTCCAAAATCCCAGGTCAATGAGCTTTTTTCTTTCTTCATTGTCCTCACTGTTCATTTCTTTCCTCATTGTCCACACTGAGCAGGAGTTTCCAAAAATGGTCTCTTTCTGGTAAAACCAGTATCTTTATTTTAAAAGGGTACCTAGTCTCTGATGCACACTGTTAATTTTCAAAGGAGAGAGCACAACAAACTCAACCATCAGTGATGGAAAAGGATACAGTCAAGGGTACAAGAAATTAGGGACCCTTGGAAAGGCAGTTGGTAGGTCCATACTTTCATATTTTTCACGTGAAACACAGAAAGGCAGAAGAACTTAACCTTTTAAATATTTTTCCACAACTGGATAAAGCCTTCAATGAGGAAAATTCAACATAATATGGTCATATTTCCCTGAACCAAAACCCCCACGTTCTTCATTTATTAATCCCATGTTGCCATCATTGTAGTACTAAAAAATTAAATCAGTTCTCACTGACAAAATACTTAAAGGAAAAAAAGAAAAACTCACAAAGGCCCCCAAAAATGTAAAACAGTCCCAGAAGAGTGATTTAAAAAGCTCATTTTAGTTTTCCCAAGGTCTAAATCTCCTCAGGCACCTTCTGTGATCTTTTATTTAGAGGGAAAAAATATTCTGCTGCCCACCTATACTTTCTCCTTCAGGCATTTAGCCCCAAAGAATGAGGAAACATGAAAATATTTCTAAAGAAAGCCCAAAATTTAAGAAATGAAGAAACAGATTAAAATGGAAGTGATTTCTGTAGGAGGTTAAAATGGTATCATTTAGAGTCACCCTGGATATATAGGTTACATGTGACTAACTGTAATCTTTCATAAAGAATTGGAATTTGTATTGATAGAAAAAGCTTCCAGCTATAAGAAAACAAGAGTAGCAACAATAAACAACACTGATCTCTTTTCTCAAAGAAGCACTATTCATGGACAAAGGAATTGAAGTGGAAAAATAACTTCAGATTTCAATCTACTCTGTAGAGTGATTCACACAAATACACACAGAAAATGGGCTTAAATGATAATCACCTGAACAAAGTACAATAAACCTTGTGTAATGGCACATCTCCCAAGTTGAAGTGACTTCATTGTCTTAGCAATAACCCAAAGAGGTCACCGAGAGGGGCATCTCATCTAACACCAGCCCACTTAACCACTTCTGCCAAAAGAGATTCTAAAAATGCTTAAAAGGTCTCCAGATAAGACCCCAAAGTCACACCCAGGAACACATTTCAAGGCTTAATAGCCTACACTAGCAGGAAATGATTTCGGGTAGGTTACTTAAATCACCCACCCTAGGGATTTAACCTGTTTCTTCTCTTTTTGATTTCAGAGGGTAACTGTGTATCCTGCTTCAGTGACAAGCTCTTTCTTTACTAGAAACACATTATCACATTGCTCCCAAGATGAGTCACTGGTTCTACTTGACCTTTGCTTCTGGTTCTCCCTTTACAACACTCCAAACTCATTGGTGGCTCCTCAGGAAATCCTTAGTATTGTGAAAATAAATCACGTACAGAGAAGAGCAAAGAGAAACCTGCATATTAATTGCAAGACAACCAGAAGTCCATTGTGGGGCCTCTGAGATATCCGGGAGTGTGGGAGGAAATTAAGAACAATTCTCAAAAGGGTATCAGAAGACCTAGTGATACTTCTCTAAGCATTTATCCTAAAGATATTTCCTAATATGGGACGCCTCGGTGGCTCAGCGGTTGGGCAGCTCAGGTCGTGATCCCAGAATCCAAGATCGAGTCCGGCAACGGGCTCCTGTGAAAAGCCTGCTTCTCCCTCTGCCTATGTCTCTGCCTCTCTCTCTGAGTCTCTTATGAATAAATAAATTAATCTTTTTTTAAAAAAAGATATTTCCTAACATTAACATTTATCCACAAAAGGTACCAACATTTATTTACAAGGATATTCATTGAGCCCTATTTATAATAGGGAAAAACTAGAAGCAATCTAAAAGTCCAACATTAAGGGAATAATTATTTAAAATAACAAGCACATTGACTGGAATATTATTCATCTGTGAAAAGTACTGCTTCTAAAAAAAAGCACTAACACAGCAAATACTCTTATGATGCAATATACTGTATTAAGACAGGAGGCTGAGGTACTGTAGTACAGATTGCCTGATTTATGTTCAATTATATATATAATTATATATATATGTTTGTATATGTTTCTTAAAATATTGACATAAAGATTAAAATATCTTATTTTTGGCAGTAGTTATTGCTGGGTAATAAGATTATGAGTTTTGCTCTTCTTATTTCTACCTCTGAGTATTTTCTGCTTTTTCTCAGAAATGAGCATATATTGCTTCTGTAGTAGAAATAAATCTAATTATTTTATCTTTGGAAACTTTTCTTATGGAAAATGACTTGTTGCTTTGTACAAAACTAAGTAATAAGCTATAATGGTACAGACAACAAAGAAATTAGGATCTAGAATAGGGTGCATTCCAAAATGGGGGACATGCCAGAGACATGGCCAATAAGATAAATAAGAGTTGAGAGTCAATGGCTTCTCTTCCTTTCTGCATGACTTCTCTAAAGCATTTTACACTCGCTCCTCTAAAACCTCTAAAATGCTGCTCCCACTTGGTTTCTTCCCATCATCTGCCTGTCCCTTCATTTTTGGCTTCTACCATTCTACATGTTACTCTAGGCTGATCTCAGTTATTACTCTGTAACTATACCTTCTACCAATTTCTCTTCTGGCTCTCAGAATTAATAATTCCAAAGTCCAGAAGCCCTACAATTGTCATGCATCCAAGACAGAAATCTCAGGATTATTTTTAACTCCTCCCTCCTGGATATACTTCAAGCAATTTAGGACAAGTTGTGTTACGTCCACCATCTGAATACTAGTATCTGCTATCTCCTTTTTTTTTCTCCCAGCCTTAGCCCAATCCCCCATCATCCCTAACCTGCATCTGATTATTCCCTCCCTCCTGTTCAAAACATAGGTTCATTATTTCATCCCTTTGCAAAGTCATCTAGTATCTACTCTGCCGCCATTAAAACAAAGTCCAAACTGCTTTCTGCCCTGCACAAGGCTCTTCAAAATCTAGTTCCAACTTATCTATCTGTCCAAGCTCTTCAAAATCTAGTTCCAACTTATCTATCTGTCCAAGCTTAACAATCCCCTCCATCACCAACAACTACATCATGGCTCTCGCACCACACATACACACACTGCAGACCCACCATGTCTCCACCAAGTCCCAACCATGAAATGCATGCAATGTCCACATGTCATTGCATCCCATTTCTATTGCCTAGAAACTTCCCTCTTACTTCCCTCCTTATAGTCCATTCTTCACTGTCTTTCCTCTCTGATAATGAAGCCTCAGGGTCACTCCTATGTGGTCATTTTTTCCACCATGCTTTCACAGTATTACACACAATCCTCTCTCATACTTGGGAGATATATACATAGGCTGCTCCTATCCCCATACGAGGCCTTGTGTCACCCAACTCCTCTCTGGAGGCTGGGATGGCTAAGTAATCACTTCCCCAGTCTCTCTTGCAGCTAGGGATGGTCAAGTGTCATAGCCAGGCTGATGAGACATCAACACAAAACTGCTGAGGCATCTCTGCATAATTGTGTTTTCCCCATAGTAGATTAAAAAAAAAAACCCACACCACTAGCACCTTCTTCTTCCTCTCACCTTGATATCTGGAGCTGCAGAAGCTATCTTGCTAACATGAGGGCAAAACCTAGAGAATCACAGATATTACAGCCCGGACATCATGGAGCCCCTGAACAACATACCAGCAGCCACCAGTCTGCAGACTTAGCAGGTGAGAAAACTCAACCTTGATTTTTCTAGCTATTTTTTACACTGTCTGCTGCCTGCTGCTGCCTAACTGATATTTTTATCAAAAACTAATGTAGCAATAACTACTGGAGACCTACCAGTCTCCTCACACAATACTATTTTTATTTGTTTTGCTTTATTTAATCTTTAGGCATCATCCTTTCTATTTGCAGAATTGAAAGTTGATGTGCTGAGAAATTAAGTAATTTCTCAAACATCACACATAGCTATGAAGTTTCTGAGCCAGGATTCCAACCCATCAGAGCTGTGTGATTTGAAAGCCTGTTCTTTTCACCACTTTGAAGACTGATTCAATGAACCTCAACCAAGAAAAGAGCTGTTGAAGACAACATGGGTTTGCAAGCCCAGCAAATGAGAAAATCCGTATCAGCTGAATCCATTTACCAGTTTACTGATGACTTAGTTGTGTGGGTAAGAAAAAAAAAAAAAAAGCCTTGCTAAAGGTGGTAATAGATGAATTCTTTCCAAACTGCCTTCACAAGAATTATCAATCCTGCCACTATTTGTCACAAGAGATTGGATTCTCCTCTTTAAAGCCAAAATGGTTACTGCCCAGTGCTCCATTTTCTTCAAGGTGCTTGCAAATTCATTCACAAAGGAGACCCATGTTCAAAGGAAGAGTAAGGAAAAGGTTGTTTAAAGCATTTGTGAGCAAAGGCATCACATGAAAGAAAATGCCGTTGCTCAGAAGTGAGGAGGCGATATTTGGGATCAGGAATGATTTTAAAAGGAGTAGGAAAACACCGTCATAGTGTGATTTAAGGATCAAGAAATGCACGAGTTAATTTGTCCTAGAGATATGAGACCAAAAAGTCAACCATCCTCACTGTATTGCTTTTAGTCTGATGTTCACCATATTGCAAAAGAAAGGCAAAAGCAATGTATGAGATAAAATATATTTAAATCTCAGTTCCACCACTAACTGTGTCCGGGTCTCTGAAATACAATTAACTTAATGGTCAAATGAGGGTGATAGACTTACCTTACAAGGTTTTGCGAGGATTATTAAGTGAGATAACAGATAAACAAAACACTTAGGTCAATGTATGGCCCCAGTTAAGTGTCAGATAAGTGGTGCTGCTGATGATAACAGTAACAATTAGAAAGCAATGGCTCAGCAGCACCTCAACTGGACAGTGATCATGTTAACACCTGGGACAAAACAGGTGGTTTAGATAATGCAAGTTAGAGTACTACTAGGCAGAGTGACATGAATATAAGTCCAAAAACACTTTGGGTAAACAAGGTGACTGCTTCCTGTGGAAGGGTTCTATCTTGAAGATGACTGCACATTATTCTAGAATAATCCTAAAAAGGGTGCTGGGCATTTATGTTTATCAGTCCAAAGTGGTGCCCCCAGACAGCAGCCCCCCTTTTTTTTTTAAGATTTTATTTATTTACTCATGAGAGACACACACACACACACACACACACACACACACAGAGAGAGGCAGAGACACAGGCAGAGGGAGAAGCCGGCTCCATGCAGGGAGCCCGATGTGGGACTCGATCCCGGGTCTCCAGGAATCACGCCCTGGACTGAAGGAGGCACTAAACCTCTGAGCCACCCGGGGTTCCCAGAGAGCAGCCACTTAACATTGTATAAACAACTTGCAATGCACTTGGCCACCAAATGTGAAATTATGTGATTCACGCTAAATTTTTACAATGGGTTTGGGCTCACATTATTTTCATTTGTGGACTCATAAAGTGATGTAATATTAACTTTGGTCACAAAATTTCATATATGCATAATTTCAGATCTCATAAAATATGACTGTTCCCAGGCAGGCCAATTCTGAAATCTGGAATCTCAAGTAGACATAATTGTCTCTTTATCAAAAGCTATCCCAACCCCAAATGCCACTCCTAGAGAATACACCTATATCTGGGAAGCAGATGCCCCAGGAGGTCCCATTTCTCAGCTATCTTGGAATAGCCATAGCCCTGCAGAATCTCCTACAGAGTCTACTGGCATCACCACCTCCACACTCTTATCCCTCCCTCAGACTGGATGCAAGTGATAATTTGACCTTCCGGGATGGTAGACCATAGACCATCATATGGAAGAAGTGTGGGTCCCTGACTCACTATGTGAAGAAAGCCACCAGTCAATGAAAAACATACATCTTGGACTGGGACATAAGAGAGAAGTTTTATCATGTTGGAGACATTATGCATCTAAATGTCTTTTTTTTTTTTTTTAACAACAGTTTAGCCTCTCCCAAGTAATACAGATTCCATAAAGGAAAGCTATATGAAAAATTTGAGTTGATGAGACCAGCTGGGATCCTTAAGCAAGCAATGAAAAGAAAATCTAGATACATGTCATTGTAACCCTTTAGAATTTTTAAAAATGGAATAACCAGCCTCCACTACGATGTCCAGCTAAGTATCTGACAGGTGTTGCTAATAGAGAAAAAAAAAAAATTCTGAATCCATCAGATGTATGCTAAGTTTCATATCTGTTTATGCAAAAAGCCTAGGTTAGTTATGGCCTCCCTAGGTTTAGAAAGGACCCCTGCTAAAGTTTCTGCCTCCACACAAATGAAAACTAAGTACAGGTAATAATTTGAAGAATCTTTCCAAGTAGCTGGCTATAGGAGCCCACCTCTAAGATTCTCACCTCTTGGTATTCACACTGTGTTGTCTCTTGCCACACTGAACAGGGCTGACCTGTGTAACCAGTAGGGTATTGCAAACGTGACACAGTGTGACTTCCCAGGCTAAGTCAGAAAGACACCATGGTTTTCACCTTCATCTCTCTAAACACCTGTTTTGGAAGAAACCTGCTGCCATGTCGTAAGGACACTTGGGCAGCCTTAAGGGGATATTCACATGGCAAGGAGCTCAGGCCTCCTACCAACAACCAGCACTAACTTGCCACTCACATGATGAGGCCACTTTAGAAGATGGTATCGCTTCTAAAGCCTTTGTATCACTGCAGTCCTAGCTGACATGTGTGTGCTGCAACTCCTTGAGAGACCCTGATTTGGAACCACCCACATAAGTTGTTTGAATCCCTAACCTACAAAAATTGTGTGAAGTAATAAATGCTTAGTATTTTTAAGCTGCTAATGGGGGGGGGGGATTTGTTATGTAGCAGTAGGTAACTAATTCACTAGCTTGTTTTAGAGAGAGAAAGGAGCAGGGAAAGAAGGGGGGAGAAAAAGGGGGAGGGAAGAGGAGGAAAGAGAAGAGAAAGCTAGCTAGCTCTATCTAAGACTGAAAAGCTTTGCCTATCTTTAGTTATTTTTAATGCTTCCAGGAAATAGGTGAAGACTGTGCCAGAGGTCATATAAGTACTATATTGAGTTTTCTTCAACCCAGTCATACGATGAAATCAGTTCTATATGTTTAACTCGCTCTTTTTAACAAGGCAGCAAAGATTTTATTCATGAACTGGTTACTGGCTCATGTGAACAGCAAATGTAAAGGTTTCTTTCTGTGTGTGTGTGTACTGATAGAATTGAAAAAAAAAAAGAAAAAACATGGCTAATTGAACATAGCAGATACTTCATTCAGGGAATCAGACACTACTTCTTAAGAGCCTCACATTTCACATGAAATGAAGACTTCAGGGCAATTTTATGCTTGTGCTGCTCCACGGGACACTGAGCCTCTCCCATCCCATGATTGAGAACCCTCACACAAGACTACTTCAGTTTTATCTTTTTTGACTGAGGGCACTTAAGAGGTAGGAAAAAAAATCTCTCATTGCCTCCACATTGCGACTAGCTGGCTTGTCGGAAGTGTCACAGTGTTTGATCACACTGGCGTGATTACTGAGGAATAGAAAGCAAGGAACTTATGGCGGCTCATTTCTCTCTTTACAGTTTGCAGGAACCATCACTCGCTCTTACACTATATTAGCTGACACATTGACAAGGCCTAATAACAGAACCCCACATCAGAAAACTCTATCAGGAAGACCCAGAATATAGCTGAACAAGACGGGGCCATACCTTCTCATATACTACCAAGGTCAAAGCTGAGCAATGTTTGATGCCAGTTGAGTAAGAGCTTCTATTCTGATCAGCAGTCTGTGGCACATTTCCAGTCTGTGGGGAATCCCCCTTTGAAATGGCTCATTTCTTTTTCTTTCCAATAGAAATCTAGCAAATATTACAGAATGACATGTATTTTAATAATAAGCTAACAGACTCTATTAGATAATTTCCATGAACACTGCATCGCTTTTTAACGAAATCAATTTGTGGGTATAGAGTCTTCGCCTCGGAGCTTGCTGATGTTGTATAGGCCAACACTTAAGTGCATCCTTCAATGATTCCCAATCTGGAGTCTTTGAAGATAACACTGGGGTTTCATAAACAATCCTCATCACTGCAAAAAATGCAACAGGAATTATGCATTTGCCCATGATAAGGCTGTCTGAGTTAAATTAAACAGAGGGAAGTACACTAGGTCTTGAAGACCAAAGTAGGACCAGTGCTCACTTTTGTAAACAAAATGTCATTAGAACACAGTGACATCCATTCATTGACAAACTGTCTGCGAGTGCTTCCACAGGACAACATCAAAGTGCAGGAGTTGAGACATAGGCTGTAAGGCTCACAAAGATGAAATTATTTACTACCGGCCTTTCGCGCTAAAAGTTTACCAACTCCTGAAAAGAAGTATTACACTTCTCACCTTGGGCTCAAAATGTTTGAACTGATGCCGGACCCTTTCCTGGCTATCTCATGTACATCAATAGCTAACTTCTTGGTTAAATAAAGTAACAAATTTGGTAGATTGAATCTTTCAAATTTGGTAGATTAAATCTTTGAACAGAAATTTCCTTCTTAACCAAGTATTGCCTTATTCATGCTTACCAAAATTTTAAAAAATGGAATCTGGACTGCTCATACACTTGTTCAACAGCTTTTAAACCATTGGGTAAGATTAAGTAGCTTGTCTTTTCTCCAACACGTCTTATTTAGTTGGTTGCCAACATTTTCTAGGGCTAAATAATCTTAGCCTTATAGTGTGTTTTTAAGAAGAAAACATGTAAACTACTTCAGATACAATGTTTTTCTTGATGTGAAAAGTTATAAGCATGGATTAATCCATATTGTACAAGATAAGAAAGTGCTTGTAGCAAAATTTAATAAGGGTATAACAGCTACAGGATTTGAATTCACTGGTTTGGAAACACAAAGCATATACGTTTTGGCAGTGAAAGAGAAAACCTTTGTTACAGTCTAAGAAAATTATTTTTAGGGAGGAGGATTCCATCTTACCCTCCGAGGCAACAGAAAGCATCTCAATGAGTGTCAGTTTTGTTAAAAACAAAGACAATACTCAGAATTCTTGGTGTAGAGAACTTTCTTCTCAGACTCATCTCTTTTTATTAGATCTGGCAAAAGGATACATTCACATCTTTGGGAGTCCTGACACTCTATAACAAGGAAAAGCCTTAGATATTTTCTGCTTTAACCTTTTTCTCAAAATAGCATCCCATAAAGACTATACAAAGTTAAGATCCAAAGATCCACAACATTCTCTAGATCAGGTTTTTCAACCTTGGCACTACTGACACTTGGGGCCTGATGCTTCATCACTGTAGGAGGCTGTCTCATGCACTATAGGCTACATGTAGCAACATCCATGGCCTCTACCCTAGACATGAGGAGTGCCTCACTCTTGACCACTAAAAGTGTCTGCAGGTACACTCAAGGTCCTCTGAAGTGTGGGGGAGAAAACTGCCCTCAGTTGAGAACCTCTGCTCTAGAGAAGTTAGGTCTTTAACTTGTTCGAAGGTGGTTTTTTCATTCAACCTATCCTAACCAATATTTCATACAACTGGGACCAAAATCTGTTCCCTTCCATGATAAAGTGGCTACATGTGCTATCAGTGATCATCTCCACACTACAAAGGAGACTAAGACTCTCCTCAGAAAAGTCCTCCGTGCTGGTTTCTCTGATTGTCACCTTTTGCTGTAGTACCCAGATTTCCTTCCCACAACCTAATCAACATGTAGAAGGCATCGCAGGCCTCCACAGTGAGACTCACTTCTTTGAAAACTCAGTGTTTTCAAACCCTTCTCTGATTCAACAGCAGTGATGGACAGCCTCTTGCAACCGATCAGGGCAAAAACATACACAGCCTGCTTTTGCTAAAGAGTCCACTGCGGTAGCTTATTGCCTTACATATTGCACATTAACACAATTTCTTATGACAGCGCCAACAGTCAAATGTGGTTGTTTTCCTTGAGATCCTTTTAAATCCCCAATTCAATTACCATGCTCATTTTTCTGATGAATCATCAGCAGAAAGTCAGACTATTTTTTAGAGAGTGATATGATCCTCAGCTGGAACATTACTTCTGGAGGACTCTGCTTTACCTACTTGGCACTCAACACACAGTCCAGCCTCACAGAAGGTTAAACCTTGGTACTTAATACAGGATGAAATTAACCCTTTCCAGAAGTTCTAGTTTCTTAAAGATAGCTGTTCTACAACTGACACCAAAAGAAAAAGTAAAAAATAAAACTAGATAACAGAGCAAAGTGTGTGGTGTTATTTTATTGTTGTATCTCTACATTTGATAGCCACAGAGATGCAAATCTCAGCTCTAGGCCACAATTAAATTGATGCATCAAAATAAAGACTTCACATATATTTTCAAACATCACAGCAGCAGTGAAATGTTAAGTCTTCGGTATTGCTTTTCCCTCAAGGATTTCCTTTTTTCTCTGCCTCTTGTTCCTTCACTAGAAGGATACACACCAGCAAAGCAACATGTGACACGCTGACACTGCCAGATACCAAATCCCAAAAGAATTCAGGGACTGTGCCATTAATGAGGAGGCTTCTTTGAATTCCAAAATGGCCTGAAAGCTGAAAGCAGAAGAAAAACCGGACAAGTGACCATCCCATGCTCAGGCTTTCATTTTGAGCTTGCACGATTCTGAGCTGAGTGCCTTTGTGACCGCAGCATGCAGGTAATATGGGCACATTTCTGAGCGTGACGAGACTGGGAAGACACAACAGTGAAAGTTAGGAGGCCCCAGGGACTAACACACACCTGTCGGTCAATTTTCCCTTCATCTCGCTCCCTGGACATTCACCTTTCTGACTTCTGAGCTACTTGAAGCCATTGAAAACACAGACACCACCATTCTGTCCTTCACCCTCCAAATATCCCAGGGGTGAAAAGTGAACCCTCCCTGATGCACAAGACTTTAAAATGAGCTCCAGTTCCTTGTCTTTAGCTCAAACATAAAGAAATAAGAAGGGAATGACTAATGGGCAATTATGGTTGCCTTGGCTACAACTCTAACTTTTGGCAGAGATATTAATTTTTCTGTACCTCTGTGTGTTTAATACTTGTTTAAATAGTACATAAAAATACCCAAAAGGTGTCAGGATTATTGGCCTGGCCATATGCCCTTTTTCTTTCTTGACCATTGTTCAATGACCTATATTCTCACTCCCTGGTCCAGATTACCTGCCACAGTTGGGATAGAGGAGAGAGTGCTCACATCTCTCTCTCTCTCTCTCTCTCTCTCTCACCATTTTCCAAGCATTGTGGCATTCTGAATATGATGCCTAAGGGCCTCCCAGCTAACTCGATGTGTAAATAAAAGAGTATGAAATCACTTCAAGGTGTCATTCAAATTTTCATCCTAACTAACAGGGAGGAAATTCACCACATCCACCCTGGGGCCATCTTCCCATCTCTTTTCCTGCTGACAAGCAAGTAATGTGCTAGACAAAAGCACAGCAAGTCCCATATTAGCATCTTTTAGGACTAACTCCCCAGTCCTCCTCCAATCTTAAAAAGATCACTCTTCTCAGTCACTAATGAAAAAATATATATATAAAAAGGGTCAAAAAGGAAGCTTTCATTATCAGACTTTCTTTTTCATATCCTCTTTTTTTCTTATTTATCTCAACCTGAAACCCCTAGTAATCATAGTGAACTTAGAACTATATTGAGTGAGACAATGAAGAAGAAAAATAGGACACCTTAAGGGTAGAACTTTGTAACTTAATACTCTTTATCCATTATATAATTCGAAAATTATTCCCTGCATTGTTGTTGCAAGCACAGGGGTTGTGCGATGCTATCAGACTTGGGCTCTCAGCAAGATTCCTCTGCCTGTGTGTTCTGACAAGTATCATCACAGTAATCCCCACAGTGGGAAGACAATCATTAGTAAACTGCAAAGAAGAGGTGTCAATGGTGCTTCAGCGACAGGTTCAACTACCCACTAATAAAGGTTTTGACCTTGGATAATAGAAAAGCCATCTCTTGAACCACTTTACCCGGGACTGTTTTTCTATAATGGCCAAGGACAAACACCAAGATTTAGTGGAACACCTAAGTAAAAATAGCAACACCACCAGACAAAATTTTTGAATGAGACCTTGCTCTAGGCAGCCTCTGTACACAACAGTATGAGTAGTTCAAAGACAATCTGTAAGTAATTCACCAAGAACCTAAACCAAACCCTAGGAGGTCATAAAATCTTCATCCTTGTCAAAGAATTGGTTTCAGAGCATCTCAGGGGGATTTCAGTCAACAATGGCTGGGGCGGGCCTGGAGGGGTAAAGTCATTCTATAACATGGCTACCCAACAGCACTTTCTGCAATGATAGAAATGTTCTAGATATGCACTGCCCAACGGGGTAGGCTTTCGACTTACAGCTTTGGAGCAACTGAATGCGACTAATACAAATGAAGAACTGAATTTTTAATTTTCTTTAATTTTCATTCCATTTAACTTTCAATTGCCGTATATGTCTCCTGACTACCAGATTAGAGAATGCAGGTCTGGAAACTGGGGGGGAGGACATGGTTACTGAGGACTGACTGTCTTGTCCAGGTAAGTGAGAAAGCACTGCTGGGAAAGCCATACACCAAGGGCAAGGAGAGCCCCATGACTTCATCTCACAGGCCACCTCCAACTGATAATGAATATCTGCTTCCAGAGCTAAGGCCGAACTCATTAGGGAAGAGTGCTGGGAGGAACTAGCGATGTCTGACATGAAAACAGGAAGGAGAGCTGCTGGCACATGTGCTGTGATTTCATAATGCCAATAGGGTGAGAACTTAGACTCTAGCAGAAGCAGAGAGAAGTAGAGGAGGTAGCCAGGTTCTGAGGCTGTCAGAAGGTGGCAACTCTAGAAAACAGACTGGTTGGTAGTTCTTTCTCTACTGCCCTAAATGGAAGCTCTTGTAAAAATATGGTTAGGCAGGGATGCTAAATATATGCCTGTAGCCAGACAGCCAGGCAGCCACTGGTATCATATTATTTATTTAGCTGTTTCTTTATTATCTATTATATTTATTTAGTTATTTACTTGTTTAGTTTCTGTCTCTCCCCCTAGAATATGGGCTGCATGAGAACAGGGACCATTCTGGGCCAGAAGATAGGTATTAAAGATTTTCAAAATGAGTACTCATGGCCAACCTTATTCATCAAAAATGTATCTGCAGGCCTCCTGCATGCAATGTACTGTGCTGGGGGAATGGGGGGAAGAGAAATAGCTGTGAAAAAGACAAACCTAGGCCTATCATCATGGCTTATATTAAATACCTAATGTACAATTAAGAATGTACGATAACATATTGACAAGGACCAGACTTATGCAATAAGCAGGGAAAGGTGCAAATAAGGAAAAGCTTCCTTGGGGTATCAAATTGAATTTTGAAGGCTGAGTTGGGATTACCTGGGTGACAGGGAAGTGAAGGGGGTGTGGGGAGAACTTTCCAGGCAAAGAAAATGGCTTGGGCAAGGGCTGTGGGCAGGACAGGGTAAATTCCAAAAACTTAAAAAATAATAAATGAAAACAAAAACACCAGTATTACTGTCATCCAAATAGCAAGCAAGGCAGAACGGCAGGACAGCAAGCTGTCCAAGTCAGCTGGTGATGTTCTGAGTACCACAGCCCAGATTTGGCCCCTTAGACCTCCCAGACACCTGAAGCCACCCAGTATCATCTGAAGACATCCTTCCCAAGAATGACCACATGCACCTATGGACCCTATATTCCAGCACCTTTAACCAAATGATACACTCTTTTGTTCAATTTCTTAAATAAGGTCACAGATGATACTTGTCAGAACACACACTCAGACTTATGTAAGAGTTCACAGAAGACTTTGCTCATGTACTACTGAACTTGTTTCCAATCTAGACAGTTCTTAGAAAGTTAAAAATACTATACCCATTTCGTAGTTGATAACACTCAAAAAAAAAAAATGTGACTTGTGCAAGATTTCAGTAAGAATGGTCAGAACTGGATTCAAAGTCACAGCACCAAGTCCCACTACCTTCCATACAAGAACAGTGTCTTTCCAACCAAAGGCCCCGTGAAAAAATACTGAGTCTGATCCTTAGTGACACCAACCCCACTAACCATGCAATTTTTTGACATTTTTCAAGGTTTTTATTTAAATTCCAGTTAACATGAAATATTAGTTTCAGTTGTACAACACAGTGATTCAACACATCCATACAACCTGGTGCTCATCACAAGTGTACTTCTGAATGCTCATCACCTATTTAATATACCCCCTCACTCATCCATCCCCACCCCTTCTAGTAAACATCAATTTCTTCTCTATAGCTAAGAGTCTCTTTCTTGGTTTGCCTCTCTTTTTCCATTTGCTCATTTGTTTCTTAAATTCCACTTATCAGTGAAATCATATGGTATTTGTCTTTCTTTGGCAGACTTATTTCACTTAGCATAATACTCTCTAGCTCCAAGGCACCTGGGTGGCTCAGTCAGTTAAGCATCCTGCTCTTGACTTTGGCTCAGGTCGTGATCTCAGGGTCCTGGGATCAAGCCCACATCAGGCTCCACACTCAGTGGGGAGTCTACCTGAGGCTTCTCTCTCCCTCTCCCTCTGCCCCTCCTGCTCCTCATCAAAATAAATAAATAAATATTTTTAAAAATGCTCTCTAGCCACATTCATGTTGTTGTAAATGGCCAAGATGTCATCCTTTTTATGACTAAGTAATATTCCATTGAATATTTAGCATTTGTCAACTGGTGGACACCTGGGATGTTTCCATAATTTCACTATTTATTATTGGTAATGCTGCTATGAACTCTGGGGTGCATATATCTCTTTGAATCAATATTTTTGTATTTTTTGGGTAAATACATAGTAGAGTGATTGCTAGATTGTAAGGTAGTTATATTTTTAACTTTTTGAGGAAACTCCATGCTGTTTTCCAGAGTGGCTGCACCAGTTTGCATTCCCACCAACACTGTAAGAGGGTTCCCCTTTCTTCACATCCTCACCAGCACCTGCTGTTTCTTGTGTTTCTGATTTTAGCCACTCTGACAGGTGTGAGGGGATATCTCACCATAGTTTTGATTTGCATTTCCCTGATGATCAGTAATGTTGAGCATCTTTTCACGTGTCTGTTGGCCATGTGGATATCTTCTTTGGGAAAATGTCTATTCATGTCTTCTCATTTTCTAATCAGATTATTCATTTTGAGGGTGTTGAGTTTTTTAAATTCTTTGTATTCTGTGGATCCTAACCTTTTATTAGATATGTCATTTGCAAATATCTTCTCCCATTCCACGGGTTGCCTTTGAGTTCGGTTGATTGTTTCCTTTGCTATGCATAAGGTTTTTATTTTAATGTAGCCCAGTAGTTTATTTTTTGCTTTTGTTTCCCTTGCCTCAGGAGACATATCTAGAAAGAAGTTGCTATGGTCAAAAAGAAGTTACTACCTGTGTCTTCCTCTAGGATTTTTCAACCATGCAATTAAAAAAAAAAAAAAAAAAAAACTTTAAAGAGAGTGAAAGAGAAAGAGAGAGCGAGTAGGGAGAGGAGGAGGAGCAGAGGGAGAGAATGTCAATCAGGCTCCACACCCCCCAACACAGAGCTCAACCTCAGAACTCTTGAGATCAAAACCTGAGCAGAAATTAAGAGTCAGATTCTTAATTGACTGAGCTACCTAGGCACCCCGCAACCATGTAATTTTTTAAAAATGATTTATCAAGGTGAATTTTGTCCTTGTCAGTGAGGGCACTCCCCTGATGAACCTTCTCCAACCAGGGAAATCTCAGCATCTTCCTAAAACACACTTCATGGATGGAGGCCATAAGGAGCTGCTTTACAAAGTTCCACAGCCACTTATTCAGAAAAGTAATGGTATTCATCCAATTCAAATGCAAAGTCTTGTTTTGAACTATTTTTTAAGTCAATTTGGAGAACCTGGAATCATTCACAGGGCCTTATTAGTTCTGAAATACAATGAGTCATTTTCAGACTCCTGGATTGAATGCCCCAAAGCACTTTCAACAGTGACAGCTCTCATATCCTGAGAGTCTGCAATGATCCCTGTGCTTTAAATGTATCCTGTAATCAGGATGACCAACCGTCCTGGTTTATCTGGGACCCAGGGTTTCCAGGGACAGAGGAGCTGGTCACTCCTGCTAATACTCAAGTGCGGTAAGGGGAACTTGCCCTTATCCATCACCTTAACCGTTAAGAGAATTCAAATCAGTGTTCACGTGGTTTGTCCAAAGTCCTCAGGGCCTGCAGGATCAAACCTGGAGTTTGAACTGAGATCTGATTCCCAGGGGTCAGTCCCACCCCATTCCTCTGGGTAACCAGAGCACACAAGTGAGCTAGAGAGATGGACATCCTTGGGTACTAAAATGTAAATGAATACCTCAAACCTTCTACTTCTCTGGAGAATTCTCAACTTTCTATCTTTTGAAGTGGAGAGGATTTTTTTTTTCAGGACCGAAATAAAACTGGGAGAACTCTCTTGCCTTAAGCTCAATGTCCTGATTTGCATGTCAATGCCAGCAGTGTTATTTCACCTAAGGGCTGCTTTTAAAACACCCAGAGCAGAGAAAGCAGTCTGGGCTGGGAAAGTAACCAGTAAGTTGTGGAGAACAGGCCACGTCAGGACTTCAGCAGGTGTGGAGTCACACCTGATGAAGCGGAAAGAGTAAGAGTCCAACAGACTTAAATTTAAATTCTTCTCTGGCATGTACAAGCTCTGTGATCTTAGAGCTAATAGCAGTCATTTTGCAGGATTACTGTGGAGCATAAAATGAGATCACCCAATGTGAATCCACCTTGCTCTATGACTGGCACATGAAAATCACTCCATAAATGTTGGTTCACCAACAACCCCCAAGAAAGGAAACCCAAAATAACTCTTCTTTGTAATCTCCTCAAACTTCCACTAGGTTTTCTGAAACATAAACCTATGTGAAAATAATAGGTTGTATCAATAATAAAAACACAAATAACACATTTAAAAAAAACCACTAAAGATTTGAATAGACTTTTCACCAAAGAAAAATACAGATGGCAAACAGGTCATAAAAAACACATTCAACATTATTTGTTAATAAGACAATAAAAATTAAAGCCACAACAAGACATGACTACATACCTACTAGAATGAATGAAATTAAAAATATTGACAATACCAAGTGTTGACAATGTTGTGGAGCAACTGGACCTCTCAGGCATGGATGGTAGAAATGCATGCTGGATCGGTACATTTGGAACAAGCTATATTTGAAACAGACTGGTAGCTACTTAGAAAGTTAAATATACTTATAATATGACCCAGCAGTCCCAGTCCTAGGAGTTTACCCAAGACAAATAAAAATGTATGTCCACCAAAAAAATGTTTCTTAATTAAAGCCAAACACAGTACTACCCAAATGCCCATCAACGGATAAATGGGCAAACAATATGTGGTATTCCACACAATGAAATACTATTCAGTAAAAAGAGAGAGAGAGAGAGAGAGAGAGAGAGAGAGAGAGAGAGAGAGAGAAGAGAACCTACTGAAGCAAACATCAAAATGAGTGAATACCAAATATATTTTGTTCAGCAAAAGAAGTCAGATGCAAAGGACTATACGCTATTTGACTTCATTTATATGAAATTTTGGAAAAGGCTGGGGTAGAGTAAGGGAACTGTCTGCAGGGGGCCACAAGAGAAGTCTTTGGAGGTGACAGAAATATTCCACATCCTGTTTGGGTAGTGGCTACACAGGCATATACAACTGTCAAAATTTACTGAACTGTACACTTCAGAAGGGTGAATTTTACTACTTGTAAATTATGCCAGGAAATCTCACCTCAAAGAGAAAACAGATGGTAAAATACAAGGGATCAAACCTGGGGAGGGGATGCAATCCTGTGAAATGGGTGGAGGGGGAAGTGTGGACAGATGGACAGGGCAGGCCCTGCCACTGGTATTGTGAATGCGACTTGACTTGCACCATTGGTTATTACAGCAGCAAACTCAGAAACGGGAGTCCTTTATTAGTGTCTCTATATTACCCAGTCTCATTTCATTTGGTTACTTCTAATGCTTGTTAGGTCAACACTTCACTTTTTTAAAAATGTGTTAAGTGGCCCCACTTACAAAGAATTTGCCTTGTGTTCTCATCTCTCTGATGGTCCTCCCATCCTACAGAATCATGATCCGTGCATAAGTGTGTCTCCCCCATGAAACTGGGGGTTTCTCTTTCAAGTCTGTGATCTCAGCATCTAGAGGGTGTATAATGAGTGTGGACAGACACATCAAGTCAGTATTCAATATCAACTGCTATTAATAAGGGCCCACTATGTGCCGGGCATGGCGCTGGAAGGGTGTGTGTGCTCAGGAAGGAACAGCTCGCCCCCAACATGTGCCATCCAAAATGAGGAACATATTGTCGGCCTCCTCCTGCAGGACTCTCTCCATAGTATGTAAGGTCCAAATATAAGCACAGGAATGTACTGACATGTGGATTCAAAAGTCAAAGAAAATGCTTTAGGGCTTTGAGCAGAAAACCAACTTGCTTTAATTCAGGAGTGGACCAAAAAAAAAAAAAAAAAATGTTAATGCATTTCATTCATTCTAATGGGCAGCAGTTCCATGGAAGATCTCAGTTTTAAAATATCAGAGCCCAATCACATTCATCCTGAGTCTGTTCAGCAGATGTGAAACACATCACTGATTTCATTTTATAAGTGGGAAACCTAGCCTGTACATAAGCAATAGAAGACTCAATTTTCCTCTGTTTTCTTTCTTTTCAAATGGTAGGAAATTAATGCTAAAAAAAAATATTTCAGGTTCTTGTTTAAGTGCATTTGTCTGATTCTCACCTTTTCTCTTTGCCTCTATTTCTCTATTTTCTTTTCTCTCCTTTCCTTTCGGCTTCCCTCTCCATCTCCCTCTACCCCCTCCCATCCTGTACCTCTCTAGGAGAGGAGTTACACCAATTGTTTTGCCCCTGGTATCCATTCCCCCTTGATCTTCTAACAGCACCTTGATTTTCCTCCTCAGGGACTATACTCCTTCCAAAGAATACAATTTGCAAGAACCTTCAACGTAATGCCCACTCTTCCCTGACCAAGAGGCAGGTATCTGATCCAAGCAAAGTCCATTAGATAACCTTGCCCTGGACTTTGGCTCCTGAGCAGAGTGACAGAAAGGCAAAAAGCTGGCTGGAATTTATTCTTCTTGTGTCAGTACCCTTGGGAGATGGTTCCTCACTCTCTGCGACTTAGATCTTCGGAGATCGCCTGGCTTCAGTGTTTCTCAAAACCAGTTTTATCATTTCTCCTTTGATTCTGCGATTACCTTATGACCTCACAATGATACCCTTTTGCTCAAATTAAAGTCAGATTCTATTGCTTGCAAACAAAGAACCCGAAAGGAACAACTTTTTAGTTCAAACATTTTTTTAAGTCTTAAAATGTGCCACCTACTTCTCCCAAGAAGCCATAAATATAGTGTATAAAAACAGGGCTATGCATTTGCTTTATTATCTTATTATTTATTATATTCTCTTATTGTTGCATGTACCCCTGGGTCTTGAACTGGGATGCAGGGGTCTTCTGACCTGGTCCTCCTTGGCTTTCCTGAGAGGAGAGGTCTGTTGATAAGTCAAGATAAAGGGTAGGGCAGCCCTGATGGCTCAGCGGTTTAGCGCCACCTTCAGCCCAGGGCCTGAGTCTGGAGACCCGGGATGGAGTCCCCCATCGGACTCCCTGCATGGAGCCTGCTTCTCCCTCTGCCTGTGTCTCTGCCTCTCTCTCTCTCTCTTTCTGTGTGTGTCTCTCATGAATGAATAAATAAAATCTAAAAAAAAAAAAAAAAAAAGATAAAAGGTAACTCTTTCCTAAACTCCTGCCCACCAGAAAAATACCTCAAGGCCCACAGAACAGAATCAGGTTCTACTTGGTCTGACTGGTGAATAGTGTGTCTGTACCATTTCCAGCCCCACAAACCTCTGGGAAACTGAAAATTCTAGGTGAACGTAGAGCCCCAACTCATTCTCCTTTTCAGAACCCTGACGCAAGGGTAGTAATAATAATCACAATTATTAACAATTGCTGAGCAGTCAGTACGTATGAAGCACTGGATAACAAACTGTACATAGTTTATCTCGTTCAAGCTGTATAATAATAATTATTATTCCTATTTTACAGATGAAAATACTGATGTTTGGAAAGGTCAGGATCTTACTGAGGTTAAGACCAAGTGAAAGACAGAGCCAGCGGCAAATGCAGGTCTTTCTGATTTCACTCTTAATCAGAAAGCCAACGCTCTTAATCACAATGACATGGTGCCTAATGTGGACAAGTTTCTGCTTCTGTGCTGGAAATCAGAGTTCACCTGGCTAATATAATACAAAAATGAAAGGGCTTCCATTATTTTTCATGCCAGAAACAAACACCCAAGGGGTTAGGCATCAAAGTGAACTGTCTTGATTTTATCAATTGCCTTTTCTCCTCTACTTGCCACTTGAGACTTTGCTGTCCTCTGTGTACTGACAAACCCTATCTTACCTGGCACAGGAATGTTTTTCAGGATAAAATAAAAAAAGAAGACTATCACTCCCCATAAGTTAACAGCACTCAAGAGCTTTGCCAAAGTTGTAATTCCCCTAGGGCTCACTGCAGCAGGATGCAGATCCCCTGGGACCTCAACCTTTGTACTTCACAGGCTGCTCCTACCCAGCAGAAAAAAAGGGGGGATAGTTAATGCCAATTAAATTTGGCTCTTAAATACTCTCTCAAAGACCTTTCAGGTGTAAAGAAAGTCTTAAATCCTAGAAGGATAAAATGAAAAACCTCAATATGTTTACAAATTCGCTCACTAAACGTTGACTGGACAAGCTGAGCTAATAGTACTGTGCCAGAGTTAATTTCTTCATTGTGATATACGTAGCACAATTAAGAAGGATGTTAACAGTAGAGGAAGCTCGGTAAAGAGTTTATGGGAACTCTGTCTTATGTTTGCAACTCTTTTATAGATCTAAAGTTATTTCAAAATTAAAGGATTTTAAAAATGTCTTGACAGGCTGGGTAAGAGATTCCCTGCAGCAACCTCCGTAAGACTGATGACTTAGGACAGTGTCACTGATGAAAAGCAGTTGAAATGAGAATCTTGAGTCACATTCATCAGTGAAGTATCACTGGTAGCAACAGCGCACAGAGTCTCTCTGGTCCAAAACCACAAGATGTATTTTTCAAATCAAGGCTTTAATGAGAACTGAACAGAAGAGGAAAGCTTGGTCATGAGACCTCACATGTGGGCCATGAACATACATTTCACAGTAAACAGTAAATGGTGTGTGTGTGGGGGGGGTGTACACATGTATGTGTTGAAGGGGGAGGGAAGAGGGGGGAAGAAAAGGGGAGAACACATGAACAAGATGAAGCTACAGGAGACCAGAAAGAATCATTTACATCACTCATCTGGGATCAAGGGAAGAATTCACACATTTGTATAAGTAGCTAGATAGCACAGATGGGGTGAGTTACTGGGTGCTGGTCCTCAACATAAGGAACTTTAACTTTTCCAAAGAAAGTTTCAGAAATATTTATCCAGGAGTTATTCAGCATAAACAAAGCATTTCAAAAGAGTTTTAAATGGCACTAAAAAATGAAATATCTAAGGCCTGCAGAGAACTCTGCAGGAAAGTTTTGAGGATGATCAAATCCAGGGTGGAGAACTCTTTCGAGGACGGGAAGGTCTCTTACTTAAGGGTATGACCATGCATCTGCAAGACCAGAAGAAAAAGGTTCTGTTCAGATTAGAGAAACTCTTTTCTGACACGAGAAAGAAGTGCTTGAGATAATGGGTGAGGAAATATCTCTAGGTCCCCAAAGGGGGGACACTTTGTCTTTGGATGTCATTGCAAGGAGAGGAAACTGGTTTTTTTGTGAAGGTTTAATATAAACCTGCCTGCAAGCACAGAGGAGGAATAAATGGTCGATTTAGGGTCGACGCCAATTCATGGAATCAAAGCGTATATAGTATGTAGCTGCTTTAACATTTCTCCGAAGAGAAGTTGGTAGAGAGGAATCAGGCATTGTTATTCTAGGAACAGAAAGTGCCAGTCACATCATGAAACTCTGATGTAAAAAATCCTTTGACTGATCCAGTTTTCTAACCTTTCCTCTTATTTCAGAGACTTTCTGAGAACGTATAACCATGCACCTGCAATTGAGGAGACAAGCTGATCTGGCACTAAGCTCTGATTTCCTTTCCAATAAGACAACTGGGGTAAATTCATGACAAAAAAAAAAAAAAATCATGGCCCCAAATCAGAATCTGAGAAAAAAAATGCCATTCCTCCCTGGATACCTTATTTGATGGGGAGGGGAGTCATATCCATTGACATCCTATTTACAGTACCCTTCCTTGGAGGAAGATTTAAGATAAAAGAGTATTCAAATTTCGTATTTCATTACTTTCATGAGTGAAAATACAAGTCCAATGCATTACAACTGTACATTATTGTGTTTAAATCCTATCACAATAATAGCCTCGCTTCACCCCAAACAGCTTGGTAAAACCGCATACCACTTTATCCCACTTTGTCTTCCATTTATATTTTAGTAGAATAATTTGGTCAGACACCCAAAAGCCCACTCCCGCTAATGAAACCAGGATTTGCTACGAAAAATCAATTTATGACTTGCCTTAGTATCCATGAAAGACAAAAATAGTTATTAAAGTCTGAAACACAGCAACTGTCCTCAAACTCAGAAGAGCCAGTAGCAGAGGCAAACAAAGGGTTAACACAGCTGATTTCTGGCTTAAGAGAAGGATGCAACATGATTTTTTAAGGCAAACACCTGGAGGGGGAAAAAAGTAGTATTTTGTTTCCACCTCAAGAAATTGCAGACAAACGGAAAGCAAATCACATCAGTGGAATACTCAATTATCTGAACATGCTAATTAACGATATGTAATCAACCCGCTTTCAGGCCTGTCTTCACCTGCTGTAATTTTGTAGTGCATTGCCTTCCTTATTCCTCACAACCGGTAGAACATTAGACAGTCTGCATGGTGCATCAAAGGGAAACAAATAAGCACAGATTTTTGCTGATGGCAGGAATTTCTCATGCTCAGGGCACATGAACCAACAATATGGAAATAGCAGCACTGGTTGTATATTTTAATTACTCCCACCTATTCTGCAAAAGACACTTAAAGCTGGATTAAGTAATATCATACCCGGTTATGGTTATTTCATATAACTGAGCGCACACAGTCATTTAAAGTAGTAAATATGCAGTCATGACAGAATTAAATATTCATGAAATCAAGAGCAACTGGAAAGCTGAGGGTATCAGAATATTAAAATTCATCATAGCTTTTACAATGTAAATCTTGTGTGCATTTGTAAGGCACCCCGGTTCCGTTAGTGTGTGTTCAAATTCCCGTTTCGTGGTAGACTGCCGTTTAAATCACAATATTGATTTGGGAAGATAAACAACAATGCCAATCCTTACCTCAGTTTCAAAATTCAAAACAATTTTGAACATTTGCAAATACCAACTTGTTAAGCTAGCCTGTCTCCAAATACAGAACAGCAACCCTCAACGTGATCCCAAGGTGTTTCGGGTATTATTTGTTTAATCCACTAGTACCTTCAGGAAGGTCCAACAGAAACCACGGCAAAATCTCCGAGGAGGAGCACTCGGTGCCATGCAATCCTCCTCTCACCAGGCGAGGTAGCTATTTTCTTGCACACTTCCTTAAGTGATCAAAAGTGAGAAAGTATATTGACTGACCCTTCTTTGGTATCCTGCTCTGTTGCACCAACTTTTCCCCACGATTAGCAGTTTCAGAAATGCATTAACAAACACATGTGCACACTTCACACAGATACACCTGAACACCACCAGCTTCCACAAAACGGAACTCCACGCGTGAATGGAAAAAGACTGTGCTCAGAGAGCAAGCTGTAATAAATACACTCTCATAATATTACCAAGGCAGTATTTCCTATGCCGCTTCCTTTCCTTTACAATTTTCTCAACAGAAGAAACAGCACCAGAGAACGATGGCATTTGAGCAATCTCTTACTGGAATCCAATTACCTGAAGAACTCTCCTCTCCACTGTAAGAAGTAGCTATCCCCTGGTCTACAATGACACAGCAGGGCTGCAAAAGATTTCCAGGGCTCATCTGCTGCCAGGCACCTGGTCCCTTGCCCTCCTAGCTAGCAGGGTGCCCGCCGAGGAGGAGGAGGAGGAGGAGGAGGAGGAGGAGGACCTCGAGTTTAGAGCTGGGTTAGGCAGCGCTCCCCGTTCTGCAAATGAGCCAAACTTTGCTCCCATTGTTGCCATCTTAAGGTTGATGTCACCTCCCTCCAAGGAGTCTCAGAAGCCACTTGGGAGCTCCTGGAGACACGCTTCCCCTTGACCTACATCATGTATAGAAGCCTTGAAGCCTTGGTTACACCGCGTGCACAGGCAGAGGTGTGCCGGCGCGGCTCTCCGGGGACGCTGGCTCTGCCTGGGCACCACACCGCACGGACCCGAGGACTTTCCTCGGCACACACCTCTGAACACGGGAACCGGGACAGACTCCCGCACGCACACGCACACGCGCACACACACACACACACACACACGCGCGCGCGCCTTCCAGTTCGGAAAGTCCCTCTCTCCCGCGACTCCCCCCGTCCCACGCCCGCCCCACATCTGCAGCCCCCACCACCGCACAAGCCAGGGGCGGGTGGGGCAGCCGCTACCGGAGGTGCTCGGTTCTGTCCAAAAGGTGTCACAGCTCCAACACTGTGGACCTACCTTGCTCTCGCCTCTGTCGCTGCCGGGTGTCGCCTCGGGATCGTCGCTGTCCTCCGCGCCCGCACTCTCGCCGGGCACTTCATCCTGAGCCAGCTGCTGGGGCCGCTGCTGGGGCCGCTGCTGGGGCCGCTGCTGGGGCTGGGGCTGGGGCTGGGGCTGGGGCTGCTGCTGGGGCTGGGGCTGCGGCGGCGGCGGCGGCGGCGGCGGCTGCGGCTGGGGCTGGGGCTGGGGCGGCTGTGGCGGCGCCTGGCAGGCTCCGCCGGCCCCCTGGGAGCGGGGGATGGGCTCCGGGCGCGGAGAAACTCCCTCAACATCCATCTCCATCTTCCCATTCACTGGAGGGCAAGACAAAAGCGGAGCGGGGACTTGGCAGCGGCGCCCGGCGGCTCCTCAGCTGCCCGCGGCACGCATGGCTCGCCGAGGAGGGGCCGCCTCCCGCGCGCCCTCCCTCCTGCCGCCTTCGCCCGCGCTCCCCGCAGCTCCGCTCGCCCGCTCGGCTCGGGCGCCGGCGGCGTCTGGGCCGGGGCGCGCGGGGAGCAGGGGCCGCGCGTCCTTGGAGCGGCGGCCTTCGGGCGCCCCCGGCAGCCCCGCTAGGCAGAGCGCATCCCGGCGGCGGCGGCGGCGGCGGCGGCGGCGGCGGCGGCGGCGGCGGCGGCGGCGGCGGCGGCGGCGGGGGCGACGCCTCCCGGCCGCGCGCCCAGCCCCGGGGCCGCCCGGGGACTCGCTCTCCAGCCGGGCCTCCAGGTTCGCGGCGCTCCCCAGCCTCTCCCGGGGCCCCTCGGCGTCTCCCCTCCCCTCCGACCTTCGGAACAAAGTTACTGCAACAGCGGCCGGGCGAAGCGGGCGGGGGGCGGGGGGCTGCCAGGCGCGAGGGCGCCCCACCGCCCCGCCCGCTGACCGAGCGCCGACCCCTCACCTCCGCCCTCGCCCCGGCGGCGCGGAGGACCGAGCAAAGGAGGGCGCCCGACCTGCACCCGGGGGCGCGCGCGGAGGGCGGGGGGCGGAGGGCGGAGGGCGGGGGGCTGGGGCCGGTGCGCCCCCCCGCCCCCCCCCCCCGCGCCGAGCCTGTCCGGGCTCAGCCCTCCGGAGCGCGCGTGTGTGCGCGTGTGTGTGTGTGTGTGTGTGTGTGTGTGTGTCCTCGCCGGCCGCCGCCGCGCAGCCCCGCGCCGGGGAGCTGCACCGAGTGAAGCGGGAGCGGGGCCGGGGCCGGGGCCGGGGCCGGGGCCGGGCAGGGAACCCACCTACCCTCGCCTCCGGCCCGGTCGCGGGCACGACCCGGGAAGGGGTGGGGCCCGCGGGCACCGGGAGGACGCGAGGCTCGGGGCGCGCCCCACTTGGGCGTAAAGGTCGGCGCGGAGGGTCGATGGGGGACGTCGCCGCCAGGCTTCGGCCGCAGCGCGCCCCGGGGCGGGCTCCGCAGGGCAGGCCCCCCCGAGGGTCCGGGGCGACCCCCGGCCAGGCGGCGAGCTGCGTCTGCAGAGAGAGGTACACGGGGTGACGAGCGTAGACTGGGAGGTTCTCACTTCGGGGCTCACCGACGGTCCGGTGATCCGCACGACTTGTGAACTGAGCACCACTTGGTACTGGGGCAGTAGCTCACAACTTCTTGGGAACTGCTAACTGCACCTCTGCACGTCCAGGAGGGACCCTCCAGCAGCTGTGGAGAGAAATAGCAGGTTATTAAGAACCTGTTTAATATTAAATAGAGCCCATTGTTCTGGGCTCTGAGTTCCATAATGCCCCCAAATGGACCAGCAGATAAATGAACTATTCATGCATCTCTTAGCAGAGGGTGGCCTTTTTTCCATAGCATATAATGTATCACGGATAACGCTTACCTAATGAAACCAGAAAATTGCATTGTTCGTGACTGCTTTGCGTTACCTTAAGACAACTTTGCCGGATCAAGACTCTGTCTCAATAGATGCAGTTACACAAGAACACATCATCAGGCCCTATCCTCCGGTTCAATCTCTTAATCTCTGACTCTGCCTATAAACGTGACAAATTAATTGCCACTTTAATTTAATCGTGTAGACAGCCAATCTGGATATTGCAATGTGAGCATGCTTTTGCAAAGAAGTTTGGGAACTGAATTCCTCATTCGCTTTTTCTTCAGAATTCCCGAAAAACAGATTTCAAGCTCATTTTCTAAGTTGGGATCTTATTTAAAATAAAATGAGCTGGCATGAGTCTGAAATGCACTCTAGGACATAGGACCCTTTATGTAGTAATATATCAGCCAAAAACAGAGAGCTATGTGCCTACTCTCCATTTCCTCCCCAGTATATTATAATAAATCAATTTTTATAGTATTTTTGTAACAGTAAATTAGATTGTAGGTGTAAAGTGCTCAGCAGAGTGCGTTAGTACGTAGTGAGCACACCACAATCACTGCCTGTTACCCTGAAAATAGTAAGATGATAGAAATTCACTTTGAGCACCCATCTGAGGACCTTGATTTAGGAAGAAGAAATTGTTAGCTTAATCTTTTTATATAAATTATTCTAAAAGATATTTTGTGTCTTTAAAGAATGAAGCCCCTTCTGAAGACAGGAGGAAAGTCAGTGTGGTGTTTTGTGCAATAAAGTTTTGAATTTGTCAGATTTTCCTTCCACAGTGTAGAAGTAAAAATTACATGTCAGGTCCAACACGAGCTCGGAACAGCTGACTGGTAAGTTATTATTCTTACATGCTTGTCACTTCCAAATGTGTTTGTGAACTTCTTTCAAGGCTTAAATGAAGATTAAATCAAAATAAAGATACAATACTTCAACTAAATTTGTTCTAAATTTAGGCATGTGCTTGTAAAGAGTCCCACTGTTAAATGCAAATATTTTTCTTTCTCTGCCCTTCTATTTTTTGGGGACACAGATTTTTTTTTGCATCTGTCATAAGTAAATATGGGCTCAGAAAATATATTACATTTCAAAACTGTTGATTGCACCTAATTATGCATGTAAATTGCTACTTCAAGCATGCAGACAGCTTGCAACATTTTGAAAATTTTGCCCTGGTAGTCATCTGAGGTATTTGTGTTACTATTTTGCTTTTGCCTTAAATGACTTCATTTCCCGATTAGTCTCCTGATAATGATGGATCTATGAATAATTTTGACCTTTTGATGTCTCTCTTTTAGATGATTCAAATTAGCAAGTCAGCACTTTCAACACAAATCACCCTTCTTATTATTTACACCAGACCATTTGATGTTTTGAGTCATTGAGATGAGAGTTTACCGAAAGATGTCCTGAAAGAACCAAGTAACCCGTTGCTACTCAAAATGTGGTCAATGGCCCAGTAGCATCCCGACACCTTTTTGTTAGAAATGCAGTCTCAGGTCGCACCCCAGACTTACTGTATCAGAGTGTGCATCTTAACAAGTTCCCCACGGGATTCCTATCACATGCAAGTTTGAGAAGCACTGCTCTAATAAATACATCAAATGGTTGGCCTTTCTACATTATAATTGTCTTTGGCACTATTCCCCTAAAATACTACTGGGAGAGACTGATTAGGAAAACACAATGGTAGAAAAAAGAAATTTTTTTTTTTTTTTTTTTGTTAAGACCTTATTGTCCCTTCCTGCCTTCCCCTCCAGGATCTCAGTGTTGCATAATGAGAAGTTACAGAAATTAAGAATACAACTATGTTGTATCTCTGGTAATCGATTAGAAGTATACAATTTTCTCACACCAGTAATCATTCACCTAAAACGAAAGAGCATTTTATCTTGAATAATAAATTTTATGCAAACGTGTAGAACTAGTTCCTTAAAAGCTTTGGTTATTTTTGAGCTTCTGCTTGAGACTTGAACATCCACAATCTCCCCTCTGCCTAGATTATTGATACTTTCTGTTACAATGCAAGCAGAAACCACCTAGTTTGTGCACTGACAGTCTAATAAAGCCTCAGTAATTTGGCATAAGGTTGGACTAAACTATATGCTGCAGTATTTTTAGGCACTAAAAGAACTTGTTACTTGAAAGATTTCTTTAAAGCACATTGGCATAGATCAATAAATTATTACTTTAAAAGGCCGTTCAGCACAGTAGTTCTCACCTTGAAGGTGCATGGTATCACCTGGGGAAAGCTGTTGAAAATGCAGGTTATGACTCAGCGGGACAGGATCTGGGCCAGAGAATATGCATTTCTAACAAACTTCCAGGTGCAGCCAGTGCTTCAGGTCCTCAGGCCTAACAGACTTGCTTTATCATCATTAATGGTTCTTAAAATGGTAATCACTTGGAGAGTGATCACTTGAGGATTTTTTAAATCTGTGATGCCCAGACCACCCGCCCCCAGACTAATTCAGTCAAATTTGGGGGTGGGGTGAGAGCTAGGCATCAGTGGTTTTTAAACCTACCCAAGTAATAATGATAACGAGGCAAGATTGGAAATCAATTCTGTAAATCTGTGATTCTCCAAGTGCGGTCCCCATACCAGCAGCAGCAGCAGCAGCACTTGGGAGCCAGATCTAAGTGCTGACTCTCAGGCTCCAGCCTAGACCTGCTCAGTAGCTACACTTTAAGATCCCCAGGTGATGTGGTTGCCCATTTAAAGTTTAAGAAGCACAGAAGCAACCTGATTGCTACGCCTTTATCTCTTGGCTCTTTATGGATCTACACCCTTTCTAAAAGTTTGTAGACCCCTCATGGATGAAGTTCCAGTTGAGAAGAGAAATCCACAGCATGCCCAGCTGTTTTCATAGCTCTGCGATTAGTGGCACTGCCCAGTATGTTTTCCGAAGTGATAGAAATGTTTTCTATCTGTGCTCTTTGATAAGTAGCCACAAGCAACATGTGGCTATTGGGCATATGAATTATGTCTAATGTGGCTGAGAAACTTTTAATTTTAATTTTATTTCCTTTTAATTGATTCATATTTAAATGGCCTCGTGTGGTTACTGGCTCCCCTATTGAACAGAGCAGCTCCAGCCAGAGTAATCATCCTTCCTGTTGCTCAACCCTTATTCAAATTCCCAGGTTGAACACAGGCCCCTCCTGCTCAGTTTTTTATGTATTAATCCCCAGTGAATGCATTAGGATGAAAAACATCTGCCTTGCCACCTCATTTACATAATAAGTAACATTATGCTTATTATTTTGAATGAGAGGAGTTTAACTTGAATTAAATGCCACCAAAAGTTGTCAAAACCTTTTTCATAGTATTCATAATTACGTAGCTTTAATTTTACAGTCTTTTCAAACGTCAGCACACATGGGGTGCATTTGGAACTGCCTTAAGAAAAAGAGACAAAAGAGTGCAAATAGATTTTGGGTATGAGACACATGAAGATACCCCCTCCCCCAACATCTTATTGGCTTGTAATGGAAAGTTGCATAAATTAACAGTGGATCTCTGTTGCAAAAAAATACCAAAAACTTGAAGATTCTTCTCAAAATGTAAGATATGAAACAAAGGAGTGGGATCAAAGAGCTTAGATGCCAGAAGATAGCAAATGAAATTCAACGTAGAAATGTACTCTACAATTACCCTGAATGAAAATATCTAATCTGTGGAATGGGGCAGGGGAGGTGGCATGGAGGAGGGAGAGAATGAAACAAAGATACTCATTATCTGAAGACAAGCACCAAGGTCCAGAGTCTTCCCTTCTCCAAGATGAGAACAAGCAACAAGCACCAGTAGTTACATGAGCCCTGCCTACCGGCTATCAGGTGCACCGGATACATCATCCCCTGCAATCCTCCCAACAACCCTGAGGTGCAGATGATCAGGAGGGAGGTTATTCAGAAGACATCATTTTAACTGACACATCTCAGAACAAAAAAGCAAATCCCTACTTGAGAGGGAAGAGGACAGTGTTAAAATAAAGCCGGCCCTTTCCTTTGAAAAGGTCATGTGTCATTTCCAAGCTGAATTAGGCACAGCCTGTCTTATAAAAGGAGGCTACCGCTAGGAAAATATTTCATCATCATCATATTCATATTTCATCAGGATCTCTGCCTTTCCCAGCTGCTGATTTGGTGCTGTGTGATACAAGATTATGCCCACAAAGAAATGTGTAGCTAAGGGCAACAGCCTCACTTCTGAGGACGGTCACTTCATAGCAACTGAAACCAATAAATAGACTGCCGTGTTGTCCTCAGAAAAGAAACTCCAAGGGACTTCAGACAATATGATTTCAGGAGGTTGGCTGCCAACTCAGAGGCCATTCAAAATCTCGTTTTGACTCTCATGCAGGCATCTTCAGATCCCCTCCACCAGACTCCTTTTCTGCAGAAAGTGAGGACAAGTTTCTTTATAATCCACATCAATCTACCTCAGAAGGGAGGAGGCAAAGTAATGATGAAAGAAAAAAAATATTTACTCCCTTCCCCCAATGGACAACAAAGGCCAGACCTAGTTCTATGTTCATACCACTTTGCTGATGTCCCATGCCTAACAACGCAGCTGATTAAAAATTAAGACACATGCTCTGAGCATGGTTGTAGGCAATGTTTGGAAGATTCCCTCACCCTTTACTTGTTCACATGTTTCTTGGCTAAAGTTAAAGGTGTGGTTTATAGACATAAGGATTTCCAGGGATCCTGAACTTTAATTTCTGGGTCACCTGAAAATATTCCAGAACATTGCAGCTTTAAGAGCAGTCACATTCTGCTCTGACAATATTGGAGCAGTTCTGCCTAGCGAGAGTGCCTGTTTGGTTTCCTGTGTCTTGTGTAGAATGCCAGCTTTGCTGAGCTGGTTCTAGACATGATTAGTGACAAAATACTACCTTTGTTACTGATAAAGAGCAGCCTGGAGGAGGTAGCTTGCATCTGTAGGCAAATGATCTTCCTATTTCTCAACCCCCAGAATAGGCAGACAGATCCACTCAGTCACTGCCTTGTGGGGCTATTGCAAGCTTGCCTTGGAGGCATCTAGTTCCCAGAAGCTACAGGAAAGAGGCCAGTAAGCCCACTTCACTTTTCCCAAATTCACTGGGCAGTTAAGACACCTCTACTAGGACAGAGAGTGAAAGGGGAGATGTTAGGAGTATCCTGAACTCCCTACATACAGAAAGAAATATCAGAAGTAGGGAAGAAGTGGTAAACTCCCTGCCCCAAACAAATTCTGTTTTATTATCAGCCCCAGGTCCCATGTCCCAATCCTCCTTGCTGATCGGTACTTCCTCTGGTGTGTGGGAATTCTGGGAGCCCACCTGGGACAGCTCCATTTCCTGCCTTTTATCTCCACTCATAGATCCAGTGTGGTCGCCAGGCCACAACTAGCCCTACCAGTCACACTCCCCTCAATTGTGGGAACTAACTGATTGGGTCTTAGATGTGGTTGGTCAGAATTAACATTCCTCGTACAAAAGCTGTCAAGAATTAAACTCCTGACCTGGCTCTCATTAGCATCATGCTAGAATCAACTGAGCAAACCAGACATTTTACAGAGGTGTAAAGCTTGCAGAGGTGATGCTCTAGCAAGTGCCTTTTATCTTATAAGTGCCTAATAAATATTACATTTTCATAATTTGGCTTTTTAAACCAAAAATTATGTTTCATTCCCTTGTATAGTATATTTTAGAAGACCCACCTAATGCAGTGCCTTGCACATGGTGGGACTAAATAAATGTTTGAGGATGAATATTAAAGACCTTTTATGTGACGGCTTAGAAATGATTTTACATCTCATCTTGGAAAATTTAGTCTTCAAAAAAGTAAAACAAGAATAGGATATATGGAAACTAGCTTTTCACCATGAGCTTTCTGTAGTCACATGTTTGTATCAATGTCACTGAATCACTGCAAGGAGGTAAATAACCATAACTTTACTCAAGTACCTTGTCTAAGCCTCCATTCCCTTTTTTAGTAATTGAGGGACCTATCATTCCTTTCAGCTTAAAGATCTGAGATAACAATAGTGGATATTTTCTGATCAGTTAAGTGCATACTGAAAGCAACCAATAATCAAGTAGGGGTGAGAAATCCTCTGTAGTTTGTGACGATATGGTTTCATTTCATCAATTGAAGAGCAGATCTCCTGTTTCTGGTCGTGGTCATTGGTCTCCTGGTCATTATGACCTTATCTGTACACTGTGCTTTTCATTTTGGAAGCAGAGTATAAGCAACATGTACAACTGTAGTAATAATTAGGCAAGGCATTTTGGAAAATCAAGAATCTAAGTGTAAATATGAAACAGGAAACAAACCACAGAGACAGCCATAAATACAATAAATGAGCTCATAGGGAAAACCAATAGAGTGTGGTGACGAGTTGTAAGATTCACCTGGATGCATTTTTAGAGCAAAGAACCACTGAAATTGACATTAAAATGGGTGATATATACCTTTTTAATAGAAAAGTATTCTCAGGATGCCTGGATGGCTTAGTGGACGAGCGTCTACCTTCAGCTCAGGTCATGATCCTGGGGTCCTGAGATCTAGTCCCACAAGAGGCTCCTCGCAGGGAGTCTCCTTCTCCCTCTGCCTGTGTCTCTGTGTCTCTCATGAATAAATAAATTTTTAAAGTATTCTCATGTTCTTTAAGAATATCATATACATGTTTAGAAATTAAGGTGTAAGTAAATACCAACTGTTTGCTGCTTCTCCCTACTCCCTTGGCACGCAGGCTTTCAGGCTCCACTCTGTTGACACAATTGTGTTACATGTCACTAGCCATCTCCCCACTGCCAAATCGGTACCTTTCCAGCTCTTGATCTTAGCTAGCCTTCCCTTTCATATTTCATTCCAACTTTCTCAAGAAGCCACTTAGTCTTGATTCCCTCCTCAGCCTCCGACTGTCTTTGCTCTCCAATAGTTTATAGGTTTTTTGCAGAAAGAATAGATGAATCAACAAAAAGTTACAACTGTTACAAGCATTATATTCCAAGTACACTGCGGACTGTAAAGGTTGCAAGGAACAGGAACTCTCTCTTAGATTTGGGTGAGTGAAGGAAAAAGGTAGTGAGTTTAAAGGAATAGCAGAAGTCTTATTCCATCAGAGCGTACATGTTACAGATATATATAAATTGCATATCATTATATATTTATAATTATGTATTTTATACTTTCATGTTTACAAATTTAAAAATGTATCTTTACAAAAGTATTTTTATTTTTTATATTTTATAAATTTATGTTTTGTTTAAAATGTTATATTTTTACATATATGTAAAATACATATATATGTATGTATATGTATAGATATATGCATACACATATACATGTAAAATACATATATATGTGTAAAATAGAATAAGATTTAGCTCAGGATGACTATCAGTTTGTCTGCCAAGAGACAGTCTCGGAAGCATTGAATAATATCCAAAACTGAACCTCTGTTCAAATATATTTCTCCATAGACTCTTTTTGAATGTATCTAACCTGTAGAAGGTAAATTAATTTAATTGGGATTAGCCAGTATCACTGAGCATTGTAATGTTTGAAAGTCAATGTAGAGAGATTTTTTTAAAGTCTTTACAGGAATTTGGGAGCTTTTTAAATGACAAGGAAAGAAATCTTGCATGGCCCTATGTGTTGGTGTTTTGCCACCTTGCTCTCAAACCTGTTCTTCATTCCAATTGTTGTGTCCCCTGCTCTGCTTGGTGTCACAAGGAACTGCATTTCTGGGCTCCCTTGCTAACTTGTCTCTCATTTGTTTAAGTCCATGGGAGGCATTGGTAGAAAACAGGCGAGTACAAGGAGGGGAGCAGCTGGGGTGCTCTGTCTGCCGGCTGCATCCAGCAGCAGCACCCTCTGTGGCCCTCCTTCCCATCATACGTCCCAGATTCTAGGATTAGGCCATACATCCTCCTCTGCCATGGTCTTCCAGCCCTAGGAATGGGACCAACCTCTTGATCACACAAACCTCTGGTGCTCTCAACATACTCTGGCTGTCATATGTGACCAATTCTATCACAATTTCTTCCATTTGAAGGATTTGAAGGGCGTCTGTGTTCCTGATTAGACACTAACTGACACACCCAGCTAGCTCATTTATTTAAGTAATTTTAATTATTATATAATACACATAAAATTTACATCATAAGTGTGAAGTTCAGTGACACTAATATGTGTATGGTGCACGCCATCACCACCGTCCAGCTCCAGAACTCTGCTCATTTGCAAAACTAAAACTCTGAGCCCATTAAATAACTCCTCATTCTCCCCACCCCAGCCCTTGACAACCACCATTCTACTCTCTATGAATTTGACTGCTCTAGGTATAAGTAGAATCATATAGTGTTTGTCCTTTATGACTAGTTTATTTCACTTAACATAATGTCCTCAAGGCTCATCATGTTGCAGCATGTGTCAAATTTCCTTCCTTTTTTTTAATTTAAAGATTTTATTTATTTATTCATGAGAGACACAGAGAGAGAGGCAGAGACATAGGCAGAAGAAGCAGGCTCCAGGCAGGGAGCCCGATGTGGGACTAGATCCTAGCACTCCAGGATCACGCCCTGAGCCAAAGGCAGATGTTCAACTGCTGAGCCACCCTGGCGTCCCAAATTTCCTTCCATTTTAAGAATAAATCAATACTGTGCCATTGTGTGTAGATATCAAATTTTGTTTATCCATTCATCTGCTGATGGACCCTTTGCAAATTGCAAATAATGCTACTAGGGACATGAGTCCCTATTTTAGTCCCTGATTTCAGTTATTTGGGGGTATATACCTGAAACTAGAACTTCTGGATCATATGGTAATTCTACTTTTAATTGTTTGTAGAACCACCAAATCATTTTCTCTACTGGCCACCATTTACATTCTCACCAACCACATGCAAGAGATCTAATTTCTCCTTATCCTTGCCCATACTTCATATTTTCTATCTTTTTGATAATAGCCACCCTGATGGGTATGCAGTGGCATCTCATTATGGTACTTAGCTCATTTTAATACCAGAACAGTTGGCTTTGGCTGGAGAAAATCATTGACTCAATCTTAACTTCTGGTCATATGGTAAGCAATAAGCAGGATTTCTGGCATTAAGCTTACTGCTGCTCTATATTTCCATGACAAGTTTAAGTAAGAGCCTTCCCAGTACCCAATAGCTGAGGTCTCATGAAGATTTCAGAATAAGACAACTCTTCTTCGAATCCATCTCAACCACTCTATGACCTTGGACAACTCAGCACACCTCTCTCCGATCTCAGTTTTTTTTTGTCATTACATTGCAAATAATCACCTCTGGCTTGTGCAGCTAGAAGAATTATATTTTCTCTACATATTTACTTATATTCCAGATTCTTAGTTTTAAATATTTGATGCTTCATATCTTGCTAGCTTGTTTATATAGTTAAAAACTCATATGCTTTTGTTGACACAGTATCAATAAAAAGAACTGAAAATGTGCACATGTTGCTCTCCCTGGTGACTAAGTTTCAGAGAGGTGATTAATTAAAAGTACAAGGCCCTGATGTCTGATCATATAATTTCAAATCCAAACTCCACCACCAGTAAATGTGTGACTTTGGAAAGTTATGTAAATTATTAAATGGCTCTGAGCCTCAGTTTCCCTATCTGTAAAATAGGTATAATAAAGCTCCTGTATCTTAGGGTAATTTTGGGGATTAAATGATAAAATTACCTCAAGCTCTTACTTATACACTTATAAATATATATTAAGGATTATTAAATTCCATTTTAATTGCAAATTTTAAATAATAATGGATCTGCTCTTGAAAGATCTACTCACTGAAACTTTTACATTTCATAAAGGAGATTTTAGTTGGGATATATTAGAACATATTGATAAAGAATGCTGCCAACACCATTTGCAACCCTCACCTGCCTTTCCTAAACCCCAGGGTGCATAGGAACTTCATATCAACTTAGGTAATCTACTGTGTAAGTGGGACAAGCTCTAGGGGCCTGGTGTTCCCTCCACATACTTAAATGGTAGAACTCTATAGCACTGTGCTTCTTGTGTACACAGGAAGTCAGAAGTCTAAATTTTGGTCAACAACCCCAAACAAGGCCAACCAGGGTCTTCTTGTGCAGGACTTTTGCTCAACCATGGTCCAAAATTCTCAAGAGTGTACATGATCCTGACTCATTTACTTCATTTTCCTTAAATGAGAAAGTAAAGCACAATATCTACCGCATTCATTCATCCATTCATTTCACAAAATGAATGGTTCTTCTTGAGGACCTGTGCCAGGCACTAAGAAAAATATCAGAAATGTAAGACACAGCGCTAGCCCTCCAGGAGATCAGGAGACTGACAAGCAGTACATGGTGCTGTGGGAACCCACTGGCATCTAACTTAGTCTGAGGGGTCTGGGAGGAGGTGGTCACTGGGCTGAATCTGGCAGGATTAGGAGATGTTGAACAAAGAAGAATTAAAAGGAGAGTGTGCTGTTCCAGGAAGAAAAAACATGCTTCTGCACCAAATCATGGAGGACAAAAGAGTAATGTGACCTGTTGGGGGAACCTCAAGTGTGTAAAAGAGAAATGAGAGGGTGATGCAGAAGTTGGCTGGATCCAGATCATGAAGGCATTTCTATGTCATAGTAAGAAGTTCAGATGTGAGCCCGTGAATACCACCAGGGAATGGTTGTGGTATTTTAAGTTGGAAATAAGAAAAAAGAGAGGATTTTTATGAGAACTCTATGGAGAAGAGTAAGACTAGAGGGCAAAGAAACCAACTAGGACACCAAAGTGGTAATAGAAGCAAGAAATAAGATTTCTAATAAGTCAGTTGCCACAGAGAGAAGGAGAAGGCACTGCATTCTAAATTGGAATTAGAAAGATGATCAACAGGACTGGGTGAGTCATTACATGTACCTGTTGCTTCTAAATTAAGAGTTTTGAGGTTATTGAGCAGACTATAAATATCCTCTGACCACATGTAAGTACGTCAAACAAGTTTTCAGAAAATGGCCAAAGTTCGAGCAAAATCCGTGTGCTATGTAGTTGTCAGATTTCAACCAAAGCTGATCTATTTTAGCATCAGCGATGCTTTTGAATTTCAGAGGCCAACAAATTCTGTGGAATTCTTGTTGAGGAGAAAAGAGAAAAAGCTCAGACCTTCAACATGGTGTAAATTTTTGCTTCTGTGTTTACAGTGTTACTCATTTTGAAGGTTCCCTTGAGTCTTTAGTCATGAAACTAAGTATATGTTTTTTTCCTGTGTCAAACCTCAAACATCCAAAGACTCTATTTTCTATTGTATGCAAGAAACTCTCCACTTAACCATATCCAACCAATGAGAATCCATTGGTTCTATTTTTAAGGATTTCTAAGTGGATATGTTCCCCAACATCCTTGGGCAATCCAACCCAGTTCTTAAGACCCTTCCCCTGATGAAACCCTTCCTTACAATGACTGTAACTTTCTCCTATGGCCACGGAAGATATTCTCTTTCTCATGGTATTTGGAGAGCCCTGAAGAATAGCTGTTGTACCACAGGCATAGACATGCATTTGACTGGATCTTATAAATGGAAATGACTTCTCCCTCAGAGATCAATATAAAATGAATGACACTAAATATAATTTGCTGAAAATTACACATCTAGAGTTCTATAGCTAATCCCTTACCACTTATAAATAAATGAAAGAATAACAACCCTGAACACCATTTCCAGAACTTGCCTTATCTTCAACATTTTCTTTCCTCATAGTTTGCATATATAGTTAGAACAAGGCTAAAAATTAGAAACGACAAATCCCCACCATTTGCTTCAACGTGGATGGAACTGGAGGGTATTATGCTGAGTGAAGTAAGTCAATCGGAGAAGGACAGTGTATGTTCTCATTCATTTGGGGAATATAAATAATAGTGAAAGGGAATATAAGGGAAGGGAGAAGAAATGTGTTGAAAATATCAGAAAGGGAGACAGAACATAAAGACTCCTAACTCTGGGAAATGAACTAGGGGTGGTGGAAGGGGAGGAGGGCAGGGGGTGGGGGTGAATGGGTGACGGGCACTGAGGGGGACACTTGACGGGATGAGCACTGGGTGTTATTCTGTATGTTGGTAAATTGAACACCAATAAAAAATTAATTTATTTAAAAAAAAAGAACAAGGCTAAAAAAACAAAAAACAAAACAAAACAACAAGGCAGCCATTTTGGAGTGTATATTTGAAAGACAGTATTTCAAGATATAATTATCATATGTTTTCAAATAAATCCCTATGTCTAAGAAAGTTTTAGTAAGCTGGATAAACGGCTCCTTCCATGGCCAAGCACTGGCCACATTTTAAGAAGGCTAGGCCATGGGTATTAGATGACTGGAATCCAGTGGAGAAAAAAGAGGGATCAGGAGTGAAATGTAGGCTCAATTCAAGGCTATAACCAGAAAGGAAGTAATAAAGTGTTTGGTACAGTAAATATGGGTTCATGGAAACCTGATTTCACTACTACTCTCTTGGATATATATCTCTCTGATGTATAATATTTGTTCTCTGGCTCACTCCCCACATATTAGTCTAAATTATATCACATACCTTCCCATGAACTAATCACTATGGCCAACATAATATGATAATCTAATTGATGTAAGACAATCATGTCCTGTCTCTGAATTTGTACATGTGGGGTGGGGGTAGGGGGTGGGGAGGACATTGGTCAATGTCACTAAACCACACATATGCCACAACAGAAAAGGGATGGGACAGATGCTAGAGAGGCATCAGAGCCCACTGAAATTTCTGCGGAATCGGTTATCATTGCAAGCAGGTGGATAAATCCAGAGAAAAAGGAAGCAAAAGAATTTGAAAACAAAACAGCGATGATACCAGCTTCAGACTCAATTCACTAGGCACAAGAGAACCCCACACTGAAGCAAACTAGCCTCAAATGGTAGGTTGATTATATTCTTGCTGCTGTAGGAACTAAGAATAACTCCTTAGAGAGGATTAAAGCCAAGACTGACGTTCATGGCAGTCGCTTCCTGATTTTAATTATTAAGAAAAGAACAATGATGGTTATAATGCCAGATAGCTCATGGCAGTAAATCACTGCTCTAGAATAGAAGAAGAGGCATTCATTTTTTTTAAGCAACTAATGGACTATTTAGTAAATGTCTGCTCTTAAGGACAAAGTAGAACTCTGAAACGGGAAACATTTCATTAAATGAAACAACTTGTTTCCTAAGAACTGCACTGTGTGCAGTGACAAGATGTTCTAGGACTGACTGAGCCCCCTGATAGGAAGTTTACCTGCCAATGTTGACTAGGGAAGGGGGAGGGGCCACAGCCTCCAGCCAAGTGCGTTTTACAATTACCAAGATCTGAGTGCAAATACCACTTGTTTTATTTTATTTATATCAATAAATTCCTCCTAAAAGAATAAATCAATTAGTAAATATCTTGCACAGTACTTGCAAGTGGTGAGTACTCAATAAATGTTCTTTGAAATATTTATTAAGTGCCTCGTAAGTACTGTGACAAACCCTGATGGTAGTTAAAAAGACCCTGTACTCACTATTCCCAAGCACGTGGATGGCTTCTTATCACAAGTATCTGAGGCTCTGCTTGAGGGAGATGCTTAGTCATTACATGGGGTAAGCTGGGAATACTGAGCAGTTACTGGCCCTAGGAGCAGTTCTCAACCAATGATGGACAGTGATGAGTGGATAAACTCCCCAGCTTCTCAGACTCTCAGGTGAGACAGCTCTGAGGCATGTCCTTTGCTGGGGTCACAGAGGTCCTGAGCAGGAATAACCCCCAGCTGCCTATAGCACTAAACTTCTTATTAACATATACTTCATTAGTTATATTCGCTCCCTTTTCTTGCTTTCCCATTCCCTGCCAATGCTTCCTGTGATCACTTTCTAAGTAAACCACCCCTTTTCCTTGTAACCTTGTCTCATGATCAACTTCTGGAGGAACACAGCCTGTGATAGTAGTCCTTCTAATAGCCATTCCACCTTTTCCTCTGGTTATCAGGACTCTACTATTTTGAGGAGAGGCAATAAGCATAGCCCAGGATATGGGTTATTATAAGGATACAGGAAACATGGCATCCCATTTTCTGTTTTCCTAGCCATTGTTGAAACAAGAGGGTAGCATGGTCAATTTAGCCAGTGAGATATAAGTATAAAGCAAATGGACATTTTCTGGAGAAGCTGCTGTCCTCCTATAACAAGTTACAGATGCAACTGCCCTCTTCTTGCCTTAAATGCAATCATGGTGCCATTCAGCATCTGCTACAGCAAACAGAACCATAGCAAAGATTTTGCAGGCCCCCAGCATCACTGAACCACTGAACCAACAAGAGCAATGGGCCATCTCTGAGACCTCTTGTTAAAGGAGAACTTATAACCCTATATGTTTAAATAGTTGTCATTCAATTTTCTATTACATGCAGCTCAAAGCAATCCTAACCAGTACAAATACCTAGCATTATGTTAAGGGTTGAAAGAGATCAAAAAGACACAACCCATTTCTGTTTCACTGGAGAGTAAAAACTTAGGTTATAAGATAATTAGAACCATTTTTATTAACTCTGAAATAAGGGATATGATATAATAGTTGGTTCAAGCACAGGTTGAACAATTAGTTGACACAGATTCAAGTACCACGGAGTATTTGACGCTAGAGAGTCCTTTAGGTCCCTTCAATTTCAAGTTTCTATCATTCTTTCCTGTACAGAAAGAAGAGTAATATTCCCAGAGAGGTCCAGAGAAGAGAAGAAAGAAATGGACCTTGAAAGGTGGAGATGATATGAATAAAGTAAATAAAGAGCACGGCAATCAGAGCAAGGGGTTAGAAATATATGCTGTAAAAATAATACTTTCAACTTAAAAGTCTCATTGTAGAAAGCCCTAAGCTCGGACACACCCAAAATGAGATGGGAATGCAACAGCTACCGATGAATTTCAGTGTACACATCGACGTAGCCTTATTCGCTATTTCAGAAGAGCATGTTTCCAAAGGACTATCTGCTATGACTGGATCCAGATGCTCTTGCTTTTAAACCCTCTGAAGAATCTCAAAATCAGCTCAATGGATAATGACAAAAGTGTTAACTTGTGTTACACCACTCTCTGAAGATGAGACCAAGATGTCATCAGGTGTGGCATTAAATGCCAGCTGAAAAGAAAGTGGAAGAGACTGCTGTGGTGGAATTCACTGACACTGAACCCCAGAGAGGAGCCTGTTGTCATTACTTGGCATTTGTGGCATCTGTAATTCATTAGCTATTCCTTTGCAAAATCCTGTGAACTGGACTTTTCTCTTTTTAATAAAGGAAAGGAAAGAGGACCAGAGAATAAGCTCAAGATAACTAAGAATCTTTTCAGCAGTAAGATAAACCAACATTACCATGAGTCTGAAAGCTAGAGTTCTATGATGGAAAGAAGTATATGGGGATCCCTGGGTGGCGCAGCGGTTTAGCGCCTGCCTTTGGCCCAGGGCGCGATCCTGGAGACCCAGGATCGAATCCCACGTCGGGCTCCCGGTGCATGGAGCCTGCTTCTCCCTCTGCCTATGTCTCTGCCTCTCTCTCTCTCTGTCTCTGTGTGTGTGTGACTATAATAAATAAAAAAAAATTAAAAAAAAAAGAAAGTATATGGTCCCTGCTAATTCTTTTTTTTTTTTAGATTTTATTTATTTATTCATGAGAGACAGAGAGGGTCCCTGCTAATTCTAACCAGAACCACTGACTGTGAATAACAAAGGTAACTAAAACTACCGCTATCTATATTTTACAAAGTGCTAGCACATATGCTACCTTATTCATGCTTCACAAAACCCCAGGAAGTAGATGAGTCAAAAATTAAATCCCTGGTTTGCAGAAGAAGAAACTGAAGTTCAAGAGGTTAAGCAATCAAGGTCACTTTGCTGGGAAGGGGCTGGAATTCAAGCCTTCAAATGCAAACTCCATTCTCTGTTCATTACTCCACACTGCCATGTAACTTTCAGCTACATGAAACCAATTTGAGGGCCAAACTCTGATCAGTCTTACAGAAGGCCCCACAAGATGTAGGCCAACACATAGATATGTAACTAATTAGAATCTGTACACTAAAGTAATTACCTCAGTTACTCATCAAACAATTATTTCATAAATGCTGATCATGCTCTAAGTACCATGCTATGTGCTGTGGGTCCTTAGAGAAGAAAAGGTCCTTGTAATCCCTTTCAAAGATTCTAAGCATCTTTGAATGCTTTCCTCATACTTGAGGCAGAATGCCTTTCCTGGAGACAGACTTTCAGCTGGGTCTAGTATTGGGGGCAAGACTGCCATGGTTTCCTGCCTTGGATCATCAAGAACAAGGTGGTCTATAAATGTGAACAAAAAAGAATGATGAGAGAGGTCCAGGGACCCAGAGAGACAGAGAGACAGAGAGAGAGAGAGAGAGAGAGAGAGAGAATAAGAATATACATCAGAAGTTCCACAATAGCACTGCCCAATAGACCTTTCTGGGATGATGGAAATCTTCTATATCTGTGCTGCCCAATCTGGTAGCCACATGTTGTAGCCATCTGATGTGTGGCTAGTATGACTGAGGAAGTGATTTTTTTTGGGGGGGGGACTGAATTTTTAACTTTATTTAACTTTAGTGAATTCCTAACCACAGGAACCAAGTGGCTATCATATCGAATAGCACAGCTCTGGAAGCTAACCTGAAAGCTGAGCAACTGGAGCATATCTGTCATCACACGGTAGGGAGAGTTATAACTTCTGTTTGTACAGAGTTGGAAATACATTTCCTTTCCAAAAGTCCTCATGGGGAGAGAACTGTCTTTCCTTAGAAAACTGGCTTGGTAAGCTAACTGGGGGTCACAGCAAGACTGTGAGGACATGGCTATTGCACTAGTTTGAGGTTTCTGAATCTCAGCACTTTTGACATTTTTACTCTGGGCAATTTTTGTTAGCGGTGGGAGCCGCCCTGTGCATTGCACGTTTAGCTGCATACCTGGCCTTTATAGGTGCCAATATCATTTCCAGTCATGGCAACCAAATACATCTGCAGACATTGCCAAATGCCCACCTTGAGATCAAAATGGCTCCTGGTTGAGAACCACTACAATAGGACAAGAAAGCAAACCAAAGCCAAGCTGCTCTGCAGGGCAAAATAAGAAAACAGGAAAACAGGGGGAGTTTTCATTCTCCTCTTTTGGGAGAGGAGAGGAGAAGAAAACAGACTTGAGGATGGGACATGCAGGGAAAAGGAGAACAGCCTGAAAGAGGCAAGCATCTTGGGGTACCTTAGGTAAAGAATCAGGGAGAGCACCCAGTGGCAGGCAAAAAAAGTCAAGAATAAGAAATCTGGCTCTTCAACTTGGAGTTGTTTTCAATACTACTATATAAAATCCTCCTTCATATCCTCCTACACCTGCCCAGTAAAATTTACTACACTTTACAAATGTTTCTGTGGGTGTATATTTGTTGAAATCAAGAAAAAAGCTAAGATTCATGCATGGATTAAATGACAAACCTAAAACAGTTACCTGGTTAGACAGGTGATGATGATGATGATGAAACTAAAGTTCTGATTTATTGAGCCCTCTTTATGAACCAGGCACCATTTCAAGCATATTTTAAAATACATAAAAAACTTTTTTTAAAAAAAGATTTTATTTATTTACTTATGAGAGACATAGAGAGAGAAAGAGAGGCAGAGACACAGGCAGAGGGAGAAGCAGGCTCCATGCAGGGACCCCAACGTGGACTCGATCCCAGGTCTTCAGGATCAGGCCCTGGGCTGAAGGCGGCACTAAACCGCTGAGCCACCAGGGCTGCCCCCATAAAAAACTTTTGATGACATGAGCATTATTATTAGTCCCACTTTACATATGAGGATATTAAAGCACAGAGAGGTAAATTGCCTGAATTAGGCAAGACTCAATCAGGGAAGCAGAACCTGCATGACGATGATAGAATAAAAAAATGTTTTAAAAACAATGAGATATTATAGAACTGTGGGAAGACCTAGAGAAGTAAAGGTCTGGAAAAAGACATCAAAGGACCAGAGGAAGAGCAATAATAGGGACCATGGCACAGGTGGAACTAGCTGGCACATCCCATAGTGGGGCTGGGATCACAATGTGGGGGTCAAGTATTTGGTGGTGGACCTGAGCCCACTGCTAGGCAGTGGCCTATAATCGAAGAACAGTATGTGGAGTGGGGAAAAGTGGGGTATGCTGGAGTCCATGGTGACCTTTGGGTTCATCTCTCCAGTGTGTCTCCTTGAAGACTTTTATCTCTATACTATATTTTAAGTTAGAATCCTTTAATCAAACAGCTAAAAAATTAACTGAAATACAGATAGTCACACATTTATATAAATACATGTTCATTTAATATTATTGATGAGCATAAAAACATGTTCCCTATTGGGGCACCTGGTGGCACAGTCAGTTAAATGTCCAACTCTTGGTTTTGGCTCAGGTCTTAAGATTGAACCCTGTGTTGGCCTCTGCACTGAATGTGGAGTCTGCTTGAGATTCTCTTTCCCTCTCCCTCTGCCACTCCTGCTAGTGCTCGCTCTCTCAAACCAATCAATAAATCTCAAAAAACAAAAACAAAAACCTGTTCCCTATCATATATAATTAAAAGAATAGGAAAAAGTTATATAAGTTATGGATAGCCATCAAAATTATGTTGTTTAAAAGACTAATGATATGAGGTAAAGATTATCATGTAACATTAAATGGAAAAGCATTTGTGATTCTCTATGTATGTGTATAGGCTGATACAATTTTTTTAATAAAATTATTCACACACACCCAGAAAAGTGACCAGAAGGTAACATAGTCACATCCAAGTGGGGGATAATTTTTTAAAAATTTTTATTTAAATTCAATTTAGTTAACATATAGTGTATTATTAGTTTCAGGGGTAGAATTTAGTGATTCATCAGTTGCATATAACACCCAGTGCTCATTACATCATGTGCCCTTCTTAATGCTCATCACTCAGGTACCCCAACTTGCCAACCACTCCCCCTCCAGCAACCCTCAGTTTGTTTCCTATAGTTAAGAGTCTCTTACGGTTTGCCTCCTTCTCTGTTTTTATCTTCTTTTACTTTTCCTTCCCTTTCCGTTATGTTCATCTGCTTGTTTCTTAAATTCAACACGAGTGAAAACATATATTTGTCTCTGACTTATTTTGCTTAACATAATTCTCTCTAGTTCCATCCACATGGTATTAAATAGCAAGATCTCATTCTTTGGATGGCTAAGTAATATTCCATTGTATATATAATCCACATCTTCTTTATTCATCTGTCAATGGACATCTGGGCTCTTTCCATAGTTTGGCTATTGTGGACATTGCTATTATAAACATTGGGGTGCATGTGCCCCTTTGAATCATTTTTTGTATGCTTTGGATAAATACCTAGAAGTATAGTTGTTGGGTTGTTGGGTGAAAGACCTGAATATGAGACAAAAATCCATCAAAATCCTGGAGAACACAGGCAGTAACCTCTTTGACCTTGGCCACAGCTACTTTTGGCTTGACATGTCTCCAAAGGCAAGGGAAACAAAAGTAAAGGGATGCCTGGTCTCGGCAGTTGAGCATCTGCCTTTGGCTCAGGGCGTGATCCCGGAGTCCCAGGTGAGTACCACATTGGGCTTCCTGCATGGAGCCTGCTTCTCCCTCTGCCTGTGTCTCTGCCTCTTTCTCTCTCTGTGCCTCTCATGAATAAACAAATTTTAAAAATTTTTTAATTAAGTTTTTAAAAAAATTTTAAAAATTAAAAAAAAAAGAAACAAAAGTAAAAATGAATCATTGGGCTTCACCAGGATAAAAAGATTTTGCACAGCAAAGGAAATAATCGACAAAACTAAAAGGCAACCTATGGAATGGGAGAATATATTCGCAAATATCAGATAATGGGCTACTATCCAAAATCTATAAAGAACTTATCAATCCCAACGCCCAAAAAAACAAAAAATCCAGTCAAGAAATGGGAAGAGGACATAAGCAAACATTTCTCCATAGAAGACATACAAATGGCGAACAGACACATGAAAAAATGCTCAATATCACTACCACTTCACACCAGTCGCAATAACTAAAATTAACAAATCAGAAACAACAGATGTTGGCAAGGATGTGGAGAAAGAAACCCTCTTCCTACTAATGTGGGAATGCAAGCTGGTGCAGTCACTCTGGAAAACAGTATGGAGCTTCCTCAAAATGATAATGGATAGTTTTTATTTTCTTCTTCCTATGTTATATGTTCTCTTAGTGATTGTATAATAATAATTTTAAATTGTTTAGTCTGCCTCATACTTTTTTTTACATGGGCTTTTTTGTTTGCTATTGTGTGTAATTTGGCTTGTTACATAAGATAGCCACAATTAAGATTCCTCACCAAAAATCTCCCTAAGAAAAAAAAATATGCAACTCACTATTCAGGAAATGAGAGGAAAATTTTTAAATCTTTGTTTATAAGCATCTGAAATGAGTTAAAGCAGCTCTGGTGGTCATAGCTGGTCCCTGTTCTTGACCTCAGTAATGCAGTAAAAGGAGTCAGGACAGTTCCTCCTTTGAAATGTTCAAATGTGGTCTCAGAACCTTAACCTCACGCAACCTCTCCTTGCCCTCCTTGTCCCACCATCACGTGTAAGACTGAGTTGACTGAGCCAGTCTTAAGGTTTTGAAGCATTAGACAACTGAGGACCTTCACCTTCTACTGGGGTCATGTCAGTGTCTATTGGGGTTATGTCTGCGTTGGCTTGACACTGCATTTTTAGGGAATAAAGAATGGTGAAATACTTTTGGCCAGCCTTTCACTCTTTCTCTCACTCTCTCCTGGTGTCCTAAAATTCCACCTCATTTCACCAAAAAAGAATTCCGTATGTTTTTCTAAGTCTGAAGCCTATCATGCTGGTGGTCATGATAGAGTAGTTAGATGTGGAGCAGGCAAATGTGCTGGAAGGAAACCCCTAGTTATACAAATGGAAGTTTCAACAGGTTGCTCCTACATTGGTTCATTATAAACCTTGACATATGGAAGATGCCCAGGAATAGGGACAAGAAGAGGAGGAGATTTATGCAGTCAAACAGAGAAGTTTATCAACATAAATCAGAGCCCCGGCCTCTCCTTCTTTCCCACTGATATATGCATGATAGGTTAGCATGAAAAAGCCTGTGAAAGTGTTATGGGCAATTTCCACTGTAGAAGTGTGTACATTTCATTAACCTGGAAATATGATTTCCTATATGTTTTAGCTCTCCAGCAATGAGATCCTCATCCGGTTTCAGAGTCTCTGCACAATGCCAGCTCAATTTCTCACTGGGTGACTTGGAATAAACACACTTGGTGCAATTGGCTAACTCATTTTCATCCTCTTACCAGCAGGCTCCAATCATGGCAACCTAATCAATCTTCTGGCCATCTCCATTAATCCCCCAAACGACCCAGATAATCTGATTGGCTGCAGTGCTGCCTAGTCACAATTTACATCAGACCATCTGGTGATTCTGTCTACTCCAAGGGTAGCCCACGAGGACCATCTGCTTCAATGCTCTGTATGTCCTGCTGAAGGAGGCGAAGGTTGAGGCCGACCACACACCAGCAAGTCATTCCCTCCTGCTTCTGCATGAACCAAAGAAATCCTGAAATGCACTGTAATTTAGCTGCTCACATCCTGCAGAGCCTGCTTTGCATTCTCAGTGAACACATCGTAATATTCAGAATGCAAATTAAACTTTATGGGTGCCATAACCTTGGCCATTTATTGCAGCAGATTCTGTAATTGCCTGATGCTGCTAATACAGCCAAGACTACTTTGGCATTTTTTTCTTTTTAACTTTTGCAGATAGAGCTGCCATGTTGATTAAGCAATCCTGGTGCTTCTTTGCATTATTTCTTAGGCTAAGGTACTAGCTAAGATTCTTTTGCTTACAAGTAAATAGAGTCAGTCTCAGCTAGAGATGGACAATAGAATTGAAAACAAAATATATTAGTATGCTCAAATTCAAGTAGTACTTATGAAATAAGTGGAGTTAACATTCTAAAGGAAACTAGGTTTACACCAAAACACAAGGAGACTTAGGGGAAAAAAGTCACTTTAAGACCAACTGGTGGCTATAAATTATACTGGGTGGTAAAAGTTGGTTCTTTGAATAATTTGAAACACAAGTCATCTATAGTTTGCACTAATTTGGAAGAAAATCACCCAGAATTAGGATCGTCATCAAAGAAGGATTAAGGAAGCCAAGGCTACTATGACTTACATGACACCTGTATGTCAGTCAGAGAAAGGTCCCTATTCCTCTAGACAGGTAAAGCTGACCAGGCATATCCCATTGTAACCTTCAGTCCCATGGAAGCCACCACCAAATAAAATGTCCCAGGACAACAAACACTTCTCCTACTTTAACAACATGGTGATACAAGGAGGTGCCCAATTTGGAAATGGAAATAGGCAACGTTGTTGGAATGTCTTAGGGGATGGGCTTCCCCAAGGAGGTAACAGGCAGGGACTGAGATGAAGATAAAGAAGGGGTTTCAGGATTTGAATAAAAACTGAACTCCAAGCATGTGTTTTGGGATGTCCTGGATTACAAAACTGTTGCTCCTCCCCTGTCCCAGTGCACTATCAGTATAAATAAGTCAGGGTTTGTTTCATTGTCTTTTGCCTCTTCTACCCAGAGCCATGGACATGAGAACTGGATGTTAAACCAGGACACCGTAGAGCTCCTTCCTTCGGCAGTGCTAATGGGCTTCCTGCTTGTTACTTCTGAGATGGGGAAAAGAAGTGAATGGATTGAATAGATGTGGGAAGCTAAACAATCAATACAACCTATATTTTGCCAGAGCAGCAGGGTAGATTACATTAAAGGGCCCAGTGCTTTAGCTCTCCGCATCACATGAACTCGCCATGTCATTCCTCTCACTAAAGAGGCAGGATCTATCTCCCTACCTTCGTATCTGTGCTCAGCCACAAACCTTATTTAAGACAAATTGAATGAGATGGAAATAACAGTGTGCAAAATCCAAGCCTATTCTTCAAAGAAACTTCTGTGTTTCTGCTTGATCTCTTGTGCTTGTGCCCTGAGAAGAACATGCCTGAGCTAGTTCTCTGCCCTAGCGGGTAAAAGACATGGAATTGTTGTCCCGATCAAAATCAGAGCCCCCAGTCAACACCACGATGCATGATTGAACCCAAGTGCAGGTCAGACAACTCATAAATGTGTGCATTATACTAATAAATGATCACTGTTGAAAGTCACTGAGTTTGGGGATAATTTGTTACATAGCAATCACTAACTGTTACAACAGGAATTGGGCAGATCCTGGAGTCCCAGTGTTTATACCGTTTTATGAACACTTTCCATTAACCCGCAACAACTCCTAATTTCTGCATCTCTGTTGCCAGTTCCAAATTCCCAAGAGGGACAAATAACTGGGGAGGATACAGTACAATCTTGAAGAACTTATTTTTCTCTGTGTTCAGGGGCTAGAAAACCTTTCCAAAGGTGTCTTCCACAGCTGGGCCATCTCCCCAGGTCAAACACGGTGAGTGATTCCTCCATAAACCTGTGTCTCCTTGAACTGCTGATTATTAAACATTTCACTCAGTTCCAAATACAGCATCAGCAATCAAGAAAAGTAGATGATACTAAGAACAAAACACTGTCTTTATCTCTGCTGCCTGTCCATTTATTCCTGGAAATTCTCACAACGCAGCTCTCCCCCCTCAGCCCAGAATTGATGCTCATCATCAATTTGTCATGGCAAAATATGATCACTGGGCACCTATGTCCTCTTATAAAAGGTTACTTGGACAAGTTGAGCCCTGATCCTTTGTACCCAGAAAGGCATTTTCTCTGTGCCCTTTGGATGTTCCACATGGCTTGTGCAGACACGAGCCTGTCACAGGCTTCATTTGAAAGTCTTATCACAATGTTGAAAATCCAAGTAAACTACTTTCATAAAGTCCTAGGGAAAAGGGATACTATTTTTGTTTATTCTTTTCAAGAATTTAATAACTAGGATGATTTTTCCTCCAGAACATAGTCTGTTTGTGTTTACCTCTTTGTTCTTTCCCTACATTGTATTACAAGGTCTTGAAATAATACCTGAAAGACAGCTTTTCTGGAAGTGAAGCTCACTATTCTGTCATTTTGGGGATCATTTTATTTTCTTCTTAGAATACAGAATTAATTGTGGCCTTTTGACCACTTTAAAAAACATTTTCTTTTTCTGTAAGAATAAATGAGTATTTCCAACTTTAAATTCCCTGCGTTCACACGTTAACTTAGTTTGTTTCCAATAATACATTTGGGACTAAAAGAAATTTTGACTGTTAATTTAAAAAATTTAAGGACTTAAAGTTTAGGAAAAAAACTAAACAGCTGAAAGGTACACCCAAACAAGTGCACTGTAAAGAAAAGGTGCATGATAAATGGAGGTCCCTTAATACTAGATTTTTATTTATCCTACTACCAATTGGAAAGAAAATACATATAGACCCACCTCAATTAAGCCATTCAGTCAGTAACTCTTGAAAAGCAATGCCACTTTTCTTACAATGGCTTCTCTGTAACCCATTTCCTGTTTTAGGGACATATAACAACTTTTCACTTAAAAACATGTGAATAAATATGCTATAAAGAGTGATATTGCAACTTTACCATTTTAGACAAAGACATGTGAACCAATTTGATAAACAATTTCTGTTGATAAAATATTGTTTCATGTGAAACAAATCTGAATTGTGCCCTATGTGTAGATGAACCCAGTGTTTTCACTCATATGTGAAAGGACAACGAAGAGGTGGCCTCATCTACAACTCTGTAATCTGTTGTGCATGTGTGCAATTTCACATGTGTCGAAACTCACATGTTCAGCCTTTATTTGGCTTCAAAGGTGTTTCCTGTTACATAACTTTCTTTTTCTTTCTTTCTTTTTCTTTCTTTCTTTCTTTCTTTTTCTTTCTTTCTTCTTTCTTTTTCTTTCTTTCAAGATTTTATTTTTAAGTATCTCTACACCCAATGTGGGGCTTGAACTCAGAACCCCGAGATCCAGAATCACATGCTCTATTGACTGAGCCAGCCAGGTACCCCTATAACTTTATTTCTTTTAAGTTTAGTCTGACTTCAAGATAACCATGAGTTCTAAAAGATTGAAAACTTGGTGAAAGTCAAGGTACAGAAAGAATACATGTTCCAAAAATAACTTCCTCTTAGAACTTCTCCACTAAAATGAGAGTGAAAAGGCACTAATGTGTCATTTTAGCCCATGGACAGGCCCAGAGGTCACTGGGAAAGCCTATCAGCAGATGAGAAGTAACTAGCGTTGGCACTTACATTTTAGACAATTAGCCACCAATCCTGATGAGCTCTGAAAATGGCTACAGAGCACTACACTCAAACGTGCACTTGTGAAGTAGAAGAGGCAGGGCATACTGGCTTTGCATCCATCTCTAGTCTCAGGCATTACTATGGTTAGCAATCACATGGCTTCAAATAGCAAAATAAGAAATCTTGATGGGAAATTCATGTACACTAGGTTATCTATCAAGACAGTATGTGTATTGTTGAAGACCAGAGATCTAGAGCCAGACTGAACTGGAACCCCTGCTCAGCTACAAGACAGGGCAAGTTACAGAACCTTTTTGTGTGGCGGTTTTCTCATCTGTAAAACTTGGACAATAGCAGTGCCCATCTCCTTGAGTGGTTGTGAGGTTCAAATGTTTTATTACAAGCTTATGCACACAGCACAGTGCCAGGCATATAATAAGCCATTTAGTAAAGTTAGCTATCATCATTCATGTAAAGGAAAGTAGAGTGTTAAAGCAAATACACATTAAGTCTGATTTTTACACTCTAGGTGATTAAGGCCTTCGAACTGTCATTTACATCAATCACAAATTTTCTTTTGCTTGAAAAAACCATTCAATCGACAAACTCCCTTAGATGAAACTTCTCTTGATTCTCCACCATAAGCTATGGTTGTTACTCTGAAATAAAAAAGAATATGTGGCAGAGTAGTAGATGTTGTCTGTGGATCCCTTATCACCTTGTCAACCTGTCACCCAGATCATCTTAGTCAATTCTAGTGTGCACAGCAGACCAAAAACATGGGAATTACTATACTTTTCGAGCAGCTCTTGACCCGTGGCCAGTGGGAACTGGTGTATAAATACCCCAGCTTCCTTCCTATGCCCCCTCCCCCCTTCCCAGGGATAGCTCTGAGGTGTGTGCCCTATGCTGGCTCTCAGGTTCCTGAGCAGGACCAAGCTCTAGTTGTCCACAAGGGTAACTTGTTTAGAGCACACCTTCAGTGGCTCCTTCCCTTCCCTGTGTTGTTCCCTATCTTCCTACTGTACTGTGTCGTCTGGTACAAATTATCTGCGTTTTCTGTCCCAAATACACCAGTAGGCCCAAATCTTGTCTGATTCTGTGGGAAACCCTAAGACACCCAGTAATACAAATATACAAGCTTCAAAGATATGTTCTAAACATTTGTCTTTAAATTTTAAAAAATTATTAAAATACACATCAAGTAAATGCAAGAAATTCCAACTTATTTTACTTTCTGTAGAACTTGTTTTGAGCCTTAGATATTTAATGGTTTCAAGACAATTTTTTATTTCTTCTAAAACTCTTTGGCTCATGAATGCTATCACACAGTGAACATTTCTATTCTTTATTTCAATCTCATTTGAGACTGGAAGAATAGCTTTGACCTTGTTTGGAGTCACTTGAACTCTGTGGGCTCCAAGCTAACTTTTTCTCCCACACTCAAGCTCCATTTACTGCCAGCAAAACATGACTTTTTAGTTCAAATAAAAATATCTTTGAAAGGACTTATAAAAAGGTTCATAAGATGTGTTGGTGTTTGAAATGGCTCTGAGGTGTATAAATGAATCGGGAACACACAGATTAAGTTTCTTTTGAAATACAAGTTCCGAAAGAAAGGAGTCCTTGGGGGGAAATATTTATGAGGATTTACTGCTTTGTTTTGTTTGTTTGTTTGTTGTTCTATTTTGTTTTACCTAAAACCGTTAAAGAATTGTTGAAAATTTTCTCTTTGATAAAATCACCCTGGAATTCTCTTGAAACTGCTAGAGACCATTGTTTCTCTGGAGAATAAATATTTAAAGTTCTTACTACTTAGAGAACCAACTTCTTGGTTCTGTCAATCCAAAAAAATCATTCTAATGTTCTTAAATCAAATGTCTTTAAGGATTGTGCATTTAACATGAATAGATTTCAGCATGTTTACATTTATGCCAAATTCATAAGGTCACTGGCATTACAGTTCATAAAAAATCATTTGTAAGAAAGTTGCCATTTCTTTACTTTTAAAATTTCTTTGCTTGCTTTCCACTACAGTTAATGTTTTGGTAAATCATTACATATTCAAGTATCTCTATGTTTTAAACACTTCATATTAATTAAATATGCACCAAAGAAAGATTTTTAAAAAATACTTTTGCCTACGCACAACTAGGCTAATAACAAAATTCTGTAGAGATTTAAAGAACTCATTTTCATAACCTATGCAATACAGTAAACACATTTAGAGCTCAGGAAAAAAATTCATTATAAATGATACTACACATGCCTAGTCCTCAAGTATTTTAAATTATTTTGCTTTGATAGAAATGTACTGTACTAGGTTTCTGGGTAAACTATTAAGTGCATTTCCTTTTAGTTATTTCCCATGTATTGCCTTGAAAATTGAATAGACTATTTTTATTTAAGAAGTAAAATACAGACAGTATTTTTTCAGTACTGTTTTTTTCTTTAACTTCTTTAAGTAAAAAGTAATATTCTTTTTCCTTCCCACAAACAAATCCTAGTTTTTAAATAGTTGTTCTTCTTCCTTTCTAGTTAGATCTAAGTGGCTATCTCTCTGTTCTTTTCCCCCTACACACACAAAGTATAGGATTTCTGTAGTTGCATCTCTGTTTTTGTGTCTCTTTCTGGCTTCCTTTCAGATTCTTCCTCTGTACCTTCCTCCTCACCTCCCTTTATGTATCTCCTTCTATGAAACCTCCTCAGAATTAAAGCACAAATTAATTAATTTGCCAAAATTATGTTTATAAAAGAGAGCAAGCAAGCAAATCAGTGAGTCTTATATAGAGAGAACACTGCTGCCAATAGGAGAACATGCAGAAGCTCTTGTTTACGTGATAATTTAAAATGTTAAATGGAGGTTTAAGTTCTGCGTTTTGCCTCTCAAAGGACTGTTTACTTATTAAAGATAAATTTGTTCATCTGAGGTGAAATGCAAGATTAAAAAAATTCAGATACCTATGAAATACAAACACAATTTCATTTATTTATGATCACCAACATGCTGTAATCAAAGCAGAACTCATTAGTCAGTGATTATTTGATTCATTGTGACGTGTTTCTTCCAGCAAGAGAGGGAAAAGAGGCGAAATTCACAGCATAGAATGACAGAACATTTAGGAAACAGAGTTTTATTTGTTCTTCTGTTGGGAGAGCTAATTACTCATCGATTTGAGACCTAATGTCTTGATAAACATATATTGATTGAGCCTGATTATTTCCTGCAATGTCAGAAACATTCACACATATTTGCGTTACTACAAAAGCTATGTAATTTATTGGGGGCACTAATGACTTTAATGAAGTCAGAAAGCTTCAAGTGGCAGAAGTAATGAAAGGAAGATTGCAATCAGTGAATTTTCTAATTCTTCATTCCAGCTACAAATATTAGCCTATTTTGACTCATTAGCCATGTTCATGTTTATATATGACTTATTTACATAAGTAGGTCTGTTTAAAGTACACCAATATCTGGTGCCCAGTTCAAATTCAGAAAACATGGGGAAAAGGGGTCAAGTCACTGAGAGAGATTTAAATGTGTAGTTGGAGTGCTGAGAAACACAATGAGCTTACCAGTGAAATGTGCAACAGTGATGAACTCAGCCTTGGTCATATGGGTCTTATTGAACGTGCAACATTCTTCCAGTGTCATGGCCTTTGAACTTGCAGTCTCATCTGCCTGGGATGCTCCTTCCCAACATGCATAGGTCTCTGCTCAAATGTCTTTTCAGAGAGAGCTTTCCTGACACCCTATATGAAATATATAAAATAGCATCCTCATCTTCTTCTTAGCTTCATATCTTCACTGACCTGGTCCATATGTATTTAAAAAAAAATTTATATGTCTTATCCACTAGCAATTACTTTGTTCCTTTTGTTTACTGCTTTCCTTGGGTCCTAAAAGAGTGTCTTTGTTGATTTGTCTAAAAGGTAATTGTGAAGCATTAACATCATTTATTTTGGCTGATCTCTCTCTCTCTCTTTTTTTTTGGCTGGTATCTCAATGCAATGCGAGTTGCTACAAGAAACGAAACATATGATTCTTTTTTTTAAAGGAGCTTATAATCTATTTGGTGAGAAAAGCCTGTCACACATTATATTAGTGATCTGTTGCTGTGTAACAAATTATCCCAAACCTTTAGTAATTTAAACAATGAACATTTATTTTCATACAGTTTCTGTGGGTCAGGAATTAAAGAGTGCTTATCTGGGTCTTTCTGGCTCAGAGTGTCTCATGAGGTTGCAGTCAAGATACTGGCCTAGGCTGTGGTCATCTGAAGCTTGACTAGTGCTGGAGGATCACTTCCAGAGGAGTTCACTTATATGGCTGTCAAGTTAGTGCTGGTGTTGGCAGAAGGCTTCAATTCCACCCCATGGAGCTTTCTATAGGGCTGCTTGAGTGTCCTCATGACATGCAGCTGGATTCTTCTAGATGAGTGATCCCAAAAAAGAATAAAGTGGAAGCCACAACGTCTTTTATGACCCAGCCTCAGAGGTCAGAATCTGTCATGTTTGAGATACTTTCACGGTTACACAGGTGAACCCTGTTCAATGTGGAAGGGGGCTGAGCAGGGGTATGAGTTCCAGGTGAGAATCATTTTGGAGACTAGACCACACATGAAATAAACAATGAGGCATACATGCCCAGGTGTAATTAAGTACCACATGATAAAAACATTTAAGGTTCAATCAGTTTTGAGAATCTGAACTTACATAATTAGAAAGGCTAGCTGGATGGCAAATTTAGTCCTCATTTTGGCCAAGCGTGTTTAAAAATTTATAAATAATATTGTTAAGCCCTTGCTTTCTGTGTTAGGTGCATGGATTATGAATAAAGCCCAAATCCTGGGAAGGAGGTACTCATAGTCCATTGTGTGGAAGGTCAAAATTTTGAAGCAATAATGGTTTCGAATGAACTTAAATACTTTGTGCAGGAGGGCGAGAACTATCATTGAGAGCCAGTTTTCCTCTGAGCAGTAAAAGCAAAAATTACAAATACACAAAATAATCATATATGTCGATGGAAAAGTCTTCATGCTCTTGTTATAAGCAATTTTAATTGACTACAAGAAAGGTGGATTTTAGGAAAAATCAGCTAAGTAATCTAACATAAAAAAAAAAATCACTAATCATGATTATCATACACTAGGGGAAGCCAGGTAACTACACCATAAAAGAAATCAGTAGAAACTGATCTTATTGGGGCACCTGGGTGGCTCAATGGCTGAGCATCTGCCTTTGGCTCAGGTCATGATCCGGGGTCCTGGGATTGAGTTCAGCATTGGGCTCCCTGCAGGGAGCCTGCTTTTCCCTCTGCCTGTGTCTTTGCCTCTCTCTGTGTGTGTCTCTCATGAATAAATTCTTTAACAAAAAAAAAGAAAAGAAAAGAAAAGAAAAGAAAAGAAAAGAAAAGAAAAGAAAAGAAAAGAAAAGAAAAGAAAAGAAAAGAAAGAAAGAAAGAAAGAAAGAAAGAAAGAAAGAAAGAAACTGATCTTATTCTCTCAAGCACCTCAATTTCCCCACTCTTGCCCAAATTGGAATGTAACTTCGTAGATTTTTAAACTCATCAGTCCACCAAAACTTTTTCTGGCCCAATGACTCTTCACTAGTGTTTGTCACAACAGTGATTTACTGAAAGGACATTTAATGTCTAAATCAAGTGACCATTGCTTCTCTTAACATTTTCTCCTTCCCATCACATGATTTATTATTCTTATCTCAGATCTCAGTCACCTTTCAGACTGAGTCTGTGGCCTATGTCAATGCTAATTTTCATCCCTCTCTAAGGAATAAGGGAAATAATCTACCATCTCATACTCATTTAGTCGATGTTCCTTAAGACAGAGATTAACCCAATGAACTGCTTTAAGTAACACAAAATTCAAGTAGAAACCAATCCTCAGTCTAGCAGAGAAATAGACGCTCATACATCTCTGATGTAGGATAATAAATGATAGCCATAAAAAGCCTGGCAACTGTGTCGATAATCTGACTTATTGATTCCTCTTCTAGGAAAGACTTAAAAAAATTAATGTATACAAAGATGGAATGAGGGGTACCTGGGTGGCTCAGTGGTTGGGCATCTGCCTTCGGTTCAGGTCATGATCCTGGGGCCTGGGATGAGTCCTGCATTAGGCTACCTACTGGAGACACTTCTCCCTCTGTCTATGTCTCGGCCTCTCTCTCTGTCTCTCATGAATAAATAAATAAAATCTTAAAAACAAAAAGATGGAATGATATTCATGACAGAGTGGCTTATAATTGTATAATAGGGAATGCAGAAACAAATTAAATGTCCATCAAGAGAATATTTCATTGTATATAGACAAAAATACAATGAAATACTAAGCAATAATAAAAATCATGTTGTAGAACAACATCTTATGGCAATGAAATACATTCACATATATAGTTAAGAGAAAAAAGGCAATGGAAATAATTACGTGACTGTTGTTCCATGTGTGCATTTAAGAGTACATATTTATGTGGAAATAAGGTTGTAGAAATTTTTAAATGTCAAAAATGATTTATCAGTAGTTGATAGACTTGTAAGGTGATTTGCATTTTTCTCTTACTCTTGTCCCTCTAGTATCTCCAGAAGAACATTCCTGGGCTAGCGTGTTGGAAGATGACAAGTGGTGAATGAAGCAGAACTGAGTTGGCCCATTTCCCCATCTGAGACAGCCCTGTATCATCTGACTGCTAGGTGGTCCCAGATAGATAAATAAGCCTAACATGATCAACAGAAGAGCCACACCTAAGTGGACCTGCAGCTGACCACAGACACACAAGTGAGGTCACCTGTAAATGGCCAAGTTGGCTGTACCTTGCAGGTCCCAAACTAAAAAATGTGCTTCGTCGTTTACCACTGGCATTTCATGGTCACCTGCTACCCTGCATTATTGTAGCAATAGATAACAGACAGACCTAGAGCTCGTCAGGGTTTGGGGAACTAGAAAACAACAACAACAACAACAACGCAACAACCACCTGAGATTCAGTCCAAAGTTGAGTATAGAGCTTGTCAGAAAACATTTTTGAACAGGCTAGAATGGCAGGAAGTTTAACATCAATATCAAAATAGAACTGGTGTTCTAACATGTGCAAGGCACTAAGCCATGGTCTGGGTGGGTCACAAGTGGAAGGACACACAGCCCCTACCTCCTCCTGGAGCTCACACTGCAATAGTGGGAATTTCCCTTGACTCAGATAGATATGGTTCTCAGAGAGTTAGTAACAATTGTATTAAAATGCTACAGCACCAAAGAGCTTCAAATTGCTGAAGTTGGTTAAAAATGCATTAGCTTTTCTCCAGCATGATTCTGAAAGCACAGTAAAATCAAAAAGTCTGCTCCAGCTGCCCGATGAACTTGAAGTAATGAGGTCTATAAGTTGACTTGAACAGAAGAAAATGATATTAAGCTTTCATGGAGGACAAATGAAAGTATCTACCTGTAACCTTTCTGACAGCCAGAGACCCTTTGCCATTTAAAACTCTGCTGCTGTGGTGCATTATTCCCAGGCAGCTGAGAGTTTAATAAGACTTTGCAGAGACACCTAACCTTCCAGTCCCTGGCTGCCTGCTGGCAACCCTAAGGCACTCGCTGTAGAAGCTGACAATCTGAGCTAACATCAGGGCATGGATTTCCTCAGACAGAGGGGCACAGGTTGGCATAGTAATGTCTGCCCGCTGCCCCTCTGCGCATGCAAATCACAGAATGGTCTCATTCTAAGCCAGGTGAAGTGTCCGGCACCCTTGGGTGTTTGATCTTGGAGATTCCAGTGGTCATCGCTCTTCATTACTGCAATACCTGGTTTTCCTGCTGAATGAAGAGCTCCCTCTTTAGAGTGATATACAATCTTTCTTTGAGCACGTCCAACCTGCCTGGTCCAGCCTTAATTCCCAGTATTCTTCCTATCACATCCTCCATCCCCTGTACTCTGGTTATTTGGGTTACCTATTTGCTGTTCCTGCTTTGCTCACCTCTTTGCTTTGTTCAGCCTGTGACTTTCATGGTCTCCAGCTGGCCCACTCTTTTACCTTCCAATTCTGGCTTTGCTTTACAGGTTTCTCTTCCCTATAAAAGTTATAGTGATACTTACACAACATACAACGTGCCAGGGACTTTGCTAGGTGCCTTGCCCATCATAACTCATTTGATTCTGTTTAACAACTCCAGGAGATTAGTATTGCTATTACTATTATTATCATCACCATCATCCCAATTTTCAGATAAAGAAAGTGAGGCACATAGAGACTAAAGCAGCTTGCTCAAAGTCAGAATCAGTTCCATGGGGCTGGAGATCATGTGTGTCTTGCTTACTGTTGTATTACTTGTGCCTGATACGAAACCTGGTCAACAGTATTGAATGAAGGAAGGAAAAAAATGATTCCATGAAGCTGTTTCTGTAGTCAGAATTAATCTCTCTTCTCCTTTCACATCCCTACCCCAAGACTTAACACATAAGTGCCTAACATATAACCTCATAAGGTTGGACCCTCATTTTCAAATAATCTGCACTTTCAAACATCACCTTACGCTCACACCCTAACCCTCCCGTGCTTGGAGGAAGTCAGACTTTCACAGATCAGGTGGTTTCCCCACTCTGGTGCTGCCTGAAGGCACTGCTGCTGAGAAAGGAGACCAGAAGTCCATGGGAGATGTGGAAGAAAGACTACAGGCGGGACGTGGGGACTGTGCAGCCAGCCCCTTCCCCTGAAGAAGCACAGCACTGCCCCCTCTGTAGTGAAGGGGCTCCAAGAGCTTGATGGCTCATTTAGAACTAGCAGCCGAGGTGAGTGTCCCTTGCAAATCTCCCCTCCTGTGCCTCTTACACTCTGGCTTCACCCACAGTAGCAGGGGAAGTTAAAGAGGTTGTGGAAGGCCAGGGAGTGGTGGCAATGAAGAGCAGCCAGGCAACTAAATGGGAAGCAGAGAGGGTAAAAGGTAGTGATCAGATGGAGAACCTGGGGCCTCATCCAGCTGTGTTAGTACAAGTACTGAGGCCCCTTAGGTCAAGACCTCACAGGGTTTAAAGATCAGGTGTCATCGTCATTGGCCCTCTCTGCACAGGAGGAACCAAAGGAGGAGCTTGAGCAGGGAGCCCTAGTTCTGGCTTATCTCCCTCCATGAATAGCTATTCTGTTGGCAGCCAAGAGCTAAAGCTGTGTGTAGACAGACGTCAAACCCTGTAGGGTGGTTTCTCACTTCTGGCAGGGGGCACCTGAAACTGAAAAAAATTGTATTGAGGGATTTTGTAATTACTGACTTTCAGTCATCTAGAAAGAGAACTCCCTTCTGCTTTCAGACATTCCATCTTCAAATGCATTTTTTGTTTTTTAGACCACCTATATATTTTTATATTCTTCCATCACTAGATCATAGGCTCTAGAAGAGAGGGGCATGACCACATTCATATTTCTCTCCTGCCTGCTCCCTTCCCTCTGCAAATTGCATGAGGGTTCTTTTACAAAACTTTAAACTCATGCAATTTAATTGTATGTCATAATAAGCAAGTGTCACTGCTAAAATAGACTAGTTCTGGGCAGCCCGGGTGGCTCAGCGGTTTAGCACCACCTTCAGCCCAGGACATGATCCTGGAGACCTGGAATCGAGTCCCACATTGGGCTCCCTGCATGGAGCCTGCTTCTCCCTCTGTCTCTTTCTCTCTGTGTCTCTCATAAATAAATAAATAAAATCTTAAAAAAAAAATAAAACAGACTAGTTCTGGTCATTTTGGTGAGCTTCCTCTTTCAAAAGCTTTGGAGCCAGGGCCAAAATTCCAACTTGCTGGAGGAGGATGTGCTGAAGCACAACCCAGGTTCCCTATGAAAGACTTCCATACATTTACTGGAACACATCCAAAATACCACAGAATCCTGCCACTACCCATCAATATTAAGACTTTCTTCCCCTTTTCTTTTTTAACTGAATGTCTGTGAAGAAAGCAAGGTGATTTAATGCTACAGCTAAACTTCAACAGTGAGATGTCCCTTAAAAGATAGACACTGCCATTAACACCCATCAGAGGGGAGATCACATGCGGCTAGCAATGGTTTCCAAAGATTAATTTTAAAAAAGAGAAAAAAGGAATTCTGATATTGATGACTAGCACACAGGGTAATACAAATGTAAGGCAAGTGATCATTTCAAATGTACAATTACATTTTACCCCAATAATTATTAATTGCAACGTACTTAAACACATATTAGGTTTCCTTCAGAAAGAATAAATAGAAGATAAAGTTGATTTACAAAGCACTTTCATATAAAATATCTCATTTACTTCTCACAACAATGCTTTTGTTTAGATAGTTCCTTCCTCATTTTACCTATGGGGGAACTAGGTGCTCCTTCCACCACCCACCTAGTAACCAAATTATCAAGCAGTATAGATGGTAATCAAGGATATGGGATCTGAAAAGACAAATGTACTCAAATTCTGGCCTTTCCATTTATTGGTCATGTGACTTAGACAAGTTAGTAAAATCTGGACCCAAAACTAGATTTTGCAACTTAAAATCCTATGATACCATACCAAAGGGCTAAGGAATACTTGAGAAACAGAAATGGGATGGAAATACATGCATACTTTTCTTTGCCAAATGAGTCATTCCACCATCATGTCCATATCTCCACGTTTTGTAATTGCTGTAGAGTTTAAAAATACTTAAAAGGAAGAAGTGACCCATTCTTATGAACCTTATGAATCTATCTATCTATCATCTATCGCCTCCATAATAAAGCATTCTGAAGGGATTTGCAATAAAACTCACCACTGTGAGCTGGGCAGGGAATGCACGAAGCCTCACCAGTTGAGGAGCCAATCTAGGCCAGATTCAGAAAAAGCTGGGAGTGTCACTGGGCACAAGGCCTTGGGCTAGAACTCTGGGTCCAACCGAGGAGGCAGGGCTATTTTGATCGTAGCTCCACCCTCAGGAGAAAACATCTCATGGCCAGTTATAGCCAGAAAGCTGCCACCATAGCTGATCTGCGAAACTGTTGCTGGAACTCAGAAATCAGGTTTTTATCAATTAACTATTGCTACAATAATGCCATGTAACAAACCACCCCAAAACTCAGTGGTTGAAAACAAAATACTATTCTATTCTGGATCTACAGATCATCTGGGACAGCTCTGCTTCATTCTGCAGGTCTCTGAGTCTCGGTTTTCTCCCTGGCCTTTCAACCTCTCTGAACTAGAAGGCTTGCTGGGACATGACATGTTCTTTTCAAGGCAACGGCAGAGGTATAAGAGGCAAAGAAGAAACCCAAAGCCTCTTAAGTCCCCGACTATAAATTGGCACCATCATGTCAGCTCTATTTCATTGATCAAAGCAAGAGGCCAAGGCCAAAGTCACAAGGCAGGGAAGTACACTCTGCCTGTGATAAAGCCATGATAATTATGAAGTGCAGAAGACATAAACAACTTGGATCAGCAATTCAGTCGACCACTGTCCACCTCCTTGGCTACATTATTCACATCTCTCCAATATGAAAATAGCCTATCCTCTCCAAAGTACATCCAGAAGTCTCACCCAATCATGGTATTTGGCTCAGCATTTAAAATTTCATGATCTATATCTGGGCCAGATGTGAACTGAACCTACAAACTAAGAAGACAAATCACTGGCCCATCCCCTCTTCATACCACACAATATGCAATGGTCTAACAGGGATAGGAGACAGGAGAATCAGTGAACACCTCATTTACAATGAGGAAACTTATTCCTTAGTCATTCTGAAATCCCTCTAAGCAAATTAGCCAAGTTACCCAGCCAAAGGAGTAGGATATATTTCTTACTAAGATCTTGGTTCTGTTTCCAGGGAAGGGAAGTCAAGCTGTGGGCATCAAGTGGAGTCGAGTGGGCTGGGTGTAAGATCTCTGCTCCATTGTTCTCTACAGCTCCTAGCTCTGTCCTATGAGGCATCCTTTTCTATCATCTTCCTCACTTGCTTCTGAAAGGGACATTGAAACTTATACATTTTTTTGGTGGCTAAAACTTTCCTCAGCCTCTTACCTACCTGTAGAAAACAGGGAGCTGTGGGACACCTGGGTGGCTCAGTTGGTCAAGCAACTGTCTTCAGCTCAGATCATGATTTCAGGATCATGATCTGGGGATCTCAGGATCATGGGATCCAGAGTAGGGGTCTCTGCTTAGCAGGGAGTCTGCTTCTCCCTCTCCCTCTGACCCTTGTGCATGCACTTGCTCTCAAATAAATTTTTAAAAAAACTTAAAAAAACAAACACAAAACCTGGGGGCTCAGAGGTCTTTTTTCCCTGTCAGTTTCAATCTCATTTAGCTTAGGCTGGTAGTACTTAGTTAGGCATCTTTTCTACAACTCAGTGGGTTTTCTATGTTTGATTCCAGTCCATTCTATGTGTCAAAGCCACAATTTTTTTTCAAGACAGGATTCTCTTTGCCGATTTAATTACTAGCACTTTGGGCACATCAGGTGGCAGTAGTACTATACCTTTAAGTTTCATAAGAGTTTTTAAAGTCACTTTGTAATAGTTAATAAAGTTATTAGCCACACCCCTGATTGGGTCCTTACCCTGAGGCCATGTTTTCCTGCCAGTCACCTAGATTTGGTCTTTGTCTCTCCTGCCATGTGATTCAACAACCAGACCCTGGACTTGATCTTTGGCCCCAGGCTGTATCTTAATTTGAGAATCTTTTTCTGGCTGGAGAGGCTGAAGATTAGAAACAGTTTTGATTTTTTAACCCAGCAACTTCAGGGCTGCCTGCAAACTGTGTTTTGTTTTATTTGGTTCTGAGCATATCTCCTTTCCTGTAGTAGTTCCCTATATGCATTTAAAAGCAAACAACTCATTCTTCCAAAAATTTTCTTGGAAACGAGTTTCTCATCTTTCCCTCACCCTTTCATTTGATTATGCTGCTCACTGCTCTGCGTGCTTATACCATGCAACCTATCAGTGGGTGGAAAATACTAGTATTTAAATTTGTGTACACAGAATGTCCCACTTGGACCTTAAGGTCAAATTTATCTGTACGAAATACCTCTTCTAGAACTCAACTGTGTGACAGCAAGATCTGGCTCAGCCCTCAAGAAGAACTTAGAATTTTTTAATTGCACTATATTTAGATCTTTTCTTGGAACCATATAGAGGGGAAAAAAATAGTAGAGTAGGATTTGGGTACTTCTGTTTTGGATTAAAAAAAAAATCTTACCTTTGTCCCTTAGAAGGGCTCCAGGTGCAAATTCTACTGGTCTGAAAATATCTGGAACAGATATCCACTATTAGTGGATGTTCTAACTATATCTGGCCCATCACCCTCTACTGCAGAACCAGTGAGTTCAAGGCTATAGACACTACAGACTTTTGCAATTATACGGGTGCCCTCTCCTCTTTATCCTATTTGTGGCAACAAGAGATTAACCTATCAAGAGTGCATCACTTGTCTCCACTAAAGATATAGCTAAGCTTCTTACCACTGGAAATCCCTGCATAGGTTCAGCTTCTAGCATGGGGCAAATGGACCAGAACTTCCTGGAATATAGGACCACAGAGCTGGCATTGGTGCTTAACTCTCCACAGTGTGCAGATCTAACTGGGGACTCAGCTTCCAAGGGACCCAGTCCTTCTTTAGGTTCATGGAGCCTGTACACTAGGTGGGTTTGGCCCAACTCATTCCAAAGAGGATCAGCCAGCCACTCCTCATTCTAGGCAAAGAGGGACTCTGATTCCAACCCAAATGCGTGGGCAGAAGGTCCTGACATACTGCCTTATGCCTCTCACATCAAACTTGGTAGAAGTAGTGTACTTAGAATTTAACCTCTTTTGATAGGCAGATATAATTTCCTTAGATGTCCTCCTCTAGGCCTAGCAAGAGACTCTAGCTATAAAACTGGGTATTGTCCACCGTTAGGAGTCAGCATAATCACATATAAGTCCTTGGTCCCAGTGGCCCAGAAGCAGGTTTGTCAACTCAGGTTCTACTGAAAGAAGCTCGTTAGTCCACTAGGCCTAGGAAAAAGGCAAGGGCAGTCAGAAGAGAAATGCCTTGAGACAACAATCATGGTCATAATTTGCATAGTTCTCTGTGTGTTGATTGTTCTATGTATTTTATGTATATTAATGTTTTCTCTCACAGCAAATTCTATTCTATAGATGGAAAAAATCCTAGGCTCTTAGAAGTTAAATAACTTGCCTCAGGCCTCCCAACAAGTAGATGGTAGCACACGAACCTGAAGGCAGACATTGTGTCCCCATAGTCCCATCACTATGCCCTGGTGTATGTCACCTGGCCTGCTCCAGAACATGGGGTATTTATTATCAGGAGAAAGGGCTTACCAGCCAGGCAGGATTCTCAGCTTTGAGGATAGAAATGTTAGTTAGTTCCTTCATCTGTTTTTCTGAGCACATTCTATCTGGAAACTTGAAAGTCTATACTCTCACAAGGATGGAGGATCTCCTCTGTCCTCTTCTTGGAAGAAGGCTTTTCCCTAAGAGCCTCTTCTTGGAAGCAGATTGAAGTTTCCTCTGCAGACTGAGCCAACCCAAATGTTTGTTCTCAGAACCATTTTGGGCTGCTCAAGTGCACAAAGACTTCAGTAGAAATTCCAGACTTGTACAACTTAGAACATGGCAGATGAAGTCAGTCTGGAAGTTTCAGTGTCTTACCTATGGAATCTGACTTTGAGCCCTGAGCACTGGCTGTTCCACCAAGAGGAATTAGCTGCAAGTGATCTAATTCTATACTTACATCAAACACTCGAATTGTAGGTAAAGTCTTTCAAATACAATTGTAATCATTTTATAGTTGATTCTAAGAAGTAACAGGAAAATGGGATCGATCACTTTTGTAGGCTGTGAATATAAAATCATAGCATTAAGAGAAAGAGGGGAAGTTTTTCTGAAATGCTGCAGAATAATTCTGTCAGAAGAAAAAGATATACCATTGAGAAGTAAATATGATGTATTGAGAGACTATTCATTGTCACTCTGGTTCATGGAGTGATTCTGAAAGGCAGGGTCTGTCAAAGCACGAATTGTATAGAACTTCTGCTGAACTCACACAGTTTGAGCAAACTTGGTATCTGCACCCCACCTCCCATTTCTAATATGCATGTATTCCTTTTTTAAAAATATTTTATTTATTTATTTGAGAAAGAGAGAAAAACACGAGCAGGGGGAGGGGTAAAGGAAGACGGTGAGAAGCAGACTCCTAGCCGAGCGTGGAGCCCAGTGTGGAGCTCGATCTCAGGAACCTGACTGAGATCATGACCTGAGCTGAAGTCAGAGAGTTAACCAATTGAGCCACCCAGGCGCCCCTAATTCTGTGTGTACTCTGACCTTCAGCGAACAGCATTGTGAATATAAGAACCCAAGAATCATTCCTACCTGTTGGATCCCTATATCCAATCTGTAAATCCTAAAAATCCATTGATATTAATGTAGCTGGAAGCCACACTGCTCTCTCCATACAGCACCACCTTATTCAGGCTCTTATAATATCACAACTGAATTCCCCAAGCAGCCTCCTAATAGGCCCCCCTGTCTCCAACGTTACTCCTGCTCTCTCCATTCTCTGTGTTGCTGCTGGTGTGATCTTTCTGAAATATAAAAGGGCTTCCACTGTCTAAAACTTTTCACTTGGCCCCTACAGTTATCAACTCTTCACCTGTGTACACAGTGCTGCTCATCTGCTATGGCTACCTTCACACCAGCACATAGTCACTCCAGTTAATTAAACTAGCAATAGGTCCAGGATGCTGTATTGCTCTTTCTTCTATCTTTAAGCTTTGGTTTTTGTTTCTATGTGCTTGGAATGCCCTTTCTCTGACCCCACAGTTCCAGGAGAGAGATAGTCATGGAAGGTGACCAAGTGTGGGCACTAGAGATGAATGTGCATTAGAACACGATGAAGGACACTCACTGAAACTGTTCACGGGAATCCCTATACGATGGGGTGGAAGAGGAGGTGTTAAGGGATTGGTATTGCATGATATACTTTTTTCCATTCCTATATTTCTTAGATTTTTTTTATTGAAAATATGCTTAACTTATCTCTTTATATTTTTCACCACACTTTCCCATCCTCACCCTCAGAGATACTGAATCAATGCAGAAGCATCCAGATTCTGATTTTCCACAGTCTCTCCCCCCACTTTTGAAACTGTTCATCACTTTTTAGGGAACTGTGGTTGAAGTGATTATTTTCAATATAAGGCAACTGACATCTCTGAGAAAAGCTCTAACTCTATTATACAATACCTTTTTATTATTTCCTTTTATTTTGTAGTAGCTTAATTCCACTACCAATATACATTCTCGAGTCTCTACTACACATGAATTACCTGTACAAATTATAATAGCCTTGACAGCCATCTAAATAGCCACATTCATATAAAGGGCCTACATGATCCATTATAAACCATGTGTTTGTGCAGTAAGTCTACAAATTATTTTAAAATTAAGGCAAACAAGAAAAAAATCTACAAGTACAAATATCAGGATTTCTTAAATCCTAAATTTTTAACACTAACTGAAATACCATTTGATTGGCTTTCAAAGCAATGGCTCGTCTCAAAATATAAAATAGAAAGTTATTACAAATATTGGCTTTGGTATTATATATACCTATTTCCCTATACATTTTCAAGTTTTTGACTTTGGGAAAATATAAACATGTAAGTGTTTTTAGAATTACCTCTTGAAAATATCTATAATACCCTAAAATTCAGACATTAGAGCATCTATTTCTTTAAACTTGTTAGTTATATTTTCAATACACTCTCCAGCTTTTAATTTTATCCCATCAATTACAAGATAGTCCTCTTCATAGTGGTTTTCAAATGAGCTGGATGCAGGAACTTCAGGGTTGCATTTAGATAACTGTAAAAATAACCATACAGTTCATCAGAAGTACATCAAACTTACTGGAAGACCAGGCTTAATTATTTGAACACAATGTAAAGTAGTCAGTAACTCCACAAGCCATAGCAGTAACACAAAGTGTTCTGTTAATGCTGGTGGTCAAATAAAATAATGATCCCCATATAGAGTATAATGCATAGTAAATGTGTTAATAATTAAATAATTTAAAATAGTTAAAATAATTTCCCCATATAGAGTATAATGCATAGTAAATGTGTTAATATAAGAAGGACTGATTATTCAGGCCCTCTCTTTTTTCACCAACATTATACATTTTAGTTTTAATATTAAGCTTGGGGAAAACATGACCTGTTTCATTCTATGACTTTTCTATATTTGTTTATTTTAAAAATTATTATTATAGAGAATACAACTTAAAATTGTTTGAGTTCCACTTTCCATGGCTAGCTTCTCAAAAGCCTCTACATGACTTATACATAGTGATAGTTTGCTCTAGCCTAGTAGAAAGGGACACTAGTAAAAATAATACAAATATCCATAAACACATACAAGATTTGTAACTTCCAGGTTCATTAAAGGTAGAGTGAACTTCCATGAAATTAAGAAAAAAAATACATGTAATTTATACAAGTATTTCACATATCAAAAAATTGTACCTTTTAACACAATAATTATTCACTAAACTGTCTTATGCATATGGCTTATCGAATTTGTGAATCATTCAGGTGGATTTTATAAAAATCCGATATTAATTCTCTCTCATTGCTTGCAAAGCTGGGGCATGACAACCAGTGTTAATATTAGCTAAAGAAGAACATAATTAGGAAGATGACTTTACTAAGGAAAATAGCCTCATAAAACATTTCAGTGACAAATAGAAAAGAATTCTGATTATCTACTTGTGTATGCTTTTTTGTGTGTGTTGCTACCCTCACCCAATGCTTGACAGTAATCAACCTGAACCCTCATACATTAAATGAAGGATGAAAACACCATCATATTTACAACTTTGAAAATAGCTCAAATGATATCCTCTCAGAGAATAAACATGCTCAGAACCTTAAAATTATCAGGTGGCTCTTTTTGGTATGTTAGCTTGTAAGAGTTCACTTTCTCCTACAAACAAAACACAGCTTCAGTTTTAAGTGGTGTTAACTTTGGAAGCCATACTAATTTTCCCTGCTAACTTAAAAAAAAAGAGAGAGAGAGAGAGAGAGAGAGAGAAACCCCTGAGGTGATCATTTCTTTTCTTTTAAACTGGAAATTGTTCCAGCTTTGATAGTTGGTTTCATCGCTATTCTCCTCATTTAAAAGTGAACAAGGCCCTAAATATACTGAACCTGATGTGAATGCCAGACTTACAAAGCTCAGTGTGGAGAATGGCTTATGAACCAGTCCACAGGAGGCACTCACCTGCCTGCCAGAAAGTTAAAATGGTTAATTTTTACAATTCCTAAATGGCTCTTGAAAGCATAAAATAATACAAGAATCAAAAACAAAACGCAAGCTCCTGCCTGGTGATATATTAAAACTATGTATTTTACCTTAAGAAATAAAAATCAGAAGTAATTTTCTGTTCTATCAAGTTACTAGTTGTAATAGTAAAATAGAAGCCAATTCTATGGCTGTAAAAGCTCCAGGACATCTCAATAAAAATCAACCTGGCTGTAGTTTTAAAAAGACAAACTGCAAAGACTGAAAAAACATTGCACAAAACCATATGGTGCTCACACAAAGCACACATTTGCTAGAAAAGAGTAATTTGTATATTAATTACATGTATATAATATATGTGTCACCAATCTACAGATCTTGCTTTATAAAAGGTAAGATCCAATAGAGAAAATAAGTTTTTTCAAAAAGGAACTCTAATTGGAAAAATGGCATTCACAACCCACGCAAATTCAGATATAGGTTGATATTGCCGGTGCTAATTAAGAAAACTATGTTTTTCAACTTGGTAAGAGTTTTTAGCATTAATTTTATTTTCTTTTAGGGTATTGATCTCTTTAACTATAGATCTTGTATATTCTGATTTCTAACTCAATACGGGGGTGTTTATAAATCATTCTTTTTCTTTTTGGAATTTTGAATGAAAATCATGCAATTGGGCAGTCTGCCAAAGTGTGTAAACAACCTTGCCCATATACAAATCCACCTTTTTCAGCATCTGAGAAGGGACAGACTTGGGAATGGGTAGTTGCTCCAAAGTGACAATGTGGGAATGAAATGAAGAAAGGAAATCTCAGCCCTTCTCTCTAGTGGCTGCCATTGCCAATTCTCGTCTATAATAACAGCTAACCTTAGGTGTCAGTTACCATACAGACTACTTTTCCTGATTTGCCTTATTTAACCCCCCCAAAATCCTCTGAGGCATGTGATAAGCAACTGTACCAAATTACACAAGTCCTTGATGACAGGACTAGGATTGGGACATTGATATTATATTCCACAGTCAGTGTTCCTAACCATTGTACTCTCTTGGTTCCAGGCATTGTATACGTTTAAATGAATGAATGCAGAATGAACAAAACCTTAAGGATACAGGACTTCTTGCTTCCATTTTTCTTCCTATTAGAGAACAGCTGTACTGCCTTGTGGAAGCGTCTGCCTTATGACTTATTTTTCTCAAGCCTACCACCACACTGCTGCTCTGTATTAATGACCTAGGCTTGTACCCTCATTTTATTGCACAAACTTGGAGCTGATGTGCCGAGCAGTTTGTCAACCAAATTAAAACCTATGTTGTCACATACAAATACTGAGTAAAGTAAGCACCCATGGACTTTCTTAGCCCAACAGAGGTGGCCAAAAGAACAAAACTGGAAAATTCTACCTCCAGTGTGTCAATAATGAGGTTTGTCCTCACAGAGGCTGTCCCTGTGCATGAACCAGGCAGGGCAGGTTTCTTAGCAAGCTGCTCTTATTCTGGCCCCTTCTGACTGTGAAGATCAGCAGCAGTGGAGAGGTCTCTCTGCAGTGGCAGATCCTCAAAGATCTGGAATACAAAGGGCTTCTCCACTCACAGACTTTATTCAAAGACTGATAGATGCATTCTAACTTTTCAACAGGCTACTAGTTTATTATTCACTTTAGTATAATCAAGGGCTCAAATTTCAGAAGGGAAAAAAAGTTTTCTACCTAATTAAAATGTACATGCAGAAACAGTTTCTACCATTTACAGAATCTGAAGTTGCTATTTAGGCCTAATCATGATTACCAGGGCTACCTTTTTTCCTGCATTTACTTCCTTTCCATGCTCCTCTTCAGACTCATCAGGTGCTGCTGTGGGCTCTAGCGCCTGCTGTAGCATTTGCTCCAACTCTTTTAGTAAAACTTCTGCCTCAGAGACAACTAAAAAACATCATTAATGTAGTAAAAAACATTACATCTTAGTTAATTCAAATGAATCCATAATCTTAACCACCCCAAAAGATAAAATCATCTAAATGCTACAAGATTAAAAAATATATTTTTTAATAATTTTCACATATGGCCTCTACTTGATGCAAAATAATTATGGATTTCCAGGCAAATATTTCACAATTATTCCCTTAAAAATGTAGGTGATATTTTTGCTATATGTAGATCACAAAAAGCCCACTAGAAGTATCTTTGTTTTGTTTTGTTTTGTTTTCAGTCAGGGCCAAACTAAATTGCTTTATATAAACCAGGGGTCAGCAAACCTTTCCTGTGAAGGGACAGAGAGTAAATATCGCAGGCTTTGTGATTTCGGTCACAACCACTCAATTCTGCTGTTATGGTACAAACCACAGACATGTACCTAAACAAATGAAAGTGATTATGTTCCAATAAAGCTTTATTTAGAATAACAAATGGACTGTGGGCCTCAGTTTGCCATCCCTACAGCAAAGTATTAAAACTACTGTTAAAAGGGAAAATCATGTAATTAAGTGGCTAATCTAAACACAGGCTAATCTCTTCCTAATCCAAATACCAGCACATCTTAATTGCTTAATCTGATTATATACATTTTTTTAAATACCACACTTACAAAATTCTTTTGCGTGTGTGCTACTGTGACATGAATTCACTGAATTTGGTAAGATGTAATAATATCCTCACAAAAGAAATAGATTACCATTATATAACTATATACACTATAGTTGAGTCTATAGACTCAACTACTGATTAATAACATGCAGTTGAATTCCCGATTCAAATAATATAAACATTTTTGTTTGATATAGTCCTGTTGAAGTAAATATCAAGGAAAGGAGACCACATGTGTCCTGCTGTCCTGCACAAGAGACAGATGGAGCATCTGAGATGTCCTTCCAAGGCAACGTGATTCAAACATAAAGGCCATGAATACATACCTCATCATTTTTTACTCTGGTGACAAAAATCTGACATACCACCTCCTATTATCTACCATTCTTTGGCAGGTCACCAAAAATCACACTAGGTAGAACAGCTAAAAGTTAATGGAATATGAAAATAGACCCAAGCAAGCAGGACATATGCTTTCAAGCTAAAATATTATCAGTGAATATGGAAGCAAGGCATTCTCAGCACTAAGTTTTAATTTAATTGTTGAACATATTTTAAAATTTTCTAATTAGTTATTTTTAGGAAGAATGCATACAATATATGCATCCCTTTATGTCTGTGTGAACACATACACACACACACACACACACACACACACACAGGTATCCTTGTACACTATGTTGTAAGGTGAAAAACAGAGATTGTTAATGTGGAAAGTTTTATGTTTTCTTTCCTTCAGTTCAAAAGAATCCATGTTTTATTTTTTTTTTTTTATTTATTTTTTTATTTATGATAGTCACAGAGAGAGAGAGAGAGGCAGAGACACAGGCGGAGGGAGAAGCAGGCTCCATGCACCGGGAGCCTGATGTGGGATTCGATCCCGGGTCTCCAGGATCGCGCCATGGGCCAAAGGCAGGCTCCAAACCGCTGCGCCACCCAGGGATCCCAGAATCCATGTTTTATTAAATCTTCTTTGTTGATAATTTTCTCTTATCTTTTACTCATAAGAAGGAAATTTTAAAATTCTCCTAGAACGTTATTAAATAATAGCATTAAATAAAGTCATGGGAGGCTATGAAATAGAAAACTTTCCTATTCTTGGTTGTCACTACAGTATTAAAAAATTTTTATTAACATTTTTCACATCACAGTTTTGTCTACAAAAATATTTTTTCGTCAATACTTATCACTTGGCCCAAGTACTTTTATATTCAATCAACAAATGTCAGTCCCTAAGGGCAAAGGATTCAAGAGTGTAGGCACAGACCAATGAGCCTTCCTGGACATCATCTCTTCCCAGTCAACTTAGGTTTTCTCTGTGGAAGAGTTCTTTCAAAAACAGTTTGAAAGTAGCCTCTGGTAAGCCCTTTGCATATCATAGAACCAGTTCCTAGGTTTAAAAACACAACAAAAACTGTAACTGACATGTTAGTTTTGCCCACATAGATATATGTTCTGTGTAATTGCTAAAGCACAGGAACACAGAATTTGAACTATTACATTCTAAAACAATGGTATTCAAAACTTGGTAGGCATAAGAATCACATGGAGAATTTACTTAAAAAAGATGAATGCAACCCAGGCCTACTGAATCAGAATTTTCTACAATTATGTATATTTTTATTGAAGCAACTTTGTTAATGGAATTAACCTCTCTTTATAATAGATTTCCTACTTAGTAACCTGTTACTTAACAGACAGTGTGGTTATCTTCACACTGATTCTTAATGCCACTCACAGATACTGTGTTTTCCTACTTTAGATTCTGAGTCTATGGAAATTGATACTGACATTTAATGTACTGTTGAGAAGATGGATTTTGAGCTATGTTATAAAGGAAAAATGGCATACAAACATCTTTATATTTCTAAGGCTAGGCTAAAATACAATCAATTTATGATAATGAATGTCATTGCCGAATGGCATTGTAGGCCCTCCATTTTCAAGTGATCTGGAAAAATATGTACACTGCCTTTTGATCAAAGGGTAGACAAAGTAATGGATGACTTCATAAATCAACCAGGGTTCATAACACCAACTTGATTGATGTCAAATTCTGCTTCCAGAGCAATGGGAGGTTTGCTTTTCTAAATAGGTATTCCTATATTGTAAACCAATGGAGTTCAAAAATAATTCTCGAGAAACAGCAGTTACTGTAATCCACAAACTAGGTTATCAAAATTGGCCAATGATATCCTCCAAAGATAGAGACAGAATGAATGCCTTTGCTGATTGTATGACCAATAATCTTCTATCTATACTGTTTATCCTGTACTTCCCTGACTTGTTTCAATTTGTTGTTTAGAGTAAAGTGGTAGCATTACAGTTATTCCATTACTCAGAGAAAGTTTAAAAAAAAGTAAGAGGTATCTTTTATACTGAAGTCCATATCAGGCTTTTAAAAATGAATTTTTATAAAATAATCTGTGTAGTTTTTCTACTCGTAATAAGAAATAACTTATTGTTGGTGTCAATAAATCAGCTGCATTTTAAAAGTCTTTAAATATATATTATTGGAGTTTTCTCCAATCTCTACTTTTCTACTAAATGTTTAAAGAAGCTGTTTATTTCCCTATATAAAGAAGCTACTGGTTAGGCTACCTACCCCAAAGCTGGCACTGAAAAATATCACCTTCAATAAACTTTCAGGGTCATTTCAATATTGAAATTTTGAAGGTGTTTGTATACAGGAGGGTGAGGAAGAGGAAAAAGTACTTGGGTTTTGTTTTGTTATTAAGTAATCACAAACACTCCTTTTATATGTTCACAATTTAAAGGTAGAGGTGAGTAAAATACAAGTTGGAGTGTAATGAAGAGGAGAGCACCATTCCTGGAGACACAAACAGAAACAGGAGGCAAGGAGTTTTCTAGGAAAGGGGCATGTGGGCCAACCCCACCTTTTAGTACAGAGGTTAAAGGTAACTCTAAACCAAGAGTAGGTGAGAAAAGTTTGTCCTGAGCAGCAAGAAATCACCTTTCTCCCTGTCACCCCGTTCTACCTCCCAACCCCAGCCCCTAAGGCCTTTAAGCTTCCCTAGGGCTTTCCCCATGATATAGACCTTTCCTGTATTAACCATCTTTTCCCATGCTTATCTGTTTCAGGTAACTGATGGATATACCCTTTGCTAATTTATTAATGAATGCCATAGATTATTAGTTGAACCTGGATAACATGCCAATTTTTTATTTATTTAAACTTCTATAAACTGTCTACTACCCCAAAAGAAATTAATCCTTTACCAACAAAAAACAATGATACAACAATACAAATAACAAAAACTCAAAGATAAAAAGAAATTGAAAATCAATTCATTAAGGGGATATAGAAGAGTAATAGTGAAATCTTAAAATTGCTTAACTCAACTACAAGTATTGTGCCCAAACCCAACATATTTAGCTTTAAGATTCTTGATATTCAAAGCAACCAAGGAAAGAGCTGCACACTTTAAAGAAGATACATGATTTAGAAAAACCATATAGCCTCTTAAGTGTCTTGGTTTCCCCACTGATAAAATGAGAAATATAATAATATCTACCTTATTTACTTCATATAGATCTTATAAGGGCTAAATAAATATATATGAAGCATTTAGAACAGTGAGGACACATAGTTATTGTTATAGGTGTTGGCTATCATTATTACTATTGGTATTATTATTTCATCACTATAGATGAATTTTCTTGTCCCTAAACACTGAATAAAGATGAGTTAGAGGGACAATACAAATGTAATTCATAATATTCCTGGTAGTAATTCTCCCCAAACAAAGATATGCTCCACAAATAGCTATTTCTTAGATTAAATCTGCATAGCCTTGGGCATACAGTTTACATTATTTAATGATTCCTCAACTTGTCTATTAATTTCCAGATATTCTCTCCTTGTTGGATAAAAGGGCTTCTACTGCATGTCTTTATCACAGATGAAACAACTGACACTTGGACAGGTAAGGTAGATACACTTAATTAGCTCTCCTCCTGATCTCTAACTAAGGAAGAAAGAAAAGCAAATGGTAGGGCTTAAAATCCAGAAAGGAATAGCAAATCTCGGCATAAACTGATGGGAGATTAAATTAAAGTGGCTCCAAAAAGTAGGGCAGACATTCATGAAGAAGATGGTATAATTTTTACTTGATCTAGGACTGATCCTACTTCAAGCCAAGAAGAAAAGAAGTGATATCAGAGACTTAGATCAAGGAATCCACTGAAATATAAGTAGGACTAAAAAAAACCGAGGGGAGTTGATCTACTGATAAAGAACCACTCTTTCAAGAAGTAGTTAACTAGTCAGCACTTGCAAAGAACACAGTAGATTAGATGTTTCTGCTTTTTAGTTGTTCAAAATGGGATAGAGGAGTAAAACATAGATTAGGTTAATGATTTGAACAATTAACTATTGAGACTTGAGAATCACAGAGAATGTGAGACTACTGAAAGGGTGTCAGTGGATAACTATGGAGATGTATTCACTCATTTATGCGGAAGAGTGATTTCCAGACAATGGATTTCTAGCTGTGATGGATTTCTTCTGCAGTAGCCCCATGAGTTGGATGGGGAAGGACCCTAGCACTGGAGCCCTCAGCTGAATACCAAGGTCTCCTAGTGGGAACTCAGTCCAGGGATAAGCTGACTTTTGCCTTTCTACAGGAATATTTGAACTAATTGTGTAAGGCAAAGGGACAACATAGCTAAGAAAAGGCACTGGGTTAGCAGGAAAGTAGCAGCAGAATAAATTTGAGATAGAAACTACGGAATTTTCTACTGGCTTAGGAGGGGAACAGAAGGATTAAAAAAGATAACTACTCTGTCCTTCTTCTGGCTACTTTCTTTTAATAGGTCTAAAGATGAATGGCTTAGTCAGTTGAAACACAGTGCCATAGGACCTGGGGGTAGCCACAAAAGAGAGGGAATATGGTTCAGATAACATCTTGGGGTTTAATGGACTGAAACCTCTTTGCGTGGCTGCCAAAAGTTCCATCTTGCAAATAAGCATTTACCTGCTTTTCAAGAAAAACGAAAATGAAGGAAGAGTAAAGTGCTTTTGAAAACTAAAACTTTCTCTCTGCATTCCACATTTACCCTACTGTGTTCTAATATCAATGACAATTAATTCAGCTGGAAGCCCCAGGCTGCTGCTTTTCTTCTTTCTCTCCCATTGGCACTTCCAGGACCCCAATAATTTTGGAATGGAGAGATTTGGGATTTTAATGTGTTGATTCTGGTATTTCTTCCCACAACCTCTGGTGTTTGTTTTTTTTAATTAATTTTTTTTCTTTTATTTATTTATGATAGTCACACACACACACAGAGAGAGAGAGAGAGAGAGAGAGAGAGAGAGGCAGAGACATAGGCAGAGGGAGAAGCAGGCTCCATGCACCGGGAGCCCGACGTGGGATTCGATCCCGGATCTCCAGGATCGCGCCCTGGGCCAAAGGCAGGCGCCAAACCACTGCGCCACCCAGGGATCCCTGTTTTTTTTATTAAATACATGACGGAGCCAGAAAAATTTAATTCATGGGAATAGAAACCTAAAGACAACTGAAAATTTCTAGGATATAAATCAATACCAAAAGTGACCTACTAATAGTTCTCATATACGTATGTGTGTGTGTATATATATATATATATATATATACACACACACATACACACACATATATATATAAATGTTTTTTTTTCTTTTCAAAAATTACAACTACATTTGGTAGAATTAAATAGAAGCAAAAGAACTAAAAGCAGGAGAGGTCTTCACATACCCATGTTTTCCTTTGATAAGGCATCATCTGAACAAACATTTTCAAAAGAGCATTTTAAAATAGCTTTCCTAGAAAATGAATTTGACAGATTTAGTTTCAAAAGACCAATCATGTATATTTAAATGGTTATTTGTGTATATTCATTGATAATTGTAAATTATGAATATATTCCTTTATCTTGAGGCACTTTTCCTTGGTTGTTTTATACAGTAAGACAGCAGGATACAGTGAAAAATCAAAGGGAAATAATATTGATCTGAGCTCTCACTAGGTAAAAATCACTAATGAGTCACTGAGTACCTTATATAGGCTTTTTCATGTAATCTTTCCCCCAAAAAACCTAATAAGTAATTGCTACTCTCATTTTATAAAGAAACTGAGGCTCTGAGAAATTGAGAAATTTGACAGTGCAGGAAAAGGTTGAGCATGACACAGCTAAATTCTGTCAGACTGCAAAATCCATGCTTCTCCCACCATACTGTGTTGCTGACTTAGAGTCAGAAAACATTTGTTCAAACACATTTTCTCTAACCAGAAGATCTTGAGAAAGCCATTTGGTTTCTCTAAGTCATAAACTTTTCATCTTTCAAACAGAAATGATTATGATACACCCCCTACCTATTTGATGGGGTTACTATGAAGCATAACTAAGATAAGGCAGTAAGTCCTTTTTAAAAATTTAATTATCCGTCTTCTGAAAATGGACAAAGAATAAGAGAAGGACTGTTACACCAGAGTCAGACTTTGTCTTTGAGCAGGACTCCTTTTAATACAGCACTGATTATCATTCATCAAAAAAATAAGTAAATAAACTGTATGGTTGATTCAATGATAAACACTAAAACCTGCCATCAGTGGCTTATCAGTTCATTATAAAGGTCTGTTTCTGGTTTGCACTATTTTTAAACTAAGCACCTGCTTCTCATCTGCTTGCTCCCATGATATTAATCTTCAACAGTTCTGCTTCAACATATTTGTATAAACATAAAACTTTCTCCATACTTTTTTTTTTTAAAGACTTTATTTATTCATAGAGACACAGAGAGAGAGAGAGTGAGAGAGAGAGGCAGAGACACAGGCAGAGAGAGAAGCAGGCACTATGCAAAGAGCCTGACATGGAACTCAATCCAGGGTCCCCAGGATCATTCCCTGGGCTGCAGGAGGCGCTAAACTGCTGCGCCACCAGCGCTGCCCTTTCTCCATACTTCTAAGACTACTACTTATACTTTAATTCTTTTAGAAAATTTTAATTCTTCCTTAGAGAAAAAGAATCAAGAATCAGGGGGAAATGTCATAACAATTAAATCTAATATATACATTTCAACTTTATCATAATACTTCTCAATAAAAAACATACCTTTTCCTTCTTCTAAATTTGGGCTGCTTCTTTTCAGTAGTGTTTTTGGAAACTTGCATCTATAAAATAACAACAAAAAGATGAGTTAGTTAAACTGGGACTAGATGAGTTCAGTAAGATAATGGGTCCCCTATGGTCCAAGTAATTTAGTCCAAAAGATAAACTCTGGCCCACAGCTCTCAACCACACCTGAAACCCCAATTCAACCACTTAAAGGTCACTACAATTACACCACTTAAAGGTCACTACAATTACACTGATCTGTGCAACTTCCAGGAATAGTAGACTAATCCAATATGAATGCCCATCTCCCATTTCACTCCCCTTCTCACTTAATACTACTCATAATAATATAGTAATACTAGGTTAAACACATAATAATACTAGGTTAAACAACCTCTAAGTTTTAAAAACATAAATCACCTTTAAGAACTATTCAGATGCCAGAAACACATGGAGTGCAAAACTATACAGATAGGAACTGACATGGTGAAGGCCTACAAAAATGTACCAGGATAGGTGCAAAGTGTTGGGATTTTAATATCTAAGTGAAGATGAGATGAAGGATGTGGAGAAATCAGCACCTTCACACAGTTGGTAAGAATGTGAAATGGTGGAGCCACTTTGGAATACAGTTTGACAGTTCTTCAAGATGTTAAATGTAGAATTATATTATGATTCAATAATTCCACTCCTAGGTATACATCCAAGAGAAGTGAAAACATTATGTCCATACAAAATTGTATATAAATGTTCCTAGTAGCATTATTCATAACAGCCCCAAAGTAGAAACAACCCAATGTCCATCGATGGGTAGATAATATGTAGTCTATCCATATGATGGAATATTATTTAACCTTTAAAAACAACAAAGTCCTGACAAATACTATAACATGGATGAATCTTGAAGCCATTATGCTAAGTGAAAAGTGAAAAAAGTCAAACACAAAGACTACATCTTGTATGATTTTACTTATCCAAAATGTCCATAAAAAGGCAAATCCATAGAGACAGAGATAGATTAGTAGTTGCCAGGCATTAGTGAAAGGTGGGAAATGGGCAGTGACTGCTAATGGGTGTGAGGTTTCCTTTTGGGGTGATGAAAAAATGTTCTAAAATTATATTGTATTGACTGTATATACTGAAGTATTATATGTATTGACTACAAAACTGTGATCATACTAAAAACCACTGAACTGCATACTTCAAAAGAGTGATTAAGGTGCCTGGGTGTTTCAGTAGGTTAAGTGTCTGCCTTTGGTTCAGGTCATGATCTCGGGGTCCTGGGATCAAGCTCCACATCGGGCTCCCTGCTCAGTGGGGAGTCTGTTTCTCCCTCTCTCTCTGCCTCTCCCCACTGTTCATCTCTCTGGCTCTCACTCTCTCTCAAGTAAATAAATAAAATCTTTTAAAAAAGAGTGAATAAATTACATCTCAATAAGGTATAGTTTTTAAAGAATTTGGTGACATGGAAAAATGGAAAGTAAAGAGATAGAATATAACATATAAATGATTAACAAAAGGAACCCAACATAGCAATGTTACTTTAGAAAAAAAAGCATAATCAGAGATAAAAAGGGTTATTATCTAATGCTAAAAGAAACAATCCATCCAGAAAATATAACAGTCCTGACCTATATATACCTAGAAGCTCCGCCTTAAAATATATAAAGCAAAAAACAGAAAAGAATCGCAAGTAGAAACTGACTAATCTACAGTTAAAATGAGATATTTTAATTTACTTTTCATATGAAAATGATAAAGCAAAAAAATTAGCAAAGAAACAGTAATGTTCAGTAACACAAATAAGAAGTTTGATAAACTAGCACTGGAAACTGGCACTGAATAATTAAGGAATATGTATTATTTTCAAGCCTGAAACATTTACAAATGTGATCAGCTACTAGGTCACAAAGGAAGCCTCAAAAGTATTAAAGTAAATTCTCTATTTTACAGACCAAAGTCACTGGCTAAAATGCAATAAATAAGAAATCAAAATCCAAAAGATAGCTGAATAAAATTTGTAATTAATTCATAGATATAGAATTTACATTTACCCATGAACCAATCCATGATAAGAGTTATGATCCATGTCATTTAGATCAGAGTCACTGTAGTACATTTTAGTTAATAGTACACGTGACTTATCTTCTCACTGGATAATATATTTGTCTCCATGCCAAACCTTGTATGCTATAGGTGCCTGTGAAGTGTTTGGAGAGTAAATGAATGAATAAATGTTCAGAGAAAGATACAACCAAAACAAATTATCACTAGGAAAAAATAGTGCCAGTGCTACTGTCCATTCTGTACTGTCATGGTTGTTGAGTTAAATCTTTAACAAATTCATACAATTTACCCTAATTTCCCAAGATAAAACTTCAATGCAACTTTCACCTTAATATTTGTTAGTTTCTTTTTATTTATCTTTTCACTTTAACCTGTGAAAGTGAGCAGTTTCTTAGCCCATTTTGTCTAAATCTTTCACGGTTACATTGATCTTAATTTTACTGATCTTGATACAAGCATCCACACTGTAAGGGTGGGAACACTTTTTTTGTTAATGTACTAAATGTTTAGCAGCTAGCAGAGTGCCATTCACATTGTATGTTCAAAAGCATTAATTATAAGATGAAGGTTGAATTTAATAACTCTTAAAGAATTATTAAACAGCTTAAATACCTTAATAATCATTCAAAAGAAGTTTGTATGAAACACTCAGGGAATTCATATTATTATGATGTTAAAAAATAGGTGGGTTTTTTGTGTGTGTGATCTTTAACCTCAAGGTAATATTCAAGCACTTTTTCCAGCACTGTGGAAAGTAAGTAAAGTAAAAAGTATATGGAAATATTATTGTCTAAAAATCATTGTTCTACATCTCCAAAGACAATGTAGAGCTATTATTTCTATCTTGTTATTAAGGATCAGCTTAAATTATATGCATATTTGAGTTTAAAGTAAAAGGGTTGCTACAAGGGGAAATAAGATTAAGGTAACAAAGTACAAACTACTTCATAGATATTAATAGAAAGAAATAATGTTAAATACCTTCCATAAATCAATGAGATTTCTGTTAGAGATAATAAATTCCTTTCTGCTTTTTTAAATATTCCATAGCAGCCAAAATGAACTAGTAGTCAGTATTGCCAAATGCCCTGTACATTCCAGCTCCAAGCCTTGATAAAATATATGATGGAGAAGAACATTGAATTTGGAATGACAGGATCATGATTTGAATTTAATCCCTGGTACTTACTAGCTGTATCACTTCTGGTAAATCACTTACCACTGGAATATGTAGCAAGAGCCTGGTATAAAGCAGACATGTAATAAGTATTTTCTGACTAAATGACCATTCTGTATTTCAAGATCTTTAATAATTACTGCTAAAAAATAACTACCTTAAAGCATTTGGGGGTAAGATGAAATTAAATAACATCCCAGAAAATATCTAACAGAGCTCAACAATTAGTCAATATTCAACTGTTGTCTAACCTGTTACACTAATCCACTGGGCTAGTATCAGAATTCTATCCTTTCTCCTCAGAGCATATGGCAGAACTTGATGTTTTGGTATGGTTGGACTTATGGGAGTTTATTTGTTATCCAAGGGTGCAATAACAATTTAACACAAACTTGGGAAAGCATCAGAAATTTATTTACTTATTGTTCTGTAGGATAGAAGTCTGTCTCTTATGGAGAGACTCTTCAGGATGCTCATCATTGGATTAAGATCCACCTAATCCAGGATGATCTCATATCAAAATCCTTACCTACATCTGCAAAGATCCTTAATTCCAAATAAGGTCACATTCTGAGGTTCCTGGAGAACATATTTTCTGGGGGCTACTATTCAACCCACAAGTAGATACTTATAATCTTTATGTATTTCATCCCTTCCACTTCTCTTTCTGTGTTCCACATCTGATTCTCCTATGTTGTTGAGCCTCATGCTATTCAGACTTCTGCTATGTGCAGAATTAGCAGCCTCTGAGAGTTTATTAGACAGGCAATTCTCATGCTCATCTGAGGCCTACTGAATCAGAAACTCAGGGAGTGAGGCCCAGAAATCCATATTTAAGTAAGCTCTTCAGGTGACTTGACCCAAACTAGAGTTTTCTAGGCATTAGTCTAGTCAACACCCATCCATCCAAATAAAATGCTATATACTGTCATTGATTTTAAAGAAACCAAAACAAGTGTTAATTCTTTTCTTGCTAGATATAGAGGCATCTACAAGAGGCATATGTATAGAGAGCAAATGCCATCTACTGAAAAAAATATTTATATATTTAGTGGTAATTAGGATTGCTGACTGGAATGGCAAATGACAGAATTGCCTTTGATTGCCAAAATAATCCGTAGGAATTGTGTTTACATCAGATTTATATAATCTTCATAAAGTAACTTGACATTGCCCATTTCCTTAAGTCACTATTCATCTAAATTAAAACCATTTTACTTTTAAGAACAGCTTTGTGTTAAATCTGAGGGCATACAATTTTGATTCAGCATTTTATGTTCATAGAAGACATAAATATGTTTTGTAACTTTCCATTGAGAGTAATTGTCAGTCAATGATCACTAAAGAGCTGCCTACTTTGACAGAATTTCCAAACGTGAATATGTGCCTTGAATAATATACACAAACTCCTTGTCAAAAGTTATCATATAGGAGGAAAAGCCAATATTTTCATTTCCCTTTGGAAAACCTGCTGGGAAGATACGCTTGGAATAAGGATGAAAACTAGTTTCATGCAGCATTTTAAATGATGGTTATTACTTAATCTGAGTATCTGGAGAGTACAAATAATAAAGTTAAGTCTTCGGGCCTAGATAATGATTTACTCTTTTTCACTCTTCTTTGAAAAAGGAGAAAGTTAAAATAATCATTCTCTAGTCCTATCTTAAACATGATTTTAACAGAGAGAATACAAATCTAGTATCTAGTATCTAGTCAATGATTTACTTATTAAAGTTAAAATAATCATTCTCTAGTCCTATCTTAAACATGATTTTAACAGAGAGAATACAAATCTAGTATCTAGTATCTAGTCAATGATTTACTCTTTTTCACTCTTCTTTGAAAAAGGAGAAAGTTAAAATAATCATTCTCTAGTCCTATCTTAAACGTGATTTTAACAGAGAGAATACAAATCTAGTGCTTCTTACATAAATGTCAGTCAATTACCACATGCTCCAGTCCAGTCACTCTTGGTAGAGCTCAGTATTCCTGTAAGATTTGGACAATATCAGAGATTGGTCTCTGGCAATATGACTTATAAATATCTTGCTATCCTCTGCACTATCTTTAGCTATGTGTAAGTTCTCACTAAAGCACTGTGGATTTCTCTGCTTTGAGGGGCTTAGCAGAGAAAACACTGTAGTGTGTATTCAAGCAGTGAGCTGAGACAGAGGAGAGTATTTTCCCTAAAAATAGAAGTTGACCACTAGACCACCTTAAATAGAAGGCATGAAAGACTTTCCATTGATATCTCCCAATCCAGGCTGAGGATACAAGTAACAGCACACTTCAAGAAGCTCTATTATTGGCTACTTTACTGATAAATTTTAAAGTCTTGGACTTAATTTTTTTAATGGTCTTTGACTATATAAGAGGTAAAACATAACAAAATCAGGCTTTTTTTAAAAATAGGACAGGTTTCTCTTATATCTATAAAGAGATTAAGAATCCTAAAAGCTAATGGAAACACAGTATCCAGGGAGTAAAGACCTCCATGAAAAGTAGAACTTATGTCACAGTTGTTTATCTGACTCAATGGTACCAGTAAATTAGATTATTTGATCTCTACTTGAAAACTCTAAAAATCTAAGTCCGTTGCAAACAATTCCAGTTTCCATAGTTTTTCCTAAAGTTACTGGATATTTTAGCAAGAGGAGAACATAGGGTTTTTAAGGAAGATTTCCTAGAATTGACATACAGGTCTACCTTGGAGATATTACAGGTTCAGTTCCAGACCACTGCAACAAAGTGAATATTGTAATAAAGTGAGTCAAATGAATATTTTGGTTTCCCAGAGCATAGAAAAATTATGTTGATAGTATCCTGTAGTCTATTAAGCACGCAAAGCATTATGTCTATAAAATGTATATACCTTAATTTAAAAAATACTTTATTGCTAAAAAATATGCTAACCATCATCTGAGTTTTCAGCAAATCCTAGTTTTTTTCCTCATAGAGGGTCTTCTCTTGACGTTGATGGCTGCTGATCAATCGGGGTTGATCAGTGATTGCTGAAGGCTGAGCTGGCTGTGGCAATTTCTTAAAATAAGGCAACAATGAAGTTTTCCACATCAACTGACTCTTCCTTTCACAAGCAATTTCTCTGTAGTGCATGATGCTGTTTGAAGGCATTTTACCCATTACAGAACTTTCAAAATTGGAGTCAATCCTTTCAAACCCTGCCACTGCTTTATTAACGAAGTTTGTTATATTCTAAATCCTTTGTTGTCATTTCAACAAACTTCACAGGAACCGCACCAGGAGTAGATTCTATCTTAAGAAACCACTTTCTTTGTTCATAAGAAGCAACTCCTCATCCATTCAAGTTTTATAATGAGATAGCAGCAATTCAGTCCCATCTTCAGGCTGACTTCTAATTCTGGTTCTCTTGCTATTTCCACCACATCTGCAGTTACTTCCCCCACTGAAGTCTTGAATAACCCAGTGTCATCCATGACGGTGGAATCAATTTCTTCCAAATTCCTGTTAATCTTGATATTATGACCTCTTTCCATGAATCACAAATGTCCTTAATGACATCTAGAATGGTGAATCTTTTTCAGAGGGTTTTCAACTTACTTTGCCCAGATCCATCAGAAGAATCACTCTCTATGGCAACTACAGCCTTTTAAAATTTATTTTTTTAAATAATAAGACTTGAAAGTTGAAATTGCTCCTTGATCCATGGGCTGCAGAATGGATGTTGAATTAGCAGGTATGAAATCAACATTACTCTCATTGTACATCTCCATCATAACTCTTGGGTGACTATGTGCATGGTCAATGAGCAGTAATATTTTTAAAGGAATCATTTTTTTCTGAGCAGCAGATCTTAACAGTGGGCTTAAAATATTCAGTAAAACATGTTGTAAATAGAGGTACTGTTATCCAGGCTTTGTTGTTCCATTTATAGAGCACAGGCATAATAGATAATTTAGCGTATTCTTTAAGGGCCCTAGAATATTTGGACTGTAAGTGAGCACTGGCTTCAACTTAAAGTCACCAGGTGCATTAGCCTTTAACAAGAGTCAGCCTACCCTCTGAAGCCTTGAGGCCAGGCGCTGACTTCTTTCCAACTAAGAAAGTCCTAGTTGGCATCTCCTTCCAATATAAGGCTATTTCATCTACAGTGAAAAAAGCTGTTTAATGGAGCCACATTCATAAATTATGTTAGCTAGATCTTTTGGATAACTTGCTGTGGCTTCTATATCAACACTTACTGCTTTACCTTACACTTTTATAAAGATGCCTTCTTTCCTTTAACCTTATGAACCAATCTCTGCTAGCTTCAAATTTTTCTTCTCTCAGATTTCACAGAACTGAAGACAGGGCTTTCCCATGGATTAGGCTTTGGCTTAAGGGAATGTTGTGACTGGCTGGATCTTCTATCCAGGCCACTAACACTTTTCTCCAGATCAGCAATAAGACCGTTTGGCTTTCTTATCATCCATGTATTCACTGGAGTAACACTTTTAATTTCCCTCAAGAACTCTTTCTTTGCATTCACAACTTGGCTTTTTGGTGTAAGAGGCCAAGCTCTTAGCCTATCTCAGTTTTTGACATGCCTTCCTCACTAAGCTGAATCATCTGTAGCTTTTGATTTTTTTTTAAGATTTTATTTATTTATTCATGAAAGACACACACACACACAGAGAGAGAGAGAGAGAGAGAGAGAGAGGCAGAGACACAGGCAGAGGGAGAAGCAGGTTCCACACAGAGAGCCCGATGTGGGACTCGATCCCGGGTCTCCAGGACCACACCCCAAAGTAAGAGACGTGATTCTTCCTTTCACTTGAACGCTTAGAGGCCATTATAGGGTTATTAATGGGCCTATTTTCAATATTGTATGTTTCAGAGAATTGGGAAGCCCAAGAAGAGGGAGAGAGACAGGGTAATGGATGGTTAGTGGAACAGTCAGAACACATTTATCAATTAAGTTCATTGTTTTACATAGACATGGTTTGTGACAACCAAAAACAATTATAATAGAACATCAAAGATCACTGAACACCGATCAGTATAACAAATACAATAATAATGCAAAAGTTTAAATATTGCGAGGATTATCAAAATGTGACAGTTTTATGCAATGAACAAATGCTGCTGGGAAACTGGTGCAGATAGACTTACTTGACGTAAGGTTGCCACAAACCTTCAATTTGTAAAAACCATGACATCTGTGATGTGCAATCAAATGAGGTATGCCTATATTCCAATTAAACTCCAAAAAACTGATGCACAAGAGCATTCAATGGTTATGGTGCCCATACACATTTTTCCTGGATAAAAGAATGAATGTTGAGAGCTTCATTATCTGTTTCTTCTATCAACTCAAGTAGTAAATATAACCAGCCTGATTCTTTGACCCATGGATCAATGTCAAACCTTCTCATCATTTATCTTAAGCATTTGCAAAAGATGATCTCTCTTCTATGTTGGAATGCATAGACTATGCAAAAGCATACTTTAAAAAATATTCTTTCAAAATTTTTGTGTAGATCTAAGTCTTTAAATAACTCTCTGGGGATTCCAGAGATTGAAATAAGACACTCCTGCACTTAGATTCATGGAAGGAGATGGAAGCTCTATCTCCCTTTGATCTGTATGACTGCATTCCCCAGTATGTAGGAGACATACAGATTTAAGATGTGTATCTAATATATGAATTTCATGACACAGCAAATTATTTTTGGATCACAGTGAAGATATTAAATACATAAACAAAAAGGATAAATATCATCTTAAAGTTATTATAATTCTAAAGAATTAAAAGGTAATAATTTATAGGTCTTCAAGAAAGGCGATAGGTTTGTGCTGTCTAATATAAATGAAAAGTTGGAAGGCTTGTGGGAAGAAGCCAAATGTTTATCAATTTGAAAATATAGATGAATTCCAATAAGTCATAAGTTAATTCTACTAATTTTCACTGACCCGGTATTTTTTCCAGTGATAATGCTCGCCCTTCGCAAACAGGAAAACAGTAATTATTACTATTAGGCATAGAAAGATCATTTAATATTTAGTGTAATAGCTACAGTCTATAAAATACAAACTCATTATTCAAATTCCTATTGCACATTAAATCAATAATGACTCTATTGATTAGTCACAATGTTTTTGGTTTTAATGAAATGGGATAAGAAAGATGATGGTAGATGAGGAGTATTCCAAACTTTAGAAGAAAATCAGATTCATCTTATATGTGGCTTCATGTTGGAGAGGTGACTGATGTGTCTCTGAATCAGAGAGAAAGGATAATAGTTGTAATAAATATAATCAGCAAAATAAATGGAAGAAAGCTGCATAACATAACCTTTAGTTCAAATAATAAAGGACAATACCTGGAAACTTATGTGATAACTGGGACTCAACTTGAAGAGATTTTTGTTTCTTAACAAAAGAGCAAGCACATTTTGTAGAATTCTCTTTATTACCTTCTTGCTCAACATTAAAATACAGAATAGAATACATAGAGAGTTCTGACTGAAAAGTTTTGAATTTCTGGAATCTTTTTCACCAGATTTTAAGTATTTAAGTACTTGAGTTCCAACTGAATTAATATCTTGAGTGAATTTTTAAATGGCCATTATGTATATAGAAACAAAACTACTTTGTTCAACATTTCTATTGTTTTAATTGGTAACATTCAAAAATGATAACTTTTTGTTTGCTTTTAGTAATTAGGATGAAAACAATTCTTTAAAAAAATATTTTTAAGATTTTATTTATTTATTCATGAAAGACACAGAGAGAGAGAGAGAGAGAGAGAGAGAGGCAGAGACACAGGCTGAGGGAGAAGCAGACTCCTCACAAGGAGCCCAAAGTGGGATTCAACACTGGATCCCGGGATTACACCCTGAGCCGGATCACTCAACCGCTGAGCCACCCAGGCATTCCAGTATGAAAACAATTCTTAAGAGAGAGAAACAATCATTGATAAACATAAATTTCTGTTTACCAAATACCACATGTGCATAATGAAACCTGAATTTTCACAGATAATCACTGCACTGGAGAAATCATTGGCTTAAGAAAGCATCTCTAATATTCCTTTCCACTTGTACCTTCTATAGCACGCCCTCAATACTACAACTCCAGCAGCAACAGACACCCTTGCAGCCCTGTGATGGTAACAATGTCCTTTATAGCCAGCTGCTAGCCAACACCTCTTCCATGGCAAGCCCTGTGAACTTGGAGAATAGCATGACCTTCACACTAGGACACTGTTGCTTCATCTCCAGGGAAGATAAGGCACATTTGTCCTCTCCCAGGTCTTCCCACTCGCACTGCCCATCTTATGAGAATGACAAGGAGATCAACCTAGCTAGAGTTAGATCCATGGGCCAAAAGTCAAAGCAAAAAAAAGGGTTAAGCAAATATGTAAGTCCCAAAGTAAACTTTTTTTTAACATTTAAAGAGCCAATGGGATGAGCACTGGGTGTTATACTATATGTTGGCAATTGAGTTTAAGTAAAAAATTAAAAAAAAAAAAAAAGAGCAGGGGTGGTTTGGCTGGCTTAGTTGGAAGAGCATGGAACTCTTAATCTTGGAGTCATGTGTTTGAGCCCCACAGTTGAGTGTAGAGATTATTTAGATAAATAAAACTGAAAACAATAGGGGCGCCAGGGTGGCTCAGTTGGTGAAGTGACTTCGGCTCAGTTCATAATCTCAGGGTTCTGGGATTGAGCTCCCACATCAAGCTCTCTACTTTTCTTTCTCCTTCTGCGTCTGCGTTCTCTCTCTCTCTCTCTCAAATAAATAAAATCTTTACAAAATTAAAACAAAATTAATAAAATTTAAAGAGCAAATACAATTATCCACACCAGAAAACAGGTACTCTGAGTCAAGGGATCTTTGCTTGCTTTCATAAATGGTATATAAAAAGCTTTATCCAAAATTAATCAATCTTGTCTAATTTTAGTATTTTACTGCTAGTAGTTATCCTATAGAATTCCTCTAGAGTGTAATTCAAGATAAAAGAGGTAAACCTTGCAACCTAGTTTAGCATGTTTAGTCACTCAGTTATTAAAGAGTATCTTGTTAAAAATCACTTCCCCAGGGACCCCTGGCTCAGTAGAGCATTCAACTCTTGATCTCAGGGTTGTGAGTTCAAGCCTCATGTTTGGTGTTGAGATTACTTAAAAAGAGAATCTTAAAAAAAAAAAAAATCACTTTCCTGGAAGTCTGTTTCACAACACTGCCTTATAGTGGTGTAGCTTCCCAGTTTCCCTCCATTTTCTGAGCACAGGGTAATCAAATTTAGTATGAAAATAATTTCTATGTTAAGATTTCTACTGATAATTGAAAATGATAAATGGATAATTTTCTCTATATATTAGTATATATTTCTGTGTATTTGAAACCTACAAATGCACAATAAAACAGTGAAATTACATTTTAAAATTTAGATTAGGAAACGTTTTGGGGTGATGAGAATATTCACTATTTTGGTTAGGGATGGTAATTACATGAGTGTATATATTTAAGAAAAACTCATGAAACTCTACACTTAAGATCTTTCAGTGTTCAAATTTTACCTCAATAAAAAAATTAAATTGAGAAAAAGGTTAAGTCAAACAAAAGACAACGATAGTAACTAACAGTATAAAAAATGGCAAAATGGTGATGGGATACCTGAATGATTCAAGTTTGGGGAACACAGGCCTATGGAGAGATGAATGATGCCCACGAAGTAGAATCCAAAAGGAAACTAAATGAGTTTTGAATTCTGACTGTGACTCTTCCCAAGGGGTTCCTCTGCTTACTATTCTTTTCAGAGATTTCTCTTTGCCTGGGGCTAGAAACCAGAAGTAAGGATCTATTATAATATCTATCTTTGGGGAAAGATGCATATAAAGCTAGTGAATCAAGTGAGCTGCAGTACATGAATTCCATATTAATAGCAAGCTTATTAATTAACACAAATATCTAGACATCTAGTCATAAAATGTAAGCAACTTATCCTGCAACTGGGCTAATGAAAATTTTCTGCTTATTATGAAGAATATTTGCAATAATTTTGGGAAAACCTATTTATTCATCAGAAAATATAATAGCCTAATTTCCTCACACATAAATGTATAAATCAAGAAGAGTGATCATTAATTTTGTCTTTCAAAGTGTTACAAGTTAAACTCTTGGCCTTAATAAAAGTGAAATGTTAGGAAAAAAGATACCCATACATAGACACATAATTTCTGTATATAGGCCAAAAAAATTAGACAACAAAATGACGAAGAGATCCTTTTCTAATTAGTAATGGTATCTGAGATAGCCTTAATTAGAAATAAGTAAAATTCTGCATTAAAAAGCCTAAAGAGGGATCCCTGGGTGACGCAGCGGTTTGGCGCCTGCCTTTGGCCCAGGGCGCCATCCTGGAGACCCGGGATCGAATCCCACATCGGGCTCCCGGTGCATGGAGTCTGCTTCTCCCTCTGCCTGTGTCTCTGCCTCTCTCTCTCTCTCTGTGTGTGTGACTATCATAAAAAATTAAAAAAATAATAATAATAATTAAAAAAAAAAAAACTAAAGAGGGCAGCCCGGGTGGCTCAGTGGTTAAGTGCTGCTTTCAGTCCAGGTCGTGATCCTGGAGTCCTGGGATCGAGTCCCATGTTGGGCTCCCTACATGGAGCCTGCTTCTCCCTCTGCCTGTGTCTCTCTGCCTCTTTCTCTCTCTCATGAATAAATAAAATAAAATCTTAAAAAGAAAACTTAAAGAGAAATGAATAGAGAGACAATTTGTGTTTCTACATGGGTGTATTTAATATTATAAATATATAATTTCTCCCTAAATTAACAAATAGATTTTCTACAATACCAATCATCATCTCAACAGAATTTTTCCTGGAACTTCACTAAATAATCCTAAAGTTCATTTTTATGTAGTTAAAACTATTTAAATTATGCCTTTATTGGGGTTTCCACAGGAAAGGCAAGGTACAGTAGGCTGAACAGTTCAGGATTGGCTAGTTTGAACAATGTTGGAGGGCTCTGGCCTATAGGAATGGTCTCCAATTGCCTAGTACTTGATTTTGGGATAATTTAAGGTAATGGAAATATTGGCTTGGTATTTCAGAGTTTGGTAAGAAGTTATTTGAGGGATATGGGTTTGGAACTGGTTGATTTGCATATGAAAGAAGTACCCTTTGCTACCTGTAAGGGGCAGTCCTTCCCTAGTCAGAAAGGTTTTTTAAAAGGTCAAGAATCATAATATACAGAAAATACATACATATATTATACAGATATATATATATACACACATATGACAATACAATCTGAAAAAGTAAACAGATGAGAACTGTGAAAACAATTTTTAAAAAATTATAGTAATGAAGGATCACAAATCCACATATTAAAGATAAAATAATTAAACCAATATGAAATTTAAGACCAGATAGATGAATAGATATATATGTAGGTATTTTGACATGTTACATGATGAAGATGGCAAATTATATATTATAAAGATTTAAAAAACAGTAAAGAAGGGAAACATTACTTGTTAATCAATAAATGGTATTAGAATAACTGGCAGTGTAGGGGAAGAATAATGCCTTTTTCCTCTATTCTTCTAAGTTCTTGATGGGGGCCCCTGTAACAAAAAACAGATTAACAAGGGAAAAGCATACAGACTTAGGGGCACCTGGGTGGCTCAGTCAGTTGGGCATCCAACTCTTGAATTGGGCTCAGGTCATGATCTCGGGGTCCTGGGACTGAGCCCCAATTCAGGCTACACACTCAGCAGGGGGACGGCTTGAAGGTTCTCTCTCTCTTCCTTTGCTCCTCTCCCTGCTCATGTACTCTCTCTCTCTCAAATAAGTAATTCAATCTTTAAAAAACAAACAACTAAAAGGCATACAGATTTATTTAATATAGGTTTTATGTGATATGGCAGCCTTCAATAAGGATATGAAGGTCCAAAGAAGCAGTTAAATCTGAGAGTGTTTAAGCAAGGTTTGAAAAGTAGAAGGTCATAGGAAAACATGACAGTACATGAAAGTGTAGGAGGTAAGATTAGTAAGCTGTGGAAAGGCAAGGCTTACTGCGAGATTCTTCTCAAGCTCCCTCTACTATCAAAGAATGCTCTTTTCCTCCTGGTGTAGGGATAACATCTTACATGAGGCTCTTATAACCTCATGCTCTAGGGAAAGTGAGAAAATCCTTCCTGTACCTGTCATTTCACAAATTCATTGAGCTTGAAATATTCAATATACCAAGATGCCATGTTTGGGGTAGCATATCCTGAACCCCATCTTAGCAAGGTGCATAAAATTTTTATACCCTATCCTTCTACCTCATATAAAAATAAATCCCCAGTCCCATAATAATAGCTAACACTCGTGAAATGTTTCTTAGGTTCTAAGCACTACATTATGTGCTTTACACAAACTGTCAAAGCAATCTTATTTTGCAATACTCCCATTCTTTCCACTTAACAGGAGATAGAGAACTTACAGAGTTAAGTAGCTAGTAGATGACAGAGCCAGGATTCATACTTCGACAGTCTACCTCTATATATTCTTTTTTTACTCACTCCTCTGCATTATTATCTAAGAAGAAGTCCATCCTAAGTAATAAAACCTCTTAGAAATGCAGATGTGACCACATACAAATATTTAACCTCCATATTGCCAGGAAAAAATAATGGAAAAGCAAGTAATATGCTGGTAAAAACATTTACTGAAACAATGACAAAAAATTATTATTTTAATTGCTAGTATATAAAATGTTCATATAAATTTACAAGAAAACATTAACAACTCAAACATAGACAATTACCTCAAGTCAAAGAAATGCAAATTAAAACAACAAAGTATGATGTACACTGGTGACAGCATCTTTATGTGATAACACCTATCACTGTGGCATTTACATGCACTGCTGATGAGAGTGAACAACCTGATGTATTCCTATCACTGGTCTCAGGGATTCTTCTACTGGGAAGGAAACTAAACATGTGGTGGAAAAGGAAGCAATATTCATGGAGATTTTCATCAAAGTGTGACCAACAGCAATAGAAAAAAGACTAAATGAATTATAACTTTTGTTTTAATGAAGGGGCAGTCTTTTAAAGTATGTCACCAAAGTTCCAAAACCTAAAAGAAAAAATTTTATTATCTAAGTACAAAAGAACTACAAAAAATTTAAAAGGAAAACTAAGGAAATGTTTACAGCATATTAGCAAAGTATTAACAATCAATAACTAAAGAGAGCACCTACAAGTCAATCAAAAAAAAAAAAAATGAGAGAGAGAGAGAAGCCAGCCTATGGAAGAAACAGGAGAGGGTATAAATAGGCAGTTTTCAGAAGAAATACCATATCCAGTAAATACTAAATACACTGAGAAATGCTTAACCTCATCAAAGTAAATATAGTAAACAATGCTCAGCCTCATGAAAGTAAAAAATAAATGACAGCAAATGAAAATAATAACATGTTATTTTATATCTCCTTTTAAATACTGGCAAATATATAAAGATTGGTGGGAAAAGAGAATGGGAAAAGCATTGCTAGTACTCAGATAAAATTGTTCTGAAGAGAATTGGGCAATACTTGACTAGAGTTTCTAACTTTTATTTGAAATAATTTTAGATTTACAAAAAGATGCAGATATAGCTCAAAAGAGTTCCCATATATCCTTCATCCAGCCTCCTTCAATGTTAACATTACACATAATCACAGTACAATTATTAAAATAAGAAATTAACATTGCTACAAAACCATTAACTGAATAAAGACCTAATTTAAATTTCGCCAGTTTTATCATTGACATCCTTCTGTTTCAGGGCCCAAACTAGGATTTCACATTACATTTATTTCCTTAGTTTCCCTCAATATATAACAATTTTTTAGTCTTTCCTTAAACATAACCAGATTTTAAGCACTCACATCCTTTACCTCAGAAGTTTCATTTTTAAGAATCGTTCTGTTGAAATTTGGGCACAAACATGCAAAAAATGTGCAAAGATGCTTATTTCCAGATTTTGAAATAGTAAAATGTTAGAGGTGAGGCAACAATGGGTAAGAAAATGACTTGAACTTTCCATTTTACACACTTCTGTAACCCTTGGTATTTTCTCCCTAGCATATATTACATAAATTTATATAAAAACAAAACAAATTACAAAGAAAAAAGATTGGTAATGCAAGAGATGACAAGTGAAGGCAATCTAGACATTCCCTTACACTAATAATGGGACTGTAATTGGTACAATAATGTTGGGGGATTTTTTAGATGGGAGATGTTTAGCAATTTGGCAATGTTCCTACTCTTTGAGCTCAGCAAGTTCTTTTCTAGCAATTTTTAGTGTATAAATATTTACAGAAATGTTTAAAGAGATTTGTGTGCAATGATGTTGCTGCATTTTTATTTATAATTTTGCTAATCCAGAATCAACCTAAATGTCCAGGAGACTGTTCAATAAATAAAGACACTTCTATAAAATGATATGCTATGCAACTGGGTAAGATCTGGTAGATCATTGACTTGAGAAGATGTCCACAATATATTATTGAATGAAAAAAGTGAGGTTTAATTCATTCCATTTATGTTAATAAAGCATATATACTTTATACATATAAATACTATATTTTGTTTATTCATAAACATTTATTTGCATATATAATACATAAGATCATACATGCAAAAGTATATAAAACTATTAACAGTGTTTTTCTTTTAGAACTGAAATTATAGCTGGAAAAGAATTTATATGTTATTTTTTGTTTTCTCACAATGCTACTTCTCTAATTAAAAAAAAAATAACTTAAATGTAGTGAAAACCATAAAACAACATGAAAAAGATTTGTGATATAGTACAAAAATCAAAACATTAACAGCACATTACTCAATGAGTAAAACGATGCAAATAAACATATGTATATAGAAATAACTATAAACATGCAAAAAATAATCTAAAAATTTTAAATGAGGAGGTGAATTTTGGATGATTTAGAAAATTTTGTTCTTCAGGGGTGCTTGGGTGGTTCCATTGATTAAGCATCTCCCTTCAACTCAGGTCATAATCCTAGGGTCCTTGGATCAAGCACCATATCGGGCTCCCTGCTCAACGGGAACCTGCTTCTCCCTCTGCTCCTCCTCCCTGTTTGTGCTCTCTCTCTCTCAAATAAATAAAATATTTTTTAAAAATTGTCCTCCAAATATAATGCTCCCTTGAAAAAATTAAATTGTGATTGAAAGGTGGGACTTACTTTTAAAAAGAGATTTACATAGTCTCATTTAATAGAACTATGATGCTATTATAAGTCTAAACATTTTAAATATTCTTAAATCCTTCCTATTTCTTTCTAAGGAGAAATGAGAAAAGTACTAGGCATTTATTAAACAAGCACCTACTAAAATACAGCAAACTCTATGCTATTATTGCTTTTCATGCTATCTTTAATTATTATGATTCCCAAATCAGAGCTTAATTCAATGAGGATCAAAGACATTAACTCACCTAAGGTCACACAACTAAATAGAACTAGCCCTTGAAGGCAGATCTGGCTCATTCATAAGTTTCTATTTTTACACCACAATATGCTGCGTCCTGAATATTTGCTTTTATATTCAAACATCTTTCAGAATCTGTAACAGGTAACACTATCAGCAACTCCACCCATTTCTCAATACACTAGTATTTTAATTCTTTATTTCTAGGGCCAACTGACCCCGATATTTACTCTGGTCTGTATCAGTCCTTTAACATTCTGAAATTACGTACTGAGCTGTTATAAATATTTCATGGAATATTAAAGCAGGAAGGGACTTAGAGACAATCTAGATCTTCTTCTTCTAGATCATCTTCTTCTTCTTCTTCTTCTTCTTCTTCTTCTTCTTCTTCTTCTTCTTCCTCCTCCTCCTCCTCCTCCTCCTCCTCCTCCTCCTCCTCCTTCTTCTTTTTCTTTCAAGTGGGACTCAGAGATCAGTGAGGCTTACTCTGATTCTCTTTCATTCAGACTGCTCCACTGGGCAGAGCGGCAGTCGGGTGCAAAGTTGTGCACATCTGTACTATTCACCTCTATCTTAACAGGTAGCCAAATGCAGCTGAAGAGTTAAAAGAAGGGGGTTATGAGAATGGCAGAACCATTTCTCCTATTTGCCCCAGGAAGCACCATCCCCATAGGCACTTAGCAATGGCATTCAAGGTGGTAATATTCTTACATCCTGGTTCAAAGAGGCTACAGTAACTGCCAATGCAACTCAGCACAGGCCAACATAGAACTTATTCCTCAAGGTCCCTTCATGATTCAAGGGAGGCAGGTAACACTGTGGTTAGCTTTGATCTATCAAGCCCATTTGGGGAATTTATCCTATAAAAATAATAGCATCAGTACCTAAAGACATATGTACAAGGAGGTTTATGAAAGCACTGCATGTAGCAGTATCAAACCACAACCACAACTTGAAAACTTGCACACGCTTATCAATATAGGGCTGACTGACTAAAAGTGATATATTTGCTATGGTATGCTCTGCAGACAGTTAAAAACAGATCTGTGTCTGTCAGCCCAAGTAGTTAAATCTATAGAATAACATATAATCAGTGCTCATTGTTGTAAAAACAAGACAATCACAAAACATTTTACATGTACATATACACATTTGTTTACATAAATATAAATAAAGAAAATAAACTGTTAAAATTTGCAACCCAGGATAAGGAGCTGTACAGCCAATTACCTTTTTTTTTTTTTTTATCATTCATCTTTGTATTGAATTTTTGGCAATGGTGAACATCCCTGGGGGCAGGTTCTTTGTAAGAACAGTTATAGTAATATCTATTTCCCACTGGCATTGTAAGGGTTACATGAGGCAATCTTAGTATTTCTCAGCTCTATCAACCTAACCACTACCTTTTATAAGAAATACTTTGAAATAGACTATTCTCTATTCTTAAATGAAAGTCTTAGGCCACTAATTGTAACCCAGTGTCTAGATTGGTCTTGTTAGAAGTTGTATTCCCCTCCCTCCCTTTGCCACTGGTTGTGGCCATATTACTAAATTTTGCCAATGGGATATGAGAAAAGTGACATGTACAGCTTCAAGTTCATGTTTTCTTGTTCAGCTAATTGTTTGTACTCCTTTTCCACTTTACCTCTTTTCATGGCCCAGAATGTAGATGTGATAGATAGTGCAATCAATTATTGACCATATAGATTAGGACCACACCCTGGGGGTTGGCATAACAATGAAACAGAAAAAACTTGGGAGTCTAAATGATCCTGTGGGGCAAAGCCTCCTCCCACTCTGAATCACTTGCCCACCTTTGGTCAGGTATACAATAGAGAGATAGATAAACTTTTATCTTGTAGGACTCACTGTAATTTTGAGTCTCCTTGTTACAGCAATTGTAGCCTATAACATAATTAATATACCTGACTACATGAATAATTTCAAAATACCATAACTGTAATATAAAATAAAAATAAAATAAAAATGTATTTCCATATGTGTATGCTTGGGAACAACTACATTTAAAGACATAATTGGTAAGATAAATGCTAGTCATTCCTATCATGAATAAGTTTGGATAAAATCATTCTGTACAGGATCTATAGAAAAATGTACTGGCAGAAGTAGTGGTGGGAACAAAATGGTGGGAACATAGGAACAGAAACTATTTTCTTTTTTTACTTATAACTTTATTGTAGACATACTTTATTCATTTGTTTTTTAAAAAAGATTCTATTCATTTATTTAAGAGAGAGAGAGAGAGAGCATGAGTGGGGAGGGGGGGAAGGGACAAAGGGAGAGGGATAAACAGTCTCCCTTCTGAACAAGGAGCCTGACGTGGTGTTCTATCCCAGCACCCTGGCATCATGACCTGAGCTGAAGGCAGATGCTTAACCTATTAAGCAATCCAGTCACCCCATACTTCATTCATTCTTATATTATTCTTATTAAACTACACATCTGTCTTTTCTTCTAGAGGAAAGTATCTGCACTTTTTTATTTCTTTAAATTTTAGATATAGTTAATATCCAGCAATACTGGTTTCAGGAGTTGAATTCAGTGATTCATCACTTACATACAATACCCATTGCTCACCATAACAACTGTCCTTAATACTCTTCACCCATCTAGCCGATCCCTCACCCACCTCCCTCCATCAACCCTCAATTTTTCTTTATCGGTAAGAGTCTTTAATGGCTTGATTCTTTCTCTCCTTTTTTTCTTTTCCCCCTTCCTATAAGTTCATTTGTTTTCTTTCTTAAATTCCACATATGAGTGAGAATTTTTCTTTCTCTGACTTATTTCACTTAGCATAATATACTCTAGCTCCATTCACATCATTGCAAATGGCAAGATTTCATTCTTTTTGATGGCTGAGTAATATTCCATTGTATATATACCACATCTGCTTTATTCATTCACCAATGGAATTTGGGCTCCTCCATAGTTTGGCTATTGTTGATAATGCTGCTATACACAACAGGGTGCATATATTCCTTTGAGTCTATATTTTTGTATCCTTTGGGTAAATACCTAATAGTGCAATTGCTAGATGGTACGGTAGTTCTATTTTTAACATTTTGAGGAACCTCTACACTTTTCTACAGAGTGGATCCAGCAGTTTGCATTGTCAACAACACAAGAAACAACAGCTATTGTCAAGGATGCAAAACTACTTTTAAGTTAAGTAGTAATAGATCAGACATTTTATACAATGAAAGAAACTAATCTTAACTGAAATAGAGATAATATTCCAAAATAAATTCTAGCTTGTCCAACCAAGCATAGAAAATGAGAAGTATTATATTCTTCCAAATGACTTTGGCAAAGTAATTTCCAATGGGGGAAATAATCCTCTGTGTGCTATGACATGAGATGACCTAGTAACAAAATATCACAGAAATCCCACAACATTTCCAGGCCACATTCAGTCTCTAGTACTTAAAAATAACTTGGCCATAACTTTTTACACGTGAGGAAGAATGTCTTTTATTTTAAGATTTTATTTTTTTATTTAGAGAGGAAACAGAAAGAGACTGTGAGTGGGAAGAGGGGGCAGAGGGAAAGGGAAAATCTCAAGCAGACTCCATATTGAACATGGAGGCTGATGTGGGGCTCAACCTCACGACCTTGAGATCATGACCTGAGCTGAAATCAAGAGATGAATGCCCAACTAAGCCACCCAGGTGCCCCAATGAAGAGTATCTTGATAACAAATTAGAAAAATAAGCAATAATATCTTACATTACATCTATGTAATAAAGAATTTTAAGGTAGACTTTGGAGACAGTATTAGAGTAAGACTGGAAGACAAAGATTATCTAAAAATAATTTCAACATGTAATATTTGTAACAGACTTCTTAGCATTATTCTAAAGTGCTTACAAAATATATAAAGGGTACCAATACTATGAAATATTTCTAAATGTTTATTTTTTGAAATTCAAAGGGAACAATATATTTCATTATCTGTAAATTTAGTAATATTTTATTTTAAGACTGTAAAAGGCATCTCAAATTTCCTGTTTCAGATTTGTAAATGTTTTCCATGGTATCTCAGTAACTACACTTCTACTCTTTACAGCTAAATACGTAGTTAAATTATGTTAAAATATGTTGAGTAAAAAATAAGTAAATGATTCAATAATCTTGAGAACAGTGTGTTTATTCCATTTCAGTTTCCTGCACTATAATAAGCCTTCTAAATTCCTTGTTTTTTTATCTGACATGTTATATTTCAGTATTTGTATTAAATCACTACACAATTACTATTGATCCTCTATACTATTGAAAGGGTAAAACATAATCTGAGTTAACACAGGTTTGAATTTCACAGGTCCACGTACACACAGATTTTTTTACAGCAAAGTATTGGGCATGTATATTCTCTTTCTTATGATTTTCACATTTTCTTTTCTCTAGCTTACTTTATTGTAGGAATCCAGTGTATAATACATATAACATGCAAAATATGTGTTAACCAATTGTTTATATCTTTATTATGGCTTCCAATTGACAACAGGTTATCAGTCGTTAAGCTTTAGGGGAGCCAAATGTTACACAGGGGTTTTTGACTGCAGCAGTCAGTGCCCCAACCCTGTGTTGTTCAAGGGTCCACTGTATATTTCTTGTTCATTGAGTCAAGTAGCACATTCAAAAGTCATGCCAAATGCTAGACAGTTTTTGTGATACAGTTCCATTCCATGCACTGCAAGATAGCTAGTTTCCTTAACTTTGCCAAACAAAATGTCCTGTATTCCCACAAACTACTGCAGCCCAAGATACTTCTACAAATTCCTAACACACTCCAAGACACACAGGGCAGTGTCTCTCAAATTAAGTGTTAAAAAACCAGTTTTGCCCCCAGTATGTCCAAGATCTGTATTTCTATACAATTAAAAATAAGTTACTATGAAAAAATTGAAAGAGAAAAGAAATACAAAATATATATTCTATATTTTATCATTACATTCAGCAGAAAAAAATAACTCTGTTGAATTACTACAAAAGTTTCTAAATGATTATTGTCAGTTTTTGCTCTTATCTCATCGCAGACCAATAATAAATAGTCCACAGACTAGCTCTGGTCCATGGACCACACCTTAAATAGCATTGTCCTAGAGACAGTAGTACCACTTTCATTGAGAATCACTGGTAAAAATAAAGCAATATATAAAAATGTTAGTTATTATTATATCCTTTTTGATTCTAAATATCCTTAAGCAGAGACTAAAATAAACAGTTCCATCCACGTTAACAATCCTGCACCGTCTTATATATTCTTGTCTTGATGGTCAGACATATACTCAAGTACTATTTCCTTTCTTTTTTATTTTTTATTTTTATTTTTATTTTTTTAAGATTTTATTTATTTATTCAAGAGAGAGAGAGAGAGAGAGTCAGAGACACAGGCAGAGGGAGAAGCAGGCTCCATGCAGGGAACCTGAAGTGGGACTCGATCCCGGGACTCCAAGATCACGCCCTGGGCCAAAGGCAGGCGCCAAACCGCTCAGCCACCCAGGGATCCCCTCCTTTCTTTTTTAAAAGGCAACCTTGTCTTTTATGATGTGGAATTCTTCTCTGCAAAGGCGCAACAATATTATTTAGCTAGTGAAAAGTACAGATTACTTTTACACGTCAAAAAGTGAAAGGGTAAAACATAATCTGATTTTAAAAGGACTCATAAAAATAAATAGTAAAAAAATAAGAGGACTCATGATATATACATACTCAGAATACAGAAATGATGCTTACCTCATTGCCTGTTCATCTATAGGTTTGTGACCAACATTTTTTCTGTTCTGTCAGGTTACATTCAATCTTCCCTGGGTCCACCTTACACCAACCCCACCATTCAACACAGGAAATACTATAGGGATAGGCTCTCCTTTCAATCACAATTCTTTTTCATACAACACCAATATATCATTCATCTAAAAGAATTTAACTATTGACTTTTTCTCTTTTTCAGTACCATCCTGTTAACAATACTGTCACTTGAGGAGAATGTCAAGGTTCATACTATCCCAATCATATTTTTGACAATAAATAAGAGTTAAACATCTCCCTGCATACAATATACAGAATGACGGTTAAATTTTAAAAATTCTTTTAAAATGCTACTGACTCCCAATCTTATTTAAAAGATTCTATGTTTAGATTAATATAAATGGCTGATATTGTTCTCAACTTCAAGGTAAAGTCCATATTAAGCTGTGGATTTTAATTATTTAAATTTTCCATGAGATTGCACATTCCAATAACATGGCACACAAAAAATATTTTAGTATATGAGAGTACATATGTGAAATACAATTTAAGTAAAAGCAATTGCTAACCTGTGAACTTTAAATTTTTTTATTGTTCTAATTTCTGATAATTCTATAACACTGACATAATCATAAATATTAAATTTCCAATGTCAACCTAAAAAAGGAAACATATACACAACCAACATTTAGAAGAAAAAACTCATTATATATCATTTTGCTTTTAAATATTAATTCAATTTTATTTTAAAAATAGCTTTAATCAAATGGAATTTGAAGTCTGCATATTTTATATAATGAAACATGATCTTACCTTTTTCCTGGCTACCACAGCAACTTTGCCATCTGCTTTGGATTTATCTGTAAGATAATAAATTATGGCTGTTTCGAAAAAATGCCTATACTCCTGTTTAAATAAATGCAATGTTATACAATTATAATTTTCTACTTTCTTATACTATGTGTTTTTAATGGTTCTTTTGATCAAATGCTAACAAACTCAACTTCCTAGGGTTGAGTAGAACAGAATAATCCAAAATTAATAACATTAGGGATTCATATACTTATTTGACAAACTTCCTCCCTTAAATCTAATTGGTTGGACATTCTCAAGTTAGCATCTAGTTTATCCTATTCTAGGCTCTAGGCTTATGTGCTCTGAAGTATATAGGATTTGGAATGAAATCCTAGTGACCTCTACTTGGACATCTACTCCATGCAGATACAGGGTAAAGACTTTACAGAAAATATCTTATTTAAACTTCATGATAATCTTGTAAAGTATGTAGTCCATCCCCATTTCACAACTGAGAAAGTTGAGGCTAAGTACCATGCCTGAGGCCATGCAATCTCTAATCTTTATGTCTGCTGCCTCCATGTAGGAACCCTAAGCAATACTCAACAAAAAAGAAGACTACAACCAGATAGAATACAGAAAGTCATTTTAAGATATTATTTTGATATATGCAAAACTGTGTGAATTAGTACAAATTATTGGTAATAATAACTAATTGGATTTTTATGGGTTCAATGTAGAATTCCATCTAAATGAATTGTACATAAATTATACTCACACATATGCTTTGTTAACTTTAATATTATGGTAATGAAAAATAAATAGAGCTATGGACATTAATATTAAGGTTTTAGGGTTACATTTAACGTTAAAGAAAAATATACAGAAATTTAATTTATCAATATAGGACTATAATTCACAATGAACATGTAAGATAAACAAAAAGAATAAATATCCATGAATATAAGAGTAAATAAATGCTTGCTATCTAAAACCAAATTTTGCAGTAAGAAACTAATTACTGGCATAAAACACAGAAATCCAGAGAAGCAGGTTATTATATTTATACCTATAATTAGCTGGCCACATGTAAACTGCCCTCTTTCTTATGTTCAGTTGTGTGCCTGGAATAATCCTTTCTTCTGGAATGCCCCTTTTGTTCCCCACTGATGAATGTACAAGACCATTCACCATCACAGGTGATTCCTCCATCTAGGAGAAATAACCACCTCTGTTGCAAAACCACAGTCTTCCTAGGACACAGAACCTTCTTCCTTGTATTATGGTTACTTCTATATATGTCTAAGCACTCTACAAACTAGAATGTGCTGTAAAGTCAGGGACCATGCTTATATGCAGAAGGTGTTCAATATTTTTTATAATTAACAAATGTACATGTATTTTATTAAAAATCTTACATGGATCTGAAATATACATTTTACTTGAACAAATTAATATAATTTATTAGTTAAAATACATAGAATGTGTACATTACTATAAATTACTATACTAGAGAGTATAGGATATAGAACACTGTATATTCTCAGGCCTTTTGTTTCTTTATTAATAAACCAGGATTAAGAATTATAACCTTATTGGTATATCTGAGATTCAAATAATAGAATTTACATAAATAAAATTTCTAAAACAATGTCTGGTAGATAAGAGATTATCAACAATGTTCTCTTCCATTTTAGTTAATAAAGAGATTCGGGGTATCTATGTGTTTGTGTGTATGACAGAGAGAGAGAGAGAGACAGACAGACATCTAACCCTTGGAATACTAGGAAAAACAGTCTAGTGATGACACATTTTACTGCTGTATCATCTTGTTAAGTGGTTCTATCATTCTCCCATTTAAATAGTTTCTTTTCAACATCATTGGAAATAAATTGATGAGTAATGATAAAAAAATCAAAGATTATTGAAATTCCATAGTTTATTTCAAATTTATAAAAGGGTCCTGATGATAATTATAAGACACGGATAAATTCCGTTGTAACTAAAATTTTTTTTTATTTTGAAGACCACTAATAACAATAAAATCATGATGAAATATCAATCTGTACATGTAGTTTAAAACTACACAAAAAAGTAACTCGAAAACTAAAACTGGATCCGATGGACCCTGATCATATACTGAGAGTTAATGAAAAAAAGGATACAAATTTGTTATGTTTCTCATCAAGATATATGTCATTCTTATGTAAAATTTCCAGTAGGAAGACAATTGGGAACAGAAATATATAAACTGCTGTTTAAGGAACTTTTTATGTTGAAAAGCTGTACAATCATCTCCCAGTGTAACAAAGAAGTGTTTTGGGGGAGCATCAACAACCATTCTGATTTTCAAAGGGATATGCCAAAGGGAAAGTCTGATGTAATGCTGAGAAACATTACAATCATTAGCAATTTTCCTATTAATAACAGTAAGTCCATGTTCAACATCAGCAACATTAAACACTTTCTAAGAGCTGAATTTTCCCTAGTGAGAAAGGTTTAATTTCCTCCCTTCAGAAATCTCTGCATGTAGGGACCCTCACACAGAGTGAAAAGCAGTTAACAGGAAATGTAGATTTGGATAATTAAAAGGGCCTTTACTCCTCTTCTGGGCTATATTCACATCATAGTTTTAAAGGGCAAAAGAGGAGCTGCAGGTAGAAAATGAAAATGTTCCAAGGCAGTAGAGGTGATTATGTCTCATGAGTCATAACAGATGTTAAAATTGTTTTATTTACAAGCATATTAGAGAGGAATACAAATATTAACATAAATCAATGGCTTCTTTTTTAAAAAATATTTTTTTTAAAGCTTGTCCATTCATAGCCTCAGAAAACTTGTCAGTCTATGCTTCTTTAAAGATGACAGCTGAAAGAAAGCATTTTCTTAAAAAGGTATAGGATAGTCTAGTTTCCTATCTGGCATGTAAAGAGCTTAGAACTCACACTTCACCCTCACAACAAGTAAAAAGCTGAACAAATAGAAAATCAATAATTCTTCTTAGATCCCTTAGAGAAGTGAGGTCACAGGGCAAACCACTGCCCCCAAATTTGGAGAGACAGGTGAATACAAAGAATCACAACTTAATGGAGCAGAAACCTCCACAGGAAGTAGTGCTGGGGTAGGAACACATGAACTGTAATTGATGAATTGCTGCAGCTTCAATGCAAACAGCTGAGAGACAAAAATTCTAGGGGGACCCAGTCATGCAGGAGGGAAGCACACTTTTGTGAGTGTACCTACAGGAGCTCTATCAGGTTCTCACAGTGAAGACTGGAGAAAAATATCTTTCTGCTTCCTCAGTGGGGGTGAGAGGGAAGTAACCATTTGAAAATATGCCAGGGCATATTCAGTTCTTAGCAAAAGAATATTAGCCCTCAAAAGAATATTTTACCAGAACCTAACTAGTTGTGTTTTTTTTTTAGAGCCTTACCAATTGGTGGTGGTGGTGGTGGGGAGATATACTCAAATCTAGCCTGCTGTATGTAATCTTTCGTGTGGGGGAAGGGAAATATCCAACTCCAGCTCCCCTTTAGCCATCCTGTACCATGTAATGGGGTGTGGGGTGAAAAAATGAGAAGCACCTGTGCAGTTCAAAGCCCAGGACTGAGACCTAATCAAAGAACCATAGCCGCACATCACTTACCATTACACTACTAAAGGCCTATTTACCAGTTTCTTTTACATGATACATCATGTTTGCCTTTCCACAAAAAAATTACAAGACATACTAAAAGGCAAAAAACAATCTTAAGTGAAAGAGCAAGCATCAAAAAGACCCATATATGTCAGAGATGTTGGAATCATCATACTGTGAACTTAACAATGCTTAATATACTAAGACTCTAGAGTTAAAAGTAGGCAACATTCAACAACAAATGGGTACAGTAAGCAAAGAAGTGGAAATTCTAAGAAATAATAAAAAAGAAATGCTGGTGATTAAAAATGCTGTAACAGAATGAAGACCACCTTTGTTGGTTTCATCAGAAGATCAGACACAGCTGAGGAAACAATCTGTGTGCCTGAGGATATATTAATAGAAATTTCTAAAATTGAAAAACACAGAGAAAAAGATTGGAAAAAAAGAACAGAATATTCAATATTTATAGGAAAAACCACAAAAGTATAATACATGTATAAATGGGAATACAAGAAGGAAAACAAATAGGGAAATGAACAGAAGAAATATCTGAAGCAATAATAACTGGGAATTTCCCCCAAATAAATATAAGACGCCAAATCAAGATCCTAAAAGCTCAGGGAACAATAAGTAGGATAAATACTAAAGATAGAAAATCAATGACAAAGAAAAAAAATGTTGAACAAAGCCTGGTGGTAGGGGATGCCTTATAAATAAAGGAGCAAAGACAAGAATTTCATTCAATTTCTCTCAGAAACCATGCAAGCAAGAGGAGAATGAAGTGAAAGAATTACTGTTAAGAGGAAAGAAAAGCATCAAATTAAAATTCTGCACCCTATGAAATTATCCTTTAAAAATAAAAGGATATATACTTGAGAGAATTTGAGAAATCAAGAGAATTTGTTACCAGTAGATTTACCTTGCAAGAAATGTTAAAAGAGAGAAGGAAAATGATGTAGAACAGAAACTTGGATCAACATAAAGAAAAGGAAGAGCATCAGAGAATGACTGAGTGAAGGTAAAATGTAAACTTTAAATTTTCTTATTCTTTATCTAAGTGAAAACAAATTGTTCAAAATAATAATAGCAACAATATCTTCAATTTAGGAAAACCATTTTCCTAAGACTTTTTTTCCCTAAAAAGCGGTAAGAAGAAAGGATAATTGATATGCTAAGAAAGGAGAAGAAATAAAATTATATAAAACGCTCAATCAAAACCAAAAAGGTGGAGGAAAAAACCCCACAAAAGGTGAGGCGTCTGGGTGGCTCAGGTGGTTGTGTCAGACTCTTGATTTTGGCTCACATCATGATCTCAGGGCTGTGAGATCAGGCTCCATGCTCAACATGAAGCCTGCTTAAGATTTCTCTCTCCCTCTCCCTCTGCCTCTCCATCCCTGTCTCTCTCTCCCTCTCTAAACAAACAAACAAATAAACAAACACAAACACGAAAGGCAGGAAAAGAGTGAAAGAAAAAGGAACAAAGACAAAAGGAAAACAAATAGAAAACAGTAACACATATGTTAGCTATTAATCTAACTCTATCAATAACCACTTTAAATTTCGATGGTCTAAATATACCAATTAAAAACAAAGACTGTCAGAGTGGAGCAATTATATGCTGTCAACAACAAAAAATCCCTCAAATTAAATAAAAAGACACATAAAGATTAAAAGTAAAAATATATAGAAGGATATGACATACCATGTTAACACTAATCAAAAGAAAGCTATTTTAATAGGAGTGGCTATATTAATTTCAGACAGAGTAGGCTTCAGAGCAAGGAAAATTATCAGGGATAAAGAGGAGCATTACCTAATAATAAAGCCATCATTACTCCAAGAAGACATAATGATTATTAATATGAATGTGTCTAACAACACAGTGTCAAGGCATATACCACAAAAATTGATAGAAAGCAAGGAGAAAAAGATGAACCCACTATTATAATTGGAGACTTCAGCAGAAATGAATGGGTCCAGCCAGTAGAAAATCAGTAATGATTTTACTGATGCAGTAGTTCCTCTTTATCTATGGGGGATATGTTCCAAGACCCGCAGTGGATGCCTGAAACCATGGACAATAATAAACCCTATATGTACTGTTTTTTCCTATGTATACATAGCTAAAATAAAGTTTAATTTATAAATTAGGCAGAGTAAGAGGTTAACAACAATAACTAATAAAAACAATTATAACAATATACTGTTACAAAAGTTATGTGAATGTGGTTCCTTACTCTCTCAAAATATTGTATTGTATTCATCCTTCTTGTTAAGATGTGAGATAAAGTGACCACATGGTAAGATGAAGTGAGGTGAATGACACAGGCACTGTGATGTAGTGATAGACTACTATTGACCTCCTGACAACAGATTCCTAAATAACATATAGGTCAAAAAAGAAATCTTAAGAGAAATTTTAAAATATTTTGAATTAAATGAAAATGAAAATACAGTTTATCAAAATTTGTTAAGACACAGTGAAAGCAGTATGCAGAGGGGAATTTACAGCATTAAAATGCAAATATTATAAAAGAACAAAGACCTAAAATCAATAAGCTAAGCTTCAACCTTAGGAAACTTTTAGAAAAAGAAAAGCAAGTTAAATCTGAAGTAAACACAAGAAAAAATTAGAGCAGAAATCAACGAAATAAAAACCAGGAAATCAATAGAGGAAATAAAACAAAAAACTGTGTCTTTAAAAAGATCAGTAAAATCAAGAAGACTCTAGCCAGTCTAACTATGGTAAAAAAGAGAAAAAACAAATCACTAATATCAAAAATGAAAGAGAGGGCATCATTACAGATCCCAAGATATTAAAAGGATAATAAAGAAATGCTGTGAATAACCATGCCCAAAAATCTGACATCCTAAATGAAATGGACCAATTTCTTAAAAGACACAGTCTGCCAAAAGTAATAAAAGAATAAATAAACAATCTGAAGAAGTCCATAGTTTTTATAAAATTGAATAAATATAATAACCTTCCAAAACAGAAAGCACCAAACCCTGATGGGTTTATTGGTGATTTCTACCAAACATTTAAGGAACAAATTATACCAATTCTCTATAAATTCTTCTATAAGATAGAAGCAGAAGGAAAGCTTCCTAATTCATTCACTGAGGCCAGTACACTAAAACCAAAAATAGACATTACAAGAAAACTGCAGACCAATTTATCTCATGAACATAGATGCAAAAATCCTCAATAAAATATTACAAGTCAAATCCAACAATATATAAAAAGAATTATACACCACAGACAAGTGAGATTTACCTGAAGTATACAAGTCTGATTTAATATTCAAAATCAATTAATATAATCTATGACATCAAAGGTTAAAAAAGAAAAGTCACAAGATCATATCAATAGATGCAGATAAAGCACTTGACAAAATCTAACATCCATTCATGAAATTCTCAGCAAACTAGGAATAGAGGGAAATTTCAATTTGATAAGGAGAACCTACAAAAATCCTATAGCTAACATCATACTTAATGGTGAGAAAGTCAAAGCTTTCCCACTAAGGTTAGGAATAAGTCAAAACCATAGTTCCCAGATCACCATTCTTTTCAATATTTTAGTGGAACTCATAGCTAATGCAATAAGGAAGAAAAAGGAAATAAAACGTATAAATTGAGAAGAAATAAAACTGTCTTTCTTAGTAGATGATATAATCATCTATGTAGAAAATCCAAAAGAGTCAAGAAAAATACACATGGAACAAATAAGTAATTATAGCAGGTTGTAGGGTACAAGGTTAATACACGAAAGTCAATCACTTTTGTATTTATAAGTAATGAAAAAGTAGGATTTGAAATTAAAGGCATATTACCATTTACACTAGTGCCCACCAAAATAAAATACTTAGGCAACATTTAAGAAAATACAGACAAGATTATATGAGGAAAACTCTGATGAACAAAATCAAAGAATTTAAATAAGTCTAGGCATATTCCATATTTATGGACAGAAAGACCAAATATTGTCAAAATGTCAGTTCTTCCCAACTTGATCTATAGTTTCAGTGCAATCTCAATGAAAATCCCAACAAGTTATCAACAAATTCAATCTAAAGTTCTTATGAAGAGACAAAGATGCAAATAGCCAACACAATATTAAAGAAGGATAAAGTCAGAGGACTTCACCCTACCTGACTTTAAGACTTACTCTAAAGCTACAATAATCAAGGCAGTGTAATATTGGGAAAAGAATAACTAAAATATCAGTGGAATAAAACAGAGACTCCAGAAACAAACCCAATAAATAGTCAACTAATATTTTACAAAAGAACAAAGACAATGAAGACAGTTTTCAACAAATGGTGTTGAACAACTGGATATCTACATGTAAAAAAAAATGAATCTAGATATAGACCTTATACCTTTCACAAAAATTAACTCAAAATCACATATCTAAATGAAAAATGCAAAACTAAAGAACTGTTAGAGGGTAACATAGGAGAAAATGTGGATAACCTAGTGTAGGCTGATGACTTTAGATATAAAATCAAAGGCAAGATCCACAAAAGAAATAATTGATAAGCTAGACTTCATTAAAATTAAAATTTTCACTCTGCGAAGAACGCTGTCAAGTGAATGACGATAATCCAGAGTGGGAAAAAGTATTTACAAAATATCTGACAAAGGACTATTATCTGAAATATACAAAGAACTTTTTTCTTCTTTCTCTTCGTGTTTTTTTTTTTCAGATTTTATGTAAATTCTAGTTAGTTAACATACAGTGCAATATTGGTTTTAGGAGTAGTGATATACTGCAAATGGCAAAATTTCATTCTTTTTGATGGCTGAGTAATATTCTATTGTGTATATATACTACATCTTCTTTATCTATTCATTAGTTGATAGACATTTGGGTTTTTTCCATAGTTAGGCTATTGTTGACAATGCTGCTATAAGTATGTGAAGAACTCTTAAAACTCAACAATAAGAAAATGAACAATTGAATTAAAAAGCAGGCAATGAACAGATAGCTCACCAAGGAAGATTTATATATGGCAAATTAGCATACGAAAGGATGTTCATCATCATATATTGTTAGAGAATTGCAAATTAAAACATCAATGAGGTACCACTACAGACTTATTAGAAAGGCCAAAATCTAGAACATTAACTACACCAAATGCTGGCAAGTATGTGGAGTAATAGAAACTGTCATTCATTTTTGGTGGAAATGTAAAAATGATGCAGCTACTTTGGAAGAACAGTCTGTCAGTTTCTTATAAAACTATACCTTTATCATATGAAATGGGTCTATATTTTTAACATATCATTACAGATTTTAACAGTGAAAGAGTTGCATCAAACGTAATAGTGTGCCAATTTCTGCAGGGTAGGAAGAATATAGGCCAAGAAATTACTAGTTGTTATTTCTAGGTTGGAAGAAGAAATTTTGGAGTAAAGAAACCCTCATAATTGCTGGAATGAAGTAAGTTGTTTGCCTGTAAGCTATTCATCTTTTGTAAAATATCTGAATAATGGCTAATTACCTCTCAAAATTACTTTTGAACACAGTAATAAGCTGAATATTAGAATTCACCCTGGAAACGCAAGGACTATGTTGTCTATTTTGGAGATAGTAAAGAATGAGTGTGAAGTGAGTGAGCCTATTATGGCAAAGACTAAATTCCTAGAAGTCTCTTTGTGACCCTCCATTCTGGCTCCTTCAGGGACAAAATCAAAATCTTTAGGAATAGCACTTATTATAATCAGACTGAATTACATCAAATTCTGCATGCAAAAATCATCAGACTTTCAGCAAGAAAATGGTCTGCTGCAAAATCAATGAGAAATGACCTCTCTCTATGGTCTCTGGCCAAGCAAGAAGTATACCAGCACATACAATAACAACAAAGACACAGCTCCATACTTATTGAAAGAGTATTTCTACTGCTGATGTGAAATGACTATACTATAACTTAAAAAAAATAACTATGTTACTTCAAAATATTAATATTGAAAAAATAAAAAAACTAAATATTTCAAAGTTTATTTTGGTTACACAAGAAAAATGTATAGTCCATGAAAAGAATAAAATTCTATTTGTGACAATACAGGAAGTGCAACCTTTACCGCTAATAAACAGAGACATTATATTTTCAGAAATAAAATCACATTCATAGTAATAAATGTTTCTTTTCCCAGTCTCATAGTAACCAGAGTAATGTGCTTTTCATTCTTTTTCACTCTTTTTAAATCAACTTATTTCCTTTAAAATCTAAACTTAAGTAGCTAGGTTAATATTTGAATTTTTCTCAAATAAAATGTTTTCACACCCAAGTTTCAAAGAAATATATATTAAAGTCCAAGAAGAAACTCTTACTTTAAAATTCAGTCAGTACTAAAGGCCAGATCCTTCTATAATCAGTTTTAGAACTTAAGATAATAATTGTTATTATCATTAAGCAAGCAAATTAAGTTTATTGAAAATCATTATTTTTATGTGACAATCATATTCAGTTAAAAATGTGTCCTACCTACTATAATCCTTCTGATGAATTTGTTTAAAAAGCTATATACAAACCATAATATTTATGATTCAAGAGAACTTTCTTTGAAAATGACCTGAAATCTTCCCATATTTTTTCACCTCACTAAAAGTTGAAGGTTGTTTTTATCTCAGCCCTGAATTTCTTTAAAAATAAAACATTTTAAAAAATACTTTGTTCTGAAATAATGCAGCATGTATAAGTGAAAGTTTCACCTCAGAAATATATTTTAAAGCCACAGCTTCTAATCTTGAAACATATACTTTGAAATACACAAGAGAATTTACGTAGTCTTAAAGATGATAGAAGTGCTAATTAAAATCCCTGCATTTAAATAAAATGTATGTTAAGTCACTGAAAATAGTTTCAGAGGGCAAAATACATACTATTAATCCATACAAAGTTTCTTTTTCAATGGATAAAGATATATCACATCCCTATGAAGAGATTTATTTAAATGTGCAATTATATTTTGGGAGGCATACATCTGAATAATCCTCATTTTGGGGTGGTAAAGAACAAAAACCCTCACATACCCTGTTCAGATAGGCAGCACATTTCCAGTCTTTGCTCATGAGAATATCCATAGAGGACGTGGGCTTCTTGTAGTGCACTTTTATACCATTTTCTTTTTTTCTTACATTTTTCTGGCTAAAGAAACACAGAAAAGAAATAAGACTCATTTCTGAATATATAATTTTGTTTTAATATCTACTTGATTTAGCCATTGAGCTGGAATTAATCTGATTTAATGTATGATTGATTATACCATATATTACTTAGACTTTGGTATATGATTATTATTTTATTATTTTAGAGTATACCAAAGTTGTGGGAATTTTGTACATTAAAAGTCAAAGGGATAGATTCTTGATTCACTAAGATAATATTTTAATATGATTCATCTTACATTTAAAAAGTTACAAAAGGACAACCAATGTGACAAAGTAGTCAGTATTAATACATGTTAGTCGAATAATTTGATGCTCTTTTTTTTTTTTTGGTGTTCAATTTTTTTAAAAAAATTATTTATTTATTCATAAAGACACACAGAGAGAGAGAGGCAGAGACACAGGCAGAGGGAGAAGCAGGCTCCATGCAGGGAACCCGAAGTGGGACTCGATCCCGGGTCTCCAGGATCACACCCCAGGCTGCAGGCAGCGCTAAACCGCTGCGCCACCAGGGCTGCCCTTGGTGTTCAATTTTGATGCTCTTTCAATAGCAATGATATTGAAGTGGTATAAGTTGAAAAGCCAAGTTTCTTATTTTAAGAAAATTAATTCTATTCACATCCAGTTTTGGTGTTATCACAGACAGGTGACATTCATACAAGTTCCTTTAAGCCTTTGCCCCAATATCTTTCTGTAAAATGTGGGTAACAGTATATATATCATAAGTTTCATGAGTATTAAATTAAATAATAGATGGCAGTTTTCTGGCACAGTAACACTTAAAATATATAATTCTACTTGAATTCAGGATTTTTCTACATACAAATTAACTTAATATTAAAAAATATTTTGAAAAGAAAATCAGAGTAAAAGAATCTCTATGTTAAAAATAATTACAAAAATTATCTGGCCCAATAATTTTTCCAATGTTATTTTAGAACTTGCCTAAAAAGTTTTTTAAAGATTTTATTTTTAAGTAATCTCTGTACCCAACCTGGGGCTTGAACTTATAACCCCAAGATCAAGAACTGCATACTCTAACGACTGAGCCAACCAGGCCCAGAATTTGCCTAAAAAGTTTTTTATAATACTTTTAAATGTTACAATTTATAAAATGCATACCGTTTTATTTATGGAAACTTTACCATCAAAAAGAATACAGATTTTTATTCTATAATTCAATTCACTACTTGTATACAATGATCATATCTTTATCTTAGATATATAATTTACTCTTTATATAAAAATGTTAATCTCTATAACACCTATATTCAGTTTATTCAAAGAATGAAGCTATCTATATATTTAACGCTCTTTTCAAATTCCACCTTATTCTTGGAATCCCCAAATTAATATCAACTATTTGTTCCTACTATATTTAATATTTCCTTTAATCATTTAATACATTCTGATTTGTATCATAGTTATTAATATTCATGTATGATCCCACCCATAAAATGAAAGGTCCTTGAAGGCAGGCACAAGTTAACATTTGATCTTCGTATCCTTCACAGTACCCATTTGCCTAATCTCATTGTGTATCATTTAAGCATTTAGAAAGTGGTTGTTAAATTGCATGTTGTTCTGGACACGGATTTGTTTGATATAAAAGCAGTGAAACAATATAATCAAACAAAAATCTATTTTTAAAAAAATCTTTGTGCACAGAATATTTAAATTTCATTAATTTCATAGAAAAAGAAATGAAAAGATAGGTAGATACAATTCAATAAACATTAGAAAATGTAAACAGAGTACCTAGGCTAGTGTTAGCAGGTTTAAGATACTCCTGAAACTTAAGTGTTATAATGATGCTAAGAAATTAGTAAGAAATAGCCTAGAAGCTGATATGACACTAAACAAGCGAAGTTGAGGAAATTTCTTGAGAAAAATCAATACTGTAGACAGTTAAAGTAAATTTTGGTGAGTCTGGGGAACTAAAATGCTTTCTTAAAAACCTGTGTTTGAGATTCTTTGAGAATTTATCAGTAAGTATGTGCCATCTAGTGGTAATAAAATTAAATATCTTCAAAGAAAAAAATTAAGACTTATAAAGAATTTTGAATTCCAGAATTAGACTCAGCTATGCATTGTAGTTTTTCAACTAACAAGGGATAAGTGCATATTCTAAAGTGTAGACTGTTACTCCCTACCCACCCCTGGTATAGTTTCTCCCATAGGTATCCATTATTACTAGTTTCTTTCATAGTTTTTCAGAGATACATCTACAAACATTTGTATCATTTATATAAATATAACTCATTTTACAGAATGTTGTGAATAGTTATATGTACATTGAGGTTTTCAATTTGTCTTGAAGACTGCTTCATTTATTAATTGATTTGACATATTCTAAACCCTTGGGATCTATCATTGAAGAAAATAGATAAAGCTTACATTCATTCTAGCCAGTGAAATAGACAATCTATAACAAATCAGTAATGCCTACAGTATATTATAGGAGATTATAAGTTCTATGTAATACAGAAAAGTTAAGTCAATAGGGCAACTGTCATTGGAAAAGGTGACGTTTGAGCAAAGACCTGAAAGAGGTCAGGGAGTTAGCCATGTAGATATCCCAAGAGAGAGTACTCCCAAACAGAGAAAAAAATACCCTAAGGTAGGAGAATACAAACGTATTCAAGAAGCTTCAAAGAAGCCATGCTGGCTGAGGCTGAATGAAAATGGAGAGCAATAGGGAATGAGGTCACAAAATTAACAGTGGCCATATCATGGAGATCCTTTCGAGCCGTTTCAGGAAATTTGCCTTTTATTCTGAGCCCATTCACAGTTCCAAGCAAGAATAACATTTGATTTGATTCATGACCAGAATAGACTATTCAGGGGCATATAGATATGATGACCAGCTACTGCAATAATCTAGGTAAGAAATGATGGTGCTGTAGGCCAGAGTAGCGGCAGGCAGGCACCATGATGAAAAGTGGCAAGATTCTGGACATAATCTAAAGGTAGAGCAAAAGGAATTTCTTGACCAACTGAAAACTGGTTGTGAGAGAAGGAGAGGATGACTCTTAATGGTTTTGGACTGAGCTAGGAGAAGGATAAAATTTGCTGTCTACTGAGAAAAAGGATGTCAAGGAAGTGAGATTTGTGGGGGAAGATCAAGAGTTCAGGTAGGAGTAGAAGATGTCTGTTGTGACATATAAGTGGAGATACCAAGGAGGAGTGTGGTAAGGGAAATCAGGAGACAGAATGGAACTACACATAGAATTTAGGAATCATCCACACACACGTGGCAGTTAAAGCCAAGAAATTGGATGAGATAACCAAAGAAATGAGAAAATAGACGTGTGTATATCCACACATGTGCCATATATGTACCTTATTTATTTGACAAATGCCTTATTAATGAACATTTACGTTATTTCTAATACTATGCAATTTGAAACAATACTATGATAAAATAATTTCTCCATGTGTCATTTTGCCCATGTGAAAGTGTACTGAAGAATAAATTCCTAGATGTTGAATTACCAGGTTTGCAGTATGTATATTTTAAAATTTGGAAGTTACTGGGAATTGACTCTTGAATGAGGTGGTCACAATTTACAATGCCATAAACAGTATGTTTCCTCACCTCCTGGAGAACACTTTTGTTACCAAACTCTTAAATCTCTATCAATATCTTATGGGAAATATGGTATTTCTTTTTAATTATCATTTTCATTTCTTAAATTTAGTAATTGGAGAAATTATTAATATTTTTCCAGCTTTATTGAGATATAATTGACATATACCTGTAAATTTAAAAGCATAACATGATTGGATACATGCATATCTTATAAAACTATTACCAAAATAGGATTAGTTAATATCTCATAAATTCACATAACTTTTGTGTGTGTGTGCATAATGAGAACATTTAGGATCTACTTTTTTTTTTTTTGCAAGTATATAGTCTAGTACTATTAACTTTAGTCATCATGCTGTACATTAGATCCCAGAACTTATTCATCATTTTTTTACATTTTTTTTTCATTTTTTTACATTTTTAAAAGCCATTCTCTTTTCTCTGGAATGACTGTTCAGGTCCTGTGTTCATATTATATTGGTCTTTCTCTTATTGGTTTATAAGAGATTTTTATAAATTAAAAAGTAATCCTTTGCCACATGTATTACAAAGATCTCCTGTTGACAGTTTACCTTTTAGATATTTGTATTGTCATTTATGTTCATTTAAATCTTTCATCCTTCTAGTACTAATTTAGAGGTATGAGGTATACCTTCTACTTTTTTTCTCAAGTAGGTAGCCATTTGTACCCATAGAATTTTAAAAATAATACTACTTTAATTATTTGAATATAACTTTTAACTACTAATTATATTTCCAAGTAGTCTGGAGTCTATTTTTGGATATTACATTGTTCTATTTATCTGTCAAATCACTATTAGTGCCAAACCGCTTTAACTACTTGAGCTTTATTGTAATTTTATTTTATAGGCCTAACCCCTTCTTCTATATTTAATTTTCCTGTACAATTTAGCATTTGTCTTAAGTCCTTTTAAAAAATTGAGATTGCTTTAAAATTAATTTAGGGAGAATTGACATCTTTCCATATTAAATTTTCTAAACCAAGAAGAGGATTATATCTATTTACCTAGGTTTTATTTTCTGTCTCTTAGTAGAAATTTAAAGTTTCATTCATTTAGCTATTACACATGCTTCTTAAGCTTATCCCTGTATTATGTATGTTTTGTTGCTATTATAAGTGGGAACTTTTACCCCTTCATATTTTCACACTGATTACCTGTGTATAGTAATTTATAACTGCCATGTAACTGAATTTTCTTATTGTTTATAATTTTTTTTTTTTTTTTTTAGAAATGAGCTCCATGGATTTTCCAGGTAAACAATCATCTACTAATAGGGATAATTTTGCTCTTCTTCTTTCCTGTATGTGTATTTTTGCTTCTTTCTTTGGCTAACTGTATTAGCCAATTCTACCAAGACAATTACATAATAATAGTAATCTTATATACTTTTAGAACCCAATTTCCTACCTGAACAATCAATGTCTTCTCTAATTAAAATAAAACTTTCAGTTGAATGAGTCTGTGTATTTTTCAAGACATGCTGAAGTGATTCACACTTATCTAAATAGAATTCTCTGCAGAAGTTACCAGAAAATGTTTATTCGCAATCATCTTCATAAACTAAGCTGTTTAAGACATTATCATAATCTTTCAACTGGAATATGCCAAAGAAAAGCTTCTGGATTGAAGGAAATAAAGGCTCAGCATTTCACCAAACATAACAGATTAATTCCATATACTAATTATTAGGGCAACGTTCGTGAAGGATGAACGACCATCATGCTTGAATAAATTATAGTAATAATACTGTGATTAGGTTCAATTTAAAAATACCATAGTATTTAATGACATAAATGTTGAACTTGAAGTTTTACATTTTGGACAAAATTCAGCAAAGGAAACAATGTTGTCTTAAGCCTAAACTAAGGCAAAAACTAGTTTCCTATCTTTTTTCTTAAGATACAAGAACTTTGGGCAGCCCGGGTGGCTCAGCGGTTTAGCGCCACCTTCAGCCCGAGGCCTGATTCTGGAGACCCTGGATTGAGTCCCACGTCAGGCCCCCACATGGAGCCTGCTTCTCCCTCTGCCTGTGTCTCTGCCTCTCTCTCTTTCTCTCTTTCTCTCTCATCTCTCATGAATAAATAAAAATCTTTAAAAAAAGATAAAAACTTCTTTTTTAAATACAAAATTATCTCTCAAAGGCATGAAAATATCTACATTTACCATTTCATCCAAAAGTCAAGTAAGATAATTAACTTTAGATTTAACAAAGAATTGTTCAAAACCAAGTGGTATAGAAAATAGGATCCAAACTCAAGCAGAAAATAATTGCCATTCAAAAATCACTCTATTAAACTAGAAATTAGAGGTTTCTAAACCCTTGACTGAAATCTATCACAGCTCTTGTGACTTTCCTGGTAACTCTCAGGTAATAAAATGTCCCCTAAAATTCAAAAACTAAAATGTCAATTCGTACATAAGAGATAAAATTTCAAACTCCACTTTAAGTTAAAGCTTCTGTCCTCCACCAGCTAGAGGCATACTTCAGGCTGAAGTGGACCTCCTTTTCCTCTATGTGCTTCTCTTTCTCTCCCCACATCTTCTGGGTTCTCTGCGATTGAAGAGATTAGGTGTGGAGAATGGAAAAAAATTCCAAAAAAAAAGTTTTTGACCACGACTACAGCAATTTGGGGTTGGTGCTTTATGGGTTCAGCGTATTTTTTTTATTATGGGGAATCTTGTGTTTTTTTTGGAGAATGGTTTCTATCAACTAGGAACAGCTCCCCCTGACAGAGGAGGTCATTCTTTTAGCTGATTGTTTTCAATCCCCCACCCCATAACCATTTCACTGCATTATTCTGCCTAGATTGCAAGGGAGCAGCAAGCCATATTGGGTGGGGACCCTTTTAAAATGACCCTTGATTCTTTTTTCCCATGTTGGCTGCATCATTTCTCCTCTAAACCATGGTAATGCTGACTATTCTCAGTGCCTCTAGCTCTTTTCACTCTGCTGCCAAACCTGATAACCAGATACTCTCACTCTGTAGATTCCTCGGAGGAAAGCTGGACACCAGTATGCTGTGTTGCTCAAGCAAGAGTATACACATCAAGCTCTCAAAAAAATCCCTTATAGATGAAAAGCAACATCTTTTCTTTTCCCAAGATGAAGAGTGAGGAGGTGTACTTCTCCTCAGGGAAAATGCCACAGAATGTCATTATTTTCTCCAAAGAAATTTTGTAAGCTTAACCCCAAACATTTTATATCCTTGCATAAATTGGGCTAAAGGCTGCCATGTTGGTTTTGGCCCATCCTTTGCAACGTGAGAATAATTATTTTTGTCTTCATCTTTTGCAGTCATGAAGACCTATGTCTTTCACTAAAACCTGGGTATATGTAATAATGCTAGAACTTTCATAGTATCTTCCATCCTGAAAACAAAACAAAACACAGACAAATTTTCAAATATACTTAAGAAGGAAATTTTAAAGGCATCTCTTTAACAGACTTTCAAGTTGCTATAAGCTCATCAAGTCAAGGAGAAAGATCAAAGATTTCAGATGAAGTCATAGAAAGGACCGGACATCTTCAAATTCCAATAAATACCATGATCCTAAGAAGGGATATCATGCCCTTCATTATGTTTATAATATTCTGGAAATTTGGGTTTTCTCAGTTTATTAAATTTAGGGTGGAGGAGGAAAGTAAGTAATCATCATAGAAAGAGAAGGAAGACACAGAGTCTAAAAATTTGTGTGAATTTATGAATGTAAATAAGATGATTCTTGATAGATGTATTCTTGGTAGATGAATAAACTAAATATTTGGAGTAAAGATGAAGTCTGAGACTACTAACACATGGCTAGACAGGGAAGATAGTACCTTGTGTCTGAGAAGATTCCTAGCTGTGTCCAAAATTGAGAAGTTCGTAAATGACTGTCCTATATGATCTTGTTCATGAGTATTAGTGGCTGACTGAAAGGACTTAATATTATTTTTACATTTCCCAGGATTTGAGGGAAAATTGAATGTCCTATTTTATTCAATAAAGTTTTTGCTGTCATCACATACTAATATGGAGTGGCAAAGTCAACGAAAATAACATATATCTGTTTGTCCACCAGTAAGGCCAGAGGAATGAAATTTGCAACCCGGCAGAAATTCTTCTTTTGTTGCTTTGTATTTTAAGATTCCTTTTCCACCTCAGAGTTAATCAAGATGTAATGATCTGATGTTGTAGCAGGATAAATCTTATACCTCAAACTTGTAAGCATTACTGATTTTTGCTAAATAAAATACAGTGTAACAGCCTGCATCCAACAAGGATATGAAATTTGATCTCAGTCATTGGGGCCACCCCTTACTTTCCCTAGGTTCATATAAATTGGAAAGAAATTTATGATGCCTGAAAAGTGAAGACAGATTACTCTACAACCCATAGTGGTTACATGAATAGCAACATCTTTGTTCCAGTCCTTTGCAGTCAGGCAATCTAAAGCTTCTTGGCCACACGAGACAAAATAATTTTTTTGGAAGTTGGGAACCTTGATGGCATGGGTTCAACGTCTCTGGGTGGGCCATGATGCTATTTTTTGAGGTACTGCCACTTCTCAGGGCACTGACAGACTTGTCCTCTTCCAAATCTGAAAGGATCCCTTCCAAGCTCAGCTGCTCCTGCCTGTCCATCTCAGAGGCACTGACTTCTCTGTTTTCAGTCCACCCTTTTCTCATCTTCAAGGAATTCAGGTCAGGAAGAAAGGCAAGCTCTGCTTTTGACCTCCACAACAGAAAACTCCCCGGCACATGGGAACACGGGAGCCTGACTACTTTTTGGAATATGTGAAAGGGGAAAATACAATCAAAACACGAAATACTGTCAATAAAACTGGTGTTTGGTTGGCTGTGGGCAAGAATTCCCTAGCTAAGGGACTTTGAATATCAGCATAGATAAGCAGGTGGTAGTCCTTCCTCCTCTCCCCTTGGCACCTTACTTCCTAACTCTACCTGTCCTTTTCCCTTAATTTTCTCCCATAGCACTCATTAACAATTAACATACCTTACCTTTCATTATTATTTATTTGTCTTAACCTCCTAATTTACGTCTCACAAAGGCATTTGAATTTTGTTTTGTTCACATCTAAGCCTAGAAGAGTTGCAAATAATAGAAGCTGACTAAATATTATTATAATTAGATATTTTTTTGTTCAATGTGGCATTGATTAAATCCAGTTAGAAAACTGGAGATGAAAATGAAAGCTACTGCATTTTAATCCTGAATTATTTAATAAACCCTAGAAGAGTAAAAGAAAAATTTATAAACATGATTACTACTGGGCATTATGATATGGTGATATTACTTCTAAGATAACATAAACTTCAATTTCTGTACAGAAATCAGATCTGTAAAATTCTTCATGGGCCACTAATTTATTCCATGATATTAGTAAGTATATTTTTTCTTAGAAAAAAAGTGTCTAGGGGCAGCCCGGGTGGCTCAGCAGTTTAGCGCCGCCTTCAGCCCAGGGCCTGATCCTGGACACCCAGGATCGAGTCCCACATCAGGCTCCCTCCATGGAGCCTGCTTCTCCCTCTGCCTGTGTCTCTGCCTCTCTCTCTCTCATGAGTAAATAAATAAAATCTTAAGAAAAAAAAGAAAAAAGTGTCTAATTTCAAGTACTTTAGATACTACAATAAAAAATAGTACCTAATTTTAAGACTAAAGTAATTCAATAAAATGCTTTTTAATGTGACCTCTTTGGGGGATGGTAGAGCCTCACTACAATCCTGTACGTACAACGGTAGCATCTAGAGTTCAAAATTATGATTTTGGTTACATCATTATTAAAGTTAGCTGCAAAATAAGTACTTATAATTTAGAAAATTTATCTTTTAGACACAGCGTTGAGCATATATTAAAGATCTGAAAAGCCAGAATCATAGATACTTAGCCTGCTTTACTGAGCTTCATAAATTTATTGAAATGACTTCAAATAGTGACCATTACTTTAAGTTATTTCTTACATAATATGCCTTCAGAAACATGAGGATATAATTCACAAATTTCATAATCTAAAAATATATAAAATTTTCCTTTGGAATGCATCTCTCCTGAATGTTTGAGGATCAACACTACTGCCTATTCTAAGGTACTCTGCCTGGTGATTTACGTTAATTGATGCTATTTATACATTCAGACTTGTAGTGTAGCTCGCTGACTCTAACCATGCATTGCCCTGATGCATCGTTCTATTTACTAACACACCAAAGCAATCGCTCTTCTCCTCTGTTGGGCAGATTGTTTTCACTTAAAGCAATTCAGTAGAAAGTTAATCACAAGGATATCTTGTCTTCTTTAAATTGGATTTCTGCAACAACAACCAGTAATCTAGACAGTAAGAACATTCCCATTCCTTTGATGCACACTAGAAGATAGCCACATCACACCCATGTGCATCACACACTCGACTTCCTCCCCTCTCATCTCTCATCTTTAGCATCAGTTCATATAATCTTTAAGTCAACTCTGGATTATTTAGATAGTGTATTCCAATTATTGAACACCTGAAGCAAATATTGCTTTCAAAATCATACTAACTTACTGTTTATTCTAAGTTTCCTATGGACATAAATAGCAATTTTGCTTACTCTAACTCAGAAGGATTTTAAGATCAAAATAACTTATGTCCACTCTCCACACTACTGGAAAGTGTGAACTAGCTAAATTGCCCCCTCAAGAAAAGTTTTAGGGCACCTGGGTGGCTCAGGTGGTTAAGTGTCTGCCTGTGGCTCAGGTCATGATTCCAGGGTCCTGGGACTGAGCCCCGCACTGGGCCCCCTGCTCAGCAGGGAGTTGGCTCCTTTTCCCTCTGCCTCTCTCCCCACCCCTCTCTCCCCACCCTGGCTTGTGCTCTCTCTATCGCTCTCCCTCAAATAAATAAATAAAGTCTTTTTAAAAAGAAAAAAGTTCTAGTCCTGTTTAGTCTGATACCTTACAGGGATCTGAGAGACTATGGATTATATCTGAGAGATAATACTGAGAATGCAATGAGTACTAGGGGAGAAATTAGGAAGAATGAATAAGGAAATATGAACATCCAATTACAGTGTGATTCCATTAGTTAGCTTGAAATATTAGGAATTACAAAAACAAGAACTGAGTATTCCTTCAAAACCTAGGCATAGAGGGTGGAGGAGGAAGACAAGCAGTTTAAAATAGTCCCAATGGAAAATCAGAAAAATCACAGGCTACCAGATGACTTTTTTATTAATTTAGATTTTAACATATACTTACTAAATAATTTGAATATCTAAGCTATTTTCCTATTAGAAGAAATATACAACTGCTACATTCTGTGTAGTAGTGGTTGTTTTTTAAAGAAATCTCAGTCTGACATTTTAGGCTGGTCTGTTATTTAGACTGACATCCTTCTGAAAACAATTTTTATACAACCAATATATCAGTCATTTAGTGTGATGGAACTGAAATCAGATTTTGAGAGAAGAAGTGAAGATGAAGAGGACTGTAGCTGTTGTAGAAGGGAGAAAATCAACTGCCACTAAAGAAGGAAACTATTTGAAGGGACAGAGGAGTGTAACATCATAATTTTGTGAAGATTTGTCTGGTTTCTTCAGCACCACAAACTCATAAACACATTTATTCATTTCACACACACACACACACACACACACACCAACACAATAAAAACACATTTTCATGAATATTTTCTTTAACTAATTCCAGTAGACATAGAAAACAGATATTTATGATGACATAATCTGCTATATAGTGTTCTTGAGATTGAGGAACTATATAGTTTCACAGAACATTCCTAAGTACATAGGTTCAGGAAGAAATATATATGTACATGCATGTGAGTATGTGTGTGTATGTGTATACACAACACTCTCTATATATCCACACAAATACATATGCACACAATTGTGTGTATTTTCTCCTAGTTTTATTGAGAAATAATACACATCACATAACCGTGTGAGTTTAAGGCATATGGCATGATTGGTTTGTTTTGTATATATTGTGAAATGACTACCACCATAGGTTCAGCTAACATCCATCTTTTCATATAGATACAATAAAAAGGAAGAAGAAAAAACAGAAAGATTGTTTTCCTTATGATGAGAACTCTTAGTATTTACTCTCTTAACAACTTTCCTATATATCATACAGCAGTGTTAGCTATAGTCATCATGCTGTACCTTATACCCTAGTATTTAATTTACCTTATAGCTGGAAGTGTGTAACTTTTGATCACCTTCCTCCAATTCCTTTCTTCCACCCTCTGCCTCTGATAGCCACAAATCTGATCTCTTTTTCTATGAGTTTGTTGTTGTTTAGATTCCACATATAAGTGAGGTCATATGGTATTCATCTTTCTCTGTCTACTCATTTCACGTAGTATAATGCTTTCAAAATCTATCCATGTTGTCAAAAATGGTAAAATTTCCCTACCTTTTTTATGCCTAAATAATAATGAATGGTAATATTTTTTAAAATTTATTCATTTATGAGAGACAGAGAGGCAGAGACACAGGCAGAGGGAGAAGCAGGTTCCATGCAGGAAGCCTGACGTGGGACTTGATTCCGGGTTTCCAGGATCACACCCTGGACTGAAGGTGGCACTAAACCGCTGAGCCACCTGGGCTGCCCCAGGAATAGTAATATTTTTTTTGTTTGTTTTTTTGTTTTTTTTTTTGAATAGTAATATTTTTAAAGAGCTCTTTGGGAGAATGTGATAATGAGCAATTTGGGGAACCAACAGTAGAGTAAAACAAAACAAAAAACCAAAACAAATCCTGCTATCAAGATACCAATATTTGTATCAATAATTACCAATTACTCCTAAGGTACAAGAGAATAAAATAAATACTAGGTTTTAGTGACAGTCATGAAGAAGTTCTAAATCTATTGCTAGGAATCAATACACTAAACATGAAAAAGACACCTTTCACATCTTTGTCTAACTTTGAAAAGTTCTGGTTTATGGTTAATTAATCAAGTTGGCTGAATTAACAGCAGGAGATCAATAAGAAGGACATTGTGATCTTCTATTTACAGATGATACCTTATATGAATTTGATATGCTTATGAAGATTAGAAGCAGATGGTCCAATATAAATTTCAAACAGGTTGACATATAATGTAAAAACCTGGAGTTTGTAATCAGAAGATGTAGGCTTGAGTCCCAGTTCTGCTGCTATATGACCTCAGGCAAGTCACTTAATCTAAACTTCACTTTCTTAACAATGAATGAAGATTACATTGAGATAGTGTATGTAAAAAGTACTTTGTAAAATGTAAAGCATTTTTCAAATGTTCATTATTACTGTCATAAATGATGAGGACATAAATATTTATCATTTGGCCTATGCAATCCAAGAAAATGAGATAGGAACTCTATTCATAGCAGGGAGGAGTTGACTGAGTACACATTTTATTTCCATAGAAGTTCTAATGAAGATCTATGATTATTTTTTAAATTTTACTAATTTATCCAATGCTTGTGTACTATGAGGTGTCAAGCAGAGTTTTAATCACTTTACAACACTTCATTTTAACTTTCTAATAATCTCATGAGGTAGGTACTGTTGTTTTCATTTTACAAATGAAGAAACAGAGTGACTGAGTTTAGAACTTGCCCGAGCTCATATAGTTAGTAAGTGATAAAGTTGGAATTCATACACAAGCCATCAAAGTCCAGAATTTGGGGGCTTAATCACTATAAAATTTTATAGCACTAAAAGGAAATTCTGTCGGGGAGCCTAGGTGGCTCAGGTGGTTAATCATCTGCATTTGGCTCAGGTCATGATCTCAGGGTTCTGGGATCAAGCCCCATATTGGGTTCCCTGTTCAGCAGGGAGTCTTCTCCCTCTCCTTCTAACCCTCCCCTATGCTTATGCTCTCTCTCTCTCTCAAATAAACAAAATCTTTTTTTTTTTTAAAGGCAATTCTGTTGCACAAATCACAAAGATGGTGTTATGAAGTGGCTTGTAGCCCATATCACAAGAAATAGAGTGTGTCGAAAATTAACAAAGAACTGCCAACTAGCACTTTCTGTATCAGGTCACATTTATACTTCTTAGGAATTGGGGGGGGAGGGATTATTAATCAGTAATTGAAAACTAAAATCACCATTGAACATAGGGTTAAATATTCAATTTTATGTTACATATATTTTATGATAATTTAAAAAAGTATCAAAAGTTTGAATCAAATTTATTATGTATAGTTTAAAGAATTTTATATATTCTTTCTAGTTGCAGACTTAAAAAAAATTATTTTTTTGAGATAGAGAGCAAGAGGGAGGGGCAGAGAGGTAACCCCAAGGCGACTCCCCACTGACTGTGGAGCTTGACAAGGGCTCAATCCCAGCATCCTGAGATCATGACCTGAGCCAAAATTAAGTCAGATGCTCAACCAACTGAGCCACCCAGTTGCCCCTCAAGTTGTAGACATTTTTTTGGTAAAACTAAGTATATCATTAAATCTGTAGAGAGAGCCATTGTAAACACTGCTACGTAAAATGATAGCATTAGTAATGAATTACTAGTAATGAAATATCAGTATTGATGAACAGAGCACAGGAAGCACAGAATGTATTGATGATACTGAGTCAACAGATAATTTTTAAGGCCTGTGCTAAAGTGCAGCTATCTCCCACTGCTCTGGCCAGGCCACTTGCTATAGCTAAGGACATTCAACAGACTGGGAGGATGGGTTTAAATCAACCATGAAAATAAGCATGTGCTTATTTGCCCTGAGCCTTAAAAATGTTAGGATTGGCATAATGGATTTTAATCAATAGTACATATGGTTATCAAGACCTGGACCTAAAGGAAAGTTACTTGGCTGCTATCTTCTACTCCATATTTCCTTGTTTTTTTATGGAATATATGTTTATGAGAAAACAATTATTGTATCAAAGAAAGATGCTCAGATTCTATTTCACAGTGAATCATAAGAGCAGGTGGGAGATCTAGAAGAGGATGGTTAAATACATAATGCAGAATCAGTACACATTCTGGGAGATAAACAAAATTATAAAGAAGTGATAATTCTGAAATTTATTTTCAAAGTTAGCTTAATCAGTATTGTGTAGGGTTTAGGGATAATGGGTTTTGCCTGAGTCATGGACTGGTCCTGGCCTTTGGCTAGAATATATGATACAAGTAATCTAATATGTGGGGGAGTTAGTAAAAAATGAATAAGTAAGTTAATAGTTCAATTGTAGACTTTCAGTTATATGATTATGAGTTTTGGATTTCACTATTCCCTAATGGAAGAATGTACCAAAAAGCTACTCCACTATTTTAAGAACTACAACATAAAAGACTCACTTTAAGGCATACCCTTAACTCATAAGGGGTATGACTCTGAAGACAATTTAGTGAGCCTTGTATTTTGTTTTTTGTTTTTTTTTTTAATTTTTTTTTTTTTTTTTATTATTTATGATAGTCACACAGAGAGAGAGGGGCAGAGACATAGGCAGAGGGAGAAACAGGCTCCATGCAGCGGGAGCCCGACGTGGGATTTGATCCCGGGTCTCCAGGATCGCGCCCTGGGCCAAAGGCAGGCGCCAAACCTCTGCGCCACCCAGGGATCCCAAGCCTTGTATTTTGGCTTAAAAACAATGACCTGACTCTGGTTCCTTTAACAGTAACTAAAAACACTTTTAGAAAATTGAGAATTTCTTAGAAAAGATTACTGCTGTTCCAGTGAAGAGTCAATATGAGAAACCTGGGTGATATTTAATACATTTTTCATGTATTTGATGATGAGAAAGGGAGCCACCTGTTCTATCCTTTATAAGTTGAATATAAAGTTGGCCATATTATTTGGATTTGGATTTTTAAACTTTAGTAGAAGTTCACAGCTATCTAAATTCATAAGAGATGAAGTCGGGAGATGACAGAGGTGAATTCAAGAATTTATTTGGAGCAGTCAAGTCAGCATACATAAATGTAAGTGAATCAAAAAGCAGAATAGAGATAGGGAAAGAAACTGGTTTCTTTCAGTTGCAAAGAACATGAAAGATAATATTTCTTATTCTCCTTCCAAATTCCATCAAACAAATCCAAAGTACTCTCAAGGCATTGCTGATATTGGGGACTATTCAGTCGCCAAGGAGTCAGATTAAGAAAGCTCTAACTTATCTCCTGCTTTCAATAGTTCAGAGCATTTCTGTTTACACTAACCAAGAAAAGCATTGCAGCAATGGTCTCTTTCAGTCATGTACTAAAGAATCAAAGGATAAGAAGCTCAATTAGCTTTATTTCCTGCATTGCTGGGAGCATGTTGGTTGATTTAAAAAAAACAACACTAAAATTATATCATTTTTTCACATATGATCTTAATCAAAAGAAAAGATATTATTCTCCATCTTATTGTAATTGGTATCTTTTTGGTACTCCTTCCTGTAGATGTGGGTTCGTAGGGAAAGGAAATCAATAATTTAAATGTATACTTCCCTCGTAGTTTCTTTTTTTTTTAAGATTTTATTTATTTATTCATGAAAGAGAGACAGACAGACAGGCAGAGGGAAGAAGTAGGCTCCGTGCAGGGAGCCTGATGTGGGACTCGATCCCTGGTCTCCAGGATCACACCCCAGGCTGAAGGTGGCGCTAAATCGCTGGGCCACCGGGGCTGCCCTCCCCTGTAGTTTCAATGAATAATATCAACTAATGTCTATTAAGAGCCTGCTGTAGTAACTACACTTATCGTGGTGAGCATTAAGAAATGTGTAAAACTGTCAAATCACTTTGCTGCCCACTTGAAATGAATATAGCATCATATGTCAACTATACTTCAAAATAATAATTTAAAAAGCACTTATTATATGACAAGCAGTATGCTGAATGCTTTGCATATATTATCTCAGTTAACCCTTTACAACATCTTTATGAGGCAGATACTATAATAACCTCCATTTTATAGTGAGGCATGTGGGATTTGTAAAGACTAAGTGACTTGCCTGAGTTTAATTGTCTGGTAAGCAGCATAGCCAACCTTCAAACCCAAAGAGCTTGGCTCTAGAGTTTGCCTTATTAATTACTATGACAACTTAATTTTTTTCCTATACATTACTACAGAAGTTTTCTTGGTGTATTAGTCACAAATAACGTCATAGTTACAGCAACATGTTCTAATTCCCTTAACCTTTCTGCGGGCCAAAAACTAAAGAATGCTTAGAAAACAAGTGCATAAACAAAAAATCTTTTTTTTTTAAAGATTTTATTTATTTATTTATTTATTTATTTATTTATTTATGAAAGAGAGAGAGAGAAAGGCAGAGACATAGGCAGAGGAAAAAGCAGGCTCCATGCAGGGAGCCTGATGTGGGACTCGATGCCAGGACTCCAAGATCATGCCCTTGGCCAAAGGCAGGCAATAAACTGCTGAGTCACCCAGGCATTCCACAAACAAAAAATCTTAACCCCATAATACCAAAATCACAAATTTTAAAAAAAAACTTTCTTTCTTTTCTTTTCTTTCTTTTTTTTTTTCTTTAAGATTTTATTTATTTATTGAATGAGAGAGAGAGAGAGAATGGCTGGGACACAGGCAGAGGGAGAAGCAGGCTCCATGCAGGGAACCTGACGTGGGACTCGATCCCGGATCTCCAGGATCACACCCCAGGCTGCAGGCAGCGCTAAACCGCTGCGCCACCGGGGCTGCCCACCAAAATTACAAATTTTATATCAAATATGAAACTTCTAAAATAAAAACTTACTGAGAGTTTGATAGCTATAGATCTTATTTGTCGGCAGGAATGTGGTGCAAAAGCATATATATATATATATATATATATATACACACACACACACACACGCATATACATATATATATATACATATATATATATACAGATGGTCCCCAACTTGTGATGGTTCGACTTATCTTTTTTTACTTTACAATGGTGCAAAAATGATACCCATTCAGATTTTGAATTTCATCCTGGCTAGCAATATGGGGGTGATACTCTTTCATGCTGCTGGGCAGTGGTAGCAAGCCATAGCTCCCAGTCAGCCCACGATCACGAGGGTAAACAACCCGTATGCTGACAACCTTTCTGTAACCACACAATTGTGCTTTTTTCACTCTCACTACAGTATTCGATTACGTGCAATATTCAATGCTTTATTATCAACTAAGCTTTGTATGAGATGATTTTGCCCATGTGTGGGCTAATATAAGTGTTCTGAGCACATTTAAGGTAGGCCACACTAAACTATGTTCAGTAGGTTAGATGTACTAAATGCATTTGGCTCACAATGCTTTCAACTTATTATGAGTTTATCAGAATGGAAACCACATTGTAAGATGAGGAAGATAGATAGATAGATAGATAGATAGATAGATAGATAGATAGATGATAGATAGATAGATAGATAGATAGATAGATAGATAGATAGATATACATCTATATATAGCAAATGTAGTTTTCTACTGAGTTACTGAGTTGGCTCAATAGATTGGTATCTAGTTTCACTCCATTACTCTAAGACCAAAATACTGCCTGATGATCTAGTTATAATTAATTTGCTAATCCTTATTACAAACTACATTCTTAGAATTTGGATCCTAAAGAGCAAAACACTTGCTCAAATAGATGTTAATCCAGATGCACTTCTTAAGACTATTGCAAATGTAATTTGAAAACACAAAGAGTTCTGCTTGTCACTAGTCCTCCAAAGGGGAACATTAAGGGGCAAATAAAAAGCAACTCTACCAGAAACTGCCATGATTCAACATGTATATTAAAATTAATAGGTGATAATTTTCCTTATTTTGTAGGTACAAATGTGGGAAAACCTTGAACAATACATTAGGCCACTTCTTATGAATAAGTAAATTGGCATGGTATAGAAAGAGAAATAATTTGGACTTTGGGACTAGACATTTTGACTCTAACCATTATTTCATCATTTGGTAACTGACTTTCGGCTAAACAAGTAGCCTGAATCTCAGTTTCTTTTATATGTCAAATAGTGACAATGCCTGTCTTCATGGGGTTGCTATAAGACTTTAAGAATTATATGAAAAGGATCTACCCAATTTGTGGCCTATGGCAGAGACTCACTATATCACTACTGGCTAGGGGGCTCTTTTAGCCATTGGTGTCATCATACTGCATGTTGACATCAGAGTCCTTTGTTGGCGGATATTTACTAGACCAAATTTATACTCAATAAATCGATCATCAGTTGGTAGTTTCCACTCATATGTTTATCATTATACGGCAAAGAAACAAACTTATTTAAAAGTTGCTATAGGATAACGAGTTGTGTTATTTCTTTTCAGACTGGAAGAGTAATAGGATTTCAGTCATTAGGCCAAATTCTTAAGGGTACTAAAATTTCAGAATGGTTCTTCTAAAGTTACAAAGAATTGTGACATCCTCTGTGCCATCATTAGTGTATCTTTTGGAATAATCCCAAGGGCTTAACATAAGGTCTATATCTTCTTCACATTGCGTATCTGTTATCTGGTGGGAAGGGGGAAGTAGTTTGCTAAGAACAGTCATTCAGGGACCCAGGCTGAGAAAGTAGCATATCAACATTTCAAACATTATCCATAACAGTGCCACAGGGAAAAACAAAATTCTGGAGGATGTTGTGCTGCACACATTTACATGCTCAAAGAGGTGACATTCATCACTTCCACAACTCACTGGCCCCACTCCACCACAAGTATCAAATGTGCAATTCTACTTTTAACAGGAAGAGACCTGGAAAATTCTGGTGAACACTATTAATGATTCATCAATAAGGAAGCAGAATTATAGGAGCTGCAGAGTTCATCATTAGTAATATGGTATTGCTTCCTGTTTATCTCCCTGAAAAATACAGGCAACTCCACAGTACAGTGGGCAAATACTCAGATGATATCTGGTACCCGAAGAGATGGTTGTATACCTACTGATATATTCCACATACAGTAAGTAAGCAGACTACTAAAATATATAGCATAAAAAAATCCATTAACATCATGGACAAAATAAACTAAATTTTACCATAAGAGCACCACAGCCTCAGGGGTGAACTCTCTACATTTTCTTGGAAACATGAAAAACTAGAAAAGTGTAGGCCAAGCAATCATTAGTTGGAGTATATTATTTATGTCCAAGAAAAATTATGACTCTATACAATAAGATAGATGATCAAGTTCAACATACTAAAAATATTAAGTCCAAATTATAGATCAGCTTTATCAGTAACATCTGTAAATTATGCATAATGCTGAATGACAGAAATGACTTTAAAGCTGTTTTCTTTTTTTGTATTAGAAGTAATTTTTTTCATTCGTTTTTACTGAAGTTTTTTTTTAATTTTTTTTATTTATTTATGATAGTCACACAGAGAGAGAGAGAGAGGCAGAGACATAGGCAGAGGGAGAAGCAGGCTCCATGCACCAGGAGCCCGACGTGGGATTCGATCCCGGGTCTCCAGGATCGCGCCCTGGGCCAAAGGCAGGCGCTAAACTGCTGCGCCACCCAGGGATCCCCGTTTTTACTGAAGTTTTATTTGCCAACATATAGTTTAACACCTAGTGTTCATCCCATCAAGTGACCTCCTCAGTGCCTGTCACCCAAAGCTGTTTTCAATGAAACAGATCATTACTGGGTTTGACATGTGAACATATGGCCATAAGCATAATTTCTAGGCAAACCAAAGTGAAAGACTAAGGAAAGAAGTAAAAGGCAACAGGAAACAGTAAGTCATAACCAAAGCTATATTACCACACTACTAGAGATAAGGCTGATAAAACTCTGATGCACAAAGCTGAGAAAATTTAGTCAGTGGTTCTCACTCTCTGGCCTGCACATTACATTCATCTGAAAAACTTAACATTACTGAGGCCTGGCCCTATTCCAAGAGACTCTGATCTAACTTATCCAGTATACTGGAGCCCAGGCATGGTCACATTCTTGTTGTTGTTGTCATTTTGTTGTTATTTCATAAAGCTTTCTAATGCATGGCCAGGCTTAAGAAATGCTAAGCTAAGTCATGTAATCTATCAAACTAAAAAATAAACTTGCAAATAATGGGTCTGCTTCATGCAGACGGGTATCTGCTAAATATAAAGGAATAACATTTGTGCTAGTGGGGAAATAATTGTATTCCATGCATCAATACTTAAGAAAAATTGCCATCCAGTACATGTTCACATCTATTTTCTTTAAGGAAGGGGAAAATTTCATCTGTCTTTACAGCAACTGATTTTTAGTAAATGAAAAGATAAAATGTATGAATAAACTAATATAAGTTACAAATACTCAACTAAATATTTTCCTCATCTTTTTTCCTAAACTATATCCCAGTATATCTATGATGTTTAATGTATTGTGGAAAACCTTATCATCTGTACCAATCAAAAGACAGTGACAGAGCTCTATTGTGCTTTCAACAATAAAATTAGTAAGTCAGTGGTACCTAAAAAATATCAACCAGGGGAAAATGACTATTCAAAAAAAAACTTGGCAAACATGAATTAAAAGTTAAAATTATCATAATCTAAAACTAAAATGATATTTCATTTTCTCATAAATGCATATAATGTCTTTCTAAGATAACATTTCTCTCCCACCTTAACATAAACCCTGCAAAACATATGTAGCCCATATTCAGTGAAAACTCTAAAATATTTAATCATGTGTTAAGCTGAGCTTACACAAATTAGGATAAAATGATGTTGAAATAATGTATGAAGTAAGATCTAGCTGGTTTAAGCACTGAAAGTTATAAATGCCTATCATTCTTTGCTAGTTTTAGAAAAAGAGATCAGACAACCTGTGTAATGTGCATCCCTCATTCACTTCTAGAAAAATCTTTAAGAAAGTCCAGATTGTCTAGTATACATTAATTTTTGTGTGAGTCATCTTTTTTCATGGGGGAAGGGGATGTGAACTTAATATGTGGATCAATGTAGTACAGTGTAGAGACAGTATTTGAGGATATGGGAGTTCCAGTGCAGAGAGGACCATTAAAAGATTAAATTTAGGGGAAGTCTACACCAGAGAACTGTAGGCTGGGGTTGCTACTATCTCCATCTCTTAGGGACAGGGAAATCTCAGCTATCCCTAGATAATACATATTTCAAAATTATTCTTTTTCAATCAGTTTCTCATATGTAACATTTTTTTACCATTTTCCTACCTTGGCTGGCAGTATTTCTGAGTCAACCTCCTTTCTTTCTGTTTCTTGAATAGACTGGGGCAATGAGGTGTTAATGTGAACCTCCCCTACCTGGTAAGTGGAGATCCTTATATAGGCAGAAATGGGGAATCAGAGCACAGAGGGACAATCTGGCATGTGCCAGTTGAATTTGAGGTGGAAGGGAATTAAAATTTCAGCTTGAATGAAGAGATCCACAGAGAAAGTCATCCCTATTATATCAGCTCCAAGGGAGCAAGTAAAGAAAAAGACACAGACAAAAAGAGTAAGGGACAAAAGAGAAGCCGGTAGGAAAGGTACCCTAATGACAGTAGTGGAGAAAGGATGCCCCAGAGCTTGTGAACACTCAGTTGGGTTATCTACCCAGAGCACCTGGCTAGCCGGGGGGGTAGGGAAAGCAAGAGGGGAAACCCGTTTTCTTCTGTCCTCATCATTGCACTAGAGGTCTGCTTAATTTAATCAGCCCTGAATTGATGGTCTTTGCTAAAATTTCTAAGTTCACTTTAATGCTTTCAGAAGGTTAAAAACGTATGGCTCCAGATGCTTGAGTTTGGCTTTGTTTTGCATCAGATTTTTTCCTTGTCCTTGGGATTAACAGTA